>NC_065580.1:122257440-123516915 GCF_024542745.1 Macaca thibetana thibetana
ATACCAAGTCTTGGAAAATACAATGTAATAAAAGAAAACTATATGGCAATGTTTGTCATGAATAGAAAGGCAAAATTTCCTAAGAAAAATATGGGGAAATTGAATATAATAAAATAGAAAGTATTATATAATTCATCATTACCATCTTGGTTTCTTTTTTTTCCCCAGAATTTAAGATTGGTAAAATATTTTTTAAACAACTCAATTGATTTAATTTTACATATTGTCCAAATTTTTTAAAAACCTGTAATAAACAATAAATTTAGAAAAATATTTGATGAAATTCAATACTCATTAATAAGTTTAAAAAACACAGAAATAAACAGAACCTTTTAAATACTATATTTCTTCCCCCAAATGCAATGCAATTACACCCAATGATAAAATATTAAAAGCTTTTTCTCTGACATTTGTAATTAAAGTATAATTCTAGATAGCATCCTATCTATTCAGCTTTGTTTGAAATGAGACTTTTTGTAATCATGTAAACAAACGACTCTCCAGTCCCTCATCAACCTGTGTTCCTAGGTGGTCTCTGAATTTAACAAAGGCAACTAAGTCATTTTCTCTCTGTCACTGTCTCCATCTCTGTCTCTCTTTTCCTGTCTCTCTCTGTTTCCCTATCTCTCTATCTCTCTGTTTGCCTATCTCTTTCTCTTTTTCTCATACTGACATCAGGAGGTACCTTCATTCCTAATTTAATGTCCTGAGAGAAGTATGGATAAACCCATCAGCCACATTTGTGGGTGGAGGCTGGTTGGGGAAGGGAGGGATTTAAAAACACTTTCTAGGAAGGTGAGAATGATTTGCTTTTCAACCAAAAAGAATTTTTAATTTTTTTAGAAAAAAATATTTTTATTAGAAAATACAGTTTCCTGGTTATGTTATACAGTTCACCTTGACCTAGCTCCCTCTCTCTAAAGCGCCATTTGTGATTGATTCCTATGGAATCATCAATTGCAGGAAGGAAATGTCTCTGAAGGAAAATTAGGAATGGGTGCTCTTGCTTTTACCTTAGCCAGTTTCATATCATTGGGTAAGTTCCTTTCCATTTCTGGGAGTCTTCTTTGGCATTGTAAAATGACGGGGCTGGGTCACATGACCTCAGAGCTTCCTTTCACTGTTGAAATTATATAGAGTTGGTATCTTCAAGGGTTGAAACTTATTTACCGTTCATAAAGGATTGTTGTAAGCACGAAGCTGTTAGAGTTGCAGATGAAGTGTTCTGCTACAAAACTAGCAAGTTAATAAGTGCCTCTAAGGCTTTGCTTTAGGACCTATGCTTTTTCTCTCAATTGAAAGAAACCTCAGTATTTCTATAATGTAAAACCAGGAAAAATAACACTATTAACGATTAAAACCATCCAAGATAAGAGTCACTCTCTCAAGCATTGTGTGTACGCTTTAAACTCCATTAACTTTCCCACTCTGAATGATCCAGATTCTTCAGAACAAACAAGGTGTGGATTCTCTGTGGCAAAAGCTGAGTGCAACTTTGTCTTTTTTTCTCACAGGTGTTTATGGAAGATGTCAATATGGTGTGTGGGAAAAGCATGTATTTTTGAAGTCATACTTGGAGTTGAATTATATCAAGCAAGATTTCTTAACTCAAAGTTAGTCAAATCCCAGAGTCTCACTTTTCTTATTGAGGAAATGGGCAAAATAGAAGCTCCTTCTGGCAGCTCTTTTTTCTGGAACAGAAGAAAGTGTATGAAAATGTTTCTGGGACTTATTAGGTGCTCACAAGTCACAATTTTATTGCTATTTTTAATCCTGAGGATTTCTTTCTGTCCTTATTTCTTAAAAATCTTTCCTTCCCCAGCATTTTGTATACTTTTTAAAAAATATTAATTGGGTAAGTTAAAAGGCTGAAATGAAACAGATCACAGAATACAGTGGCCCAAATGTAATATACACTTGTTTGTTTCCCATGTAACTATCCAGGTAGGTCAGGGCAAGGCAGATGGGGTTTGGGTTGTAGTTCTCCATGCAAGCCATTCAGGAACCCAAAGATGGAGCAGCCCAGCAATCTCCAGCAAAAGATTCCAGAACCAGTCAGGCGCGGTGGCTCATGTCTATAATCCCAGCACTTTGGGAGGCTGCGGTGGGTGGATCACCTGAGGTCAGGAGTTTGAGACCAGCCTGGCCAACATTGTGAAACCCCGTCCCTGCTAAAAATACAAAAATTAGCTGGGTGCGGTGGCAGGTGCCTGTAATCCCAGCTACTTGGGAGGCTGAGGCAGGAGAATCAGTTGAACCCAGGGGGCAGAGGTTACAGTGAGCCGAGATTGCACCACTGAACTCCAGGCTGGGTGGCAGAGTGAGACTCTGTCTCAAAAAAAGAGCCCTCTTGACTTCACTATTCCGGTGGGGAGAAAGGGAGAAGGAGCAAGGAAGCAAGGAAAAGCACTTACGGAAGGGGAATATTTTTCCCTTTGTTCCTGGGGAGATGTATCTACTCTGAGCAAGAGAGGCTTAGAAATGTAGTCCTCACGTAATCCTATGAAAGAATAAAGAGAGATGGGATTTGGATGGAGACTAACGGGCTCCTTTCAGGAAATCCACACTGGCTGCTCCTCCCCACACAATAGACAACATGCTTCCTGATGTATTTGTTATGTCCAGACTATGCATGTTACTACACTTTGGAACACGCTTCTAAACTAGTGTTTCTAAAAACATTTTGTATCTTTGTTTTCCATCTTGACCATCCAAAGGATTATTAGTTTACACGTGAGTCTTTTGAGTCTCTCTCTGAAATAGTCTGATTGCATGGACTAGTGTTTCATTACCCTCCCCTGCTCTTGCTTTGGGTCTGGACTGAGTTTGCATTCCTACTTATCTGCTATGGTCTGAGTGTTTGTACCTGCCCAAAATTCGTATGTTGAAACCTAATTCTCAATGCAATAATATTAAACGGTGGGGTCTTTAGGATGTAATTGGGTTATGAGGGCTCAGTACTCATGAAGGGGATTTGTACCCTTGTAAAAGAGGCCTGAGAGAGCTTGTTTGCCCTTTGTACTGATGCCAGACAGGTGAACCCCAAAGTCGGGCTTAGCCTGCAAAGTTTCTTGGCTTTGCCCAATAAAGAATTCAAGGGCAAGCCAGAGGTAAAAGAAAACAGCTTTATTGAAGCAGCTGTATTACAGCTCTGTGACTCTCTCTGCTGACTAGCGCTACTCTATAGGCAAAGAGTAGCAGCTCAGGGACATTGTGTAGTCATATTTATACCAACTTTTAACTGCATGTAGATTAAGGATTGGTTTATGCGGAAATTTCTAGGGAAAGGGTAATAACTTTTGGATCATCAAGCTGTTGTCATGAAAAGGGGTGGTAATTCCTGGATGTTGCCATGGCATTGGTAGGTAAACTAACATGGCACACTGATGGGTGTGACTTATGGAAAGCTGCTTCCGCCTCATCCCTGTTTTAGCTAGTCCTCAGTCTGGTCCAGTGTCTGAGTCCCCACCTCTGGAGCTGAGTCCCCAACCTACCTCATCACCATGTGAGGACACAGCCAGAAGTGCCATTACAGACCAGGAAACAGGCCCTCACCAGACCCTGAATCTGCCCTTGCCTCGATCTTGGACTTCAAACCTCCAGAACTGGAATAGATTTCTGCTATTTATAAGCCACCCTGTCAATGGCATTTTGCTCTAGCAGCCTAAAGGGAATAAGATAAAGAATGCATGATTAAATTAATCCTGGTATGAGATGCATGGCTGAAGAATAACTGAATTCCTAGCCATTACAAAGACATATCTTCCAATCCTGTAAGTACAGTTCTTCAATTATGTTGTTTTTCTTTACAGCATTATTTATTCTGCCTCTTGCTTGAGAGGGCAATAGAAGGTGGACCCCTGAAGTCAAATTGCAGGAAAATAACTGTCTCTGAGGTGGCGTTCTATTATAAGGCCAAGCCTTCCACCTTTACGTGCTCATTGAAAATCTTACATTTTGCCCAGGCAGGTCCTTGTCACTTAATCCGTGAAGTTACCAACTCAGCTGGAATCTTCAGGGCTGGGCTCCCAGGCAGCCCGTCCCACTTCCACCGTCACCTGGCCTCGAACGGGACTCACTCCTGCCCTGCGCCACCTTCCCAATCCCACAGGCCAAATAAAATTTAAAAATAAAAATAAATAAAAAAGAAAATCTCATATTTTATTATAAAACATATTAATGGAGAGCTTAAAATTCACACACATTTTAAAGAAGGTTCAAGGAGTTAAAAGGATTTGTTGTTTCTAGCTAGTTGTTTTGAGCCTGACACTCTATATTATTCTTTTTTTTTTTTTTTCTTTTGAGACAATCTCACTCTGCCACCCAGGCTGGAGTTCAATGGCATGATCTCAGCTCACTGCAACCTCTGCCTCTCAGGTTCAAGCAATTCTCCTGCCTCAGCCTCCCGAGTAGCTGACTACAGGCATGCGCCACCATGCCCAGCTAATTTTTGTACTTTTAGTAAAGACGGGGTTTCACCATATTGGCCAGGCTGGTCTCAAACTCCTGGCCTAGTGATCCACCCGTTTCAGCCTCCCAAAGTGCTGGGATTAGAGCCATGAGCCACTGCACCCGGCCAATTACTCTCTTCTAACGCTCCTTGGAAGAAAGGAGGGATGGAAGAGGATGGGAATGTCTGAGATGCAGGTGCAGGTAGACCTGGCTTGGAATTTTGGGTCTGCCCTCATTTTCAGTTAAATCTGTTAATTTCTCTGAAGCTGAATTTCTGTCAATTGATGCTAAGATACAGTGCGCTATAAGGGCATAACCTGAGCTCATGTACATGGAAACAACTCAATAAATATTAGTACTTCTCTTCAAGTTCAAGCAAACTTCCCAACATATCCCCAAACTTCTAATGCACAATCTTCAGAAATGTTCCCCGTGTTGTATATTTAAATTTTTTTACATGTATTGTTTTAATTTTTATATATCGGTGCCATATAATTTGCATATTTCATTGTGTACATTGTATATGGAAATTTTTTCTGCCATCACAGCCTTTACATATACGTGGATTGTTTTTTTTCCTGCATTTGTGCTACAAATTCTCAGTGGGATTTCTGCCGTTGTCTTCTGTTTTACAGGTTTTGCTATTGATTACCAAACAATATAAGAAGTGTATCATTAAATATTAATATTTAACATTAACCTTTTGGAATATCATAGGGAAATTTATGCCTATAAACTTGGATATAAGTGTGTGTTCTCAGAAGAAAATTTGGGATATGAAAGAGGGATGGAAGTATGAAAGCAATAAACTAAAAATCATTAACACTCAAATATAAGATAACACAAATACGTAGTAGGTACTGAAAGAGCTAAAAACCCATGTACACAAATTCCAACTCCTTGAAAATAGGTTCCCCTCACTTCTCTCTCTCTGTCTGTGTGTCTCTCACTCTCTCTCTCTCACACACACACATACACACACACGCGCCTTTACCTCTCTAAATGTGTAAGTGATTAAGACACATTAACTGGCCTACATGGGATGAAGCAGCATGTGATCCCAGTAATATGGAAGACCCGGGAAATCAGTTACCTTTCCTGAAAGAAATAGCCTCCAATAGCCGCAACTGCAGAACTTAAGTCATCCCTTTACAGTCTGAACCTGACAGCTGTTGCTAAGCATTAGAGAACATTGCAGTGAACATTAGGATCCTTAATAATTAAGTTAATAGATCCTGTCCTTGCTCATTGTTAACCTCTCTCTCTCTCCCCTTATTCACTTGTTTAAAAGTAGCTGAATTCTTTTTTTATGAACATTATGTTTTTACAGTGTTAACCTACTGTAGTTAGGTTACAAAAATGTAACTTTTTGCATTTTTTGGCCTGACTTCTACTTTCACCCCAATTTCTGCAGAGGCATCCATTTGTCCCTGAAAAGAGAGATTCTGTGGTGGTCTTTTGATGTTTCAGTGTGACCAGGCTACAGTCACCAGTTATTTAATCAGTCACTAATGTAGGTTTTGTCTTGAAGACATTTTATAGATGTGATTGAAGTTATAGTCCATAATCAGTTGACTTACAGTAAGGGAGACTAGATAACATGGTGAGCCTGATTCATTAAGTTGAGAACCTTAAAAGCAGGGTTGATGCTTTTGTGAGAGAAGGAATTCTGTCTGTGGACAGCAGCTTTAGCCTACTCTTACTGACAGTCTGCTCTAAAGATTTGGAAGCTGCTTCGCCAGCTTCTTGTAACAAATCACTTAATATATATCTCCTTCTGATTCTCTGTTTCTGGTCAAACCCTGATGGATGCAGATCTCATAGCAGAAATGCAAAGAGAGGCATTGTTCCTCAAGTTCTGATACTCTGAATAGATTTTTTTCGATCTGCGATAAGACAATAAATTCAGAGAGGTTCTTTTAAGACGAAAGAGTTGAAAAATTGGTCTTAGTAATGACAATAACCAAGTTTGGAGATAATTGAGCATATGACTTTGGACAATATTTCTCAATTCTAAGATGTCTATACTCTTGGCCTTTTTAGAATTTACTTCCTGATTAGTAGCTCTAGATTATGTGTCAAGATTCTACATTCCTTACTAATGTGCCTGTGGTTTGGAAATTGCTGCCCCCCCGACCACACTTCCAATAGCAAGGACATAAAGGAAATTGTGTGGTCAAAGAAAGTATTCTAAACTCTCTTCCTTGGGCTCAAGTCTTCAGTGGTGGTAACGTGTTAATTAGGCTGACAGGAAAGATGAAGTTGAAGTTGTGTCCAGTTCACACATGCAATCCCTGAAAAAGTCTTGCATTATTGCAATGCTACTGTCTAGAACATCCTTGGCAAAGAGAAGGCTGGGAGCTAAGCTAGATGCAGGAATCTGGATTGAAAGCATTCTTAGATTGCATCACAGTGCATCCAAGAGTACTAGGTTCTCTGAGAACCTTTCTGAAAGGTTACAGAGACACTGAAAGCTTAGATAAACTTACTGACTTCTGGAAGCAAGGTCCAGAAACTTTGGCACTGGGGTAGATGCCAGGAACCTCAGACTCCAGTGATAAATGAAAACACATCACTTTGTCTAGAGAGACAGGAGCAATAACATCTCAGTGATCATCCATCAGGAAGAGATTCAATATGCACCCAATACAAGTAGATATGAGACATTCCCTATAAGCTTACACAGATAAGGGAGGCCTCACCCAACATGCCATCCTGAAGAACAGCCAGGGAATAGGAAGAAAATATAAATCTATGAATATTTCCATAATAATAAAGATTTCTCCCTATCACACAAACTTATGACATAATTCTACATGGGTAAGAAAAAGAGGTGAATTTAAATGATTAATGGGAGCATTATTGGTTTTATAGCTCAGGGGTATTATGGGTTAAATCTTCCGTAGGCATTGGCTTATAATCCTAATCAGTATTTATTACTTTATTTCATGGAGAATATAAACTAATGATAAAAAGTGAAATGTTGGAACTCAGCCTAATAATAAATTAGACATTGAATTAGCAGCATTACTCAACCTAGAGCTTTAAGTTGATTCAAACTAGAGTTCTGCTTCTGTCAATAGAAAACTCGATTATTTTGTAAGACCCCTTGTGTTGAAAACAAATAGCAAATTTGGATAAAATGGTTTACAAGAAAATGTGTTTGGAGTTTCTAAGACAGTGAGGAACGAAAGGCTCAGGATCTGGGGGAGATGGGAAGACCACAGTTATGCCTGCTATTGGTAGTCTCTTGTCTCTTTGAAGCAGCTGACTACTCTGAATGTGCTGTCTGAGAGGCTCAGAAACTTAGAATTTTGCAGAGATTCACTTAACAGGAAAAACAAAGATTCAAGTTTGCTGCTGTTAAAAGAAAAACCTTAGCCAAATTAAATTTTACAGAGTTTAATTGAGCAAAGAATGATTGGTGAATCAGGCAAGCCTCCAGTGTAGGCTCAGAGAGGCTCCAGCACAGCCACGTGGTAGAAGATTTGTGGACAGAAACAGGAAAATGATGTACAGAAAAAAATGGAAGTGAGGTACAGCAACAACCAGATTGGTTACAGCTCAACATTTGCCCTATTCGAACATAGTTTGAACAGTTGGCACCCTTTGGCCAAATTCAGTAATTGGCACAAGAGTAGGTTACAGTCTGTTTACACCTCCATTTAGGATATAGTTTACTATGTACAGAGAAACCTTTAGGCTAAATGTAAAATATGTAAGGAGACAGCTTTAGGCTAAATTTGATTTAACAGAGCCTATCCAGGAAAAGAAGTCCTGGTAAATACCCAGAGTTTGATTCTAAGTTGCCAAGTGAACAGGAAATACACCAATAGGCCTAATAGAACCAACACTATATTACAATCCTAAATCTTTAGGTACATAATAATGTGGTCTCAAATTAAATAAAACAAAAATTAACAGAATAAAAAGGAAAATATGTAATATAATTTTTCCAAGGGTTTTAATACCTGATAACTAACAGAACAGTAACTGATAGAACAACCAGATAAAACAATCAATAACCATATAGAAAAGTTGGGCAAAATAAAGAATTGCCCTAATAGACCTATATGGAACACTAATATCCAAAACTTCCGGATATGATTTCTAAGTACACCTGGCATGGTCACTGAAGTCGACTATGTACTGTGCCATAAAACAAATATAAGATTAATTTGGTCTATCCCTTCTGGAAAGTAATCTATTCACCTATTTTAAGAACTTTAATGTATTCTCATTTTTTACTAGTAAGTTATTTTTGCTAAGACTATAATAAGAGATGAATAATTTTTTTTTTTCATTTTTGTTTTAGGACATGACATAGCATTTTTATTAGCCTTAATGTTCCAGACTGGGCGTGGTGGCTCACACCTGTAATCCCAGCACTTTAGGAAGCCGAGGCAGGTGGATAACCTGAGGTCAGGTGGTTTAGACCAGCCTGGCCAACAAGGTGAAACCCTGTCTCTACTAAAAATTAGCCGGGTGTGGTGGTGCACTCCTGTAGTCTCAGCTACTTGGGAGGCTGAGGCAGGAGAATCACTTGAACCCAGGAGGTGGAGGTTGCAGTGAGATAAGATCACACCACTGCACTCCAGCCTGGGCGACAGGGAGAGACTCCGTCTCAAAAACAAAAACAAAAATAAAAACAAAACAATGTTCCAAAAGTGAAAAATAAGTTTTAAATATATCTATTTAGTTAACATTATGCTGTCATTAATATCATGTTTTTAAATAAATGTAAGAATATTGGAATATGTTCTCAATCAAATTTTGAATAAAATAATATGAAATACCCGAATTCCAATTATGCAGAGTAATTTACATGCTACTTCCCAGCATCTATCCAGTGACTGACAAATACTAGGTGATCAATCTTGCGCAGGCACTCCCAGACAGAAGTAGTTTTTCTCTTTTCTCTCTAAATTTCCACTGAGCATTGTGCTATTTTTTTCCTTGAATTACATTTATTCATGAGGATGAGATTCTCCATATTGACATACTAAGAAGCATGGTACTAAATTTAAATTGAAATTCCACAGAGGTTCCAAAAATCTTACAAAGTCTTTCCACACAGTAGAAGTGAGAACACTACTTATTCACTTTCTTCTTATCTTTTTAAAAAAAGTATTTTGATCTATATTTTAATGTGCTCACAAAATATGAAGGTCATGATTGAGTAGCTACATTCATCATGAACTGGCTTAAAAATACATGATAAGTAGAAGTGAAATAAAAACACAAGCTGTTTAACAAAGGGGACGTGTTTTGAGCCCAGGCGTCAGGTCGTTTTGTCGTGTTAAGGGAGGAGACCACCCCTCATATTGTCTTATGCCCAATTTCTGCCTCCAAAGGAAGAAGTAAAAACTAAAGTCAGAAATGAAATCAACAGGCAGAGAGCCTGGCGCCACACCCTGGGCTGGGCCTGGTAGTTAAAGATCGATCCCTGACCTAATCGGTTATGTTATCTATAGATTACAGGCATTGTATAGAAAAGCACTGTGAAAATCCCTGTCCTGTTCTGTTCGGTTCTAATTACCAGTGCATGCAGCCGTCGTCAGGTACCCTCTGCTTGCTCAGTTGATCATGCAGACCCCCTTAGAGTTGTGAGCCCTTAAAAGGGACAGGAATTGCTCACTTGGGGAGCTCAGTTGTGAGACGTGAGTCTTGCCGATGATCCTGGCCAAATAAAGCCTTTCCTTCTTTAACTCGGTGTCTGAGGGGTTTTCTGTGGCTCATCCTGCTACAGTGTGAACATCATAGAGTGCACCTACACAAACCTACATGGTACAGCCTACCACACACCTAAACTAGATGGTACAGCCTATTGCTCCTCGCCTGCAAATCTGCACAGCAGGGTACTGTACTGAAGACTGTAGGCAACTGTGAAACAATGGCAAATATTTGTGTCTCTAAAAATGCTGTAGGCAACTGTAAAACAATGGTGAATATTTGTATCTCTAAACATACCTAAATATAGAAAGGTACAGTAAAAACACAGTATTATAATCTTATGGGACCACTGTCATATACCCCGTCTGTCATTGACAGAAACATCATTATGCTGTGCATGACTGCAATTCATTCCAAATATGTAGTATTTTTGACTCTCTAGCAATTTCTTGATTCATTCATCTTAGACTATGAGGCATATGCTTTTTTCAGTGTTTCTGGGAGCAGATCAAGTCACTGAACTTTCTCTCTCCACGACTTCCTTTTATTTTCTTACTCTTCCCAGAATCGTGTATTAACTCAGACGGGAAACAGAACTGTTACTTCAAACTCTAGATAATTCCACTGAGGCATTACCTATCGTGCTTTTTGCCTCGTAAAGTGTTACAGTGCAGCACGTTTCTTGGATACTCCTTTTGTGACAAAGTCTTCCTCCAATTGAAGAGATTTATCATCATGAAACACCATTTCCTAACATTTTACAAAACATCTGCAGGGAAAAAGTACATATTATGCCACCAGAAAATTTCCTCTCAAACAAACTAAAAAGGTAACAAACCCAAAAAAGGGTGTCTTGAATGATAAATACAAACCATAAAGTAAAATTGATGAACAAAAATCCTGTAAACAAGAAATACTCTTATTTTTGTCAATTTCTAGTTTACATATTCAATTTTTCACCTTTCTTAAATGAAACAAGGCAAACAAGTGTGGTCACATTCACATTTCTATTCCTCTATTCTTATGTAAAGCATGTAAATACTGCTCTATAATTGTCCCTTAAATTAACATATCAATCAGCACAAAGAGGACAAACAGCACGGGAATGAAAGGCTCTCTGCATGTAACAGCATGGATATTGTGGGGTAGGAAATAAGAGGTAAGGAGACCTCTGAGAATAAAGTGAAATAATTCTTAACTCTTTATATGAAAATTATCTTTTATTAAAGGCTGAAAAAACTTTCCTTAAGCAAAGTTGAATTAAATTATAAACATCAACCACTGAATTAGATTACAACATTAGCCAGTGCCTCACAGTGTGCTCCTCGTATCACCGAGGGACCCAAAATAGTCAGGATCCCATCCAGTGGACTGCAGTGCTTTGCAGTAAAAAACTGAAAACCAAACCTTCAAATTATTTGTGTTCCCACATACTGGCGTTGTTTCTGTTGTGCTGGTGGAGGTTGGCGTGGTTGTTTCCGTTGTCTGGAATAACCAATTGCAAGTTAAGTGCTGCAATTGTGAGCTGCCTACTGACACTTCCAAAATGACATTTCCATTCTTTAGGATTCGGAAGTTAAACAATACAGAGAATAATTTGTTTTAAAATGGAAATATTAATCCATTTCACATACCACCCTTAAAGTTGTGTGGTTCTGAAACTTGCACAAAGAAATTGATGAAAACAGATTAAAAAGCAAAGTAAGAAAAATAGAAAGCATTTGCTGCAGTAATTTGCATACACACACAGATATACACACGTACTCGCAATATTTAACACATCATGGTGAGATTGTTGCTATATCTATGTATATAACCATTACAGGCAATATTAGGTCTAAATACTATTTTGTTTTCAGTAAAGTGACACTGGGTAATGAAAGATAATTACTAATAACAAAATTCCCCGCTATGGGATCTCTCTCCACATCCTCACAAGTTCCCCTTTGCTCTCATGCTCAAAATATTTGATATTGGGAAGGTTTTGTTTTCAGTACCCTACTGTGAATGGAAAATAAATCTTGGAACCCCAAAATCACTAAGTTAAAGGGAAAAGTCAAGCTGGAAACTGCTTAGGGCAAACTGCCTCCCATTCTATTCAAAGTCATCCCTCTGCTCTCTGAGATAGATGCATATCTGATTGCATCCTTTGGCTAATGAGAAACTCAAAAGAGTGCAACCATTTGTCTCTTAGCTACCTATGACCTGGAAGCCTCCTCCCCATTTCTAGTCTTCCTGCCTTTGCTTCGAGTGTTCCCACCTTTCCACACCAAACCGGTGTTCATCTTACATATGCTGATTGATGTCTCGTCTCCCTGGAATGTATAAAACCAAACTGTGCTGACCACCTTGAGCATATGTCATCAGGACTTCCTGAGGCTGTGTCATGGGCACGCATCCTCAACCTTGGCAAAATAAACTGTCTAAATTAACTGAGACCTGTCTCCGATTTTTGAGGTTCACACTAAATGTTTTGCTCTTAGCACTGTTCGGTTACCTGAGTTTTAATTCTTTTCTCTGTGTTGATATGTTCCAAAGCCATTTCACTGGCTCAGTACCTTCCTGAGCTCAGGCCTACGAAGCACCAGATTCCTCCCAACTCTTTTTTTTCAAGCCTCCTTTTCCTCAATGGTTCTGGTTTTAGTTAATACCACAGTGATCCACATGTCTGCCTTCATTGGTAACCTGGCAGCATAGATTTCTTCCTCAGCTTCGTGATTCTCAAGCTTCTTTATCTCAGGACTATCTTAAAATTATTTTGGAGGCCAGGCGCGGTGGCTCAAGCCTGTAATCCCAGCACTTTGGGAGGCTGAGACGGGCGGATCACAAGGTCAGGAGATCGAGACCATCCTGGCTAACATGGTGAAACTCCGTCTCTACTAAAAATACAAAAAAACTAGCCGGGCGAGGTGGCGGGCGCCTGTAGTCCCAGCTACTCGGGAGGCTGAGGCAGGAGAATGGCGTAAACCCAGGAGGCAGAGCTTGCAGTGAGCTGAGATCTGGCCACTGCACTCCAGCCTGGGCGACAGAGCGAGACTCCGTCTCAAAAAAAAAAAAAAAAAAAAAAAAATTACTTTGGAACCAAAAGAGTTTTTGTTGATGTGAGTTGCATATATCAACATTTACCAAATTAGCACTAATATATTTTAAAAGTTCTTATTAATCAATTCCTTTAAAAACGTTAATAAGCCATTTTAAGTTAATATAATTAACATTTTCATTAAAAAGTTTCAAAAACAAAGAAATAAATGATAAGAATCATATTGCTTAATGGTAAAACAAAGAAATTCGTGAGAAGCGTGTGTTGAACAAGCATTATAGAAGACCATAGTTTTGGACTGAGCCCCAATGGACCAGATTAAAAATAAAAATAAAAATGGAGTCATCCATGCTCAAGCTGCATGTCACCAGACCAAAACTGAGTTATTATCTGACCTACAGAGAAATCAGAAAAGCAACATAAATTAAAAAATCAGAAAAGCGACATAATTAACCACACAGACCAGTTTCAGTGAGCATAAGGAAGGTCCCTCTGTTTAAACCTGAAGTAACCTGATGTGCAGCAATCAGTTATTTCTCTATTGTCCAGTCTCCCGGTTCCTGCCTCACAGGGGAAGTAACTTTAAAACGACCAATCCACTTTTTGTTCTTTGCTTCTGCCTTCTTCAGCATTTTCTGTCTATAAAACCAACCTTCTCTACTCTATTTATTGGAAGTTTTATTCTATTTTATGGAATAAAAGTACTGCCAACTCTAGAATCACAGTGAAGCCAATTGAGATCTTTAAATTTTGGTAATTTTGCCTTTGATAAGTGGTATTGCTTAATATCTTTAGTGCTTGCCTTATATTCAGGTAGCTGGAGTCTCATATCTGCTTCTGAATTCAATCTGCTGTGATCTAAGACATTATAGTCTTTAGAAACCTCTACTGTATTCTTGTGAGAGAATAAAGGTGAAAAGGGCAAATAATGTCTTAATGTTGTCATGAAAATAGCTTTGACTTTGGGAATGGTCTGAAAGAGTCTCACAGGGGATCTACATTACTCCCTAAATCGAATTGATCACAAAGCACTGACTCCTGTGCCTATGTCAGGCAGGACAAAGTTCTTTACAACATTAACTATAAAAATCCACCAACCCAAAATTTTTATGGGGTCTGAGATGAGGTTTTGACGGCACACAGCATATATATATTTTTTTTAATGAAAAACAAAGAACAAAGTAGAAAAAATCCCATTAAACACTTCTCGTGTTCTCACTGATCTCCTTAGATGCTCACAAGCAGGGTCTTCTCCCTGGCCACTCTACCTTCACTCAACCTGCAAATGTCTGCTAGCTCCAGTCCTTATTATCCTTCAGTTTCACCCTTGGTTCATAGAAGAACTTAGCTCTCTTGTGTGTTTACTCATTCAGTTTTACAAAAAGAAAAAAGGTTATCATCATCAAGGCATAGTGGGCATTTGATGGTTTCAACACTATCATAAAAAATTTTATAACCTTACAATATGGGGAAATTTTACATAATGAGACTTGCTTGAAAATAATCTCCTAACTGTTGTATTGCAAAACTGACATATTTGAAAATAAAACATGCAAACTAAGCTTATTCTTTGCAAATTAAATATCTGCTGAAGTTGCTATTGCTAGTCAATGGGGAAAGTGGAGGATATATATTTGGACCCTTGGTGATGCTTTGTACTCTCTTGCCCAATTTTCGTGGTACTCAGACGACTGCAGCAACCTCAGCATGAGAGGAGTGTGGCAGTCAGTACCCTTGTAAACCCAAAATAAAATTCTAAGCCCCCAACCATCTGAAGGCATCCCTTTTCTCCGCCAAGGGCATTCCAAAATTAACCTGAAAAAATAAGGCCATGATGAAAGGGGGCCTTGGACATGCCTCATTATAGTATCCTCCTTTTCAGAGTTCAGGAATAGCTGACCAGCATTAACATCAACATGGGCCGTAAGTCTGATGAGAAACATTTACAATCTGTCCTGTCTGAAGCCTGCTACCTGGAGGTTTCATCTCCATGATAAAACTTAGGTCTCCACAGCCCCTTATTGTAACCCAGACAGTCCTTTCTACTGATTCCAGGTCTTTAGATAATAACTTAACTCCTTCAACCAATTGGCAATCACAAAATCTTTAAACCTATGAACTTAAATTTATGACCTGGAAACACCCATTTCAAGTCATCCTGCCTTTCCAGATTTAATCAATGTACATTTTACATGTAGTGATTGATGTATTACGTCTCCCTAAAATGTACAAAAGCCCACTGTACCCTGACCTTTTTGAGCACATGTCGTCAGGACCTCCTGAGGCTGTTTCATGGGTGCGTCCTTAACTTTGGCAAAATAAACTTTCAAAATTAATTGAGACTTGTCTTAGATACCTTAGGGTTCACAACCCTCTGCTATGATATGCTATTGTCTCACAAGTCCTTGAGGTTCTATTCATTTTTAACAGTATATTTCTGTCTGTAATTCACACTTAATCATTTTTATTGATCTACCTTTACTTTCACTGACTCTTTCTTGCTGTCTGTATTCTGGCATTGTGCCATCCAGTTAGAAGTCTTTCTCTCCTGCCTCTCCCTCTCCCTTTCCTCTTTGCCCACTCCTCCTCCTCCTTCTTTCTGCCCTTCTTCTCTTCTTCTTGCTTATTATAATTTTCCATTCTGAATTTTCCATCTGGTTTATCTTTACATATTTCTTTGGTTTTTTGCCCAGGCTAATCTTGAACTCCTGGGCTCAAGTGATCCTCCCACCTCTGCCTCCCAAGAAACTGGGACTACCGTCTCACACCACTAAGCCTCCAGCCACATCTTTATATCTTTTATATTTTTTGCTGAGGGCTGTTTTTATCCCCCAATTGTTTCAAAATTATTTCCAATGACGACTTTGAGTCATTCTTATCATAGTTGCTTTCAGTCTATGTGATATAATTCAAACATCTGTGTCATCTTATCTTGGACATTTATTCAATTTCTTTGCCTATGTAAGTTGATATAATCCTTTTTCTTTGTGTAAGTTTTTATTGTATCTTAGTTTAATACTATGTTATACATCTTGTTTAAAGCCTACGGAAAATATAGATTTTTTTTTTCCTAGCAGGTAGTCAACATAATTAGGTTCAGTTTGCAAGTTCCAACATGCATTCTGTGGTCTCTGGGTTCAATGTAATTTCAACTTTCCAATTCCTGCAAGTATTATTTTGAACTGTCTGATATACATGCCACTCTGTATCCAGTGTGGCCCTTGGGTACCGTCTCATTCTCTAGTATGCTGAAAAGGATTAGATCTAAGCACAAATAGCTTACAGGGATGCCCAGGAGTTTCTACGCAACTTTAGGGGTTTGTTTTCCTGAGTTCTTCTTTCTCCATAATCTCCCCAGAGTTTCCCAGTTCCCAGTGTTTCCCCTTTTTGTTCCCCATTAAGAGAGCTGGGGCTTTTGTTACTTGTGCTGTGCATTGCTGTGACTGTGCTTGCAACCAGAAACCAGTAAAAAATCAGTGTGGGTTTTCCCTCCAGCTTGGGACCATAGCTCTTCTGATGTGAGAGGAAGCTTCAGGTCCCTAAGAATTGTGAGCCTCGTGGTTTCCCATTACTTCTACTGTTGCAGAATTGTTTAAGGACAATGGCCCAAGAAGAAAGTATTAAGAAAAAAAAAGCAGGGGGAGGGGGGGTGGTGGTGGTGGGTTTTTCCCTTTCTCTAAGCACGAGCGCTTCCCTTTCCTTCTCTGAGACAAAACGTTAGGGCTTCTCTGCCAACTTCCAGTATTTTGGGCTGTGTTGAGACTAGGCCAGGGATAGCAAAGGAGAAAAAAATGTTAATCTCATGATCATTTAGGTGGCACTTTAAATTCTGGTCTTTTCCTTTAATTAACCTCATACTATTTACTTTTGAATCCTAAAACACCTTGCCCTAGCATTGCTTCTAGGTTTTATTCATGCATTCTTTGAGAGACACTGTGTGCTTATTCCATTGTATCTTGAACTAAAACTCTAGCATTTTATCTTTGTAGATGAACAAATTTTAAAGAATGGTTATGGCGCAATAGTCATTTAAAAAATGATTTTATTATTTCATGCATGTTGATGCTACTATAAATAGAAATATCATCGTTGTTTAAAGCCAAAGTCCCACACACAATGTTCAAAACCTCAGTGCGTAACTGATCTGATGGAAATCCTCCATTGCTCTTGCTGTCAGCCTGAGCATCAGAGAAAACACCTGCAGGAGGAAGTTTCTGGCAAGGAGAAAAAAAGACGCCATCTTGCATTTACCAATTTTCATCATCATATTGTTAAGTAAAACATATTCAGTTATTGTCCTTCAAAAGTTTTCCTTTGTCTTTTTTTGTTGTTGTTGATGTTCTCAGTAAATAAAAACAGAAGTTTGAATATTCAAAAGTTAAATTTCCCAGGCGGAGCAATGCCTTTGCTCAGAGCACAGTTTATTCAGTAGTGACTCTTACCCAATCAACTATGGCAATCATATTCAATCTCCATAAATGAATAAGCAAAAATACCACGATCCAGAGGCTGCAATGAATCATTTGTAGGCTTCTATCTATAACATCCTTCTTTATCTCTCAGAGACTTCTTTGTATGTCTTGTATCTCACTTAAGTGTAAAGCAGGCTTTTTCACCATCCCTCTTAAAAAGTCTTTCTAAATCACTGAAATGCGTGGCTTTTTCATTGTCTCCCACCATTGTAACCATGCATTTCCTATAGGCCTCCTTGTCTTTTCCCAACACAGCTGCTGCTAACCCTTGTGGAATCCGCATATGAATTAGGAAGAGACATCCATTCTCTGCTGTGTGCAGCCTTACGCTGAGACACAGGATAAAGAGTAGAACTTGAAGTATTATTATTATTATTTATTTTACGTATTTCTTTTTTTTTGAGGCAAAGTCTCACTCTGTCCCCCAGGCTGGAGTACAGTGGCACAACCCTGGCTCACTGCAATCTTCACCTCCTGGGTTCAAGCAATTCTTGTGCCTCAGCCTCATGAGTAGCTGGATCTACAGGTGTGTGCCACCATGCCCTGCTAACTTTGTATTTTTTAGCAGAGATGGGGTTTCACTATGTTGGCCAGGATGGTCTCGAATTCCTGACCTCAAGTGATCAGCCCTCCTAAAGTGCTGGGATTACAGACGTGAGCCAATAACTTAAATTAGACTTCAGCAACTTTACCTCCTGACCCGACTTTTGGCAAAACCTCTATATCCACTTCAACTTTGTCTTTCCAACTTAAGTGTTCGCAGTTTACAAAGTTTCTTCCTTGGACATCTTCCTTTTTAAAATAAACACCATTTCTGGGCAATTGCTCATACTCCCAGACCTTTAGTTATCATCTAAATGCTGAATTTCTTAAATATGCTATTCTAGTCCTAACTTTCCTCAATAACCCAGATTGTTATTTCCTATGGACAAACATTCCAGCAGAGTCTAAATTTTCCTTCGAGTGCCATACAAAAGAAATGTGGTTATTTTGGTTTTTATGTTTGTTTTTGTTTTTTTTGGTTGTTGTTACTGGGTTTCACTCTTGTTGCCTAGGCTGGAGTGCGATGGCACAATCTCGGCTCACTACAACCTCTGCCTCCCGGATTCAAGCGATTGTCCTGCTTCAGCCTCCCGAGTAGCTGGGATTACAGTCATGCACCACATACCCAGCTAATTTTCTATTTTTAGTAGAGACAGGGTTTCTCCATGTTGGTCAGGCTGATCTTGAACTCCCGACCACAGGTGATCTGCCCACCTCGGCCTTTCAAAGTGCTGGGATTACAGGCATAAGCCACCACACCCAGCTTCTAAATGAACTATTTATTGCAACAACAACAACAACAACAATAACAAGTGCAGCAAAAAATATTCCCTGTCTTTTCTACCTCTTAAAAAAGGTACTATTCTTCAATAGTGGCAACAATTCAATTTCCTCTTTTTTTTCTTTAATTGAGGACAATGTATCTGGATGAATCATTAAGACAAGTAATTACTTCTGCAGAAAAATCTTACTCAACAAATACATATCTTTTTTCTTTTAAATATCAAATATAGTGACCAATACGAGTCAAAGAAGAAAGTAAAATCATAGTTAAGAAGAGTCAGCAATATCTGTGATATGTTTTCTTAATATCTGTTAATAGCAAATCTTTGTGACTTTGAAATAGCTGTACCAGCTTTTCATTATTATTATTTTATTTAAAGGGAACATACTTTGGTTGAAAATGTCTTATTGCCCTTTTCTGTTACAACATAAATATAAGGCATTTTAAACCACAGCAAGACATCCCAGTGTCTTAATGCTTCAAATCACAAGCATGGTGGAATAAACTACAACCATTACATGCAGAAGCACATTATCTGAGGGCAGAACTGAAATATCACACATTAATGTAAACCAGGTCCTACCAAATTTGCAATACAGAGGTTCCTCAGTTGTTGAGCTAAATGGAAGCTCATTTAGCTTCCATATTTGTTTGTTTAAATATCAATATACATTTCTTTCTACCTGAATCTATCGGAAGTATATAATGGGTAACATTTACACAAAACTTTTCCATTAGATCGAGTGCTTTCATGCAGTTAGTTTGCAGTGCTCACAAAAACTTGTGGACTTGATACAATGAACAATGAACATCATCCTCATTTTATCAGTGAATGAAATGATATTAGAGATAGCTGAAAGTACATACAATTAGTGAGAGAAAGGGAGAAGCTATGTCATCTTTTATGTGTGGTCATCCTTCCACTGTATCATTTTGCCTGTATAATTATGTTATTTTTACAACAGGATTGGAATTAAAATAAATCATTAGATAATTGGTCACTAATAATACTTTACTTGTGTGAATGTTGTAAATAGCATACTATTTTTAAGGAAGAAATAAAAATGTAAGCCCATCTAATGGTAATTTAGCAAACTTACTCTATGTGAGTCCTAAAATCAGTTTTGGAAGAAAAAAATTGTGGACAGCATTGAAGATGTCAGGTAACGCATCAAAAAGCTACTATCACCAAGGGTACTGGAGGAGAAGTGATAGACATTAGGTCTTTAAAATGCAAATTCGGTACAAGTAAAAGAATGCTGTATTTAACATATGAAACTGATTTTGAAGTCTCCATGGCAACTACGAAAATGTTAAGCATAAATTATGTGATTAAAGTTATCAAAGATAGCTTTCTTTCAGCCTAAGCAATTTCAGACCAGATGATGAATCTGGGGTTCTTTTTCAGAAAGTCCTACCAAGTACACCTCTGGAAGATAATTAGAAGAGCTTTTGTCCATGATAGGCTATGCTGATTAATAATTTTAGAAATGAAATATATTGCTTTAATATAAGTGGAATCCAGGACTAATCTCTACATTAGAGAAGATGTGCTTGTATTAGTTTGGTGGCTTGCATTAGTTTGATAGTATAAGATAATCTTTCACTGGCGAAAAGTAGAAACAAAACTTCTTATTTTTCTATACCATTTCAGTGATGATAAACATGGTGTAATTTATTTTGTTCTTTATATTAATTTGTGTGATATGAATGTGTGTATGACTGTGTTACATACATTTGTCTTGAGCAATTACATATCAATTGTTTTGAAGGGTAGCAGAATATACTATCCCAAAATAAGCCACTTTAGCATGAGAATGTCTTTGAGCTGAAGGCAGTTGAGAAGAAGTAGATATAAGACAAGCTCTCTGTCTTTCCCCTATTTGCCTAAACGCATGGCATAAATTTGCAAAAGTAAAGGTGTCCCTTCTCCCCTTTCTACCAGGAAGGACAAAGGTTTATCAACAGAGATGACTTTAGAGCATAGGGGCCTGGAGACCACACCAGATGAATTTATTAACAAACCTTACTAGCTGACCCTAATCTACCCTATGTTTGCTTTTCCACAATTTGCCACCCCTAGAGAATCAAGGTCCTTTTCTTTGTCTTATCACGCATCTAAATATTTATTTTGTTGTTGTTGTTGAAGATGCCACATGAAAGCTCGGATTCTGAGCCACCTCTTGAAGAGTTACTCACTTTTTTGGTATCTCTCATGTATATATGAGACTTACATGTTGTTTTGTTTGTCTGTTTGTTTGTTTGTTTGTGTTTTTTGAGACGGAGTCTCGCTCTGTCGTCCAGGCTGGAGTGCAGTGGCACGATCTCGACTCACTGCAAGCTCCACCTCCCAGGTCCACGCCATTCTCCTGCCTCAGCCTCCCGAGTAGCTGGGACTACAGGCACCCACCACCACGCCCGGCTAATGTTTTGTATTTTTAGTAGAGACAGGATTTCACCACATTCGCCAGGATGATCTCGATCTCCTGACCTTGTGATCCGCCTGCCTCGGCCTCCCAAAGTGCTGGGATTACAGGCATGAGCCACTGTCCCCGGCCTGAGACTTACATGTTAACACACTTTTGTTTGTTTTCCTCTTGTTAATCTGTCTTTTAATACTGAGTTTCTAGCTAAGAACTTGTGAGGGTGGAGAGAAAATTATTTTTTCCTCCCCTACAGTTTGTTGTTAGTGTCAAATAAAATATATTATATTCTAAATAATAAAATTACAGGTTCTTCATGGAATTCTGGAGTATTGTTTTGTAAAACATGTAAAAGTTGATTTATTAAACATCCAACTATACAATTGTGAAACATTTAATACATAATTCCATCCAATTTTCTTCAGCCTGTATGAACTCACCATTACTATTTCAGAAATCATTTTTGTGTTTCTGTGCTTGAATCTCATTCAGCTCTGAGATATCTAGATGAATCAGAAAAGTTGACTCTGGCAGTGTAAAAAAAAAAAAAATCTGCCAAGGCAAATAAAATTAGATGGCAAAGAATGTTAAATTTGGGTCCAGAAATCAGCTATATAAAAATGAGCCAAACAATGAGAAAAAAATGCCTTAGGTTCTTGCATATTCCCTATGTATCAATAGTTTGAAAGAATGTTAAAAACAAATCAACAAATAGATGGCCACAGAGAACAATTGGATACAAAGACAGAATGAAAATGATGTGGTTTGTAAGGCAAAGAGAGAAAGCTTTCCATCCATTCTTTGAAGGTCTGCTAAAAGTGAACTTAAAATAGGCAGATTCACAAGAGAAAAAGGTATACAAATTTATTTAATATGCGCAGGGGGAAAATCACAAGACAGTGATTACCCGATAATTCAATGGTGTCCAGATGCCTATATATCCTTTCTCATAGAGGAAGAAGAGATGGGAAAAAGTGATTATTTGATGGAAGTAAATGATTTTTAGGGGGAATGAATGGGCCTAATGTTCAATGTTTAGTAAATGATGCTCTTTTGGAATTTAATTGGACCATAGAGCAGACAATGGTTTGGGACAACCATTGTCATTTGGGCTTCATGTGTGGTGTTTAACTTTCAGTGTCTTTTGCCGTGATATGAGTTCTCATCTTTTTTGATTAACAAAATTTCAGGGAGGGAATTGAAGGCCATTGTGTTCCTCTTTGGCAGATCTGTTCTTTAGACGGATGAAGGAATATCAGAGTAAAGCCTCTTCCAGCATCTAGTAGCCTCCAGTGGCCTTTAACTTCAAATAATGAGCACACCAGGGTGTTACATTTGGGGGTGACATTCCCTGGACTCCTTTAGGTGACTTGTAAAGAAAAGGATGAAAAGAAGCCCAAATATGTCCAGCAGATAATGTCCTTTCTTCACTCTTTTTCCACAGCACACCTCTGGAGGAAGATTAACATGCTTGAGAGTGACCAATCACCTCTTGATTTTTGGTTACCACTTTTCCTTTCCACAGCTGTGCTAAATTATTCTGTTAATATTAACATTCATTTTCAGTAAGCTAGCTGAATGACGCTTTCTCAAGTGACTCTTCAGCTATTGTTTTATCCGTCACTGTTTTTGCATCGCTACCTTCAGTTTTCAGGCTGGAACAGGGTCCTCCTTTCTCAAGACCTGCTGTCTTTTTTTGTTGTTTTAATAGCTTTGCCCCTTCTTCTTCGTTTTTGGAGAGTACCTTGGTTGTCTTCAAGATTACAGAATCACATTTCCACAGTGTCAGTTTTGCTTTTATTCTATGTCCGTTATTGATTTTGAGCTTCTTTTCATTCTGCCAACCTCACACTCATCCCTAATTTCATTTTACCCATTTTCTGCTTGTTGTTCCCTAATTCTTCCATATAAATGACACCCTTTCTTGAGATTTGATTCCTTACATCTTGATGTTGGAATCAGATAGCAGGAAAGAGTAGTATCTTTTTTTAAAAATCTATATTACGGCTTCACATATTCTGAGTATTGAGATTTGTAGTCAATGGCTTTTAATCCTAGCATGCTTTCTGAAATCTCTCCCAACTGATGTACATTTTATTTGAACATTTTTCTCTGTACTGTGACATGTCATCCTCATCCTTTTCATTTCTAATACAACTGCCAATTTTTATCTTTTAATGAGAGTTTAAAAGATTTTTATTTGTGTACACCTGACCTTTAACCTGAAAGTTTGTCACCATTTCAAAAGCTTTTTTTCCATTTTTTGATGTGCAGTTATCAAAACTGAATACTATAAAAATAAAAATCAGTACTTTTAATTAGGTTCTTACTATTTTCCAGATATTTTTAATAGACTTTTATGTAAAGTAACTCACAATGGCCCTGTAAAATAGGTAAAACCATTACCCAAATTGTAGAGATGAGACAACTGAGGTAGAGATTGTTGGAAAACATATTTGTACAGTGAGTCATTGGCAGAATAACGTACAAGCTCAAGAAATTTGATTCCAAACCCAGGCCTGAAGACTCTGCCAAGTTGCTTTTTCCATTTTAAGTTCATATATGTCATAACTTTCTGATACCTTAACGTGTAACGTGGCCTGACGTTCCGGCCACTTACTCCATAACCATTCATGTTTAAACTCCTTTACATCATAACAGATTCTGGAATCTATCTCTACTTTGATGAGTCCTGCTGGTCATTGGTCATAGATACGCTGAGTAATCCTATAAAATTAGGGGTAAAGGGAAGTCCATTTCTGCATTATAATTCCCTACACAGTCTTCATCTCATCTTCAATGTTTGATAGACCCTAACGTTCTGCATCTGAGCATTGCAGTACAACTCCATTTAACACAATTTAAAGGGACAATTCTGTCAGTCTCCACTATCTAGAAAGTGTGGCTATGACCATAGCACATAGGGGTGCTGGCAGCCCATCAGCCCTTTAACTTTTTTTTAACTAACATACACAAACTACCAATGACCTATGTCATATTCCTTGAAATGTCAATTCAGAATATTTTTTAAAAGGGAAGAAAGAAAAACACATTTGCTTATAAACACCACATATCTGAAACATGAATATTAAGACTAAAGACTTGTTTGGAGGCAAAGACAAATGTAAATAATTTTGCAAACATAAAAAATACCCATATTATATATTAAAAATACACTTGAAGAGAATCTTCATGTAAATTGTGAATTTATGGCATGAGTTTTCGAAAGGAAATTGGCAATCGATAAATAAAGAGAATATAAATTAAGGCCCAAAGTGTGACCATTTGGCAAACACAGGTTTATTGTAGGGAGGATGGTTGGGGAAAACTATCATATTTAAGGAGACAGAATAACTTTTTAAATAAATTTAAACAAATGAAAAATAAAGAACAAGACATTTCAGTAATAGATTCGCACAGGCGAGCACTTTGGCTATCACCTTGTTTTCTCATTTGAAGGGTGATTGCTAGATATGCAGCTGCACTCTAGCATTAGAGTGAGAATCTGACTATCAGGTTTCACCTAAATTCTTAGCATTTGTCTATTCAATTTTCTAGGATCCTGGCCAATTCTAAGTTTTAAAATCAATCAGACTAAGGTCAGAAAGGCTCTGAAATCACCCATGGGTATTGTAGCCTCCAGTCACCTTGATAATTAGTCTGAACGAAAGGATGTTTTACGTATAAATCTGTCATAAATCCTATGTTTATAGCAAATGAGTAGTTTCCATGAGACTGTAACTAGTTCTTAGAAGAAATAATGATATCTTTAAAGTGTTGGTTGGCCTTGGTGACAAAGGCCTGCATAGAAGTGGTATAAAAGAATGGCTCAGGTGGGAAGAAAGTGTACCCTGAGAATGAAAATGTTGAGATACTCCTCAGTGTGAACACAAAGCATTACCAGCAAAAGATGTTTGGGCTCGATTCTATGAGAAATGTTATCCTTTACAGTGAGGTGTTTTGAAAGTGTATAAGAAAAGTAAAACTATAAAAATAACATTAAACAATTTTTGGTAAAGTGATCTGGATAATGGTAACTTTTATTGTATAAAGCTTATGCTTAAAGTAGATGAAATGAGATGTCTGTAAAAATGTTTTTCATGGCCAATCCCCTTATGGCCAAAATACTTTTACAAGGGCACATTATCCAGTCATGCAGGATGAGAAATGTTTTTGCATAGTGTATGGCAGGGGAATGTTGCAATGAATTCAAGCACCTGACTCAAGGATATCCCATCCAGAAGAGAGATGAAAGATTTCTCTGTTCAAAGGCATTTAAAATGAACCAAGTAAATCAGATTGGTTCTTACTGAAATCTAAATGGTAGAATACAGAATGGTTGGCCAATGTATAGAGACTGAGGATGAGAAAGAGGGAAGAGAGAACGGGCTATGCCATGAAAATGAGACCATGCTTATTGTAAAAAAGAGCGGGAGCCTGTAGTCCCAGCTACTTGGGAGGCTGAGGCAGGCGAGTGGCCTGAATCCGGGAGGTGGAGCTTGCAGTGAGCCCAGATCGTGCCACTGCACTCCAGCCTGGGCGACAGAGCGAGACTCCGCCAAAAAAAAAAAAAAAAAAAAAAAAAAAAAAAGATGGCTGTGTCTAAAATCTGCCTCATTTCCTGAATGACTTGCTACCCATGGCTCAATGATATCCTAAAGTAATCTCTCCTCTATCATGAAAAGAATCAAACAATTCTAAAGGCTGATGGCATTTTAGGCTATCACATTCAAAATGGAAACACAGCCTCTCTTTGATGGATGATGGCTCTATTAAAGGGTGAAGGGCAGGGTGCGGTGGCTCACGTCTATAATCCCAGCAATTTGGGAGGCCGAGGCGGGCAGATTATCTGAGGTCAGGAGTCCGACAGTAGCCTGTCCAACATGGAGAAAGCCCGTCTCTATTAAAAATTAGCCGGGCATGGTGGCGGGTGCCTGTAATCCCAGTTAGTCCGGAGGCTGAGGCAGGAGAATCGCTTGAGCCCGGGAGGCGGAAGTTGCAGTGAGCCGAGATCGCGCCACTGCACTACAACCTGGGTGACAAGAGTGAAACTCCATCTCAAAAAAAAAAAAAAAAAAAAAAAAATATATAAAAAAATAAAAGGTTAAGTTACTAATTGTGTGTCAATCTTTATATTCTCAATTAAAGCAAAAAAGGAGATGCCTCTCTTGTCCTGCATGTGGAAGGAGTCAAGGGCATATTAACATTTGCTTTTCAGTGGTAGTTCGTTCATCCACTTAGTAAATACCAGTAAGTGTTTATCATATGCAAGGCACCCTGTGAAGTGGTAAGTTGGACTCAACCTATGATAGCAAATGAGGTGGAAGGGCAATAGTGAAGTTTCGTTCAAGGTTGTCCCTCATTATTGAGATCATTGAGAATAAGAAATTGGCTTTCCTTTAGGGAAGATGCAGAATAGCTACAGCCAGCAATCGCTTGCTATAAGTTAATTTGATAGAAACAATAAACTCTTAAGTAATCACCATTCTGTACCATCCAATTTTGATACTCATGTTTATTCTATGAGCGCATTAGTCATTGTGCCAGATTTGGCAAATAGAAATGAAAAATGCAATCTTGACTTTGTTAAAATCATAGGCAGTGATGGTAATGAAAAATAAATGGTTAAGCCAAAGATTTAAAGGTGATTCCATTTTTGCCTTCTTTTTAATTCAATTTTCCTGTTATAGTCATTCATTTTGCATATTTAAGAGATTTCGCTTTTTCTGGTAACAGTTTTATTGATATATAATTCACACTCCATAAAATTTACCCAGTTAAAATGTGAAATTAAACTTTTTTTTTTAGTTCACACAGTTGTGAACTTTAAAAAACCCAATAATTTATTAGTTGTGAAATATACAAAAAATTAATTTTAGAATTTTTCATTATCTCAAAAAGAAATCTGTATGTATTATCACTTCCCAAATTTCCCCATTTTCCTAGTCTTAAGTAACTACTAATCTGCATCCTGTCTCTATAGATTTCCCTGTTCTGGACATTTTATGTGAATGGAACCATATAAAATCTATATTTTACAGCTTTTACTTAGTACACTGTTTTTAAAGCTTATTTGTGTTATAACATGGATCAATATTTCATTACTTTATATAACTGAATAATATTCTATTGTGTGGTTATATCACATTTTGTTTATCCATTCTTTAGTTTATATACCTGTGGGTTATTCTTACTTTTTTGGTTATTATGAATAATGCTGCTATAAATATCTATGTGTAAGTTTTTTTTGTGGACATGTGTCTTCTTTTCTCTTGGACACATGCATAAGAATGGAATTGCTGGATTGCAATGTAACTCTATGCTTGACCATTCATGGAGCTGTCAAACATTTTTCCAAAATGGCTGCAACATTTTACATTCCTATCAGAAATTCATGAGGCTTACAATGTCTCTACATATTCGTCAACACTTACAGGTATCTAACTTTATGATCCTAGCCATCCTAGTGGGTATGATATGGTCTTTCATTGTGGCTTTGCATTTTCTTGGTGACTAATAATATCTAGCATCTTTTTCTGTGTTTTTGGTCATTTAGATACATTCTTTTGGAGAAACATCTATTCAGACCCTTTGCCCATTTTCTTTTTAATTGCCCATTTGCCTTTTCACTATTGAGTTGAAAGAGTTTAAATATATATATGTATGTCTGTGTTCATAAAATACATATATTTTATGTATATGTATTACATATATGCAAGTCTCTTATCAGACATATGACTTACAAATATTTTCTTCCATTCTGTGGGTTGCCTTTTTTTATTTTCTTGATAGTGTTCTTGAGGCACAGAGGGTTTTCATTTTAATGAACCCTAATTTATTTACTTACTTATTGTTTGATTATGCTTTTGGTATATCTAAGATTGCATCACCAAATCCAAGTACACAAAGATTTATCCCTAAGTATTCATCTAAAATTCTCATACTTTGAGCTTTTGCATTTAAACCATCAATCCATTTTAAGTTTATTTTTGTATATTGTATGAGGCAAGGTTCTGATTTCATACTGTTTTTCCAATTGTCTCAGCATCATTTGTGGAAAGCACTATTTCCCTCCCCCACCCATTTAATGGTCTTGTAACCTTTTTAAAATGTCTATTGACCATAGATCAGGGGTTCACTTCTGACCTCTCAATTCTGTTCCCTTGCTCTGTTGGAATACTTAATGCCAGCAGCACAATAGCCTCATTATTGTTGCTTTGTTTTAAAGTAAAAAAGAGAGAATCTTTCAACTCTGTCTTACTTCTTCAAGTAGATTCAGTAGGATTCAAGACTTTTCATGGCATTTCTGGATCCACTGAGTTAATAGGAATTTTGGGAGCAACTTGTCAATTTCTATAAAGAAACAAGCTCAGATCCTAAAAGAAATTAGATTGAATCTATAGATAAATTTGGGGAGTACTGTCATTTTAACAATATTGAGGCTTCTGATTCATGAATAGAAGAAGTATTTCTATTTATTCAGATCTTAAATTTCTTTCAACAATGTTTTATGGTTTTAAAAATATATAAATTTGAGATTATTTTGTGAAAATTGCTAATTATTTTCTTATTTTTATGCTATTGTAAATGCAATTTTTAAAAAATTTTTCTTTTCAAATTTTTCACTGCAGGTATATAGAAATATAATTGACTTTTGTTATTAATCTTGTTTCTTGAATACTTGCTGAATTTATTAGTCTAATTTTTTTTAATTCATTCCTTAGGATTTTCCACATACAAGATATAAGATCATGTCATCTGAAGTTATGATATGTTGTATATTCATTTTCACTCATCTCAAAGTATTTCTTAATTTTCTTTTTTCATTACAGCGTATACAGAGTGTACTGTTTAATGTCTACATATTTATGTTTTGCAATTTTTTTCTGTTTTTGGTTGATAATTTCATTCCACTGTGGTCGAGAACAAACTTTGTTTTATTATCATTATTTTACATTTATTTAGATTTTTTTTTTTTTTTTTTTTTTTTTTTTTTTTTTTTTTTGAGATGGAGTCTTGCTCTGTTGCCCAGGCTGGAATGCAGTGGTGGGATCTCAGCTCACTGCAAGCTCCGCCTCCCGGGTTCACGCCATTCTCCTTCCTCAGCTTCCCGAGTAACTGGGACCACAGGTGCCAGCCACCTCGCCCGGCTAGTCTTTTGTATTTTTTCATAGAGACGGGGTTTCACCGGGTTAGCCAGGATGGTCTTGATCTTCTGACCTCGTGATCCACCCATCTCGGCCTCCCAAAGTGCTGGTAGATTTTTTTTATGGTCTAGCACATGACCTACCATGAAGAAAGTTCCGGCCGGGCGCGGTGGCTCAGGCCTGTAATCCCAGCACTTTGGGAGGCCGAGGTGGGCGGATCACGAAGTCGGAAAATCGAGACAGGACTGGCCAACACGGTGAAACCATGTCTCTACTAAAAATACAAAAAATTAGCCAGCGTAGTGGTGGTCACCTATAGTCCCAGCTACTCAGGAAGCTGAGGCAGGAGAATGGGCCTGAACCCGGGAGCTGGAGCTTGCAGTGAGCTGAGATGGTGTCACTGCACTCCAGCCTGGGAGACAGAGCAAGACTGTCTCAAAAAAAAAAAAAAAAAAAAAAAAAAGAGAGAGAGAAAGAAAGAAAAAAAAGTTCCATGTGCACTTAAGAAGAATATATATCGTGCAGTTGTTGGGTGGAGCGTTTTGTAGATTTAGGTCTAGTAGCTTTATATTGTCACCTTGTGAAATTCTGCCTATTTGTCAAATTATTTTTGAGAGTGAGGTTTTGAAGTCTCCAACTATTGTTGCATTGTCTGTTTCTCCCTTCCTGCTTTGTTTCTGTCTGTTTCCCTTATGCATTTTGGAGATCCTTTTCTGGGTGCATATATGCCTAGTTATATCTTCCTGATAGATTGAGCCTTTCTATTATTATAAAATGCCCCTCTCTCTATCTAGTCACATTTTTTGTTGTTGTTGTTTTCTTGTCTATTTTGTGTGATATTAGTATAGCCACTCCAGCTTTCTTATGGTTGTTGGTGTGATGTATTTTTCTTCCATTCTTTTTCTCTCAATCTCTTTGTATCTTTGAATCTGAAGTAATGTCTTCTGGACGAAATATATAATTGGATTTTGTTTTTTTGCAGTTTGATTTTGTTTTCCTTTTATTCAATCTGACAGACTTTGCCTTTTGAATGGGTTGCTTTACTCATTTTCATTTTCTATCGTTATATAAATTGTTGAATTTATGTCTGCCATTTTACTTTTTGTTTGCTATGTGTCTCATGATACTTTTGTTTCTCTCTTCTTCAGTTACTGCACGCTCTTGCATTAAGTGTATTTTTCTAATGTATGATTTTAATTATTGTTTTTAACTACATATAGCTGTTTATTTAGTGGTTTCACTAGAGCTTAGCATATACACTTTGACTTTTCAATATCTGCTTCAAATTGATAATATCTTAATTTCAACTTATGTGGATGTATTATTCCTATACAACTATATTCACCTTTTCTTTTTTGCATGTGGGATTATTGCGATACATATTACAACTATATATGTCACAAACCCAAACATACATTTTTATAATTATTAGTTTATATAATTATATATCTTTTGGGGAAGCTGGGTAAAGAAGGGAGAGCAAGTATGTACTTATAGATGTTGTTATATTAACTTTATTAATTAACATTTTTGTTTCTTTTCAAAAGTTAGTTTTTTGAGAGGTGCTATGCTTTCGGCCTATTTTCCCCTTGTGCAAAATATAAGCTCAGGCTCTAGGCCTGGGAATAGGGACAGAGTCATTGCCTATCCCAACGTAGAATCTTTGACTTATAAGCTGGGGTGTGGGTGATCAAGGCCCCAGTATTCTCAGTACACTCACTCTTTTCCATGCCTCTTATCATGAGTGGGTGTGGTCCAGCCTCTTTTCCATGAGTGGATGTGGATTAGAGAAGGAATTCCCATCTTTCACTCAGCCCCAACCACATCCACTACTTAGTCTCTGCAACAGAGAAGTGAAAAATGGATGAGATATGCTGATGGACTGCCCTCCTGGGAAGGTAGTGCAACCTGCTTATGGGAGTGCTCTTGGATGCTCCCATCTGGAGTGAAATTTTAGACATGCTACACTGGGAGGAGAAAGTAGAAGTGCAGGTCATGCATAAAATGAAACAGACTTTAACTGTTTTAATTATATTTTCTTAAATAAGTGTTTTCTTTATTGGCTATGTGTCCTTAGGACTATTTCCAGAGACTCTAATTATTCGTTACTGTTATATATATATATATACAAATATATATATATATACACACACACAAATATATATATACACACACACACAAATAAATATATATATATATATATATATACACACACAAATATATATATATATTTGTAATTTTCAGCCATTCTACGGGGCAGTGGGCCTATAAATCATCTCATGTTGCCATGCTGGATGTGAAACTCTTTAGAAGTTTCTATATTGAATTTTTCAGTGTTTTATGTGTGTCATCCTCCCCAAATCTCCACTACAAGAGTAGTGAAGAGTAACATATTGACCTGGCCTAGAGTGGAGGTGTGAAGGCCTGACCAGAGCCAGAAAAGAGAGCTGTAGGACAGGGAAAAGCTTCAATCCAAGGTCAAATAAAATTATGGCTAAGGCAAAATAAATTGCAAACCATAGATGGTCCAAAAGGAAGGGGTCTGATACAACGAACCAGGTTATCCAAAACAGTTAGCAGTCTGAGCTTACAAAGTGTCTTGAGGTGACAATGGACATTGGGAGAAAGACTCTTTTATAGTGGTAACTCACAAACGGGAAGGCTCCGACGTTGTGTCAATTCACAAAGATCTTCTAGGGTAATTTCTTGACCCAAATGAAAACCAGAATTTGTATGTACTCTATCACTTTTTGTACATTCTCATTTTTTCTTAATTAGATAATATTTCAATTGGATGAGGAATAGAAATGTGTATTTATTATTTCTTTTAATATTTTAATATTTTTGATATTTCTCATACTATTTTACTAATAAGTATATATATATACTATTAGAAGATCTTTTGGCTTCCTGGTAGTTATTGACTTTATTACTTTAACTATTATCTACATCCTGTTATATTTATTAATGTGATTATCAGGAGGATTTTTCTCCTTCTATAGTGTGGAATACAATTTTGGAATGTCATACTAAATAGTAATTACACATGTAATCACCTGAAAGGTTCTTCCTGCCCACTGCACAGACAAAATCAATTCACTGAGACCGTGGTATTGAGAAAGAGTTTAATTGTCCCACAGCAGCCAGGTCGGAGGACTGAAATTCTTGTTCAAATCAGTTACCAGGAAAATGTGAAGGCTAGGGTTTTTTTTTTTTTTTTTTTTGAGGATAATTTTGAGGGCAGAGGGCTAAGGACTGGGTGCTACTGGTTGGTTGGGGATAAAATCTTAGGGGTGTGGAAAACAATTTTCATGCATTGAGCTTCCGGATGGGGGCCACAGGACCAGTTTAATCATGAGTCCCAAGTCTCGATGAAGTTAGGCCATCATCAGAATGCTAAAGTTTGGAAAACATCTCAAAAGATGAATCTGAGGTTCTACAATAGTATTGTTATCAACTGTAGGAATTAGAGGATTCACAGGTCTTGTGACCTCCAAAACAGCGGCTAAACTATGCCTACATTTTAGCAGAATTCAGGTCGCTCCCATAAGGTCTCTCATGGCCTTTCATTAGCAAAGAGGGGGTCAGTTTTAGGGAGGGTCTATTATTATATTTGCTTTAAAGTTAAACTACAAACTGAATTCATCCCCTGGTAAGCTTGGCCTGTGCCCAGGAATAAGCGAGGACCGCCAGCCTGTGAGTTTAGAAGCAAGATGGAGTCAGCCATACTAGACTTCTCTTACGATCATCATTTTTGCAAAGGTGGTTTCTCATACACTCTCACATAGACACAGATACACGCACATAAAATGACTAGAAATAGAAATAGTTCACATATCCAATGTTGAAAAATATTATTGAGTAATTTTCTATGCTTACATAGGCTGAGCTATTTTAGAAAACATACAAATCATATTTTCAAAGAAATTTAACATATCAACAATTATTACCTTTTTATAATTGTGAAATATACATGTGGTGTGTTTCTTGTCCTTTAACTCCTAATATCCTTGAAATCTCCAAAGTGAAGTGATCTTTTGTATGCTAATGATTTGGCTGATGGGTAGGGGCCCCTGGGTAGCCTCAGTTCGGGGACTGGTTGCCAGGGGAACCAACAATGAGATTTGAGGGTTGGACCTTTCATTCCTGTCCCCAATCTCCAGGGAGGGTAGGGAAGGTAAAGGTTAAGTTGATCCTCAATGGCTACTGATATCATCAGTCATGCCTGTGTAATGAAGCTTCCACAAAAACCAAAGAGGCGCAGAGTTCAAGGAGTCTGCAGGTAGATGAACATGAAGAGGTTTTCCGGAAGGTGGTTAAGAGCACATGAACATACCAAGAAGGAGATGCACCCCAACTCCACAGAGGGAGATATTCCTGTGCTTCGTACCGTTCCAGACCTTGCCATATCTATCTCTTCATCTGGTTGTTTATTTTTTTATCCTTTAATACATCATTTGTAATAAATCTTTAAAGTTAAGTGTTTCCCTAAGTCCTGTGAGCCACTCTAGCAAATTAATTGAACCCAAGGAGGGGATTATGGGAATCTATAACAAGCTGGTCCAAAGCACAGGCAAAATAACTTGAGGCTTTTGACTGGCAGCAGAAGTCGGGCTGTCTTGTGGGACTGAGTCTTTAGTCTGTGCAATCTGATTCTATCTCTAGGTATATAGTGTCAAAATTTAACTGAATTAGAGGGCACCAAGCTGATGTCTGCTGCAGAATTGATTGCTTTCTTGCTAGTGGAGAGAAATTCTACCATATCTGGTGTCAGAAGTGTATTGTGACAGTACAGTGAGAGAAATTGAGTTTGTTATTTTCCACTCAAAGATGAAAACAAAACAAAATAAAACAAAAAATAAGTGAGATGCAACTTTATGTATAGAAGGATAAAATGATGTAAGCTGCTCAATCCCCCAAAAAGAGGAAGGAGAGGAAGAAGAAGAAGAAGAGGAAGAAGAAGAAGGAGAAGGGGAAGGGGAAGAAGAAGAAGAAGAAGAAGAAGAAGAAGAAGAAGAAGAAGAAGAAGAAGAAGAAGAAGAAGAAGAAGAAGAAGAAGAAGAAGAAGAAGAAGAAGAAGAGAAGGAGGAGGAGGAGGAGGAGGAGGAGGAGGAGGAGGAGGAGGAGGAGGAGGAGGAGGAGGAGAAGTAAAAGAAGGAGAAGTAGGGGGAGGAGGAAGGAGGAGAAGGAGGAAGAAGAAGGAGGGGGAGAAAGAGGAGGAGGAGGAAGAAGAAAAAGAAGAAGAAGGAGGAGGAGGGAGCAGGAGGAGAAAGAGGAGGAGGAAGAAGAGGAGGAGAAAGAGGAGGAAAAGGAAGAAGAAGGAAGAGGAGGAGAAAGAGAAGGAAGAGGAAGAAGAAGAAGGAGGAGGAGGAGAAAGAGGAGGAGGAATAGGAGGAGGAGGAAGAAGGAGGAGGTAGAGGGAGGAGGAGGATAGAGGGAAGAGCAGGAGGAGAAGGAGGGAAGAGGAAGGAGGAGAAGGGAGGAGGAGAGAGGAGGAGGGAGGAGGAGGGAGGAGGAGGAGGGGAGGAGGAGGGAGGAGGAGGAGGGAGGAAGAGGGAAGAGGAGGAAGAAGAAGGAGGGGGAGAAAGAGGAGGAGGAAGAAGAAAAAGAAGAAGAATGAGGAGGAGGGAGGAGGAGGAGAAACAGGAGGAGGAGGAATAAGGAGGAGGAGAAAGAGGAGGAAGATGAAGAAGAAGGAGGAGGAGGAGGAGAAAAAAGGAGGAAGAGGAGGAAGAAGGAGGAGGTGCAGGGAGAAAGATGAAGAGGGAGGAGGAGGAAGGAGGAGGAGGGAAGAGAAGAAGAAGAAGGAGGAGGAGGAGAGAAAGGAGAAGATGAAAAATAACTAAATCAATATCAATCTAGGTAAAATTAATTTTCAGAAAACAGTATCTCAAAATATTAATGAATATCTTCTTTCAGTGCTTAAAATATAATAGTATTTTTCTTCTTTGTACTTTTAGGCTTTCTTTTACATGCTTTGTAAAGTGCTTGAGTGATTGTATAGCAAAAAAACATAATGAGGTAATAAAAAAATTAGGCAGTAGTGTGGTCAATGTCACATATAGACTACTATACAATCGCTTCTCCCAGCTGTTCCCTTGACTCATGGGAGTAATCTATGCAGTGCACTGCTTTTCTGTGAGTGCTCAAAACTTCATGTTCTGAGAAGCAACCATTTGCACAGGGTAAAATATGCAGTCTCTACTTGCTGTTTCTTTTTCCTGTCTCCGTAACTCACATTCAGATGGTTGAAGTATCATATTATAATCACCCGACCCAACTTTGAAACATCGTCAAAATAATTTTATTTATAACTCATTTGAGTAGCTAATTTGGATTTCAAAATAAATTTAAGTTAAATAATAATTTGCCAAATTGCTTTCTGAAATTTGAGGGTTTTTTACTGTATAAGTTCATTCTCATGCTGCTGTGAAGAAATACCCAAAATTGGGTAATTTATAAAGGAAATAGTTTTAATTGACTCACAGTTCTGTATGGCTGAGGAGACCTCAGAAAAACTACAGACAAGGAAGAAGACACGTCTTCACAGGGTGGCAGGAGAGAAAATGAGTGCCAGCAAGGGAAATGCCAGACACTTTTAAAACCATCACATCTTGTGAGACTTACTCATTTTCACAAGAACAGCATGGGGGAAACTATTCACATGATTCAATCACCACCCACATGTCCCTCCCATGACACATGGGGATTATGGAAACTACAATTCAAGATGAGATTTGGGTGGGGACACAGAACCAAACCATATCATTCTACCCTTAGCCCCTCCCAAATCTCATGTCCTCATATTTCAAAGCACAATCATGCCCTTCCAACAGCCCCCCAAAGTCTTAACACATTCCAGAATTTAACCAAAAAGTAGAAGTCTGAAGTCTTATCTAAGATAAGGCAAGTCCCTTCTGCCTATGAGCCTGTAAAATCAAAAGCAAGTTAGTTACTTCCTAGATACAGGCATTGTGTAAATACACCCATTCCAAATGGGAGAAATTGGTTAAAAGAAAGAGGCTGCAGGCACCATGCATAGCTGAAATCCAACTGGGCAGTTATTCGTTAAATCTTAAAGTTCCAAAATGATCTCCTTTGACTCCATGTCTCACATCTAGGTCACACTGATGCAAGAGATGTGCTCCCATGGCCTTGGGTAGCTCCACCCTGTGCCTTTGCAGGGTACAGTCCCTTTCCCAGCTGCTTTCATGAGCTGGCATTGAGTGCCTGTGGCTTTTCCAGGTACATGGTACAAGCTATCAGTGGATCTACCATTCTGGGGTCTGGAGGACGTTGGCCCCCTTTTCATGGCTCCACTAGGCAGTGCCCCACTGGGGACTCTGTGTGGGGCCTCCAACCCAACATTTCCCTTCTGCACTGCCCTAGCAGAGGTTCTCCATGAGGACTCCATTCCTGCAGCAAACTTTTGCCTGGACATCCAGATGTTTCCATACATCCTCTGAAATCTAGGAAGAGGCTCCCAAACCTCAATTCTTGACTTTTGTGCACCTGCAGGCTCAACAGCAAGAGGTAGCTGCCAAGGCTTGGGGCTTGCACCCTCTGAAGCCATGGCCCAAGCTGTACCTTGGTTCCTTTTAGCCATGGCTAGAGTGGCTGGATTGCAGGGCGCCAGGTCCCTGGGCAGAACACAACAGGTGGGCCCTGAGCCCAGCTCAGGAAACTATTGTTTCCTTCTAGGCCTCCAGGCCTATGATGACAGGGGCTTCCATGAAAGTCTCTGACATGGCCTGGAGACATTTTCCCCATTGTGTTGGTGATTAACATTCAGCTTATGCAAATTTCTGCAGCAGGCTTAAATTTTCCTCCAGAAAATAGGGGAGAAAATGGGTTTTTCTTTACTATTTCATTATCAGTCTGAATATTTTCCGAACTTTTATGCTCTTCTTTCTCTTGTACACTTTACCAGGTAAAAATTGCTTCCACCAGATACCCTAAATCATCTCTCTCAAGTCCAAAATTCCACAGATCTCTAAGACAGGGCAAAATGCCACTGGTCTCTTTGCTAAAACATAGCAAGAGTCACCTTTGCTCCAGTTCCCAAGAAGTTTCTCACCTCCATCTGAGACCACCTCAGCCTGGACTTTATTGTCCATATCACTATGAGCATTTTGGTCAAAGTCATTCAACAAGTCTCTAGGAAGTTCCAAACATTCCTACATTTTCCTGTCTTTTTCTGAGCCCTCCAAATGGTTCCAACCTGTGCCTGTTACCCAGTTCCAAAGTTGCTTCCACATTTTCAAGTATCTTTATAGCAGCACAGCAATACTTCTGGTATGAATTTACTGTATTAGTCCATTCTCACGCTGGTATGGAGAAATACCAAATACGAGGTAATTTATAAAGAAATACCCAAGACTAGTTAATTTAATTGACTCATAGTCAATTAAACATAGCTGGAGAGTTCTCAGGAGACTTACAATCATGGCTGAAGGCACCTCTTCACAGGGCAGCAGGAGAAAGAACGAGTGCCAGGAGGGGAAATGCCAGATACTTAAAACCATCAAATCTCATGAGACTCACTCATTATCATGAGAACAGCATGAGGGAAACTGCCCCCATGATTCAATTACCTCCCACCAGGTCTCTCCCACAACATGTGGGGATTATAAAAGCTACAAGTCAAGGTGAGATTTGGATGGGGACACAGAGTCAAACCATATTAATTTCTAAACTATAAATGATATTAATAAATTATTCCATATACTCAACAGTGACATAAAACAGGAAGATTTTCTCAAGATTATGTAAATTTTAGAAATTTAATTAAATTTGCTTATCATTTATGGAACTGTAATTTATTAAGTCTCATAGTGCTTTGTATACATATTGAGTTAGGTAAGAGAAGTATAGAGTATAAAAAGATGGGATAGGATACATATGCCAAAAAAGTTAATTTTAATAGTTTGTAAATGTGGCATAATGAAATGGGAAATGGATCAGTATGGGAAACACATATGCAATATAAACAAGCTCAAGGTAACTGAAATTTGAAATTGGTGTATCAGCTTCTGCTGCCTCCCCACTTCATCAATAAGACCTGTGAACTGAGAAACAGTCTCTTAAAAGGTTTTTCTACTTGTACTATTTCATTTTTTCCCCATCTTCAAGTCAGTCTTTACCTTGGAGAAGAGTGATGATTAAAGATAAAATTCAATCCCCTTTTTGCTTAGAATAACCTAAAAGACACAGGATTTGCGCCCTGCCTCCCCTCTGACCTCTTCTACCACTAGTCCTATTTCATACTCATCTCAACTACTCCATCTTCTTTCTGTTGTAAAATGTGATTTACTAAACAGCACCACTCTGGGTCAGAGCTCTAAAACAGAGTGGGAACCCCTTCTAAAGAGGACTCCCTGCACATCCTGCAACCTGGCAACACAGGAACTTGCCTTGAACCTTTGAACAGGGCGAAAGTACCACACCCGCAATATCCTAGAAAACAGCTAAATCTTTCCAGGTCTGCAACTCCTCAACAGTAACAATCAATGAACTGTGAACTCAAGTACTAAGTCAGCCACCTCCACCAATGATGATTCTTTCAAAACAACTTGTGTAATTACCCTCAGCATCCTTCTAAAAATCCCTATACCCCTTCTTCTTTTTGAAACACAATTTGGCTTCTAGTCACATCTGTGTCTACTAAATTGCAATTCCCAAGACCCCAATAGACACCTCATCTTACTGCTTTGCAGTCTGGTCTTCGACCTCTTCATGGCTGTCACTATTGTGTTACAGTTTCTGCTAAATGCTCTTCCCACAGCACACCGACTCCTTCTTACTAGCTCTCCTTAGACACCTTCCCAGCCATCCTAGTTTCTACAGACTCTTAACTTTATCCCCAGGCACTCTCTAGTTCTGCCACAATGTTGCATCCCTTATAGCAGTTTTCAATACCTAAACTTATTTTGCTCATTTACCTGTTTAATTGCACATTGTCCACCGTCCTATCTGGAACTTAGGCTCTACATACGCAGGGAACTTCTTGTTCTCATCTCTTCAGTTTCCACGATAAACAGAGCTTTGCCAGACACATAACTAACATTAAATAAGAAGTGATTGTGTGAACAAAGGAACTTATTTTAATTACAAAATATTATTTCTCTGACTTCCCTTCTTCCTAAAGTTTTTAGTGAGTTCACCAGTGAATTATTGAAAAATAACATTTCACATTTCCAAAGTAAACAAAACTATTTTTATTCCTACCCTTGGCTTTATGATAATGAAAATGGAACGAGAAAGGCCAGGAGTGGTGGAAGTGTTGCGTCTGGTCCTTCTGACACCTTTTGTAATGTCTAAGTGTTGAGGAGCTTATGTTGTGCAAGTGCAATCTTGCTCTCTTCAAAACAAACGAAAAGCAATCACACTTCTGCTCTGTGTAGCCTACCATAATCCTGTGACAATGCACAGTGGTACACAGTCTTTGATCTTTGGTGTGCACCAGAATCACAGATGGAGTTTAATCAAAAGGAATCAACCTGGTCATCTAGCCATGAAAAGACATGCAGGAACCTTAAGTTCATATTATAAAGCGAAAGAAACCAATCTGAAAAGGTTGCATATTGAATGGTTCCGATTGCATGACATTCTGCAAAATAAAAACTATGCAGACAGTAAAAAGATTGTACAGCATCCTTTTGTGGATTATCAGGGAGGCAGAGACGGAGACGCAGAACACAGAGGACTTTCAGGGCAATGGAATCACTCTGTATGATGCCACCTTGGTGGATATGTGTCATGACACTTTTGCCCAAACCCACAGGATGTACAGCACCAACAGTGAACCCTGATGAAACCTATGGACTCTGGTGATGATGCAGTGTCACTGTGGGTTCCCTGACTGTAACAAATGTACCATTCTGGTGGGGATGTTAAGGGAGGGGGCTGTGCATATGTGGGGCCCGGGAGTATCCAAGAAATCTCTATACCTACCTCTCAATTTTGCTGTGAACCTAACACTACTTTTAAAAAATAGAATGTCTTAAATAAATAAAAATTACCAGGAACAAAAACACAACAAAAAAGGAATTGCCCCAGTCTCGTCTCCTGGGTATTCAGTCAATTTACGGGGGATTCAGCCCCTCTGTAAATTAACTGCATTGCACAGATGAATTGATTTACCCAAGAGGTTGAGAACTACCTCCTAAGAGATCACAGTTTCTTCCCAAGGGGGTTATTGGTAACCACAAATTCCCTGCTCAGCTTGCCGTTGTCAGAGATGCTATTAGCCGAATTCAAAGGAAGTTGAGCCTTTGAACCACGTGATCTTTAGTGACAATTTCAACTTTGAGGTTTTAGAAGTATATGAACAAAAGTCTGAAAGGTTTAAATATAACTTGAATATAATTTAGTGATAGTACTATTAGGCATTATAAATCCCAGGGGTTACCGTAGAAGTGTTTTCCCTTTAAAAACAAAATTTCATTTTTGAGAAATGAGGGTCCACCAAAACTTAGTTTGCTTAAGTCCCCGCAGCCACTCAGCCACTCTGCTATAGAATTTCTCCCAGATCCTTTCACTAATATTTTTAAAGCCTATGTCAGTTTCCTGTCTGTTGAAAAGACTAGACTTATTCACCAGTTATGTAAAGCAGCTCTGTGAAATAAAACTATGAATCAAGGTAATGCACTGAATTTCAAAGTGTTTAACTTTACTATTGGTAGAAAGTTTATGTTATTTGGGATTAGAAGTCATAGTGCTATCCATGAGATTTGTTGTTGGAAAAGAATTCCATCGCTCATTTCTGAGCTTAATCCTTGCCTCCAGAGCTTCCCCACAAGAGCAACGTGCTGCCAGGCTGTGGTGCAGCTGCAGGGCCCAGCAGCGTCTGCTCCCTCTGTGCCTCCTATACCTGCAGATCCTTCACAGTTACTGTCTCACCGCTCTGTCACTTTAAAGCACAAATCTATATAAATGTATTCTGCTTTTTCACATTCTTATTCCTAAACATTCTTAGTAGGCTGCTTAGCAACCAGAAAAGTTACGGTTTTGAATTTTTTTTCTGAAATAAGTGTAATCTCCATTTCCTGAGAGAGGTTGAACCTGATAGCAACTTCTTTCTTTATTCTCTGAGAGGTATACAACGTCAGTTATAATTTCTCTTTTTAGGGAATGAGGGAGGAAAGATAAGAATCTTTGTTTCTTACATGATTTTTTTTTTTTAATTATAAAAACATTATATTAAAACACTGGGTCTGAACTGACACTATTCTAGGTGATACAAAACATCATGTGGCCCTCCAGTCACAGTAGGGCCTTACGGAGATCAGGTGACCAACAGATTATTAGCTAGGGTCCAACTCACAGTGAGCCCAGGGTGCCCCCAAACCCACACTGTGGTTATTTCTGAAGTTTCAGAATGCATAATTAGAAGAGACATACGTAATCTCCACGTTGCTCTGTGATCTTTGAAATGGGGACTATTATGGTGTAAATAGCCAAGTGGAAGTCATTAAAACCACTTCTAATCTGAAATATAGCAAACCAAAACCACCAAACCGAAAGCAGTGCCTTCTTGTAGGGACTGCAGAGATTAATACCACCATCAAGGACTTGAAAGAGTTGGGGATAATGATTTCCACCTCATCCCCATTCCCCTCTCCTCGTTAGCCTGTGCAGAAGACAGATGGATCTTGGAAAATGGTACTGGACTATCATAAGCTGAACAAAAAGGTGAACTTTAATTGTAGCAGCTGCATTTCATTATTGAAACAATTTAACACGTACCCTGTGATTTTATTAGTTAAACAATTTAACACCTACCCTGGCATCTTACATGCAGGTATTGATCTAGAAAAAGCCCTTTTCTCCATCCTTGCTTCTAAGGCTCATGAGAAGCAGTTTGCTTTCATTTGCAATGGACAGCAATATACCTCACTGTCCTACCTCAGGGGTATATCAGCTTTACAGCACTCTGTCACAGTCTAGTTTGCAGAGATCTTGGTTGCCTTTCTCTTTCAGACGATAGCACACTAGTCGTTTACATTGATGACATTAAGTTGATTAGACCTACTGAGCAAGAAATGACAGCTACCCTAGATTTATTTGTAAGACATTTGCATGTCAGTGGATGGGAAATAAATCTGATTAAATTTCAAGGGACTTCTACTCCAGTGAAATTTCTAGGAGTCTGTCAGTGTGTAGTATGTCAAGATAGCCCCAGTAAGGTAAAGAATGATTTATGGCATCTAGTTTCTCCTACAACCAAGAAAAACGCACGAAGGCCAGCTGAGGAGCTTGCTGAAGGCACAGGGAACAAGCAATGGGTACTGGCAGATGGTAGTTACAGACAACAGCTTTGACCATGTAACCAGTTACAGAAATGAGGACTGCGATTATCATGAGTCCTCCTCACTTCGTTAAAAATATATCTGTGTGTGTATTAATCTATCTATCAACATTTTGTCTTTTCCCCTCTTTTATCCCTCTATTATGTATCATAAGAGGTGCTGACTTTATACCATAATGGTGAAGCATTGTTAACTTTATGTCACAATATCCATTACAGGATACCAAGGAGAAGACTGAGCATCACCCAAAGGCTTGGCATACTCTCTGGGTTGTATGCAGGAAGGCTGTATCACCTTAGGTGCAGGTATGACATGGTTACTGTTTTCATTCGGAGATAAAGTATGGTTTAAGTAGATGCATCTGGGTGCCACATTGCCAACGGGTGGATTTGTGAGGTTAATTTTATGTGTCAATTTGGAAAGTGTTTTTGGATAAGATTAACATTTAAATCAGTAAACTCTGGGTTAAAGCAGATTGCCCTCTATAATGTGGGAGGCCCTCATCCAATTAGTTGAGGACCTAAATAGAACAGAAAGACCAGTTTCCCGAGCAAGAGGGAATTCTCTAGCAGATAGCCTTCAGGCGTCAACCATATCATGGGCTGCCCTGGGTCATTGACTGTCAGTCTTCATACTAGAACTGCAACAGCTTGCAGATTTGGGACTTTTCAGCCTCTGTATTCACACAAGCCAATTGCTTAAAATAAATCTCTTTCTTTGGATACACATATCCTATTGGTTTTGGTTCTCTAGAGAACCTTGACTAATGTATTACCCTACACCAACAGCATCTCTCAGAGTGCCGTCCAATGAGGATTCTTTTAACTCTTTTTTCAAACTCCTGTGATGATTGTAAGACAGAAAGCTCACATGGGTTAAATAAAAACTAAGGCCAGGTTTTTGTGAACTAGAGTAGTGTTGCCATAAATAGCAAGTGTTTGAAATCTATGGTTGCAAATGTTTTCTGTGTGTGTGCATGCGTGTGCACTTGATTATGATGAAAGCCACTTCAGCGTTAGCTAGGGATGAGACTGAAACTTCACAATTTAAATTCCTCAAATTTGAAATGTGTCAAAACAATCTCTAGTTTAATTACATTTTATCCAGTAACAGTACTTTTGTTCTTAGAGGTTTATATGTAATGTCAGGAAATAGAAATTTATCTTTGATCAATAATTGATTAAAGAGAGAATATTAACTAAAGAATATATTCTTAAATATTAGACTCTTGTTTTAATTAATAAAGCTGTAAGTCAAATAGCTTAGGATTCATTTCCACTTACTCATTTCCACAAATCGTCTTGCTTGTGACCATACGAGTCCTGCAACATGACTTAAATATTAAAAGAGTCACTGTCTTGAAAATGTTGCATTTACTTCACAATTAAAAAATAAAATAGGACCCCTTTTTTTTCTGTTCAGTTGTATAGAAGATTTGAGCATCAAAGTATGGGAACATTTTCTTACTTCTAATTAAAATTTCAGTAGAAGCTATTACAGGAGTATGTTAGATATCAAGTCAATGAAGATTGATTAAATCCATGGCTCTGTATAGATTTTGGGTAAAATTTAATAGTAACAGGGTTTAATACTAGACTGAAAGCAATAGAGTTCTTTAAATATTATAAACATTTCAAAGTCAGGGAAAGAGTCTCCTTAAGTCTTACAGTGTTCCACTACAGTGGATAGGTTTCAGGCATGTGAAGTACAATGATTGCACATTAGACATTTTGCAGGCCTTATAGTTTATCATGGCCACCTCGGGAAATTAGCCAAAGACCCTGAAAGGAAACTAAATCTGGAATTTCAAAGTACTGAATTTTTCACAGGATGTTGATGCCAGGAGGAAATCTTCTTGAGAAAAACAGTAAACAGTAAAATTTAAAAGTAAATAGGGTTTTAGGAAACTGTAGAATAAAAAATGTGGCTGCCTTTTAGTTTGCAAGTGAACACCGAGTGCAAGATGTATTACTAATGCAAGTTGAATCCAGCATACAGCCTAATAGAACAAAAGCAATTTGCTTTATCTGACTAATTGGGGCATAAATAATTATAATGATCAGCCTTGTAGAAAATAAAAAAGACTCATTAAAGGCAGGGTGTGAACAGGAATGCAATGTTAATTTGGTTAACATTCCTAAACCCATATTGATTTTTAAATTGCCATTCCTGAATGTCCAAAGTTCAAGAATCTAGAAAAACTTGGCATAGTCCTCAGCGTTTACATTCCACAATTAACAAGCTTGATTCTTTTAAGCAAATTAGACTTCAACGAATGTTAAGTGAACTTCAGAGGTTAAAATTAGTGAGGAGCAAGGTATTTATAATATCTGTAGGCAAAGATCTTTGAAGGGAGTATGAACACTTGGGAAGCAAAGTACACCAGTTAGGATGTAGGGTGACCTGACTTGGGGTGTATTCAAATGTCTAAAAAGACCTCAACTTGATTCGACTACTAGAATTCCACCAGGGAAAAATAGTCCTTATCTTAAACTTTTCAAGTTGGCTTAAGTGCAAATCACTCCTATCAGTGATGCCAGAACCACTGCACCTTGGCAGGCTGAATTTCATGCTTTCTTTGAGCTAGTTTGATAAGAAGCAAACATTTGATGGGTGTGTGCCTAAGGACAGGCAAGCAAGGAAGAGAAGGAGGAAAAACTCAGTATAAAAATAATTTCCCTACTTCCTATTTTCCTACTTTGCCTTGGGCTGAAGATGTTAAAATTGTAACATGGAAATCAGAACTATCTGTTGACAGGTAAGTTAGCGAAATGGACAGAATTCATCAACAGAAATAATGAATTTTAGAACCTGCCTTAAATCATGAAAAAAAAAATATATAGGATGCCTACTTTTCTTGACAGAGAGATGATATATTGTATTTTAATGCTTGGGTATTTCCTGACATTTTCTTTTCCTTGAACATATTTTTCATTAGTGCTACCATAGTGTATATTCAGATTTTTGAAGACTAATTTACAAAGAAAGATGCTCTAAAGAGTTTAATGATATACAATAATGCTTATCACAAGATGACCTGACACTTTGCAGTGGCACGATCTTGGCTCACTACAACCTCCACCTCCTGGGTTCAAGCAATTCTCCTGCCTCAACCTCCTGAGTAGCTGGGATTACAGAAGTCCGCTACCATGCCCGGCTAATTTTTGCATTTTTAAAAGAGACGGGGTTTCGCCATGTTGGCCAGGCTGGTCTTGAACTGCTGATCTCATGATCCACCTGCCTTGGCCTCCCAAAGTGCTGGGATTACAGGCGTGAGCCACCGCACCTGGCCGATGGTCTGATCCTTTCTATTAGAAAAAACTTCTCATTAACTCATTGTTCAGTGTGATTCTGGAAATGTGGAAAAGTAAAACTTGAGCTTCTGGCTGAGAAAAAAAAAGGTAATTATTTTGCTTTATGGAGTTCATTTTCAGTCCTTATTTGTTTACCAATTCTTCTGGTGTACAAATCCACCTATATGTTGTTGAACTACTTGGGCAAGAGCTAAGAGCAGAATGACACCAGTTATTGCTAAAGAAGTTGAAACTTGTAAACCAAAAATAAAATTCTAAGCACTTGATTTGACAAGTGGAATTCCACCAGGGAGAAACAGTCCTTATCTTAAACTGGTCCCCAACTGAATGGGCCTCTCCTTTCTACCAAAGACAATCCAAAGTTAACCTGTAAATCAAGCTCAGGCCATAATAGTTAGGGTGAGCAGGACATGTATTATGCCCTCTTCTCTTTAGAATTCAGGCACCACTGACCAACATTAATGTTACAGCCAAGATCTTAAGACTGACAAACAGCATCTTCATGGCAATAAGATACCAACATGACAGAGAACAGGTCCTGAAAGAAATCAAAGCATTTTACCCCCAAATATATTTTTTGACATATTTTGAAATGACTCTGCAAGGTTTTCTCTTGTGGGGAAAATCTGCATTCTGTGGAGATCCACCTTTCCCTTCCAGGGCCTTTCCCTGATCCAGGAGAGAATGAATTAAGAGCTTGGCACCTTTTTAAGTCTGATAAGAAACATTAATAATCCATTCTCCCTGAAGCCTGCCACCTGGAGGCCTCATCTGCACGATAAAAACCTTGGTCTTCACTATGCCTTATCATAACCCAGACATTCCTTTGTACTGATCCCAGGTCTTTAGATAATAATTTAACTATCTCAATCAATTGCCAATCAGAAAATCTTTGAATCCACCTATGACCTGGAAGGCCCCACTTTGAGTTGTCCCCCCTTTCCAGACTGAACCAGTGTACACCTTACATGTATTGATTAATGTCTTATGTCTCTTTAAAACTTATGAAACCAAGTTGTAGCCCAACAACCTTGGGCACATGTTCTCAGGACCCTCTGAAGCTGTGTCATATCTCATAGTCCTCATACTTGACCCAGAATAATTCTCCAATGTTTTACAGAGTTTTATCCTTTTTGTTGACAAACTCTTGTTGAGAACTTCCATCTGGACCAAGATCATCTATAAAACAAATGACTTAGTATTGACATGGAAACAGAAGAGCAATAAAATACTTAGAACAAAGCCTGGCGTATAACATACACTTTGCAATGTCTGTAATCATTGGCTTCTAGTGTACCTGTTACCAGAAAGGGGACCTGATCCAGACCCCAACTGAGGGTTCTTGGATCTCTCTCAAGAAATAATTCAGGGCAAGTCCACAGTGCAAAGTGAAAGTAAGTTTATTAAGAAAGTAAGTTTATTAAGAAAGTAAGTTTATGAAGAAAGTAAAGGAATAAAAGAATGGCTACTCCATAGACAGAGCAGCCCCGAGAGCTGCTGATTGCCCATTTTTATGGTTAGTTCTTGATGATATACTAAACAAGTGGTGGATTATTCGTGTCTCCCCTTTTAAGACCATATGGAGTAACTTTCTGATGTTGCCATGGCATTTGTAAACCGTCATGGCACTGATGGGAGTGTAGCAGTGAGGACGGCCAGAGATCACTCTCGCGGCATTTTGTTTTGGTGGGTTTTGGCTGGGTCTTTTACTGCAACCTGTTTTATCAGCAAGGTCTTTATGTGCTGACCTCCTATCTCATCCTGTGACTTAGAATGCCTTAACCATCTGGGAATGCAGCCCAGTAGGTTTAGCCTCATTTTACTCAGCTCCTGTTTAAGATGGAATTGCTCTGGTTCATATGCCCTTGACATACCCATCACCCGAGTATTAAATGGTGTACACAATAGATAATTTTTTAACCCTCACCCTTCTCTCCCTTCCTTCCCTTCCCCCTTTTGAAGTCCCTAGAGTCCGTTCTCTCCATCCTTACATCCACATGTACCCTTTGTGGGCATTTATTGGAAACGGTTGTTTTGTCTTTTTTTGTACTGGTCTCAGATGAGACCACTAATGAGTAGGCAGACAAGGCTCTGCCCACAGGCTCTCGGGGTTTCAAGTGTCTGAATGTCAGTTGGATATTTATTTCTAGGCGTGATCAGACCATTGTCAACCAGCTAAAAGCATTTAAAAGTTTGTTTTGTCCAGAGTTTATGGTCTTTATGGTGGGTAACCATGTTCCACCTGAACATATGTCTTGTCCGTTTTCTAGAGCAAGCCATTCTGAACATTCTACAAGCCAGGGGCATATGTGCAGAGATAAAATTTCCTACCCTCTGTGATTACTGCCTTAAGCTGCATCCTAGCATCCATGAAATAAGAGACACAAACAATACGACTTGAACTTTAATGTATACACAGATCACCTGGAAAGCATGTTAAAATGCAGATCCTAACCTAGTAAAACATGTGTGGATCCCACATTCTTCATTTCTGACAATTCCCCAAGTGATGCTGACGACACTGGCCTATGGGCATGGCAGGTAGCCAGTAGGCAAAGTCAGAGTAGCAAGGGTATATTCTTTTTTCTAGCATTAGGTCATTCATTTATTCTATAAATTTGTGTTCTACACCATTACATGCCAGGCACTGCTAGGCACCTGTAAGACATGCATTAACAAGAAAGACAAAAATCCTTATCTTCATGGAACTTGCATTTTAGCAGGGGAATAAATGATAAAAAAATAACTATAATAGATACATCAACTATACAGTACTATGGAAGACCATAAATGCTCAGATAAAATATAGAGATGGGTAAAGAGATTTTGTGGTACAGGGTAGGGCACAGGTTTCAATTTGGATAGGATAGCTGGGACCTTTTGAACAGTGGGAGTGACAGATATTTGGATTCTGGATATAGACTCCAGAGAGAGTTCATCTGGATGCGTCAAGCATTGGCAAACAAGAGATGCAATCTCTTTCTTTTGAGTTTGTGCAAATATTGAAAACACTAAGTCCCACAGAAAGAGCTCTGCATCACCCACTTGGCAGTTCATGCAACTTTTCCATGATATTTTGAGTTCAGATTCTCTTTTTTGTTGTTTTATCGTTATTTTATGAGCCCATGTGAACAGTTGCCATTTTAAAAATAAGATTTTTCCAGCTTGAATATAAAGTTCACTATTTTCTCACTTTAAACATTTGAGGATGATCACATTTGCCAACTCTGAGATTCAATTTCTGTTAAATTATACTTTAAAACCTGTAATATATTCAAATAAATTAATACAAGGTAATTCATATATTAAATGTTCCCTTGCAATTAGTCTCTGGAACTTGGAGGTCTCATGACAATCTGACTAATAACAAGTCAGGTGCTGAGTGAAGCATGCTATAAAGATTATAATTCAGTGCACTCAAAGTGAGTGTTAATCAATTCTGTGACAAAATTAGAAGTTACAGACCATGATCATCTATTCAGAGACTTAAGAGTTCATGGAGGCAAAATTGTTTGGCAAACACAGTCTTACCTCCTAGTTCCCTTGGCGGCTGTAAGTCATCAGGGGTGAACTAACTGCTTACTCTCCAGTTTTATAATATGGAATCAGTGCCCTTGGGATAGATGTCCAGCAGGTACACCCACAGCCTACTGGGAAGCATCTGTGACTTCTTGTGCAAAACAGCCCAAGTAAACAATTCAATAGAGAAATTATAAAACCTTCATTTTGTTTTCTTTTTCATTTTGGACAAATGCACACCATTACTTAGCTTATGTCCAGCTAAGTGGAAATCAGAGACAAACAATAAATTGCTAGGTGATAGTGAAGTTTGATAATAATGTGGATATTTTAATGGAAGAGAGTATTCATTAATGACTAGGCAGAGAGCTGCATTTGCCAAAGATGTTGAAGGTAGGACATTGTGTCAATGAAGAATTAAGCTCCAAACTGATGTTCTGAGGGCTGAACTCACTACCCTGTCTTATCTACCTCACATTGCTCCTGGGATCTCCTCTACCACCTACTTGGGACTGCATCCTCATTGTTAAAGACTCTGCTGTAAAACTATGCCTACACAACAGTAATTCCTTGCTGGGATTTTTATTACTCCTGGCTTGGTATTGTTCCCAAAGTATCATAAAGGACCATACTGATGCAATAGTAATTTTGTGGTGCCCCAAATGGTTTTGGATGCCTGGTATTTACTACGGAATTTGAAGGTATATATATTGCTCCAGGGCACAAAGATAGAAAAGAGAACTTATATTTCTTCAATCCTCAGATGCCTTCCTGAATTATGAAAATGCACAGTATTGCACTGCATAAAAGAAAATTGAGTTAAGAACAAGGCTTAAAAACTTTATAATTGAATAGCAATCCATGCCCATCAAGAGTGAGTTAGGAAAGAAAATGTAAGTCCAGTGTCCCTGCTTGAAGACCTTCACCTAGTCTAATCACTGATGCTTTCTTCAAAGAAAATTATTATATTCCCCAGTAAATGCCAATACCATACCAATAAGGGTCTTCTTCTCTGGGCAGTCTGAGCACAAGGTGCTTGATTGGTATCCATGGTCATACAACGCTCAGGAACATCCTCACACACCTTGCTAACTTCCTGCCATGAGATTTCACCTCACCATTCCAATTCATCTATCAACCACTCACACTCTGTTTGTTCAGCAAGTGTACTTTCGATTTATTTTATTTTATTTTTAGTATTTTTTTTTTTGAGATGGAGTCTCGCTCTGTTGCCCAGGCTAGAGTGCATGACGCAATCTTGGCTCACTGCAAACTCCGCCTCCTGGGTTCACACCATTCGCCTGCCTCAGCCTCCCCGGTAGCTGGGACTACAGGTGCCCGCCATCGTGCCTGGCTAAATGTTTTGTATTTTTAGTAGAGACAGAGTTTCACTGTGTTAGCCAGGATGGTCTCAATCTCCTGACCTTGTGATCCACCCGCCTTGGCCTCCCAAAGTGTTGGGCTACAGGTGTAAGCCACTGCGCCCGTCCTGTACTTTCAATTTCAATACTTCCCTCTGCCTATACCTGTCACCATTTAAGTGTCATTAAAATAAGCAGCAGGCAGAATCCAACACTGTCTACTCCTGTACCTATCACAATTCAGCGCATAAAGCCTTCTTTACTACATACCAAGGGAAATTCTTCAGATAGGCCGGCAGGCCTGGATATCAATAAGCAATGTTTTTCTAAAGAAGAGACACGATACAGCAGTTGGTCAGGAGTCAACCTCAGAAATCAAGCTGCCTAGCTACAAAGCTACGCTCCATAACACACTAGTTTGGGCAAGTTATGGACCTCCTCTCTATTCCCTTGACCGAAAGCTGGTGATAAAGTAGTACTCATGTCATATTCCTGTTGTGGGAATTAAATGTTAGTAACTTACAGAATTTTGAAAACTGGGCTTGGCACAAAATATGCACACGGTAAATATTACTTACTGTATAACCTATTTCCCATGATATTGCAAAATCCACAGGATAAAGGAACTTTTCTATTTTGCCCACTACTATTTCACCAGAACAGAGTGCCTGCCTTATATCAGATGTTCAGAAAATACTTATGGAATGAACAAATATAGTTTTATTATTGACAAGGGTTGATATTTTCACTTATGCAAAACTTTGTTCTAAACAACATTGGGGCTGGGCGCGGTGGCTCAAGCCTGTAATCCCAACACTTTGGGAGGCCAAGATGGGCGGATCACGAGGTCAGGAGATGGAGACCATCCTGGCTAACGCGGTGAAACCCTGTCTCTACTAAAAAAATACAAAAAAACTAGCCGGGCGAGGTGGCGGGCGCCTGTAGTCCCAGCTACTCGCGAGGCTGAGGCAGGAGAATGGCGTGAACCCGGGAGGTGGAGCTTGCAGTGAGCTGAGATCTGGCCACAGCACTCCAGCCTGGGTGACAGAGCAAGACTCCGTCTCAAAAAAAACAAAAACAAAAACAAAACAAAACAAAAAACAACAAAAAAAAACAATTTTGGGATTCAAATATGCAGTGTTCATAATCCCTGTTTCCAGAAAGTTAAGGAGGTATATGGTACTAACAATGTAATCCTCCTTTTAAAAACATAACACTCACTAAATATAACTTTATTAGGTTATTTTCTAAATGTGTGTAAGGGAATAATTTGTTAACAGTTTGATAGAGTAATATTTATAAATGAATAACACATTATGCAAAATCATATGAAACAATACATTTATCCCATGGGTATTATCTTTGAAAGTTAGTACAATGTTCTGTTTTAAAAGAGAAGTTAAAAAAATGGCTTTTGACAGGGATAGGGTCCCTCTACATAGAAAAGTTGTTTTGTTGGAATCAAGATCAAATAAGTTTCTGTCAACACATACTGCCAAAAATTTTAAAAACAGGAAGTAATCTGGAAATTATGTCAAAGGGAAAGAAATATAGTTGTTTCTGCAATGAGTGTCAGGGATTGTTCATCCTATTAGATGATGCATTGTAATCTGAACAAACCAAAGTTCTTTAAGGTGTGATCATCAAACCTTAAACCACTCACTGATTACCCTGCAGCCACAAGTATTATTAGGCAGTGGATGCTACAGAAAGCCTGGAATCTAAGATGGTAGAGTCACCACCTTTTCTATCTTCATGGCCTGACAAATTATGCCAAAGAATAAAATGTTCCTCTAGAGAGTACATTTTTAAAAAACTATGTAATCTTCACTTTCAATGAATGGCAACTACTATGTTTTCCATTAAACTTTAAAAACTATTATTTTACTCAGTGTGCTAAGAAGGGGATCAGGACTGTATCTTTGCCATATAGTCATTGGTTCTGGGGGAGAAGATGAAGGCTACATCTTAGAAGAGTTGCTACCTCTTACCTAGTCACCTTAGATATTTGCAAGAACAATTTCCTTGACATATAGGCTTTGTTACTCTTTTACTGTTTTGGGAGGCAAGGTGTATTTCATTAAGTACCTGAATATATCTCTTCTCTCTGTGTCAACATTGCTGACTGCTTCGTGGTTGATACTTCCAAGTATTGCGCTGATCACCCTGTTGCCCTCCTGCTGGTCTATACCATGAACTACATTCTCCTAACTCATGGTGTGCTTTCAATCCACTGAGGGATGGGTTCATTTCTGATCCACTAACAGAGAAGACAACTGCACATATGTCTACATGCAACAGGGAATACTCTAGATACTATTAAGAAGATATTTGCTAAATTAATTTCTTATTTACAAATGGCAGTAAGTTCACATTGAGCATGAGCATACATTCTGTTACAATTTAGAAAAAAGCATGATTATACAAGAGGCTCAAATTATTATTTCCAGTTTTGAGGCATTTGAATGGTGTATTAGAACAAATAACAACTACTCAGGCTTTCCTTACTTAACATACAATCAAAGGGTGGTAGGTGTAAATTATGGGAAACATAGGTATTAGATATAATCTATAAGGTCTATAAAAATATTTTGTAAAATACTACCTTCCTTAATCAACTAGTTTACCACATTTTTCTTCAAATGCAACATCATAAGTTTTGTGTCAGGAGTTATTAGTGTTGGTATACTTATTTTATAAGGAGTACTTTGATATAGCGAAGATTGGGTAATTGATTAAATGCTTTAAAAAATGGTGTGCTCCCATGAAATTGATGTATTTATGTAGACAAAAGAAAATACCAGAGAGAAAATAATATGTCTGGGGATTGATACTGGAAATCTCTATAGCCAGTAATCAGTAATTAGGTTATTGCCAAAAACAGGCTAGATAAATTAACTTGGATTAATGTTGTAAACTATGATTTTTTTAATACTCTTTCAGGGCGCACTGCTGATTCTGTAAATAGAATCTTGAAATGTGACAAAATACATGATTTAAAAGTGGCAATGGTTCGCCTGGGAGACCTCAGCATTTCCAAATGCTTCCCAGGTACAGTCTGAAGTTATGAACAAGGAATGGCTTACTGTCTTAATTGATGAGTCTTCTAGTCAATTAACAAGGTAATGAAGTAAAACTTGTTTATGTGCAGCCAGTTTCAGAGGCAATGTATTATAAACTATAAATACCAAGTAATGAGAATTTTTAACATGAACACCTTAGGGCACATACATCCAATAGCATGACATTTTCTTCAAGAGTTGTGCCGGGAAGTAAAAGATGAACAACTGTAGATGGTCTAAGGTCTCTTCTAGGGATGTCAACAATGTCCATGTTATAGCCTCTGTTCTGGTGTGCACCCTGGGGTTAGAGTGCTGTGGAGCAGGTATGCTCAGCCTTGAGCATCGTGTGGATGCTACCGCACCACTGAACTTTGCACTGGCTAAGTCCATAATGGATGCATGCTCCTGGGCAGGTGAGGGGTTCTAGCACGTATCTGGACAATGGGCCATGATGGTCAGCTCCAACCCTACACAGAAAGGACTGGACCTGGAGAGGACAGTTACCCTATTGTCATTCATATTGTGCTCCTGCTGATGAAAGATTTTGAGCCAGGAAGCTTTTCACTTTCCTGTGATAATGTTACTAATCTCTCTGCTTGTTCTGATTTTGTAGTTTCTTTAGCAAAAAGAGTTTTTACAGATTTACCCATTAGCTATGTATGCCACATTTCCATCCACTAATATAATACTTAGCAGAAGGAAATATTTTTGAAGTATTTGTGTTATTTTCACTTTTTTTTCCCTAACTAATGAAGAAAAGATAGTGTGAATTGAATAATTAAGAATTGGTTCTGCAGCTCTACATTTGCCAATATAAAAAAATTTAAGGGGCTGAATTATTCAAAAGCAAATTTAGCATGAAGTTTAGAATCTGAATATGTATTTGTTGAGTAAACTCATGGAAAACATTTATATTACCTATTGAATCAGAAAGGGATGTATAATCTACAGGAACTTCTGAGGTATATAATAATAATAACTGTACCCACTAACTTCATAATATAATAAGTCTTTCTTTCTTTTTTCTTTCTTTCTTTCTTTCTTTCTTTCTTTCTTTCTTTCTTTCTTTCTTTCTTTCTTTCTTTCTTTTCTTTTCTTTTTTTCTTTCTTTCCTCTTTCTCTCTCTCTTTCTTTCTCTCTCCTCCCTCCCTCCCTCCTTTCTTTCTTTCTTTCTTCCTTTCTTTCTTCCTTCCTTCCTTCCCTTTCCTTTTCTTCCTGTCCCTCTTTCTTTTTCTTTCTCCTTTTCCTTCCTTCCTTCCTTCCTTCCTTCCCTCCCTCCCTCCCTTCCTTCCTTCCTTCCTTCCTTCCTTCCTTCCTTCCTTCCTTCCTTCTTTCTTTCTTTCTTTCTTTCTTTCTTTCTTCCTTCCTTCCTTCCTTCCTTCCTTCCTTCCTTCCTTCCTTCCTTCCTTTCTTTCTTTCTTTCTTTCTTTCTTTTCTTTCTTTCTTTCTTTCTTTCTTTCTTTCTTTCTTTCTTTCTTTCTTTCTTTCTTTCTTTCTTCCTTCCTTCCTTCCTTCCTTCCTTCCTTCCTTCCTTCCTTCCTTCCTTCCTTCCTTTCCTTCCTTCCTTCCTTCCTTCCTTCCTTCCTTCCTTCCTTCCTTCCTTCTTTCTTTCTTTTCCCTGAGACAGTGTCTTGCTCTGTCACTCAGACTGGAATGTAGTAGTGCTATCATGGCTCACTGTAGCCTCGAATTCTTGGGCTCAATTGATCCTCCCACCTCAGCCTCCCAAATAACTGGGACTGGGATCATAGGCATACACCACGAGGCCTGGTTATTTGTTTGCATTTTTGATAGAGATGGGGTTTTGCCATCTTGCCTAGGGTGGGCAAGCAATCCACCCACCTCATCCTCCTAAAGTGCTAGAATTACAGGCATGAGCCATGGTGCCTAGCAAGATTTTTTTCTAAAAGTACATGATAAACACTTGTGTTTTCTTTAATGCTACAGCAGATGAGTTTTTGGAAGTGGAGAAATTTAGTATTGAATTACTCAAAATGTACCTACTGAAGAGAACATAGACCAACACAAAAAAAGTATGACAGTATATAAAAAGATAAATCTGAAAAAGAATAAAACTTATCTAAAAACACATGAAGTACTGTACAAATACTAGCATACTTGGGGTTACCCCCCCCCACATGAAATCTGGGGCTTAGACTCCAATTTCTATTGTAACTGCTTCTGTTGATTTTGGCTGTCCAGAGAATACCCACTCTGCCAATATTTTGAGCTCAGACTTTCAGCCTCTAGAATTATGAGAAATAAATTTCTGTTGTTTAAGCCATTCAACTTATAGTATTTTTTAAATTGCAGCCCTAGCCAACTAATACGACTGCCCAACACAATGTTCTTTTAGAACATGTTACCACGTTTTGAAATGAAGTAAGTCTAGAATAATAGGAAGACAACAATAACAAAACATTGATGAAACTAGTAATCAAAGTTCAAAACATGTTTTAACTTTTTCTAGTTCTCAATGCCCCATTCAAATCTCATATACCTAGCTGGCGCTTCAAGTTGAATTTTCTAGTTTGGTGACCACCTTCTATGTCATAAACTCAAACCCAGAGAAACACCTGTTTGTTAAACCTTTGTTTGTTAGAGTTTCTGGAAATGACCTTCTCTTCCTGGTCCTTCACACTTAGAGATGTGAGTAATGCCAGCAGAGTGTCCTGACCTCTTTAGTGGTCAACTCCAAACTCTCAACAAAGGGCATCCCTTCTTATATCTGACTGTTATATTAAAGGTTTGTCTTCTGCTTGAAGTATTGGAAAAAGAGTAGAATCAGGAGGAGATATTTCAGAATCAAAAAAGAAATGTAAATCACTCAGAGGAATATGAAAAGTATTAGGAATCAGTGAAGTGCAAATAAAATCATTCAGTTCTTATAGTTTATCAAATTGACAAAACATTTAAAAAATAAACACTTCCTGGTTCATGTATGTGTTTCACTCCTCCCCAGTGACAGCTTTGCACGTGTCCGTCCCTCTCCCAGGAAGACTCTGCACCTTGCTCTGCCATCTCTTCTAAGCTAATGCCCTGTCAGCTTTGAAGTCTTACCTTAAGGGAACATTTGCACCTTGCCCATTTCTAGGTATGCTTTACACAACCCTTTATATGTTTTCCTATCTCACTTCTCAGACTAGTAGTAAAACACATAATGGTATAATTACCTTTCTGGCTTTTATTTCTCTGAATATATTTTTAGGTATTTTGTTAGCGATGGGTCTACATTCACTTTCTCTTTTGAAGTTAAGTAATTGTGAACAGTCTAATGCTTGTGACCTGTTTCTGATTGAATGGAGAAGTAATTGTCACATCATTACTGAAGTGGTCCATCCTGTTCCCACTGATCTGCAAAGCCTTCTTTGTTATAGTTCATGTTTTCATACAAGAATGAGGCTATTTTTGAATACTGTTTCAAGGGTCTGTCTACCTATTCCTGCAACTACTCCAAGTTTCAAATATATAAATTTTAACATATTTAATATCTGCAAAGGTGATTCTTTCCATATTTACTTCTAGAAAAAGTTTAGTCATTATCTCTTTATCCCCTACCTTCAATGTCTGTGTCCCTTTTTGCAGGAGACCTGATAAGTCAGATGTTTTATTTTTGTATTCTGCCTTCTGTTTCATTTCCTGTCTCTGTATTACATCCCGGATATTTTTCCTCAATGGATGTATATTCCTGCCCATTGATTTTTCTTACGTGTATGTATTCTGCTGTTTAACACGTCCACTGAGAATACAATGTCAATTGTCACATTTTCCATTTCTATACATTTTATTTGGTGATTTTTTTTCATTGTTCCTGGGCATCTTTTATTATCTCTTACTTAAGGTTTTCATTTTCTTTTTTATTTACAAAAATATATTTATATGTGTATATACAAATATATAGAATATATATATTTTATTCTATATTTTATAATTCCAAAATCAGCGGGCACTAGAAAAGCTGGATTTTGCTGTTTATGATGACTCTCAATACTTGATTTATAATTTCTGTGATTTTAATTGTGAACTCATCAACTGTATCATTTGTATGTAGGAAATGTTTAAGAAGTGGGGTTAAGGGCCGGGCGCAGTGGCTCATGCCTGTAATCCCAGCCCTTTGGGAGGCCAATGCAGGCAGACCATGGGGTCAGGAGATAGAGACCATCCTGGCCAAGACACTGAAACCCGTTCTCTACTAAAAAACACACAAAAAATTAGCTGGGTGTGTTCACGGGCACCTCTAGTGCCAGCTACTCTGGAGGCTGAGGCAGGAGAATGGCGTGAACCAGGGGGGAGGCGGAGCCCGCAGGGAGGCGGAGCCCGCAGGGAGGCGAGATGGCACTCCAGCCTTAGCAACGGAGCAAGACTCCGTCTCAAAAAGCAACAAACAAACAAACAAAAAGAAATGGACTAAGAAAATTTCTTTTTGTCAGCTACATTTGGAAAATAATAATTAGGAACTGTTTTCACATTAAATTGTTTATTTGTTTTGCTTGTTTTTTGTTTGGTTGTTGAGATCATGCAACTGTTGTGAATTTTGGCTCCAATCTTTCATAAGGTTGTGGTGTGGCTTCCCAGTCGAGATTGCTTCCCCTTCTCCACCCAGGGCCAAGGCTGAGATGGGCAGGTTTCCCTGATCCCTCTCTTTGTGGGATTATTACTACTACTCTTATTATTATTACTTGTATTTCAGTTCTTATCAAAATGGCATCTTTACGTGGGGTCCCAGATACAATATCTGCTCATGTTCATTAAAACTAGAGTGACTCTATATCATGGTTTTCCTTTGATATTGCAGGTTCTATTCAGATTAGCATTTGTTGTAAATTTTTAAAAAATAAAATACTGTGTTTTGTTGTTGTTGTTGAATTCGAGTAGGTTGTTATAGGCTGTTTACCAAGTGGCTGGGGGAGGTAGTTGTGTGCAGTTAGGTGCCAGCCATTCTCTCTGCATATGCCTAAACACCCTTAGGTGCATGAGAAAGGCCCCAGCATGTTCTTCTTATAAGACACATGTTTGCTGGGGCCTGTGCAGTATTATTCTACATTAATGTTGCTGTTATTGTCTAGGCTCCACTGCTATAAAAAAATCAGAGTTAAGTGATAACTTTTATACTAGTGTCATCAGTTCTTCAAATAGAGAGTCCACTACCTAATAATGTTTTCGTTTTTTTCTCAGGTGATTCAAGAAAGCTTTTTGGTGTTTATTCTGTCTAAAGTGAAATAATTAATATTATTGCGAATGGTATTGCAATTATAAATTCAGATAAAAGTTCAATATATATATATTTTTAAAAACAAATATTTCTTGGTTATCCAAATCATCCTAAAATAAATGTTTTTCTTATTATATTAAAAAATCTCTGGAGCAGAAATGCACTTGAATTGGTTGTTATAAAGATATAATTCATTCTGTGTCCAAACCAACTACACAATTCTACCAATAAAAATCAAACCCGCAGTTGATATAAACATGTTACACACACACATTTATTATAGCTCAACTATACAACTACCAAATGCATAATGAAAATTACATTAAGTCATATAGGTGAATAGATAGATAGATAGATAGATAGATAGATAGATAGATAGATATGACCTATCTATTCATGTATAGGTGTCTACAATAGCATTGGACAGTATTTAATGAGAGTCTTCCAAAATTTGATTTCATACTATTTAAATTCTGTGGGAAAATTGTAGTAACATTATTAAATAACTAAAAGCCCACATACTTTCAGCCTTAGAAATGTGTAATTATTGAAAACAAATTCTAGAAAGAGGAACCACTAAAATTTACCTGAAATAAAAAAAGCATCAGGAGGCCATGTGCTGTGGTCCACACCTGTAATCTCAGCACTTTGGGAGGCTGAGGACAGTGGATCACTTGAGTCCAGGAGTTCCCTACAAAAAAAAAAAAAAAAAAAAAAAAAATTAGTCAGGCATGGTGATGTGTGACTGTAGTCCCAGATACTTGTGAGGCTGAAGTGGGAGGATCACCTGAGCGTAGGAGGTTGAGGCTGCAGTGAGCCCATGATCACAGCTCTGCACCCCAGTCTGGGTGACAGAGCAAAACCCTGTCTCAAAAAAAAAAAAAAAAAAAAAAAAAACACTGGAGGAACTGAACAAATTAAATAGTATAGCACAAGTGATAGAAAAGCATAACTTTTTTTTTAAAGAACACTTTGGAATCTGTAGGAAAAATCTTCTGATAGAGTGCTCATAATCATTTGTGTTTTGTGGCTAAATATAATTAATTTGAGAGGTCTATAATTTTACAAAATCTAAACATTTGCTGAATCAGCCAACAGAAAACAAATAGTTAACATTTCTGGTAAATTTTATTGTGAAATAGGAGAATATGTGAGACATAGGTTTTCTGGAAGGCAATAATCAAATATATCTGTAAAAACATTTGAGCTGAAATATTTAGACATTTCAAAAACATTTGAGCTGAAATATTTAGACATTTCAATAAGAAAAGCATTTGAATTGACAATGCACTCCATTTAGTAGCTTTTATTTCTTGAGCTCATGAGTTGTCTCAGTCTTCATAAAGGAAACACTTTTCTTGTGGCCTCAGAGGTGAGTCAGTAAAGCTGTCAACATTTACAATTTCAATATATTTTGACATTGTGTCACCATTTATCATAAATTGTAACTTTGAAGAGGATTGCAGATATTTTTCCAAAAACTGATTAAAAATAGTGAGAACATGTTTTAAACCTTACAATCTTCAGAACTATATCAGTGGGCTAGTATCAGAGACACATTTAGCTGAGAAACTAATCATCATGTATGTTTGCTGAACTAGTTGACAAAATTCACCTCTGCCATCAAAGAAAGTCCAGCAAAAATAAATAGTATGGATGAAACTCATAAGACATGTTAAATGTAGGCAGTAAATGGAAAATTATATAATAATCCATGAGATGTGTACGTAAGTTAAGTGGAACGTCAGCGTGTGGAACATAGGAAGGGATGGGAGGACCAAGAGGAAGTGTATTCTTAAGACACTGAAGGTTGATGAGGCCTTGGTGATCACAAGGTCTTAAACTGAACAGTCGTTGGTGATGCGACTCTGGGCCAGTGAATACAGATGAGATCCATACCTGCTCAGCAGGTTAAACAGAGAGCCACAACTGTGGCCAGCTATATTTGTCGTGCTTCTGCAAAAGAACAAGTCTGTGATGCTCTGGCCACCTTCCGGCTGATCAGCCAGTTTCTCAACCTCAACTCTGGTTCTTATAGCCACAATAGCAACGGGAATGACAGACCCTGCAGTCATGGTACCAGCACCTCTGAGAACATGTGTGCGTTCCCGCACAGAGGCTGTGTGAGCTCCGCACCCTTTGCTCTCTTACGATGAGCCTCCCTAGAATGCACCAGGAAACAAGGCTGAAAAGAGAAAAAGAGAAAGAAGAGAATCAGAAAAATTGACTGTTTAGTCAACAGGCAAATTAACCTGCACAAGACTAATATTTAATTTGGAACTGACCAAGTTAGCTTGAAGAAAATTAGCTAGTTTCACTGTTGAGAAGTCATAGGAGCTCATAAGAAAGTTGAACATAATTACAAAATTATGTATATTTCTGCACATTGAGGTTCTGATTGTGAGTTCCAGTCCTCCTCTGTTTGTGTGTATGTGTGGGTAATCATAACAAAATTACTAACACTTTTGTCTGGTGGTGAGATTTCAGGTAAATTTTACTTTGTATTTGATATCTTCATCCACATATAAATTAACCACAAGGTAAATGTATGGAATTTGTAGCTTCACTTAGTATACTCTCTGTAACATTTAGCTTTTTAAAGAAATTCAATTGCTAAATATGAAAGTTAGACAAAAACTCTGTCCCAATGTGGTGTATTAAAGTCAACAGAAGTAGCACGCTTGATCAATTTTGCTGGAACATGAAAGAGTTTCTTAATCAAATCTATTAAGTCATAATTTGGTCTGTTTCTGGATGACTTCTGTTGCTTTACTTTGTGGTTTCCTGGCTTTTCTTCTACTTGCTTGTCTTTTCAACTTGGTGACCTATTCAATGGAGAGTCCTATAGAAAAGCTCTGAATGAAATTCTCAAGCATATATAGGATGTGTCAGGCAGGTGCCAGAGACAGCTACCAATACACAGAGTCAAGCCAGATTTAGAAATCATCAGACAAATGAAGACGGCCCCATTAAGGCAGAGGTCAAGGTTGAACGTGCCTGGCCAGCAGCCATCCCTCCCGTCCTGCACTTCCTCGGATGCTTCTTTGAAGGGGTTTGGTGGCCACTTCAAAATTCTTTCAAAGTTGGTTTTTTCTTCCCCCTGGAATTGTCTTCGTAAAAAAATAATTGTTACTTTTTTATTAATTATTATTTCTTTTATAGTTATTCTTGCTGAGCTACAATGACATTCATCTCAAATCCATTCCTTGTAATGGAGAGGGAAATCACTGCCCAGCAATTGGTCAGTGGCTTTTGTGCTTTTCATGTTTATATCTTAACATTTGCTGGATCCAGATGAATAGATGGCTTTAGTCTTCTCAAAAGAAATAACAATGTCAACCTCACACTTGTTTTATGATGGAAAATCTTTGCCATCATAGTTTTCACATGAAAGATATATTTGCCACTTCCCAAATGTCAAATCTAATAGAAAGAGGATATAAATGATATATTTCCTTATAGCCATCAACCCTTTAAGGTTATGACATGATGTGACATACCTATTTGTCATGATAAAGTAAGCACTTTTACTGATGTCTTGAATTCTTTAGTGTTTTCAAGTACTGTACATAGTCTGAATTTATTCTGAAGTGTACAAATTTCTATAGCATGTATCATGTCAGGCCTCCTTTATAGTTACCAGGGATGCATTAAATATTAACTATTTTGCTATAACTATTATTAAATACTTACGAATTAAATATTCCTCAATTAGGCAAGATTTATCTGATCTTTATATTTTTAAGTAAAAATAAAAATAGAATTTCAAAAATAGCAAAAGGCATAAGATATAATCTAATAGAGGGCCTACAATGGCAATGACATTTAAGCAAATATAGTTACCAAAAAATTCGTTTTTATATAATAACTCAATTGCGTATAAGACACAGTGCGTATTACAGAAATAAGCAAATGTATAAATTAATTGAGCAATAAATGTCAACAAAATGAAAATACCAAATACGCAAATTTCATGACAGTGCCAGTGGTTTGTTATGAAATGAATATTTGAAAGAAATTCAAGTTATGACAACCTCTGTTTACTTTTTCTTTTTTTTTCTCTATTTTATTTTCTTCATCCATAAAATAAACTAATATCTGGGCATGGTGGTATGCACCTGTAGTCCCAGCTACCTAGAAGGCTGAGGCAAGAGGATCACTTAGGCCCAGAAGTTCCAGTCCAGCCTGGGCAATGTAGTAAGACCCTCTCTCTAATAAAATTATTTTTTAAAATCCTAAAAAATGAAATAAATTATCATGAATCACTATTAGCTCGCTTCTTATTTCTCTAAGTAGTTCTATTTTTGTTAAAAGTAATAATCATTTGTCTTTATGATACAAAGACATAACCAGAAGAATGAGAATATTTATATTTTAGCTTTTTCTGCATTTGACACCTAAAAGAATTTAAATTTGTTTTTGAAATCGTCACAAATGTACATATGTTAATAAGCAGAAAGCAGATAGTCTTTTTGGATATCACTTTACCAACACTTCTTTTTTTTTTGAGATGGAGTCTCGCTCTGTCGCCTAGGCTGGAGTGCAGTGGCGTGATCTCAGCTCACTGCAACCTCCACCTCCCGGGATCAAGCCATTCTCCCGCCTCAACCTCCCGAGTAGTTGGGATTACAGGTGCCTGCCACCATGCCTGGCTAATTTTTTTTTTGTTGTTGTATTTTTAGTAGAGACAGGGTTTCACCATGTTGACCAGGCTGGTCTTGAACTCCTAACCTCATGATCCGCCTGCCTCGGCCTCCCAAAGTGTTGGGATTACAGGCATGAGCCACCGTGCCCGGCCACTTTACCAGTATTTCTAATGTATCTTCATCTAAAATGCACTAAGAAGGAATCATGTTTTCTCCATTCACCCTGCGACCCAGCACTGCTGCTACTCACCCCCATTCTGTCCTGACCATCTCCTGATGCCTACCGTCAAGCACATGGAATCTATTTCCTGTTGAAACCTCTGCGGTGTAAAATGTCATTATCCTCCTTCTACAATTAACTTCGTAAGAAGGTGAGAATATCCATTGAAATTTAGCAAATCTTTCTTCTTCAGCAGCAGCCCGAGAGCTCTATACAGTATTTCCATATTAGCACAAAGTCCCACTCTCCTGCAGTTTTCCCTTAGGAATGTCCAACCCATAGCTCTTTCCTGTGGAGAAGGGGCATTAGGAAGCTTACAAGACTATTAAGATGGGAATTTTGGTTTAACAAAGTGATCCAAGAACATATATCTACATTATATATATTATATTTATAGTAAATATCATTTATATATAAAGGAGATAAACAAAACCAAATTATACTGTGCTACTGTGGTTCAAATTAAAATAAGAATCCTTGAAAGGCGAAGTAGCTGGAATATTGTATTTGTAGTTTCTGAGTCATGGAATCAACTGCTATTTCTGTATGTGAATGGTTTTATTAATGAGATTGAGATTGCTAGAGTAAACTACCTTCTTTAGGTCATGATCAATTGGATGAACTCTTATATTAGACCTGCTTTTCCTTTTTTATGGTTTTGAGACAAAGTCTTGCTCTGTTGCCCAGGCTGGAGTACAGTGGCGTGATCTCAGCTCACTGCAACCTCCGCCTCCCAGGTTCAAGTTATTCTCCTGCCTTAGTCTCCTGAGTAGCTGGGATTACAGGCGCATGCCACCACACCTGGCTAATTTTTGTATTTTTAGTACAGATGGGATTTCACAATGTTGATCAGGCTGGTCTTGAACTCTTGACCTCGTGATCCTCCAGAGTTGGCCTCCCAAAGTGCTGGGATTACAGGTGTGAGCCACCACTCCCAGCCCTGTTTTTCCTTTTTATACTCAATCTCAAAATGTGTCTTGTTTTGAGACAAATTCAGTGTTCCAGTTTGGTGCTGTTCACACAACCTAGCAAGTGCCCTCAGTAAACATCTGGGAATGAATGAAAGAGCCATTCATAGGTAATGAGAACTACCAAACAAGAAAAAATGATTACTAGATTTTTAATAAAAAGTCCGTTGTTAAACTGCTTGAGGCATTTTATGTCAATTGCAAGTATAAAACACTGCATTTCCACAAACATAAAAACAGTTTTAAGCATATGCTACCAGGAACCAGGTATTATGATAATTATTTTATATACATTACATTATCCCATCTGTGCCCCAACCTCCAGTGAGGGGCACTGTTATCTCCTATACATGAATAAGGATACAAGAGGATGTACAGCTTGCTCAATGTTGAAAGCTAGTAAGTGTCAGAGCCACGATTTGCAGTGAGTACTCAAGCTCTAGTACATGTGCCTAAACAATCATACGATGCTCCCACTGACATGGCTGCATGTCCAGTAGTATTTCATAATTATTACAGGTGGTCAGCAAAGTGGCCATTATAAAGACCACTAACTGAGAACTCTTTTCAGCTTCCTTCAATGATTTTATTTTCTTCCCTACCTCTGTAGAAATTTAAATTTTTGTTCTGGCATAATCGGTTTTATCCCCCCAATGAATTTCACTTGTAATGTGCTGTAATTGTGCTAATTTTCTTTATTTTTTATTTTACTTTTTTAAATTTTGAGGCCGAATCTTACTCTGTCGCCCAGGCTGGAGTGCAGTGGCGCGATCTTGGCTCACTACAACCCCCGTCTCCTGGGTTCACGAGATTCTCCCACCTCAGCCTCCTGAGTAGCTGGGATTACAGGCGTATGACACCACGCCTAGCTAATTTTTGTAGTTTCAGTAGAGATGGCATTCACTGTATTGTCCAGGCTAGTCTCAAGCTCCTGATCTCAAGTGATCAGCCTTCCTTGGCCTCCCAAAATGCTGGGGTTGCAGGCATGAACCACCGCGTCCAGCCTAATTTTCTTTTAATGCAATAGTTTACTTGTTAGGTTAATAGTTAAGTTGTTCCTGATATTTATATTTGGAAAATTGTGAACCTTCTGTCAAATATAAGATTTTAACAGGATTATAACATTCAATTATACCTTTTTAAATATATTTTGAAATTTATTTTTGCTTTTTCACATCTCTAACCTAATAGGATAATAAGCATAGAAATATTTACAACTACTTGCTATATATTCTAACTTTCAGTACACAGTAACAGGAAAAGGTGACAATATCTCACAGATTGCTTCCTCTCAAGGAACATTCAAACTCACTGGTTATGCAAGAGAAACAGGAAAGGATACAGATTTTATCTGCATGGATCTAGCTGCTCCTAGCTGGTGTTAATAGTAGATTTATATGTGTAAATAGAGTCTCTGGCAAAAGTTGGCCATCCTGAAAGCCTTATGTTGTTTTCCTATCCGTAAATATTCTTCAGTAACGGCTTCTTTGTATTGTAATTTGAGAGCAAGCACTACAGCAGATGTTAGAACATTTTTTTTCTTTGAATTGTCATGTGATATATTACACAGTTATACCTTACTCTGTGCAAGAATTTGGATCCTGGAACCAAGTATTAATTTAAATTTAGAAATCTAATAAATATTTTAAATTCATAGCACTGTTTAAAGTTATACATCCATGAATATTTTAAAACTAAAATGAAGACTTCTTCATTTATAGGATTAAAAATTATACTGTTACTGTCCACAATTGCTTCAACTTACATGATTGAAAATTGTACTGTTACTGTACACTGTTGCTTAAACTTCCTTTGGCTTTTAATAAAAAGCAATTTCAGCTCACAGGTTTACCTCACTTTCGTTAGCACTTTCATTGAAATAACTGAAATATGTGTGTGTGTGTGTGCGTGTGTGTAATTATATGGGTGTTTTGGAAATCACAGAACATTGTCATCAGTAACCTGAATCTTTGAGCCGTTCTTGGATTATTAGAAAAGGATATGGTTTCATTCGTGAGAGAAGGCAACCAGAAGAAACAGTTTGAGATTGAACACAGCAAAAGGATATTTTTGCCTTGGAAATAAGTGTGTGGGTTTCTGGACACCCAGTAGATCATGGAAAATCAATAGGGTGCTAAGAACAGATCTAGTGCCCCCTCAGGGAGGAACAGAGAACAGCACCCTCACCCAAGTTTCCTAAAGAGCGTTCTTGCTCATTGCCTTTAGGATCTTCCATCAGAGGACAGAGACACAGAGGAAGTGGAGCTGCACCTGAACTCACTTTAAACACAAGCTGCCACTGCCAACACGAGTGTGCTGCGAAGAAAACATATTCAAACCCACAAATGCCTCCCAAGGAGGAAGGATCCGTTGAAGTAGCCAGTTAGAGGTAACTTTGAGTTTCTACTATTCTTTGTGTTCCTGACATAATGAATAAAAGGTGTTTTTGTTGGGCGGAGCTTATTCGAGTGATTTAGAGATGAAAGCATGATCTTAGAGATGCTAGCTAGCTTTTGCTGCATAATAGAACATGAAAAATTTAGTAGAGTTGGTGGGGACCCATGGGAGGTTGTGGGTAGAGAGGGAGAAAGAAAATCAAAGAAAAGAGGAGCAGGCATAGGAAGCCAACTCCATATTAAGAGATTGGGGAGGTTACCCGTTAGCTGACATGACAGTAAAATATCCTGGGTCTTGGGTGTTAAAAGGACTGTAAAGGCAAAGGATGTCTGATACTTAAGTTGTTTTTCTTGCTGTTGTATAAATTTACTCCAAGTCCCGCCACCTTCAACAAAAATGGCTCAGCTCCAGAATGCTTAGTTTGTATGTGTTTGTGATGCTTCTTATTGCTTGTTTATTTTTTCCTTGTATGAAATCAGGGAAAGGGGTTTCACTTCCCACCTGAGCTCTGCTGGTACGAAGCAAGAATGAATGTGCTGGACACCAAAATGATCCAACCCTCAATTCAGTAGAAGCAGGAGCTCAGTGACAAGTCTCCTGGAATGTGAGGATATCTTTGAGCTTTAACATTTCATAAAATAGGGATCAAGCCAATATTTTCCAGATAGTAAGTGACAGGACATCACTACGACATTTGGGTTACCCAGAATTGGGGAAATTGACTCAGTATAATAATCAAATCCAGAAAAGACACACTCTGCCTTTCCAGTTATCCTTTTCTTATATCCCACTGGCAGCTACTCATCTTAAAAGAATCTTACCAACCACAAAGATTATTGGAAAACTTAGGTCATAAATATATAGGGAATATTGGAATGACCCAGGGGACACAGGCACACCATTAGAGTCAGAAGGTATACACACAGAGATCTTGCTTCTCCATCAGTCCAGGCCTCACATGGTGCAGGCTTGGAGCCTTGGGGCCTATGCTCCAAATTTGAACATAGGCAAAGGTCTTCCTATGTTGTCTTTCTGTTCTCAGATCATGTAGTCAAGTTTTCTTGGGAGCCATGTCCACCATCTTGCAGCATCTGGGTGAAGCCACTCCCTTTTGGGGTTGGGGCATTCTCAATTAATTGTTTTGTGTTTTTTTTTTTTTTTTTTTTTTTTTTTTTTTTTTTTTTTGTTAGACGGAGTCCCGCTGTGTCGCCCAGGGTGGAGTGCAGTGGCCAGATCTCAGCTCACTGCAAGCTCCGCCTCCCGGGTTTTTACGCCATTCTCCTGCCTCAGCCTCCCGAGTAGCTGGGACTACAGGCGCCCGCCACCTCGCCCGGCTAGTTTTTTGTATTATTTAGTAGAGACAGGGTTTCACCGTGTTAGCCAGGATGGTCTCGAACTCCTGACCTCGTGATCCGCCCGTCTCGGCCTCCCAAAGTGCTGGGATTACAGGCTTGAGCCACCGCGCCCGGCCAATTAATTGTTTATTTAGATGCTAAGAATGGTTCCTTTGAGTCCTATTCAACTTTATCTGCTACTGGCTCCTGCAGGCTCCTGTAAGAAGGCCTGGTGAGATATGTGGGTAATAATCCAAAGGCATTAAAAAATGCAACATATCTGCTGATTTCCTCTTTCTTTCCTCCTCTCCTTTCTGCCAAAATATTTAATCAATAGTTTGACCTTGAACTGGGCTTGCCTTACAGGTAATCAAGTGGTAGAAGTTTGTGCATTGATTAGTGGAAACCATTCACTAAATTATAACATATCTGTTGTACAGAGTGATATGAGAATAAATATGTAGGAGAAAATATTTGCAAAACACCTACCTAGTATAGGGTTTGTGTCCAACATATGCACAGACTTCACAAGCCTCAACAGTTAAGAAATAAAACGACATAGTTATTATGTGAGCAATAGATCTGAACAGATACCTCACCAAAGAAGACGTACAGATAAATAAGGACATGAAAGTACACCTGAGATCACATGCCATTAGAAAATCCAAATTAAACGACACTGAGATACCACTACACATTTATTGGAATGGCCAAATGAGGTGGGTAGGGATTTCTAAAATACCAAATAATAGCAAGGATGGGAAGCAACACAAACTCTTATTCATTGCTCATCTGACTGCAAAATGGTACAGCCACTTTGGAAGAAAGTTTGATGGCTTTTCACAAAGCTACATACAGTCTTACCATACAATTCAGCAATTGTGTTCCTAGGCACTTACCTAATTGATTTGAAAATGTATGTCCCCATGAAAACCCGTATGTGAATGTTTCTAGCAGCTTTATTCATAATCTCCAAAAACTGGAAACAACTAAGATGTGAATGGATAAACAAGTTGTGATACATCAATGTAGTGAGATATTACACTGCGACAAAGGTGGGATGAGTTATCAAGCTACACAAAGATATGGATGAACTGTAAAAGCACATTGCTAAGTAAAATACGTCATTCTGAGAAAGGCAATTTACTATATTATTCCATTTATATGAATTTCTGGAAAAGGCAAAATAGATGGTAAACAGATCAGTGGTTTTCGGAAGTCTAGAGCAGGGAGGTAGATAAATAAACAGCTGGAGCACACAGTCAGAATTTTTTATGTAAGAGAAAATATTCTCTATCATATTATAATGACGGCTATATGAGACATGAATTTGTCAAAATCCATTGAACTTTACAGCAGTATCTATACCTTCTTCTATGTATCTGTATCTATACTATACAAAACAAAACAAACCCACACAATGATGGGGGCGTGTTAAATGGACATGGGATCCAATAGAAAGAACTCCCAATGGCCGAAGCTGAAACAATCGGAGCAAAAAAAAAAAAAAAAAAAAAAAAAAAATCATGATGAGTTTAATACAATGTATTAAAATTGGGTATGCACTTAAATAAACAAAAGATTGTGGCCGGGTACAGTGGCTCATGCCTGTAATCTCAGCACTTTGGGAGGCCGAGGCAGGCGGATCAGGAGGTCAGGAGATCAAGACCATCCTGGCTAACACAGTGAAATCCCGTCTCCACTAAAAATACAAAAAATTAGCCGGGCATGGTGGCAGGTGTCTGTAGTCCCAGATACTAGGGAGGCTGAGGCAGGAGAATGGCGTGAACCCGGGAGGCAGAGCTTGCAGTGAGCTGAGATTGTGCAACTGCACTCCAGCCTGGGCAACAGAGTGAGACTCAATCTCAAAAAAAAAAAAAAAAAAAAAAAAAAAAAATTGGCATGGGCCAGAATAGACAAAGTTCCTGCACAGAAGTCCAAACAATGTGTGTAGATACTCTACCCACAAGCAGAGGAGCACATTACCACTCCTTAGGTGTGGGCTGTGTATAGTGACGTCTTTGCAGAGAGTGCAGAATGGAAAGGCAGAAGCAAAGAGTAACTTTACAGTGGAGAATCCTGAGGAACCCTGCTGTAGCTGGGTGATAAAGGGTGAAATCACAGTCACACAGAGGGCTGATAGTACATAACTTTGATGTAATGTAATGGAAATGGCATTTAACCTCAGCTGTCTTTTCACCAGAATCCATAACCACATTCTAATCATGAGAAAAACGCCAGACAAATTCCAATAGAGGGGCATCCTACAAGATGCCTGACCAGTCCTCCTCAAAAGTGTCCAGGCCATCAAAACAAGGCAAGCCTGAAAAACCGTCACAGCTAAGAGAAGCATAAGGAGACATGACGTGAATGTGATGTGGGATCCTGGATGGGGTTCTGAAACTGAAAAAGGATATCAGGAAAAAACAAGGGAAGTCTGAATAAAGTGTAGACTTTTGTTAATAATAATGTGTTAATAGCTGTTCCCTATGTGTGACAAATGAACCATACCAAAGTGAGATGTTAATAAGGGGAAGTGGATCTAGAGTACATGGGAAATTTCTGTACTATATTTGTAATATTTCTGTAAGCCTTAAGAGTTCTAAAAGTTTACTAAAATATACAAAACACATATTATTTGATATGTAAATATAATATCTTATCACTAAACATTTCTGTGTTTTCTTATACAGGCAACTGGTAATTTTAACTGCAAAAAGAATATATTAAAACAAATTCCTAAAAGCAATGAAGTTAACCCACAAACAAATAAACTTTTCATGAAAACATCCTCACAGCAGTCCTCTTTTAGGCACGGTCTCCCAGAGCCTCCCACACTCCAGATTCATTTTCCCACCTCTGGATTTAATTATTGTTCCCATTGCTCATCTTGCATTTTTACTTCATTGCTTCAGAAATAACTGATGTTTCCAAATAACAATGTGTTTCTGCCATGCTGAGGGGTCCTCAGATTCTTTGGTATACATTCAGTACCTAGCTCAATAGCAGGCACATAGTAAGCAAGCTGGTGGATACTTACTTGAATATTCAAATATTCCTTTAGCTGCTCAGAGTTTTTCTTTTACTTCTTCTGAAATCTGCAAGTTTGTTTTCCAAGAGTTTCGGCATATGGTGGTGGCAGTAGATTCTCCCTGCAGTGCACAACGAGAAAGTGCATATTGAGAAGCTGTTTGCATAGGTTTGCTAAGCCTTTATCATGTCTGTTGTCGTTTTCTTTAGCAAGCCTGGGTAATACTGGTTTATAATTTCTCTTTATGGGTAACCTCCTTTTTTTCTTTGGCCATCAACGGAAAGTCATGACCTTCAAGTGAGTGACATGCACTAGGGCAGGCACACCCCTCTCTTATCCAGCCAGTTGGAAATAGCTTTTCCCCTCTCTCCTCATGAAATCCAGCACTGAGTTCTAAATGTGATGGTAACATCCCCCTAGAATTGCCCCTTGACATTTTTGCAGGTGCACTGGAGCCAATCTGGCATTTCTGCACAAGTGGTGGCTGCAGCCAACCTTTGCAGCATGGCAATCCCTGCTTTCTGAAGCAGTCTGTTTTGATGCCTGTTTTTTCTTATCACACTTGCAGCTTCCAGAATGCTGCTTCCTATAGCTTTTCTGTCAGAGTTTTAAAATATCTATTACTGCTCAACTCAAATTTACCAGTTTAAAGAGCAAGCCATACAGGCCACACTAGAAATTTCTAAATATAACAATTCAGGTCATGTAAAAAGGAGACCTTTAAAAATATATTTTATCATTTGAAAATGCTGCATTTACGAAGCCATATTATAACTTAACTGTATCCCTGTATTAGCTTCTATTAGACTAGCAAAAAAGACTGTCTACAGTTCTGGAACATGTTTTAACCAGACTGTTTATTACATGAATGTGCATGAAATATTTAAACAGCAATATTTCAGCATCTTACACCCAAGAAAAAGAGAGGAGGAATATGAGGGAATAGGGTGTTTGACTTTGCATTTCAAAATATATTCATAAAATTTTTAGAAAAGATGTAAGATTTTGAGCTTGAGATCCTCAAATAATTTTTTTACTTATGCTATTATAGAAAAAAAAGTCCAGAAAATGTAGCCAAATGCCGCTGCTATTGAGAAAATAAAAATCCCATTAACAAGTACCCCAGGTAGCTTCATTAAGTATGTGAACGGCCTTGAATTACAGCATTTATATGGATTTTTTGATGCAGAACAGAAAACAAAAATAATTAGAACTATAATAAAAGTACTAAAATTCTAAATTAATTTCTAACAAATGACCCATTTTGGACACTGAGCTCTGACTTAAAATATTTTTTTGTGGTTTGTATATTTTAAAATTTAAATTTTATCACATTTTTGTTAATTTTCTGGGTTTTGCAGACAAAATTGCATTATCTGAATCTATTATTTTCTCTTTCTTTTCATAATGGTCATGTCCTATATTAATTTCATATCTTATTAATTGACTATATATTCCAGAACCATTTAAAATTATAATGAGGTAAGCAATCATTATTGGTACTAACATTTAAAAGTACTATTATCTCCAACATCTTGCCATAAAATAATAATTGAAGGTATATATTCCTTGTTTTGAAAGGGAAGTATCATTGTGTTCTGCCTTTGAAAGATTTTTCCATGTTTTTAAAAATCAGGGAAAGCATTTAATAGAATTGAATGACTTCTGAGATAGTACAATGTCTGTCATTTTGTTGTATTATAGAAAAGGATTTCTAAATATAACATTAACCTTGCATTTTTGACCTAAATACTACTTAGTATCCACAGATTATTTTTAATATACCATTGAATTTAATTTTTTGTATTTTAATTTAGTCATTTTTTTTTTACAACTGTAATCCTAATTGGGATGATTCATCATTTTCTACTATCATACTTTCTTGATCAGGGTTTAGAATGAGTTTTGCTTTATATTAATGTGCTGCTCCTGGTAAAGTTAAAAGCCAAAATCAAAACTCAAATTTACATTTTACCTTAAATTACATAGGTATTAAATTCCTCCAATATTCATCCAATTTAGCATTGGGAAATAGAAAGGTATGTCCTTACTTGAATTGGCACTATATGAATGTCTATTTGATCCTGCAAATACACACATCTCCCACATCTCCCATTTATTATTTTTACTTTTAAATGTTTTTGAGGTAGCCTATGCACATAGTAATACCTCAACTATCACTAGATGGACTTGTAAAGCAAAGCCCCTCATCTGTCTTTTGCATTTTTTTCCCAGTCTCTAGAGGAACCACTTAAAAAAATTTTTTTGTGGTTTTTATTTATGTAGATCTCCCTATAACTCTAGAAATACATTTCCCACTTGTACTGTAATTCTCACAGTGCATGTCCTTTGCCTCACAATTTGGGGGCATGCTTCTCACTTGGTAGATATGATCACTGTGGAGATGGGTCCCACTCTGGGAAAGGGTGCAAATGAGCAGGCTGGACCAAATACTCCAATACCCACAGGAGTGTGACTGATAAAGGGGAATTGGTTTGTGTGATTCCAACCACAGCAGAGTCCTTTTGGAAAGGCTAATATGACAGCTAGAAGCAGGAGGATCCTGCCTCTGCCCTTCTGGCCTCATAACTACAAGGACCCCCTCACCTGAATCTGCTTAGGGCTATTGTTCCCAGCACAGTGAGTACAAGTCAGCAAGGTAACAGAGGAGCAGAAGGTCAAGTGATGGGATCTCAGTTCTCCTATGCCCGTGATGACATCTGGGGAGCACTCAGGACCACTGGGACAGAAAACTAGACATTTTTGGTCTTTTCAGTTATATGAGCCCAACACTCTCATTTTGCATAAGCTAGCTTGTAATGGATTTCTCTTACTTGCAACTGAACAACTCCTGGCTAAGCAGAAATTGGAACCACTATTGTGTATTTGCAAGTGGCAAAATTCACATGGAAGTGACTTAATTGCAGTAGGACAAGGCAGAGAGGATTCTTGAAGGAGATTAGTTGTTTAATTTGTTTAACTTGTTTGTGACTTGGGCCTCCAACTGGGGTCTACCATAGCTGAAGCTTCAGGGATACGGTAGGAAAAACATCAGGTTGCTAGACTAAGGTGCCTATTTGCCGAGGATATAAATTATATTCCATAAGACAGAGGCAAGTTTTAAGGAAAACTGGAACATAGTGACAGCAGAAATAAAACAACATAAAGTGTAACTCATATTGACTACATCCGCAAGGAGCAGGGCATCTAAAATAAGACTCTGGTTATTATAGGAAGCGAAGTGTTGGCCTTTAGCTAAAGTTAGTATAAGCCAATGCAGAGATGTAGGCGAGTGGAATGCACGGTGGTTAGCCATGGCCCTGGGAGTAATTAGTGAACTCTCACCAGCAGCACTGCCTTCCCAATGACTGCTAAGTACACCCTGGTTGACCAGATAACAATTAACTCCTATTATAAGTCCCCCAGTTGCATCTTCCTGGAGGGAAGTGGTCTTGTCAGTCCCGCCCTTTACCACAATCTCTTTTTCCAGTAGAAGAATCAAAACGAAATGGTATGGCTGAGGGCTAGGAGAATCAACAGTGTTGGTGTGTATTTTGCTCAATAACTGAAACCAAAAGGCTGGGCTTGAGATTCAATGGACCATGATAGGAAATCCTGCTTGAATGTTAATTTTTCATAAACTCTAAAGAAAAAAACTATACTTTTAGTATATCGTTGTGAAAAAAATCCTACTCATTCCTGGCAAAATTCTATCCAAGCCTGGGCTCACAACTGTCTGACTTCCCAGGTGCCTTGTGGGCCCCAGAGGTGAATAATATCGAGTCTCCCATGAAGTGCCTCTCTGCTCTCTGAATTTTCTATTGATCTCCACTATCATCTGTTGATTTGGTCTTTCTCTCTCACCTGCTAAATTTGCTCATGTGGTTGCTGGTCTTTGTTTATGTATTTATACAGGTCACAGTTATCGGTCCTCTTGCTGCTGGGTACATAGATTTGTTTTGTGCTGGGTCTTGATTGAGAAATCTCCCTGAGACCCCTGTGAATATGGGCATGGCTTGTTTATGGATTTCAGTGTGACCTCCCCAAATAGCACAAGGGTTTTGCTCCAGGGATCCCATTTACCCTCCAGCATTTATACTCCTACCTGAATAAATTGGTCCAATTTCTTCAGCACGGGAACCTCAGGACTCTCTTCTGTTCTACTGGGCAGATGGCTCCCAATCTCCTGTCCCCTCATTCCCGTATGTTCGTTGCTAATTTATATTGTGTTTCAACACATTTCCATAGTAATAGGCTGGAAAGATTCCCCATAGGGAAAGCGAACAGTTGCAATACAACCATAACTACAAGAAGCATGACATTTTCTGGGAATAAAGAGGCCAATAGGTTCAGGTCTATGAGGGTGAGGCAACGCAGGGCACCTGCTGAGCCAGACCAAGAGTGGGGCACCAGAGAACGCAGGGTGGGTTAGCCTAGGACAATGGTACTTGTCTACCTTGTGAACCTTGGAAAGGCATTTCATTATTACAAATGTCAACTAACTACACTGTGGAGAATAGGATTATGAACAGGAAGGATCAGAGATCTAAAGGGCAATTCATGATAGTTGTAATTCATGGTAATTTGTGAATAATTGTGGAGAAGTTGAGGATATTTTGTATACCAAATCAACAAGACTTCATAAAGGCTTGAATATAGAGAATTAAGGGGTGGTGTTCATGTGGATTCCTAGATTTCTAGCTTCTTGAAGATGATGGAATGCCATAAACTAAGACAGGGGACCTGGAACAACACTAGATTTGGGAACACAAAAGGAAATCATAAGTTCAGTGTTGTATATGTTTATGTACATGAACATGCCAAGTTTGTTGAGGTTGCATAGGTTTCAAACTGGGCCTGAATTGGGGTTAAAAAAATACTGAGTCATCAGCCTTTAGATGAAAATTATGGCATAAGTACAAAGACCAGAGAGCCTAAAGCAAAGTATTATATCTTGTTAGGTTAGCTACTGCATGTGACCAAAAACCAACATAACACGTTGCTTAAACACAGAAGATTGCATTCTTTCATGGAAAATATGCTGTCAGACCTGAAGTGCAATGCAGGTGCAGCAGTCTCAGGCCTCTTTAATCTCACTGCTTCACTGCATCCGAAAGCTCCAAGTATGGTCCAAGATGGCTACTGGAACTCCAGCCATTAAGTTCGCATTCCAACCAGCAGGTGGAAGAACAGAGATAAGTGTAACCTTCCTCTAACTAAGGCCAGTTCCAAAAACTCTCATGTACTATTTCCATGCACATGGATATTATTGGCCAGAATGTAGTCACATACTCTCTTAGTCCATTTGGGTTACTACAACAAATTTATCATAAACGGAATGGCTTATAAACAGCAAACCTTTCTCATTCATGGTTCCGGATGCTGGAAAGTTCAGAATCAAGGCTCTGGCAGATTCAGTCTCTTGTGGGGGCTCATTCTACAGTTCACAGATGGTGCTGTCTCTCTACATCTTCACATAGTGGAAGGGGCTAGCCAGTAATACAGGGTCTCATTTATGAGAACACTGAGACCCATTCATAAGAGCAGAGCCCTGATGGCCTGATCACGTCTAATATCATCATGCTGGGGATCAGGTTTCAATGCATGCCATTGGGGGAACATAGACATTGTGACCACAGTGTATAGCCAGTTCCGAAGAGGTTGGCCAACATTTTTGTTTTTCTGGGTTGACTCATGCAAAGAGAGCATTCAGGGATTCAAGGGCTGAGTGAAGAACATTGTGTTGGAAGACGTCAGGCAATTTTCACCAAAGCAAACAAAAATAACAAACTTTAGTGGATATTGACATTGCTATCTAGTCTCGTAAGTATTTTTTTGAGTTATTAATTTTAATTTTGACCACAGGCCTTGAGGTAAATGTGGCAAATACTATTCCCATTCTAGAGACGGCAAAGGAGTGAGTTGAATGACCTGTCCAAAATTTCAGCAGCACTGACATCTTGGACCCCTTGAGATTCAGGCTTCGGAGTGAGAGCAGTGGCATCTCCCAGTATCTGGCAAATGTGGCTGAACATGAGGAGGAAAAACAGATCTAGTCAGATTCACACAGTTGGCCAAGTTACCTAGTTATCATTTTCATAGGTAACGAATACCTATAAAGTAAGGAAATATAAAACCTAACTCATAGACATGAATTATTTCATGTCTAGTTATTACTGGGATTGACAAAGAAATTGAAGAATCTAGGAGGATTTCTTCTTAGATGAAATGTAGGTGTGTATATATACACACACACCTACACGTATATGTGTATATATATTACATATGCCTATACATTATATAGACATATATGTGTATATATACGTATACATAGCTGTACATATGTGTGTAAATGTATAGAAATACACTGTATATATACATATACAGTATGTATATATGTAGAAATACACCATAGATACTATATACATATATAGTAAATATAGTATTTATTATATACTGTATATACTATATTTTATACTATATAGACATACATGTATATATACACATATACAGTATATAAATATATACTATATAAGTATTACTATATATACACATATATATAGTGCATTTCTCCTGCTGAGAAACTTCAAATCTCTGAATACCTGAAACCAGAAAGTAGAAAGATGAGAAGTAGAACAGCGATAGTATTATACACTGGGAGGTAAATTTGCTAGAAATAAAATGACGGCAGAAGAAAGAGGAAGTCTGGCAGCATCCCACAGGAGGGCTTGCAGGTTTTCGTGTATGACATCAATCTACAGTGTTAGAGAAACAGGCAGTCAAGACGGGAGGAATCAGCCCCGCAGAGTTCTGGTAAATGAAAGCCTGTTAGATCTGGAGAACGGATTTAAGGCTGTGCATGCCAGACTTGCATGAAGGCCTCTGTCTGGCAAGAGGAGAAAAACACTAACGTGTGCACAGCCAGCAGTGTGCCTGTTGGAAATCACCTGGTCTGGATAGACTCTTTCCAGGGAGTGGTGCAACAGCCTCCAGATGGGAGCCAAAAAGAAGACACTGTAGAAACCCAAAAGCAACTTTATTCTAAAGACTCAGGTTAGAAGGATATCTAAATTTTATAGGCATGAGATGAAAATTTTAGGAAGCTGTCATCCTTAAGAAAATGCAAGGAGATTTTAACTATAAGAAATAGAAGCATAGAGTCATAATACGAAGACACAGTTGAAGTGAAATATGAGGCAGAAAGATATAATTATGATTTCAGCCAGATTTCCGAGGAACTAGTAATGAAATAAAGGAATTAAAAATCCACATTGGGATTGTGATGTCCATACCACCCTTGGCAAAACCCCGCCAGCGATGTGGCGGACACACAGAGAGGGCAGTGCTGACAGCAACCAGGGGCATGACTGGAGCAGTAAGTGGAGGGTGGCGGCTGCACCCAGAGTCTCATAGTGCAGATGAAGGGTGAATGCCAGGGAGGGTTTAGGGGATAGGGAGTCGCAGATCTGTCTCATGATCTGGATACTGATATTCTGGAGCTGGGCTCACTTTGTAAAATATGTCACAATGTACACTTATGATTTGTGTACTTTAAGTCTATGACACTTTGGTAAAATTTTATTTTAAAAATCACAGTTGAGCAAATCTGCTTCTTTGGATATGGGAGCAAAAAACAAAGAAATAATTATTCCAGAGTTAATTATTGCCCTCTTCTTCCCCGAGTAACATGTAGATAAAAAAGAACATGTAATCTAGGTGAAGATATTAAATGGGATTCATATCCAGATACTTATATGCAAGCTTTTAAGCATGAAATACATCTATCTTTATTAACAAAAATCCCTTAATGTGATCATATATAAAATGTTTGAAATATGTTCTTAGTTGATGCTTTAAAAAGTGATTTAAAATATTTTAAGTGCTTTTAAAAGAAAAGCCAATATGGAATATGATAACCACATTTTACATGGCTTGAAAACATATTTTAAAATGTCTCTAGAATTTGAATTGCTTTAGCGATGGTCACTGATACTTTACAGGTGAATGTGTTTGACAGTTGGTAAAAGCTTAATATTAAAATGATTCAAAATAATTAACTAGACAGGAAAAAGTATGTCTCCACTTTCTATTTTTATCAGAAGTATTGCAATAAATATAATTTATGTTTCTTCCCCAAATATCCTTTACCTCATATGTAATTTCATGCAATAAAAATTATAAGATGTTCTATGTGTTAATTTTCATATTTTACTAGGTTATGTTTTCTTTCTTTTTTTTCTTCTGATTGTGGTTTTTTTCCAACTGATAATGGGACTAGTTCACATTTTCATTACTAATTAATTGATTTATTTAAAAATAATTAAGGTAAGTTTGCAGTAAAAAGTTTAAAATGTACAAAATGTGGACAGTAGAGCGCAGCGTTACTTCTTCTTCATCTTCTTTGAATTCATCTTTCTTTGGTAATTACTAATCTCTTGTTTACCCTTTGAAGTAGAATACACATAGGTACTATTTTTAAATATTATTATTTTAAATTGTGTGTATTATTTTAAATATCACTTTTATGATGTTAATCATATTATAAAATAATATTTGGAATTGAGGCAGTCTTTTGGGGATAGAAACCATTATGTTGATAAAAATGTCAGTATTCAATGTAATTATTTTTAATTCTAAAGACTTTGGGAATCTTCCCTGAGTTGTGACAGAATAGATTGCCCAATCCTGTTGTCTGCTATTATGATGAGTAGTGCTATGAATAGACAGGTGTAGAGCTGCATGTGAGTACAATCGAAGTCTGTTCATTTCTGCTCATTCGTATCTTCACTGAATGTTTACATACTTGTCTTTTGAAAGAGTAATAAATTCTCTTGGCCAAACCTAAAAATTAGCAAAAGGATCTTGGCAGACATTGCTGGTGCTGCCCGATGTCTGTTCTTCCCCTTGCAGATGCAGAGGTCAGGTGACCTAGCCTTCTCCACATGAGTAGCAGATGGAACCGTTTCGGGACAATGAAATGTGGTGCGGATCCCTTCCAAGCTGAGGGAGCAAAACACTCTTGTCAAGTTTTCCAACCTTTCTTCTGCTGGCATGATTGTGGAGAAGGCCTCCTAGTTAGCCAGAAAAACAACAAGATTAAATTGGCCTCCATGGAGGAAACTGCCCTGATAGCCACTGTGGACTTTGTGCAAGGAGCAGTGTTTTTGCATGTTGAATCAGTGAGCTTTTGGAGTTCTTTGTTACTGCAGAATAACACAAGATAACTTGTCCTCCATTTTCCCCTTCCCAAGAGGGAGCCAGTGGGTACAGAGCGTTGTGTTTGTGCAGACAATTTTTTAAAATACTTAAACTAATAGGCACATATAATCACCCCACACACTATTCTATACTTTGCTTATTCATCTGCATAAATATCTTTGAGATCACTTTATATGACTACGTAAAGTTCATTTTTTTCCTTTGGCTGCATGTTATTTCATTTGCATATATCATAATTTAATTCAATGATTTGACAGATATTTATATTTCCAAACTTTTCAATGATACATAATGACTAAACATAAGCTTTATGCATGTGATCTTGATTTTTGTTTGTAAATGAACGCTTACAATTGGAATTATGTGGCAGGCAAATGATGTGTACATTTGAAATTTTGATACCCAAAAGTAGACCTTAATTTTCTTTCCTGACATCACTGTGCCTATTGGTATATTTAAGCATTTTTTCAGATAAAATTTGCAAATTGTCTCTTAGCTATAGTAAGTGAGTTCTTTTATTATAAAATCACCCTTCATAGGTTGTGTTCCAAATTGTACTCCCAAAGTAAAGATGTAAAATTGACTGCCTATGCAGCGATCAACAGAGGGTGTTCCTAGACTTTTTGACATTTCCCAATACGGTGGGTGAGAGAACAGTCCGCTGAGTTTATTTTATGTGTCTCATAATTATAATGAGACCTCATTATAATGAGTCACATCTGAGTAATGTTTAAACGTCATTCATAGTTCTCATTCTGTGAATATATGTTCTTACTCTTTGTTCATATTTTCTATCGAGTTTTCTTTTCTCATGAAGTTAATTATATATTACATAAATTAGAGTCTTGAGCTTTCTGGAATTCACTCTGTATGAAAAGTATTACAAAAGTCAGATGCTTGTTTTTAAAAAATACGGACACATAGTTCGTCTAATACATTTACTAAATGTAAAATATGATTCCTTTGATAGATTTGTCTAATCCAGTTGTAGTACTATACAAAGCATACTGTTCCAATCCCTACACATATATAGTGATTATATATATACTTTATATATATATATATTTATATTTAGTAGAGCTACTCTCTTTATTCTTTTCAGAATTTTTGTAAATATTCTATATGACATTTAAATCAGCCTGTCTAGGACTAGAAGGTTTTTCAAGATCATATTAAATTAATAGATTATTCAGCAACAATATTTTTCTATGGTCTATGGAAGCTTTATATATAACAAAGATAGTGTTTCTTTTGATTTTCAAGTTTTTTTCTACAAGCTTGTTGATATCTTTAAGTGTTCCTCATAAAAGATTTACAAATTGATTTTATCAGCTTTATAGTAAATGAGTTATTTTCTTTTATGTCTGATTAATTGTATTATTTATTTAGGACAGCTATTTTTTATATTATTTGCACAAATATAAATATGGAATTATCTTTTTATTCCAAGAAACTTTTGAACGTATTTGCCTGTTTTCACATTTATTATCTTTAATAGATTTTAGCATTTTTCTCAGATTTATGCCTATCAATCGGTAGTTTCATTCATTAGTGATTTTTGGAGTCAATTTCATGATATGTTTTCCTAATTTTTAAAAATGGTTACTAAAGGGGAAGAAAAATATGTTTTTCCTCAGCCCTCTTGAGTTCTTAGTTGAAGTGGACCCATGTAACAAAAGACATTCATAAAAGAAAAACAAAAAGAAGTTTGGGACAAACTCAGGGAACGAGTAGTGCTCAAAAAGGTGGCATTTAATTACAGCTGATGTAGCATCTTTATCAAAGAACAGGACATGTTTAGAGAAGGGATAAGAACAAGGGAAAGGACTTTGAAGTCTAGGGGTGGCAACTTGGGACAAGGGAAGTAAGTGGCAGATAAAGGCTGGACCCAGAAAGGCCTAAGGTTGTTTAGTGGTGTGAAGAGTAAAAAGTTCCTCTTCAAAGTTTCTCTTGTTGTTAAAGAATAAATAATAAGTGTTAGAAATAATAGTTTCTTCCAAAAACTAACTTCTTTCAGGTTTCCTTGCTTTTTGCTAGTAACCCTTTTTTAAGCCCAATGTAGTTAAATATAGTAAGGGAATAAGTACATTCTATGTCCTTGTACTTTAACCAAGTTATTTGTTCTGGCCTACAGCCTGCTCAGACATGTCCAAACATGCCCAGGCATTTTCCAGCTTACAGCCTATACCTCTTCCTTATTTGGAAATGTTATTCTTTTCTTTTCTTTTTTTTTTTTTTTTGAGATAGAGTCTTGCTCTGTCACCCAGGCTAGAGTGCAGTGGCACAATCTCGGCTCACTGCAAACTCTGCCTCCCAGTTTCGGACCATTCTCCTGCCTCAGTCTCCTGAGTAGCTTGGGACCACAGGTGCCCACCACCATACCCGGCTAATTTTTTGTATTTTTAGTAGAGATAGGGCTTAACCATGTTAGCCAGGATGTTCTTGATCTTGTGACCTCATGATTCGCCCACCTCGGCCTCCCAAAGTGCTGGGATTACAGGCTGGAGTCACCGTGCCCGGCCTATTATTCTCATAGTTTTCTGTAAACAACCCTCATTCTTTCTTTGTTCTCTATCACGTGTTTACCTATTTAGCAAAGTTTTAAGTTTTTAGCCAATCAGGATCAGTCTAGATTGTGCGGTCCAGCTCTAGCCAGTGGAGACAGAACACAGCAATAAGGACTCAATGCGTCAGGGATAAAAACCTCTGCCTTTCTTTGCTCATGGTGCTTTCATGACAATCAAGCTTCCGAGAAGCACCTTTTCTGCAAAAAGTAAAACTGTCTTGCTGAGAAAATTCATATTCGATTGCTATTTCCTTTGCAGCACCAAAAATTTATTTGTAACAGTGGTGACCCTTGGTTCACACTGGTAGTGAGGGGAGGGAGAGGATCTTTGTCTTTACTTTATGTCCTGATTTTGGGCAAGTAGAGAGAGTGCAGAGAACTTTCCTGCATTTATTTCCTCTTATTGCCTTAAGCTCAACAGTCCTCAAACCAATAAAACACATGTTGGGGTGGCATATTCTCGTCCCTCACAATAGTTAGATCATAGATTTTTTTACTCTATGAAATTCCCTCTGAGAAAACCTTTAGTTTATGGAACTGATAAGTTGTTACTTCCTTATCATTAACTTTAAAATGTTTTCAAACTTCCTTTGTGATTTCCTTTATGATCCATGGATTATTTTAAAAGATATCACTTAGCTTCCAAATAAAAGATTTAAAGTGCTTTTTTTTTTATATGTTACTGATTTTATCTGTATACTATTGTGTTAGAGAACATACTGTATATTTGTTTTCAATTCTTTTAAGTGTGTTGATACTTTGTGGCCCAGATTATGTCACCATATAATATGTGAGCCAAATTTCATATTTGTATGCACCAGAGAAAAATGTATATTAAGTCATTGTTAGGCACAATGTACGTTGTGTCAAGTAGGTCTCATTTTTTAATTGGGTTGTTCACATCTTAATGTTTTGTCTGCTACTTTATCACTTACATATATGTGCTAAAATCTCCAATACAATGAGTTTAAATTTATTTTTGAAATTGTGGTAAAATATTTATAACACATAATTAAGCATTTTAACTATTTTAAAATGTACAGTTCAGTGGCATTAAGTATGTTCACTTTGTTGAGCAACTATTACCACCATCTATCCACAGAACTTTTTCATCTTTGCAATATTGAAGTTCTGTATTCACTAAACAATAACTCCCCATTCTCCCCTCATGCCAGCCCCTGGCGACCAGCCTGTGTGTATGAATTTGACTACTCTCAGTACCTTGTATGAGTGAAAACACACAGTGCAAGTCCTTCTGTGATTGGCTTGTTTCACTTATGTGATGGTTAATACTCAGTGTCAACTTGATTGAAGGATGGAAAGTATTGATCCTGGGCGTGTCTGTGAGGATGTTGGCAAAGGAGATTAACATTTGAGTCAGTGGACTCGGGAGGCAGACCAGACCAACCCTTAATCTGCATGAGCACCATCTAATCAACTGCCAGTGAATATAAAACAGGCAGAAAAATGTGACAAATTAGACTGGCCTAGTCTCCCAGCCTACATCTTTCTCTCCTGCTGGATGCTTCCTGTCCTCAAACAACGGACTCCAAGTTCTTTAGTTTTGGGACTCGGACTGGCTCTCCTTGCTCCTCAGCTTGCAGATGGCCTGTTGTGGGATCTTGTGACTGTGTGAGTTAATACTTAGTAAACCCTCCTTTATACATATCTATCTATCCTATTTGTTCTGTCCTTCTAGAGAACCCTGACTGATACAGCTTAATATAATGTCTTCATGCCTTGGCCATGATATAGGATATGTCAGAATTTCCTTCCTTTGGCTATATATGTGTGTATATACACACACACACCCCCCCCCCACACACGTATGTATTTATTATAATTTTGCTTACAATCAATCAGTAAAATTAGGTATATATATATATAGACACATATATACATATATATGTATACATACATATATGTGCATAAGCAAAATATATATACACATATATATATATGCATATATGCATAATTATGTTACCAGGTCTTGACCATGAGTTGTCCTGGTCCTTGGTGTTTTGAAGAAAGAATTGAGCAAAATGCACAAAGTAGCAGAGGAATGAAACACAGGAACAAACCAGCAAAAGCAGGGATTTATAAAAGTGAGAAAGCACTCCACAGGCTGTGAGTGGACCACTGCAAGCAGCTCAAGGGCCAAGTTAGAAAGTTTTCTGGGTCTTAAGTACTCCCTTTGAAGTTATTGTGAGCTACCTCTTATGTGGATGGAGGATTTGGTCTGTGGCTAATTTAAGGCTGAGGTGAATTAGTGCCCTGTGTAGATGAAGGGATGGTCCCTGTTTGGCCCACAGCCAATCCAAGGCACTTTCCCTCTCCCTCTGAGATGTGAGGGCAGGGGAAGGCTGTATGGAGAGTAGCCTTTGATCCTTTGTTACTCAGTGTGGGGAGACGAAGTTTTTCCTTTTGGATTAACTTTAGGAAGTTTGCGGTAATTGGCCTTATATTCCCTGGACCCAGACCTTGGTGTTTTACCTTGATTCAGCCCGAATTGGCCTTAAGTTCCCTGCCTCCAGACCCTTTTCTCCTGCCTCACGTATATACATATGTATGTATACATATATGTATATATGTATGCATATATGTATGTGTATATATACACCTAATGTTGCTTATTCTAAGCAAAATTATAATAAATATATATGTATATTTATACATGTATAATTTATGTATATATATGCATGATAAATGTACAAATAAATAATTTTGCTCATTTATACTAAGAAAAATTAGTATATTATGTATATACATATTTGCTTATTCTAAGCAAAATTTTAATAAAATATAGACATAAACGCATATGTATGTATACATATGTACACATATACACATGTATGTATGTTTACATATGTCTATGTAAACATGTGTATGCATACATGCAAACATATATACATATATGCATGTATACACATAGACATATATGTATATATGTATATACACATATATCCATATGTCTGTGTATATACATATATTTATGCATATATACACATACATATCCACATGTCTGTGTATGTACATATATACACACACACACAGACACACACACACGTAATTTTGCTTATTTATTCCTCCACTGATGGACAATTGGGCTGCTTTTATTTTTTGGCTATTGTGAATAATGCTGCTATGAACATAATGTACAATATGTCTTTGAACCTCTGCTTTCATTTGTTTGGGTACGTACCCAAAAGTGCAATTGTTGGACCACATTTTTAACTTTTTATGGAACCATCATACTATTTTTCATCATAGCTGTACCATTTGGCATGTCCACTAGCAATGCACAAGGGTTCAATTTCTTCAAGTTCTCACCCAACATGTATTTTCTCTTTGTTCATGCATTTTTTTGATAGTAGCCCTCCTAATGGGTGTGAAATGGTATCTCCTTGTGGCTTTTATTTGTATTTCCCTAATGATTAGTGGTGTTAATCATATTTTTATGTGCTTTTTTGTCTACTGTCTTTGGTGAAATGTCCATTTAAGTCCTTTTCCCAGTTTTGAGCGACTTTGGGTCTTTTGTTGTTGAATTTTAGGAATCCTCTATATATTCAGAATATTAATCTCTAATCAGATATTTGATTTGCAAATATTTTCTTTCATTCTCTGGATTGCTTTAGATCTTTGGAATCTGAAACATAGTTTATTGGTTGAGTGCATATTTTAAATTGTTATATACCTTTGTGGTTGACTAAGAGGCTTCACATAAACCTTTATGTAAATGCATAAAATCGTTGCATAAACAACCAGGTTAAACTGCTATCTTTCTGATTCTAGAGGTAGAAGTTTAACATTTTGTATTGTCAGGTTTTATATAACAAATATAGTCTATTTTGCAACTACTAATAAAAATATTATTTACCTCCTGTAATTTTTATGTAATTTCTGTATTTATTTCCTGATTGCCTGAAGATTTTCCACAAGTAGTTTAATATTAGATTTCAAATCTTTGGCCACTTTCTGAAACACAAGTGGTGTCATTTAAAAGATCAATGTTTTTTCCACATATTTGGTGACAGGCTCATTTTTTCTTTAGCTTGGCTGTAAAATGATAGAACTTATTTTTGAGTTCATATGAGTAGAAGATAAGAACATAATGTAAGGCTCAGTTATTTTTAACTTGACAAGTCCTTCTGCAGAAAAGAATATATTAAGAAATCACAGTTCATAATCAAATTCATTGAGGAATTCATTAGAGAGTTTTCCTTTTTCTTCATGATATATACAGTTTGGTATCATGATACAATAATAATGTGGGGAAGCTGAGAGTACTTTGCAGGTGAAAATGAATAAATGGAAAGACAAAATAACTTATGATTAGACTCAAGAGCATCTTGTTATGAGAATCATGAACTACTGCAAAGTAGCTTTATAAAACTTAGATTTGGAAACTTTCTTATGTCTGGGCATGTCATGCATTTATAACCCTTCCCTGTAAATGAACATGCTTTTTCATTTAATGGACTGTTCATCTATTTTTTAAAAAAACAAGTTCAAGTCAAAAATCTAACTAATTACACTGGTGGAAAAACTGGAACTGACACTAGCTGGAGTGGGTGTGGTCACACCCAGCTGGGCAGTTCAGGGACTGTGGGGAGGGCCTGGTTCCATCCCACCCCAGCTTCTTCACCCCCTAAAGGTGAGAAGGCCTGAGATTCCACTGCCTCAGTGTCTCCTCCATGTTCAAGACTTTTCATTGTCAGGAGTGTGGAGTGCACTTGTAAAATGAAATCACCCAAGTTCTTAGATTTTCTTCTGGCATTACAGTGTGAGGAGCTTTTTTGACCCACTCCCCAGTGAATCTGGTAAAAAGAGAAAGAGAAGAGAGAGAGAGAGAGAAGAAGGAAGGAAGGAAGGAAGGAAGGAAAAAAGAAAGAAAGAAAGAAAGAAAGAAAGAAAGAAAGAAAGAAAGAAAGAAAGAAAGAAAGAAAGAAAGAAAGAAAAAAAAGAAAGAAAGAAAGAAGAAAGAGAAAGAGAAAAAAAAGAAAAGAAAAGGAAAGGAAAGGGAGAGAGAAGGAAAGAAGGAAAGAGAGAGAGAAGGAGGGAAGGAAGGAAAGGAGGAAGGAAAGGGAAAGGAAGGGAGGGAAGGAAGGGAAGGGAGGAAGGGAAGAAGGGAAAGGAGAGGGGAAGGGAGAAGGGAAGGGAAGGGAGAGGGGAAGGGAAGGGAGAGGAGAGGGGAAAGGAGACGGGAAGGGAAGGGACGGGAGAGGGCAGGAGAAGAGAAAGGGAAAGGGAAGGGAGAGGGGAAGGGAAGGGAGAGGGGAAGTGAAGAGAAAGAGAAAGGGAAAGGAGAGGGGAAGGGAAGGGAGAGGGCAGGGGAAGAGAAAGGGAAAGGGAAGGGAGAGGGGAAGGGAAGGGAGAGGGGAGGTGAGAAGAGAAAGGGAAAGGGAAGGGAGAGGGGAAGGGAAGGGAAGGGAGAGGGGAAGAGAGTAGGGAAGGGAAGGGAAGGGGAGGGCAGAGGAGGGGAGGGGAGGGGAAAATTTAAAGCATCTTTAAACAATCCTAAGAACAGACAGCAAATAAGAAACATTTGTTCAAGAAAATCTATAAAATTCAGTAAGAAAGGTAGAATCAGTGTATCTGAACAAAAGCACTCCTTTCCTCACCCCTCCCAGTTCCTGAACGGGAGACTCTGTTCCGGACTGCTGCAGCCAAGCACACAGGGCTTCCCGTACCACCTCACAGTTTCAGATATTTTCTCCCAGAAATAGCAGAATTTCAGTGTTTCTCATCCTGCCCTTAGTTACTGAGGCAAGCACTGGGGGAGTGCATGGAGAGGGGGACACCATTTTTCTGCCCAGTCCACACTGCTGAGAATCCTGGGGCCCTTGCAGCCCTTTCTTGTCTCATAAGGGAGTAGTTCTATGCAAGCTGAGATGATCTCATGCTGCTTGATATCTCTCCTACCTGCTTCACCAAGTGCTGAGCTCCCAGAGCAAGGTGTCACTCAGAGAGATTCCCCAGCTCCAGGGCACTGGCTCAGAGATGTTACCCAAGAGGAGAAGCCAGCCATAAATTACTTCACAACGGAAGGGACTTCATTTGAATAGAGCATGGAAAGCGTCAGTGCAATTCTCCCTCAAATGATCTTCAAATTCAACACAGTCCCTATCAGAAACCTAGCTGACTCGTTTGTAAACATTGACAAACTGATTCCATAATTCATATGGAATTGAAGGAACTCAGAAAAGCCAAAACAATTCTAAAAACGAAGAACAAAATAAGAGACTCACACTCACACTTCCTAATCTCAAATCTTACTACAAAGCAGCAGTAATCAAGACAGTGTGATACTGGCACAAGGATACATGTAGATAAATGGAATAGAATGGAGAGTCTAGATGTAAATTCATCCATCCGTGGGCAACTGATTTTCTATAAGGGGGCCAAAACCACTCAGTAAAGGAAGGAGGAACGCTTTCAATAGGTGGTACTGTGCCAACTGGATAGACAACTGACAAAATAATAAATCTGGGCCCTTGTATTGCACCATATACAAAAGTTAAGTAAAAATGTGTTAAAGACCTAAACGTGGGAGCTAAAAGTATAAAACTTTTCGAAGAAAACATAATCAATCTTTAAGACTTTGGATTTCACAAAGGATTATTAGATATGATGCCAAAATCATAAGTAACAATAGAATAAAATAGGTAAATTGGACTTCATCAGAATTACAAATTTTGTGCCTCAAAGGACATCAAGATAGTGAGAAGACAACTCACTAAATAGAAAATATTTATAAAACATGTATTTTATAAGGGTTTTCCATCTAGAGTGTATAAAGAATTCTTACCGTTTAATAATAAAAAGGTTACTCAATTCAAGAAATAGGTGAAACAGCTGAATGTATTTTTTCCAGGAAATATATAAATGAAGATATACACATGAAACAATGTTTGATATCATGAGTTATAAAAATGCAAATCTAAACAATAATAAAATACCACTTTATACCCATTAAGATGGCTGGAATCACAAGGTCAGATAGTAACGAGTGTTGGTGAGAATTTAGAGAAATCAGGATACTCATATACTGCTGATGGGTATGTAAGATGGTCCAACCACTTTGAAAAACAGTTTGGCAGTCTCTTAAGCAATTAAATATATGGCCACCATATGAACCAGCAAATTCACTCTTAGGTACATACCCAAGAGAAATGATAACATATATCCACTGAAAATGTCTGTGTCAAGCTAGCCAAACCCACAGCCCATGGGCTACACGTGGCCCAATGGGCTTTGAATGCAGCCCAACAGAAATTTGTAACTTTCTTAAAATGTTATGATATTTTCGTGCAATTTTGGTTTTTAGCTCATCGGCTATTGTTAGTGTTAGTGTATGTTATGTGTGGCCTAAGACAATTCTTCTTCCAGTGTAGCACAGGGAAACCAAAAGATTGGACACCCCTGGAGTATGTGATTGTTTATAGCAGCATTATTTATAATGACTGAAAACTGGAAACAATGCAATTTTCCATCAATGAAAAAATGAATGAAAAATGTGCTACATTTATACAATGCATTGTTATTTGTTCATTAAAATGAATGAAATACTGATATATGCAACCAAATGGACAAACCTTGAAAACATTATGCTAAATAAGAAAAGCCATATGGTATATGAATCAATTCACAGAAAATATCCACAACAGGGAAATTCATAGGGAATTATTACAGAACATAGATTACTGTTTTCTTAGGGTTGGGTGGGAGGGGTGACAGGAGTGTGATGGCTAAAGAGTATAATGTTTCTTCTTGAGATGACAAAGTGTTCTAAAATTGTGGTCCTGTTTGTAAATATTTGTGAATATATTAAAATCCATGGAATTTGTTTAAATGGGTGAATGACATTTTAAATGGTTGAATTTACAATATGTAAATTATATTTAAATCTGATTTAAAAAGCAATGCACAAAGGGAAAACTAATTTATTACATTTTTAAATGAGTATAAATTAATGAACAAATAACCTGTTAATAGAGACTAAATGGCCATCTGGGTAAGAAAGAATGTCAGTGACTAATGGTAATAAAAGTAATACTTACAAATGTACGCCTAAGAAAGCAGAAAACATTCCAGACCAGGCATGGCAGCTCACACTTGTAATCCCAGCACTCTGGGAGGCCGAGGCGGGCAGATCCCGAGGTCAGGAGATCAAGACCTTCCTGGCTAACATGGTGAAATCCTGTCTCTACTAAAAATACAGAAAATTAGCAAGGTGTGGTGGTGTGCGCCTGTAGTCCCAGCTACTCAGGAGGCTGAGGCAGGAGAATGGTGTGAACCCAGGAGGTGTAGCTTGTAGTGAGCTGAGATTGTTCCACTGCACTCCAGCCTGGGTGACAGAGAGAGACTCGAAAGAAAGAAAGAAAGAGAAAGAAAGAAGGAAGGAAGGAAGGAAGGAAGGAAGGAAGGAAGGAAGGAAGGAAGGAAGGAAGGAAGGAAGGAAGGAAAGAGCGAGCAGGAAACATTTCAGAAAAGATTTTCAGGAAAATACATTTTTCTCAAAGAAGTCTAGGTAAGTTGCATACCCCAATGACCACTTATCTACAATGTCTTACACATGAATTAATATATCTAAAAAATCCGCAAACATGAAAATCACAATTACCTTTGGTCAAAACATTTTGACTTAGAAATCCGTGTAATAGATTAAAGACGGCCACAAATTCCTTGCTACTTCTCTCACTAAGAGGTGGAATAGAATTCCTCTGTCTTTGAGTCTGAGTTGAACTTGATGACTTGTTGATTAATGCAATGTCACAAAAGAACAGAATCTAAAACCATCTCATAGGAAGGGCTTTCAACTTCCACTCATAGAATCATCTTCCTGGGATCCCTGAGATACAGAAGTCTGAGGCTCCATGCTAGATAAGCCACATGTAGGTGTTCTGAGGGATGGCCCCTACTGAACCCAAACTTCAGGTTCTTCAAGCTAAGGTGCTGAGCGTGTGACTGAAGAAATCCTAGCATTGTTCTATCATTGACAGTACTGAGTGACTTCAGTTGACACCGCTTGGAACAAAGAAGTAAGCCTGCGGAACCCTGCCCAAATGCCTGACCCATGAAATCAAGAAACACCATAAAATGGTTGCTGTTTTCAGCCACTAAGATTTTGGATAGTTTGTTTTCAGAGAATACATAACCAAAACACTCATCTCTTCCATCTCCAATATAACTTATTAGCCTTCCTCAAAATTAGTGTTCCATAGAAGAAAGTTTAGGAAACATTACACCCTTGAAAATATTTTCTGTCTCTATTTCATTTTTTATATTACATTATATAACCTTATACTTCCAATTACATTTATAACATTGAATATAAAAATGGCATTTTTAAGATATCCAGATCCTTTATTTCACACTAGTTAAAACGTATTAGTAAGAGCTAAGAGTCAATATTAAATTTTAAGGCTTTCCTTTACCTTCACCCGAAGCAATCTAATGAATTATGAGACAGCTACCAAACAAGCTTCTCGATTAGAACAGTGAGAGACAAATATGATAAGTCTTGTCAGAATGCAGACACTTGCATTAAATTCTCTACAATATAAAATGAATCTTGATACCTTCACAAGAAGGTTGAAATTTCCTTCCACTTTCAGAATTATTTTCAAAAAATCATTTAGAGAAACAATATATTAAAAACAATTATATCTTCAAAGATTAGTTAACATAAAAACAACAATTAGAATATACACTGTGAAACAGCACTGCTTCTAAGAGTAATACCAGCAGCAATATAAAGCAATCATAATACAGTTAAATTTTCATATGACATTTTGGGAAGGTAAATTGTATCTACCTTAATTTCTTTTCCATTATAAAAAGTTTTGTTGTTATTTTCTTATTATGAAATGACAATTTTGTATGATAAATGTAATATCAAGGTAAAGATGAGCAAAAGCAAGAAAGATGAATGAACACAATCTCAATATTTGGAGAATACTAATGTCAACAAATATCTTCATACTTGGTGTGCTTCTATATACCACTTTAAAATGGGATCTATACAACTATTGCTTCAAAATAGCATTTTTTGCTTAGTTCTGAATTTCAGGCTGTATAAACACTATTGTTAGAAACATTATTTGTAAAGTATAGATGATATATTACAAAGCAGTAGCATGATTTGTTTTTCAATCCTGATCAATCAACATTCAGGACTTTTCAAGTATTTGCTGTTGTAAAAGGGTTGAACTAAACATTTTTGCATGTAAGTGGCAGACAAATCTTTAAATATTTATTTGGCTTATAATCTTTGGAGTATAATTGAATGGTCAAGGGCAAGTAAAATTTAAAGACTCTTGACATAAAATGCAACTGCTCTGATAAAGGTTTTGTGAATCTATATTCACAATTACTACCAGATTGTCTAAGCCTTTAATAACCTTGTATATTTTCATTGGTTTCCAATTTACTGTTTTCAGCTAAAATAGCAATGCTTGATTGTAATTTGTATTTCTGTTATTGCCTAGAGAATTTACATATCTAGCATATTCTGCTTGTTCAATTAATAATCTTTATTTTCTATGAATTATCAGTTTTCTTTGCTAATTATTTTGTAGGAGTATGTATTGTTTCTTACTTATTTATAAAATCTGTTTTTATACAAAAAATATGTGTACTTTGATATGCAGAACAAAATATTTTTCATAGTTAATATATCAGTATTTTTTCTCATTTTACTTCATTATATTATCAGTTAACATTTATTCCATCCCCAGAATCAAATAGATGTTTATGTGAAATTTTATATGAATACCATAGCTTTGGTATTTTTCTACTTTTTATTGTGATAAAATAAACACAATATAACATTTGCAACCTTAAGCATTTTAAAGTATATAGTTCAGTGACATTGCGTTCATTCACATTGTTGTGCAACCAACACACATCCATCTCCAGAACTCTTTTCATTTTGCACAAATGAAACTGCAGGCATTAAGCAATAACCCCTCCTTCACCCTCCTCGAGTCCCTGACGATCACCATTCTACTTTCTCTATGACTTCGGCTACTCTAAATATCTCATATAAATTGAAGCATTCAATATTTGTTTTTTGTAAATGACTTATTTCACTTAACGTAATGTCCTCAAAGTTCATCCATGTTGTAGGGCAGGGGCATCCAATCTTTTGGCTTCCCTGGGTCACATTGCAAGAACTAACACTAACAATAGCTGATGTGCTAAAAAGAAAAAAAAAAAATCATACACAAAAAAATCTCATAATATTTTATGAAAGTTTATGAATTTTTGCTGGGTCACATTCAAAGGTATTTTGAGCCACGGGTTGGACAAGCTTGTTGTAGGATATGTTAAATCCACTCATTTTAAAGGATGAATAACATTTCATTGTATGCATGCAACACATTTTGTTTATTCTTCATCTGTCATGGACACTTGAGTTGCTCCCATGCTTTAGCTATTGTGAATAATCCTGCTATGCATTAGGATATAGAAAGGACTCCTCAAATTCAATAACAACAACAACCATAAAAAACCTGATTCAAAAACTGGCAATTTACTGAATAGACATTTCTTCAAAAAGTATATAAATAGCCAATTAGCACATGAAAAGACATTCAATATCACTAATCATTAGGGAAATGCAAATCAAAATCACAATGAGATATCATCTCATTCACCAAATATTGGTGAAGATGTGAAGAAACTCCACTCTTTAGAGTATGATATGGTTTGGCTGCATCCCCACCATAAATCTCTTCTTGGGTCCTTTCTATAGCCTAATGCAAAGCAACATTATTCACAATAGCTAAAGCGTGGGAGCAACGCAAGTGTCCATGACAGATGAAGAATAAGCAAAATGTGTTGTATGCATACAATGGAATGGTATTCATCTTTTAAAATGAATGGATTTAACATACCCTAGTATGCAAATATCTTCTGGAGACTTTGCTTAAAGCTCTTTGGAGTGTAATATTGGTTTGGCTGTCTCCAGCCCAAATCTCATCTTGAATTGTAATCTCCATAATCTCCACGTGTCAAGGGTCGGACCAGATGGAGGGAATCGGATCATGGGAATGGTTTTCCCCATGCTGTCCTTGTGATAGTGAGTGAGTCTCAAGGGATCTGATGGTTTTATAAGCATCTGGCATTTCTCCTGCTGGCACTCACTTTGCCCTGCCACATTATGAAGAAGGTGCCTGCGTCTCCTTTGCCTTCTGCCATGATTGTAAGTTTCCTGAGGCCTCCCCTGCAATGCAGAACTATGAGTCAATTAATCCTCTTTCCTTTATAAATTACTCAGTCTTGGGCAGTTCTTCATAGAAGTATGAAAAAGGACTAACACAGAGTACATACCCAGAAGTGAAATTGCTGGATCATATAGCAATTAAATTTTCAGTTTTTTGAGAAATGGCCATACCATTTTCCACAGTGGCTATAACAATTTACATACTCATTGACGGTGCACAGGGTATCCAATTCCTTCACATCTTCACCAATATTTGTCATTTTCTATTTTTTGATAGTAGCCATACTAATAGGTATGGAATGATATCTCATTGTGAGTTTGATTTGCATTTTCCTAATGATTAGTGATGTTGAACATCTTTTCATGTGCTTATTGGCTATTTATATACCTTCTTTTTAAGAAATGTCTATTCAGTAATTTGCCAATTTTTGAATCAGGATTTTTGTGATTGTTGCTGTTTTTGAATTTGAGGAGTCGTTTCTGTATCCTAAACATTAATCCCTCGTCAGATATATGATTTGAAAATATATTTTGCAGTTTCAAAGGTTTCATTTTTATTCTGCTGATAATGTCCTATAATGCACAGAGGGTTTTTATTTTCATGAAATCAAATACTTTTTCTTTTGTTGCCTGTGCCTTTAGTGCCATATCTAACAAATCATTGCCAAATCCAATGTAGTGAAATTTTCTCCCTATGTTTTATTCTAAGACAAGCTTCTCCATCTTGGGCCTAAGGACCACATGCAGCCCAGGATGGCTTTGAATGTGACCCAACACAAATTCGTAAACTTTCTTAAAACATTATGAGATTTTTTTTGCAGTTTTTTTTTTTTTTTCTTATCAGCTATTGTTAGCGTTAGTGTATTTTATGCTGGCCCAAGACAATAGTTTTCCTTCCAATGTGGCACAGGGAAGCCAAAAGTTTGGACACCCCTGTTCTAAACATATGAGTTTAGCTCATATGTTTAGGTCTTTGATTCATTTTGACTTAATTTTTGTGTATGGTTTGTTAGGTAAATGTTCAACTTCATTTTCTAGTAAGTGCATATCCAGTTTTCCTGCACAATTTATTGAAAATACTGACCTTTCTTTGCTGAATGGTCTTGACATTCTTGTTGAAAATTATTTAATCACATATTTCTTGGCTCTCTGGTCTGCTCTGTTAGTCTATAGGTCTGCCTTTGTACTGGTCTTACACTGTTTAATTACTCGAGATTTGTAATAAGTAATCAGGAAATGTAACTCTTCCAAGTTTTCCTTACTTCTTTAATACTTGTTTGGCTATTCAGGGTCCCTTGATACTTCATACAAATATTATGATAGATTTTTCTAAACCTTTGACAATCATCATTGGGATTTTGATAGGGATTACATTGAATCTGTATAATTCTTTGGGCAATATTGGCATTTTAACAATATCAAGTCTTCCAAACCATGAAAATAAGATGTGTTTCCATTTATTTATCTGTTCTTTAATTTCTGTTGGCAATATTTAGTAGTTTTCATTGTACAAGACTTTTATTTCCAAGGTTAATTTCACAGAATTTTATTCTTTTTGATGTTATGCAGATGGAGCTGTTTTCTTTATTTCTTTTTTAGATTGTTCATTGCTAGTGTGTAGAAAAGCACCTGATTTTTGCATGTGACTTTGTTTCTTGCTACTTTGCTAAATTCAGTCATCAGTTCTAACAGTTTCTCTTCACTCCCCCCACCCCCGGTGTGTGTGTGTGTGTGTGTGTGTGTGATCTTTAGAGTTTTCTACATATAAGATTATGTCATCTGTGAATGTAGGTGATTTTAATTATTCCTTTTCCATCTATATGCTTTTTATTTCTTTTTCATGCTTAATTGTTCCAGCTAGGACTTCTAGTACTGTGTTGAATAGAAGCGGTGAAAATACACATCTTTACCTTGTTCCTGACCTGAGAGGAAATGTTTCATGTCTTTTATCATTGAGTATGATGTTCATGGTGGGTTTTTCATATATGGCTTTTATTATGTTGAGGCAGCTTCCTCCTACTCTCAGCTTGTTGAGTGTTTTTGTCACAAAAGCATTTTCAATATTATCAAATGCTCTTTCTGTATTAATTGAGATGATCATGGGGTTTTTTCCTTTCATTCTGTTAAATGTGATGTATTACACCAATCAATTTCCATATGTTGCATCATGCTTGCATTCCAGGAATAAATCTCAATTGGCCATGCTGTAGAATCATTTTTAAGATGCCATTGAATTCTGTTTACTAGTATTTTGCTGAAGATTTTTACATTGATATTCATAAGGAAAATTGGTCTGTAGTTTTCTATTCTTATAATGTCCTTGTTTGGCATTGGTATTAGCATAATGCTGGCTCCATAGATTGAGTTAGGAAGTATTGAGAAGAATGGTATTAGTTCTTTAAATGTTTGATAGCATTTAGCAGTGCAGCTATCAGGTCCGGGGCCTTTTATTGTCAGGATAATGTTGATAACTGATTTAGTCTCCTAACTAGTTATAGGTCTATTAAGAATTTCTATTTATTTATTATTCAGTCTAAATAGGTTTTGTATTTCTAGGGATTTGTCCATTTTATCTACGTTATTTTGTTTCTTGGTGTATAATTCTTCTCAGTACTGTCTCAGAATCTTTTTTTATATCTATAGACTCAGTGATAATCCTCAGTTTCATTTTGGATTTACTAATCAAAAATAAGTCTTTACTGTTTATTTTGTTGTAGTCAGTATAACTAAATGTTTGTCGATGTTTTTGATCTTTCAAGGAACAAACTTTGGTTTTAATAATTTTTTAAATTATTTATCTATTATCCTTTTATTTACTGCTGCTCTTACCTTTGCTATTTCCTTCTTCTGCTAGGTTTGGGTTTAGTTTTATTTTTATTTTTTTCTTTTTTCTTTAGCTGTAAACTTAAGTATGTTGTTGATTTGAGATCTTTCTTTTTTCTTTTTTTAGTTTAAGCATGTATTACTATAAATTACTATTTAGCCCTCCTTTTACTGTATGCCATAGGTTTTAATATGTTGTGCTTTCATTTTCATTCATCTCTAAGTATTTTCTACTTTTCATTGTGATTTCTCCTTTGATGCATTGATTGTTTAAGTGTCTGCTGTTGGCCGGGTTTGGTGGCAGGCAGATCATGAGGTCAGGAGTTCGAGACCAGCCTGGTCAACATGGTGAAACACCCTCTCTACTAAAAAATCCAAAAATTAGCCAGGAGTGGTGGTGCATGTCTGTAATCACAGCTGCTCAGGAGGCTGAGGCTGGAGAATTGCTTAAACCTGGGAGGTAGAGGTTGCAGTAAGCTGAGATCACACCACTGTACTCTAGCCTGGGCGACACAGCAAGATTCCTTCAAAAAAAAGGAAAAAAAGGTCTGTTGTTTAATTTTCACAAATTTTTGAATTTTCCAGTTCTCTTTCTGTTATTAACTTATAACTTTATCTTATTGTGGCTGGAGAAGATAATTTAATCATATATATCTTTTAAAAATTGATTGAGATTTTATTTGTCATTATATATTGTCTATCCTGGAAAATGTTTCAAGTGCTTTTGGGAAGACTGTGTATTTTGTTGTTGTCCATATATTTGTTTTTACTTAAAACATTTAATTAAAAAACTTAACTCACATATTTTATGTTACAGAGTTTGGGGTAAAAATCTTTCTACACAATTTTCCACCTTTAACAATACCATTTTTTCCTGCATGTTCTCACTTATAAGTGGGAGCTAAACATTCAGTACAAATGGACAGAGAGAAGGGAGCAATAGACACCAGGGCCTACTTGAGGGTGGAGGGTAGGGGTAGGGGGAGGATTAAAAAACTATCCATACTATGGGAGGCTGAGACAAGAGAATGGAGTGAAACTGGTGGGCGGAGCTTGCGGTGAGCCAAGATTGTGCCACTGCACTCCAGCCTGTCTTCATATTAGCAGTTAGCAGTTCTAATTACTGCAGTTTAAATGTGTTTTATCTTTTCATTCTTACATAAAAATATACTGGCAACCTAAGAAAATGTGCACAACATTTATATGAAAAAAAGCTACAAGAATCAAATGAAATGAATTTAAAAGATTTAATAAATGGAAACACATTCCACGCACATGCAAAAGAAGACTTTATATTGTCAATCATCTATTCTTTTCCAAATTCATCTATAAAGTCAATGCAATCCCAATAAAAGTTCCAGCACATTATTTTGTGGATATTGATGAACTTATTCTGAAGTTTATTTAGGAAAGTAAAAGAATAGTCAACAACATGGAAGGAGGAAAAACAAACTCAGAAGGCTGAGACTATCTGACATCAAGACAGTATATTATTAGATTGTGTTTTGTTTTGTTTTTGAGAAAGAGTCTTGCTCTGTCACCCAGGTTGGAGTGCAGTGGCGCGATCTCGGCTCAGGGCAAGCTCCGCCTCCGGGTTCACGCCATTCTCCTGCCTCAGCCTCCTGAGTAGCTGGGGCTACAGAGCCTGCCACCACACCTGGCTAATTTTTTGTACTTTTTAGTAGAGACGAGGTTTCATCATGTTAACCAGGATGGTCTTGATCTCCTAACCTCGTGATCCACCTGCCTCAGCCTCCCAAAGTGCTGGGATTACACACGTGAGCCACAATGCCTGGCCAGTATTAGTTTTTTAAAAAGAAAAATAGATCAATGGAACAGAATAGAGAACCCAGAAGTTGATCTATGCGATTACAACCAATCAATCTTTGACAAAGGGCAATGAGAATTCAATAAATTTTTTTTTTCCTTTTTTGAGACAGTATCTTGCTCTGCTGCCAAGGTTGGAGTGCTGTGGCATGATCACAACTCACTGCAACCTCCATCTCCCAGGCTTACGCAATCCACCCACCTCAGCCAAGGTGAGTATATGAGACTACTGGCATTCACCTCCAAGACCAGCTAATCTTCTTTAATTTTTTTATTTTTTATAGGGAGTGGGATAGACTTATGTTGCTCAGACTAGTCTCAAACTGCTAGGCTCAAGTTATCCTCCCACCTTGGTCTACCAAAGTGCCGTGTCAGCCACCACACTCAGCCAATACTTTTAATAAATGGTGGTGTTTCTGAATAAACTGGGCATACACATGCCAAAACTGAAAAAAGAAAAAATCTAGACACAGACCTTATACCTTTCAAAAAAACTAACTTGAAATGGATTTTCAACCTAAAAGTGAAATTGCAAAACCATAAAGCTTACTAGACGATAACAGAAGAAAATCTAAGTGGCCTTGGTTTTGGTGGCGACATTTTGGATACAATATCAAAAACATAGTCCACGAAAGAAAAAATATATAAGTTGAACTTTATTAAAATTAAAAACTTCTGCTTTGCAAAAGCATTCCTTAAGAGAAAAAAAGATTGAGCCAAACACCGAGAGAAAATTGTTGCAAAAAACATATCTGATAAAGGACTATCAAAAATATACAGAAGCCTTTAAAATTAAACAATAAACAAACAAAAATCTAGCTGTAAGAATGGGCACAAGATTTGAATATACACTGCGCCAAAGAAGATATACAGATGACAAGTAAGCATATGAAAAAGTGTTCAACATCATATAAGATTTGGGAATTGCAAATTAGGATAGAGATATACCACTACATACCTCTTAGTATGGCTTAAAACAAAACACTAACACTATGAAAGGCTGGTGAGGATACAGTTAACCAAGAACTTTCCATTTACGTCTGATGTGAATGCAAAATGGCACAGATGCTTTGTGAGATAGTTTGCAGTTTCTTTCAAAACTAACATACTCTTACCATATGATGCAGTAGTCATACTCCGGTATTTACCCAGAGGAGTTGAAAAGTTATGTCCTCACAAAAATCTGAACTTGGATATTTATAGCAGTTTTATTCACAATTGGCAAAACTTTAAAGCAACAAAAATGTTCCTCAACAGGTGAATGGATAAAATAACTAGTATATTCATAATATATAATGCTATTTAGTGATTAAAAAATAAAGGGGCACAAAAAACCATGCAGGAATTTTAAATGCATATGGCTTAGTGAAAACCCCAATTTGAAAAAAGACTGCATACTGTATGATTTCAACTATTTGACTCTCTGGAAGAGAAAAATCTATGGAGACAATAAAATCGTCAGTACTTTCCAGGAGTTCCACGAGTTGAAGGAAGAGGTAAATAGGGCATTTTTAAGGCAGTGGAACTATTTCTGCCCAACACTATAACGTTGGATACCAGTCGTTACACATTCGTCATATCTCACAGATTGTACACCAAGAGTTACATTTATGTAAACTATGGATTTCAATTAAGAATAATGTATTCAATGGTCTCATCAATTGCTAGAAATGTACCATGCTAATACAAGGCATCAACTTTTACAGGCAAAACAGAAATAGAAAAAGAAGGATAGTCATCTTTATTTTGTAGGAGAAAAATAAAGGAAAAGAAAGGAGAAACTGTAACAGTTGCTCATCTGCTTTTCTTCCTCTGCAAACTCCTTTCACGTTGCACTGATCTGAGCGTTTTGTTTCCATGTGGACATAGTGTGGGTGAGGTCTCTCATACCACCTGACCGTGCTGGCCTCTGCACTCTTGGTTCCTAGATTCTTTTAGTAGGGGGAAAGAATCTGTATTGTAGTGGAAACCAAAAAATGTGACTACTACAGATCCACTTCTTGACAGTGTTCTCTTGTCTTCCACCATCAGGCACCTGCCCCCAACATACATGCATACCACTGTCCACTAGAAACAGCTCCATAGCTGACTGGTTCATAGCCCTCAAACTCATCTATTCGAAAAAGAAACATGTTTCTTTAGCCCTTTTCTTTCTAAGGTTCCGGAAGAAAAGTGGGTAGTTAGTCATTGTTGTCTTGACCATTTTACCTTCCTTACCTAGACTTTGACATTAGAAATAAAGGTATTTCTCTGGCCAGATCCTGTGGTCAATTCCAAGGTATAACATTTATTTAGTTATCTCAAATGCCAAATATTCTTAATATAAGTAATGGTTATCTACTTTGTGCAACTATGAAGCCTATATATTATCAATTTGTAAATGTGCTGTGGGTTTTGTAAAAGAAATGTACTATTTGCTTATATTATGCATAATAAAAGACATAAGTGTAGTAGATTTACATAATTATTTTCTACATTGCTCAGATATTCTATCTACCAGTTTACTTGCTTAAGTGATGTATATTACAGTCTTGCATTACATCTTCTTTTTTTTTTTTGAGACAGAGTCTCGCATTGTCGCCCGTGCTGGAGTGCAGTGGCGTGATCTCGGCTCACTGCAGCCTCCGGGGCTCAGACGATTCTCCCGCCTCAGCCTCCCTAGAAGCTGGGATTACAGGTGCCCGCCATCACATTGGGCTAATTTTTTTTTTTCTTTTTTTTTTGAGACAGAGTTTCGCTCTTGTTGCCCAGGCTGGAGTGTAATGGCGTGATCTCGGCTCACCACAACCTCCACCTCCCAGGTTCAAGCAATTCTCCTGCCTCAGCTTCCCGAGTAGCTGGGATTACAGGCATGCACCACCACGCCCAGCTAATTTTGTATTTTTAGTAGAGACGGGGTTTCTCCATGGTGAGGCTGGTCTCGAACTCCTGACCTCAAGTGATCCGCCCATCTTGGTCTTCCAAAGTGCTGGATTACAGGCGTGAGCCAACGTGCCCGGCCTATGTTGGGCTAATTTTTGTATTTTTAGTAGAGATGGGGTTTCACCATATTGACCAGGCTGGTCTTGAACTCCTGACCTTAGGTGATCTACCCATCTCGGCCTCCCAAATTGCTGAGATTACAGGCATGAGCCACTGTGCCCTGATCTTCCTCATTTAACAATTTCAAAATACACATGCATTGCCATGATATTTTCTATTAGTTCCTTTGATTTCACTTCAAGACTTCTCCACCAACATAAAACAACACTTTTTGGTTTATTTCTAAAGTTTTATTTTGTTTGAAGGGTATTATAATCATAATGCCTTATTTTTCTTACAATATGGAAGATAGAGTTGGTTTTTGTTGTTTGTTTGTGGTTTGTTTTCTTTGTGGTTTGTTTTCTTTGTTTGTTTAAAGCAGAGTCTGACTCTTTCGCCTAGGCCGGAGTTCAGTGTGCAATCTTTGCTCACTGCAACCTCTGCTTCCAGGGCTTTAGCCATCTTCCCTTGAGTAGTTGGGATTACAGGCACCCACCACCACACCTGGCTAATTTTGTATTTTTAGTAGAGACTGGATTTCACCATGTTGGCCAGGCTGGTCTCTATCTCCTGAGCTCAAGCTGTCCACTCACCTCAGCCTCCCAAATGCTGGGATTACAAGTGTAAGTCTAAGATAGAGTTTTAATTTTGTATATTTGAGAAAATATTTTATATAACTTTAGAAGAAAGTCTTACAAATATCATGTGCTTGAATTTTGTTATCTTTTAGAAACTCAAAAGATTCTTTAGTTTTTAAATATAATTTATTTAAAATTTATTTTTACAACAGACAATTCAATAATCAGCATTTTTAAATTTCCCATTTTTAAGGCACTGTTGATTGTTTTCTTTGCCTTCACTTTTTCCCAGAGTTGGAGAAGATATAAAGAGTATATTTTTATAGATACTGATGGCTACATGTATTTTTTTTCCAAAATCATTTTTGACAGTTATTTTCTTTCTCTCGTTGTCATGATCAAGTGAGTTCTTTCCATGAAATAAAGGAGTTTCCATTTTTATCTTCATTTACTCAACTTTAATTAAAATTTTTATTTTAAGCCATACCTACCTATAATTTAGAATTAAAGAGTTTTCACAAGAGTAAAAAACAAAATAAGCAAAACAATAAAAAAGGAGATATCTTGACACTGTCCTGTATTCTACATTCCACAGAGCAAATCTGCTCTATTCTTTTAGCTGTCATAAATTTAAAAAAATTATTTATTACTACATTTCTAAATGATATGCTGAAACCGGTACAAATTTTAATTTTTTATTTTTATTTTTGGTGTTTTCCTTTGACCACCCATATAGAAGAGTGAGAGAGAGAGTGGGGGAGAGAGAAAGAGATGATGGGAGCAGAGAGAGAGAGATAAAAAGAGAGAGAGAAACCAAGAGGAATTTCATGTTCTCTCTATTTCATCAGGACTATGAAATATTAATAGTAAAAGAGGCGTATTTTAGGATTTAACGATTTTCATTCCTGCTCTTTTTATTTTCTCTAGTGTTTAGTAATCATTTTTGAGAATTTGTTTCACTTTTTAAATAACTTACGGATTATCAAATCTCCTCCCAATTACTAATGTTCTCTACAGATGTATTCAAATATACCAGACATTCTGTCATTTCCCTCCACTTGATAAAATTTATTCTGGTGCTTTCTCGAACTCCTCCCAACAGGACAAGATTCTCTTCAGACTTGCACACTGTCTCATTTTGGCTGAACATCATTTCTGCTATCCTTGTGAAATACAAACAAAAGTTTGAAGCCTATTTCTAAAAATAACTTTATTCTGATTTGATCATTTTGTGACAGTGTCATCGTGTAGAGTCTCTACCAATATGTAAGAATATGACCAAATGGTAGCGTGTACGCTAATATGGCAAACATAATTCTTCTCATCTCCATTGAATGTTAAGTAAATTCACTCAGTTTTATGGCCAGCCCTGTTATAAGCTAGTAGTCCTCAAACTTTACATTCCTAAAATTATTAAGGACCTATAGAGATTTTGTTTCCATGCATTATAGTTCTGATATTGACTGTATATAAAATTAAGATAGAAATTTTAAAATATGTTTTAATTCACTAAAAATTATAATTAACTGATTATATGTTAATGTTAGCATATTTTAAATGAAAATAAACTGATGATACATACACAAATCATTTTACAGTATCATAGAAGTATAATTGTTATTATTTAAAATCTGAAGTCTGATTATATTATTTTCATCTGTCTTATGAATGTTTATTCATGCCAGATAGCTCCAGTCCATATTTTCAATAATATCCTGAAGAAAAGTAATAGAATTTTTACTGTCTTTTTTGTTGTTGTTGTTACATTTTTGCAAGTCTCTTTAATGTCTGGCTAAATAGTAGAGCTGGATTCAGATAATTTTCCTGCATTCAGATTTTTCTATGTATTGTTTTCATTGATGTATCGGAAGAAATGCTGGCTTCACACAGATGTGTAGTTGAAAGGGGGAAGAATATTTTATTGGCTTTGTCTAATATTTCAGCTATTCTTTGAGATTATACCAAAATACAGTAGGTGGTAGTTTTTTAAAAGATGTGTTGTGGAATCTAAATCCATATCAATAACTTTTCCACACTCAGTTACATTGAAATTCAGTGTATATTTTGCATTTTGAATGGATTCGTTTACTCATGTACAACTAGGTAATTTCATTCATTAGTGTTTTGGAAAATACCCATTTACTGATGTATTCGTCTCTGAAATTTTGACACATATAAAAATATGTGTATAAAATATTATGGTTATTAATGTCATTACTAACATCCTCAGAAAGGTATAAGTTTTAGAAAGCTGCCGAGTTCAAGGTGGTCAATTCAAATTTTGAAAAATTCTACAATTTTATCTTGAAGGAATTTTATCATTTGCAAAAAATAATAATAAAAAATACTGTCAGTTGTTTTCCTGGAAGTGACAACCTCTTCTTTTATTCTCAAAAAATATATATATTTCTAAATATTCAAGTCTGAATGGCCTTATTTTGTCTGCCATTTTTTCTTTCAATTAAAAATAGTATTCCATGAAAAAAGCAACCAGTCTAGTTAACAACTCAGTCTACATGTGTTTTCGTGGAGATAAATATTGAGCAGCAGAAGTGTTTTATCTGTAGTCCCATTTTGTCAAGCCAAATATATAAAAAGATATATACTCGGGGATGTTTTTTAAAAATAATAACTTTCACTGCTTCATCAAGATTGAAAACATTCCTAAATGAAATTGGCATTTTTTTTTTAATTCCAAGTAGATAGCAGTTAAGAAAATAATGACTATTTGTAGAGCTTGTTGCTACTGCCGTGATTTATGCTAAGGTGTACAAATCACACACTATTACTTTGGTAACATCAGAGAAAATGTCAACACAGGAAAATGGCAAACACTTAGTATTGACATCGAAATAATTTTGACCCGTGGACTCACTTGAGAGTGTCTGAGAGTAACATGTTGAGTACTGCTGATATTGGTTTCAAATTTCATAATTACGGCACTGATGATAGAGATATACAAATCATTTTATAGTATCATTTCATAGTATTGTAGAAGTATAATTTTTATAATTTAAAATTTGAAGTTTGATTACATTATTTTCATCTGTCTTATGAATGTTTATTCATGCCAGATAGCTCCAGTCCATATTTTCAAGTGAGTTTTTACATTTTTGATTATTTTCCTGGCTATTTTAGTGAAAATGTAGAGAACTGGAATTGAAATTTTTAACCAGATACTATTTTGAGTTAGAAGTGATTAAATTTTGGGGAACAGTATTGGTTCAGTACTCAGCAAATTGGAATATACATGATGATATCCAAATAAACCTCAGCCAGTGGAGGAGTCTCAACTACAGTCAGCATTCTTTTTTTTTTTTTTTTTTGAGTCAGAGTCTTGCTCTGTCACCCAGACTGGAGTGCAATGGCTCAATCTAGGCTCACTGCAACCTCCACCTCCCGGGTTCAAGTGATTCTCCTGCCTCAGCCTCCTGAGTAGCTGGGATTACAGGCACGCACCATCATGGCTGGCTAAATTTTTTTTTTTTTTTTTTTTGATTTTTAGTAGAGACAGGAATTCACCATATTGTCCAGGCTGGTCTTGAACTCCTGATCTTGTGAACCTCCCACCTCGGCCTCCCAAGGTGCTGGGATTACAGGCGTGAGCCACTGTGCCCGGCCTACAGTCAGCATTCTTGAACACATACTGACCTACGGAATCTCTTCACAGAGTTTGTTTCTTCATGTCTCAAGTGTTGGACAGGAACATGACCACATGCCCAGAAATTATATAGACTCTGTATTATATATCACATATACTAACTGCTATCTTGATACCATAGTACAATGAAAGAGTGGCCACAGGGCCCAGGGGAAACGCAGCACAATCACACAGGCGGGCAGTTGGAAGCATACATCAGTTGAGAGAGTGGTAGTTTAATATATTTTTAGTCTATCGCCTCTCACACGTGAAATAATCCAAAACCTCAGTAAATACATTTAAATATGTAAACTATAATAAGCAGAAATGAGTTTTAAAAGGCTTAATGATACTTAAACTAATTATTTAGAAGTGCAAATTTCCACATTTATCCAAGATCATCAAGCCTCCAGCAATGACTGATTGGGTTACTCTATGTGCAATGCCATTTAAATGCAATAGCTTCAAAATATTCCATGAAATATGGCCTTTTTCCTTGGCAATCTATAATTAAAATGTCAATTTTATCTCAGTAATCTATGTACATTTACATTTAGAATGAGTAAAATAAGTTTTTATTATAGCCTGCAGTCCTTATTGTTCCCTTTTATGTTTGGGCATTTTTAAGGGAAGAGGAAAGAATGTTAAACCAGAAAAGCATTTGAAAAATGACCCCTGCGACTGGTAATAATGTAGCAAGTGTAACTTTGTCAGATGACCTGTAGGTGGTTATTCAAAACCATCACAGTATTAGATGCAAGAGGCCTTATTTAAACATAGGAAAGCCAATAGCACTATAAGTGAGCGTTTATTTTCAATGGTCATAATTTACATGCTATAAAGGAGCCATCTGAGAAAATGTGTTAGTGTGCACTATAGAAGAGTAGTCAGAAGATAAAAATCAGCATAGGCTTTCAAAGTAACTCTATCTTCCTATTTAAGGGTATTTTGCTAGTCATAGCAGCTGGGAAAACTCATTAAGTTACTGGAAATGAGCCTAGCTCTGCCTTTATTATCAGTGCTGTGATAAAGCCTCTTGGACTACAGGAAAGAACTGTTAAAGAAAGGGTTGTGTGGCACTCATTTTTTATAGAGTCGCATGTTTTTGTAATAACGAATGTAGTTGTAAAACACAAGATGTTTTTCACTCCCAAACTGGTTGAAGGGAGAATCATGGAAAGGGAGGAACTTATGTTAGGTGCAATTTGCATATTGTAGGAAGATGCTTTACATATTTATGTTCTCTCTTCTTTGTGAGTGCTGATTTCCAAGTAATGCTGCTGCCAGTATCTTTTGTCTGAGTGTAGGACTGAGTGGAGGTGGAAGAGTAGATGGAATGAGAGCAGGACCTTAAATCAGAGGTAACCCATCTTTCTCCATAATGCAACAGTGAATTCATGAGGAGAGAATGGATTTGGGAAAGAAAACATTGCTATATGCAAAGTGTTTCAAATTATTATTCTCATTCTACAAATGAAGAAAACGAACTGAAGGGTCTAATAAAATGCCTATATGGAATGCCTAAATGCCTTTACTGCACTTGACTAAGTGCAGTAAAGATGGATTCAAACCCAGACCCTCCTGATTCTGAAGTCCGTATTTCCGGCATTGGCCTATATGCACCTTGCTTTCTAGCTCCACAGGTATCTCCACCTCTCTGCACACCCTGCCCCTGGTTCCCTGCTGTCCTCCTTCCAAGAGTGTGTATATTTTTAATATTTCCAATTTAACTTTGAGTTATGAATGTTACTAACTACAAACCTTCATCTTACAAGTGAATTATTTTGTGATTCTGTATGAGAATCTAATTATCAATAAGCATCTATAGTCTTAAGCTTGTTGCCCAAATGTGTGTGTGTGCATGTTAAAAATATCATCGTAAAGTTACCATGTAAAAGAAGCTTTGTACATTTCACCAAATTCAGATAACATTAGGATGACATTGTAAATTCAATCAAACTTATTTACTAAATTTTCACAATGTGGAAGCCATATAGAACATGCAAAAGTGAATGTTGCAGAGGTTCCAAAACACTACAATGTCTCCATGCCAAAGATGTATGCAATAAAAACTACAATTGCAGAGGAGACAGATTTCTCTCTCTCTCTCTCTCTCTCTCTGTTTCTCTCTCCCCCTCTCTCTCTCTCTGTTTTAAGGGAAAATGAGGACTTCCGGTTCCAGCCAATGTGAAATTATCTTATTTCTCCCAGGTCTCTCTCTTACAAGTAAAAGTCCCTGGACATAACAACAAACATAGAAAGACTCTGAAAGGTGACAAGGAGAAGATAGCTGTTTAGGGGGCTCAGGACTTGAGGAACGACATGAAAGCATGTTCACTGGGCTTTCTTTGTGCCTCTCGGACACACCAGAAGCCTCCAAATTGGAACCACAAACAGGCACGGACAAAAACGATCCAATAAAAGTCTCCCTTTTCTAGCCAAAGAACCCGGAAAAGGGTAGTGTCTATCACAGAACGCAAAGGCTTTTTGTCAGTATCCACTCTATTGTATACAAGCACTAATGGAAAACTACCCTCTCCCACCAATGTGGTTCCAACAGGGCTGAAAGGAGAAGCAATTTTTTTTTTTTTTTTAAATCCAATCCCTGCGCCATGGGAGTGGGAAGCCCCTCAGAGTTCTCCCTCCAGTGCCGTCACCAGGAATCAGCATTTTGTATTCTTTCATCCTCACTCAGCGGACATGAGCAGTGCTCCAACTTTTCTGGAAGAGTAGTATCAGAAGGGCAGAGCAGAGAGCTGATCTTCCTCCTCTGCCCAGTGGAAGCAGACAACGGGTTCATTCAGCTGCTGAAGTAGTGTCAGTGGTGCTGAGTAGGAAGGTTATAGTCCACTCATGCTTGGCAGAAGCACATGGTTCTCTGATTCTCCTACCAGGATAGGGTTAACAGAATCTTGTTAGAATCTCAGCTTCCACACCCACCTGATGGCAACAACAGTAACAAAGCAGCTCAAGGAACTACAGTCACCACTCAGAGCACACGGACTCCCCAATTCTCCAGTGCTAGGGGGCCAGTGAGAGCTGAGCTTCCACACCCCCAGGCAGCAATAAGACTGAATGGAACAGTGTGCGGCTGGGTTCAGCAAGACTATTTCCCCTCAACTGCCAGATGTCAGCAGGGCTCACTGAGAAGCTGAGCTTCCAGCCTCACTCAGCAATCAATGAGTTAAAAAACATCAACAACAACAAAAAAAACCAATAAAGGTCATGGGATTTGGGACTGGTGTGTGAACCACTTCCACTTCTCCTTTTTTATAGAGTCAGTAGGGAGCTGGGCTTATGTCCTCATCCTGTAGCAACAAGAAAGTGTGAGTCAGCCCTCAGTGTCCCCCCTCCTTGGCACTAATGGGACACAGGAGGAAGATCAAGGTCCACCATTCTCATCAGCAATGAGGCAGTGGGACTCAGTGTCCCACTTTTGTTTAGGTAGTTTTGGCAGGGCCAGCAGAAAGCTACACACATGCAATCACCTGACTTTCATACTAGAACTTAACAGGGAGACTGTCTGCCAAGAATAAAGATTAAATAATATCAAGGTTTTTATAATATCCAAAATACCTGGGATAAAATTTAAAAAACACACACCTCTTGTTGTACTAAAAGAGTTTTCTTGCTATACTAAAAAGATAAATCACAATTCTAAACAGAAAAAATAATATCAAAAGATGCCAACACATGAACAGATACTTCTCAAAAGAAAACATACAAGCGGGCAACAAACATCTGAAAAAAATGCTTAACGTCACTAATCTTTGGAGAAATGCAAACCGAGACCACAATGAGATACCATTTCACAGTAGTCAGAACGGCTACTACTAAAAAGTCAAAAAACAACAGATACTGGTGAGGCTGTGGAGAAAAGAGACTGTTTATATATTACTGGTGGGAATGTAAATTACTTTGGCCACTGTGGAAAACAATTTTGAGATTTCTCAAAGAACTAAAAATGGAACTATTTGACCCAACAATCCCATTATTGGCTATATATCCATAAGAAAATAAATCATTCTACCAAAGAGACACATGCACTCACATGTTTATCGTAGCACTATTCACAATAGCAAAGACATGGAGCAAACCTAGGTTCCCATCAGTGGTGGTCTGGATGAAGTATATGTGGTATCTGTACACCATTGAATACTATGTGGCCCTAAAAAAGAGTAAAATTATGTCCTGTGAGGTCACGTGAATGCAGCTGGAGGCCATTATCCTAAGTGAATTAACACAGGAAGAGAAAGCCAATATCGCATGTTCTCACTTATAAGTGGGAGCTAAGCTTTGGTACTCATGAGTGTAAGCTTTGGGTACTCATGGGCATAAAGACGGCAACAACAGACACTAGGCACTTCTAGAGAGAAAAGGGAGGAAGCGAGCAAGGGTTGAAAAACTACTTATTGCATACCATGCTCATTACCTGGGTGACAGGATCAACTGTACCCCACACCTCAGCATTGCATGACATACCCATGTAACAAACCTGCTCATGTACTCCCTGAATCTAAAATAAAAGTTGAAATTATTAAAAATAAGATGTCAACACTGAGATGAATCAGATGATAGAACATTCAAAGATTTTAAAGCAGCCATGATTAAAATGCTTTAACAAGCAATTATGAATTCTCTTAAAGCAAATAAAAATACAATAATTTAAAAATTACTTTAAAATGTAGAGATAGAAACACTATGTAATGAAGAGGTAGTAATTATAAGATTGAGTAGCCTCTAAATAGAGGAAGAAGTAAATTTTGAAGAAAATCACAGAATTTTTCCAAGCTACGTCGAGAACTGACTACTTAACATAAAGAATATAACATAATAACATAAGAAGCAAGAAGGCAATAAAATGATATTTTCAAGTGCTTAAAAGAAAATTTATGACTTGCAAAACTTACACTACAAGAACGACTAAAAGGTAATTTTGAAGCAAGAAGTATCTCAGAGAGAATCGTGGATATTGTGATGGTTAATTTTATGTGTCAACTTGGCTGAGCCATGGACTGCCCAGCTATTTGGTCAAACATTATTATGTGTCTGTGAGGCTTTTCTTAGATGAGATAACCATTTGAATTGGTGGACTGAGTAAAGAAGATTGCCTTCCCTAATGCAAGTGGCCCTTATCTAATCAGTTGAAGGCTTGAATAGAACAAAAAGACTGACACTTCCACAAATAAAAGGAAATTCCCCTTGTCTGATGTCTTGAGCTGGGATATAAGTCTCTCTTTGGTTGTGAATTCCAACAGAAACACTGGCTTTTCTTAGGCCTCAAGCCTGCAGGCTGTTGGACTAGAACCATATCATCTGCTCTCCTGGGTCTCCACTACCTGACTGCAGATCTTGATACTTCTCAGCCTCTAAAATGACATAGCCAATTTCTTATCTATCTATCTATCTATCTATCTATCTATCTATCTATCTATCAATCTATCTATCTATCTATCCCATCCCTTTTTGGTTCTGGAGAGCTGTGACTAATACAGATGTACAGAAAAGAATGGAGAACAATGAAAGACAATAGATAAGTGACTTTTCAAGTTCAAGTATCTAAGCATTGTGCTTAACAAAGATTATGATATTTTATATTGAATCTTTTCTAATGTAAGGTCAAGAGAGTATATTATAAAATACAGTAATATGTACATATTGTCAATAAAATATCAACAAAATGACAAAAAGATGCATGTAACATTAAAGGACACAGATTGAACAAGTCAAAAAAAAGTCAACAACTCTTCATAGAGCCATCAAACAAGTAAGAATACAACATAAAACCCTGTCCCAAAGACTCGAGATGCAGGCAGATACAGGGAATTAGCTTATTGGAGCAGGAACCCATGAGCACAAACCTCCATGGGCATCAGTGCTGGGGCAGAAAATCCTCACCTGCAGTTGATGAATTGCTGCAGACATAGGTTAGGCAAGTCTCAGATTTAAAATTCTAAGGGGCCCAGTCATAAGAGTATCCCTACTTGAGTTTTACCCATAGGAGGCCTACCAGGACCACATAGTAAATAATCTAAGAAAAATTCTTTCTTTGCTTCTGATAAAGAGAAAAAAAACAAAAACAAAAAACGTGTTTATTTATTTAAGACATGGTCTTATTCTGTCGCCCAGGCTGGAGTGCAGTGACACAATTTCGGCTCACCACAGCCTCTGCCTTCCAGGCTCAAGCAATTCTCCTGCCTCAGCTTCCCAAGTAGCTGGGATTACAGGGGCCTGCCACCAGGCCTGGCTAATTTTTGTATTTTTAGTAGAAACAGGATTTCACCATGTTGGTCAGGCTTGTCTCAAATTTCTGATCTCAAATGATCTAACTGCCTTGTCCTCCCAAAGTGCTGGGATTACACGTGTGAACCACCACACCCGGTCGATAATTTTTAAATCCCCCAGAACATTCTGTTCTTAACAAGGCCTACCTCAGGAGAAACTCAGAGCTTAACCTGCTGGGGGAAGGAAAATACCCCAAACCAGCCTCCTCTAGCCATTCTTTCCTACCTTAATGGGAAGCAAACATTAGACACATGTTTGAAGTTCACAATGCAGGTGCACAGGCTCGCCACAGGATGAGACCTGCCTGTAGGACTATAGAATGCTTCTCCTGCTCCATACCTTATTACCACAGAACTAGAGCCCTATATATACAGTTTCTTTCACCCATTTCATCATTCCTTGCTATCAAGGAAAAGCCATAAGGCATAAGGTAAACTGTAAGGTAAAAATAACCAGCCAACTGGACAAACAAACTAGCCAGTTTAACAGACTGATCAAGCATCCAAAACAAAGTCAAATATGGCAAGAACGTTGACGTTATGAGACCACAGATTTTTAAAGGCTGTAATCAATATGCTAAGGGCTTTAATGCAAAAATTAGACACCATCTAAAAACAGATGGACGGTGGAAGCAGAGAGGAGAAAATTTAAAAAAGGAATTTGAAAACTGCTTGAGATCAAATCACTGTACAGAAATGAAGACTGCCTGTAAGAGGTGCACTAGTAGACTGGACACCGCTGAAGCATGAATCCTTGAGCTCGAGGTTATCCCAATAATCTTGAGGATATTTTGAAACTAAAAAGCAAAGAGAAAAAAAGTGAAATAAAAAACCACAAAATATCCAAAAACTGTGGCACAGCTACCAAACATGTAATATACACACAATTGGAATATCAGAAAAAGAAAGAAAAAAAGAGGAGTAACAGTAGAAGAAACAATGACTAATAACTTCCCCAGTTTAATTTCTGACACCAGACCATAGATCCAGGGAGCTCAGAGAACACCAAACAGAATAAACGTCATAAAATCTACACATACAGGTATCATATCTGAACTTCAGAAAACAAAGATAAAGAAAACAAATCTTGAAAGAAGCCAGAGGAAAATGAACACTTTATCTTGAGGAGCAATCTGACTTCTCCCCAGGAATAATGTAAGCAAGAAGAGAGTGGAGTGAAATATTTTAATCAATGAGAGGAAAAAAATTCCACTAACCTAGAATTCTTTGCCTTACAAAATTTTTCTTCAATAGTGAAGGAGAAATACTTTCTAAGAAAATAAAAAATTGAGGAAATTTGTGGACATTAGACTTGTCTTGCAAGAAATATTTTAAAAGTCCTTCAGACTGGAGGAAAATGATACAGGTCAAACTCAGATCTACATAAGGAAAGGAAGAGCATTAGAAAATGAACAAAAGAATGCAAAGTAACTTTTATTCCTCTTATTTGTTATTTATCTAACAGATAACTGTGTATTAAAAATAGTAATAACCACAATTTATTTGACTGCATATATAAAAATTATATATATTTATATAATAAAATAAAATGAACATACATATTTTATATATAAATAAAATGAATGACAACAATGACACAAGGGGCCAGAGGGAGAAATTAGGAATATTTTGTTTTATAATAAGGTACTTGCACTCTGTGTGATGTGATCTAGTATTATTTGAAAGTGGACTGGATCCGCTGTAAAAGTATCTTGCAAACACTAGGGCAACCACCAAAAAGGGCAAGAAATAAAAACAACAGCAATTATGCTGGATAAAACTCTAACTATATCAATAATCATTTCAAACATCAGTAGTCCAAATATGCTAATTTTAAGACAGATTGTCAGAGTGGATTGAAAAACAAGATTCAATTTTATGTTGTCTATAGGGAACCTACTTTAAATATAAGAAAACATATGGATCAAAAGTGAATGAAGACAAAATGTATCATGGTAATACTTATCAAAAGAAAGTGAAAGTAGCTATACTAATTTTAAACAGAGAAGATTTCACAGCAAGGAATATTACCTATTAAGTATAAACAGGGACATTATAAAATAATAAAGGGGTAAATACTCCAAGACGACATAAAATTCTTAATGTGTATATGCCTAACAACAGCATCCAAATACAAGAGACAAAAGGTAATAGAACTGCAATGAGAAATCGATGAATCAACTGTCATAGCTGGAGACTTCAACATCCTTCTCTCAGAAATGTACAGATCCAGAGGCAGAAAATCAATAAAGAAATATTTAAATTCCACATCGCCGTCAATCAACTGGTTATGATTGACATCTAGAAATGATTTCGTCCAACAACTGTAGATTACACATCTCTTCTTTAAGCTCACACGGAACATTCACAAATAGACTGCCATGTTCCTGGCCACAGAAGATGGCTCAACATAAAGTGTCTGCTCTCAGACCACAGTGAAATTAAGCTAGAAGTTCTAACAGAAAGATAGTGGGAAAATCCCCAAATACTTGATTATTAAAGAGTACACATCTAAGTAACACATGGGTTAAAGAAGAAATATTTTGAAATAAGTCAAAATGGAAGTAGAACTTGACAAACTTTGTAGAATGTAGCAAAAGCAGTTCTTAGAGGAAAATTTATAACATCAAATGCATGCATAAAGAAGAAAGATCTAAAACTAGTAAAAGAAGAGCAAGTTAAATCCAAAGTAGGCAGAAGAAATAATTGAAATAATAATAAAGGAAGCTATAAACATGCACTTTGCATTCAATTTTGCTGTGAACCTAAAACTACTATAAAATAAATTTTATAAATTAAAGAAGAAAGCACATACACTTAGCAACATAGAAATAGCTAGACACTTCTTTAGTGAATAAACAGTGTGCAAAAATTACCTGTAATAATCACAATATTTAATGGAAAAACATTTAAAATGTTCTTTTAAATGGTCAATCATATAAAAAACCTGTCTTTCCCATTTCTTTTATTCAGCAAGGCAAAGAAAAGAAATGAGAGATAAAATGATTTAAAAACAACTGCCATTATTTGCCAATGATATGACTGTTTATGTAGAAAATTTATAAGATTAGATAAATTGTTGCTGTTTAAAATGAGTTATTACGTCTGTATTCTTTCATGACAATTTACCCTCCATCTAGCACAGTAGTAGGCATAAATAAGAGGCTTAAACATTCTCATTGATTCTAATGTTTAATGGCATTTATTTGGGGAATAGTTCCCATTTTAGATGTTGCATTCACATACTCTTTAAAATTTAATATTTAGCTGTTAGAAACTATGAGGAAACATTGAGGGGTTAGAGATAACGAAGAGCTTGTCTGTACTTCATGTATTTCTATAACATTTCAAGTACTTTAGGAAAATTTTTCACAGGAAAATAGAAAGCAAATATTTGAAAATAAAACCACAGAAAGCATTTAACTTATAGAATAACATAACTTATAGCTTTATAGACTTGAACTGAAATATCTGTTTCTTAGATATGCCATTTCCTAGATGTTGATTTCGGACAAGTTACATAATCTCTGTCTCTGTCTCTTTGTGTCTTTCAATAGATAGGTAGATAGATGGATACATAGATAGATAAATAGAGTCTATCTATTTATATATATTGTTGGATTGACTAAATGTTAGATAGAGATGCCTCTGAATTGTTGTATCAGTTAAACTTACATTATATTAGGTGCATGCTACTGAAATTAAGAGAAGATGGCTTAATCATTTAGATTTTTATTTCTTTCATATGTCAATAAAAGTCTCAATTTTGGTAGTACAGGATTAAATGTATGCCTCTGCAATACTATTATGTACCTAGGATCTTCTATGTTTCTGATCTACTATGCATTGCAGATTATTATTTTTATCTTCATAGTCACATATGATTGTTACATTGCCAGGCAAAAGAAGCATATGGGAAAATCAATGGTTGCTTGATAGGCTTATTAGACCCTTTTCATCAATATAACTGATGATTCTGAAAGCAGCACCATCTAATGCCAGCATACATAATCTCCCCATTCTTATTATTAACTAGGACATTAGTTCTCTAACCCAAATTAAAATTTTGTGTAATAAGAAACCAGAGAAAAATACTTATTTTCAAACAAGCAGTGTTCAGCCTACCTCAACCCTTGGATCAGCCAATGCCTACGACTACCATTCTTCCCATCCACAGTACAAAGTCATTCTGGCCCCAAAGATAACAACCCTCCAATCTCATTTGCATACTGCATATAGCTTAAAATACATTTCTGGGTCGTGGAAACCTTTTCTGAAACATTACTGTGGAAGTCAGATCACTAAGCCTTTTCATAGTAACTTTTTTTTCCACTGACAAACATGTGGTAGGATTGAACTTCTCCACTCAAACTTCGTGTGACCGAGGAAATATGAGGAGATGTAACATGTGTTTCTTCTGGATAAAGCCATAAAAGTCAGTACGTGTTTCACCATGTACTCCTTTTCCCTCTGTCACAATAAGAAAGGGGACCTTTTTTTTTTTTTTTTACTTTAAGTTCTGGGATACATGCACAGAACGTGCAGGTTTGTTACATAGGTATACACACGCCATGGTGGTTTGCTGCACCCATCAACCCATCATCTAGGTTTTAAGCCCCATATGCATTAGGTATTTGTCTGAATGCGCTCCCTCCCCTTGTCCCCCACGCCTCGACAGGCCCCAGTTTGTGATGTTCCCCTCTCTGTGTCCATGTGTTCTCATTGTTCAATGTGGCACATATAGTCCATGGAATACTATGCAGCCATAAAAAGAATGAGTTCATGTCCTTTGCAGGTACATGGATGAAGCTGGAAACCAACATTCTCAGCAAACTAAATCAGGAACAGAAAACCAAACACTGCATGTTTTCACATATAAGAAAGGGGACTTTCAAGAGGGTAGTTAGTGCATCAGCCTGGGTCTAAAAGGAAGGTGACATGAAGCAGAGTTCCCTGATGGTGGTGCTGGCTATATGATAACAGAAAGATATAGTTTGTGTTGTTCTCAGACACAGACTTTTGGGAATTATTTGTTATCCGATTAATTTAGAAGTTGGCTTTGGATGGTGACCCTTTTCTGCAGTGGGAAACATTTGCTAAAACTCTTGCCTGGGATATCTTGGAAGGCTAATAATGTATTCAATTAATCTGTAATGTTAAGTAGAGGTTGAACAAACAGAACATACGTGGTAAGAGTTGATTACAACAAACTGCAATTGAAAAGAAATTGTAATACACAAGCTCAAAGAAGGGGTGACTGGTTTATAGGAAGGACTGAGAAGGGATACAGCAGGGGTGGTTCAATCTTTTGGCTTCCCTGGGTCACATTAGAAGAATAATTGCTTTGGGTCACACATAAAATACACTAACACTAACAATAGCTGATGAGGTTAAAAAAAAATCACAAAAAAATCTCACAATGTTTTAAGAAAGTTGACGAATTTGTGTTGGGCTGCATTCAAAGCCCTCCTGGGCTGCATGTGGCCTGCAGGCCATGGGTTGGACAAGCTTGGGATAGAGCAAGTCAAACAGGTGCAGAATTACAGAGCTTCATATGCCAGTTACATCTTAACCCCTAACCTATAAAAAACAAAATTAAGCCAGGCAGATTAAAAACATAATTTTTCAGGCCAAGATGGAGTATCTCTTCCTCCCCAGTCTTCCCTCTAATGAATAAAAAGCCCTGAACACAATGCAGTAAGCTGCCACAGGAAGACAGAAAAGCAGGAAGAAGAAGTTAAGCCACCTGAAGGTCTTGGGACATGAGAAATGTCCTGGCATTGAGTTCCTGGGTTTCCTCATTGCTTCTCCTATATCCCAGGTAGGTGCAACAAAAGCCTCCAAACTGAAACAGCCAGAAGGCGTATACAAAAACTGTTCCACAAAAGCCTGTCCCTCTAGCAAAAGGACGGGAATAGTAGACTAAAATACAGATTTTGTTTGTTTTGGCAATATCTGATTAACTCAAACCAAGTACCAATGGAATAAAAACTGCCCCTGCCAAAGTTTTTGTGTGACCAAATGGAAAGCTGATTTTTCACCCCAGGCCCTGGTCCCATAGAATAGTGGGCACACAACACTCTCACATAGTAGTATCTGGAGTGCCCAATAGAAAGATGGACATAAACTAAAAGATAAAAGGAGAAGTAAACACATCTGCAGTAAGAGTTAGGGGCTTCACAGCATTTAGAGGAACTAATGAACAGAAAATCAGCAGGGATATAGAACCCTTTAGCAATATAGTCAGTCAACATGATATTAATACACATATAGAACAGACCATCACAGCAAGTACACATGTTTTTTTCAAAAGCCCATGGAACATTTACCAAGCAAGACCATACCTTTCTCCACAAAACAGAATTCAAAAGACTAGAAATCACACAGAATATATTATCTGACCACAATGGAATCAACAATGTAGGAATCAATAATAAAAGAAAATAAACAATAAGACCCAATGACTTGGAATTAACTGACAGACATCCAAATAATCCATGGGTTAAAAAAAAAATAAAGGGATTTTAAAGCAATATAGAACTTAATGAAAATGAAAATAAATTATATCAAATATAAGAGAAGCGGCCAAAGCAGTAGTGAGAGGGATTTTTTATAGCACTAAGTGCTTATATTAAAAAGAGGAAAGGTCTCAAAGCAATCATCTAAATTTTTATGGTGAGGAAACAGAAAAAAAAAAAAGTAAAATAAACCATTGTAAAGCACAAAGGAGAAAAGAAACACTAAAGGTTAGAGAATCAACAAAATTCTTTAAAATACAGGAAAACAATTGAGAAAGTAGTATAAAAACTATTTTTGCAATAAAATTGATACAACTCTAGCAAGACTAGCAAATATAAAGGTAAACACACAAAGCACCATTATCAGGATTATGAGACATCACTACAGATCCCACTTTCATAAAAAATGAGGATACTATAAATACCTTTTTATCATAAATTTGTCAGCTTAGTAAAAATTGACCAACTCCTTAAAACTGCAAACTATCAAAAATTGCCCAAGATAAAAATGATAATCTGAATATTTTTGTCAATAGGCTAAAAAAGAAAGATTACATAAACATATCTATTAAGGTCAAAAGTTTTTGCAAAATCCAAACCCGACTATAATGAAATAAAGTAAAATAAAAACTTAAAATACACTAGAAAAAATGGATTTCATTAACAAAATAAAGAACATCTAAAAAATCTGTAATAATATGATTTAATAATGAAAGACTGAATGTTTTCCCCTAATATTGGGAATAAGAAAAGGATATATGCTGTTATCAGTCTTTCCACATAGTACTGAAATTCTTGCCAGCATGTTAAAGCAAGAACAAAAATTAAATAAAAGTCATGTAGATTGGAAAGGAAGAAATAAAATTGTTGTCATTTGTAGATAACAAGATTGCTACATAAAAAACTTCAAAAGCTCTAGCAAAAAAATTCTAGAACTAATAAAAGAATTGGTCATTACTGGCTACAAACAACACATGCAAAGTAATCACAGTATTATATATTAATAGTAAACATGTGTTGACTGAAATCAGAAGACAATACCATTTTATAATAGCTCCTAAGAAAACAAAATAAATAGGTTTAAATCTGTGATGCCATTTGCACTATCTATATACTACAAATTATAAAACACCAATGACACAAATTAGAGAATACATAAATAAGTGATAAGGGATACCATTTTCATGGAGTGGATAACTCAGCATAGTACAAGTGCCAATTCTCTCCAAATTGCTCTTTAAGTTTAATACAATTACTATCAAAATCTTAGTAAGAATTTTATAGACACACTTATTCTAAAATTTACTTGGAGATACACACATTCTCTATAGCTATAAAAAATGCTGACATGGAAGAGTGAAGTGAGGCCAGGCATGGTGGCTCACACCTGTAGTCCCAACACTTTGGGAGGCCAACATGGGTGGATTACTTGAGTCTGCAGGTTCAAGACCAGCCTAGGCAACATGATAAAACCCCATCTCTACAAAAAATACAAAAATTAGCTGGGCATGGTGGAACTTGTTGGTGTCCCAGCTACTTGGGAGGCTGATATGAGAGAATTGCTTGAGCCCAGGAGATGGAGGTTGCAGTGAGCTGAGACTGTGCCACTGCACTCCAACCTGTGTGATAAAAGGGAGACCCTGTCTTACAAAAAAAAAAGAAAGAAAGAAAAAAGGATTACATGGGACAGTAGGACAAATCATTCTACTGCATGTTAAGGGTGAACATAAAGTTACAGTAATCAAGAAAATGTATTATTTGTGTAGAAAAAAGCATATAAATCAATGGAACAAAGCAGTGAACTCAGATAGGCTCCCACAAATGGGTCAAATTGATTTTTGACAAAGATGCAGGATTGCCCTATCTACAAATGATGCTGGAGGGTTTGGATACCCACAGGCAAAACAATGAACCATGACTTAAACCTAACAACATAAAAAACAAAACAAAACAAAAAACCCTTAACTCAAAATAGATTATGGACTTCAATGAGAAAAATAAAACTATAAAACTTTTAGAAGATAATAGAGAAAATATTTGGGAATTTTTCTAGTCTTAGATGAGAAGTTTTTAGACTTGACACCAAAGCATTATCCATAAGAGGAATAAATGGTCAATTTGGCTTCATTAAAAAAAATGCTTGTTCTGAGAAAGCATATAAGGATACAAAGACACAATACAGATTGTGAGAAAGTATTTGAAAACCACATAAATAACAAAGAAATAGTATCTAGAATACATTAAGAACACTCATCATTCTGCATCAAAAACAATTCAGTTAGGAAATGGGCAAGGAACATGGTAACATTTCACCAAAAGGATATGCAGATGGCAAATAAGTGCAGGAAAGCACGTTTATTATCATTAGCTATTAGAGAAATGCAAGTTCAAACCACATTGAGAAATGATTATATACCCATCAGAATGACTAATAGTCTAACACCACATGCTGTTCAGGAGGTGGAAAGACAGGGTCACTCATACATTGCTTGTTGGGATATAACATGGTACAATTCCTCTGGAAAATATTTTGCCTTCTTTTTTTTTTTTTTACAAACCTAAACGTGCACTGACCCTCTCACCTAGTGATTGCACAGTTAAACATTTATACCAGAGAAATGAAAACTTATCTTCCCACAGGAAACATATATGCAAATGCTTGTGGCAGATTTATTTTTAATAGCCATACTGGACACAAACAAAATCCCCTTCAAGTAGTGAACAGTTAAACTGTGGTACACCTATACCATGGAATGCTGCTCAGCAATGATAAGGGTGGGTTATTGATATATACAGCAACTCAAAGGCATTACTCTGAGCAAAAACAGACAATATCGACTGGGTGCGGTCGCTCACGCCTGTTATCCCAGCACTTTGTGAGGCCGAGGTTGGCTGATCATGAGATCAAGAGACCGAGACCACCCTGGCCAACGTGGTGAAACGTCATCTCTACTAAAAAATACAAAAAATTAGCCGGGCATTGTGGCGTGCCCCTGTAGTCCCAGCTGCTCGGGAGGCTGAGGCAGGAGAATCGCTTGAACCCAGGAGGTGGAGGTTGCAGTGAGCCTAGATTGCACTACATCACTCCTGCCTGGCAACAGAGTGAGACTACTCAAAAAAAAAAAAAAAAAAAAAAAAAAAAAGAATGAAAAAAAGACAATATCAGAAATCAGAAGTTTATATGCTATATCACTCCATTTACATTGCATTCTTAAAGCAAAACAATTATAGGGTTGGAAGACAGTTTAATGATGGTCAGTGGCTAGGCAGGTAGAAAGGGAGGGAAGTGGCTGAGACTATACAATCACAGCATGGGAAATATCCGAAATGTAATTATTTTGTATCTTGACTGTGTTGGTTGGTCACACATCTACAAGTGATAAATTTGCATAGAATGAAATACACACACATACACACAAAGATACACAAATAAATACATGTAAAACTGGTGAAACCAGAAGAAGGTAGGTGGACTGTATCACTGTTAATTTTCTGACTGTGATATTTTATTATAGGGATGCAAGATGTTGCTACTGGGATAAGCTGCCTCAGAGTACACACAGTCTCTGTTTATTACTTCTCACTACTGCATTTGACTCTACAATCATCACAAAACATCTTTAAAATTAAAATTTACATTAGGAATTAATTTGACGTTCTCACTGATATCCACTGTAAAATCCTCTAAATCAGTAAAGTAATTTCAAGACCAAAACTGAAGTTGTGGCATCCCTTCAGCTTCTATTTTACTTTATTAGTCAGCAACAGTATCCATAGCCATCCTTAACTACTAGAGAAGCGTGGTAAGAGGATATTTTTATCTGGGCATATTACTGGTCTTCAAAGAATTGTTTTTAAATGAATAAGGTAGAAATTTATATCACAGTCCTCATTAGAAACACTTAATTTGGTCAATCAACCCTATAGGTTATTTCATGAATAAAGCATATCAAAACAAAATTAATAAAACATAGAGCTCATTAAAGAAAGCAGTAGCACTCTAACTAAATTTAATTTTCAATGGTTGTGTGATACCAATCAAGCCCAGATTTTTGTCACATAAAAACGTAGTCCTTTTCAAGTTCTTTGATATATTCATAATCAACATGTATAAAAGATCTAGACTTTAAATTTCAATCAGAGAAATGAAAGTATGGAGAAAGGGCTATCTATGATGGAATTTAAAAGACAATTTTTTTTTTTTTTTACTTAAGTTAGATGCTTAAAATCTACTTTGTAAAAATCTCACTTCAATAAACTTCAGAAATTTGTAATTAACTGAAATATTACTACCTTGGAATTAAGTAAAATAACTATCCCCTAGGAAAACAGGGATACAATCACAAGTGTCTTTTCCTTTACCTTTTCTAAATGGTCAAGCATAAAAGGCTACCTTCTTTTTATTTAAAAGTAAATGTAGAATATAAGTTACACATGTCTTTTTATTTATTTATTTATTTATTTATTTATTATACTTTAAGTTTTAGGGTACATGTGTACAATGTGCCAGTTTGTTACATATGTATACATGTGCCATGTTGGTGTGCTGCACCCATCAACTCATCAGCACCCATCAACTCGTCATTTACATCAGTTATAATTCCCAATGCCATCCCTCCCCCCCTCCCCCCTCCCCCCTCCCCATAATAGGCCCCCGTGATGTTCCCCTTCCCATGTTCAAGTGATCTCATTGTTCAATTACCACCTATGAGTGAGAACATGCGGTGTTTGGTTTTCTGTTCTTGCAAAAGTTTGCTGAGAATGATGGTTTCCAGCTGCACCCATGTCCCTACAAAGGACGCAAGCTCATCCTTTTTTATGGCTGCATAGTATTCCATGATGTATATGTGCCACATTTTCTTAATCCAGTCTGTCACTGATGGACATTTGGGTTGATTCCAAGTCTTTGCTATTGTGAATAGTGTCGCAATAAACATACGTGTGCATGTGTCTTTATAGCAGCATGATTTATAATCCTTTGGGTATATACCCAGTAATGGGATGGCTGGATCATATGGTATTTCTAGTTCTAGATCCTTGAGGAATCGCCATACTGTTTTGCACAATGGTTGAACCAGTTTACAATCCCACCAACAGTGTAAAAGTGTTCCTATTTCTCCACATCCTCTCCAGGGCCTGTTATTTCCTGACTTTTTAATGATTGCCATTCTAACTGGTGTGAGATGTTATCTCATTGTGGTTTTGATTTGCATTTCTCTAATGGCCAGTGATGATGAGCATTTTTTTCATGTGTCTGTTGGCTGTATGAATGTCTTCTTTTGAGAAATGTCTGTTCATATCCTTTGCCCTTTTTTTGATGGGGTTGTTTGTTTTTTTCTTGAAAATTTGTTTGAGTTCTTTGTAGGTTCTGGATATTAGCCATTTGTCAGATGAGTAGATTGCAAAAATTTTCTCCCATTCTGTAGGTTGCCTGTTCACTCTGATGGTAGTTTCTTTTGCTGTGTAGAAGCTCTTTAGTTTAATTAGATCTCATTTGTCAATTTTGGCTTTTGTTGACGTTGCTTTTGGTGTTTTAGACATGAAGTCCTTACCCATGCCTATGTCCTGAATGGTATCACCTAGGTTTTCTTCTAGGGTTTTTATGGTATTAGGTCTAACATTTAAGTCTGTAATCCATCTTGAATTAATTTTCGTATAAGGAGTAAGGAAAGGATCCAGTTTCAGCTTTCTGCTTATGGCTAGCCAATTTTCCCAGCACCAATTATTAAATAGGGAATCCTTTCTCCATTTCTTGTTTATGTCAGGTTTGTCAAAGATCAGACAGCTGTAGATATGTGGTATTATTTCTGAGGGTTGTGCTGTTCCATTGGTCTATATCTCTGTTTTGGTACCAGTACCATGCTGTTAGTTATACATGTCTTTACAATGAGAGTGGTCATTAAAAAGCCACTCTCTAGGCAGAAGAGTGTATTCAATGCATACAGAAACACTTCTTGGCCTTGCTTAAGCAGCTAAGACCAACCTGCACAGGATCATAATATGTATTTAATTAACAGTTCATGCACTTCCTTATGTTGCATTATTTCACCAATTGCTACAACAACATCACTTGAGTATGTTCCAGATATCTCACAGGTCATGGACATGATCATATTTCCTGTTGTTGAGGAATTCAGAAACAAGTAATGGGGCTGACAGTCAAGTACTTGTAAGACCATATTCTGTTAGCTCAGTTAATGGTGAGCATAGAAATTTGTCTCATCAGAATGACCTTGGTCTCCTTCTCTTTATGTGAAGCTACCTTCCGACGTCGGCAGCTGGAAGCTTAGGTTCAGCTTAGATGACTTACTAATAATTGAGGAATAAAATGATTATTCACCAGTTTTCTGACCCTTTCCCCCCAAAAAATTTAAATGTAAAATTTGAATGCATATATTTATTTAGTATTCATTTTTTCAACAACTATTTATGGAGCATGTATTTTGTGAGAGATATTCCACCATTATTAATAAATTCAGCCTCAAAAATCTCATTTGTTTCCTCAAAGTCATTATTTTTGTCTTCAAAAAATTCCTATCTTGAATTTTGATATAAAGAAGTCTTTATTTTATAAATATGCACAGGACTATGAAAGGTACATATCATTAATCAGATGCAATAAAAATTAAATCTTTCTGAAAGGCCTAAATAATGCATTGCTCACATGTCAACTGTAAGGGAATTAAAGATTTTGAATGAATAGAGATACAAGCAGTGATTGGGGAACATCTATTGTATTCAAACTTTTGTGCTTCTGATTTGATCCTGAGAGTACTAATGATAGCTGTATTTTAAAGATGAATGAATCTGTAATATATTGAATACATATATAAATTTACTAAGACACAGTCCATAAGGGGCTGGGTGAAGAACGAGTTAACAGCTTGCTGCCTCTAATTACTCACACGTTTACCTTATACACTTGCACTCAAACTTAACCTAGAAGTCCAGTGTGTGTCTTGTTTTGACTATTCATCCACCTGTCTGCATCTCACTTAATCTGCACGACAACGCTGTGTGGGAGATAACGCTTTAAAAACTTTGTAGAAATCAGAGCTCACGTGTTTAGAAACACTTGTGATATCATAGAAAAAGCATCTGGTGAAATCAAGCTTTGAACCTAGGTTTGCTGAAACCCTCTTTAAAACACTGCCTCCTAAGGCATGAGACTATCAATGTCTGGAGTGAAAAAATACATTTTTGGATAAATCTCTATGCCTCACAATCCCATTATGCATCCAATATCAGGGTAAATTGGATAATAAACAAGAATTGTTTAAAAACAATTGTTTCAATAGTAGCATCAGGCTTTTCTACTCTGTGCAACAGAGCAAAGATCAATTTGATTATTGTGTAGCTGGCCAGAATATTTGATAATAGAAAGACTTTGTGGGAGGAGAAAAAATGAAAGGAAACAAATGAAAGATGTAAGATATTCACCAAATATTTTTAAAATAAAACATTAGAAAAGGCAAAGATGAACTATCACCTAATTTTTATAAATCAGAAACAATTATCAAATAATCCATAGTTCTTTCTTCCTGCATTGTGATTAGATACTCAATATTTCTTGAATTTTCTCCCTTTTTATTTTGAGTTCATGTTTTACCTCCTCAAACAGTAAATCTTTGTTGAACAAATATTCCTAACATTCTAGTGTCTATCCCTCAGAGCTTATTTTTGTTTTCATCAGAGATTTAAATCTCATGGCTTATAACTCAAAGGATATTGATATAAGCTTTCCTTGAATTGCTTTTTTGGGTTTTTTTTTTTGCCAGTTATGAGCAATAAAACATCTGTGAGTTCCCTAAACAAAAAGACATTGAAAAGTGTGTGAACATATACCTTTTTGCCCCCCTGAATCTATCGTCTTCAGAAAGGAAAATGAAAATCACCTTTGTACGTAGAGTGGATTGTGCCTGGCACAGACGCTGTTGCCCAGGGAAGGTCTTGAACCACTCTGCACTAGAGTAAGATTCATGCCTCCTCGTGCCTTTTGGTTTCAATTTTTCCCTAACGCTTGTATTTGAACTGTATTTGGACAAGAAACCACAAATATTAAGAAATACGTTTCTTTCAGTGAGATCACAGCACAGTGTAAGGAATCCTTACTTTACAGTCTGAGAAGCCTAACTTGGAACGTGGGATTTTTCACACATTAGATTTGTGATCTGGCTACTTAGCTTACCTTTATCTCAATCAATTCACTCAATTCAACAAATACCTAAAGACTTCCTGCAGGTGGCCTCCACAATGACAGGCCTGGGGAATCAAAGAACACCAAACAGCCCCTACCCTTAGGTCTGCAGATGACAGTAGGACAGGCTAGATTTTCAAACAAAAATGTGCCCTTCGTAGTAAAAACTAATGCTAGATGATACAATTATGTATCAGTTCAGTAGGATACAATGAATAAAAGTGATACCAACCAAAAGGATGAAAAGAGTTTTTATAGAGTTATGACCCTTGAATTAAATTACGAAAATAAATATGAGGTAGACTTCCAAGAAGAGAAAGCAGGGTTAGCAAAGAAATTGCATGTTAAGGCATCGAGATAAAGAAAGAGGAGCCATAGTGACAGATTGGATTAAGAAAATGTGGCACATATACACCATGGAATACGATGCAGCCATAAAAAAGGATGAGTTTGAGTCCTTTGTAGGGACTTGGATGCAGCTGGAATCCATCATTCTTAGCAAACTATCACAAGAACAGAAAACCAAACACCGCATGTTCTCACTCATAGGTGGGAACTGAACAATGAGATCACTCGGACTCAGGAAGGGGAACATCACACACCGGGGCCTATCATGGGGAGGGGGGAGGGGGGAGTGGGGAGGGATTGCATTGGGAGTTATACCTGATGTAAATGACGAGTTGATGGGTGCAGCACAGCAACATGGCACAAGTATACATATGTAACAAACCTGCACGTTATGCACATGTACCCTACAACTTAAAGTATAATAATAATAAATAAATTAAAAAAAAAAAAAAAAGAAAGAGGAGCCAGGCTCAGTTGATGTTGCCGATGAAAGATTGATAATGGCAACAGTCCACATACTCTGTGATCTCCTCTAGTAGCACTCACACACCACACATTATGAAGGGAGGTATGTTTTCAATGGATCCAAAACTGCCTTGGAAAGTCTCAGCTCGGTCTGAGTATCTTCTTCCTGTGAAAGTTATTTCTGTAAACCTGAACAACTCTGTGCTTATTCTTGAAGTTTGGTCACCAATTCACAATATTGAGTATTGAATTGTTTTCGTTCTGGGGATAGATGAGACTAGTTTGATTTTTAGATTTCGTAATTTCTTTGTTTTAGAAAAAAAATATCTTTTTATACTTTAAAAAATATTTTACCTTCCATTTACTGGTTTCTTTGCTTCAGGGTTTAAACTGATATTGAATTGAATCCATATAATGTCATTAAACTTATGTTGAATATCCCTCCACTTAAAATACCCTCTCCCTATATTTTCTTTTTTTTTTTTTTTTTTTTGCTTTATGTATTTTATTTAATGGAATTAATTCAAGCTACGAGAGCATTTCAATTTTAAGCTTTGTCTAGTCTATTGTTTAATGTTTCTGAGTTTTTTCTAACTCATGATTTGCCTTGGTCCTCAAATTATTTTCTTAAGAAATCCCTTTTGGTCTCCCTTTTAATTTTCTTAAACTATTTCACCTTTTTGTCTTTGTTCTTATTGAAGTCATGTCTTCTTCAGGATTCCTAAATTAAAAAGGACTTATTACGCATCTTTTTCTTTCACTCAAGTATATATAGAGGGAGTACAGAATGGATTGTTTAATTGTTGTGCGCCTGCTAAGCTGCTTTCCTTTTGGCCGTAATATATGTGCATAATTACGAAGCTGTTTCTTTTCATCTTGTTCATGCTTCATGTTGGCAGCTCCTTTTAGACATTTTACGTACTTTAATTTGTTCTCTTCTCATTTTGCTCAGGCCTGTTCTTCTCCCAACTGCAGTATGACAGCTAGGCACCATCTTAATGGCCTAATATTTGTCACAAATGGGCAGATGGGTGAGGGCTCCCCTGCCTTCATAATTTGTTAGAAAAATAGTGTTTGAAGCCGGGCGCGGTGGCTCACGCCTGTAATTGCAGCACTTTGGGAGGCCGAGGTGGGCTGATCCCCTGAGGTCAGGAGTTTGAGACCAGCCTGGCCAACATGGTAAAACCCTGCCTCTGCTAAAAAGTACAAAAATTAGCCAGGTGTGGTGGCAGGTGCCTGTAGTCCCAGCTACTCAGGAGGCTGAGGCAGGAGAGTTGCTTGAACCCAGGAGGCGGAGGTTGCAGTGAGCCGGCATAAGGCCTCTGCACTCTAGCCTGGGCGACAAGAGTGGTATGCCATTTCAAAAAAGAAAAGAAAAGAAAAGAAAAATAGTGTTTGAACTTCCTTTTGGCAATTTAGAGAAGTGTCTTGCCTCAGGTGACTCCATCTCCTTGTTGGATATCCTTTTCCTGTGAAAAGGTGATGTAGGTTTGGGATTCTTTCACTCACATGATAGGAGTGGAGCTTGGCCATTTTTCCCCTTCTGAGGTCCTGAGTGTTTCCAGGGTTTTTCTGTGCTCTGATTTTGAAGAATTCTATGCTAAATTTTTCCTGATCTGCATGCCTTTATCTCAATCTGCTTATCTTGCTATTAGAGCAATGGTCCCCAACCATTTTGGAACCAGGGACCAGTTTCATGGAAGCCAATTATTCCACGGACTAGTGGGGATGGAAAGATGGTTTCCAGATGAAACTACTCCATCTCATATCATCAGGCATTAGATTCTCATAAGGAGCACACAACCTAGATCCCTTACATGAGCAGTTTACAATAGGGTTCACACTCCTATGGGCATCTAATGCCTCTGTTGATCTGCCAGGAGGCGGAGCTCAGGCAGTATATCTCACTTGCCGGCTTCTCACCTCCTGCTGTGCAGCCCCGGGGTTGGGGACTCCTGTATTAGGGTGTATCAATGAGAATTCATAAGTATTGATATTTCAAGTACTATCCCAAGAATAGCAACTGGAGAAGTGGGGATGATCCTGCTTGAATCTTGTGTTTCTGTCATTAAGTAAACATTTTCCACATTTGTACCAGGGCTGCCTTTGGTCTGGATGTTGAGAATGTTAGGAATTAATGGCATTTGGGACTTGCCTGTGAGTCCTGAGTCCTGCCTGGTCTGACAGGGATCTACAGAGGTCAAAGAAACTCCTGCTGAAAGAAGTTTTCAGGTTAGAGCACTGTCTGCATTCCTGGATCCTTTCTGTTGTTGAGGGTTCTGTTCTAAGTTGAATTGTGTCCCTCTAAAAAGATATGTTGAATTCCTAACCTCTGGCATCTGTGATTATGACTTCATTTAGAAATAGGTTATTTGCAGATGCAATCAAGTTAATATGAGGTCATTTTAGATTAGACTCTAAATCCAATGACTGGTGTCCTTGTAAAGAGAGAAATGTTTGGAGAATACAGGCAGAAGACAGCCAAGGGGGGATGGAGACAGAGAACAAAGTGACACTGCTGCAAACCAGGAAACTCGTGAAGCCACCAGAAGCTGGAAGAAGCAAGTAAGGATTCTTCCTAGAAGTCTACAGAGGGAGCATGACCCTGACAGCACCTTGATTTTGGACCTCTAGCCTCCAGAACTGTAAAAGAAAACCTTTTTGTTCTTTTAAGCCACTCAGATTATGGTAATTTGTTACAACAATTCTAGGAAACAGATGTAGGGTCTCAGGAGGTTTCTATGAATGGGAGGCTGCGTAAGTCGTGGATAAGAGCTTGAGTATATTTCAAGTTTGATTGTGCCATTTTGTCACTGAGGATATACTTCAATAATTAACATGACCTCCTTGAGGCTATTTCTGTAAAATGAGAATAGCCAAGCCCAGGTCATAAAAAACTGAGAGAACATATGTAAAGTGGTGGGGACTATGCCGGCTCTCCCCAAGGCAAGCATTGAATAATAGGCCTACATCTTTAGAAGGGATTAACCACACAACTCCCTAAAATTACTATGAAAATTAAATAAGATAAATGTAAAGAATGTTGCTAGAACATGGTATTTCTTATGTTTTCTAAATTTTAGCCTTCACATCTCTAAAGCTATAATTACAATAGTTTTCTTCACTCATTGAACAGTTATTTTATGACTACCTGTGATATGCCAGGCACTGCACTCTGCACTGAAAATGCAATGGTAGATTATAGAAACACAGTAAGTGGTCTTATGAAGTTTGCACCCTGTGAGAGTGATCGGCAACAAAAAGCATACCAAAACAAAGCACAAATATTTAATGATAACCTATGGAATATATATTCCCTCCAAAAAGAGTGTCTATAAGAGGTAATGAAGGGTCTAAAGTGGCTAAAGAGCTCTCTGATAACATGGCCTGCAAGCTGAAGACTAAAGGACGAGAAGGAATCTTCCAAAGATAAAGAAATGGATGAAGAAGAAACGGGAGAGGAGATGCATCTGAAACCAGGCCACATAGGAGAAGACCACCAGGTGAGAACTGATCTGAGATGAAGTTGTGGGTTTCATCAAGAGTCAGATAACAAAGAAATATCTCTAAGTCTCAATAATCACTTTGGGTTTTATTAATATAATGATGTCCCTTGAAGAATTTAAGTAGAAGCATAACTGTTCAATTTATTAATTAAAACAATTGCACTTGCTGTGTTGTCTATGTGGAGAGTAGATTTGAGAAAGACACAGAGGAAACTCAGTCCAGTAAGGTTATTGTGGCAATTCACTGAGAGATGGTGGTGCATTTGGAAAATTTGATAGTAGATGGATTTACATAACTAACAAAATGAAATATTCTTAATCTTATGAAATGACTGAACTTGAAGAATTGACTGTGAAGTAAGAGAAAAAACACATGAAGGATTACGTCTCTGTTTTGAGCTTCACTGGCTTAGCAGATCGGACTTTGATTTTCTGAGAACTGAATTAGAGAAGGCAGTGATGAGAATGGGTTAGGATTGAGAGTAGGATGGAGGAATTATGTTTTGGACATGCTATTTTTATATGCCCGTGGACATCCAAGAGGATGTGTTAAGTAGAAGTTGAACATACATGAGAGAGAGAAATCAGGACACCAACACAAGCTGCTAATCAAGTCAAGAAAATGGACAAGAAAACCTACAGAGAGAGTAAAAAGAGAAAGAGGATGGAGGCACTGGGTTAGGCTTCAGAATGTGCAACATTTAGCAGTGGGACCCAGTAGCCAGAAGAAGAGATTGATCAAGATGCAGGGAGCTTAGAGTGAATCCAGGAGAAACAAACAGAGTTGCTGTTGTGGAAAAGAGCACGTGTCCACTACACTGAAGCTGCAGTTTTGGTAAATGAACACAATGGACTGTGCTGTAGACCTGCCAGCACAGTTGTTGGTGACATAAAAACAAGCAGTTTTGGTTATGTGGTGGAAAAGAAGCCAGTTGTGGTGCTTTAATAAATCAGTGAATCAGAAAGTTCCAAGATTACTTGGGACAGCTCTTTAAAGGAGGTTACTCTAAAGATTAACAAAAAATGGGTAGTAGGTACAAGGGCAAGAAGGATAAAGGCAGGAATGTTATTTAAGGAAGTGGGTACTAACTATGCATGTATAAGATTCCAGAATGTGTTAAGTAGAATATGAGACCATGGTGATATAGAAGAAAGGTTTCGTTTAACCAAAAATGTGAAGATTGAGAGGAGGCAATAGAGGAAAGGATGCATAGAATTCACAGAGAAGCAAATTTTTAGATGAGCAATTATGCTTATCTCCATTTTGACACACAGAAGAGGGTGCTACAGACCCCAGGGATTGTACTCATTTTGATCTAGGGAGAAAAGGTAGTTTTCATTTGTTGCCTCTGTTTTCCATTAAAATATGAAACCTGGCCATTAGCAGATGAGTGGGAAAACTTGGTGCTCAGAACAACTACCAACTATTTTATTAGTTCATAATTCTGTGGGTAAGTAAATTGGGCTGGGCTTCTCTAGGCTGTTCTTCTGTTAGTCTTACCTGGAGTCAATGTGCACATACAACTGTCTGGAAAGTCAATTAATTGGGGTGAAAGAGGTAGTAGCCTTACTTACATGTTTGACTGTGTAATATGCTGTTACAACTATGCTGGGGGCCACATACCTCCAGCAGGCTAGGGCTATTTTTTTCATATGGCAACCTGATTCTAAGAGCAGCAGGAGACAGAACAAGCCCCCATGAGCAAGTGCTTATGGGGTTGGATATCCCCCTTGCTGTTCTACTGATAGTGAGTTCTCATGAGATCTAGTTGCTTAAAGTGTGCAGCACCTCTCCCTTCTCTCTTTCTCTCCTGCTGTGCCATGTGAAGATGTACCTGCTTTCCCTTCACCTTCCACCAAAAATGAAAGTTTCCGGAGGCCACTCTAGCAGTGTTTCCTGTACAGCCTGGGGAACCATAAGTTAATTAAACCTCTTTTCTTTGTAAATTACCCAGTCTTAGGTAGTTCTTTAGAGCAATGTGAGAACAGAAAATAGGTATTGGGAGTGGGGCATTCCTGTAAAGATACCTGAAAATGTGGAAGCAGCTTTGGAACTGGGTAACAGGCAGAGGTTGGAACAGTTTGGAGGGCTCAGAAGAAGACAGGAAAATGAGGGAAAGTTTGGAACTTCATGGCGACTTGTTAAATTGTTGTGAGCAAATGGTCATAGTGATATGGACAATGAGGTACAGGCTGAAGTGGTCTCAGATGGAGAAGAGGAACCTATTGGGAACTGCAGCAAAGGTCACTTTTGTTATGTGTTAACAAAGAAGTTGGAGGCATCATCCTTCAACATCACAGATCTCACAGTTAGAGATCTGTGGATCTTTGAACTTGAGAGTGATGATTTTGGTTATCTTGCAGAAAAATTCCTAGGGCAGCAAAGCAGTCAAGATATGGCCTGACTGCTTCTAACAGCATATGATCATATGTGTAAGCAAAGAGATGATCTGAAAGTGGGACTTATATTTAAAAGGAAAGCAGCACATAAAAGTTTAGAAAATTTACAGCCTTACTGTGTGGTGGAAAAGAAAAACTCATTTTCTTACAAGGAATTCAAGCTGGCTGAAGAAATTCGCATAAGTAAAGAGGAGCCTGATATGGTCTGGCTCTGTGTCACCACCCAAATCTTATCTTGAATTGCAATCCAAATATCTCCTTGTGTTGCTGAAGGAACCTCATGGGAGGTAATTAAATCATAGGCATGCTCCCCCTATACTGTTCTCATGATAGTGAGTGAGTTCTCATGAGATCTGATGGTTTTATAAGGGGCTTTTCCCCCTTTTGCACTGAACTTCTGTCTCCAGTCACCATGTGAAGAAGGATGTGTTTACTTCACCTTCTATCATTTTTGTATGTTTCCTGAGGCCTCCCCACCCATGTAGAACTGTGAATCAATTAAACCTCTTTCCTCTATAATTACCCAGTCTTGGGCAGTCCTCTAAAAATTGCCCAGTCTTGAGTAGTTCTTTATAGCACTTTGAGAACAGAATCAAATGTTAACAGCCACAACAAAAGGGGTTTCAGAGACCTTCATAGCAGCCCCTCCCATTGCAGTCCCAGAAGCATAGGAGGGAAGAATGATTTTGTGGGCTGGACCAAGGGCCCTGCTGCCCTGCTGCCCTGCACAACCTCAGGTCACTGTTCTCTCTGTCCCAGCTGCTCCAGCTCCAACCATGACTAAAAGGGCCTGAGATACATCTCAGACTGCTGCTCCACAGGATGCAAGCTGTAAGCCTTGGTGGCTTCCATGTGGTGTTAAGCCTGTATGTGTGCAGAGGGCAAGAGTTGAGGTTTGGGAGCCTCCACCTATATTTTGGAGGTTCTATGGAAATACATGGATATCCAGGCAGAAATCTGCTGCAGGGGCAGAGCCCTCATGGACACCTCTACTAGGGGAGTGCAGAAGGAAAATGTGGGGTTGGAGCTCCCACACAGAGTCCACACTGGGGCACTGCCTAGTGGATCTGTGAAGAGGGCCACTATCCTTCAGACCTCAGAATGATAGATCTGCCTAGATTTCAGAGGATGTGTGGAAACACCTAGATGTCCAGACAGAAGTTTGTTGCAGGGCTGAAGCCTTCATGCAGATCCTCTGCCAGGGCAGTGCGAAAAGGGAAATGTGGGATCAGAGCCCCAATACAGTGTCCCCATTGGGGCACTACCTAGTAGAGTTCTGAGAAGAGGGCAAAGAGGGCCACCACTCTCCAGACCCCAGAATGGTCGATCACCAACAGCTTAAAAGCCACAAGTACCTGGAAAAGTCACAAACACTCAACACCAGCACATGAAAGTAGCTGAGGGAACTGTATTCTGCCAAACCACAGGGGTGGAAATGGCCAAGCCTTGGGAGCCCACCTCTTGCATCAATGTGACCTGGATGTAAGACAAGAAGTAAAAAAAGATTCTTTGGGAGCTTTCTTAATAACTGCCCTGATGGAGTTTGGACTTGCATGGAGTCTGTAGCCCCTTTGTTTTGACTGATTTCTCCCTCTTGGAATGGATGTATTGATTCAATACCTGTGCTCCATTGTATCTAGGAAGTAACTAACTTGCTTTTGATTTTACAGGCTCATAGGCAGAAGCGACTTGCCTTGTCTTGTCTCAGATGAGACTTTGGGCTCTGGACATTTGAGTTAATGTTGAAATAAGACTTGGGGGACTGTTGAAAAGGGAGGATTGTATTTTGCAATGTAAGAAGAACATGAGATTTAGGAAGGGCCAGAGGCAGAATAATATAGTTTGGATTTGTGTTCCCACTCAAATCTCATGTTGAATTATAGTACCCAGTGTTGAAGGTGGGGCCTGGTGGGAAGTGATTGGATCACAGAGGCACATTTCCTCTTTGCTGTTCTCATGATAGTGAGTTCCTATGAGATCTGGTTTTTTAAAAATGTGCAGCACTTCCTCCTTCTCTCTCTCTCTTCTCATCCACCACATGAAAATGTGTCTGCTTCCTTTTTGCTTTCCACCTTGATTGAATGTTTCCTGAGGCCTCCCCAGCTATGCTTTCTGTACAGCCTATGGAACCATGAACCAATTAAACCTCTTTTATTTATAAATTATCTAGTCACAAGTAGTTCATTATAGCAATGTGCAAACAGACTAATACAGGAGGTGATTCATTTAGGGCCATTGATCTACAGCAGGGGAACTGGAGTAGTAGGCAAGTGTAAGTCTTAGTGTAGTAATGAATTAGAGAATAAGGAGAAACATGTATTTGCTAGAAGAAGCAATAGGGAACAAGGAAAATTTTGCCCCAAATTTCAAGAGATAGGAAAAGGAAGCCAATGAAAGATAAACAATATTTAAATGTATATACAATATTATATACAAGTATAGTATAAAGAGAAGTATATAGAGGTGGTATACCTAGCAATCAAGTTTCTATAAAGTCAAGGAGGTAGTGGGAATTTCCACTAAACCTATCATAACTGAAGGGGAGTTTGCTCATTGCATTAAATAAAAAATTATAAAATATATAATAATAGCTAAGAAAGAAAGTGCCTGGCAAATTTTGAACTGTCATTCATGTGTCTGGAATTTGAAGGTAGTCAAAAACAAACTCAGCCCACATATCAGAAGGTAATACAATGCTTTAGGTCAATAATTAATACAATAATCTTTCAATGAAGTTTCACCTGCAAAATTAATTCAATATGGGTTAAATATGAGTTTTGACATTAAAAAGAACTGAAGTTGGGAGACCATTAATAACAACTGAAATAAATGACAGTGTCTTTAGGAAGGAAGTGTTTAATGAAGTGTCACAGAGGCCAACAATATGACTGCTATTAATTAACTTCTTAATTAATTATATGATGGAGGGATAAGCTTCAAGTAAATGTAGCTTTCTGTTGATAGGTAATGAGAGATGCTGACATCAGGAAAGATGAAAAATACAAACTGACTTCATGGAGTGGGGAATTTAGGCAGATTCTGTAAGGAAATAGTTGCTTTTATGATGGGCAAAATTAGGAAAAGAATCAAATCCAATACATTGGGATTTGAAAAATTGATGCAATTATTTGAGAAATATGTTTACATATCAAGCTAAAGGAAAATGTATGCAATTAAATTTATCAAAGGACAAAACGGAACTAACTCACACTATATGGAGGGTCCTACCACAATAGATATGTAAGCTAATGTTTTTATCTATATTTACATATAAATTTGTTATTTAAAGCTGCAATAATTTTGGACTAGCACAGTGCTGACAGTTATTTAGTGTCCATAAATTATATAGAGTATAGAGGGAGTTGGAGACCGTGCTGGGCTGTGGTTCTCTAGTGGAGCATGTGTATGTAGCATCATGGTCCAGCATTATGCATCTGAGAGCCTGAACAAGAGCATTCCATGACTGCACACACCACTGTCTATGTGTCAATGACTGCAGGTGAGCATAGGAAACGCTATAATCTTCCCTTTGCTTCTGAGTACAAATTCCATCCAATGATATCTCACCATTTCTACTGCCACTAGCCATGATCATTTCTTTCTCGATTATTGCAAGAATCATTTAATTGGAACCCTGGCTTCCAACCTGACCGTACAGTTTCTTTTTCACCTAGGAGCCAAAATGTTCTTTTGAAAATGTGTCAGCTTGTCGATCTCTGCAGCAGGATCCAATAGCTCCACATGTCACTCAGAGTAAAAGCCAAGGAGGCCTGATGTGACCTTCCCCTGTTGTCCCTGTCTTGTCCTCCCTCTGTCCTCCTCACCCTCCTCCAGGCACACCTGTGTTCTCATCCTGCCTCAAGCACACCAGGTAGGACTGTCATTACCTATGACAGCTATGAGGAGCATTCTCATAGCCAATATATTGGGATTGAAAAACTCCAGTAGCCACACGTGGTTCATCGTGTTGCTGATGAGATGTCACACTCTGAGTGGGGCTACACTGATGTTCTACTTACAGTTAAATATTCCTCAGCATTCATCAGTCCAAATCTCTACTGTCTATCTCTCTAGACAAAATGTCTTGTTAGTATTTTATGCAATTACCTATTTCCTTTTTATCTGTATCTTCCCCATTAAAATGCAAATCCCATGAAGGTAGTGCTTTCTCCTAATTGTGCTTACTCTGTATTCCTAACACTTAGCTGTTAGTGTATATAGGTCTGTCTTAAATATTTTCAATGAACGAATGCTGTGGTTTATACCCGGTTTGACCCCATCAAAACTCATGTTGAAATTGGATCCCCAATGTGGCAGTGTTGAGAGGTGTGGCCCAGTAGAAGGTGTTTGGTTCATGGGGATGGATTCTTCATGAATAGATTGCCTTCCCTTAGGGGCGTATGGGTTCACAGTCTTGCTGGAATGGATTAATTCCCGCAAGAGTGGGCTGTAAAAAGAATCTCCCTTCCTCAGTTTTTCCTCTCTCACTTTCCCTCTTGCTATGTGATGTTGTTGTTTTTCAGGTGTCCGCTCTTCTTCTGCTTTTTGCAGTGAGTGAAAGCAGTCTGAGGTCCTCACAAAAGGCTGAGCCAATGCTGGTGGCCAACCTGCAGAATTTCTAACTAAATAACTTTTTTTTTTTTGAGATGGAGTCTTGTTCTGTTGCCCAGTCTGGAGTGCGATGGTGCAATCTCCACTCACTGCAACCTCTGCCTCCCAGGTTCAAGCAATTCTCCTGCCTCAGGCTCCTGAGTAGCTGGGATTGCAGGTGCCCGCCACTAGGCCTGGATAATTTTTGTATTTTTAGTAGAGACGGGGTTTCACCATGTCGGCCAGGCTGGTCTGGAACTTCTGACCTCAGGTGATCCACCTGCCTCTGCTCCCAAAGTGTTGGGATTGCAGGCGTGATCCACCATGTCCAGTCACCTTCTTCTTTATAAATTATCCAGTCTCAGGTATTCTGTTACAGCAACACAAAGCAGACTAAGGCAGTGGATATGTTCAGGAGAGAGAGGATACAAGTTTTGGAATCATCAAATATCAAGAGAATTTGAGAACCATTTCACTGGTGGAGTATCTAATTTCAGAAAATAACTAGGGAAAGGGAAAGGAGGCAAAGAATATGAGAACAGTTTTATTTTGCCCATCAGGCAGTCAACAGTTTTATTACTGAATTTTTTCAGAATGCAGATGCAAATGAGATGTGTTACTTATTTAGCCCCTCAAAGACCCCTGGTGTATACCTGTTATATGCACCAGGAGAATCAAGGAATACAATAGAGTGTAGAGGAGTCAAAATAATACATGGAATTACTGAGATTTCTGCTGATCTAAGGGGATTGTGTCTTTGACTTAGTGTATGGGCAGGATATTTTCACACTGGGGGATTGGGAAGGCTAATATTGGACTTGGCTAACATTTCTCCATTTTAGCTTAGGTACAAGATCTCAAGCCCAAAGACATAGTCAAATGACCCTGATACCAGACTACAGCTTTGCTCAAAGACACGTGGCTGTTCTTTAGTGATGTGGTTGCAAATCCTCTGTTGAATCAAATGTGTATAAGAGATAAGCTTCAGACCTCAGCAAACAAGCCTAGTTTTAGGGGCTTCTGCAAAGGTGTAGATCGGAAGCATTTTTCTTATTTAATGCAGACTGTGTGAGTGCCTACAACATTCTGGCTTCGCAGCCATCTTGGCTCTGCAAGCTTTGGACGTCTTTGTGCTGTGGCTTCCAGTCAGAGCCCTTACTGGGTTGGGTTCTGCAGATGCGGGCAGCCTCGGAAGTAAGACTTCCGGTGCAGATGGAGTCTTACCTAAGCAGGCACATCAGAAGTGATGTCTCAGTTATAGACTGAAGATACTGTCTTATACTAGCCTCATGCATATCAAGGAACAGAATATTTACTGTTTTTCCTCAGCTTTATTAAGGTCCAATTCACAAATTAAAATTGTATATATTTATGATATACAACAGGATATCTTCATATAAGTATATGCAAAATGACTAAATATAACTAATAAACATATACATCACCTCACATACTTATCATTTTGGTGTGGTGCAAACATTTATGACCTACTCTTTTAGCAATTTTCCAGTAAACGGTACACTATTGTTAACTGTAGTTACCATGCTGTACAATAGATCTCCAGAGCTTCCTCTTCCTATCTAACTGAAACTGTGTATCTTGGCTAACATTTCCCTAACCCCTACCCTTGGTAACCCCCTGTTCCTCACAACCACCATTCTACTTTCTGATCCTATGAATTCAACTGTTTAGATTCCACATATGCATGAGATCATGCAGGATGTGTCTTTCTGTTCCTGGTTTATTTCACTTAACCTAATGTCCTCCATGTCCATCCATGTTGTCTCAAATGACAGGATTTCCTTCTTTTATAAGGTGGAATCGTATTCCATTGGACCAGATTTTTTGATCCATTCATCCATTGATGGACACTTAGGTTGATTCCATGTCTTGGCTTTTGTGAATAATGCCGCAAGAAACATCGGGGTGGAAATATCATTTCAAAAAACTGATGTCATTTCCTTTGGATATATATCCAGAAGAGAATATTTACTCTTTTTAAACTGCAGAGCACCAACTAAAGTTCTCTTCTGCCCAGGCTAAATAGGCTGGTGTTGACTGTACAGCCAACTCAAACTCCATCATGTGGTTACAGCAAGGAAAGAAATACTAACTTGGGATTCCCAGGGCCTGTCCACATGACAGGGGAGGGTTTCTACTTATTTCTGGATTGCTTAATCTTGTAGTGTTGAGAAGCATTCCTTAGTATGTAGATGTCTTTGCCCTAGACTGTTGCATGGCAATTCCCTAGATTCCCTAGACAAATCTATAGCAAGAGTCCTGTGACACAGCACTCTGTCCCCCAAGGAAGTCATCATGCTTTGTTAATAGCTGAGAACTTGGATGCCAGAAATACATGCCTTGAAGAGACAGAAACTAACTGGTCTTGAATATGTTAGAGAAAGAGGCCATTCCAACTAAACCTGCTGCCACTTTGCATACTTATCAATGTTAAAAGAAAGCAGCAAAGAGTCCAGTGTTTTTCCTGTAGAACGGAGATAGCATGTAGTGGAAATTTCCTCTCAGACAAAGGTAAGTTCTGGGTCCAAAGTTAACCACTTGCTGAGTCCCTGCTGCATTAATTCTTAGATGGCTGTAGTTTTCTATCAAAATTATGATTAGGTAAGGAAGTATTAGAAGGCGTTCTACTAGATTTAAAACTTAGCTTAACAGCAATTCAATCTTCCTCTGGTAATTAATATCAATTAACATATCCTTCCACAAAAAGTGAACCACTGAATTTGCAGCCCCAAATCCTGTCCACTGAGTAGACTTCCTTCTACCATGGGGTGGGGTTGAAAGCATGGCTGCTGGCCTGGCTGCCTTCCAGCATGGGGAAACAGCTCTGTGCCTTTTCCCCTACTTGTGCCTGCTGTAGGGAACTCCTTTGAGGACACAGAGTGGGTGCCCCATGGAGCGGCAAAGCAGAGAAGCAGGATGCTTGGGTGCCTCCTGCCTCCTCATGCAGATTATTCCTTCTTCAGGACCTGCCTTGGACTGCTCTCAGATACATGCCTTTTAAATGTGACATCATAGGGCATGCTGCTCTGAACATCCACTTGTGCAGTTTGTCACTTCAGCCACACCCATTGTATGGTGGACAGTTTGGGTCCTGCGGTATTTTGGGGTCCACGGTCAGTCTCTACCAAGGTCCAGTTAGAAGTCAGGAGCTGGTTTTCAATTAGAGAATTAGGACATCAGAGCCTGACTCCATAATCCTTGTGCTCTGCACTTTCTCCTGTTGCCATTTTTCAGACTCCAAACAGCATTTGTGTCTGCTCCAGACACTGCTAACACTAACAGTCCTGCCAGGTCCCAAGGCCTAAGTCCTGGGGCACATTGTGCAGCTGCCTAGACTTGCCCAGAAGTTCTTTTTTTTTTTTTTTTTGAGACGGAGTCTTGCTCGGTAGCCCAGGCTGGAGTGCAGCGGCCTGATTTCAGCTCACTGCAACCTCTGCCTACTGAGTTCAAGCAATTCTCCTGCCTCAGCCTCCAGAGTAACTGGGATTATGGTGCACCCAGCTAATTTTTGTATTTTTAGTAGAGGTGGGGTTTCACCATATTGGTCAGGCTGGTCTTGAACTCCTGACCTCAGGTGATCCACCCACCTCGGCCTTCCAGAGTGCTGGGATTACAGGTATGAGCCACCAGGCCCAGTCACCCAGAAGTTCTTTGATGTTGTTCCTTTTCTCATTCAAAACCACTAGGCTACTGCTTACCAGAGCAAGTGAGTGGAAGAAACACACCTCAAACCCTCCCCAAGTTTGCTGCAACTTTGTATTTTGTGGAGGATACAAGGTAAAGTCACCCGCCTCCCATTTGGTTGGAATAGATATCCTAATACACTGTCCCTCTAGAAATGTAACAGTATGACAAACCCTAAAATTTTGTAGGGTTAATCTCACACCTCCAGCAAGCTTATTACAGTGTCCAGAGTTTATTGCTCCCTATTCACTGGATCAAGGTAGAATAATGTCTAGAATATAGTAAGCTAGAAACAAATGATATGGGATGTGAAGCTAACCAAAGTCTCTCTGAGCTATATTTTAGGAACCAGCAGGATGGTGGTCACAGTCTTGAAGCAAAACAATGAAGCCACTTTTTTGTCCCTGCTACGTAATTGAAACTTGCTTTTGAATTCCCTTCCTGACAAGACTTTCTAGGCCAATAGCCCTGCCAAGTGTGTGTGTGCATGATGGGGGCGGATTGTTGGTTTCTCCAGTAGACATATCCAATAAGACAGCCTTCATGATCATCAGTCCCTGGTTCAGTTTAAGATCATCCACAGTCATCCTTCACCACACACGTAGGGTTTATAGTGGCTAATCCAGTAAATGAGGATGTGGTGGGAATGAGTCTTTAAGGCAACACTAATTTCTGGACATTCTCCAAGGATGCAGTTTTGCTTTTGCTTTTGCTTTCTTATTGTGATGCGGCAGAGGGCTTCCGTTTGGCTCTCCTTATCACAACAACCTTCATCCCCATGGCCAGAGAGCTGATATGGGAATTTTGCAATCTGGGACTGAGAAGAAAACCACAGTATGAACCCATGCTCCAACTGGAACCCATAGTTAAACAGACTGGGGCCAAGGCCTTATTCTGACTAGTGAGTCATTGTTGCATTGCAGATCTCTGGAAGCCATAAGCTCATGTGAAGCTGCCCTCTAACAGGCTGATGATTATTTTCATTTAAAGAGAGATCATCATTATTTTGCCATTGCCACAGAACTGGAGTCTCCAGAGAAAATACAAGATGCTTGTTACATTTGGATTTTAGATGAATAACAAATGATTTTCAGTTGCATATAGCATTAAACATACTGACATCAAAACGCTATTTGTTGTTGACCTAAAATTCAGATTTTTCTGGGCATTTTGTGCCTACTCCTCCTAAATCTGGCAATTCTGCAGAGGGCTGGGCTTCTTCCAAAGATGTCCTTCCTGTGTCCCTTATATCACAGCATTTCCATCTGAACAGTGCCACCCATCCTTTTGGGGATTTGGTCAAAACATTCATGGAAATCAGTTTAAACACATCATCAGAAATTCATCCAGGGCGTGGCATAGTCCTCTATAGTTACCTTACCACAGAGATCATTGAATCATGGCAGTGGGTCTTTCCCATGCTGTTTTTGTGGTAGTGAATGGGTCTCATGAGATCTAATAGTTTTAAAAACAAGAGTTTCCCTGCACAAGCTCTCTCTTCTCTTGTTTGCCACCATGTGAGATGTGCCTTTCACCTTCTGCCATGATTGTGAGGCATGCTTTACCCCAGGTGAAGAAAATAGGAGTTGGAGAGGAATGTACAGACAGGCCCCATGTAAAAATCAATCTTGTGTGGTCAGTTTGCACTGAGTTCAGCATGTCCCCTCAGTTTTCACATGTTTCTGAGATGCCACTATTTTCCTTCTGAAAAACTGCATGTGAAGGTAATAAATGACTCATGATTATTTCACTGGAATTTAGATAAAATGTGAACACAGTATAGACCTAGTTCTGTCTTCAGTACTCAGCTCATCAGATGCTGTCACTGTAGTCTCCATGGAAAATTTAGGTTACATTTTTTGTATAATTTGTATGTAAAGGAACATATTTGTATTATTTGTTTTCATGCTGCTGACAAATCATACCTGAGACTGGGCAATTTGCAAAAGAAAGAGATTTACTGGACTTACAGTTCCATGTGGTTGGGGAGACCTCATAATCATGGCAGAAGGTGAAAGGCACATCTCACATGGGGGCAAACAAGAGAAAAGAGTGTGTGCAGGGAATCTCCCATTTTTAAAACTATCAGATCTCATGGGATTTACCAGCAAGAGAACAGCATAGGAAAGACCTACCCCTATGATTCAATTATTTCCCACCAGGTCACTCCAACGACATGTGGGAATTATGGGAGCTATAAGATGAGATTTGGGTGGGGACACAGGACCAAACTATATCAATAGTAGAATGTACTTGATTCAATTTAGGAATCCCTAGTCAAGGCTACAGTTTCTAAATATAACTTATTTTATTTCCTTGACTTTGCTTTTGTGTTATAAGTTGAGGGAATGCTGTATTATTGGGAAAAGCTTGACTTTGAAATTAGAAAGTGATGGGTTTTAATTGATATTCAAGGGAAATCACCACCACAGTGCAAGTTTCAAGCTGTCATTAGTCAAATGGAAATAAGGTGACCACATATAGCTGTAGAATAATTACATAAACAACATTTGAATAATAATTAGCAGAACAAAATGACCAATATCTCATTATTGCCATTATTATTATCATTACTAACAGGACTCCTTTTTCCTATACAAGTTGTAAATAAATAGAGAAATAAGCCAAGTGAGTGGCAAGGGAAATGAACATACCCCCACTGGTATTGTTAAGGTTGTGTTAATATTATTAAGGATGTGCCAATTCAGTGCATATGGCAGATTCTGGCATAAGGAGCAGAGGGCACTTGCTCCCCAAATGCTGCCTTCCCTAGGGAATAAAGGGAGACCAAGTGTGTCCAGGTTTTTCTTCTCAAGTCTACCAGTGAGGTTCAGAGCTGACCAAGTGAAGGGTAGAGAACAAGTGATAGTGTTGCCCCGACCATAGACTTCCCCCTAGATTCTTTTTACCCATTTCTCCCCTGGTCACCCTGGGAAGCTAAGATGTATGAACTGAAGGCTGCCTCTCTTCCTCATTGAGTTTAGTCAATGGCAAGCTCTACCAGGAATTTAAGGAGGGAGTAGAGAGAGGCCAGAGTATTCACAAGCCTGGCTTCCTCCTGAGGAGGTTACCTGAGTCCCTTCACCTGCGCTACCAGGGCTATCTGAGACTGAAGGTCACTGCTCTTCTTAAGGAAGAGATTCATTATCAGGACTGTATCAGTCAGGGTCTCCAGAAAGACAGAAGAAATAGGTACACACACATACACACAAATATATATATATATATATATATATATTTACCATATATAATATGGTATGTACAATGTACATATTGTTGTTATATATAATGTAAAATGTAATAAAATATAAAAGTATGTGCTATATTATATAAATTGCATATTTTATAATTGATAATATGTAATATATTAATGTTTTATATATCATTGTGTTTATATGTAATTTAATGTTATTAATATATTATCTTATTATATATAATACATTAATATATAACATACTTATATAATGATATGGATAATATAGTATATATTATATAAGCAGAGAGAGAAGAGGAAGAGAGAGACTAATTCATTGTAAGGAATTGGTGTACGTGAATGTGGGGGTGTTCAGGTCTGAAATCTGCAGGGCAGGCTGGCAGGCTGGCGGCCTAGGGAAACTTGATCTTGCAGTCTCACATCTGAAGGCTATGTGGAGGCAGAATTTCTTTTCCTTGGGGAGCTTCAGTCTTTACTTTTAAGGCCTTCAGCTGATTGGAGGAGCACCCACATTATGAAGGGTCATCTGCTTTACCCAAAGCTACTGCTTTAAATGTTAATTTCATTGGAACAACTGCTTCATAGTGACATTTGGATTGGTGTGTGATAAAAAACTGGGTACCACGGCCCAGCCCAGTTGACACATAAAATTAATCACGGCAGTGGCTCTCCTGCTGGGTTCCAGCAGCTGCTCCATTCCATCATCTCTCTGGTCTCAGTTGTGACGACAGCTCGGCCACTATGAGTTCCAGGTTGTTGCACTATCATTGTGTACTCTGTACTCCAGGCTTGGTAGGGAGTCTCTCTATGTGCAAACACACCTCAAAGTATTATATTTTTCATGTATCGTATGTTTTATCTTGAGCCTCTCACTAGTATAATAATTGCTATAAGAGAGTATCCCACGGTATGGATGCTCAAAATGAAATTCTGAGATCATATGTAATCATTTATAATCAAATAACATATTATATGGTCCTATATGGGGAATCTTCCTGAGGGAAGATGGAAAATGGGTAAATGATGTTATGTGATGGCTTCAGTTTAATTATCATGCTGATGGCATGGGAAGCAGGTCAGGTGGAGGTCAAGGTGATAGTTCCAATGGCTGAGATATTTAACTGCTGAGGACAAACCAGTGAGCAATACATGGAGAAAAAGCAAAATGGAAAACTCTGAATATGCACTGCAGCCTCTCATCTCTAATGTTGCTCAGGCAGATACATCTGAGGAACAAACCAGGAGCTGATCGTAAGGATCTGTTTTTACCTTTCCTCAAAAAATTTATTCCAAATTTTAGAAAATTAATTTAAACAGATTTAAACATACCTGAATAAAAGAAAAAATGCACTAAAGGGGCCACAATGAGCCATCAGAGCCATGCAAGGCAAAATTACCAAACAAATCTACTGGAACAAACCTGTCAGAAACAGGGCAAGTTCCATTCTATAGAGTCATGGATGCCTTTTATTCTTAATTAACTCAGGCACCTGCTTTACAGTAGATCTGTGTAGATGTTGAGGGTTTGCAAGAGAACACCTCTGCCTGTAATTTGCCCACATAGCCTCCATGTAAGGAGGCAGAGCCAGCCAAATACATAGGCTTCCTCTGAGAGCTTGCTATGAGACCATAACAAGGTAGGAGAACAGTGTCTGAGCCCCTCTCCTGTCGATTACAAACCTCTCCACCTGGTGTGCACATAAAGCCCTGATATCTGCTCTGTTTCAGATACAAAGAAAATGGTATGTGTCCAATGTAAGGGATTCTCAGGAAGGTGAACATTTTGGCTCTTTTCATTTTGTTCCCACCACCCACTCCTCAAAAACAAAACAAAATAAAAGAACCATGAGTCATAATATGATTAAAGGAGAAAGCAGTTTTATTCTTAACATGTAATTTAATGCTTTGTTGGGATCCAAAAATATAATTTAGCTGATGAGACCTAGAATTCAAAATGCATTAGAAAAACAAATCATAAATCATAGAATAGCAAGAGACGAAAATTGATTAATCGATCTGCTGTTGAACATACCAAGTAAACTCCCTCAAAAGGAGTCTTTAAAGTTGCAATGGAAACAATTTTGATTAATGAATTACGTTCACCACCCCCAATTGTAAGGATTGACACAACTGACTGCCTTCTTCATAAATGAAGAAACTTGAGGAGAGAATAGAAGAGCAAAATGCAAAGGCCTTTCGAAAGGATGGGTTTCCCAATTTTCTTGTCAACCTAACTGCTGGTAACTGGGATGAAGAGAAAGGTTAATCTTGGTAATCCCAGGGTTGATGCATTCGGCTGCAGAGGTGGACGTGTAACTGACGAGAATGTATGAGGCATGGTCCAGCCTTTCCTCCAGGCACAGGGCTCACTGTGTATTTAAACATCCATTGTTTGATTTTCTTGTCATTATTGCTTTACCTTATGAAAAATGCCACTTGAGTCATTTTAAATACCTTAAGGTCATAAATCTTCCTTCATTTTAATTAGAACATTGGCAAAAAAGCAGGGGTTACACTTTAAAGCTTTGTACCATCTTCTAGAGGACATGTCACTGGTTACTCTCAGGATTGGGAAGGTGAGATTTTTATAACCCAAGATAGTTATCTCTTTTTCTGGACTCACTTGCTTGCAGCTATTTTCTAGAATACTGGCATCCAAAGATGAACAATGCACATCAGAACATTAGCAATATTGATAAAAATAACATGATAATCTATCTTCTAAAATAATTCTGCTGCATTAAGAATATCATAAATTAAGTTACTACATTGTAAGTGCTGCTGCTAGTACTTCCACCATGTTGTTGACTAATAGCCTCATACCAGGCACCATTTTTAAGGATGGAGGATGGATTCCCAGGATATGTTCTATAAATCCTCTCCATGTCACCTGTCACAGGTTGTTAAAATAATGTTACGTTTAATCAACTAAATCTGACAACAAAAAGTAAGAGAGCTGCAACCTTCACTCATAAGACAATGCAGAGCAGGAATAGAGGTTTTCTCTGTAATGTGCCAAAATTCATGACATCAAATAATAATTGTGAAGAATGACAAATGGAACATGCTGGGATTATGGAAAAAGTGGGGAAGTGGCAGCAGGCCTGAGTACTGAGATTATAAATGGCATCGACGGCAGCCTTGCTAACAGCCTCTCCTCTTGTCTGGGGAAGCAAAGTCAGAAACCAAGTTGTTCATAGCAATGATTGCCATTGCTTTGCCATGTGTCCTTCCTGGAGGAAGCTCTCAGCACAATTCATTATGTCGCATGGGTTAGTTCATTCTCATTATGTGGTTTCTCTCAGATTTGCCATCTTTTACTTGCCAGCTCTGTAACCTGTTATTAAATGTAGAAGAGACGAGAATGATTTCTTTCCCTACGCCCAACTCAAGGTCTTGAAGCATTTGTTTAGGCTACAATATGTAACCGACTAAATATTCTCCCCTAAAATATAGAAAGGACTTTAATTTTAACCAATTTGTCAAGTGTCATGGATTTTTTAAAAGACTATATTTAGTGTGAAAAGCCCTCTGGCTCTTCTCAACCAGTGTCTGACAGTGGAGACAAGCAAATGCAATATTAGAAAACCCTGTGGGATCTCCAGAAAATGTCTAGGAGAAGATTCCTAAATGTGGAAGGAAACAATTTAGGATTTGGAGTCATTTTAATGTCATTACAGGGCATTGCAGCTGTTGTGATCCATTTACGAGGAACACCTTATGAGAGTGAAATGTCACATGTCACACTGCTGCACCTCTCTCCCCTTGCATGCTGGAGAACATCACCCTAAACAGAAACATCACCCTGAAGAGAAAGGCTGGGGATTTGGGTAATTGAGACTTGCTGACAGTCAAGGGCAGCTATCATCTCAGACACGTACACTGCATTCGTATTGCTGGTGCCCAGCTCACAGTTTACCATTTCTTGCCCATACTCCTACAATTGCTGCCTATCTATTAGCTTTACCGCCACACTGAAGTTCATAATTTTCCCTCCTTTACTTGTAACTATGCGCATTTCCTATCACCTTGGGGATGAAAGTCCAATATGTTTTCTTGCTCAATATGTTGGAGGTCACAAGTAATTTAACATTTAATGTTTTATTTAACTCTTAAAATGACCTTGAAAGATAATAGGTAAGTTATTTTCCCATCTGAAAAACTCATGTTCAGGAAGATATATGCATATATTATTTTCCTCTAGACACAGAGCTGATAAATAATAAATGTTTTTAAAATTTATTTCACTTTACTATTTTTTAAGATTCTAGGTGAAAGACAGTAAGCTATAGGGAGATAGGTTTAGAGTTATGAGTGGTAAAGTCAACACCATTAGAAAAGTGGGCATTTATCAGTTAAGGTAGTGTTTTGGAAAGTCAAACTCTGTTGTTTGTATTCATTTATTTTTTAAGGATAGGAAAGATCGTGCAGCCTCCTTTGAAAATGGAACAAAATCCTCTGAGACCAGGTATTTTCCAAATAACTGTAAGGGTATGGCGTGTGCCTGAAGCAAGTCAATGACAAGGAGCACTATCCAAGTCGTGATTTTTTTGTTGTTGTTGTTTACTATCTTCTATTCTTCAATTATTTTTAAAAATCACCAATATTCAGACCCCATCATAAATATCTTATCTGGGAATCTCTCATAAGCATCAAAGGGAGCATGCTGTGATTCAGAAGAAAAATATAGGATGAGCCTTCAGAATTCCATTTTAGCTCATTAATTCCTAAACCAGCAGGAAATGGTGTGAGTCCACGTTTCATTCAGTCTACACAGGACCTGTTTCTTGTCTAAAGTCAGATTTCTACCCAGGATGAGCCCTCCAGGGGACTTATATTGATGCAGGCTGTGCCGCTTGGAGCAACCAAGACAGAAGAGAGTAAAGCAGGAGTGTGGCTCATTAGACTTCTACCAGGAATCTCATTGGAAGGAGAGTCCAAGCCCCACACAAATCTCACTCATTCTCTGTTTCATTCCTTTCAGCCACATGGATTTTAATGAGTGCTAGCATGTCTTGGGCCTTGAGATTCAGGACGCCAGGCTGGATGTGCATTAGCTCTCATGCCTACCAATGCAGTCCTCTTGTCACTCTTTGTGAGCTGTTGCAGGAGAGAAGGCCCAGGATGCATACTGTCCATACTGTTATCTACTATGATCCCTATGACCTAGGCTAATAATCATCGGAACCAGCTGTTGAAATACACCCAGACTAGCTATAGTTATTGCAATCACTAAACAGGTGCTGCCCAGGCCCTCGTTCTCCCTGCTGTCCTGGCTGACTCAATTCTGGTAAACCCCAGCTGGGTGTGGCTGGGAGCTGCTTGGATGGCCTCCACCCTGCCAGCCAACTTGCTGACCCACCAACCAGCTTGATGCCATTTTCATTAGCTGTCCCTGTCCCCACATGTGCCCAAAGGCATAGGAAGCCTGAACATGGGCATGGGTTAACAGCCCGTCTCTTGCAGTAGAATACCAGTGGGAAATGTTCTGGGTTCTTTGGTGATCACCTGATGCTAGAGGCGTCTCCTCTGATTCTCCCCAGCACACTGAGCTTTCTTCTATTTCCCAAACTGCAAGAGGCCACCTAAATTAACCAAACTTGATATCTAGGCTTTTAAAACAAAAGCACAAGTAATACTAGCAGAAGTGGAAGAAAAAAGGCCTCCTTTACCTTTCTTCTGCCACCTATAATTCCAGATGAGTGACTTTTTATGGACCAGACCCTACAAGTGTGATAACTCTTGACCCAAAGAGAGTGATGTAAAAGAATAAACTCTTCTTAGCTGGAGTCTTTGCTGCCTGCCTGTGAGGGAACTCATGGTTATTTGCCCAACGAAATATTGGTGATCAGCAGTAGACACTTGAAAAACATTTTGTGGATATATATATGTATAGACTCACATATACACATATACACACATATTTATCACTGTTGAGATTTAACCAATTTATACATATACATATAAAATTGCACATACATATTTTATGAACATTTTATACTTAAATATTTTTATATTTTTATCTATTTTACATATTTTATATATACGCATATGTATAAATTTTATACATATGCATATATAAAATGTATGTCTAAATGTATACATAGACATATATGTATGTATAAATTGGTTGTCTCATCAACACAGCTAAGGTGATGCTTACATTCAGACACCTGAAATCAAGTCTATTCTATGCAAATAATATATATATATCAATCAGGCAAAACAGACAAAACTGTTTTTATGTAGTTTACATTGTAGTGAGTGGAAGAGAAAAGGAGCAAATAAATAAGAAAAAATATATCATAAATCACATGGTATAGATAAAATTGGTAAAGGGAATGAAGGGTCGGAAGGTAAAATTTCACAGAAACATTTATGTAATGGCCAGAAGTATGTCTGCCAGAAGAGATACAAGTGTGAGATCAAAGCCTTGAGATGAGAGCATAATTAGTGTTCTGGAGGAAAAGCAAGGAGGCAAATCTAAGTGATCGAACTTGGAGAGGTATTGGAGGACTGGACTGTGAGGTCTTACAGTCATTGAAAGGCTTTCAGGATTACCCTGAGTAAGATGGGAGCCATAGAGGTGTGGTCTGCAAACTGATATGATACAGAATATTTTACAAGGATCACTCACTGCACTTTTGAGGACACACTGTAGGGCCATTGGGGTAGACTTAGAGAAACCAGTTCAGGGGTTGATCACAATAGTCCAGGGGAATGTAGAGGGTGGCTATGTAGGGCAGTGGGAGAAGAGGTGGTGATACCTGGTCAGCATCTGAATCTACTCTGTAGGTAGAATGGAAGGTGTTTTATTAATGGAATGGATGACAGACAGAGAACTATAGATCGCTGCCAAAGGCAGAAACTGAGCGATGGGGATATGGCGTTGCAGTGAGATAGGAACAATGGAAGGAAAAAGGATTCAGGGTTAAGCTGGGAGAGGGAGATCAGGAATTGAATTTAGCACTGTAGAGTTCATAACACTTGTGACTATCTAAATGAGTGTATTAAAGAAGCAGGTAGGTAAACAAGACTAGAGTTCAGGGTAACGTTTGTGCTTTAGATATGCATATGGATTCATCAGCATATAGATGGATGTATACGAATGAAGCCAGAGGATGTATATGAAGCCAGAGTGTAGTCCAAGGATTGAGCCGCTGGGTATTCCAAGTTTTAGAGGCTGGGAGATGTGCAGATGCAGAGAAGAAAATTGAAAAGGAACATTCAGGCCAGGCACAGTGGCTCATGCCTGTAATCCCAGCACTTTGGGAGGCCGAGGCAAGCAGATCGCAAGGTCACGAGATCAAGACCATCCTGGCTAACATGGTGAGACTCCATTTCTACTAAAAATACAAAAACAAAAAAAGTAGGTGGTGCACACCTGTAGTCCCAGCTACTCGGGAGGCTGAGGCAGGAGAATCACTTGAACCCGGGAGGCAGAAGTTGCCGTGAGCCAAGATTGTGCCACTGCACTCCAGCCTGGCGACAGAGCGAGATTCTGTCTCAAAAAAAAGAAAAGAAAAGGAACATTCAACAAGCTAAAATTAAAACCAGCAGAGTGTGTTGTCTTGGAAGAAAGATAGCAATGGCGTTTCTAGAAGGTTGGTATAATGAGCAACAGTGTTGACAGGCAATCAAGGGAGATGAGGACCAGTTTCTGGCCACCAAGGTTCACATGTCGAGGCCACTGGGGATCCTGCTAAGACCACTTTTGGTTTGGAGAACATTGACTTATCTAATTGATAATACTAAAAACCAACCAATCAAACAAAACACAGCAAAACAAAACCCAAAACTACAAATAATAAATATTGTGAAGCTCATATGAAAAGTGAACAATTATTAAAGCTTTATATTTCATAACGAAGCAATTACTTAACAGGAACCTTATGTAGGAAAGCCTGCATAACTCCAAGTTGCTCCTGGCATCAGTATGCATGGTCCTTTGTCTTCACAATCTCTCCAAAGGCCCGTTCTGACTGCCACTTAGTGACGAGCTCATGGGGTGCACTTACCTCTAATGTTTGTCCACCATCACTTCTCTGCAGTACGTGAAATGTGTTCTCCGAGAGAGCTCTGGAAACATCTGCCTTAGTCTTGCTGTTTGTTGACCCCTAAAGACTGAGCCCCAGAGCCTCACTGAAGTTGTTCCTTCCTTCCTTGCCATGCAAGTGGGTTACAATCCTGCTCAGAATTATGGCGTGTTTTTCTCTAGCTAACTGAAGAGGGAGCCAGGTCCTGTAGTGTCTTGCCATGTCGTCTTTGGACAGAAGTAAACCACAGTCACCTCTTCTTTTCATGGTTTTCCCTCAGAGCGGATCAGTGAAAAGACATGATGTGTATTGCGGTAGGCAGGCACTACCCTGCTCCCAGACTCTCACTGCCTGCCATTCACGCCTGTGTGTTCCTCTCCCACAGTGAATAGAGCTGGCCTGTGTAAGTTATAGAATATAGCAAAAATGACTGTTCAAGTTGTATTGTTGTCCATTTTTGCATAACACATACACATTATCTCTCTATTTTTGTGGGTCAGGAATCAAGAGTATCTTAACTGGTTCTTGTGGCTGCGTCCCTCAAAAGGCTGAAGTCGAGTTAAGACTTGACTGAGCTGGGAGGGTTCATTTCTAAGCTCACCCAGGCTTTGCTGTTAGTATTCATGATCTCACAAGCTGTTTTCCTGGGGCCTTAGTTTCTCTCTGTAGGTCTAAGGCGTCTCGCAGTTCCGTGTCCTGTTGTCCTCTCCACGGGGCAGCTAACAACATGGCAGCGTGTTTTATCAAAACAAGCAAGTGAGAAGGAGATGGAGGGGTAGAAAAAGGGAGAAGGAAGAGGGAGAAAAAGAGCAAAAGAGAAAGAGGAGAAAAAGGAGAAGGAAGCGAGGGAGAGAGAGAACGTATGTAATATGTAAGCAGGACACAATACTATTTTATAATCTAACCTAAGAAGTGGCATCCCATCACTCTGGTCTACCCACTAAAGCAAGTCACAAGGTCCAGCCCACACACAAGGAGAAGGGATCACATCAGAGGTAAATACCAGCAGGTGATGATAATTAGGAGCCATTTGAAAAGCTGACAGCCATACAAGGTTACGTAATGAAAGATATCACAGCTTCCAGTTTTTCCTCTGGGAACCCCAAAGTGGCCGTTTGGAGATGCTCATTAGCAGGAAATAAGGCTTCCTGCAAAGCACTAACATTAACTTGCCAGGCCTATGAAAAAACTACCTTAGGAGTGGATCTTCCAGCCCCAGTCAAACCTTCAATGACTGCTGGCTCCAGAGAACATCTTCATTGCAACCTCACGAGAGATAGTAAGTCAGAGCCACCCAGGCAATCTGCTCCCAAATTCCTGACCCACAGAAACTGATTGAGTATTTTGCGGGTAGTTTGTTGCACAGTGGTAGATAACTAATATATTCATACTTTTGCCCCCAGAGGCTCTCCATGGGAATTTCTGGCAGTGTTATGTCCAGAAATGCTTTCATGAGTATATCCACTAACTAAATCTGTAAATACTCTCTATCCTCGAAAGGTCCTTCATTCTTCTTGTAAAAAACTGGGAATAACTGATTTAAATTGTCACCAGAACAAGCAACAGTAGGGTTTGAGGATTAAGTGTGAAAAAGTCAATTCTTTCTAGAAAATGTCCAGAACTTTATGCTAAAGTTGCACCATTTGTTTTGAAGCTGATGGGCTGAAATCCTATAGCATGTCAGGAATTTTACTCAGTTTTAAGTCATAGTATAGTGAAAAGAAAAGAACTTTAGGTTCTCTGCAGCAGGCAAATAGCTTTTTTGGACTGAAAAAAATCCAGCTTGCTGCATTGCTAAGGACCTCACTTACTCAGCAGGCCGCCTGAAACACCAGAAAGGAATTAATAGCAGCATTGAAATTCAAAGGTTTCTCCAATTGCAAGTGACCTTTTTTGATTTTGATGTGTGTCTGTTTCCCACTGGAGTTAGTGAGAAAGGTGAGCTAGGGTCTTCACCTCTTCTGGGGCATTCTTAAGAACTCTGCCTTCCCCATACCCTTGCCCCGAAGTGTAGGCATACAATTCCTCCCCAGCCCAAGCCCGTGGAGTCTACACACACATGCACTCATGAACATAGAGACAAAGACAGTGAGAGCCTGTCTGGTCCCTTCAGACTGCTTTGCTGATTTTGATTTACAGAACATACTGTAGCCTTTGCTCATTCCATTTATGGAACATAAATATTTCTTAGCCTCACATAACTAACAGATAACATTTCTTTCTTGAATGTCCCATTTATTTTACCTCCTAACATCACAGCTATCTCTAAGGCATCTATATCAGGAGAAAATCAAAGTTAGTAATATCGACCCTCAGATTGGAATCCCCACCATTCCCTAAACAGGGAGAATGACCTCCTTACCTTTATTCACCTCAAGTTAGAGGTCAGCTTTGAATTCCTAGTCTGGGTATCCATAGCCATAAAATTTCTGAATATCTTTAGGGAAGTCAAGTGGTATGAAAATACTTCAGTAGGTGGCTCTCCAGTTTCTCATTTAACTTGTGCTTAAATTTAGCTTCTTAAGTATCTTCTTAAGGGAAAGTAGTTCAGCAGGAGCCAAATACAATTGAAGTGCCTATCTCATCGAGTTGTAAGATCGTCTAGGTGCTATTTCTTTTCCCAAATCTTTCTTTTCATTTCTCATGAGTCTTAATTGTGTTTTTTATCTGGATCTTAAAAAATAATCAGAGCCAACTTGGACAAATGCCATATTCTCCTCTATGATGCATTTTGCTTTGACTTGCATCACTATGTTATAAATAAGACAAGGATGCATTTCTGGTACATGTATTCTATGCCTCACTTATGTAATGCATTAGGTTGAAGAAAACATATATACATAGGCTCTATCCTAAGGGTCATGATAGTCTGTTGGGGAGATGAAAATTCCATCATCATAGCTAACACCTATTGATATGATTTGGACTTGTGTCCCTACCCAAATCTCATGTCAAATTGTAATCCCCAATGTTGTAGAAAGGGTGTGGTGGTAGGTGATTGAATCACAGGGGCAGATGTCCCCCTGGCTGTTCTCGGAATAGCGAGTTCTCATGAGATATGGTTGTTTAAAAGTGTGTGGCACTTCCCCCTTCACTCTCTTCCTCCTGCTCCGGCCATGTGAAGACATTTTTCCTTCCTCTTTGCCTTTTGCCATGATTGTAAATTTCCTGAGGCCTCCAGCCATGCTTCCTGTACAGCCTGTGGAACTGCAAGCCACAACCTATGGAACTGTGAGCCAATTAAACCTCTTTTCTTTATAAAATTATTCAGTCTCAGGTATTTCTTTATAGCAGTGAAAGAACATATTAATACACTTACTGAATAACAGGCTGGGTACTGTTTTGAGTGCTTTGGTATAGGAACTTCTTTACTCATCATAACAATCTTAGGAAGCAGGGACTATTAGTATCCTCTTCTCCAGGTGTGGAAGCCGAGGTAAATTTTATCCGAGGTAATGGCTAGCAGTTGACAGACTGGGATAAGAGCCTCACAGTTCTAAATCCTGAGCTCTGGATCTTAGCCACTGTAGTAAAATGCCTCTCCAAAAGCAAGTCAGTTAGGGCTTTATGAGTCTCTGCTGCTCTTGAGAATGGAATTTCAGAAAACATGCTGGGAGTGGGCACTTGCCAGAATCAGGATTGAAGCTATCCGCTAAACCTTCCTCTGCTAGAGCCTTCCCAGTAGCCGATGGCAAGCAGATCCCCACTCCCATCCGACTCCTTTCCCACTCCATGCCTTTACTAAGGTAGTTCACAGCCTGTGATCTCCTTCACCTCGACATGTCACAGACCCACCTTCAGGCTGGAACTAAAATTCCTTCTCCTTCATGTATCTTTTCTAATCCACCCAAGGGTGAACATTTTCTTTTTTTTTTTTCCTTCTGGCAAATCTTCCTAATGTCACTCAAATAAATTTGAGTGCCTTGAAGCAAGAGGTATTTTGACATAGACAGGGTTGTGTAGAAGGCATTAAAATCAGGGTGATAATATTTAAGTTTAATCATCTATTTAATAGAACTCTTTCTTAGGGTCATGGAAACTGTCAGTGATATTAAAAATGGTTAACTGTTTCAGGGTCATTAATCTGGCAGGAAATGAACACTGGATTTCAGGGACAGACTACATTAAGTTGAAGTTACATTGTGAAGGGACACGTAGTATATTTCTTAAGAGAATACACTTAATTAAAAACAAAGAAGTACTAATGACTAGAAAAGTAAGGGACAGTAACTGGCCCATAGGAATGGACCTAATGCATACAGACAGAAAAAGCAGATAATTTGCATAACCTATTTGCTTCAAAAAAATGCGCAAAATATCTCTTCTTCCTATCCCAGGGCCCAGGAAGCTTAGTTCTGAGGGAACACTGATATGCCTTACAGACTCTCACAGTTCCTCATTGGGTCACATATTTCACACTCGACTTACATCTGACTTTCTACAAACTGCATTACAAATATAACCACTTCTGTAAATAACTTGTAGCTTCTTGGGGACAGGTTCCCATTTCCTCACTTTGTCAAGGGAGGTGTGACATACAGCAGATAGGAGGCACATCATCTTGAGATCTCGGCCCAGCTTTTATTTTCCATAATATGTCCATCCTTACAGATTAAATAGCACAAACTGAGTATTTGAGAATATGCTTCACTTACTAGTGTAAAAAAAAATTAATAAATTAACACTTCAAGCCCAGAAGAGGGAGAAGAGATAACCAAGCAAATGGAATGGGTCTGGTGGGTGTCACAGCTAAAGGGCCCACCCTTCATTCCTCAGGCAAAACTGTATCCAGGGTAAGAGACCCCAGTTATGGGAAAAGTGCTGCTTCGTGAGTCTATACAGGGATCTCCCAGAATTCTCAGCACAATTCTCATTCTAGCTCTTCAGATAAGCACAGGAGCAGGTGAGCACAAGCCGCACCTGGAAGGGTCTGGCAGACCAGAATAAGAGTCAAAGAACAGATAGGACCATGGGCACGTGACCAAATGTCAGGTGCTTGTGTTGACGTATACATTTGAGAAATCTATGTTGAGTTTTGGCCTCCATCCATAATATTCTGAAAATTAGATAAAATCTGGTATAATAGGGAGTGGTTGGAGGGATGCTTCTTTACTAAAGAACAGGTTTGTAACTACTCTGAAGAAGTGGGAATTTAAAATGTAAATTAAGTCTGGGTGCAGTGTCTCAAGCCTGTAATCCCAGCACTTTGGGAGACTCAGGTGGATGGATCACTTGAGGTCAGGAGTTTGAGATCAGCTTGGCCAAACATGGTGAAACTCTATCTCTATGACAAATATAAAAATTAGCTGGGATTGGTGGCCTGTGCCTGTAATCCCAGCCACTTGGGAGGCTGAGGCAGGAGGATTGCTTGAACTCAGGAGGTGGAGGTTGCCGTGAGCAGAGATTGTACCACTGCACTCCAGACTGGGTGACAGAGTGAGACTCTTTCTCAGAAAAATGTAAATTAAGTTTAATCTTAGAAAATTAAAATCGTATTTTCCACATCCAAGTTGTCAACAGAGTTTCATACCTACTATGTGTGGAAGCACTCAAAGAAGAAAATAAATATGACTGTCAATTCCACCACCACAAATGAACCACTGTTGACGTGTTCATGCCCTTCTTTGCAGTTTTCTTTTCTGAGGTATGTACTTTACGTGTTGACAAACAAACAAAACAGCAGCACAAATTCTTAGTCATCTCTGCTAAGCCTCTTAGGGGAATAGCACCATCTGCCTTCACGGGTAGATGTTTAGCAACACTTCCTGAGGCACCTCGAGTGCATGTTCTGAAAGAAGAGGGAGTCACAAAGGGGACTTGAAGTAGCTGAATTTTCTAGAGTAGATTTGAGAGTAAAAAAGAGAGGTATCAAAATAGCAGAGGAATGTGGTGCCATGAAATGTCTTAGATGAGCAATCTCCATTGTCAGGGAATTTTCAAAGACATTTCAGGAAGTTCATCTCCAGTATACAGTTCCACTGGGTTTGAACTGTGCTTCATCCAATTCCTCTCCACTATATAACGTAATCTGTAAAAGTGACCTTGTTTGATAACTTCTGTTGTACTTTTGGGAGCTCTTTTCCAGGTAATGGTTGATCAAAGCTCAGAGAGAGAACAGCTGGGACCAGGATTCAGGTGGTTAAAAATATAAAAATAAAAAAATACACAAGCCCAATGTTGGTAACTTGCCCAATGAGCATCAAACTTGCTGCTTTTCTTTGTAAGGAAACCCTATTTTATTATTTAATTCACATCTGAAACACAATAATCTCATGTAGGTGTGACTCTAGTTGGGCTGAGGAGAGCTCCACACATTCCATGAATTATTAGGTCAGAAGCGGACATGTGACCCAATTCTGGCCAAACGGAAGTGAGGAAAGGTTTGCTGGAAACTAAATACATTCTTTAATCACAGTTGACTGTTATAGAGCCAGCCCTCCTCTTCTTTTTGGATATCCAAAAGGAAACGCATCCCCCTACTTCCTCCTGGCATCCACTTTCCATCAGCAAAAGGGCTCAGACTTATGCCAAGTTTGATTTTCACAGGAGAGGGGAAAACGCCAACTATCAGCCTCTTGACTGACATCTTTGAACCATGCAGCTGTCCACTCTGGAGCTGCTTTGCCCACCGGCCAGCTCTGCTGCATTAATCGCTAATGTATACTGGGCATCACATGCCAGGATTGCATTTAGTCTTCTTGCTTCTATATTAATGGAAAGAATTGGTCAGCACTTTTATTCTTGGTGTCTCTGCTTGATGGACATTAACTATGGAATGTACATGTAGCATTTTTAGAGTTAAGTTGTCAACATGTCTTATACATTTCCATGGTTATTGGTCTAATCAAGCCTATTCATTTTGTTGCTAATTTAACTAAATTAATTGTCCCAAAAATAGTCCATTTTTAAATTTATTGGCAAACAGTTCTGCATAACAATCTCTTAAATTTTAATGCCTTCTTTATATTTACTTAGATTTTCTTTCTCATTCAATGTTTAGTATATTTTCCTATATTTCTGATTAGATTTAGTTGAGGTTGACCTACTTTATCTTATTTTTAAAGATTAACATCTGTTAAGTTTAAAGTTTTATGTTAACTATTTTCTAAAAGAAAAGCTTCTCTTTTCTTTTATTTCTCCAGGTATCCTTTATTGTTTTTGAGTTTTTCTAAATTGTTTCTTTGAAAATTTACTTCAGGCCACACACAGTGGCTCGCGCCTGTAATCCCAGCACTTTGGGAGCCCGAGGTGGGCAGATCATGAGGTCAGGAGATTGAGACCATCCTGGCTAACACAATGAAACCCTGTCTCTACCACAAATACAAAAAAATTAGCCAGGTGTGGTGGCAGGCACCTGTAGTACCAGTTACTTGGGAGGCTGAGGCAGGAGAATGGCGTGAACCTGGGAGGCGGAGCTTGCAGTGAACTGAGATTGCACCACACTCCAGTCTGGGCAACAGAGCGAGACTCCGTCTCAAAACAAAACAAAACAAAAAATTACTTCATTATTATTTTATTTAATTATTAACTAATGAAGTAATTTGCAAGATTGTGGTTTTTCCACTGACTTCCTTTTGGCACTCGTTCGCCACCATTACTTTCTTTTGTTTTCTTTTCTTTTTTTGTTGGAGACAGAGTCTCCCTCTGTTGCCCAGGCTGGAGTGCAATGGCACAATCTCAGCTCACTGTAACCTCCGCCTCCCAGGTTCAAGTAATCCTCCTCTCTCAGCCTCCTGAGTAGCTGGGATTACAGGCTTGCCACCATGCCCGGCTAATTTTTGTATTTTTAGTAGAGACGGGGTTTTGCCATGTTGGTCAGGTTGGCCTCGAACTCCTGACCTCAGCCATCATTCCTTTCTCGCACTATTCTATCTAGGAAGGAGAAACATAAGCCCAGAAATGTGAGGTGTGAGCACCCGGGGCTCCTGTTCTCAACCACATTCTTGGTCACAGCCCCATTCTGCTGCAGGCTCCATTATCTGTCCTCCTCCTTCCCTAGCACTGTCACACTGTGGTGAAACTTGGTCTTAGAATAAATGTTGAGGAAAATTATTTGTTTAAATAACTTTGGTTCATGGATCATTTCTCCAGCCTTTTAATCACTGTAGAGTGCTTCTCTACCTACAGAGAGACAAAAGCTGGGGAAGTGGTTGTTTCTGTTTTGTTTATTTTTCTCTCTTCTTGGTCCAACTTCTATGTTTCAGGTACTTAGCCTTACTTCAGTTACTGGAAATCACTCTTGTATCTGTATGGGCTGTGTGTGAGGTGACTTTCTGCCACAGCATTTTAAGAATCTGTCCCATAGATTTCCTGTTGTGACCCATTACACAGTTACCCACTGCTGTAGGATTTTCTCCTTGGTCAATTTGCAAGCCAGGGAACCCTGGAGTCCTGCATGGTGGCAGGTCTATGCTACTGGATTTCTAGGATAAGAGGCCTGCTCAAGAAGAACTGAGTCAGCATCTCCATCTTGAATCTTCAAGCTCAGGTGAGGTACCATGAGTCATCCAACCAAATTGAGAAATTGTAAATCACTGTTGTTTTAAGTCACTAGTTTTGGAGATTTTCTTTAGGCAATAGATAACTGAAACAGAAATCTGACCCTAGAATTGGATACCATGCAGTTTTAAAAAAACATGTGACATTGTAGTTGTGGCCAGGTAGTAAGTGGAGGATGGTTAGGAAACAATGAATTTCTTAAAAATATAAATGAACTGTTTCAAGCAATTTCTCTATAGGAAATGTGTGATGGTGTCTTATATAACTTGATTAGAAAATGCAACACAAGGGTAATGGCTATGGAGGCAGGAATTACTATGAAGGATCCTTCCCTTTGTTGGAAGTAATTCTTAAAAAATTGATAGGCTCATACTTGGAACATTCCAGAAGAAAGTAGTTCTTTGACATGGTTCTTACCAGCTAAATATTGTAACTTACTTACAACCTGGAGATGAGAGGTTTGCAGAGCTTGCAGAATAAATAAGTGACATCTACACGTGTTCCCCCAACCCCCTTCCCACCACTAGCAGCTCTTGTACAGGCAGAAATACAGCTAGAGCTGTCTCCTGCCTTTATAACACACCAGTTCAACCAAGTTGATCCTAAGCATGTGGTCCCCTACTGGAGAATGAGTCCCCCGTATAGCTTTATAGTTCAAGGCCAACTGCAGCTCTGAGCTAGGGTAAAGATTTTCTCAGCACACAGGCTTTCCTTACTCCAGTCACCCTTCCGCTGGGCTCCTACTCCTTGTCTGAGATGGGCCTCATGGCTGCATCTCATGTGGAGCAGCTCCCTGCTCATCTCCTTTTCCCAGGATATTACTAGGCCCAGCTGTAGCCGTGGCCAAGCAGACTGCTGCCAGGCATTTCTTCACCGCACTCCTCTTTAGAGAGCTTAGCAAAGGTTTTCCACATGTATTTACTTAACTTGAATTAGCAAAATAGGAAAATATCGAGGAATTGTGACTCTTCATTTGTATACAAGAGATTTTCTGCTCCAAATCCTTACCTATCTTGCAAACTCCTTCTAATTTTATCTTTGTTGATTTAGCTTAAACGTCCTCTCCTCTGTGAAGCTTTCTTTGAGATAGTTCCTCAAAATTGTTTGCCTAATAAGGAATTCTGTTATTGGTACTCCTATAGTGAGAGGTGAAGCCAGCCGGACTTCCTGGGTCTAGTGGGGACTTGGAGAACTTTTCTGTCTAGCGAAAGGATTATAAACACACCAATCAGTGCTCTGTGTCTAGCTAAAGGTTTGTAAACGCACCAATCAGCACTCTGTAAAAACACCCATCAGCACTCTGTGTCTAGCTAAAGGTTTGTAAATGCACCAATCAGCACTCTGTAAAAGCAGACCAATCAACACTCTGTAAATGGACCAATCAGTGCTCTGTAAAATGGACCAATCAGCAGGATGTGGGTGGGGCCAAATAAGGGAATAAAAGCTGACCACCAGCCAAGGAGCAGGCAATGCATAGCAATCCGCTTCCAGATTGAGGAGGGTTTGCTTTTTGCTCTTCACAATAAATCTTGCTGCTGCTCACTTTTTGTGTCTGCATTACCTGTATGACTGTAACACTCACTGGGAAAGTCTATGGCTTCACTCTTTAAGTCAGCGAGACCAGGAACCCACTGGAAGGAGCAGATGACTCTGTATGTGCTATTTTTAAGAGCTATAACACTCATGGCAAAGTCTGCAACTTCACTCCTGAAGTCAGCGAGACCGTGAATCCACCAAAAGGAAAGAACTCTGGACACATCTAAACATCTGAAGGAATAAACTCTGGGCACACCATCTTTAAGAGCTGTAACACTCACCATGAGGGTCTGTGGCTTTATTGTTGAAGTGAGTGAGACCGAGAGCCCATCGGAAGGAACAAATTCTGGACACAATAGCATCCTTGCTTATTGACATTTATTCGAGTAAAAGTAGTGGCGATTGGTATTAGAAACTACGTTTATATATCAACACTTTAAAATACATTGTTGGCAAGGCATGGTCATGCCTGTAATCCCAGCACTTTGGGAGGCCAAGCCTGGTCCATTACTTGAGTTCAAGAGCTCAAGATCAGCCTGGGCAACAGAGCAAAATCCCGTCTCTACAAACCAAAACCAAAACAAAAATTAGGTGTGTGTGGTGGTGTGTGCCTATAGTCCCAGCTACTGGGGAAGCTGAGGTTGGAGGAGTGCTTGAGCCCAGGAGATCGAGGTTGCACTGAGCTGAGATTGTGACACCGCACTCCAGCTTGGCGACAGAGTGAGATCCTGTCTCAGAGAGGAAAAAAAAAAAAAAAAGAACTATATCTTCTCGATAACCTAAAACAAGTAAACTGTTCCATTGTGCTGATGAACAAAGGAAACACATAAGAGAGGCTATCCAACTAGCAAGTGGTAGAGCCCATTTTCATTTTTTCCAACAAAGCATGCTACATATAGGTCTTACAGTACTGTAATTAGTTGAATATGTATTATTCACTTCACAGACAGAATTTGTTGTAAAAAGGACTCATCTTGTTAATTTACATTGTTTTCTAGTTAATGTGCATGGAACAGTTGTCATGATATAAAATTCATGCTTGCTATTCAACTAGACAGATGTTTTCAGAGTTATAGTTTAAGTTTACATTATGCTCCTATTCTTGGCTTAGTAAAAGTTTTGTTAGTATGGGAATGAAACAAATTTCAATACTTTCTATTTATATGTACTTATTCTGCATATATAGGTGATTAAATTGTGATATCGTGCTTTGATTTTATTTTTTCTTGTCGGAGCGGCAACAAATTATTCACATTACATTTATGATGTTCTGTATCTAGGTGGGTTTAACCTCTATAGAACCTATGAATACTCATGGTCTTTTTTTGGAGGACATTCAATTGCCTCTAATAAAAACTAGTATATATTTAAATGTTAAGTCGATGTTATTTCTGATTACTGTACCTAAAGGTTTTTCCTGTCCACGGCCAAGTATAACAAAGTCAAACTTAATTGAATTTTTTGAAGTTCAAAGATACCATCATCTCTAACATTTCAAGAAATTAATTAGCCCTTTCGGCCTATTCCTATGTAATGCCTTCCCACCAACAAATGTTAATTTACCTTGTCCTTAATTTACATAATCACCACACAGCATAACCCAAGTCAAGGTAAAAAAGAATGGAAGTAGAGTCATACTGGTGATGTTGTTCATGTGATTTGAAAAATGCAAAACTGTCCCAGCTGCCAAACTAAATCTCTGGCCCTGTTTTGCATTTCCTGAAGTTCAGTGTTCTACCCGTAGTAGAAGGATGATTGACTTTCTAATCATGACCTCCGTAGGGATACAAGGTGATACATTGAAGACAGAAGCCAGTCTAGTCGTCTAGCGCACATCATTCTAGGAAGTTCTTTTTATTTTTGGAAAGAGGAGTCTCACTCTTGTCACCCAGTCTAGAGTGAAGTGGTGCCATCTCAGCTCATTGCAACCTTTGCCTCCCAGGTTCAAGTGATTCTCCTGGCTCAGTCTCCTGAGTAGCTGGGATTACAGGCGCCTGCCACCATGCCTGGCTACTTTGTTTTATTTTTGGTAGAGACCGGGTTTCACCATGTTGGGCAGGCTGGTCTCAAACTCCTGACCTCAGGAGATCTACCTGCCTTGGCCTCCCAAAGTGTTGGGATTACAGGCATGAGCCACCACGCCCGGCCAGAAGTTCTTTGGTTTATAGTTCCCACATCAGTGAATTGGTTGTGAATTGTGCTGCCGTAAGCCCAACCCAAAAATGTGAGTATTCACAGCCCCAGATCCTTATCCATATTAATCTATCCTCCCTACTCCAGAGTCCATCACCATAACAACCCATGGTCTGCAATAAACAGAGATGCCATCATCAAGAAAGGCAGCAGCCGCACCTCTACAAAGATTAATGTTACCCACGATTCAGGGAGGTTTGTTTTCAGGACTCCTATGTGATTCTCTTGGAAGCTCTCAGTTTTCTGTACTTGTTAATTCCGTGGAATCCTCCCTTGAAAATCTGCATTTGGATCAGGGTTCTCCTGAGGTCCTGCTGGCAGAGGTATTGCTTAGAGCCATGTGTTTTCTGCCTCTTTCATCATCAGTGAGTGAGCAAATACAAAGACAGCACAGATCATAAAAAATAAATATGAAGATGAATATATATATACACACACACACACACACACACACACACACACACATTTATTTATTTATTTGCGATGGAGTCTCATTCTGTCTCCCAGGCTGGAGTGCAATGATGCGATATTGGCTCACTGCAACCTCCGCCTCCCAGGTTCTAGCCATTCTCCTGCCTCAGCCCCCCTGAGTAGCTGGGATTACAGGCACGTGCCACCACGCCCGGCTAATTTTTGTATTTTCAGTGGAGAAGGGGTTTCTCCATGTTGGCCAGGCTAGTCTCGAACTCCTGATCTCAAGTGATCCTCCTGCCTTGGCCTCCCAAAGTGCTGGGATTACAGGCGTAAGCCACCATTCCCAGCCAGAAAAGAATATTTTAACATCTACCTGTATCTATCTGGATCTTGGCTCACTGCTTCATATTTCATGGAACATCATTTCTGAGAGATTAATTGATACAAAACAGTCATGCACACCTCCATCTACACACACACACACACACACACACACGAGTACCATGGCAAACACGGTTTTGAAAACTGTCTCGTAATATGATTCCTTTGCATAGTGCTTTATTCTTTTGAGTCTTCTGAACATTCCTGCAGTGAAGAAACTGGTTTATCTAATTTAGTTTCCAAAACTTACTTGAGCACTGATGAGAAAGCAAATTTTAAAATCTCTGTGCATAGCTATGGAGTTATGAGATGAAAGGAAGTACAGCATATTACCAGAAATGTCACACTGAATAAAGGAATATCTCAGAGGACAAAAAGAGAAGGATGTGCTTTTTCCTGCAAGGAGGCACGGAGGTGTCCACCCACCTTATCTCCCTCAGCGTTCAGCTGGAGGTCCAGTTTGGCTCACAGCAATTCTTTTGCATACTTCCTTTATTCAGCTCACTGAAAATCACCAATTGATATCCATTTCTCAGTACTTTAGAAAGTACTGACAAAGTGTGAGGATTTTTCTGCCAAATGCAAACTCTCCTGGGAAGAGTAGGTAGGTAGGCCCCTTGTCAGAGGTTTTCCAAGGTGTCATCATATAGGGAGCTGGGCATCGCTCACAGTGTACAGTAAAGGGAGGACTATCTCGAGTATCACGTACTGCATTGTAGAGCCTCTCTGAGAGTCCGATCTACGTGTGGGTAGGGTAAGGGCAGGCCGTGCCATAGGAAAGTAAGCTACAAGGGCTAAAGCCTTAGCTGGAGAAGCATGGACACCAGGCGCAGAACGCGGCTCCTCCTTAATCTTGTCATAGGCAAGCACTGCCTGCAGCTCTCTGTAGCAGAAAGAGGTTGAGCCTTAAAGTAGCACTTATTTATTGTGACATTCTGTTATGTTCTCTGGATAAATATAGGATTTTTGTTGCAAGAACTATTGATCCTTTCAAGCATCATAAATTCTCCCTAAGAAAAGAAAAAAATCTGGGCAAATAAGCTAAGTTTTACTTTGTCTTTATAATCTAAATAATAAAAATCTATATACTTTAGAAACAAGATCACACAGAAACCCTTACTAAAAAAGCTTCTGAAAGTTATATTTTGCCATTTTAAAAATCTTAACTGTTGCATCCAAATACTAATTAGATTGTAAGATTCTGAAAGTTTCCTTGTAGCGTTTTTTATTATGCCTGCAACAAAATTATATATATGTAAAATATATACATATGTATGTATATGATAAATGTTTTTCTCAACGAATGAGATTGCAGAGATAAATGTCTTTTCAAAATGCAACCATTACTAAAGATATATGATAACTTTTTTTCAACAGTAAGTTACGGTAGTTGGGCTTTTTCTGTTTACAAGGTTATTTCTGAGTTGTGAAAATTCTCTGTCCATGTATTTTCCTGTATTACCACATTCTTCTGTCATATCCCCCATTCAATCTTCATTGCCACTGAGACAGACAGAAAACAGAAGAACACTTTTTTTTCTCACATCTGTAATGGAATCCTTAGCAGCAGACACTAACTGCTCCAGGTCTGCCAAACAGATGGATTTACTCTCCAACTTATTGCATCCTGTTTGTTTGTTTGTTTTTTTTATGCTACATATCTTTTGTCACCGAATCCTATGGTATGAAGAGAATATAAAGTGTCTTGGATATCGCAAACTTACAGTAAGCAAGGGGCCTACTGTGTGTTTCCCTTCTAGGCCCAGCAAAATATGAGCACAGAACATACACAAATATTTGCTGAATAAATAAATTAATGAGAACTTTTCTCCCAATCAAAATATTACTCTCAGAGCAGCTTGCTTTAGATATTTCCTAGAAGACATCAGATCACTCAGTATGACCTATTACTCCTTTAGCTTCCTCTAATGTGTCATTGTTTATTCAGACTTTAGAGAAATTTTGAATGACCACAAATATCTGGACAATGGGGGATAAATTACCAGACTGTTAGTTTTCTCTTTATTTACTATTCTAGTAAAATACAATGTAACATATGTATCTTATGGTGGACCGTGCATACCCTCCACTGAGTGAAGAGGAAGTGTCTGAGGTGACCTTTCTAAAACCATAATTGGCCAATTATTACTTAATGAAACACACATCTACAGTGTGTCTAGTTTAGGCTCAAAATAACCAGACTTTACCTTGGTCAAAATCAGAACCATTTTAACCTTGCAAAAGTTATTTCTTAAATCATCTTTTTGTATGTTTAAAAGAGAAAGTCTTACAAGATATATTGAATTATAGATATTAAAACAAATATGTTTTCAAAACCCTTGACAGGAAATGTTAACCTTTTCTAAGCTAGGGCTAGAGCTATTTATTTTGCTTCACAGGACACAGTACAGATTAGCCAAAATCATGATGCTAACATATGCTATGAGTAACTTGGATATGAGTCTAGTTTAAGAGCATATGATCTTTCTTTTTTCCTATCTACAAGGTGCAGGGTTACTTATCCAAAAGAAGTGTTCACCATGGAAAGTAATTGACCAACTGGCAGGCAGAATTGTGGCATCCACCTGAGCTTCCATTAGGCAATCAATCTTGCTTTTCCTTTTCCTTACAAAGCCCATGCCACGGGCCCAAAGTTACTGGCAAGTTGCCCTGCTTGTCCCAAATAATAGGAGGAGGCTAGACTTTTAATACAGAGGTAACATAACTCTGAAAATGTCCCAGTGTTGTGTCAGCTGGGAAAGCTTTCAGTCGGTGTCGTTATGCCCTTGCTTTCCCACCTGTGGTGAGGTGCATGCACGACCTCTCTCCCAGAACATTAGGGGAAGCGGCGTCCGCAGAACCCAGAGCTCCGTGCTGCTCAGGTGGAGCTGCCGCCATTAGTATTCCAGAGGTCTCCCGATGTGCTGCAGACAGCTCTGCAGCCTCAGCCTTCAATCTGGATCAGGGATGAGGCAGTTTACATTTAGTTTGGGAAATTGATGTTTAGTAGAGAAGAAGGTGTGATGGAGATGGAGGGATACATAATGAAAAACACTGTTTAATGTTATGGTTGTGAACATGGGCATTTAGATGATAATTTTGATGTTCCTGATGGTATTTCAACAGCAACAGAGCTACCAGACCAGTGTGCTCAAACACATCCTCAATACAAGGCATTTACTGCTCCCGTGTCATATCCAAAGAAGAGCTTGCCTCGTGGTTTATTCCCAGAAAGTCTGGTATAACAAAAGGCATGTGTAATTTACAATTGTAAGATTATTTAACACCATTATTTATATATTTTATGTTAAAATTTAAGTCCTGGTAATGTCTGAGGAGTTATTTCCTTATATGATGCATGATTTCATTCAGTAAAGAAAGTATGTAACACTTTCGATTATATATTCATTAATTCATCCATAAGTGTATACTTTACACTTACATAGTGCTAAGCTTCATGTAATATATATGCTCGGGACGCAGCAACACAATACTCTTCTATGATCCCTGCTTTCATGGTATTCCAAAACTTGTGACAAAGGCCAGTGATGGCCAGTGAGATGAGTTACAAAAGGACAAGGGCATAGTGATGAAACTGACAATAACCCCGAGTTCCTAGAGGCTGGTAGATTTTATCAGTCAAAATAGTAAAGATACAGGTTTTGCTGTAGTACAACTCCCGCTTGTCAGCTGATTAATATAACAGAAATTTACTTTACAATCCTTATACAGGTTCATTCTAGGTCAGCAGGAGTCTCTGCCCCTAATCACTTAAGGACATAGGCTAGGCAGTGGGGCCAGAATTATGCAGAGTGTCGGAGCAGCAACTACATGCTTTAGTTTCGTGAAAATATGTTCCTCTGTGTTCACAATCCTCTGACCAGAACTGGTCACACTGCCCTATCCAGCCACAAGGGCAGGTGTTCAGTATTCAGCGTGCTGGGTGGAAACAAGAGGTAGACAGCACGAATCCCAGTAATGACTAGATGGAGATCCTGCTTCAGAGTCACAGATGAATTTCCCCTTAACTCACAAGGCTTTATTTCTCCAGCTCATACATTATTCAACACCTCCTACAAATGGAAGAACTGTTTCCTGAGCCAACATGGCACTTATTTTTTTATCCTTTAAGCCATTTTATTTAACAATATATTTCTTTTTGCCATCACCATATCCCAGTTCTTGGCCTTTAATAAATATGTACTAAGTGAATTAATGTTTGGCTACACTTTGTGCCTGATGACAATGGCACTTGGCTGTGTGTGTTCCACGGAAATTCCTCAATACTGTTAACAAAGTGTTTACCAAATAAGATTGAACCAACTTGGAATGTGTGTCTTCCCTTAGACATCTATAATAAGCATAAGCATATTACAAAATTTAACTACACAATAAGAGCTGTGCTATATAATGTCAGTTTAAGGGTTAGGTTCAGCAGTAGAGTAGTTTTCTGTTTGCTTGTTTTTAATCCTAGTTCCTTTATTAATTTTGGCAAAAGTCTTAAATTTTCTGGGCCTTAAATTTCTGTAAGTGTGTAATGGTGACAATAATATATACCTATGCTATTGTTTGAGTTAAATTATATGCCACATAATGTTCTTAGCCCAATATTAATAAATAAACGAAACAGCCAAGGTGCGATGGCTCATGCCTTAATCCCAGCACTTTGGGAGGCTGAGGCAGGCAGATCACTTGAGGTCAGGAGTTCGAGACCAGCCTGGCCAACATGGCAAAACCCAGTCTCTACTAATAATACAAAAATTAACCAGGCGTGGTGGCAGGCGCCTGTAATCCCAGCTACTCGGGAGGTTGAGGCAGGGGAGTGGCTTGAATGTGGGAGGCAGAGGTTTCAGTGAGCAGAGATAGTGCTGTTGTGTGGCAGGCCAGGTCTCACTGACACAGGCCTCCATAACAACGGTTTCGCTACTGACTGAGTGGTTAAGTTAAATATTAAAAGCCAGTCCCCTTATACAAAGTCTGGGATGTAACAAAAGCCCGCTAAGAGTTTTTCCTAGGCCTTTTCTGGGCCTCAAACCATGACAAAATAACAAGGAATTCTTAACAGGACCCATTTAGGATTAAATGAGTTTTACTGTGGGTCTGAAGAAACTCCCCAGGCCTCCACAAACAAGTTTATTGGGGGTCTGAAGGAACTCCCCAAACCTCCGTGATTTAGTAGGAGACAAGATGAAGGTAATCACCCCAGCACCTGGACCCATTTAGATTAAGTAAATTTACTTTGGCTCCAGGGGAAGGTCCTCAGGACTCAGACCTTAGTTATAGATTAGAAGAAGTTAATTACTTATGTCTTCAGATGAATACACACTTACAGAGAGACATATAGCTTAGAAGGTATATTGGCTCTGGAAAATTTTGTAATTTTGAGTTGGTCTGGCAATAATTTCCAGGCCTTCTCCCTGTAACCAGTTGCAGAAATAAAAGCTCTCTTCCTCCCCAGCTCATCTGCTTCTCCTTTTTTTTTTTTTTTTTTTTGTTTTTTTTTTTAGACGGAGTCTCGATCTGTTGCCCAGGCTGTAGTGCAGCCTGGCAGATCCAGGCACCATCTCGGCTCACTGCAAGCTCCGCCTCCCGGGTTCACGCCATTCCCCTGCCTCAGCCTCCCCAGTAAGCTGGAATTACAGGCTCCCGCCACCACGCCTGACTAATTTTTTGTATTTTTAGTAGAGACGGGGTTTCACCGTGTTAGCCAGGATGGTCTCGATCTCCTGACCTTGTGATTCGCACACTTCGGTCTCCCAAAGTGCTGGGATTACAGGCGTGAGCCACCACGCCCGGCATGCTTCTCCTTATTGGGCCAGGAAAAATAGCAGCCCTATTCTCAGTTTGGTCTGGGAACAACTGTACTCCAGCCTGGGTGATGGAATAAGACTGTGTCTCAAAAATAAATAAAATGATAAATTAAAACTAATTTTATTAATTTTTATTGTTACTATTTTAGAGTGTCATAAATCACAGTTAACCACAAATTATTCTTGTTAGAAAATACACTTTTTTCAAGTGTAAATTTGGGAGGCCGAGACGGGCGGATCACGAGGTCAGATCGAGACCATCCTGGCTAACACAATGTTTTAAAAATACAAAAAAATTAGTTTACATGGAATTCCATAAAGAGCCCTTGATGTAGTAAGAACTCCGTCTCAAAAAAAAAAAAAAAAAAAAAAAAAAAAGAAAGAAAATACATAAGGCAGGAAAGTTTTTGTTTACAGGATGCAGTAAGAACTCATGGTGCTGGTGCTTGGGCCCTGCGGGCGGAGCGGACTCGTGGACCTGGGGCAGCGCTCTGTCACTCTGGGAAGGAGGCGCTAGCCCGGCAGGCTGCGGATGGTGCTGGTGCCCTGCTGTAGCGCCAACGTCAGCTCCACACCGGTGAGGCCAGGACGGACTCCAGAGCCTCAGTGCGCTGAGCGCAGGCGCCCAGTACTCAGCGGAGCTGGCGCCCTGCAAGGCACTAGGACTCTGCAAGGACCCCACGAGGACCCCCACGAGGACCCCACAAGGACCCCCCAAGGACTCCACAAGGACCTCAGAGCCAGCTCCCTGCGAGGCCCCGGCACTCCCTGACCTGGCGGGGGAATCTTGGCCCCCGACGGTCTACGGCAGCTCCCCGCCGGCTCCCGGGATGGCCCGCAGCGTCCGCAAGCGTCTCCAGCCTCCATAACTGCAGGAGCTGCAGTCCAAGCCAGCTCCCGGGCTCCGGGAGAAACTGAGGCACTTGGCGCCCGGGCTGCTGGCAGGCGTGCAGAGGCGGGTCGGGACACAGCAGGTCTGGGACGCGGCTGCTTCATCCCTGCCTTCTCCTTCACACACAGCCCTGGCCCCTGCCCCATCCCAGCCTAGGTCCCCCTCCGCGTCCCAGGGCTGGAGCGTCCGCCGTAGTTAGGTGCGAAGTTTGCGGAGGTGGACTGAGGAGTGTTGCCAGCCACCGCCTGGAAACTGCTGCTTAGGCCGCGGCCGCACAGCGAGTGCGCGTGCTTAGCTGCAGCGCCTCCTCTGGCACCACTGGGCTACATGCGGGCGGCGGGGCCTGCGGACCACAGGGAAGGACGACGACGAGGAAGAGTGCATATCCTCACTTTGCGCCAGGGGAAAACCGTGTTGGTCCACAGGTCAGGACACCAAAATTATAGTCAACAAAAACACAAACACCCGAGTCCGTGAGCGGCCCCTGGCAAGGGCTAAACCGGGAAGTGAGAACAATCTGGCCTAGATTTATATATATATATATATATATATATATATATGTGTGTGTGTGTGTGTGTATATATGTATATATATATATTTTTTTTGAGGTGGAGTCTCGCTCTGTCGCCCAGGCTGGAGTGCAGTGGCAGGATCTCGGCTCACTGCAACCTCCGCCTACTAGGTTCAAGTGATTCTCTTGTCAGCCTACTAAGTAACTGGGACTCTACGGGAATGCGCCACCACGCTCGGCTAATTTTTGTATTTTTAGTAGAGAGCCGTTACCCCATGTTTCCCATGCTAGTCTCCAACTCTTGACCTCAAGTGAGCCTCCCACCTCAGCCTCCCAAAGTGCTGGGATTACAGGTGTGAGCCACCGCTCCCAGCCCTGGCCTAGATTTTTAAGGAAACTCTAGGACTAGACCTTCCAGGTTGTCATCTCACCAGGACAGGCCGAGTCCCTCTTCATTTGTTGAAGGGCCACTTGTGTTTCCTGTTCTGTGAACTTGCTTCATTTTTCTCCTGGGATGTTGATGTTTTCAGCAATTTCTATGTTTGGGGAAATTAGTCCTTTGTTTGTAATACGAGATATAAGTATTTTTCCCAGTTTGTTTTTTAACTTTGCTTATGTTTTTTTTTTTTTTTTTGACTTGTAAAATGAAACACATTACATAAAAAAAATTACCTTTCCAAATATATTAAGAAAACTTCAAGCCCTAATTAGAACAATAAAGGTTGATAAATTTGACTCTGTCTAACTTATAGATGTATACACAGATTCAAAAGATAAATGCAAAAATGAAAAAATTATTCATTTTTCCAAGTCATAACACAGCCAAAAGTTTAAATCCTTTAATATACTAAGAAGTCTTATAAATTAATTGTAAAAGTCACTGTCACTCAATATCAAAAATATATACAAATGATAGGACCAAACATTTCACAGACACAGAAATACAAATACGGAGGGCAAATGTGAACTACTCAGCCTCATTCATAAAGAGCTACACATTGAAACTACAGAGAGGTATCATTTCTTCCATATCCTATTAGCTTAAACCTTCACATAAATTTAATTATCCAGTATTTCAAAATGTAACATCTGTTGCTGGAAAAGTTTTGAAATAATTGACCACATTTCTCATGCCAGGGTTAGAATACTTAATTGGGAAAGATTATATCACATTAGATAAGTTAATGACTTCCATCTTGGAATTTCCATGAAGAATTCGTTCCTCAGAGGCAAACACTGTAGAAAGAGAAATTTTCAAAGCACATTTTTGGAAGAGTGAGGATTAAGAAAATATTTAATATCTTGTACCTGTTACCTGATGTAAGTGTGGAAATCATGGACAGTTGTCAATATGTAATTTATTGCAAGACTAGTTGAAAAAAAAGCACTAACGACCTTGATCATATAATGTGACTACAGGTCTGTAAATTGCATGTTAGTGGCGAATTGATATTAACAGGGAAAGAAAGAAACTGTGTATAAAGGTGAGGAACTTAGAGAAAATTTTGCAAATATTCTTATTATAGTTTCTTCCCATAATAAATATAAAATTATGATCCATAATTTAGGGTCAAATGACAGTTTCCTTCGATATAAAGCCTTAGGTTATTATCACACAGTTTTTAAAGTTATACTTCAGAATAAGTGTTGCTGTGGATTTTTTTTTCTTTTCTTTTTTTTTTTTTTTTTTGAGATGGACTCTTGTCCTGTCACCAGGTTGGGGAGCAGTGGCACGATCTCGGCTCACAGCAACCTCTGCCTCTGGGGTTCAAGTGATTCTCCTACCTCAGCCTCCTGAGTAGCTGGGATTACAGGCATGCTCCACCATGCCCAGCTAATTTTTGTATTTTTAGTAGAGACAGGCTTTCACCATGTTGGCCAGGATGGTCTCAATCTCTTGACCTCGTGATCCGCCCACCTCGGCCTCCCAAAGTGCTGGGATTACAGGCGTGAGCCACCGCGCCAGACCTGCTGTGGATTTTTATAAGCATCTATTCCTCAGAAAATAAATGAATAACATTTAGTAATCATAATACAAATAACTGAAGTCTTTTCTCATGAGAACTATTCTCTAATTCAACACCATAAGAATGCCTGAACATTACCCAAGAAACGTTGCATCTCCAGACCTGTGGCAGCTGTCAATTTTCTTTTCCTTGAGATATTCATTCTATTAGATCTTCCTTGCTTTCAGAGAGTTAGGGGGCGTCGCCACTCATGAGGGCAGTCAGGGCCTCAGGTGCCAGATTCCCCGGACCAATCCTGTCTTTCTTCTGATCTCCATTCTGCTCACTCCTGACATCCCTGCCTTCAGTGAGTGCTTCTCTTGCAGCCACAAAGCTGCGAAGCTTTTCTATCTCATGACTCCTTCCACAGAAGGAAATCTTTCAGCCCCGCTGGAGATAACTTTGTTGCTGTTGTTTTGAAAACTGCTCTTCAAATCTGGTTTTTCTCAGGAATTTTGAATGCACAGCACTGGGCACAGCCCTGTGTCTTGCACACTGCTCTAGAACCAGCCCCTTGTCACAGGAAGGGAATTTAATGTGAGCCCTCACCATTACTGGCTCAATCAGGATCCACTTTCTCCCAGAGCTTCATTTAGGTTAACATCATCCTGGTGCCATGGCCTCAGTCTGCTGATAACTTACTTCAAAACCCTCTTTCCAACTCTTGATATTAGGTTTCAGGATGGCTGCCACTTTAAATATCAGAAAACCGTATTAACATTGGCTTGAATAATGAAGTGTTATTCTTTCATAGAACAAGGAGATATAGACAAAACAGTTTTAGAGCCTGCTAGCTCAGCAAACTCGAAGCCGGAGGAAGTGGATCTGTGGATGACAATTTTCTAGAAAAGGACAGAAAGCAAGGACAAGGAAAATAAAAAGCCAAAGATCAAGCATCTAAGAGAAGTGTAGAAACAGACACATAGGCGGCCTGACTACAGAACGAAGTCCTGGAAGAGGTGGGGCTTCAGCCAAACCCTGCCCAACGGACGCCAGCTAGGTGGAGCCTTCATCATGGAAGTGACCCTGTCCATTTGCCCCCTGGAAGCCAGGATGGGTCTTCAGGAGGGACAAGTCCAAGAAACTGGAGAGGTTAGAAACACGGACCCATCGGAACATTGCTGAGTTGATCCATGAGAGGCTGACAGGTTGTAAATTTCACAGGGTGTGAGGTTGTGACTCCTGATAATGCCTGCGTTGACTCTTTCAGCGTGGCTGCCATGCTTTTTCTGTGGTTGGCCAGTCTTGGTAGGGGTGGGCCATATAATGCATGGCATTGAGGGAAATGTGAGAAACAGGCACTCTTACTCAGTACCACAAGCCCGTGCTGCTCACTAACAGGACTTCTCCAGAAGGATTCTTAGTTCACTCGTCAAAATCAACAACCACATACCTATATTGATCCAGCATTGCCATAGATATATTTGCTCTGCTAAACAAGAGCATATGTACAAGATGCTCCCTGCATTGCTGTTTGTAATTACAAAATTATGTAAACTATTCAAATGTCTTTCAGTAAAGGACTAGTGGCAGGACATGGTGGGTCACTCCTGTAATCCCAGCCCTTTGGCAGGCCAAGACAGGAGGATGACGAGGTCAAGAAATCAAGACCAGCCTGACCAACATGGTGAAACCCCGTCTCTACCAAAAATACAAAAATTACCTGGGCATGGTGGCGGACGCCTGTAGTCCCAGCTACTCAGGAGACTGAGGCAGGAGAATCGTTTGAACCTGGGAGGCAGAGGTTACAGTGAGCTGAGGTCACACCACTGCACTCCAGCCTGGTGACAGAGTGAGACTCTGTCTCAAAAAAAAAAAAAAAAGAACTAATAAGATAAATGGTGTCAACCATTCTGTGTAATGCTGGTGTCCAATTAAAAAAAAATTAAATAGACCTAACTATTCTGAGGTGGAATAACTCCAAAAGTTGAATATGAAGTGAACAAAGCAAGATGTATGACAATGTTCATATCCGCAACTGAAAAGGAAGATGTGTTTATATAGCCACCCAGAATATTCCTGGAAACAAATCAAGAAACAGGAAGCAGCTATCACCCTTGGAAAGGGAAATCTAGGTGCCTTTTTGTAGCATGTGAATGAATCAGTTAATCTCTACAGCATACACAACATACATACACACATTCACACCTAATTATCCATCCTTTTGCTTTGTCATCCTCAGATTTTGGCTGTACTTTTCAGTTTTTCATTTCTCGCATAATAATTATAGCAGCTCCAAGCATCTCATCATCACCCAATTGTATCTAAAGTACTTGCATGCTTTTTAAAGTGTACATGATTTTAAAATCCATGCTATTGCCTTGATTTTTTTTTTTACAGTGAAAAGCAATGGAAAACTGTGAAGAGTTTAAAGTAGGTGATATGTCTGATTTGGGCTTTAAAAGGTTACTCTGTTATCAGGGTAGATAACAAATTGAAAAGGTCAATATGGCCATTGCAAGTAACTAGGTGAGATCATCTTGGTGTAAATATCAGTTTCATCAGCGGTGGTGGAGAGCAGACAATCTCTGGAAGTAGTTATGAGGTATAATCAGCTGGCCTTGGGAGTGATCAAAGGTGTGGGGGTCAGTCACGGGAGTTACCAAAGGTGACTGCCAGGTTCCTGCTTGCCATGAGGGGTGGAGGGTGTTACCTGTCACTTACAATGGAAATGTGTATGGTGGAAAGTCATGATTCTAATTTTAGACAACAGAGTATTCTACACTCATAAAATACTCCGTAAATGATAATCTGAATTAGAGATAAAATTTTTATTTTTTTCAACATAATCAATCTTCATTATTATCAGATTTCACATTTTTCAATTTACCTATTTGCTAAAATTTGCTTGTAACCCCTCAAGTCAATACACATGGTGCTTTTGTGCTCATTCATGGACATGCCCAGAGCAGCAAAAGCTCTTGTGTCCCCTGGTACAGATTTTCTCTGCTGAGGGCAACCAGGCCATGCTCCGCTTTCTTGTCTCAGCTCTCATAATGTTAGCAAGGGGCCTTGTCACAGTCTATTTAGTGGCATATTTTTGCATCTTCTGCTTTGGTTGGTGATTTAGATATTTAGAATACCTGCAGAGTGTGACTATGATATGTCTTAGGAAGAAAATACAAGTCTTAGAGAAACTTAGTGAAGGCATGATTTACAGTGCTGTTGACTGAGGGTTCCATGTTAATTAGTCAACAGTATATAATAAATATGTTGTCCATAAACAGATACACATGTAAAACAAGGTTTTGTATTGATTAGTTGATGGAAATGTGATCAGAGGTTCACAAGTACTTAACCCCATGTTTCCCTTCAAAGCCATGTATTACTAATTCAGTGCATTCACTAATTCAGTGTTTGCAGCAAGTTTATAGAACATAACTACTGCAAAAAAAAAAAAAAAAAAAAAAAGAATCAACCATGTATGTGTATATGCCAAATAATCCACGTGTACAGATAAATTTGCATTGGAGGAGATTATACATTGATCAAAGAAGAGAGACCAGGATTGATCCTTAAGAATTTCCAAATTTAATGATTTAGTAGAGGTCAATAGGCATGGTGGATGATGTACCTATGTGGAGATACAGCACTTCCTCAATACCTAACTTATTTATTTGTACATAACATTTCAAAATAAATGTTTGTTAAATTAAATTTTTAATTAGTTAAGTTTTCAAAAGTGTTATAAACTCCACTGTTGGTGAAACTCTAGGTAAATGGACAAATCTTTACGGTCATTATAAAATTTTCCCATTCTTTCAGAGAACTGAATAGAAATAATATTTCCCAAATTCCAGTAAAAAAAAATTGCTTTTTTTTTTTTTTAGTAATCCTACTCAAAGGAATTTATCTCAGGATATTTATTCAGCAGATTAAAAATAAAGAGACCAATTTACAATATCATAGACACAGCTGCATAAATTTAGAGTTGTTTTTTGATTAATGTTTATTTTCAATTTAAAAAAATTCTTGTTTAGCTTTCATTTTAGGTTCACAGGTACATGCGCAAGTTTGTTATGTAGGTAAAGTGTGTGTTACAGGGTTTTGGTGTACACATTATTTCATCATCTGAGTAATAAGCCTAGTACCCAATAGGTAGATTTTTGATCTTCTCCCTCCTCCAACCCTCCACCTTCAAGTAGGACTCAGTGTCTTTGGTTCCCTTCTTTGTGTCCATGTGTTTTCATCGTTTTGCTCCCACTTACAAGTGGCAACATGTGTATTTGATTTTCCATTCCTGTGTTAGTTTGCTTAAGATAATGGCCTCCAGATCCATCCATGTTGCTGCAAAGGACATGATCTCATTCATTTTTATGGTTGCATAGTATTCCTCAGTGTATATGTACCACATTTTTTTATCCAGTGCACCACTGATGGACATTCAGGTTGTTTCCATGTCATTGCTATTGTGACTAGCACTGCAATTAACATATATGTGCATGTGTCTTTATGACAAAATAATTTATATTCCTTTGGACGGATAACCAATAAAGGGATTGCCGTGTCAAATGGCATTTCTGTTTTAAGTTCTTTGAGGAATTGCCAAAATACTTTCCACAGTGGGTGAATTAATTTACATTACCTCTAGCAGTGTGTGAGCATTATCTTTCCTTCACAATCTTGACAGTATCTGTTATTTTTTGACTGTTTAATAATAACCATACTGGCTTATTATTAAAGCCAGAGATGGGTTTCTCACTGTGGTTTTGATTTGCATTTCTTTAATGATCAGTGATGTTATGTATTTTTTCATAAGCTCTTGGCCATGTATGTTTTCCTTTGAAAAGTGTTTGTTCACGTCATTTGCCCACTTTTTAATGGGGTTGTTTGTTTTTTGCTTGTAGATTTGTTTAGGTTCCTTATAGATGCTGGACATTAGACCATTGTTGGATACATAGTTTGCAAATATTTTCTTGCATTCTGTAGGTTGTCTGTTTACTCTGTTGATAGTTTCTTTTGCTATGTAGAAGCTCCTAAGTTTAATTAGGTCACACTTGTCAATTTTTGTGGGGTTATTTTGCAGTTGCTTTTGGCATCTTCATTATGAAATCTTTGCATGTTCCTATGCCCTGAGTGGTATACCCTAGGTTATCTTCCAGGGTTTTTATAGTGGTAGGTTTTAAATTTAAATATTTAATCTGTCTTGAGTTGATTGTTGTATATGGTGAAAGAAAGGGGTCCAGTTTCAAGTTTCTGCATATGGCTAGCCAGTTATCCCAGCACTGTCTATTATGTAGGGAGTCCTTTTCACCCCGTTGGTTCTTTCTGTCAGGTTTGTCAAAGATCAGATAGTTGTAGGGGTGCCACATTATTTCTGGGCTCTCTATTCTGTACCATTGGTCTATATGTCTGTTTTTGCACCAGTATCATGCTGTTTTAATTACTGTAGCCTTGTCATATAGTTTGAAGTCAGGTAGCATGATGCCTCTATCTTTGTGCTTTTACTTAGGATCGTCTTGGCTATTTGAGCTCTTTTTCTGTTGCATGTGAATTTTAAAATAATTTTCTCTAATTCTGTGCACAATATCATTGGTAGTTTAATGGGAATAGCATTGAATCTGTAAATTGCTTTGGGAAGCATGGCTATTTGACTAATATTGATTCTTCCTACCTATGAGCGTGGAATGTTTTTCCATTTGTTTGTGTCATCTCTGATTTTTTGAGCAGTATTTTGTAATTCTCATTGTAAGATCTTTGACCTCCCTGGTTAGCTGTACTCCTAGGTATTTTATTCTTTTTGTGGCTATTGTGAATGGGACTGTGTTCTTCATTTGGCTCTCAGCTTAGCTATTGTTGGTGTATAGGAATGCTATTGACTTTTGTACATTTATTTTGTGTCCTGAGACTTTGCTGAAGTTGTTTATCAGATCTCAGAATATGAGGTTTTCTAGGTAGAGAATCATATTGTCTGCAAATAGGGATAGTTTGACTTCTGATTAATGTTTAATCTATTTCAGTGAAAAGGTAGGAATGCTGTAAAAAACAGTACATTTTCCTTGGAAAAATACTAACTGAATATATATATATATATATTTTTATATACACTTTAAAATATTATATCAATATAATTAATGTATATTAGAAATAATAAGTTATTTCTTTGGGAAGCAATGTTAATATTATATGTTTTAGACAAGGTATTTTTGATACTTTTTAGAAAATGTGTTTGTTTTTTGTTTTTTAGATGGTACAGCACAATTCAAACTTTGTATAAGTTGAAAATATTGTTCCATTATCCCCATGCAATATTTAGAACTTGCTGTGTGTAAAATTTCAAAAATAAACAACAGTAAAATGAATTAGGATTTAAAAATCTTTTTTTTTAGCTATTTACAATTTAAGTATGTGATTATATGTGTCTGTGTGCATATGTGTGTTTGTGTGTGTGTGTGTGTTTATATTTTAAATTACTGGAAATTTAAAATGGATTGGAAATTACAACTAACTACCCAAACAAACTGGTCCTTCGCACAGTAGGCAGCATTGCTGTAGAATTTTTTACAGTCTAGATGTTGTTGATTCCCTCCCTGTGGTTTTGTTTAACATTTCTACCTGTATCATCTAATTGGTAGCTAGCAGAACTTTTTACATTCTCTTTTCACATGTACACTAATACCCCAGATACTTTTCACTGACTGAGTTGCCAAAACAAATTCTTGTGTGATAAAATGCAACGATCTTGTCTGCCTTAACACTCCTTGACTATTTTCATTCTTTCTTACAAACTATTTTCTTCTTATATGTATTCAACTGGCCCAGCACTTCCGTGTTTCTTGAGTTCATGCCTCCATGATTCACAAGCAATTTATGTGAGGGTTGATATAAATTACACTGAAATGTCATAGAGATGATATAAGGCAAATGCACGACTTTAGAATAATGCCACGACCCAAGAGGCATGCATTTTACATTCAGTAATTACAGTTATTCAGTGTTCTTAACATGTGAAGACCTTAGCCTTCCTGGATGGACTCAGTTGTGGGTATTGTGGTTTGACTTGGAGCATAAAACAGGCCTGAGTGGCTCTTGCCTCAAGTTTATTCAGGAGCATAGATCCTTTCTAGCTGATTAGAGAGGCTCCAATGAGTGGGAAGAAAGATAGGACCGGGTGTTCCTTAGATCCTCTCTGATTAGCGAGGCTCCAAAGAGTGGGAGGAGAGGTAGGACCCGGACCTACAGGACCTGTGAGTGAACGCGTGGGAAGTAGAACTAGGAGGTCTCTGTGCTATTTGTTTATGGCAGCAGACATGCATCTGTTGGCCTCTCATCCCATTGTCTCACTATTCTGTAGCACTCAGTAATTTTATTTTATTTTTTCTAGATAGAGTTTCACACTGTCACCCTGGCTAGAGTGCAGTGGCATGATCTTGTCTCACTGCAACCTCCGCCTCCCAGGTTCAAGCAATTCTCCTGCCTCAGCTGGGACTACAGGCGCCCTCCACCACGCCCAGCTAATTTTTGTATTTTTAGTAGAGACGGGGTTTCACCATATTGGCCAGGCTGATCTCAAACTCCTGACCTTGTGATCCACCTGCCTCGGCCTCCCAAAGTGCTAGGGTTATAGGCGTGAGCCACTGCGCCCAGCCTCAATAATTTTTTTGACTGTTTTTTTTTGGGGGGGGGGGGTCATATTCACAAACTTTCACCACCATTTTTTCACTTTGGTTGCACACAGAAAAATTTTAATGCCAGGAATTATAGCATGATGATTATGTATGTATTTGTGTATATTTTCCCATTTGGCTATTGCCTGAGGGAAAAAAAGTAAATATTAAGAATGATGCAGTATATGTAAAGTCCAGTGAAAACATATTTATAACAAAGAGTACTATTGGCCTTGAAGCTATGATTAAATCTGCATATATTACTTTTGCCACACATCCATTGCTTTCTGGGTATAATGTATATACAAAAAGACTAATGTCACTGAAATGGTATTAAAATGCTCCAAGAAAACTGATTGCATTTCCTTATTTCCATTAAGTAGGAAATTAATGCAAATACTCGTTATCAGTCTTTGCAGATCACAATTACTTTTTCAGATAATAGATAGATGTCTCAGTACTGGTCACAATTCACATTTTTCTGACTGTCTTCCCTGGACCACAATCTGTAGCTCGTCCTTGTAAAATAATGAACTACATCAAACTCTATAGCTTCATAAAGGGAAAATGAAGCTTTACATTCTGTATTGTACTGTATAGTCTGGAAGTGTATTGCTACCCAGTTATATGAAGAACAAACACTGTTAATTGTCTCCTTTTTGAACTATTGGCTCAGTTTAAGAATTATTCAAACTATTTCCTTCATGTATCATCCTTGGTTTATATTTTACATTGTTTCAGTGATTTTTTTTCTGTGAGTTTTATGTTCCTTCCCCACAAGTTTAATATTTTTGATATATGATGGGTTCTAATATCTGATAAGATCTTCATTCCTTTGTTACTATTCTTTTTATTCCAGAATCTATTAAGCAGTCTTACTCATTTATTTTTTAATGAGTCTTAGAATCATTTTGTCAGCTTTCATAAAGTATCTCATTAGGCTATTAATTGGAAATGTGCTAAATCTATAACTTAACTTGGGAAGAGTTGTCATATCTTCTTGTATTCTTTCAAGTTACAATTAGATAATCATGGATTTTTCTGCTTACAAGAGACAATAAAGAATTTTCTATTTAATGCCTGAGTCCTTTAAAGTTTTATTTCATTTTTAATTCACACATAATAGTTGTACATATTTGTGGGATATAATGTGACGTTTTGATATACATACACATTGTAAAATGATCAAATCAGAGTAATTAGTGTATTACCACTTCAAACATGTATCATCTCTTTACGGTGAGAACATCCAAAATGCATGTCCTAATCTTCCAGTAAGATGCATACCTAGATCATGCTTCATAACAACAGAATGTGATTTTGTCGTTGTTCCTTTGTTTTTAATGAAATGTTTTTTCAGATAACAAAACACAGTGGGAGTCCACGGAAGGGACAGCTTGTGGAGAGGTGGCAGAGAAGATATTTGAGTAAAAATAAAAGCTTACTTCACGAAAGCTTGTAAAAACTTGGAGTTTCAAAATAAATAGCAAGCACAGGAAGTTTTGAACATCTCAGCATAGCTAAATTTAAATGTTCTAATTCATGGCAAGTTAGAGTCTGGAATACATTTTAAATTCTGTGCCTAGTCTCACACCATTCTGAGGAAAGTGTTGACCCATGTTTGCCTAAAATCAGGTGCTGACACTGCAGAACAGTGTCCCGTGCTCACACGAAACTGGTCTTTGTCTCCTAACCCCATTTCCTGTACTGGTATGTAAAATGCATCAACTGCAGTACACCTTTCTTTCTCTCTACCTTGTCTACTCATGTCATGGGAGTGTACTGGCTCATTTTGTTCACTGTCCCACCATCCCACCCTACTCATCCTGTGCAGGGTGGCCCCTGAATGCCTTTGAATACTATCATTGCATCTCTGAACTTGGACCTATTTGGTCACAATGCATTATTTATTCAATTAAGTGCTTTCTATTGGTTGTTGATATTTTCTTTTGCTATTTTGCTGATAAGTAGTTTTCTTTCTGTGGCACGTTTATCAGATTTTAGAATCACTGCTATATTTAATTTGTAGAATGTCATAGGAAGCTTTGCTTTCTGTATGTTCAAGGTCTTTGTTTCTTAATTTGAAGTTTGAAATAGCTTACTTATCAATGTAAAACTACATCTTCATAATTATTTGAAAACTAATAAAATTTTAAAATATATTTTTAGATTTAGGCTTTTTAATATCTTACCATATAAATAACACTTCTCATATTTAATCTTCAGTTTATTTCATATTTTAACTTTTCAAGGAACAGTTTCACATTTCTTATATCTATTTGTTTATGGTTTTTTTAAATCAAGTTCATTATGTCTTATCTATTTGATAAAATTTTAAGGGATCTATTTCTTACTTTTCTTTATAAATTCCACTGTGCCCATTTTTCTAATTTGTTTCTTATTTTCTAACTTCTTCAATCTTAATATTCTATTAAAATATGTTGTTCCTTTGCTTAGAAGTACTAAGCTATTCATGGCCTGGCATGGTGGCTCATGCCTGTAATCCCAGCACTTGGGAGGCCAGGTGGGCAGATCACGAGGTCAGGAGATCCAGACCATCCCGGCTAATATGGTGAAACTCCGTCTCTACTAAAAATACAAAAAATTAGCCGGGCATGGTGGCGGGCGCCTGTACTCCCAGTTACTCGGGAGGCTGAGGCAGGAGAATGGTGTGAATCTGGGAGGTGGAGCTTGCAGTGAGCGGAGATCGTGCCACTGCACTTTAGCCTGGGAAACAGAGCGAGACTCTGTCTCAAAAAAAAGAAAAGAAAAGAAAAAAGAAAAAGAAAAAATGCTAAGCTATTCACTTTTACGTTCTTTTTTTTCTTTACTGTGAGGGAAGTCTCACTCTATCGCTCAGGCTGGCTTGTAGTTGTGTCATCATGGCTCACTGCAACCTCTGACTCCCAGGTTCAAGAGATTTCCCCTGTCTCAGCCTCATAGTCGCCCATCAGCCTCATAGTCGCCCACCATCCCACTGGCTAGTTTTTTTTTTTTTTTATTTTTAGTAGAGAGGGGGTTTCACCATGTTGACCTGGCTGGTCTTGAACTCCTGACCTCAAGTGCTCTGCCTTCCTTGATCTGCCAAAGTGCTGGGATTACAGGCATGAGTCACCACACATGGCCTATTTCTTGGTATTGGGTTTTTAATTTATTAGTCTATTTGTTAGTATTGGGTTATGAACATTATGTAACATATAATTTAATTAAAGCAATAACACAGTAAGGTATATATTATTGTCACCATTATGTTGTAGCAAATTTAAGGCCCAGAAAGATTAAGATTTTTGCCAAAATTAATAAAGGAACTAGAATTAAAACAAACAAGCAAACAAAAATCTATGTGACTACTGAACCTAACCCTTAAGCCACCATATTATATAGTGGTTTAAGTGATCCACCCGCCTCAGCCTCCCAAAGTGCTGGGATTACAGGCGTGAACCACCTCACCTGGCCATGTTTTCTTCCTTCTTAAGGAAAAATATTTAAGTCTTTGACTTTTTCCCACAATTGTTTAGGTTTTGGTCTTTAGACTAAGTAGTGATGCTTATTCTAAAATGATTACTAATAGTAGTAGTGATTACTATTATTGTCTAATGTGTTATTATTGCGATTATGATTACATTCTTGGTTCTTGACTTCACCAATGACCACGGAACATTGTGGTTCACAAGAGTTGATAAAAAGTTCCTGTCATTAAGTATTAATTGAAGATTGATTAATTAATTGCTAATGCTAGTTATTTGATATTATGATTAAATGCAATTTAATTTACATGCTAACTTTACAACATAAAATTGACTAATAATTATGAGTGGTTAATAATAATTATTTTTTGAGATTTTTAGCATACTTTTTGGTGATATAACTTAAAATTTTTTCGGTTTATTAGGTGTCTTATTTTCATAAATATTCCATTTTCATTATGAAAGAATTACATATAAATTCTACCTAAGTATTTGGTAATTATACCTACTTAAGAATGTTGGAATTTTCTGTGTTCTACTTACTTTTTTCTTCTTGTTTTATGCCACAGGAATACAACTCTGGCTTGCTCTGTCACCCAGGCTGTAGTGCAGCCTGGCAGATCCAGGCAGGATCTCAGCTCACTGCAAGCTCCACCTCCCAGGTTCATACCATTCTCCAGTCTCAGCCTCCTGAGCAGCTGGGACTACAGGTGCCTGCCACGATGCCCGGCTAATTTTTTTTTGTATTTTTAGTAGAGACAGGGTTTCACCATATGAGCCAGGATGATCTCAATCTCCTGACCTCGTGATCCATCCACCTCGGCCTCCCAAAGTGCTAGGATTACAGGTGGGAGCCATCATGCCCGGCCATCTACAAAGTTGTATTCTTAAAAATATATGAAAATTGCTATTCTATTGCTGTACTTGGTGGGCATTATATATTAGATTTTCTTGAATATTTGCAATAAGTCACAAAGACCGTGATGTAACTAATCTTTCTCCAGTGTATTCCATTTTACAAAATTAACAGAAAGCAGATTTGTCACAATTAATATGGGCAGAACAGCAGCCCAACGTTGACTGTATGCCTTTAATTCTATTTAAATATTTGCACGTTTGGACAACTGCCCTTCATACCATACATGTGCTCTCCACGGGAACCCTGGCTAGCCCTTTCAAATTTCAGACACTCCTCACAGCTAAGAGTTGAAGCCAGGGACCCCTAGGGCATTGCAGATGGTGGGGAAGTACACAGAGCTGTGTCCCTGTCTGTGGAGCACAAGGGGTGGGCTATCAATTAAATGTCAGCCACTGCATGTGCTCAGCTGCTTCATTGGGGCTATTTGTATTCTCTGTTTACCTAGTATCAAATTGCTTTTTCTTATTTTAGGGTTAGATCTCTAATCAGTTCCAACACCCTATATTGTCTAGAACAGTCTACGGATTCGTCATTAGAGGCAAAAATTTTATTCCAAAATTTAAGTTTTAATCTTCATCAAAATCAGCAAAACATGTATAGTGTTTTCCCTCTACGAATTAAGTAAAATAGAGAACTGAAATTCTATGTTTTTAATACAAAAAATAATAAATAACAAGCTTCAATGCCACCTGTAAATCAGATGCAGCAAATTACTTTTCATATAGTGGTTTGGATGGGGCTGACCTCTCCCAGCCTGAGCCCTCAAGCCTGGTGACAGATGTTTGTCAGGCGGCCGAATGAGGTCAATGGTCCAGTCTGCAACCTGAGGACTAGAGCTCTCTCTGTGTGAAGCTAATGAGTTATTTTGGAGAGAAAACTCACTACACTGGTCCCAGTAGAGTTATATTCCAACAACGTCCAACGACATTATTACTAATGATTTAGCATCATTCCATGTTCTCAATCTGACTGAATTTTTGACAAAATGATTGCTTTCCAATGAGCTTGTGACATTTGAACTTCTGTAAATAAACAGTAGATTAAAGCAGACCTGAAATTAAAATAGATTAAAATGGTATTAATTGATGCCCTGAAGGATGGACATGATTGAATAAAAATTGCAAACATCATTTGGGGTGGCCTATTTTGACAGATTTCCATCTATCTTGTCTTCTTCCAAACTACCTCAAGTATAATTCTTAAATGGAAAAAAAGGCATTAATTGACTTTCCTATTTTGAATTTCGTGCCAAAGTCCTTAATAGTAAACATTGATTGGGGTCCCTTATTAGGTCAGCCATTTGATGTGCTCCTTTTGCAAGACTCCTACTACGCAGTAGAGTACAAGTTGTAGCCTGAGGTGGGATTTAGGCTTATTTTAGTGCATGCATGAGTCCCAGTTGGAAATTCATTTTGTTTACGGTTTATTGACTATAAGATGTTTGCTTTTGTCATGTTTGGCTTTCTGTTAATTAGTATCTTAAGAGATACACGAAAGGAGAGGGGAAGCAGTGTGTGCCCTTCCAGAGGCCTGATCCTAAAGCTAACCCTATAAAGAGGGTGCTTATGAGAATAATTGAACAATCTGTTTAACTAAAGCCTCTGGGAGACCCAGAGGTATGTTATGGCTGCACTGATGTGAATAAAAAAGACATATTCTTCCCATTTCTCTATGAAAATTCATATGGTTTCAGCACAATGAGAATCTCCAGGGACACAGTGCCCTGTTTGTACCCTGGAGGTTTTTTGTATCCTCAGCAGCTCTGAAAAATAAGCACTTGTTGCAAATTTTAAAATTGACACATCAGTCACTAAGTAGGAGTTGTAAGACACTAACCTTATCTGTCTGAAAGGCAAAAAATACCAAAGACAGGGCAAGAAGAGAATTTGAGAAGTCTGTTTCCTGACTCATATCATACAATCCTGTACATTCCAAGAAATGGCAGAGTAAAAGTTGAGGGCCTTTAGAAGCACTATAGTTTGAAATCAAGTGGTAACAACTTATGGAATTTAGGAAGCTATTGCTAATGTAAGACTTTTTGCACACCAATACTGATAAGACTTGGGCAGACATAGGCTAGACTTAACAATAAATATTATGATTATTATTCACATTTAATATATGAGGAAACTGGAACCAGAGCCTGTAATTAACTTATGCATAGCTACATTCTAACAGTAAGTAGAAGGATCCTAACGCACACACTTGTCCATTTGTCTCCAAGGTCCATGTTTCAATCGACTTCTGCTATCTCTTTGTTTATGTGCAACTGTGGTGTGTCTTGCTTAGCAGGTGTTAAGTTAGTAAATTTCTAACTGCTACACTTTTTCCATCTTCTCAAGATTCCACAGAAACAGCTACCAACTTAGCTACACTAAGTCTGTAGGAGTTTGAGACCAGTCTGGCCAACATGGTGAAACTCCATCTCTACTAAAAATATAAAAAAATTAGCTGGGCATGGTGGCATGCACCTGTAATCCCAGCTACTTAGGAGGCTGAGGCAGGGGAATTGTTTGAACCAGGGAAGTGGAGGTTGCAGTGAGCCAAGGCACCACTACACTCCAGCGTGGGTGACAGAGCGAGACTCCATCTCAAAATAAATAAGTAAATAAATAAAGTTCAAAACTTACTAAAATTATCTCAAAAAGAAGAGAAATTTGAAGAGTAGTTTGTTCAAAAAATAAATTTGTTAAAATTTTCCCACAAAAATTTATTTCAAACTGAAATAATTTTCTGGGCAACTCTATGAAACTTTCAAGATATAAGTAAATTAAAATTACCAAAATTATTTCGTATTTGAGAAAAATAGGGTAACATTTTCTCGCTCATTTTGTGAGACTGGCATACTCTTGATATTGTAACTCGCAAAGGCATAAGGAAGAAAATAACAATCTGATCACACTTATGAACATGGAGAAGAAAATCTTGAATAAAATAGTATCACAACAAGTTCCATAGTGTATTAAGAAAGATCAAACATAAAGACAAAATTAGATTTACCTCAAGATTGCAAGGTTGGCTTAACACTTGAAACTAAATGTATATAATTTACCTCATTAGCAGGAATGATGATATGAACACAGGCAGAAGAAACATTGAATGAGGTGCAACATATCTTAATGATAAAAAAGGCAGCTAAATAGTAAGGGAAGACACCTTTTAAAATTTGATAAAGAATATCTCTCTCCATAAAAGTTACCATAACAAAATGACATTTTATGGTGAAAAGTGAAAAGCATTTTTTTGTGTTTTTAAAAAGATTTTATTTAGTTATTTACAAAGACTAAAATGAATAAGTTAGCATTATTGGGTGGGAATGTCCCTATCTATCTATCTATCTATCTATCTATCTATCTATCTATTATTATTATTATTTTTTTTTTTTTTTGGAGAGTGAGTCTCACTCTGTCACCCAGGCTGGAGTGCAGTGGGGCAATCTCGGCTCACTGCAAACTCCGCCTCCCAGGTTCATGCCATTCTCCTGCCTCAGCCTCCCGAGTAGCTGGGACTACAGGTGCCCACCACCACGCCTAGCTAATTTTTTTGTATTTTAAGTAGAGACGGGGTTTCACCATATTGACCAGGATGGTCTCGATCTCCTGACCTTGTGATCCACCCGCCCGCCTTGGCCTCCCAAAGTGCTGGGATTACAGGCATGAGTCACTGTGCCCAGCCCCCTATCTATCTATCTATCCACCTACCTACCCACCTACCTATCCATCTATGATCTACTTATCTCCACCCAGATCAAGGTATGGAATATTTTTCCCAGTTTTGTAGTTATTTGTCAGGAAAGAGGGTCATCAGTTACTCCCTCTTGGCCAAAAGCTAAAGTCTTTATGGTGTCCTTTGATGAGTAAAAATTATTAGTTTATTAGCCCTGTGGATTGTAATGAGAAAGAAAATAATTTAAAAATTATTAGTTTAAATGAAGTCTAATTTATCAATTTTTTCTTTAATTTTATAATGGTTGGTTAAGTCTTTATATTTATATTTAATATATCTCATAGTTTATGACTTTTATGTACTATTTAATAAACATTTTTCTAACTCCTAGTCATGAGGATATCATCCTCTGTGGTCTCCGAAAATAATTATATTTTTACCTTTCACCATTAAGTCTATAATCCATGTCTAATTGTGTGTGTGTGTGTGTGTGTGTGTGTGTGTGTGTGTGGTATAAAGTGGGATTTTTCATAATGACAAAAACAATGGCAATACATTTATTAATGGTAAAATTTAGAAATAAATTTTGCTGTTTGTACAATGAAATACTGTACAAAAGTGCAAATTGATGAACTATTTCTAAAAGAATCAATGGATACACATCATAAATACAGCCCTGAGCAGAAGAAATCAGTCACAGAATAATATATACGTTACAGTTTCATTTTTAAAGTTCTAGGGCAGGCAAAACTGAGCAATATATTTACAGCTACAAAAACACTCTCAATAAAATAAAATGATTATCTCTGATTTCAGAAAACTATTGCTGGGGACATGAAGTAGTAATAGCAGAATGTCATACAGGAGTCAATTAAGACATGGCTCCTAATCTGTATCTCAAACTAGGTGGCTGTGTGTTTTTCTCTTTGTGTCTGGCTACCTATCATCGCAAACAAGATTTTTTTCAACAAAAACACATCGAAGGAAAAATTTAATGACAGAAGTGAACAAAACCATATAATCACAAAAAGCCTGAGGAAAAATTTAGTGACAGAAGTGAACAAAACCATATAATCACATTTAAAGTTGGTATGAAAATAAATTTTGTAGAATTGTTTTTGTTTCTTTGTCTTTTGTAATCAGCATCTGAAAACATGCATTGGTCCTTTCTTTCGGTAGAACAGTTTTTTTTCCACTTATTCCATGAGTCTTTCAGGTAAGGAAGATCTAAATTTGCAGAACCTTTCATGACATAGTATTGCAGTAATAAGAAGGCAAAGAAGAGAGTGATTTTCAATAATTAAAAGAGCTCAGTATTCCTACAGAAGTAGCCTGGACAAGCCCGCCTCTTGTAAGTTCAGAAGCCCAAAGGCACTAACATTGAATTATATCGGCCTCTGGCATATGTAACACTTTCCAATCTAGAGTCTCAATCTCCTCAACTTTGAAATTAATTACATTTAATGCTTTATTGAGTTTTTCAATTACTGGTCATTCCTGGCCAAGACTTTTCTCTTGCATTTCTAGTGTGATATCACTCTTTTGATTTTTAAATGAGGAGAAATTGGCACCTGTTTTTCTTTTCTCATTAATTTGAATAAGAAGCTGATTTCTGGTTACTCTGAAATTAAAATCACTCTGTTTTAAACAAGCATGCTCTGTTTCAGTAGTTCTAAAACATTGCTGAACTTTAGAGTCACATTGCGGTTTGAAAAATACCAATGGCTGGATCTCACCCGAAGAAAATCAAATGTAATTAGTATGGGATGTGAAAAGGCCTGAGGATTTTTGAGAGGGAAACAAGGGTTTTCAATATGCGGTAAACTTGGAGAATCACTGCTTTTCATCATTCTTTCCAATATCTGCTTATGGATGTAGTATATTTTTCAAGTAAATCAACAAATAATTATCATCGCTAATGTGTAGTTATTATATTTTGGTATTAAAAATGGCTAAGCAGATATTAGAATAATATCACCTTGTCTTTCCCAAACACAGGTATCATTTAGTATTTGCAACCTTTTATTATATTTGTTTCCAATCCAAGGAGACACGACCCTTTTTAGTAAAGAAATTTTAATTTGTAGTTTATGAGTTAATGGAAGTCAGACGATATACCTACATATTATGTAATTAACAAGTGACTCTTAGTGTTGTTCAGAATCCTTCTATGTAGTTAAAAAAAAATCGTAACTTAGATTAGTACTGGCGCTTCATATTTTGCAGGAGAGTGTATAAATGCAGTCAAATCTGGGAAGTCAAACCATAAAATCCAAGGAATTGGCTGGGTGTGGTGGCTCACGCCTGTAATCCCAGCACTTTGGGAGGCCAAGGCCGGCGAATCACAAGTTCAGGAGATCAAGACCATCGTGGGCAACAGGGTGAAAGCCTGTCTCTACTAAAAATACAAAAAATTACCCAGGCCTGGTGGCAGACGTCCATGTTCCCAGCTACTTGGCAGGCTGAGACAGGAAAATGGTGTGAACCCGGTAGGTAGTGGAGCTTGCAGTGAGCTGAGATCTCACCCCTGCACTCCAGCTGGGACAACAGAGCAAAACTCCATCTCAAAAAAAACAAAAACAAAAAAAAAACAATTCAAGGAATCATGTGTGTGGAGAGTCCATAGGAATGTTTTTGCAGGATGTTGAGAACCCCCCTGGGCTTCTGAGTCAGCTGGGGACTTGGAGAACTTTTCCGTCTAGCTAAAGGATTATAAATGCACCAATTAGTGCTGTGTCTAGCTAAAGGTTTGTAAAGGGACCCACCAGCACTCTGTCAAAACGGACCAATCAGCACTCTGTAAAATGGACCAATCAACAGGATGTGGATGGGGTCAAATAAGGGATTAGGGATCTTTGTTGTTTAGTTCTTTGTAATAAATCTTGCCGGTGCTCACTCTTTGGGTCTGCGCCTCCTTTAAGAGCTATAACACTCACTGTGAGGGTCTCTGGCTTCATTCTTGAAGTCGGTGAGACCAAGAATCCACCAATTCCAGAAGCATTTTGGCGACCCAGATGGGACCATTGCCTATCACCAAGCAGTGAGTAACATCGGGCCCATTTCACTTGCTATTCTGTCCTATTTTTCCTTAGAATTCGGGGGCTAAATACCGGGCACTTGTTGGCCAGTTAAAAGCAACTAGCACAGCCGTCAGAATAAAGATACAAGTGCCAAGGCTTTCTGGCAAAGGGATCTCTAACAACCCCGAACTCTTCAGAGTTGGGAGCCTTCGTTTGCCTGGAACCAGCTTCCGCTTTTCCTGTACTTCTGGGCTGAACCCAGGGTTGACAGAGAGGAAAGCCATTCTGCTCCAAGGTTCCGACAACAAGTTGCTTGTCCGACAAGTTGGTTGACCCTGCAGCCATGAGCGGAACTCTCAAAGGCATGTCACCCAAGTAAGACTGACCCATCTATTCTATCTACCCTGACCCTTGCCCCCTGGGTCCTAATGCCTGCCAGACAAACTTCCTCTCACCTCTCTTCTCTGAGGCTAGCCCCGCTTCTAAAAACCTCTCCCTGTCTCTGGTACTTTTCTAGTTTCTCCTACAAGAATGATTCCTAGTATAAACTTCAGGACTCCATTACCTTCTTTAGGCACCTGGGCTCACCAATCAGAAAGACATAATTTTTGCCCAAAGCCCCACTGTAGGGGTGACTATCTGGAATTTTAGGATCCCTTCCCAGACAAGCAGGCCTAACAAAAGCTGTTCCTGAAGCTAGGATATGGGGAGCCTCAGAAATTTTATCCTTCCTATTCATATAAGTAAGGACAAAAGGTGTCACTCTTCCAGCTCTGGAGATCACTCCCTTCCATCAGGGTGTGGCCCTCCACTTCATTTTTGGGGCATAACATCTTTGTAGGAGATGGGTAAGGTCCCAGAACTAAGAGGAGAATGCTTAGGATTCTAAGAGGTTTTCTAGAATGCATCAGTAAGGGCCACTAAATCTGATTCTTCTCGGTCCTCTTTGTGGTCTAAGAGGACAGGCAAGGGTGCGGGGTTTCGAGAATGCATCAGTAAGGGCCACTAAATCCGACCCTCCTTGGTCCTTCTTGTGGTCTGGGAGGAAAGCTAGTGTTTCTGCTGCTGCTGCATCGGTGAGCGCAACTATTCCAATCAGCAGGTTACAGGGACTGTTGCGGGTTCTTGGTCAGGGGGAGAAACAAACCAAAACTGTGGGCGGTTTTGTCTTTCCGATGGGAAGTACTCAGGCATCAACAGGCTCACGCTTGAAATGCATCCTAAGCCATTAGGAGCAATTTGACCCGTAAACCCTGAAAAACAGGCAGCTCATTTTTTTTCTGCACTGCGTCTTGGCCCCAATATTCTCTCTCTGATGGGGAAAAATGGTCACCTGAGGGAAGAACAAATTATAATACTGTCCTGCAGCTTGACCTTTTCTGTAAGAGCAAAGGCAAATGGAGTGAAATGCCTTATGTCCACACTTTCTTTTCACTGAAGGAGAATACACAACTATGCAAAGCTTGCAATTTACATCCCACAAGAGGACTTCTCAGCTTACCCCTATATCCTAGCCTCCCTATAGCTCCCCTTCCTATTAATGATAATCCTGTAGTCTCCCCTACCCAGAAGGAAATAAGCAAAGAAATCTCCAAAGGACCACAAAAACCTCCAGGCTCTCAGTTATGTCCCCTTCAAACTGTAGGGGGAGGGGAATTTGACCCAACCCGGGTAGGTGTCCCCTTCTCCCTCTCTGATTTAAAGCAGATCAAGGCAGACCTGGGGAAGTTTTCAGATGCTCCTGATAGGCACATAGATGTCCTACAGGGTCTAGGACAAACCTTCGATCTCGCTTGGAAAGATGTCATGCTATTGTTCGATCAAATCCTGGCCTTTAATGAAAAGAATGTGGCTTTAGCTGCAGTCTGAGAGTTTGAAGATACTTGGTATCTTAGTCACTATGTTGGCCAGGCTTGTCTCGAACTCCTGACCTCAGGTGATCCACCCTCCAGCCTCCCAAAGTGCTGGGATTACATGCATGAGCCACTGCGCCTGGCCGAGGATTTTTTAAAAATAGTTTTTAAGATTGATTTTCACTTCTCGGTTTTCACTTTGAGATAATTGTAGATTCAGGCAGTCACAAGAAATAACATTGAGAGATCGCATGTAGTCTTTACCCAGTTTCTCCTAATGTAATATTTCACAAACCATAATACAATAGTGCTGACAGGAAATTGATATTGAAACACCTTTCTTGCGTTTTTTAGATCGTACCAATCTTTCAAACACTCCTGTGTGTGTATTTTGTGTTTTGGTGTACTTGTGTTCTGTGCAATTTTATCAAATGTGTAGATTCCTTGGATAACCACAGTTAGACACAGAATATTTCCATCATCAACAGCCTCCTGTGCTTCCGTCAACCCTGGCAACCCATAATCTTTTCTCTATGTCTATAATTTTGTCATTTCTAGAATGTTATGTAGATAGAATCACATAGTATGTAACCTTTTAGAAATTGGCACTTATTTTTAACTTGGCATAATTCCCTTGAGATACATCAAAGTTTTTGTGTCTATCAATTGTTACTTCCTTTTATTGCTAAGTGGGTTTTCACTGTATGAATGTACCACTGTTCAACAAGTAATCATATCTTGTAGGATATGTGAGTTGTTACCACTTTTAGCTATTAAATGTAAAGGTATTATGAGCATTATGTACAGGTTTTGTATAAATATAATTTTTCATTTCACTGAGATAAATGTCCGAGCGGGCAATTTCTGGTTGTTCATTTACTTTGTGAGAAGGTACCTTACACTCTTTCAGAGTGGCTGTAAACATATGGGTTATCCAGTTTCTCAGCATCCTTGACAGAATTATGGTATTTTCATCAAAGTACTTTATATGTTAGCATTCTGATTAGGTATGTTGTGATATCGAACACAATTTTAGTGTTTTAAATCCATCAAACTGTTTTTATTTTGATTTTTCAAAATAGCAAATGATTGTGAACATATTTTCATGTTTACTTATGTATATCCTCTTTGGTGAAATATCTCATCAGGTTTTCTGAACATTTTCTAATTTTATTGTTTGTATGTTTGCTTACTGTTGCGAGAGTATTTACTAGTATTTTACCTAAGGTATATAATTTCTAAAATTTATACGGGAGTTTGTGAAATGGATTTTAAATATCTAATTTATCAAGATAAAAATACATTTTTAAAAATTAAACTCCACCATCTGGTAGGCTTTTTTTCTATAAACTTTGAATGATTGCAAGCAAATGTTTATATATCTATATACATATATATACACAAATGTCTATATATATGATGTGTATGCTATATATATATAAAATAAATGTACCAGGTGCATTGGGAGGTACCGTTTTATGTTACCACAACTCATACTAATCAGTAGCACACAATCACTGAAAACTGTAGTTAGAATGCTATTGCTTTCTTTCATGAGCTCTAGTTTATTATTATTATTATTAATGTTGCTTTGATAGGCTTTATTTATGAATAACCGATAGGGTTTGTCAAATGTAGTGTTTCTAATGAGAATTATGGAGTTGATTTTCTCCTCAGTTTTTGTTGTTATTGTTGAGAGTATCACTATGCCTAGGTAAATATCTACTCCCTAGATTCCCCAGGAGTTAGGGATAACTGTGGATATCATTGATGACTGGTGAAATAAAAGTCTAAAGGATGCCACAATCTGGCCAGATGCAGTGGCTCATGCCTGTTATCCCAGCACTTTGGGAGGCCAAGGCGGATGGATCACCTGAGGTCAAGAGTTTGAGACCAGCCTAACCAAAATGGTGAAACCTCTTCTCTACTAAAAAATACAAAAATTAGCCGGGCATGGTGGTGGGCACCTGTAATTCCAGCTACTCAGGATGCTGAGTCAGGAGAATCACTTGAACCCAGGAGGCAGAGGTTGCTGTGAGCCAAAATCACATCACTGCCTGAGCAATAGAGTGAGACTCTGTCTCAAAAAAAAAAAAAAAAAAAAAAAAAAGCCACAATCTAATTAGTTGTTCTTTCTGCAACAGCTTTACTCATTCTGACAATTTAACACTGGATGCCAGTGTAATCCTTGATTTGATATTTAATGCAGAGGTTTTTTTAAGAAAAAAATAATTGTAGATTCACATGCATTTGTAGGAAATAATATAGAAAGACCCTATGTGCCTTTCACTCAATTTCCCCAAATGGCAACATCTTGCAAAAATATGGTATATCATAACCAGGAAATTGATGCTAATAAAATCCATTTACCTTTAAATTTTGCCACCTTTACATGTACTCATTTGTTTGTGTGTAGATTCATGTAACCACAAACATAGTCAAGACACACCAGAGTTTCATCACACAGATTCCTAATGCCACCACTTTATAGTCACAGCTCCCTTCTGCCTCCCTGTCTTCTCCCATCCATCTCCCTCCCTACCTTCCTCCCCAGCCTGTGTTCACTGCTAAATTGTTCTCCTACTCTATAATTTTGTCATTTTGGGAACTCAATATAACTACGATCACACAATGAGTCACATTTTGATATTCAGTCTTTTCACTCAGAATAATTCCTTTCAGATGCATCCAAGTTGTTATTTATATAAAGTCAAGTTTATTTTATTTCTGAGTAGTATTTCTTGCAATGAATGGACCACAGTTTGTTTAACCATTCACCCATTGATAAACATTTGCATTTCCAGGTTTTGACCATTTTTTAAAAAGGTGCTATATGTATTGATAAGCATATTTTTTAAAACAAACTTTCATTTATCAGAGATGATGCCAAAATTTATGGGACATATAGTAAGCATACGGTTAGTTTTGTTTAAAAACTACCCTCATTTGGCTGGGTGCGGTGGCTTACGCCTGTCATCCCAGCACTTTGGGAGGCTGAGACGGGTGGAGGTCAGGAGATTGAGACCATCCTGGTTAACACAGTGAAACCTCATCTCTACTGAAAATACAAAAACAAACAAAGAATTAGCCCGGGTGTGGTAGTAGGTGCCTATAGTCCCAGCTACTCAGGAGACTGAGGCAGGAGAATGGCGTGAACCTGGGAGGCAGAGCTTGCAGTGAGCTGAGATCGCTCCACTGCACTCCAGCCTGGGCAACAAGCAAGACTCTGTCTCAAACAAACAAACAAAAACTACCCAATTTTTTTTTTTTACAGTGGTTGTATTCCCAGCAGCAATGTGTAAGTGACCCAGTTTCTCTACAACTGGCATGTAGTGTTAATCTTTATTTTATATTTTACCATTCTGATAGATGTGCAGTGGTACTTTATTTTGTTTTGATTTGCATTTCTTTGGTGACTAATGATGTTGAACTTCTCATCATGAGTCATCTGTATACACTGTTCAGCGAATTGTCCCTTCATGTCTTAAACCTGTTGTGATGGAGATTTCTGAGTGTCAACCTGACTGGGTTAAGGAATGCCCAGATAGTTGGTAGAACATTTTTTCTGGGTGTATTTGTGAGGACGTTTTCAGAAGAGATTAGCATTTGACTAGCAATAGAACAAGTAAAGAAGATTGCCCTCACCAATGAGGACAGGCATCATCCAATGTGCCAGGGACTCAAATAGAGGTAAAAGGCAGGGAGGAAGGATGAATTCACTCTCTCTGTTTGAGCTGAAACATCTGTCTTCTCCTAGCCTCACACACTGGCACTCAGACTCTGGCCTCTGGATTCAGATTGAATTATACCACCAGCTTTCATGAGTCCCAGTCCACCACTGACTCCCCTGGCTCTCCAGGTTACAAACACAGATCATGGGACTTCTCAGCCTGCATCCCCATATGAACCAATTCCCATTATAAATTAAAAAGCACACATATATATCTAGTATGGTTTATGTTTCTCTGCAGAAACCTTACTAACATAGATATTGGTACCAAAAGTGGTTATAAAGGAACAGATTTTTAAAAATGTATCTTCTTAGTTGTCTCTGGGCTTTCTGGAATTGACTCTCCAATCTAATTAGATTTAAATACATCAATAACTCTATTTCTCATAGTAAAGAGAACACTAATAGTCCGTGGTGTAAAATGTTTATGGAGATATTAGGCCAGGCCCAGTGGCTCACGCCTGTAATCCCAGCACTTTGGGAGGCCAAGGTGGGTGGATCAGGAGGTCAGGAGATCGAGACCATCCTGGCTAACACACTGAAACCCTGTCTCTACTAAAAATACAAAAAAAAAAAAAAAAAAAAAAATTAGGCAGGCGTGATGGCGTGGTGGCAAGCACCTGTAGTCCCAGCTATTCGGGAGGTTGAAGCAGGAGAATGGCGTGAACCTGGGAGGCAGAGCTTGTAGTGAGCCGAGATCACGACACTGCACTCCAGCCTGGGCGACAGAAAGACTCTGTCTCAAAAAAAAAAAAAGTTTATAGAGATATTAAAATATCCACACTGAACCCTCTAATAATCAGCTATTAAAAGAAAGAGCTAAGTGACTCTGACTGTAATACTTTTGAATTTTTTTTCAAAACTGAGAAATATAATGATGATGACATTGCTTGTTTGCTCCTAGTGTTACTGGACAAGGTGGTGAAAGAAAAGGATGAGCTCAAGGAATCAGGTTCTCAGCTCAAGTGCCACATAAATAACCTAAGATCGTCTAGGTGTTTTGATTGAGAGTCTTATCTTCTGTAGCTACAGGATTAAAATTGCTGAAAAATCAAACAGAGTACCACAGCTCGTGATGGGATGAATTAAATTTCCAGACTTGCAAGTTAAATTCCCAGCCTTGCAGGATGTCTACTGTTAATGTGAGGTGACTCTTTGGAAAAGAAAGGGGGGCAGGTAATCAGTACAATTTCAGCTCCAGTGCACCTCACAGTGGGTCCAGTCCAGGGGATCCCCATTCTCATCCTGTGGTCATTTCTCCAGTTCTAGATGAACAACTGGAGTAGACATATTCAGCAGCTGGCAGAACCCCTGCATGTGTCTCTTGACCTCTACAGTGAAGGCTACTATGGTGGGAGAGGCCAAGTAGAAACCTCTAGAACTGCCTCTACCTAGGGATATACATAGTGAATCAAGAGCAGTTTGCCTTCTCGGAGGGATGATAGAAATTAGTGCCATACCAAGGACTTGAAAGACACAGGGGTGGTAATTCCCCCTGCATTCCCACTCAATGTTTCTTTCTGGCTTGTGTAGAAGACAGATAGGTCTTGGAGAATGACAGTGTATTATCGTGAGGTTAACCAGGTGGTGACCCAATTGCAGTGGCTCTACTGGTTGTGGTTTTATTGCTTGACCAATTACTGAGCTGATTTAGCCGATTGCCTCTTTCATCTTCATTGAGTTTTGGTACTTCATGAGTTTTGACAAATTGGTCAAATTTTTGAAGATGTCAAATTTATAAGCATATGGTTGTTTATAGTATTCTTTCAGTAGCTGCAGGATGTAGTGATAGCCTCCATTTCATCCCTGAAAATAACTATTTCTGTCTTCCTTTCATCTTTGCCAGTGTTACTAGAGCTTTATCTATTTTATTCGTTTTTTTTAAAAAACGATATTTTTGGTACATTTGTTTTCTTTATTATTTTCCTTTTCTTAATTTCACCGATTTCTGTTCTTTATTATTTCCATTTTTCTCTTTTGCTTAGTGCATATTTTTTCTCTACTTTTCAAAGTTATTGAGGCAGGAAATTAGATTATTGAGAACCTCTTTTGCAATGAAAGCATTTGGTGTGTAACTTTTCTTCTCAACAATGCTTTATCTGTATCATAAATATTTTAATATGCTATATATTTATTTTCATTCAGTTTTGTATATTTCAAAATGTATTTGAGACTGCCTCTTTGATCTATATTTTTGTTAATTTTCAAGTGTTTATTTTTTGGTTATGTTTGATTTCTAGTTTGATTACATAATGGTCAAAGAACATTCTTAGTACAATTTTAGTTTTCCACAACTTATTGAGGTTCATTTTACAGCCCAGGATATGGTCCAGCTTGTTACATGCTTTGAGAATGTTACGTATGTTGAGAAAAATGTGCATTCTGGTGTGGTTGTGTGGAAGATTTATAAGTGTGTTTAAATCTATTGGTTGCTTGTGCTGTTCACTTCTGTATCCTTGCTGATTTTCTGAATACTGGTGCTTTTAAATGCTGACAGTGAGATGTTGACATCCTCAGCAATAACTAAGGATTTATCTATTTCTATTTTCATCTGCATCAGGGTTTGTCTTAAGTATTTTGAAGTTTTATAGTTCATCGCAAAGACTTTTATAGTATAATGATTTCATTATGCCTTCTTGTTGGGTTCATCTTTTTATAATTACATGCAATTTTTTTCTATAGTCCTTTTCTTTGCTTCAGAGTCTATGGTACCTGATATTAGTATGGCCACTCTTGTGAATTTTTTAAAAATGTATAGCCACTTCTGTGTATTTTTAAGTTAATTTTTGCACAGTATACTTTGTCTTTTTACTTTCAACTTATCTATGTCATTGTGATTTTTCTTATTTTATTTTATTTTATTTTTTGAGACAGTCTTGCTCTGTCACCCAGGCTGGAGTGCAGGGGCGCGATCTCGGCTCACTGCAAGCTCCGCCTCCCGGGTTCACGCCCATCTCCTGCCTCAGCCTCCTAAGTAGTTGGGACTACAGGTGCCCACCAACACACCCAGCTAATTTTTTTTTTTTTTTTTTTTTTTTTTTTTTTTTATTTTTTTTTAGTAGAGACGGGGTTTCACCATTTTAGCCAGGATGGTCTCGATCTCCTACCCTCGTGATCCACCCGTCTCGGCCTCCCAAAGTGTTGGGATTACAGGCGTGAGCCACCGCTCCAGGCCTGTCATTGTGCTTTAGGTGAATTTCTTGTAAGCAACATAAAGTCAGTCTACTTTTTTTTTTAACCTAGTCTGCTCATATATATTTTTTAACTTGCATACTTAGACCATTTAAATTTAGGGCAATTCTTAAAATATTATGGCATTGATGTGTCACTTTATTGCTTATTATGTTGGTTTTCTTTTATTATTTGTTTCACATTTTAAAAAGTTCTTTTACTTTCCAATAGTTGCATAAATACATTTTAGCCTCCCTGGTTGACTTATGAAGAATGTTTTTTAAGTCTATTGCTTTGTATTATTTTCTTAGTAGTAGCTTTAAACTCTATAAATGAACTGCAATTTAGACAGGTATTTTATTGTATCTGTGTAATTTAGCATAGCCTATTGTACCTACGTTTACCATTTCATGTGAAATGTAGAAAATTTACTTCCATTTAGTTCTCTTTATCATCTGTATTCTTAAAACATAACTCTCTTGCATTGTTTCTTTACATATATTGAGAACCACATCAAATAGTAATATAGTTTTTGCTTCGACCATCAAATACAACTTTATAAATTCATGAGAAAGATACATTTTTATATTTTTGCACCAATTTTTACACATTCTCATATTCTTCTTCCATTTCTGAAGATCTAATAATTCTATTGTTATCATTCCATTTTTGTTTAAAAACTTGCTTTAGCCTTTCATTTAGGGTAAGTTTGCTAACTATAAATTCTCCTAAGTTTCCTTTGTCCGAGAATGTATTTATTTCCTCTTGATGCCTGGTAGGTACTGCAACTGAATACTGACTTTGTGCTTCACAATTTTGTTTCAGCATTTGAAAAGTACTGTGCTGCTCCCTTTTGGCTTCAATTGTTTAGATGAGAAATCAGTTGTCATACAAATTAATACTCCCCTGTAAGTAACGCCTCATTTCTCTCTGAATATTTTCATGAGTTTCATTTGTCTACTTTCTGCATATCAATTGTGATTTTTTAGTACGGACTTATTTAGGTTAATCCCATTCAGGGTATAGCCAACCTCTTGAACCTACAGATTTTTGTCATCTGCCAAATCGGGGATGTTTGCAAAATTTCTTCATGTAGTTTTTTAAAAATCTCATTCTCAACCATCCTGGCTAACACGGTGAAACCCCGTCTCTAATAAAAATACAAAAAAAAAAAAAAAAAAAAAAAAAAAAAAATTAGCCTGGAGTGGCGGCGGTTGCCTGTAGTCCCGGCTACTTCGGCAGCGGAGGCAGGAGAATGGTGTGAACCCAGGAGGCGGAGCTTGCAGTGAGCCAAGATCGTGCCAAGGTACTCTAGCCTGGGTGACAGAGCGAGACTCCCTCTCAGGAAAAAAAAAAAAAAAAGTCTCATCATCTCTCTCCTCATTGAATTCTCATGATATGAATATTAATTCTTTTCTATACAGACTCCCGATACTTTTTTCCCCTCTATATTCTCTTTCTTTCTCTCTCTCTCTCTCTCTCTCTTTTTTTCTTTTTCTTTTTGAGACAGAGTTTCGCTCAGTCGCCCAGACTGGAGTGCGGTGGCGCTGTCTCGGCTCACTGCAAGCTCCACCTCCAGGGTTCACGCCATTCTCCTGCCTCAACCTCCCGTGTAGCTGGGATTACACTCGCCCGCCACAATGCCAGGCTAATTTTTTTGTATTTTTAGTAGAGATGGATTTTCACTGTGTTAGCCAGGATGGTCTGGATCTCCTGACCTCGTGATCCGCCTGCCTCGGCCTCCCAAAGTGCTGGGATTACAGGTGTGAGCCACCGAGCCCGGCTTTCCCCTTTATTTCTTTGTGTTGTTCAATTTGAGTAAATTGTGTTGATCTGTATTCAAATTTAATGACTCTCTTTTTTTGTCATTTCCACTCTACAATTATACCCATCGGTGAGGTTGTTTCATTATTTAAGTTTAATTTTGGCTAGTATATAATTCCATTATATTTAGTAATTTTTATAACCTATTTCTTTGCTGACATTTCCTCGTGTTTTATTTGTTTCAAGAAGATTTGTAATTGATTGCTTAACCATTTGCATGATGGCTTCTTCGAAATACTTGTGACATGGTTCCAATATGTCATCTTATTCTTGACATCTGTTGGCTATCTTCTCTCACTAAAGTTGTGATTTTCCTGATTCTTGGTGTGGTGAGAAATTTTAGTCAATTTTATCCTGAACTTTTTGTACAAATTATAAAACTTTATATTCTGTTGAATCTTTTAAACATTTTTCTTAAAATTTTTTGACAAATAGTCCTCTACTGAGGTGTTGCCCAAGACCTTGCAGGTGGTGCTTTATGCTAGTCTTCTACTGGGCTCCAATGATGCCACCCAGACAAAAATGGGGCTTTAATTAATGGCAGCTTTCAGCGGATGAGTGGGGTGGAGGTTTAGCTCCCCCCTTGTTTGCACTGATACCTTTATGGTAAATGTGGGACCCCGAACTTTCACCACCTCTTTGCCTCTGAGTGGAGATGTTATTAGATAAGGCCCCATCAGGGCGGGTGAGGGTAACATTAGAATTTTGACTAATCCAGCCTCCCACCACCCACTTTCTCTTCATTAATTTTGCATGAAGATGGAGGCCCAGCTCCTATTGGTAAGTTAATTGCTTTTTAAACTGTATAAATAAACTGTAATTTAGGTCATTATATATGACTTTGAGCTTCAAAGTAAGTTATGAATTTTTCAATTATAGTATGGCAATATGTACTCCCCAAGTTCAGCATTTCAGGATTGAATTATAAGTATTTCGAACTGAGGTTTGAGGAGAAGTGAAAAACTTGCTCTTGTCTGGTGTGCAGTAATCTCAGACAGTATCCATAATCCTCTGGATTGTGGGTCCTAAAAAGAGAGTTGAAAGCTACTAATGGATAGTGATAGATATGTTGTTGCATGACATGCTTTTGTCATATGCTGTGAAGAAAATCTCATGATTTGGAAATTTTAATTGAACTGGATGCTAAACTATATCTTGAAAAATTTCAAAATACTTTTTTTTTTTTTTTATTTTTTTTTGAGACAGAGTCTCACTCTGTCGCCCAGGCTGGAGTGCAGTGGCGTGATCTCGGCTCACTGCAACCTCTGCCTCCCTCCCGGGTTCATGCCGTTCTCCTGCCTCAGCCTCCCGAGTAGCTGGGACTACAGGAGCCTGCCACCACACCCAGCTAATTTTTTGTGTTTTTTAGTAGAGACAGGGTTTCACCGTGTTATCCAGGACGGTCTCAATCTCCTGATCTCGTGATCCACCCACCTCGGTCTCCAAAGTGCTGGGATTACAGGGGTGAGCCATCGCACCCAGTCAAAATACTCTTAAAGGATTAGAATTCCCCCCAATCCCAATAGTTCCAGGCAATCCATTAGTAAAACAATAAGGGTTGATAAAACGTAAACAGAGTGTTACCTGGATCTTAGGAATGGAAAGTCAATCATAGAGAATTTGTAAGGCTTTGGTCATCTGGGCTAAAGTGGTTTAAGACAGGTATTTAGGTGCAGAGAATTAATAACTAGAACTGGAGCAATTTCACAATACAGTAGTTTAGGATTGTTGGGCACACTGAATTTGATAGTCCTATAGATAGTTATTTTATATATATATGTATATAAACATAGAAATGGACACTTCTTGTCTTAAGGCTTGAAACTCGTATTTGTTTTATCTGAGTTCCTTCATCAGGAGCAACCTTCAGGACTCACAAAAAACTATCAAAGAACTAAAACTCACCAGATATGGGGACCCCTCATTCATCATAACTACTTCCTTGCCCCTTCCTAGTTCCTATTTTCTTATACTTTGTTACATTTCTTCCCTACTATACAAACCCCTGGTTTTAGTCAATCAGGGAGATGGATTTGAGGCTGAGCTCCCATGTCCTTGGCTCTAACACCCAATTAAAGCCTCTTCCTTGGCAATACTCGTCTCAGTGACTGGCTTTCTGTGGAGTGAGGAGTAGGACAGAGACCAAACCCCTGGTGTTTCAGTAATGAATTGAGAGAGACTTGAAACAAGTTTATGAAGCAGACTGTTGTTTGATATGTAAGTGGTTTTCTCAGGCGGGTAAATTGTTTTGTCCAATTTATCTACAGAAAATTTCTGAAACAAATAATAAAGTTACTTATTTGTTTATCCTTTTCTTTCATAAACATACGCTTCCCGGAAAAAAAATTGTTAATATAAGTCTTACTATTCCTAGAACTCAGCCCTGTTGACACAGATGGTCTCAGTTCTCAATGCTCCCTTTCAGTCATTTTTCAACTTACGTTGATTTATGAATCGTTGTCTCTGGAGACCTGATCAATTCATATCCATACTTGTTATGAATGGAATTGTGCCCTCCACATGCCTATGTTGAAGCTTCAACTTCCAGTATGCCTGTAGTGGGAGATGGGACCTTTCAGGAGGTAATAAAAGCTAAGGGAAGTCACAAGGATAGGACTCTAATCCAATAGGTCCAATAGAGAAGGGGGAACCACCAGGGATCTCTGTCTCCCTTTTCCAACATGCACAGAGAGGAGGCACAAAGGATACAGTAAGAGGTCAGCCATCAAAAAACCGGAAAAGAGGCCTCCCCGGTGACCAACCATCATGGCACCTTGCTTATGTCAGGCTCCACAATAGTAAGAAAATAGTTTTCTGTTGTTTGAGACACCAAATCCTTGGTATTTTGTTATGGCAGCCCTAACAGACAGCACTTTTGTTTGGAAAACCATTATGGTATGTCTGGTTTCTGGTGGTGGTCGTTTCAACTGATATCAACACTAGATTTTCCTGTTGTTTTTGTTGAGTAATCATTTTTTCACTTACTTCATCAATCTGTGGATGTGCAACAGTATTTAAGAATCTGGATATCACACATAGATATGGTAACATCAACAAATACAAAAAGGAAACGATAATCAGAGCTTTCTTCCACTTCCTATTTATAGGCCTGGAGTTTTCAAATTAAAGAAATGGGCAAACAAACAAAAGAAGATTCCATCCCCAATTCAAAAAGCTCAAAGAAACAAATGTAGGAGTAATATACTAATTTTATAATTTTTAAATTTATTTTCTTGATCTTTCTAAGAATATTAAATATCTTGAAAAAATTACTAACATTGTAAATACACATTTTCCCATTAAAAATGAAGAGTGATTCCTTGATAAGTGTCTAGGAATCCTCTACTTTGAACAAATCCCTATAAAATCTCATTAACTTCTCAGATGGTATTTCTATGGCCTTACTCACATTGTGGTCTAACTTCCCTGCTAGCTAGGATTGTCTCGATTTTCTATGACTCTTATAGTATCAAGTGATTTTTAAAAAGTGGAGCATCATCTGAAAACCTCCTTGAAAGGTTAAGTGTGTGTATCAAAATTAGGTCTAGTTTTTTTCCTTTTTTGAATCAATTTTTCCAGTGACTTTATTTTCCCATAAGGAGGAAAGCATAGGCCAAAATGTACCCTGAGTGATATCAGAAACCGTCCCAAAGAACACATATCAAAGATTAAAAAACTACAAAGAAAGTCTTCTCTTCAATGACCTCTCTGATGAAACTTTCACGCCTGTAATCCCAGCACCAGGCGGGCGGAACAAGGTTCAGTAAAGTCGCTGGGGCTCTTCAATGACCTCTCTTGGCGTGAAAAAGTGAGCCGAGATACTGCACTCCAGCCTCGACAGTCCGTCTCATCCATCATGATGAAGTTTTTAAATTCTAATGTTAATAAATATAGAGTGACTCAAAAGTACCCAGTGTCAGATGAGAGAACATAAAGTAGAAAAATGAAATAGATGAACATAGATGAAGGGTTAGATTTGATAGGAAGCAGAAGATTCACCTAAATACTGAGCATTCCTTGTAAGTTCTATACACATAGTCAAGTATTAAATATATGGTATCTATTTTCTGTTCTGACCCTTGCTCTTCCAAAGTCTCTTTGCAGAGTCTCATTTCTGGAAATGGTTTCTGAGCATTGTTTTGGGGGATCCAGAAACCACTTTTCCTTATATGTGATGTTACATGTAGCTTTAGATCTCTAGGTATCTGGCCTATGGTATTATCTGCCATATAAAAAGTGAATTAGTAATTAAGCCCAATTACTGATTGCGTTAGGGTTCTCCAGAGAAACAGAATCAGTGGGCTACACATGGATACACACACACACACACACACACACACACACACACACACTCTCACACAAATACACACACACACAGAGAAGAAGATATTGGCCTACAACATTATGTAAGCTGTCAAGTCCCTGGATTGGCAGTCGGCAAGCTGGAGGCCCAGGACACCTGAAGGTGTACTTCCAGCCCAAAGGCTAGCAACCTTGTGAACCAGAGCGAGAAAGAGCGGATGTTTCAGCTAAAAGTTTAGAGATAAAACCACTTCCCTGCCTCTTTTTTTTTCAAGGCAGAGTCAAGTTTTTTGTTCCTTTCAGACCTTCAGTCCATCAGATGAGGCTCACCTCCATTAGGGAGGGCCACCTGCTTTACTCAGCCTATTGATTTAAATATTAAATTCATCAAAATGTCTTCACAGAAATATCCAGAAAAATGTTTGATGAAATATTTTCATCAAACTAGTCAACCTGTGGCCTAGTCAATTTGACACAAAAAATTAACCATCACAAGTTTGCTACTCATCAACATGACATTCGTATGCATTTTTAAAACCATACTTAATATCCAACTGAAGAAAACACAAGGTTATAATTCTACTTCACAGCACAAAACCTTTCTGCACACATCCCCAAACTCACTAACCCTTCTCCCAGAAGAAAAGGCAAAACACTTGCGTGATGTTTACTCTTTATCTTGCTAACGTTAACTTAAATACTACTGCATAAAGTTAACAGTACTTAAATGCTATGATATAAACTCAATACATCCTATGTTATATGATAAAGAAATATGATTGGAAAGAAAACAAAAACATTACATACACACACCTACATGTTTATAACAAAGTAAAGAGGAAATATTACTGATAATTATTGCCCTCATTGCTGGAACTGGTCACATAATATTTTTATCAACCTTTCATTCCATGACCCATTCTGTATGACCTTTGACTTCAGAAAGCACTTGATTTAGTCATGGTTCTTTTTCTGGGGGTGTGACACAAACCACATCTGAAGGATGTGGGTCATTAGTACTAATGCCTGGATTGGGTTGCCATAGTTTTTCATTGACATTAATCACAATGCATGCTCATACTAAGAGATACTCTTATGGATGTCCTGCATTCCAGACATTCCCTTCCTTCCTTCCATTGTGGAATAGGAGTCCATTGTGGAATTTTCCTTTGTTTGTCAGCATCATTTACCCCATCCAGCACTGTAACTCTCTTCTTTGCTACTTGGCTCAGAGGCACAAGGAACCCAAAGTGGCTGGGGAAGGTGTTAACTTCCAGTTCACTGGAATCACTGTTGTCTTTCCTGATGGGGACATTCCTCCCTTTGAAACTAAGATCTTGAAACCAATAGCAGAGCATAAGGTCTGCCTTCAGATAGAAACGGGAAGCAAAATTTTGCTAATGGGACACTCAGGAAAATTGTGAGTGGTACCACTTCCGTTGCTACCCCTTGATTACTGGACCTGAGAATCCTGGAGAAACAACACCAGATATTGGAAGCTAACTGAGATCGTATACAACCTTCTGGAACTCGCTCCAGCCCTGCAAGGTATTGCCACCTAAGTAGGGCTGTTGAAAAGACTGTTCCACCCTTCTGTCAAACCAGCTGCTTCAGAATGGTAGGGAACATAGTAAGATCATTGAAATCTGTAAGCATGAACCCATTGCCACACTTCTTTTCCTGTGAAATGAGTTTCTTGATCAATAAGCAATGATGTAGGGAATACCATGACAATGGATAAAGCATTCTATAAGCCCATGGATGGTATTTTGGCAAAAGTATTGCATGCATGGAAGGAAAATCTGTATGCAGAGTGCCTATTCCAATAAGAAGAAAACATTGTCCCTTTCATGATGGAAATAGTCCATTGGAGTCAACCTGCCACCAAATAGTGGGCTGCTCACCCTGGGGCATGGTGCTATATATGGGACTCAGTGTTGGTCTCTGCTGCTGGCAGATTGGGCACTCAGCATTGACCATACATAGGTTGGCCTAGGTGAGTTAAAGTCTAAATTTCTGAGTTGATAAATGCCTTCCATATCTGTCATCATGGTTACTTTATTCATGAGTTTATTCATTGATTATTTTGAATTGTTTCCCTTTACTCCACCAGTTTACATGTTGAAGCTCTAACTCAAACGTGCCTGTATTTGGAGACAGAGCCTTTATAAGGCAATTAAAGTTAAATGAGGTCGTAAGTGTGGGGCCCTTACCTGAGAAGACTAATGTTCTTGTAAGAGGAGACACCAGAGAGCATCTTCTTTCTTTCTGTCCTCACACCTGCTGTGGTAAAGCCAAGTGAGTACACAGTCAGAAGGTGGCTGTTTGCAAGCCAAGAAGAGAGCCCTTATCAGAAACTGTATTGGCTACCACCTTGATTTTAGACTTTTCCAGCACCCAGAACTATGAGAAATACAACTCTTTACGCTGCATAGTCCATGGTGTTTTGTTATGGCAGCCCAAACCAACTAATACACTGATAAAGTCAAATATTTAATTATAAAGAACTGATAATATAAAAAGTTGTTGGGCACTAGACGAAAATGTGTGCACATGACTCATCTTAATTACTAATTTCCTTCCTTCCTTCCTTTCTTCCTTCCTTCCTTCCTTCCTTCCTTCCTTCCTTCCTTCCTTCCTTCCTTCTTTCCTCCTTCCCTCCCTCCTTCCCTCCCTCCTTGTCTCTCTCTCTTTCTTTCTTTCCTTCTTTGTTTCTTTCTTTCTTTTTCTTTCTTTCTTTCCTTCTTTCTTTCTTTCTTTCTCTCTCTCTTTCTCTCTCTCTTTCTTTTCTTTCTCTCTCTCTTTTCTTTCTTTTCTTTCTCTTTTTCCTTCCTTCCTTCCTTCCTTCCTTCCTTCCTTCCTTCCTTCCTTCCTTCCTCCCTCCCTCCCTCCCTCCCTCCCTTCCTTCCTTTCCATCTTTCCTTATTTCTTTCTCCTTTCTTTCTTTCATGGGATCTGCAATGGCATGATCTCAGCTCACTGCAGCTTCCACCTCCCAGGCTCAAGTAATTCTCCCACCTCAGCTTCCCAAGTAGCTGGGACCACAGGTGTGTGCCACCATGCCTGGCTACTGTTTGGGGATTTTTTTTTTTTTTTTTTTTTGTATTTTTTGTAGAGACAGAGTTTCACCATATTACCCAGACTTGTCTCAATCTCCTGGACTCAAGTGATCTGCCCACCTCAGCCTTCCAAAGTGCTGAGATTACAAGAATGAGCCATCATGCCAAGCACATTTATAATTAGTTATTTTAGCCAGACTGCAAGGAAATTGCAGCTAAATTTTGGACTCATACTAAGTAATAGCTAAGAAGGCAAAAAAACAAACAAACAAACAACAACTACAAAACAACAACAACAACAACAACAAAAAACAAAGGGTAAAGACCTTGTAAGGATTACAGCTGAAACATAGAGTTTATTTATAATCCAAAACCTTAATTCAGTAAAGAGTAAAGAAAATAGCTAAGAAAATCAAGAACAAAAGCATGAAAAACAACAATACCAAAAAAACGAAACAAACAAGAAAAACACAGATGATGATCTGTGGCTCTAGTTAGTTGTCTAGCTCTTGTTCTATAGATTTTAGGAGGAAGCTGTGTCGTGGAACCTCTCAACCTGAAGATATGTTGGAAGCTGTCATTGTTTGAAGATTGTATGCTTTTGAAGTATTCTTAGATTTTTCAGTTATACATCCTTCCCTAACAACAACAACAATGACAAAATGGCACTCCCAGTGTTGAAGGTTATAACATAACATCGTATCTTTCTGCCTTAGAGACGTGAATCCAGGAAGCTACATCCTCACATTTAATTGCTGTACTAAGGGTAAAACTAAACAAGGACCTTTTCAACATGATTTCAGTGCAGAAGACTTCTTGAGAGGATGTAAAGACATCTCGTGCTTATTGGTAATAATACTGATATGTTCTGTCCATTGGTTGCAGTGCTTTGCCATGTCTGACAGAAATGAGGTGGAGTTGAAGATCAAGAGAGAAATATCTAACCTTACAGATAACCCGAAACAAATTAATGCAGTCTGGAATGTTGTTCCCAGGGTCCTGAGAGCAAGAAATTATACTCTCTGTTGACAAAGCCAGAGAGTTCCAGATCATTTTGTCATTCTGATCATTTGAGTTTTAAAATGACTTGGTTATCTGTCCTCCCCCTGAGGATTGTAGGTGATGGATGGGGTCATAGCAGAAAACAGTTTCTGAGTAAGCGGCAAGGCTTTGAAAAGTTCTCTAATACCAGTGTCAGCCAAAAGAGTGGCTATATCACTAGATAGAGGTGGGAATTCCCATGTTAGAAATACAATATAATTTTTTTGTTTCATTAATTTTTTTCCCTTAATATCAGAGCTGCATCTCTTCAGTAAAGAAAAGCTTCTATCTACCTTGAGAATAAGCCAACAAGATAAACTGGATAAAGAAAATGTGGCACATATACACCATGGAATACTATGCAGCCATAAAAAAGAATGAGTTCATGTCCTTTGCAGGGATATGGATAAAGCTGGAAACCATCATTCTCAGCACACACCACATGTTCTCACTCATAATTGGGAGTTAAACAATGAGAATACATGGACACAGGGAGGGAAACATCACACACCAGGGCCTGTCAGTGGGTAGGGGGGATAGCATTAGGAGAAATACCTATAAATGATGGGTTGATGGGTGCAGCAAACCACCATGGCACGTGTCTTTACCTATGTAACAAACCTGCACATTCTGCAAGTGTATCCCAGAACTTAAAGTATAATTAAAAAAAAAAAAAAGAAAATCCACAGAAGAAACGTGGAAGTGTTCATAGAGGCAACGGAGACTCCTATTGACTTCCCACTTTCTTAGTTTTATCATGTGCTAACAACAGATGAGCTTTGAGACAGAGACATTTTCAGCGATCTTTGTAAAATGTTTCCATTAATGTCGACAATAGTAGACGATTTGTCATTACTTGATTGGCGTATTTCATGGAGAATCTTTGGCAAGTTTGATTTGGGATTCTCTGCCACAAGCTAGTAGCTTTCATGAAAGTTTTAGAGATTATTGTTATATAGCTTTCAACCAAATGTTCCAATAACTCTTCAGATTCCAGAGTCAATAACTGGTACTTTCTAATAACATATTGAACCTCTTCAAATATCTGACTTCTTACCATATCATGGGATCCAGGGGAGTTGGTTCAGGAGTTTCCTACTTGTAGAAGATAAACTAGGGCATTTTCTTTTCCCTAAATGCTTTCCTTTTCTTTCTAGGCTTTAATGATAGTTACCATCTTAAAAAGCATTGGAACATTTCACAGTTCATTAATATGTTGACCATTTTTAATTTGTTTCTTGCTGAGGCTGAAAACTCTTGTTTCCATAGCATTTCAAAACCTTGGACTGCTTCAAAGTCTTGTTATTTGTGTATACTATAACTCTTTTATCTCTTCTCATTTGGCAGTCTGTTGTGAGTGACATGGGTTTTGCCATATGGGCAACTTTTCCTTAGGTTTTGGCTATAATTTAGAAATAAATTGAAATCTGTTAAGGCATATCTTGCCCGAGCATTTTCCATTTCAGTCTTAAGATATGACCTGTCAACAAACATGATTAAATCTGGAATTTTTAAGGACCATCTAATAGTTTTTGAGATAGTCAATTCTCAGTTAGAGGAGAGAGTCATGGATTTCCTTTTATAGGGTAACAGAAGAAGAGTATCACAATTTGAAGTGTTGTCACGACTGATAGAAATGTACTGAGAATAAAGTAATTCAATTCCTTAATAGCTAAGCCTGACTACCAAAAAATGTGAACAAGGATCGCACAGCCTAAGACACCAGCATCAAAGACACTTTAAGATTAAGTCAGTGGAGATCTTCACTTATTTGGGTCTGGCTGTTTAGACCTGGTGAGCAGGATTCCCTCTAGACCTAAAGAAAGGCTGAAGTAAGAATCCAGTCTATCCATATTCTTTTGAATTGAGTCAGAACAGCAAACTTTTGCCCAGAGCGCTCATGTACATACAGGTGTAAAGATTTATGATAATTGGAAACATCCAGAGTGGGGTGACACTGAAGATTTGATTTTTATTAATTTATTTACTTTATTTTTTTAAATTTTTGAGATAGAGTCTCGCTCTGTCATCCAGGCTGGAGTGTAGTGGTGCGATCTCATCTCACTGCAACCTCTGCCTCCCGGATTCAAGTGATTCTCCTGCCTCAGCCTCCTGAGTAGCTGGGATTACAGGCATGTGCCACCATGCCCAGCTAATTTTTGTATTCCTAGTAGAGATGGGGTTTCACTTTGTTGATTGGGCTGGTTTTGAACTTGTGACCTCAGGATCTGCCCACTTCGGCCTCCCAAAGTGCCGGGATTACAGATGTGAGCCACCACGCCCAGCTTGAAGACTGATTTTAAGTCACCAAATATCCTTCATATTTAGGCTGCGGGGGAAAGTTAAATTACCAAAAATTTGCAATGTGTTCCATATGTGGTGATTATAAAGAAATTGGGTACCTGCTGGCTACAGTAGACAGCAAAATCTAGAAAATCTCTATAAATTGTCTCTTCATGAGCATTCAAGAGAAATTTTGAGCTTCTTATAATCTCTCAGGATGGAGGTATTTAATTCTTTGGAATTAATTATGGCCCATCTAATATATTTTTCCCCCCAAAATTGTAAATTTTCCTTTGAAACAGTATTAAAACATGAGTAGATAGGAGGAATCAATCACAGTCGTCACTTTATTTTTGGAATAAGACATTTCATCCACATATAACTTAAAGGTAGAGTCACAGATAAATTTAAATTTAAGGTCCTGGTAGTCCTGATTAGTAATCTATGCCTCAGTGAGCCTCTGAGGCATCACTGTTCAGGTAAAGTGTTGAATTTTGTAGAAAAAGTCAAACAAGTCCTGATTCTCTTGATCTAGAGCAACTGAAGAAAGCAGTAAAAAGATCTATAACAATAAAATATTCAGCCTTAGGTAGCACTGAAGGTGAAATCATAAATATTTTCCCCTACAGAATGTCTCAAATTTCATGGTGATCTTTAAATTATCATTTAAATGACAAAAATGCCTTTGGTGGAGCATTTGTTTTGGAGACTCCATCTGCATAGTAAACCCCAAACTATGAAGACAGCAGGCATGGGGCCACAGGAGCAAAGGTTTCCAGAGATGGTTCAATGGTGACAGTCACAGGCTCTGGTGAACAGGTTATGTAACATAGTGGCAGGACTGGTGTAGCACTCTTAGTAATAAGAATTAGGGCTAAAATATGAAATGGAACTTTGTTTTCTGCTCAGAGGATAATAAACCTTAATTAATCATTACCTGCTTCATTTTTTTTCTTTTTGTTTTTTAGCGGTATAGGACAATTGTTTTGCTAATGTTCTTTTTTATTTATTTACAGTATTCACAGACATTTTAGTCAAGCATTTCTCTCCTCAGGTACTGAATGACTTGGGTTAGAGCATCTAGTTGCTATCTTTATATGGCCATTACTATATTGAGAAGTTTTTTGTTCTTATTTGATTTTTTTTTTTTTTTTTTTTTTTTTTTGGTCTTTGTTGTAAAATCCTATGAAAGAGTTCTGTGAAGAGATTGGCAACAGGGAAGTTTTATATTTCTGTATATGTTTACATATTAAATACCCAATTTCTGACTTAATGTCTTTCAATAAAAGTAAGAAAGAGCTGGGGTCACATTTGCTTCAGGATCTATTCTTAGATGTTGCTGTAAAGTTGTGAAAGGCCTTATCCTTAAAGCCTCTAAAGCATTTGGATTAGTGCCTAGTCAATTTGTACAAGAAGACTTTGAAAGTAACCTCCAAAATGTTGGCTACTACCTACAGCTTTTCCAAGTCTCTCTGACCTTCTCTGCAATTTCTCAGCATTTTCTCACTCAGATTTTTCATCCTTTTCTCTTTTTCTTTCTCTTTTCCTTCCTTCCTTCCTTCCTTCCTTCCTTCCTTCCTTCCTTCCTTCCTTCCTTCCTTCCTTCTTCTCTCTCTCTTTCGTGCCTACTAACATCTAACATCATCAATATAGATCTGGTAGCCAGAGATTATAGTGATTATATATGTCAGCCCAGAGTGAGACCAGGGCTGAAAAACTCCCTGAGGGACTTGGCCTGTTATAAAGGGATTTAAATACAAGGACCAATTGAGCTTTAAGGGATTCCCAGCTGTGTTGAAAGAAGGAACTGGATTGGTAAAAAGGTAGAGGTAGAGGAAAAGTGACACACATAAGACTGAGGAGGATGGATAGTAGGCTAAAGACCACTAGTTTCAATTTGTCATTTGGCGTAATCAAAAAAAAAAAAAAAAAATCACTTAAAATATTTTACATCTTATATCTAAATAATTTTATAAGAAAGTGATTTTGGTATCTGAATTTCATTGGGGAGTTTCCTCATTTCAATAAAAATAATGCAGATTAATGAATGTAATTTTATTCTCATTCTGTACTAAGAGACGTCTCATCTGAACAATTTTATTTTTATCAAAAGTTTTCCTGATTAGCACTGCGATATTTAAAATTTTCTTGGCCAGGCACTATGGCTTATATCTATAATCTCAGCACTTTGGGAGCCTGAGGTGGACAAATCGCCTGAGTTCAGGAGTTTGAGACCAACCTGGGCAAAATATGTCTCTGTAAAAAAATAGAAAAATTAGCTGGGTGTGGTGGTGAACTCCTGTAGTCCCAGCTACTCAGGATGCTAATGTGGGAGGATCACTTGAGCCCAGGAGGTGGAGGTTGCAGTGAGCCATGACTCTGCCACTTCCAGCCTGGGCAGAAGAATGAGACCCTGTTAAAAAAAAAAAAAAAAAAAAAAAAAAAAAAAAAAAAAAAAAAGAAAGAAAGAAAGAAAATTCTTGGTGTATCAAAGTTCTTTGAAAAGATAGTAACCTAAATTCAAATTATGGTATAAATTCATGTAAGAGACAGGGATTCTGCCCAAAGGAGTTACAGATTTGGTTTAGACTGAGAAAACCAGCAATAATGTAACAGTTTGAGGAAAACATTGTTGATGTATCTTGGTTTCAGACCCCCCAGCTATCATCTGCTTCCACCAATCACAGAAGCAACACACTAATTTTCAGTAGATGGAAACTCAGAGAGGAGCTAGGACTCGGGACTAGGAGCTCACAGACAACACACAGTGCCCTCATAAGATGTTGGTATCTGACCCAATCAAAGTTAGTAGAAAGGACACCAACTAGGGAGGAACTTTGTGCACACCTCAGGCTCTCAGCCAATTACAGAAACGCAAATATTGGGAACAATGTCCACCTCTTCCCCAAGGACACACACCTATAAACTAACAGCAGAAAATGATTAGGATGGACATAAGCAATGTTCCCTGGTGTGGGGCTGGGATATCTCACAACTTGCTTCCTCATGTCCACAGGCCATAATATGAGGTGGTTCCATTTATAGCTTTCCACTTGCAATGTAAACTCTCAAGTTGGAGAATGAGCATAGTGAGAAATCAATCTATCACAAGCAGAGGAATTGACTAGGAATTGGCATGATTCAAAAAATTATTAAATCTATAAAACATAGATATATCATTATGAAAAAGGATTAGACATCACAAAACAGTTTCTTTTTTTTATTTTTATTATTATTATTTTTTGAGATGGAGTCTCGCTCTGTCGCCCAGGCTGGAGTGCAGTGGCAGCGATCTTGGTTCACTGCAACCTCCGCCTCCCGGGTTCACACTATTCTCCTGCCTCAGCCTCCTGAGTTACTGAGACTACAGGTGCCCGCCACCATGCCTGGCTAATTTTTTAAAATATTTTTAGTAGAGATGGTGTTTCACCGTGTTAGCCAGGTTGGTCTCAATCTCCTGACCTTGTGATCCACCTGCCTCAGGCTCACAAAGTGCTGGGATTACAGGCGTGAGCCACCATCACAAAATAGTTTCTGCAAAACAAAATAAATATATTTTGTGTCCAAATTAAAAGAAGAAGTAAGTGGATGGATTAAATAACAGAATAAATAAAACTAAACAGACTGATGATTTGGAAAATCAAGTTAAAGAACTCCTTCTTCAAGAACCTAAAGAATGATAGATATGGACATCATGTCTCAAAGATAGGCATTTGGGAAATGTTAAGGAAAATAGGGTGTTAGAGAGAGAAACATGAGAGTCTGCAAAGGAGTAAGTAAAGATCTGAAAGCAGCCACTTGCCCTGTGTTAAAGAATGGTTCAGGTGAGAAAGTCCTGCCCAATAGGGCAGAAACATGAAGCAAATCCAAGACTAGGCCCATTCTTGTGGAACTGGGCATCTGTAAACTCCATCGAAGTCCTGAACATCTGAAGAAACATTAAGCTGGTTTATATAAAGAATGAAAAATCAACTTACAAATGCTTTCTTGTCAGTAACCCTGGATAAAAGACATCAATGCAATGCCTTCAAAATTCTGAGAGAATACAATTTTTACTATAACAACTTAAATTAGCAATTAAGTATACTATAAATGTATGTATTTTAACATGCAAATTCTTAGAAATTTAAAAATTGCACTTGTGTGTGTGTGTGTGTTCAGTATTCAACCAAAATTGGAACAAAATGTAGGAAAACATTATTTTCATGAGATGTGTGAACCAATTAGAAGTTTTTTAGGTTTGACCTTCATTCTGTTTTCTTCTAGGGGTAGGACTTGATAGATGTATGTTGCTATCTATCTGCTTAGTGACATTACTGGTTCTGCAATATTTACTATTGACACAATAAAACTACTATATACATATTGTTTTATTGAGTTATGAAAACCATAATAAACCTATAACACAAAAAGCTTGTGTTACTGTTAGGGAATAATTCATATATTTTAATCTAGGTAATATCAAAATGTTAGGGTGACTTACAAATCTAATAGCTAGCAGAATAGAAATAAAGTGGCAGGAACTTTAATTTTTGTTCAGTTTCTCACAAAAACAGGTTCACAAGATACTATTAAAAAGAGTAGTTGATTAATAAATAACATTTAAACTTATTATAAAACTGTATAATAATAGTATCAGATAATGTAAAAAGAGCATCAAGACTAAAATATATAAAAATAATTTTTTCCAGAAAAAGAAAATTATGATATATTTAAATATTGATAAAATATATTTTTATTAACTAGTAAATATTTTAAATCTTATTTAAAAACATAAATTCTTACAGAAGTGGAATTACATTATAGCAGTACTATAATCTGTATTGAATTACAGAGTATGCTGATTTTATTTGTCTTACCCACATATGAAACCGCCTTTGTAAAAATTATAACAGTCAGACAAATTTGACATAGAAAAATTATGACACTGAAAGAAATCTGACCTAACTGACTCAATCTTGCTTCTAACCTCCAAACTGCCCTTGTTTATTCCTGGGCACAGGCCTAGCCCACTGTGAGAGGAATTTAGTTTATAGTTTAACTTTAAAACAACAATGAATAACAGCCCCATCCCTAAACTAACCCCTTCCTTGCTCAGGGACTGAAACAGTCTTGGTAAAACCAACAAATTACCCACAAAGTTAAAATTATGGCTCAGTAGTTATGTAATCAGAGGTCACAATGTTTGTAACCTCCTCAATTGCTCCTATAGGAAACATCACTATTGTAAAACCTACGACTGGTGCTTGAGGTATTTTTCAGACCTTGCATTCTGACAGACCAGCTTTTGCCACCTGGACTGGTCACTCATGTCGAGAAATTGGCTCAACTGGTCTTTTGACCACCTACCCAGGAAATGACTCAGTGCAAGAGGCCAGCTTTGAGCTCCTGAGGTTTCATCCCCAACTCAACCAATCAGTATTTCCCACTCCCTAGCCTCTTGCCTACCAAAAAATCCTTGAAAAACTCTAGCCTCTGAGTGCTCTGAGGCTGATTTGAGTAATACCCTTCCATCTACTGCTTGGCTAGCCCTGTGCTAATTAAACTCTTTCTCTACTGCAATACCACTATCTCGGTGAACTGGTTTTATCTGTGAAACAGGCAAGATGCACCCACTGGGCCATTACACATTTATGAATAAATAATGGAAAAGAAATTCATTAACTCCCAGTCACTTTCTAGTGAACACATTTCTACTAAACATTGAAGGAAATTAAAATATTTTACCTCAAAATATATTTCTTTGACATATTTTGACATGGCTGCCACTTGGGCAGGAGACAGAAGTGGCCCTGCAAAGCTATCTTTTGAGGGGAAAATTTGCATCTGTAAGGAATCACCATTAATGCAGCCAGGTCTCCCCTTTTTAAGTTTTCCTGGATCTGGGAGAGATTCAGTCTGACACCTTTAAAAGTCCAAAAAGAAACATTTATTCTCTATTACCTCTAAGGAAGGCTTCATTACGAGACCACCTTTGCTAGCCAAGCCTCTTCTCCCTTCTCCTGTGACCTCTTTTACCAGAATCTAAGCCCCCTATTTTTGCGACTTCAAAATGGTTTGTAAGAATTTGTAACTCACTGGGAAGTTGGGTCTTAATTCTGAAGGCTCCTGTGTATATACATTGAATAAATTTGTATGCCTTTTCTTCTGGTAATCAATCTGTTTCACGTCAGTGATTTGTAATGAAATTTTGGTGGACCAAGAGCCTATGACTTTCACCACATTAAGACAAAGTGTCTCAATTCCCAATTTTTTAGTCTATGGAGAGGAAGTTTTGCTTAGCCTGTACCTGTCATGATAAGATCGTTCAATTGTATTGATATAACCTAGGTATTAGCTAAGGTCACCCTGTTCTTTGCAATTTAAATCAAATTGGTTCTATTACCCAGTTCCTTTGTGGTTTCTATGTTTTGTGATCATTTCTGACCCTCCTCCATTCTTGTTTCAGCTGACCTCTTAATCTCACTTTTGCTTTATTTCAGTTGGCTGTCAATTCTCTTTACTTTATTATACAGAGAAATTTAGCTCTTCACTTTGTACTTGTATTGTGTCTGCCTTTGTATATCAAAAGACCCTTTAAAGTTTCTGCTAAAACAAAGGCTATGAGCTCTGGGCCTCACTTTGGAGCAGCGAAGAAGGAATATCAGTAGCTTTGAAATATAAAACTTTCATACTGTTTCCTCATTTTAAGTCTCTGTAAGTGGAAGAAAACCCTGTTCTGCTGAGTTTCAAGGTGTATAGAATTATGCTACCACCAGCATCCCCAAAATCTTAGAAAAGGTAACGTGAAACAGTTTTTCCTTTAGAAATAATATTTTTGCACATGCAGAAATGATCAATCAATACATAAGTAATGCTTACTACTCAGCATTTACATGAAAATGTAGCAATATTTTCACCTGAGTTAGCAACAGCACACAGAGTTGGAAATAATATACATCTGGGTACATCTGATAAACTATTTTTGTAACCCTCTGGAGTATGAGGCTATGAAGACTTCTTGAAGAGTAGATATTTTAATAGAAGAGAGAACCTACAGACTTGCCTGATTCACTAGCAAATTTTAGTCTTGTTTGGGAAGAGGCTGGTACCATGCTTAGCACAAAGTAACCAGTCAACACATACTAACTGTATGAAGGGATTCCACATGGCCTTGTCTTCTGGCTTGGTCATCTCCTGGCTTGAATTCCAAGCTAATGTGGGGGATTTGGGCATGGTCAGTGTAAGCCTCTGACAGTAGGGTAGGAGCAGGCACAGTGAGAGGAGCACAGAGCCTGCCCCTTGTCCAAAGAGCTGGCTGTTTCACACCCCAGGTGCTCTACCACAATAGCTGCTGCGAGAGGTCCAAATGCAGACTGTGATGATTCCAGAGAAAATTTAAAATTATCCTTTCTACTTCTGTTAAAAATGCCATCTGAATTTTGATTGAGAGCACATTGAATTTGCACATAGAACCACAAAAGACCACAAAAGAGAAAGAAGAGCCAAGCTAGAGGCATCACATTTCCTGATTTTAAATTACATTATGAAGCTATGATAAATAAAACAATATGGCTCTGCCATAAAAATATAAATACATAGGCCAATGGAACAGAATTGAGAGCCCAGCAACAGATCCACACATGTAAGGCCAGTGGATCCTGGACAAGGCTGCCAAGAAGACACCATGAGGAAAGGAGAGACTCTTCAACAAATAGTGCTGGAAAAACTTAGATATCCACATGCACAAGAATGAAACCTGGCCTTTATCTTATGCCATACACAAACATTAACTCAATAAATTAAATATTTAAATGTGAGACTCAAAACTATACAAACCTAGAAGAAAGCTAAAGGGAAAACTTATTCCATTTATGTATATACCACATTTCATAGGTATGACACCTAAGAAGCACAGACAACAAAATAAAAAAATAAACATAGTGGGACTACACCAAACTAACCATATTCTGAGCAGCAAGGGAAAAAATCAACAGAGTGAAAAGGCAACCTGTGGATGGAAGAAAATATTCGTAAACCATGTATCTGATAAGGGGTTAATTTCAGAAATATAGAAGGAACCTCCCACAACTCAATTGTAAACAAAATAATAACCCAATTAAAAATGGGCAAACGTCTTGAATAGATATTTCTCCAAGAAAGACATGCAAATGGCCAACAGATAAATGAAAAAACTACTCAGGGTCACTAGCCAACATTCCAATCAGGAAAATGCAAATAAAAACAAGACACTACTTCACATCTATCAGAATGGCTTTTATAAGAAAAAATATAAAAGACAGCACATGTTGGTGAAAACTAAAAATAAAATTAGGAGCCCTCAACTGACTGACTGGACTCCATCTTGCCTAAGGAGACACCAGAGAAACTTTGGAAGCTGAGGTCCAGACCATGGCGAGATGACGGGAGGTGGGGCATGCCTCTTAATCCCCACCTTTGCTGGCCACTATTAGGCTTTTGTCCCTAAGGGCTTAACAAAAACCAGCCCTTTCAGAAGACTCCACATTGATAATGTCCATTAATAGCTAAACTTTCCAGGTACAGAACAAAGACAACAAGATGTTAATCCCTCCTTCACCCTTCCCTGAGATATCTGCTTCCTCTATTTTCTTTTTTTTTTTTTTCAAATATTCACCTTATCGTATGTAAAATGTAGATTTAATGCACATTAACTAAAGTCTCATGGGTACATAACCGTTTGTCTCACTGCAATCCTCTCCCCCATTTTAAGGAAAATGCATAAATATGTATGCCACTGATACAAATGCATCAAGGAAATGCAATATATACATTGCATGCAATATTATTCAGACTTTAAAAAGAAGGAAATTTTGCAATATGCAACAACATGGATGAAATCTGAGGATGTTATGCTCAGTTAAATAAGCCAGTCATGCAGGGCACGGTGGCTCAGGCCTGTAATCCCAGTACTTTGGGAGGCCGAGGCAGGTGGATCATGAGGTCAGGAGATCGAGGCCATCCTGGCTAACATGGTGAAACTCTGTCACTACTAAAAATACAAAAAATTAGCCGGGCATGGTGGTGGGCGCCTGTAGTCCCAGCTACTTGGGAGGCTGAGGCAGGAGAATGGCGTGAACCCAAGAGGCGGAGCTTTCAGGGAGCCTAGATCACAGCCACTGCACTGGGCAACAGAACGAGACTCCATCTTGGGGGGGAAAAAAAAAAAAAGAGCCAGTCATACAAAGAAAAATGCTGTATGATTCCACTTAGGTGAGGTATTTAAGACAGTTAAATTCGTAGAATCAAAGAGTGGAATGGTGATTATCAGGGGCTGGGCAGGGAGGTGTAAATGGCCAGGTAATAACTAGGGCCGTAATGTTTTAGTCAAGCAAGATATAGAGGAGAAAAGATACTCTCTTTTCCACACTCACGCCAAGGTCCATGGCAGACAACCCTGTGACAAGAGATATATCAGCAAAAGAAAAGCATAACAAATTAACTTAACCAAAGTTTTACATGGCATGGCAGCCTTCAGAAATGAAGACCCAAAAACTCAGGACAAACTGTATTTTTATGTGAAGTCTGATGAAAAACGTGAATAGATGTGGAGAAACATAGTTGGACTAAAAGGGCAGGTGACCTAGTACTAATAAGCTGGAGGGAACTTAGCAAGGCCTCTTTGTTGAGATTATTCTTGACTTTTGGGTATACAGTGAGATCCCTGTGGAATGAGGGTCTTAAGATTTACTTCCAGATTAGCTAGGTCAGAGAATTCTTTTCATGGCCTTAAAGGAGAAAGCTGAGAGAAAGTCAGAGAATGACTCTCTGGTTCTATGGTTTCCTCAATTTCCTCAGTTTAGAATAGTCAGTATGCCCAGGTGCCATATTTTGTAATATGTTGTTCTGAACCCTAAGAAAGATTAGTAAGCTCTAGAAATCTGCTATACAACATTGCACCTACAGTAAACAATAATGTACTGTGCACTTAAAAATATGTTAAGAGGACAGGCTTCATGTTAAGTGTTCCTGTCATACACACACTGAAAAAGACTTTGGTGTCCATTAAAAGGCAGGTATTATACAATTACTACCACCCTAATGCCAACTTCTGTAATTAGGAAATACTAAAAGAGACTTCCTAATTTTCTAGTCTCTCCTCCCTTTTCTGTCTAGCATACAGTTTTATTTTTTAATATAATATATTAACCACAGCACTGTAAACCAGAATTTTTTTAAAAAAATCAGAATCTACTTTTAAAGAGTTTATTCAAACAAAAAGCTGAGAATGTCCATTTGGGACACATAGACTCCAGAGAAAGGGGTTCAGTGCTCTTAAGTTAAAAGTTACATTCTTGCTTGTAGGCAGAAAAAACAAATGTTACAGGATTGCAATATTTTCTATGCAAGGATGGTTTGAGAATTAACAGCAAATTAACTAGTTGCAGTTTGTTTCCTTTTCCCAATGGCTGCCTTTCCTTTCCCTTTCCCCCCCTTTTTTTTTTTTTTTTTTGAAATGGAGTCTCGCTCTATTGCCCAGGCTGCAGTGCAGTGGCATGATCTTGGCTCACTGTAACCTCTGCCTCCCAGGTTCAGCCTCCTGAGCAGCTGTGATTATAGGCGCCAGTCATCATGCCCAGGTAATTTTTTGTATTTTTATTTTTATTAGAGAAGGAGTTTCACCATTTTGGCCAGGCTGGTCTCAAACTCCTGACCTCAAGTGACCCACCTGCTTCAGCATCCCAAAGTTCTGGGATTACAGGCATGAGCCAGCGTGCCTGGCCTTCTCCTTTCCTTTTTCCTTCCCTTTTCCTTTTCCTTTCCCTTTCCTTTCCATTTTTCCCTTCCCCTTCCCCTTCACTTCCCCTTCCCCTTCCCCTTCCCCTTCCCCCTTCCCCTTCCCTTCCCCTTCCCTTCCCACTTCCCTTTCCTTCCCCTTCCCCTTCCATTCCCCTTTCACTTCTCCCTTCCTTTCCCCCTTCCCTTTCCTTCCCTTTCCTTCTCCTTTCCTTTCCTTCTCCCTTCCTTTCCCTTCCCCCTTCCCTTCCCTTTCCTTCTCCCTTCCTTTCTCTTTCCCTGTCCCTTCCCCCTTCCTTTCCCTTCCCCTTTCCTTTCCCCCTTCCCTTCCCCCTTCCTTCTTCCTTCCTTTCCCCCTTCCTTCCCTTCCTCCTCTGCTTCCTTTCTCTTCTCTTCCTTTTTCCTTTCCATTTCTCTTTTACTTTCCTTTTCCTTTTCTTTCTTTTATTTTCCTTTCCTTTCCTTTCTTTTTTTTTTTTTTTTTTTTTTTCCACATCAGACAGGTAATGTGCCAACATTGAGCGAGGCGCATCTTACACAAGAGCATGAAAACCCAGTTATCCTGCTTATGAACTACAAAAGGGTCATTTTCTTTTCTTTGCGGTGATTTTTTTTTTCTTTTCAACTTAAAAAGGTGTATTAATATTCCATCTTAAGACAATGTGGTAGCCATGAAGTCTGTGTAAGAAAGGTAAGAGAGAAATTCATTTATAATGATGATCAGCAGTGACGTGAAAAGGAGTCTTCCCTGGCATCCGTGAGTCCTTTACAACATTTAGAAAACTGTGCAGATAAGGAAGAAGAGTAACTTATAATCAGGGAAAAAAGGTTACAGCTGCCTCAGGTATAGCTGCCTGCCACCTGACACAGACCCCATAATCATATTCCTTTAAGGCTCAAAATAATGAGTTCTAATAGCGTGTGTGTATTTTATATATATATATATATATATATATTTTTTTTTTTTTTTTTTTTTTTTTTTTTTTGAGATGGAGTCTCACTCTGTTCCCCAAGCTAGAGTGCAGTGATGCAATCTCAGCTCACTGCAACCTCTGCCTCCCATGTTCAATGATTTCTCCTGCCTCTGCCTCCTGAGAAGCTGGGACTACAGGAGCATGACACCACCACGCCCAGGGAATTTTTGTATTTTTAGTAGAGATGGGATTTTGCCGTGTTGGCCAAGCTGCTCTCAAACACCTGACCTCAGGTGATCCCATTGCCTCAGCCTCCCAAAGTGCTGGAATTACAGGCATAAGCCACTGTGCCTGACTACAGCTTAGATTTTGAATAACTGATTTCCACAGTGTTTTAGACATGTTTTTAGAACACCACCCCACATTTAAAAGAAGTTCATGACATTGTATAAAACGATTAGAATCATAATATTGTTTTGCAGAATGAAAGTTGATATTCATTGAAATAACTTAATATTACGACCAGGTAGTAACTCTAGACCTGAGATTAAAGACTTTGGGATAGGAAGACAGAGAGCAATGTGACTAATTATATGTTGAATCAATCATATTTAGGATAGAAAATGTAACTCTATTTTTTTCTAAAAAGATATAATCTTTAAGCAAGATTTTAGGCCCCAATACACCCAAAAATTCTCATGAAAAATAAACTTAGGTGTTTCATTTTCCAGATACAAAATTCGTATTGAATAAATCAATCTTTTAGAAATCTTGCACAAAATAGAAAAAGAAGAATAAGAATGAAATAATAGAATTGCTAATATTCAGAAAGCATTTAGTCTTTTTAAGAGACTGGGGGGTAGGGTCAGACACTATACTAAGTTTTACGTATATTAACTCACTATTCACAACACTTCCACTAGTGAGGTGCTATTATCCTGCTTTCATGAAGGTGGAAACTGAGGCACAGAAGGCAGGTGGTGTGGCTCCTGAATCAGAGCTCCTGAAATCCTATGTCCCTTCCACATAGACCTTCATGAATGTGTCTAAAATTAGAGTACAATTGTCATCCAATGAAAGACTTGTTTTCTCAGAGGATGAAATGTAAGAGGTAGAATGAGAGAGTGAGGATTTGTTAAGGGGGTTGCTGATATTCTTATCCGGTACTTTTTAGGGAAGGAAAACACCACCAGTTACCCAGTGAGTTATTTTATTTTGCATTGAGTTTCTGGTCAAACCTTGGTGGCTGTTTGCTGACAGGGGTTTCAAGGCTCAAGTCATTTTGATACTTTCTTCCTTTTGCATGATAAGCACACTTTTATTACTAAGATAGAAACTAATGACAGTTTTTCTCTTCTGGAAATCTTTCAATGAATTTACTTCATTTGAAATTTCAAATATTTGAAATACGTTTTTTAAACTGAGATAGTCTCTCACATATAAAATTAAAACCAATAGAAAGCAAAACTAAGATCTCAATTTCATTATGATTTTGGCGTGAATTTGGTTTGCAATAGTTGTATCCCTTTTAAGTGAAAAGTATGGCATCAAATAAAAATCATGTCTTGCCTTTCTGGACATAAATAAATTAGAAGTGAGCTAAAATTGCTGAAATATCCATTAAAAAATGAGAAGTACTCCTTTTCTCAGAAAAATCAAAGCATTTTTTTTCTTTCAACTAGATAATAAAGACACTTAAATGAATTTATTTTAGAGAGCTTACTTTCAATATGAAACACTTTTTGTTAAAAATAGTAATATAGTGATTTAAGTCAATTTTGCTATTAGTATTCAAGGTCAAAAATATTAGCAGAACTGCAAAGAAGAAAGATTTAACTTACCTGTCAGAAATATAAACTTTACCATGGAAAGTTGCTTATTACGAACTGGTTTGAAATGTTGAGACATTAAGCATATGTTTAGTGGTGCTTAGCATCAAAAACTTGCAGGCAATCTGTTCATGTGAATTGTCTGTTCAAGACTTTGGGGTGATTAGACATGCTTAATGAGCAATGAATTTAAGGGAGCTTTGTTAAGCACAAAAAGTGCACTGGTCAAGAGGTCTAATTGACGAGACATGAAACATTTGGTCAGAAGTTCAATACAGAGATGGATTCATTTTCAACTCAGTTTGATCTCTTCAGTTCTGCTCTTCCATCTGGGGGATTCTGGAGAATGTGTCCATGTATCTCTGCACTAAAAAAGGTCTGTTGTGGCCATGTTGAAAGGAAAATTGACTAGGAGAATTAATTAATTTCTATGTACAAAATGACAGACATTAAAATAAGCTGGCTCCTTTTTCTCCATTGAAAACTCTCAACTTACCTCTCATTGACAATAGCTTTATTTAAAGCATGTTAGTTTGGATCTTCCACAATGCATTTTGAACATAAAAATTAAATTCAAATGAAAGTATGTACCAAAAAAATCAACTCGAGTTTTAATTCTGCCATTTAGTAGCTGAATCATATTGTGTAAATTGCCTAACTTTTAAAACAATGCAAAATTCGTCTATAAATTGAAGATTCCATCATCTGTGAGGATCATTCCAACCTTAGAATTCTATAATCTATTTGCTATCTGTGAGACTGGAGATAATTTAACTTCTATGAGTTTGTTTTTCCAAGATTGAAGGCTGTGTGTGTCCAGATCTAGTCAGGACAGCAGAACTGGCATTATAGACTATTCACAGGAGATGTTGAATGCAGGTCATAGAGATGCAGGTATTGAAAGGCTGAACACTCAACAAAGGGACTGCACAGCTGAGGTTTGGACCTTTAAGGAGACCCATTTTGCATCAAGTACTCAGAAGGTCAAAAAACAGGCATGGGAATCAGCCACCAAGGGATCCTTGCCAGGAACTAAGACACAGGAAAGAAGTGCCTTATTCCCTTCTCTCAGCTCTGAGTCTCCCTCTCAGGTCTCCCACTGGCCGCAAGAAGTCAGTTGGCAGGGAGTGTGGGAAGTGAAGCTTGCAGCACCCAAACCCAGCCTCACAGAATACACCAGAGTGGGTTCGATGCTGAGAAAAACTGAACCAACAATTGCATAAGGGGAAGACATGTCTTTTATTCAGTGAGTCCACCTGATGATTAATATTCTGAACACTGGGCCCTTGACTATGGTGATGATGATGGGCTGAGTCTGAAAAGAGAAACAGCGAAGGGAGATGGGGTGGCAGAGTTTTATAGGACTTGTGTAGGTAGTGGAAAATTACAGTCAAGGGGTTGTTCTCTGGTGGGCGGGATGGGGGGTCACCAGGTGCTCAGCAGGGAGCTTCTGAGACTCATTGTCCAGGAGAAGGAATTTCACAAGATAATGTCATCAATTTAGTTAACTCTTCTTCTTGAATTGATGCCTTTACTGTTATGTAATGGCCTTCTTTGTCTCTTTTGATCTTTGTTGGTTTAAAGTCTGTTTTATCAGAGACTAGGATTGCAACCCTGCTTTTCTTTGTTTTCCATTTGCTTGGTAGATCTTCCTCCATCCCTTTATTTTGAGCCTATGTGTGTCTCTGCATGTGAGATGGGTCTCCTGAATACAGCACACTGATGGGTCTTGACTTTTTATCCAATTGGCCTGTCTGTGTCTTTTAATTGGGCCATTTAGCCCATTTACATTTAAGGTTAATATTGTTATGTGTGAATTTGATCCTGTCATTTTGTTAGCTGGTTATTTTGCTTGTTAGTTGATGCAGTTTCTTCCTAGCACCAATGGTCTTTACAATTTGGCATGTTTTTGCAGTGGCTGGTACGGGTTATTCCTTTCCATGTTTAGTACTTCCTTCAGGAGCTCTTGTAAGGCAGGCATTGTGGTGACAAAATCTCTCAGCATTTGCTTGTCTAAAGGATTTTATTTCTCCTTCACTTATGAAGCTTAGTTTGGCTGATTATGAAATTCTGGGTTGAAAATTGTTTTCTTTAAGAATGTTGGGCCAGGCGCGGTGGCTGATGCCTGTAATCCCAGCACTTTGGGAGGCTGAAGCGGGTGGATCACGAGGTCAGGAGATCGAGACCATCCTGGCTAACATGGTGAAACCCTGTCTCTACTAAAAACACAAAAAATTACCCGGGCGTGGTGGCGGGCACCTGTAGTCCCAGCTATTCGGAAGGCTGAGGCAAGAGAATGGTGTGAACCCAGGAGGCGGAGCTTGCAGTGAGCCAAGATTGCATCACTGCACTCCAGCCTGGGTGAGAGAGTGAGACTCTGTCTAAAAAAAGAAAAAGAATGTTGAATATTGGCCTCCAGTCTCTTCTGGCTTGTAGAGTTTCTGCTGAGCGATCCACTGTATGAGGTGTATCCAGCTGTATGAGGTGTCAGTTGGCCCCTACTGGCAGGTGTCTCCCAGTTAGGCTACTTAGGTGTCAGGGACCCACTTGAGGAGGCAGTCTGTCTGTTCTCCGATCTTAAGCTCCGTGCTGGGAGAACCACTGTTCTCTTCAAAGCTGTCAGAACCACTGCTGTCTTCAAAGCTGTCGGACAGGGACATTTAAGTCTGCAGAAGTTTCTGTTGCCTTTTATTCAGCTATGCCCTCCCTCTAGGGGTGGAGTCTACAGAGCCAGGCAGGCCTCCTTGAGCTGCAGTGGGCTCCACCCAATTTGAGCTTCTTCACTGCTTTGTCTACCTAGTTAAGCCTTAGCAATGGCTGGCGCCCCTCCCTCGGCCTCAATGCCCCCTCACGGTTCCATCTCCAGCTGCTGTGCTAGCAGTGAGCAAGGATCCGTGGGCGTGGGACCTGCTGAGCCAGGTGCAGGATATAATCTCCTGGTGTACTGTTTGCTAAGACCATCAGAAAACCGCAGTATTAGGGTGAGAGTGTCCTGATTTTCCAGGTACCCTCTGTCACAGCTTCCCTTGGCTAGGAAAGGGAATTCCCTGACCACTTGTGCTTCGCAGGTGAGGCAATGCCCTGCCCTGCTTTGGCTCACACTCCTTGTGCTGCACCCACTGTCTAACCAGTCCAATGAGATGAACCTGGTACCTCAGTTGGAAAGGCAGACAATACAGGAGCACCCAGATTCATAAACCAAGTCCTTAGAGACTTAGATTCCCACACAATAATAATGGGAGACTTTAACACCCCACTGTCAACAGTAGACAGACCAAAGAGACAGAAAGGTAACAAGGATATTCAGGACTTGAACTCAGCTCTGCACCAAGCAGACCTAATAGACATCTACAGAACTCTCCACCCCAAATCAATAGAATATACATTCTTCTCAGCACCACATTGCACTTATTCCAAAATTGACCACATAGTTGGAAGTAAAGCACTCTTTAGTAAATGTAAAAGAAAAGAAATCTTAACCAACTGTCTCTCAGACCACAGTGCAATCAAATTAGAATTCAGGATTAAGAAACTCACTCAGAACTGCACAACTACATGGAAACTGAACAACCTGCTCCTGAATGACTACTGGTTACATAACGAAATGAAGGCAGAAATGAAGATGTTCTTTGAAACCAATGAAAACAAAGACACAACATACCAGAATCTCTGGGACACATTTAAAGTAGTGTGTAGAGGGAAATTTGTAGCACTAAATGCCCACAAGAGAAAGCAGGAAAGATCTAAAATCGACACCCTAACATCACAATTAAAAGAACTAGAGAAGCAAGAGCAAACACATTCAAAAGCTAGCAGAAGGCAAGAAATAGCTAAGATCAGAGCAGAACTGAAGGAGACAGAGACACGAAAAAACCCTTCAAAAAATCAATGAATCCAGGAGCTGGTTTTTTGAAAAGATCAACAAAATTGATAGACCGCTAGCAAGACTAATAAAGAAGAAAAGAGAGAAGAATCAAATAAATACAATAAAAAATGATAAAGGGGATATCACCACCAACCCCACAGAAATACAAACTACCATCAGAGAATATTACAAACACCTCTATGCAAATAAATTAGAAATTCTAGAAGAAATGGATAAATTTCTGGACACATACACCCTCCCAAGACTAAACCAGAACGAAGTTGAATCCCTGAATAGACCAATAACAGGTTGTGAAATCTAGGCAATAATTAATAGCCTACCAACCAAAAAAAGTTCAGGACCAGGTGGATTCACAGCCCAATTCTACCAGAGGTACAAAGAGGAGCTGGTACCATTCCTTCAGATACTATTCCAATCAATAGAAAAAGAGGGAATCCTCCCTAATTCATTTTATGAGGCCAGCATCATCCTGACATCAAAGCCTGGAACAGACACAACAAAAAGAATTTTAGACCAATAACCATGATGAACATCAATGCAAAAATCCTCAATAAAATACTGACAAACCGAATCCAGCAGCACATCAAAAAGCTTATCCACCATGATCAAGTTGGCTTCATCCTTGGGATGCAAGGCTGGTTCAACATACGCAAATCAATAAATGTAATCCACCATATAAGCAGAACCAAAAACAAAAACCACATGATTATCTCAATAGTCACAGAAAAGGCCTTTGACAAAATTCAACAGACCTTCCTGTTAAAACTCTCAGTTAGCTAGATATTGATGGGACATATCACAAAATAATAATACCTTGAATATCATACTGAATGGGTAAAACTGGAAACATTCCCTTTGAAAACTGGCACAAGATAGGGATGCCATCTCTTCCCACTTCTGTTCAACAGAGTGTTGGAAGTTCTGCCCAGGGCAATCAGGCAAGAGAAAGAAATAAAGGGTATTCAATTAGGAAAAGAGGCAGACAAATTGTCCCTGTTTGCAGATGACATGATTAAATATTTAGAAAACCCCATCGTCTTAGCCCCAAATCTCCTAAAACTGATAAGCAAGTTCAGCAAAATCTCAGGAAACAAAATCGATGTGCAAAAATCACATGCATTCCTATACACCAAAAACAGAAACAGAGAGCCAAATCATGAGTGAATTCCCATTCACAATTGCTTCAAAGATAATAAAATACCTAGGAATCCAACTTATAAGGCAAGTGAATGACCTCTTCAAGGAGAACTACAAACCACTGCTCAACGAAATAAAAGAGGACACAAACAAATGGAAGAACATTCCATGCTCATGGATAGGAAGAATCAATATCATCAAAATGGCCATACAGCCAAGGTAATTTATAGATTCAATGCCATCCCCATTAAGCTACCGATGACTTTCTTCACAGAATTGGAAAAAACTACTTTAAAGTTTATGTGGAACCAAAAAAGAGCCTACATTGCCAAGACAATCTTAAGCCAAAAGAACAAAGCTGGAGGCATCACACTACCTGACTTCAAACTATACTACAAGGCTACAGTAACCAAAACAGCACGGTACTGGTACCAAAACAGATATATAAACCAATGGGACAGAACAGAGCCCTCAGGAATAACACCACACATCCTCAACCATCTGATCTTTGACAAAACTGACAAAAACAAGAAATGGAGAAAGGATTCCCTATTTAATAAATGGTGCTGGGAAAACTGGCTAGTCATAAGTAGAAAGCTGAAACTGGATCCTTTCCTTACTCCTTATACGAAAATTAATTCAAGATGGATTAAAGACGTAAATGTTAGACCTAAAACCATAAAAGCCCTAGAAGAAAACCTAGGCATTAACATTCAGGACATAGACATGGGCAAGGACTTCTTGACTAAAACACCAAAAGCAATGGCAACAAAAGTCAAAATGGACAAATAGGATCTAATTAAACTAAAGAGCTTCTGCACAGCAAAAGAAACAAGAATCAGAGTGAACAGGCAATCTAGAATGGGAGAAAAATTTTGCAATCTACTCATCTGACAAAGGGCTAATATCCAGAATCTACAAAGAACTTAAATTTACAAGAAAAATATCAAACAACCCCATCACAAAGTGGGCAAAGGATATGAACAGACATTTCTCAAAAGGAGACACTTATGCAGCCAATAGACACTGAAAAAATTGCTCATCATCACTGGCTATCATAGAAATGCAAATCAAAACCACAATGAGATACCATCTCACACCAGTTAGAATGGCAATCATTAAAAAGTCAGGAAACAGGCTGGGTGAGGTGGCTCATGCCTGTAATCCCAGCACTTTGGGAGGCCAAGGTGGGTGGATCACAAGGTCAGGAGCTCAAGACCATCCTGACCAACACAGTGAAACCCCGTCTCTACTAAAAATACCAAAAATTAGCTGGGCGTGGTGGCAGGCACCTGTAGTCCCAGCTACTCAGGAGGCTGAGGCAGGAGAATGGCATGAACCCAGGAGACGGAGCTTGCAGTGAGCCAAGATCATGCCACTGCACTCTAGCCTGGGTAACAGAGCCAGACTCCTTCTCAAAAAAAAAAAAAAAAAAAAAAAAAAAAAAAAAAGTCTGGAAACAACAGGTGCGGAGAGATGTGGAAAAACAGGACAACTTTTATACTGTTGGTGGGAGTGTAAACTAGTTCAACCATTGTGGAAGGCAGTGTGGCGATTCCTCAAGAATCTAGAACTAGAAATACAATTTGACCCAGCAATCCCATTATTGCAGTATATATCCAAAGGATTATAAATCATGCTACTATAAAGACACATGCACACGTATGTTTATTGTGGCACTATTCACAATAGCGAAGACTTAGAACCAACCCAAATATCCATCAGTGACAGACTGGATTAAGAAAATGTGGCACATATACACCATGGAATACTATGCAGCCATAAAAAAGGATGAGTTCATGGCCTTTTTAGGGACATAGATGAAGCTGGAAACCATCATTCTCAGCAAACTATCGCAAGGACAGAAAACCAAACAAAGCATGTTCTCACTCACAGGTGGGAATTTAACAATGAGATCACTTGGACACAGGGTGGGGAACATCACACACCAGGGCTTGTTGTGGGGTAGGGGGAAGGGGGGAGGGATAGCATTAGGAGAAATACCTAATGTAAATGACGAGTTAACAGGTGTGGCACACCAACATGGCACATGTATACATATGTAACAAACCTGCACGTTGTGCACATGTACCCTAGAACTTAAAGTATAATAAATAAATAAATAAATAAATAAATAAATAAATGTCATCAGTTAAGGCAGGAACTGGCCATTTTCACTTCTTTTTCTTTTTCTTTTTTTTTTATTATACTTTAAGTTCTAGGGTACATGTACATAAAGTGCAGGTTTGTTACATTTTGTTACATATGTATAGTTGTGCCATGTTGGTGTGCTGCAACCATCAACTCGTTAGCACCCATCAACTCGTCATTTACATCACGTATAACTCCCAAGGGGATCCCTCCCCCCTCCCCCCTCCCCATGATAGGCCCTGGTGTGTGATGTTCCCCTTCCCGAGTCCAAGTGATCTCATTGTTCAGTTCCCACCTATGAGTGAGAACATGCGGTGTTTGGTTTTCTGTTCTTGCAATAGTTTGCTGAGAATGATGGTTTCCAGCTGCACCAATGTCCCTACAAAGGACACAAACTCATCCTTTTTTATGGCTGCATAGTATTCCATGGTGTACATGTGCCACATTTTCTTAATCCAGTCTGTCACTGATGGACATTTGGGTTGATTCCAAGTCTTTGCTATTGTGAATAGTGCCGCAATAAACATACGTGTGCATGTGTCTTCATAGCAGCATGATTTATAATCCTTTGGGTATATACCCAGTAATGGGATGGCTGGGTCATATGGTACTTCTAGTTCTAGATCCTTGAGGAATCGCCATACTGTTTTCCATAATGGTTGAACTAGTTTACAATCCCACCAACAGTGTAAAAGTGTTCCTATTTCTCCATATCCTCTCCAGCACCTGTTGTTTCCTGACTTTTTAATGATTGCCATTCTAACTGGTGTGCAAAAGCCAAAATTGACAAATGGGATCTAATTAAACTAAAGAGCTTCTGCACAGCAAAAGAAACTACCATCAGAGTGAACAGGCAACCTACAGAATGGGAGAAAATTTTTGCAATCTACTCATCAGACAAAGGGCTAATATCCAGAACCTACAAAGAACTCAAACAAATTTACAAGAAAAAAACAAACAACCCCATCAAAAAGTGGGCAGAGGATATGAACAGACATTTCTCAAAAGAGGACATTCATACAGCCAACAGACACATGAAAAAAATGCTCATCATCACTGGCCATCAGAGAAATGCAAATCAAAACCACAATGAGATACCATCTCACACCAGTTAGAATGGCAATCATTTTCACTTCTTTTGTGATTCTTCAGTTGCTTCATGCCATCTGGATGTATACATGCAGGCTTGCCCTCAGAGGCGTGACATTCCTGTCTTATATTAATAAGAAAAATAAAACAAAATAGTGGTGAAGTGTTTGGGTGGCGAAAATTTTGGGGGGTGGTATGGAGAGATAATGGGTGATGTTTCTCAAGGACTGCTTCAAGTGGGACTAGGAGTGGCATGGGAACCTAGAGTGGGAGAGATTAAACAGAAGAAAGGTTTCGGGGTAAGGGGTGATATTGTGGGGTGTTAGGAGGAGGATTTGTTGTATAGAATGACTGGTGATGGCCTGGATGCGGTTTTGTATGAATTGGGAAAATAAACAGAAGGCACAATTTCTGAATAAGAGAAGGAGAAAAACAGGTATTAAAGGACTAAGAATTTAGAGGACCTAGGACATCCAATTATAGAGTGTCCAAGGTGGTTCAGTGTAATTATTTGCTTGGTTGGTGAGTTTTTGGGCTCTATCCTTGAGTTTTTTTTTTATTTTGTCATATACCAGGCCAGATTGATTTAGGTAAAAACAGCATTCTTCATTTAGAAATATGCAGAGTCCTCCTTTTTCAGCAGTAAGTCGAGGCCTATTCCTGTCTTTGTATATTAATAATAAGAAAAACAAAACAAAATAGTAGTGAAGTATTGGTATCATGAGGGGAACAGGAAGTTTTTTGGCCCCATTTGCAAGTTGAATTTTGGGAATAAGGAAAACTAGTTTGCATGTGCCTGTCCAGTTAGCAGGTAGCCACTGGTAGGTAGAGGAGCCACAGTGGAAGAAGAGACCTTGTGCAAGGCAAAACTGGAAATACAAAGTGAAAAGTTGAGAAGGACTATTAAAAAAGGTGTCTTGCACTCAGACTCCTAGGGATCCAGCTAAGGTGTCTTCATATGGCTGGGAATCTGGAGTAGGCAAGACAAGATTAGTAGCCTGGTGAATTTCCTGTCTACCCTGCTGGAGGACTGGAAGATAGTCACCCAGAGGGCGGGTGTCTGGAACAAGGTTGGGGCCGAGCAAGAAAGTGCATCTATAAAAAAGTTCAAATGGACTATAACCTATAGCATCTTGAGGGCAGGCTCTAATTCTGAGAAGGGCAAGAGGTAAAAGTACTGTCCAGTCCTTTTTAAGTTGGAGGCTGAGCCTGGTGAGGTGTGTTTTTAAAAGACCATTAGTCAATCCTACCTTTCCTGAAGATTGAGGATGGTAAAATGTATGAAGGTTCTATTGAATACCAAGAGCCTGAGAAACTGCTTGGGTGATTTGACTATTAAAGGCTTGTCCGTTATTGGACTGTATAGAGGTGAGAAGGCCAAACCAAGGAATTATGTCTGACAGAAGGGAAGAAATGACTGCAGTGGTCTTCTCAGACCCTGTGGGAAAGGCCTCTACCCATCCAGTGAAAGAGTCTACCCAGACCAAGAGGTATTTTAGTTTCCTGACTCAGGACATGTGAGTAAAGTCAGTTTGCCAGTCCTGGGCAGGGGCAAATCCCCGAGCTTGATACGTAGGGAAGGGAGGGGGCCTGAGAAATCCCTGAGGAGTAGTAGAATAGCAGATGGAACACTGAGAAGTGATTTTTTGAGGATAGATTTTCACAGTGGAAAGGAAATGAGAGATTTTAAGAGGCAGGCTAGCGGCTTATAACCTACATGAAAGAAGTTTGAAAATTAGAAAGAATAGAATGGGCCTGTGAGGCTGGAAGGAGAAATTTTTTTTTTTGGTCTAACAACCCTCTGCCTTGAGTGGGGAGGGACTAATAGGTGGAAACTTCAGTGGGAGAGTAAATAGGAGTGACTGATGAGAAGGAGAAAAACTGGCCAAGAGGGATGGAGGTAGGAATACTGGCTGTTTTTTTTAGCTGTCTTATCAGCATAATTGTTGCCTTGAGAAATAGGGTCTGGGGCCCTTTGATGTCCTTTGCAGTCAATGACTCCAGCTTTTTTTTTTTTTGGAAGTAAAGTGGCCTTGAGAATACTTCTATTAAAGAGGCATTAATGATGGAGGATCTTTGCATAGTGAGGAAACCTCTTTCAACCTATATAACAGCATGGTGGTGCAGAATATGGAAGGCATATTTAGAGTCAGTGTAAATATTGACATACAGTCCTTTTGCAAGAGTGAGGGCTCGAGTTAAGGCAGTGAATTCGGCTTGCTGAGAGGTAGTGGAGTCGGGCAGAGTGGTAGCCTCAATGATAGATGTGGAAGATACTATAGCATAGCCTAACTTTGCAAGTGAATGGCAATTAGGCCTGGTGGAACTGCCATCAACAAACCAAGTGTGATCAGGGTGAGCAACAGGAAAGAAGGAAATATGGGGAAATGGAGTGAAGGCCAGGTGGATCAGAGAGACAGCCATGGGGTCAGGTGTGGTATCAGGAATAATGTGGGGGCCAGACTAAAACAGTTAAGGTCAAGTTGGTTGGACAGAAAGGCTACAGGGTGCGGTCCCAGCTCTTGTGTAAAAATTCTGACCACACAGCCCTGCACTTCAGCGGTGTGTAATGAAAAAGGGTTGGGATGAGTTAGGGAAAGCTAGTGTGGGAGCAGCTTTTAGAGCTGTTTTAAATGAATGTAAAGAGGAGTGGGGAAAGGATTTAGGATCTATGGGTCAACTAGGTTTCCTTTTGTGAGTTTATATAATGCTTTAGTCAGGATGGTAAAACCAGGTATCTAAAGGCAAAAGTATCCAACCATGCCCAGGAAGGAAAGGAGTTGTTGCTTTGCAGAAGGGGTTGGTGTTTGAGAGATCAGCCAGACACAATTGGCAGGGAGAACACACGTGTTTTCGTGAAGGATTATGCCGAGTTAGGTAACGGATGGGGAAGAAATTTGAGCTTTGGAGGCGGGGGGTACCTGTATCCTTTGGAGAATAAATGTTGAAGGAGCAGGAGTATATCTTGTTGGAAAGATTTGTAGAAGGGGCTATAAAGTAGGTCATCAAAATATTCAATAAGGTGAGAAGCAGATGGATGGAAAGAAAGTAAATCAGGAGAAAGGTCTTGACTGAAGTAATGGGGGCTGTCCATGAAGCCTTGCGGCAGTACAGCCTAGGTAAGTTGCTGAGACTGATGGGTGTCAGAGTCACTCCAAGTGAAAGTGAAGAGAGACTGGGATGAAGGGTGCAAAGGAATAGTAAAGAAAGCATCTTTGAGATCCAGAACAGAATAATGGGTTATGGAGGGACATATTGAGGATAGGAGAGTATATGAGTTTGGCACTATGGAGTGGATAGGAAAGACAATTTGGTTGATAAGGCGCAGATCCTGAACTAACCTGTAAGACTTGTCTGGTTTTTGGACAGGTAAAATGGGGGAATTGTAAGGAGAGTTTATAGGCTTTAGAAGCCTATATTGTGGCAGGCGAGTGATAACAGGCTTTAACCTTTTTAAAGCCTGCTGTGGATGGGATATTGGCATTGAGTGGGGTAAGGGTGATTAGGTTTTAAAGGGATAATAGTTGCAAGTAATTGCAAATCTTCTCTATTGTACACCTTGAAGGCAAGGTTAATTAAGTCCTGTTGTGTGGTTTGAGGGCTGGAATCTAATTTTTGGAGCTTTTTGTAATGTAGGGAGCAGATTGGGTAATAAAATGTATATTGAGAATAAGACGGCATTCTGGCCCTTCTGGGTCTAGGGCAGTAAAGTGTCTAAGGGTTATCGCCAAATGGGCTATGAACTGGGCTGAGTTTTTATATTTCATGAAAAAGAGCCTAAATGCTAACTGATTTGGGAGAAGTTGGATAAAGAAAAACGAGCATTAACTTTGACTATGCCTTCATCTCCAGCCACCTCTTTGAAAGGAAATTGTTGGGCAGGTAGGGGAGGGCTAGTCACTGAATGAAACTGTAAGCCAGACTGGGTGTGAGGAGGGGAGGTGATAAAAGGATTATAGGGTGGGAGAGTGGAGGCTGAGGAAGAATTGGGACCTGGCTCGGCCTGGTGAGGAGCTGTAGAAAAGGAGGATTCAAAGGACTGAGAGCTTGGGGTGGAGAATGAAGGAACAGACAAGAGAGAAAGAAGAAATATTTGGCATGAGTTGCACTGGGAGCAAAGACTAGGGAAGGACCAATGTGTAAAACAATGCCTGGATGTCAGGCACCTCAGACCATTTGCCCATTTTACAATGAGAATTATCTAGATCTTGTAGGATGGAGAAATCGAAAGTGCCATTTTCTGGCTATTTAGAATCACTGTCGAGTTTATATCAGGATCAAGCAGTGTTGCAGAACAAAATAAGGCATTTAGGTTTTAGGTCAGGTGTGAGTTGAAGAGGTTTTAAGTTCTTGAGAACATAGGGTAAGGGAGAAGAAGGAGGAATGAAGGGTGGAAGTTTGCCCATAGTGAAGGAGGGAAGCCCAAAGGAAAGAGAGGGTAGAGACGCTCAGTGGGGGGTGGTACTTGCCGCCCAGGGGAGGTGGTGCTTGCCATTAAGGTGAAGGATCAAGGCAGGAGTCCCCACGGTGATCAGATACTTCTGAAATGTGAGTGAGTAATCAGGCAGGTGTCCCTGCTGTGATTAAACACCAATGGAAGACTGTCTTCCCGAGTCTGTGGCAGGCACTGAAATTTTGGGTTCATGGATAAAACACATCTCCTCTGTCTCTACCAGAAAAAGAAAGGAACTGAAATTAAGGGAAGGGAGAAATTGAAGGGTGGAAGTGAAATTGACAGGAGAAAGAGGTTGAGGGATAGTGAGAGAGGTTGGAGAAGAGAGTAAAAAGAGAGCGCTTACCCCATTTAAAATTGGTAAGATGTTCCTTAGGCTGGTTGGTCTGAGGACCCAAGGTCATAGGTGGATCTTTCTCATGGAGCAAAGAGCAGGAGGACAGGGGACTGATCTCACAAGGGAGGTCCCCTGACTGAGTCACGGCACCAAATGTCATAAGCATCTGTGTGAAGAGACCACCAACAGGCTTTGTGTGAGCAATAAAGCTTTTTAATCACTTGGGTGCAGGTGGGTTGAGTCCGAAAAGAGAGTCAGCGAAGGGAGATAAGGGTAGGGCAGTTTTGTAGGATTTGTGTAGGTAGTGGAAAATTACAGTCAAAGGGGTTGTTCTCTGGCAGGCAGGGGTAGGGGTCACAAGGTGCTCAGTGGGGAGGTTCTGAGACTCATTGTCCAGAAGGAATTTCACAAGATAATGTAATCAGTTAAGGCAGGAACCGGCCATTTTTCACTTCTTTTGTGATTCTTCTGTTGCTTCAGGCCATCTAGATATATATGTGCAGGCTTGGGCTCAGAGGCCTGACAATGGTGATAATAATAATTACTATTTTTGAGACAGAGTCTTGCTCTGTTGCCCAGGCTGGAGTGCAGTGGTGCAATCTTGGCTCACAACAACCTCCACTCTCCCAGGTTCAACTAATTCTCCTGTCTCAGCCTCCTGAGTAGCTGGGATTACAGGCATACACCACTACACCCAGCTAATCTTTGTATTTTTAGTAGAGATGGGGTTTCACCATGTTTGCCAGACTGGTCTCGAACTCCTGACCTCAGGAGATCTGCCCACCTCAGCCCCCAAAATGCTGGGATTACAGGCATGAGTCACAGCACCTGGGCAGGCCCTTGAGTATTTAATGTCTTGTATGAAAATGGTGAACCTAATGTGTCCAATTAAATAACAAGAGGAACAAAGATCTCTGCCATAAACTGGTCTATAAGTGTAATATATGGCAACATTTTACAGCTAGTGTGACCTTTTCTGTTAATATAAACCCCAGTAAATCAAATACGTATAAGAATTAATTTATTTTCCACTAAAAAAAAAGAAGAAAAAAATACTAGACAGAATGATGTAAATGATGTAAAACAGATGCTTTTGGTTCTGTAGGAGGATGTTTTTGTCCATGTAACATATAGGGGAGCGTAGTTGGTAAAGCAAAAAAATAATGAATTCTAATCAAAAAAGTTTTTTTTAAATAATGAAGTATAGTCATTAATAATGAACTAAATGGATGCCTCATGACATAAAACCTATGGCCCATGGATTAATCAGAAAAAAGCACAGGTCTTATTCCTAGTGCCGGAGTGGACGAATGGCCACGTGGCCTAGTGCACGGATTGCAGTGCTCCGGGTCAACTCTGCAGCGGAGTGCTCTTGGGCTGCTGGTTTCTTTTCTTTTCTTTTCTTTTCTTTTCTTTTCTTTTCTTTTCTTTTCTTTTCTTTTCTTTTCTTTTCTTTTCTTTTCTTTTCTTTTCTTTTCTTTTTTTTTCTTTTTTTTCTTTTCTTTTTTCTTTTCTTTTTTCTTTCTTTTCTTTTCTTTTTTCCTTTTCTTTTTTCTTTTCTTTTTTTCTCTCCTTCCTTCCTTCCTTCCTTCCTTCCTTCCTTCCTTCCTTCCTTCCTTCCTTCCTTCCTTCCTTCCTTCCTTTTTTGACAAAAGACCTTTTATTCTATGACACAGTGTCCAAATGTCTGATTTACTAGTTTTTTTTTCATTTATTAGATACAAACATAGCATTACTTTTGTTCAAACAGCAATTTTTTTTTTGTATAAAATCTTTTGCAGAAATTAAATATATGAAAAATTAGAAGGAGAGTGATTCGTAGTGCAGGTGAAAGCATCCTGCCTTGTGAGCTCAGCCTCCCCTTTCCGCAGGCAGCCCTGGAAGCACTCTGCAGTGCCTCAGGGCTGTGAGCAAGGCAGCGCCAGAGCCACTGTCCCACAGAGTGGTCCTCACATTATGGATGACAGTCTGTCAGGACGATTGCTGGTTAAGTGTGTAACAGCACCTGAGACATTTAAAAATACGAATCTCTAGTGAGACCAACTTGAAGGTTATTAACGTTGCCTTTATTAAATTATTTCTGGAGATTAGTTTGCATTTTGGTGACCAAAAGATCAATCCTTCTACCCTCAGATATGCAGGGGTAAGCAACATTAGCTAGCTGCCCACTTATGGCTTATTCAAGATAAACAGTCTAATGAGAGGGTCTTGTTGATTATTTAGTTACAACTGCAATATTGCATACCATTTTCTTTTGATTTTCACTTCTTTCTTAGATATTACAATTAAATAAATATTTAAAAGTATAATATTGCAGTTGAGGTCAATTGTGCTTCTGTTGTCAGTAGAAGTGTGGATAGCAATGGTTACATACTGGGTGTTTTCTTACATTAGCAAATATGGGTCATTCCTCATGCGATCTCCAGCTCTAGGTTTTGCCCTGTGTGTTTATTCTCTCAACCAGGGGTAGAGATTGTCCCAGTCTGAATTTCAACCAGGGTCATCCTGGGATGAATAAATGTCTGAGCACTTCCGGAGGAGGCACAAGCTCGCCAAGGGTCTGAGTGCACAAAGACTTATTTTTGAAGAACTCTTCTGAAGGGAAGTAAAAGTCAGGCAAATGCATTTGACCTATAAAATCAAAGGGAAAGGCTGCTCTCAGGCCAGCACTGTCTCAGCAGATGGACCTCCTGCCAAGACCCTTGTGAACATTTACCTGGGTTTGAGGGAAAGAGGCTTTGAGAGAAATTTCAGGTCACTTTTCACAAAAATCATTGTGAGATGTTATTTTACAAGAACACATTGTGTGAAGGCCAGTGGAATACAATTGACGTTAAGGTCAGAGAATGGACTCTCCTCCACTTCTCAGCAAATCCTCAATAGTTTTGCTGCATCGATGTTCTGTGGACATTAGTAGCTTGGCACACTATAGTCATTTTGAGAAGAGCACCATACCAGTACCCCATGGCAGTGTACTCAGTAAGGGCTTCAGCAGGCACCGTGGTGAGGCAGCTGCATTGCGGGGGACAGTGCTTTTCAGGGGAACATGGGCAAGAAACAGCCAGGCTGGCTAAAAAACAGATGCTCTTGACATTGTGTGTTCACCTCACATGCTGGCACACCCTACAGTTTCCTGACAATTATGTGTGGGACAGGAATGACTTACTTAGGGTTGTGGTCATCCCACAAAACAATCAAGGGACATATTGTCCACGTCTTCAGAGTTTCCCTGCTATCACCCAGGCAGGCACACCATGGGGAACTGTGGCACATGCACGTCCACAATATTTACCCATCCTCCGTTACTGCCAGCCACATTCGTCACCTTATGCTACTGCTCCTGCCAGGCCCTGCTACTCCTCAGTGCACTCTCTCTGGCACACAATCACAGGACTTGTCACAAAGCCATCGTCAAAATTTTGTTTTATTTTGTTTTGAGATGGAGTCTTGCCCTGTTGCCCAGGATGGAGTGCAATGCTGCGATCTCGCCTCACTGCAACATTAACCTCCTAGGTTTAAGCGATTCTCCTGCCTCTACCTCAGTAGCTGGGATTACAGACATGCACCTCCACGCCCCACTAATTTTTGTATTTTTAGTAGAGACAGGGTTTCATCATGTTGGCCAGGCTGGTCTCGAACTCTTGACCTTGTGATCCACCCACCTCGGCCTCCCAAAGTGCTGGGATTACAGGTGTGAGCCACGGTGCCCAGCCCCAAAATGTTTTTATAATTTGGCATGGAAATAAATTTAACATGGAAATGAAGCCTACTGCTTCAGGATTAATCTTATTTAACATGTCTTCTTCTCTGTTTTGTTTTTGTTTTTGTTTGACCATGTCTAGCTCTGTTGCCCAGACTGCAGTGCAATGGTGCAATCTCAGCTCACTGCAACCTCCGCCCCCTGGATTCAAGACATTCTTCTACCTAAGCCTCCCAAGTAGCTGGGATTACAGGCGGGGATCTCTAAGCCCAGCTAATTTTTGTATTTTTAGTAGAGACGGTATTTCACCATGTTGGCCAGGTTGGTCTCACACTCCTGACCTCAGGTGATCCACCTGCCTTGGCCTCCCAAAGTTTTGGGATTACAGGTGTGAGCCACCATAACCAGCCTAAGTTTGTTTTTAAAAAATTAAACTCACAACACTGTGGGGCAGGTCATAAGAAAACTGATGCCCAGAGAGCTGAAGATGGGATCCTGCCACAGTCCTCCATCTTCAGGGCATCGCATCACCCTTGCTAATAACATGATGCTGAGGACTTACCCACTGCAAGTTCTCACTTGAAATAAGTTACTTTATTATTTTTTATCTCAAACTGTGGTAAAATCCATATACAGTTTATCGTCTTAACCATATTAAGTGCACAATTCAGTGGTATTATGTCCATAATACTGTGCAACCATCACCGCCCCCATCTTCCTAACTCCTTTCATCTTGTAAAACAAAAAATCTGTGCTCCTGAAGCAGCAAATCCTTAGTCCCCTCTCCAGCCACTGGCAACCAGCACTCCACTTTCTATTTCTATGAGGGTGACTACTCCAGGTACTTTATATAAGTTGAATCATACGGTATTTGCCCTTTGATGACTGGTTTGTTTCACTTCTCCTGATGTCCTCAAGGTTCACCCATGCTGTATTGTGTGTCAGAACTTCCTTTCTTTTAAAGGCTGAACAATAATTCTGTCCTATGTTTCTACCATATTTTGTGTATCTATTCATCTAGCATGTCTTCTAACACATAATTTTCTTCCTCAGAAATCTTCAATTTTTTTTTTAACAGATTACAATCCAAGATCTTGGGATAATTTTCAAACTCTCAATGGCTTATCAAGCTTACCTCCTAATGTCACTTGGCATATCTTCTGTTCTAGCCAAATTTATTTCTGCAATGTTTAAATATACTGTTATATCCATGTTTTTGGTCAAACCAAAGTCCCCTTCTATAAGGCTCTCATGTGTTTCCTTACCTGGTTTAAATTATATTAGTCATTGAAGATTCTGCTCTGCTCAAAGTCCACCTCCTCCACCGAAATACCCCTGTCCACCCAAATCTAAGGTGAGATATCCTTCTTTTAAGGTCTTATGCCAAGTCATTTTGTTTGTCAATGTGTGTGGCTATCAGTGTTTGGAGACATCAGTGCTATAGCCACTTTGTATTATTATGGGAATCTCTCCTTGTAATCTCAGTCTGTGATCATCTTCGCAGTTCAACTCCACCCCATGCATGGACTCTTCTCTTGCCTGGATTTCCCTTTTCTCATTTCTCAATTGGGCCAGATCTGCACGCACAATTTTTTCTCTAAAATATTTGGTCCTGTTGCCTCTTTTCCCCCAGTAAAACCAATCAGCTCTTCCTTTGTGTTTCCAAAACACTGAGAACAAATCTCTCCTTTGACACCCGGGCACTGTGCTGGCCACGCTGCATGTCTGTTCCAGTTCGTAGACTGTGAACATTTTAAGGGCAGGCATTACACCTGGCCCCTTCTTCATCCGGAGAATGCTGCTATGTCTGGCACACATTTGCAGTTCTTGTTTCCTCCACACAATGGACAAGAAAAAATATGTTCCTTGATTCCAGATAGGAGGAAACATATTTTGAAGGTAAAATATTATCAGTGTCATTGTGGTGACTTTCATGATGTGTATTAGGAGATGCTTATGTGCCAAGAAGTGTGATAAATACTAAAAAGGTTACACTGATGAGTCAGACATGGCCTTTTATTTTTAAAGAGCTTAGGATGTAATGAATAAAGAATTTATAATATTAGAGGTCAGAATGGATGATATGCCTGTCATTATGTACAGCAGGGCATCATGACAAAGAGAATGGACAGCAGGAATGCATTCATTTATTTATGTTGTGGAGAGTAGTGCAAGAGAGCCTTTGCTTAAGAGGCTAATAGTTGACTTCCAACATTTCAGATGATTAGAATTCTGAGAAAGATGGAGAAGGCAGAAAACACAGGACGAGCAAAGACGTGGAGACTGGAAACTGCAGTGAATGCCAGGTAGGAAAACAATAGAATGTATGCATAGGGACAGAGTGTGAGGGCTCTGGGACTCGGCTGGCAAGCCTAGGCTTCCACCTACTGATGGAACATTGCAACCAAGTTTTAAAGAGGAGGGTGACGGGACAGAGAAATGACCTGCTCTGCAGGTAAATTTTCACCTGTCGGTTCTCATCAACTTTTCATCTGTCTACGCCAGAGAATTGGGGGCCAACTTGAGCACCTCAGAAGGTGCGTAGAGGCAGCAATCATGTAACAGAAAAGTGCAGTGCTCCTGAGAGCTGCTTTGTATTCTACCAGTAATTCTGTGGCATTCAAAATGAAAGAGACAACAATACTTGTTCTCCTGACTCTCTTGGGATCTCTCCAGGTGTCCACATCGAAGGCCTGCTGCCAGAGAACAGAGCAGTAGGTGACTGACAAAGAAGGAGAACGGCAGCAGCCGCCCTGATGCAGGAGGCTCGGGTGGGAAAAGGCTGCCAGTGTCTGTAAACTACATGGAGTGAGGCTGGTGCTGCTCTTTAGTTGAAACTCTCTGCCTTTAGTTGTCTACATTCCTAGGGCTCACCTGTTCAGCTCTGTCTGACCTGTTTTCTCCTATTTAGGCAGTTTATCTGGTCCTTCAATTCCAGGCTTTATTTCAAATACAGCTTTCCTCCTCATAATCAATGACTGTATTTCATATGTCTTAATCACTTTTCTACCCTGGGAAATGGTGACTAATGAAACAACTAATAAGCTCCTTTAGTGTCAGTTAATAAGAATTACTGAGAATATATTGGAGCAAAGAAGCAGGTATATAAATTATCTCCACCTTCTGTCAGAAAAGAGCATTAGACATCAGAGCAACCTTTATTTATAAGACCGTCATGATTGTCACACTAGGGATAATTACTCTGATTGTCTTCTAGTTTTTAACTTGTAATGTTCTCCTGCTTATTCATTTTGATGCACTCCAACTATTTCTCCCATAACATGTTAAGATAAAAATAGACCAACAAGAAGGGGAGCTCAAACTGATTCAATTTCATAATTGTATCTTCAACTTCTAGCTGAACAATCAAGAGTGTATTACTCAAAGTCCTATGTAGTCCACACAGCAAAGCTGAATAAGTCATTGAGCATCAATCAGCAATTGTTTAAACCAGAATTTCTTTCCTTTGCAACACTTGTTTTTCCCAGTATATAATAACCACAATAACAACAGTAAAGCTTCTCACAGATGAAGAAGAAAGGAAGGAAGGAAGGAAGGAAGAAAGGAAGGAAGGAAGGAAGGAAGGAAGGAAGGAAGGAAGGAAGGAAGGAAGGAGATGAAGGAAGGAAGGAAATGAAGGAAGGAAATAAAAGATAAGAACAGAAGGGGGAAACGAAGAAAGGGAAAGGAAAGGAAACAGCCACTCTGCACCTCTGAATAGGAAAATATTTTATGTTAGCTACAGGACCACCGAGAGTTAGGAATAAGAATTTAATTCAGAACATCTTTTGTGGGTGCTCTGACAGATATTTGAGATATAATGAACATTTTTCTGAGATGTTGATGAACGTTCTTTCATAGAACATTTATTATTAACCTAAAGTGTCTCTGAATAGCAGAAACTGGAATAGAGTGTTGAATGGAAATCATTTCATTAAAGACAAAATGGACCCATGACAAGAATGAAACAAAAGGGTACATAGTCGTAGAATTTCAGAATAACATGAATCACGATGAACCCTTAATTTATGTGTGTCTCCCATGCATTGAATTTCTCATACCTATAGATATGAGGATTGATCTTGTTTGTATCTGTGTCTCTGAGAGAGAAGGTGATTTGCGTGTTTCTGATGTCACATGTCCAATGTGGCCATCTCTGTTTTGTATCATTGTTCACAGTCCCATTGTTACACTCATCTCTTGCCTAGAGTTGTCCTGCAGTTTAGTTTGAAAGCTGTGATCTTTTCGCTCTGACCTTCTCTCCATACTCTGCCCCATGGCAGCGAGCCGTGCTGCCTCCTCCAGGCTGATGAGATTAAGTAGCCACAGTGCTGTGCAGGGTGGGGTCAGCTCAGAGCTCAAGAGAGTCAACAAGATATCTGTTTTCTTACCAGAGTCTCAGCTACCATCTCACCCTCATAGGTGTCAGCAGGGCTATTCTAACTTACTGGTGGCTGGTGTCTGCAACTGTTTCATCCTAGCAAAGTCTACAGTGCCAAAAGCAACCATCTCTGCTACATGACCTACTTCACTTCCCCTTGTCTATTTTTAAATCACAGTACCTCCAAAAGCAGCAAAGAGTAAATGATTTTGAATGACTTTCGTAAGGTTTAATTTTTGTGGGGACAGTCGAGGCTTTAACTTTCATTTCATATGTTAATTTGATGGATGCTACAGGATCTTAAATTGCATGTCTATTGAACTTACAATAATCAACAGGAGTAATGTTTACTCTATAACATTTCAAAACCTTTGTATTGGAAATAATTTTAGATTTACAGCAGAGTTGCAAAGATAATAGAGAGAGGCCTTGTTTACTCTTCACTTCCAGTCCCCTAATGCTAACAATTTGTATAACCATGGTAGATTTATCAAAATTAAAGAATTAACATCGCTAGAATACCTTTAACAAAACTTCAGAAAGTATTCATAAGTCTTTGTACTAAGATGCCTTTTCTGTTCCAGGATTCAGTCCAGGACACCGATTTGCATTTCACTGTCATGTCTTCTCAGTCCACTCTGTGCATCTGCTTGCCCTTGACAGTCTTGTAGAGTATGGATCAGATATTTTGTAGCATGTCATTCAATTTGGTTTTATCTGATATTCTTCCAAAAAAATGTATAACCCCAGTCTAATCATGAGCAAACATCAGATAAAACCAAATTGCTCTTCTCATTGAATCATATAATGGGATACATCATATCAACATGAGTTATTCCTTGTAAGGTTGACCTTGGTCATTTGATGATGTTTTCCAGGTTTCTCCAATGCAAAGTGACCATTTTCATCCTTTTCTGTGTCTTCTGTTTTCAAAGTGAGTCACTAAGTCCAGTCCATATTCAGTGGGGGTGGAATGAAGTTCTACCTCCCACAAGGAAGAATATTAAAGAACTTGGGGTACATGTCTTCTTCTTCTTTTTTGTTTTTGAAACGGTGTCTTGCTCTGTCGCCCAGTTGGAGTGCAGCGGCGTGATCTTGGCTCACTACAACCTCCATCTCCCGAGTTCAAGCGAATCTCCTGCCTCACCCTCCTGAGTAGCTGGGACTATAGGCGTGTGCCACCAAGCCTGGCTAATTTTTTGTATTTTTAGTAGATACAGGGTTTCACCGTGTTAACCAGGATGGTCTTGATCTCCTGATATGGTCCATTCGCTTTGGCCAACCAGAGTGCTGGGATTAAAGGTGTGAGCAACCATGCCTGACCTTAGAACTTGGAGACATATCTAAAAGCCACTAAATATTTGGGGGAAGGTACTCTGAGGCTTTGCTATTTTCCTGTTTCTCGTTAAGGCTTCACCTACAAATTTTAGTATTCATCTGTGGATCTGCTGCAATTATTATGGTGCCATTCTAATAGTAATTTTCTTTTTTACTCCTTCCTTTTACATTTAATATTTGGAATTCTTCTGTAAAAAGGATTTGTCATTTTTCCTCTCTGTATGCATTTAATCATGTACTTATACCCATATAGACTTGTGACATTTATTATTTTTGCTATAATTCAATACTATTATTATTTTTAAATTTTATCTCATTATTTTGTTTACTGTATAATGTTTAAGATGTATTATAACCAGGCCTATATATTCCCCCTAAAATCTGTGAAACAACCATCTGTGGCAGCAGTTTGGGAGGGATATTTTAGAAGAGAAGATGGGGAGAAGAAGAATCTTGGCAAGGCAGAAATCCACATCTACAGTCCAGGGGTCTTGCCAGAATCCCAGTTTGTCACAAACTGCCTAATGTCTTCTTATGGATGGTTCCTTAAATGCAGCATATTCACAGTAAATTCATCACGATCACCGTCCTCTTAGATACCTGGATCAGAAACCAGGGAACCAAGGAGACCTCCTTTCTCTCTCTCACAACCAACACTTTTCCATTTCCCCACTGTCTCTATTAATCACTTGTTAGTTGGATTATCAACACATTTCCAGTTATAAAAGATTGGAGCTTAGAGATGAGGATGGTAAAATAAAACTGCAACAGTATTACTGTTAATATTATATAAAATCTTATTAATCAAGATAATATAAAATGCCCCTAAAATAAAGAAAAGCAGTTAAAAATGAAAACTCAAAGTATCTCTTGGAAAGACAAATACCTAAATGAACATAACACAGGAAAACAGGTCAAGGTGGTGATCCTTTTCCTCAAACAAGTATAAGCCAATTCTAAGACAGATGCTGAACTTCTAAGACCTCACCACTCCTGGCCACCAAGCAACAAACTGGGAGCCTGCTATAGCGTGACAATTAATGCTTGTTAGATGGTTGGAAATATGAATGAATGAGTGATTACATCAATTCAGTTTCTCAAGTCCTGAGTGCCTGGGTGTCACAAGAAAGAAGAGACAAGAGGCAAAATGCAACCCAGGGGTGGCTGTGCTCCTCCATCTCTAGAAATTGAGTGGTGGGGACCTGTTTCACTGTGTGTCCTCTGTAGTCCCTTCCCATCCAATCTGGTGTGACTCAGTTTAGAGAAGGAGGGGCAGCTCATCTATGACTCAGCCTTGGAGCCTCTTTGGGAAAATCTGTGCGGGGAGTCTGTTCTGGGAATTTTCCAATGCACCAGAACTGTCTCTGGCTCCTACCAAACATGGTAGAATTTAATTAGGTTTTAGGCAATCTGATTACTTGATTAAATTATTCATAGGAAGATGATAATTTCAAAAGATGAGCTTGTCAAAAGATGTGACTTAATTGGAAGAGTATATTTGGAGACATTTTTGAACCGCATGGTTATTTATATAAACTCTGAATACAGAAAACCTCATCCTGTGTCTTTCAGGCTCCCCCTTGGGAATACCATGCAAAGGTAGTGGCAAGGAGGTCCTAAAATTGTAATAGAATCTCATTTTCTTATTCTTGCTAAAGACAATTATAAAAACATTTTATTTCCCAGTGGTTGTTATGATTTGCCAAAAGCAGAATAAAAGATTTGATAGACACAACCATGAAGATAGGCTGAGTAGGTAATAATGATTTAATGAAGGTCAAGTTTTATGAGAAGGTCATGGAAAAGGACAGCGAAGTATTTAACTGGAACAAATAACTGAGGTGGTCACTGGGTCTGGTGCTACTGTCAGGAAAGTGAGAACTCGGGAGAGATGAGATGGCTGCTGAATGGGCTTCTCTAGGTCACGGCACCCACCTCTGGGGCACCAAGAGCAGACAGTTATAAGTGAAAATATCTTTGTATTTGTTTTTTGCACAAACATGCATACACAGACACACACACATAAAAATCACACCAGCACACACACACAGAAATTGGTGTCAACTCTAGGCCAGAAAGCATTCCCTGCACACACATAAAAATAAAATACAGCCATTTTAATTTCACTGGGTTTTCAAGATCATTTTATATTGCTTGAACATATTAATACTTGTAATGTACAGGACCCCAGGGAACTGGGCTGTATTTCCCCAAGGGGAGTCACATTCGCTTTTTCACTATAATAAGTATCCCTACAAATATTTCAGGAGAAAATCGCACCTGAAAATTTATTGCCAGAACCCAGGCTTTTTCTTTCAAAGCCTTGGAAACTTAACAAAAAAATTCTTTCTTTAAATGAGAAAGAGAAAAGTAAATTATTCTTCCATGTAAACCAGTGGAAAGTTGCCAGATCCTTTATTATCTTGAAAAAAATCATGAAATCAACAATTAGAAATTTAATTTAGAACATTTCCAGCATACAGAAGTTACGCAGAGAGAATAATTTTTTTATACATGGCTAATAATACACACTGAAATATCATTGAAAATTGAGATGTTCTGGCCAGGTGTGGTGGCTTACACCTATTATCTCAGCACTTTGGGAGGCTGAGGCAGGTGGATCACCTGAAGTCAGGAGTTCAAGACCCGCCTGGCCAACATGGAGTAACCCCATCTCTATTACAAATACAAAAGTCAGCTGGGTGTGGTGGTGCGTGCCTGTAGTCCCAGCTACTCAGGAGGCTAAGTCAGGAGAATTGCTTGAACCCGGGAGGTGGAGAGGTTGCAGTGAGCTGAGGTTGCACCACTACACTTCAGCCTGGTGGGAGCAAGAAAAGAAAAGAAAGGAAAAGAAGAAGAAAAGAAGGAAGGAAGGAAGGAAGGAAGGAAGGAAGGAAGGAAGGAAGGAAGGAAGGAAGGAGAAAAGAAAAGAAAAGAAGAGAAAAAAGAAAAGGAAAGAAAAGAAAAGTGAAAGAAGAAAAAAGAAAATTGAGATGTTCTGACATAATTCCTGACTTAGAGAATGAAAACATGCAAGTGTGCACAAATGAATGACTGCACAGATGAGAGATGCACTGGGGAGACAGGTAGCCTTGGGAGCTATGGGAGCTAAAGGTTCAGGATTATGGCATCTTTCAAAAAATTTGATCATAGAGAAAGAAGACATCCAGGGAGAGTCCTACAAAGAAAAACGCCAAGTATGGTTTTCCCCCTAAGGGGGACTCAGGATGACATAATTATATTTGGAAAAATGACACATTCTAGAAGACAAAATCAGAGTTTAAAAAGTTTTAAAAGTGAGAGGTAATGGTATTAGAGTTAGTAAACTTATGTGTTGCAAATAGATTGGGTAAAATAATTTGATGCCATCATTGGAATTAAAAATTTAAACTCTCTATTTTTTTTTAAAGAACACTAGGATTATCTTAGCCAGCTGGCCCCCTTTGAAAAACTGGCCCAATAAGACAAATATCTGAGAAAATTAAAATATGTGAAAATTCAGCCTCAAAAGTGAACACAGTCTATTACTAAAATTCTAGTTATGTTGAAGAATTAATTAAAATAATATAAATATTTCCATATTTAGAGGGAAAGCATGCTGAAGTACATATATACTCATTATACATATAGATTATATATATAATGAATTCAGCTTATACTGATGTATTTTTATCCTTTATTGAGTTATTAAAATGTTTAATAATGTACCTTCATAAATACTGAAGTCAAAATATAAGTCACTTTACTGCTTCAAAATTTATATGATGTAAGTAATTCAACATTAGGCATGCTTTAATCCAAGTGAAAAAGAAAACTGTAGGTGGCTGGAGCTCAGGAGCACTCACTGAGTGCTAGCTACTGGGCTAGATGGGAAAAAATAGGAGGGTAATATCCAGTCCATGCTGAGTTCCCTAATTCCCAGACAATGGAGACCCAAGAGTGCTATAAAAGCATCCAGGAGAGGGGAACTCTTGGAGGTAGACCAGAAACCCCTGTGGAACATTTCGTGTGGAGTGTAGCATATAAAATTTGCGTTAAGGGAGGAGTAAACTTTCTTCATGGTAGGGGAGGCAGCTAATAGGTTTAATATAGTTTGTCATTTGGGAAGATTTTATTTTAATAAACCCCAAACTTGGGAAATTTTCTTTCCAAGCCCTGTGAACATTTTAGGGATAGTTCATACAATATCCTTTAGGGCAAAACATCATAAAACACCACTTAACTGAAAGGAAAGCTCAAAGTTAAACAATAGTGAAAGCACCATTAATTCACTGCCTTAACCTGAGAAAGAAGGGTGGGAAGTGCTGGAAGAAAGACCATTTCCAAGGGATCCTGTTCACAAGAACTCATCACAAGCTATTAAAGCATCAGTCAATGTCAAAGTCTTTACTGCACTGACCCAGGGGTCATTTTATTATCTGATTCCAAGAGTTGTAACCGTAGATGGTACTATTTGCCAGAGGCACAAGAGTGCAGATTGCATTGTAGGAAATCAAGAGTCAAGATCTTACACTGAAATAAACACCAGTGTACCTGTTAATAAATATCATCCATAGTCAAATGAAAAATTAACATTATTCCTGTAAAGTATTAAGTTCAGTCAGACATAGATCCTAAATGAGGCTTAAAAATTGGATACAATATCAGTGCAAGTCTGGCATAATTGCTATTATGATGAATGCAATTCCTGGGTCATTTATCATTGCCAGGCAGGGTGCTCTTAGCTCACATAGACCACAAATGTATTTCCTGGATAAAAAGAGGCCTTATGGTTGAGTATGTTGTCATAACCAGAGTTTATTTTTTCTGCTGGGGAGGGAGAAGGACTTGTTTGAAGATGGAAAAAGGTGTTGACTAGCACCAGAATATCAGTAATTTAGAATATAAGAGTGCTAACGTCCACAAAATGGGTTTCAACAGATAAACAGACAAAAGTCACCGGCAGCTCTTGGGGATGAATGAGAAATCCTATTCATTCTGCCCCGTGACCTGGGAACTGGGCTTCTGTTACCAGAAACATAGCACCTAGCACTAATGAAGACATGCCTCCAAGATAAAGAAGAATGCTTTATCCCTTTAAACAACAATCTCAATCCCTGGTTACCCAGACAGCGGAGGTCCATACTGCCATGGCTGCAGCCAGTCCTGGGTGATTCGCTCTGACTAAGGTCCAACCATTCACTGAACTGATATTTTTATTTTCCCATAATCCAACAGAACAACTATAGCCCATAACTAAATTGACACACGCACAATTATCTGGTAATCACTTTGAGTAGTGGTCTTGCACTAGCACACTCGCATACCCAAACTAAAAAAAATCATTTGAGAAAAATTAACCATTTGCCAAAGTCAGAGCCAGGGGAATCCACCTGTGAACCCACTTCCAAACAGAGCTTTGCCTCTGATTTCCCTGGACTCCATGCGCATGATGATGAATGATAATGCTGTGCCCCAATTACTGTGTAAGATGGTCCTTGAGCCTCATGAACAACTGCCATGCCCAGTCCCTTCTATCTCCTGACATGTAAATCCCCTGGCTATGTATATCCGATCCTGTTCCTTCTAGATTTCATATGTATCTGCTCTTGCTTGTCAAGTTGGTACTGACAGGGGTTGGATTATATGATGTCAAAATAAATGTAGATAAATATTTCTACATCAAGCAGAGAAAGAATAAAAGTCAGTTATCTGGCTTAAGACAGTCCAGTCTGTGTCTTTTCAGGAAGTACAAGTTTTTTTGTTTTGTTTTATTTTGTTTTGTTTTTGAGACAAAGTCTTGTTCTTGTCCCCCAGGCTGGAGTGCAATGGGGCGATCTCTGCTCACTGCACCCTCTGCCTCCCGGGTTCAAGTGATTTTCCTGCCTTAGCCTTCTAAGTAGCTGGGATTACAGGTGCTTGCCACCACATCCGACTAATTTTTGTATTTTTAGTAGAGACGGGGTTTCACCATGTTGGCCAGGCTGGTCTAGAACTCCTGACCTCAGGTGATCCACCCGCCTCGGCCTCCCGAAGTGCTGAGATTACAGGTGTGAGCCACTGCGCCCAGCCAGGAAGTACAAGTTTTGACTGTTGGAGCAACCAGTACAACTCCAGGATTCCAAAGACTGGATCAAAATTTGAGAATAGTAACTGTAGGTCTTAAGCATTGTCTGTGGGGACAGATGGCTCTTTTTGATTCCTCATCACAAAAATCAGTATAATTCTCAACTTCTTAAACTTGACTTCACATTGGAATCACGGGGAAGCTATTTACAAAATAGGGCTTCGACACAATTCAACTTCAAAGATAGGACACTGACATTAAACACACACACACACACACACACACACATATACACACACCACCCCAAGATAATTCTACTGTGTAGACAAGATTGAAAGACACGGGTTCAGTGTGACAAAGTGTTTAGAGACCTGTCTCTGGAGGTAAAAATATCAGTTCCATGACCATGTTGACACTGGTCACACAATGTAATGTAGTCAACTTTCTCCTCTTCAATGGTAATGTTCATCCCCTTGCTAAAGCTTGGTCAGTTACTGCAGCACCTTTTTTTTACGTGAGTTCCTATGTTAGTCCAGATTTTGCTTTATTTCACCTTCTAACAGCAGGCTAGAAAAAAAATGATTTTGCTTCATCCAGACTTCTCTGTTACCTACAATTAAACTATTTTAATTTGTGCTTCATTAAATACATAAAAGATACATGTTCTGCTCTAAGTCTATGTTTTCTTTTCTTTCTTTTTTTTTTTCTTTTTTTTTTTTTGAGACTGGAGTGCGATGACGCAATCTCAGCTCACTCCAACCACTGCCTCCTGGGTTCCAGCCATTCTCCTGCCTCAACCTCCCAAGTAGCTGGGATTACAGGCACCTGCCACTATGCCCAGATAATTTTTCTATTTTTAGTAGAGATGGAATTTCACTATGTTGGCTAGGCTGGTCTCGAACTCCTGATCTCAGGTGATCCACCTGCCTGGGCCTCCCAAAGTGCTGAGATTACAGGCATGAGCCACCACACCCAGCCTCCAAGTTAATTTTTTAGAAAAATGATATGTGTATTCATTTATGGCACTTGCATAATAAAATCCTGATTGATTGTGTTTATTTCAAAATATCCCAAGTAAGCCCCAGTGAGAAACTGGAGAGAAATGATAGTGGTGATTCAATGGGCAACAACAGACATAATTTATGGAGAAAATACAATACAAATGCCTACATTTCTCATATTACATTACCTTGATAAATTACTTATCAGAGATTAAGAGAAAATACATGTGCCTGTTGATAAATACATGCTTACCAAGAAAAAATGTCAAGACAAAGATGTCTAAAAAGACAAATGCTTAAAATCCTGATACCTACTGCTATACTGGTGGCATGAGAAACTGTAGAAAGATGTTTGAAATCCCTCAGAGCTACGCTAAAGATAGATGATGAAATCATTGGTGGAGAAGGAAAATGTGTGGGTCAACTGCAGCACCCTGGAGAGCGCCTGTGCCATACAGCGCACTTCTTCATGCCAGCTGGGTCCTGAGGCAGAGGATTTCTTCTGGGGATGGGTCTCTAATATGAGGGTGGGAAGTTATCTTTAGTTGCCAACACCCAAACTATAAGGCATTTGATTTAATCTTTGCTTTTGTAAGTTAGACTTTCTCTCTCTAGGGTGTGTGTGTGTGCCTGTAAGTTAAACCCTATGTAGGTGTGTGTGTATGTGTGTGTATATACACACATGGCATTCCGATTGCCTAATGAACCACACCAGATATTCTGTGCCTACTAAAATTCTGATTGCCTCCTGGCCATCACACAGCTCATCTCCTTCCCATTAATTTTATCAGATGTTGCACTTGGTTGCAGTTTATTCTTCACTTCACTTTTAAGGTGGCTATGGTGTCAGAATAATCAATTTGTGGCTGTTATTTCATGAACTGGACCAAAGCGAATGAGATATTTGTTTTCTTGTTTTGCTTTGTGTGTTCAAAGCAAGAAGCAACAGGCAACAATAAGAAACAATCAATGCCTATCAGCTCTCCATCTCCAGCTTTATGTCTCTGTTTTAACTGGAGTATCATTTCTGCCCTAGAATATTGTTAGCACTGCCATTAAAATAAAAACTTTTCCATGCAAAACTGGTCTAAGGTTTCTGGCGTTACCCATGTAGATCTTTGTGATGAGTGAAATTTCTATTCAAGTCTTTATAGTTGCTTTAATAGTCCTGATATACTTTTTTTGAAGATTTGTTTTTGAGAATATGTGAACAATTTTATCTGTGTTTTCTTAATGAGACTCATTTGTTTTTTTGTAAATTACTAAAATTATTAATGGAGTTGTGTTAGGCATTTTAAATGATGGTAATAATTCCAGACTTAAATATTAAATTGCCATTAGACAATTAAATATTATTTGAGGTAACCAATATTATAATTAAAACAGGATTAATACCTTAAATAATATGAACTTTATTTGGTTGCAAAAGGTGGGAAACAATATAAGAAGGAAAAAAATAAGATGTTAGGACAGAAAGTGACTAAGCAGAAATGGGGAGGACTGATTTATGCTGGGTGATGAAGGGATGTCTCTATGTGGAGAGCCAGGTGTGCGAAGAAATGGGGCAGAGTTTCCAGCCACAGAGAACTCCAAGTAGTCATGAAGTCAAAATGAGCTTGGGAAGTGCATGCACAGAAAAAAGTTTAGTAAATGAGGGAGACAGTGGGAAGAGCCAAAATCTCCAAATTATACAGGCACCAGTTCATGTGCAGGCTTTTATTCCATTGCAAAGAGCATGGAGTTTTTTGTCAAATACAGTGGATAGGATAACAAGATCTGTTTTCTATTTTAAGATCACACTGGCTGCTTTGTGATTTGATTATAAGAACTAAATAATAGAAGTGAGAATACAGATAACAATACCATGCAGTAGCACAAGGAAGAGGTGGCTATGGGTGGAGTAAGGAGGTAGAGGTGGAGACGGAGAGAAGTGGGCATAACAGGGGTGCACACAGGTAAGATGGAACTGGCTGATGGATTTGACATTGGAGATACAGTAAGAATTATAGATAGTGTTTATGATTTTGGCATGAACATTTGGAGTGATAAATGGCTTGTCATGCCATTTGCTCAGTTCTGTTAGGACAAGACTGGAAGAGGAAAAGATTGTGGAGGGGCAGTGGAATCTAGAGTTCTATTCCAGCCACATCAAACCAGAAATGGCAGTCAGGCGTCTAGGTGGAGATATTTCAGAGAAGTCATGGATGGAGGTAGCAATTGGTTAAACCCACATATTACTAATAAAAATGTCAGAACAAATGCAACCACTGAAAAATTGAATGTACATTCCTGAAATTGTTTTGAATCAAAGAGGAAATTCAAGTCCAATTATTAAGGTTTTGGACAATAATACAAACCTTGCGTGTGAAAACTTTACAAAACATATTGGAGCTTTTCCAAGTAGCAAATTTTTATGCTTAAATACTTTCAAAATTGCAAATATTAAAGAAAAACACAGAAAAATAAGTAGTCTTAACAGCATAAAGACAAATTCTAGAAGAGTACAAAGAAGAAATGCATGAATAATACTTCTCTACTGGTCTACAACTGTGTCTTTATCTAGAACCTCAGCAGCAAAAATATGTTACTTGAGTGTAATTCTTTCATGCCAGGAAAAGATCTTTGGAAAGGCCAGTGCTCTCAACTGATTCAGATCCATCAAAATAATTCTAGTACAAAATGTCAGCTGGCAAACAGCTTTCATAAAACCTCTTCCAATTTCCAAATAAAACAGGCCAATCAAGAGAAAATTTTGGAAAATAAAACTCTAAAAAATAAACTTGCCAGTTATTCTAATGGCAGAATATTGGCCCTATCTTCACTCTTAGGCAGATGGAACAAAATGGATGAAACTCTGCCCTATTTATTTCCTAATATGGCTGGGCTTCACCTCATAAAGCTGAGGCCAATACACAGAACACCAATTTCTGTATCTCAGGGACACTGATGTGAGAGTTGTGCATTCTCGCCACCTCCTCCAGCCTCCTCTCCACCATCATTTTCTTCCCACAATTTAGGATACTTCTAGCTCTTTAGCAGATCCCAATAGAAAAGTCAGTGAACAAATTTTTTTTTTCTTTCTTTTTCTTTGAGACAGAGTCTCATTCTGTTGCCCAGGATGGAGGGCAGTGGCACTATCTCTGTTCACTGCAACCTCCATCTCCAGGGTTCAAGCAATTCTCATGCCTCAGCCTCCCCAGTAGCTGGGATTACAGACGCTCGCCACCATGCCCAGCTAATATTGTATTTTTAGTAGAGATGGGGTTTCACCATGTTGGCCAGGCTGGTCTCAAACTCCTGACCTCAAGTGATCCCCCCGCCTCGGCCTCCCAAAGTGCTGAGATTACAGACATGAGCCACTGCACCCTGCCCAAATTTCCATTTCATGTTAGATCGTCTTATCCTTCCCATCACCTCCACCTCCCAAACTCTGAATCTTTTCATTTGTACTGTTCATATTACTAAGCATAACGATATTTGATTTTGCAGATTGATTCTAAAAATAAACAATTGGTACATAATTATCACTACTTAAATATGGTTTATTTAACACACAAATTGCGTACTATGATTATGCTTTCCTTTCTCTAGGCCTAAAGTCATGACCCCCGTGACTTTCAGATGTAACTACTCTGGATGCAAATGTGAACAGTTTTCTGTACTGCACTCTGCCGTTCCTCATAACCTCTGGGCTGATTAAAGTTCCATTAGTTGGAACATTTTATTTCTCTCATTCCCAAGAGTCTTTCTGGACTCTTCCATAAGTGTGCTCTAATTAGAATTAATAGATGAGTTGCAAATTTGTTTATCCTGTCTTAGCATTTATTTTCTATTTTCAGAGATGATTTAGTCTTTTAGGTTTGAAACCTTTCCCCAGTATGTAAAGGCCTTCTTCAATCAACCTCTGGTGAACTGAGTGTTAAAGAGAAGCCTGATATTCAAGTACTCCTTATTCCTTCTTAGGAGATTTTACTTACATTCTAAAAGCTTTTATGATGTATTAAGGTTTCACACTTATGGATTTAGTTGTGGATCTTCATTTCGCTAAATGTGCTGGGCATTAACTGTACCCATGCAATCTGCTGCCTGTTGACCTTGACAGCATTGATATTTCTTTTTGGACTCATTCTCTGTTCTCTTATATGTGTAAATGTTAGTAATATTTTAAATCTTTACCTCATTATTTTATTTTGTTTTGTTTTTTTTTTGAGATAATAATCTTCAACATTATTTTAAAGGTACACTATTGAATTAAATTGATTTGTTTTATATATATATACATATACACATTGATGTGTTTGTGTAAATATATAGATGTCTGCCTATAAGGATGTCAATTAGTGGTTTGTAAGATAGATTTGGCCTAGTTTCACTCTGTTGTTGCTTAATTCTCCTCTGTACCCTGAATCTGCATCATTCTTTTGTTCTAGGCCTATTTTCTCCTCATTGTTTTTAGTTCATCTTTCTCTTTCCAGTTGCCAGCTCTCCTCGAATATGTTGGTCACCATTCACATTTAATACATAACGACTCTGCCCAAATGCCTCACTAAGAGACCTGACCAAACTATAGCATGACTTCTAGCAGCTTCGGGTCATGCCCTTTGGATGATCCTATCTGCTATTCAATGCCCAACTGAGAAACCTCAACATTGCCAGAAGAATTTACTGTTGGTTTTAGCCAAAACCCCGTGATGGCCAGATAAGCCCCTGGACCACCTCTCAGAGTAGTTAGTTTAGAAAGCTTATAGTTCTAAATCCTTTCTCTACCCCTTTGAGATATAAATCTTCTACTGCCCAGAACTGTCTCCTCAAGGACCTGAGAGCCACCTCTTTGAAATGCAAACACTCAAAGAGTAGCTCTCACTCTCTCTCACAGTCCCTGAGGGAGGGGAAGGGCCTAATCTCAGAGGTCACCTTTTTCCAATTTGCATCACTACCTCCTATCATGAAGGTATGAGATGTTTGTTTCTCCTCTATAAAGCACCAATTAGCAAACTGCATTAGTCCGTTCTCATACTGCTATAAAGAACTGCCTGAGACTGAGTAATTATGATGAAAAGAGGTTTAATTGACTCATAGTTCCACATGGCTGGGGAGGCCTCAGGAAACTTAAAATCATGGCACAGGGCAAAAGGGAATGAAGGCAGCAGGAGAGAGAGAGAAAGAGGGGAGGTGCCACACTTTTAAACCATCAACTCCCATGATAACTCACTCACTATCATGAGAACAGCATGGGGGAAATCTGCCCCCCGTGATACAGTCACCTCCCACCAAGTCCCTCCCCTGACACATGAGGATTACAATTCCAGATGAGATTTGGGTGGGGACACAGAGCCAAACCATATCACAAACCCAGATTGGCTAGTCTCAGGGACCAAATCCATCATAATGCCCTTCACTGCCTTTTTCGATTCTTTGTTTTGCTTTGTTTTGTTTCTGTTTGTTTGTTTGTTTGTATATCATAGCATTTAAAAACTCTCTTGCCTTTTGTTTCAGCAGAATTCACCTCAGGCTACAATGGGGTTTTTTTGGGTTGTGTCTTTGTTTTGTTCTTTTGTTTTTTTCTTAGAAAGGGTCTCACTGTGTTTCCAGGCTGGTCTCGAACTCCCAGGCCCAAGTGACGCTTCCACCCCAGCCTCTCTAGTCACTGAGATTACAGGCATACAGTGGGCTTTAACATCTCTTGCAGTAGTTATTACTAAATAAAATCTGTCTTTATCACCTTTAACTTGTGTCTGGCTTTTAAAAATACTCGTTGAGAGTGACAATCTTTGATTTAGGGTACCAGTGCCTCAATATCTCTCTTAGGACTGGCCCCCAAAGAGTTGATTTGTTTCCTTTAGAGAAACATCTTTCAATGTGTTGCCTATGCAGTAAATCATAAACTTGCAATCCACTCTGCTTTAAGTAGGCTGGAGCCAGGGCCAGGGTTGATGCTTCTGTGTGTAATACAGAAATGCTATGAACTCCTTTTTTATAGTCCTGCCTCATTCTTATACACATTTATAACAACCTCTCTAGGCCTCAATCCTCTCTCTGTCTCTTCAAGCCACCTTCTCTCCTCCTCATCTGCAGCAGGCACTCTGCTATGCATCTATTCTCACCTAAGCTTCCTCTGTCCTGCTTCACTAATTACCATTCCTTCCTCTGCTCTCTGCTTTTCATCCAAAGCAAGACCTATACAAATATATTTGTTGTCCTCATGGATTTATAATATTTGAATTGTATTACTACTCTTTTTAAAGATAAGATGTGAATATAAATAAGTGATTTTTTATTGAACTAAAAATTACTATGTCTACTTCCTTAGCTTATACCATATTGAAAGACTTTTCTAGAAAAATACAAACTACCAAAAATTTGCCAGGGAGAACTATGAAAAATGAGACACTATTAAGTACAGAAGATGTAAATCACAAATGTTCATAAATTGTCTTTAAAACATTGATAATACAATTTTGTAAAAAGAGTAATTCTGATTTATAGGAACTTGATAATTTCAAGGAATATAAATTGACCTAGAGAAGAAAATAAATATGGATATTTTTCTAATGTGTTTTGACAAAGTTAGTGTGTAAGATTGTCTTAATGAGGTGTTAATTTTTCTTTTACCTATACATTTGAGTACTGTTCTTTCATTCTAGTAAGTAGTTAGACCTTTTTTGTTTCCTTATTTCAAAGATATTTCTAGGACTGAAGGCCAAATTGACAACCCCTGGGCTCTCTTGTAAAAGTCTTAACTAATTTCAGTAATTATACTAAAGATGAATAGTTTAAAATACAGTAAAAGAAGGGATGAAGAAGACAGAGAAAGAGGGAAAATTTCATGTTCTTGACCAGGCTTGAGATTGGTGGGCTCTATGACTTCAGATCCTGTGTGCCATCCTCTGGAAGAACATAGGATGCCATTTTAGAAAAATAAAGCTGATATGTATTAGTATGAGAGCTTGTTCTTTGAAAATTAAAATAAAATATGCTCTGAGGGAAACTAGTAAGAACAATCTTTTTTTAAGTACAAATAAGCAAAATACTCCAAATAAGACACACAACAGTGAAAGCTGATAGGATAAGGATTGACACTTTGGAAATGGAAATATATTTCCAAAAATAATTCAAAAGCTAGTTTAATAGGTCAGTTTTCTAGCAAAGTGAAAATGGTCAAAAGCTGCTGCTGAAATATCAAAATTAATAATAAAAGCAGTAATTTAATCAAAGAAAAATATGCAAGAGATTCACAACATTTCACAGATGAATTAGAGCCACATGGCTTTAATCTTTCTTTTCTTTTCTCTTTTTTTTTTTTTTGAGATGAAGTCTTGCTCTTCTCCTCCAGGCTGGAGTGCAATGGCGTGATCTCGGCTTACTACAACCTCTGCCTCCTGGGTTCAAGCAATTCTCCTGCCTCAGCCTCCCGAGTAGCTGGGATTGCAGGCGCCCACCACCACACCCGGCTAATTTTTGTACTTTTAGTAGAGACAGGGTTTCACCATGCTGGCCAGGCTGGTCTCGAGCTCCTTACTTCAGGTGATCCACCCGCCTTGACCTCCCAAAGTGCTGGGTTACAGGCATGAGCCACCATGCCTGGCCGGCCTTAATCTTTCCAAACTGCTCTAGAGTGTGCAGAGATAGAGTTCACATTTCTGTTCCAAGTTTTTTTCATGAAAGAGGCATGATCTTGATATGAAAAACAAAATACATGAGTGTTCAAATTCATAAAAACTATAGTAAAATCTTAATTATAACCACTGATTAAAAATTCGAAATAAAATGTTGGTAGACATAAACAAGCAGCATATCAGAGGAGTAATTTGCCAAGAACAGATGGAGCTTATAACCAGGAGGAAAAAATTAAAAAAGAAAAGTCAGAATCATTATAGTCATAATCAAACAAGAAAAAAATCTGAGTATGTTAAATGCTGAGAAGGCATTGAGTCAATTCAATACCTACTTTTAATTTAAAAGTGCTCAATGAAAAATAATAATATATATGTGTACGTTCATATTTAGTTGCATTTTTACCCTATTTAACATGATGCTAATTTGGCCTACAATATGTGTGTGTTTTATGGTCAACCATACAACATTGACTGTCTTTGTTCCTTGACAAACAAATAGCTATCTTGTATTCATATAATATAAAACTTTCAAAGTAGCATCATGTGGAATAAAAAAAAATGCAAACATAAATTACTAGAACCATGGGATTTTTGTTTACATTACTAAAATTATGAAATGTTTTTCTTACCATACACAAATCCCCAAACCACTCCAAAGTCAATCCATTTTACGGTGTGAAACTAAAAGACAATTGACAGAGATAATTGGTCAATGCCACTTTTTAAAGTTGAAATAAAAATAACAAACTGAGATTTTTAAATATTTGATCTCAGAAAAAATTGTAATTCTCCTAAACTAATAAGCTGTAAGACAGTTAGAAGAAAGATTCTAGTAGAAAAATAGGCCAACGACATAAATTGATAACTTACAGAAAAGGAATTCTTAAAGGCCTACTAAATATGAAAACAGCATCAATACCACTCATAATAAGGAAAATGCGAGTTAAAGCTTTAATGAGATAGTCGTCTTCAAGTGCCTGGTGTACAAATAACTCCATGTTGATTGGAGGGTGAGCAGAGTGATCTTTTTGGAGACCAGTTTCACAGCATCCCATAGATGGGGATTTAAATGTGGAAAAAAGCACATGTCCCTAAAGGTGTTGCTTTGTCTATTACAGTGAAGTACAGAAAGAGCATAAAATCCTATCAACATGGGATTGATGAATAAATATATTTATACCGTGGAACAATATTTAGGAGTTTACAAATGATGTCACTTTTTATCCTATGGACCTAAATGCAATTATCATCCCTGAGAGACTTATATTTTCACAAAATAGCAAAACACAAAATGGGGAGTAGTAGTCTAATATAAATATAAGAACAATCTGATTGGAAACATTTTATGTATGAAAGTTCACATAGAAGATTGTGTATGCAATGAATATCTTTGGAAGATCATAAACTAACAATGGTTGCTCCCTGGGGCAGAAAACTGGGGAGAGGCCTTTGGCTAGGGCAGAAGGTAGAACCTGAATATGGAACTGTGATTCTCTGCAAGCCAGAATCTGAGCAAAGGAGGAAGGCAGTCAGCAGGGGTGAGGGCCATTACCCTGCCCTTTGAGACAGATGGCACCACAGGCCTTGTTGTCAGAGGGAAAGGCCACCAGGGCCTGGGCAACTCTTCTTATGCATTCCTGAACAACTTTTACCCACTCTTCCATGTGCCTACCAGTGGTTGGAACCTTGTGTTATAAAGGAAACAAACTGCATCACCTTTGCTGTGGGAGCCCTTCTGAAAGGGCTGCTGCCAGAGGTGGATAGAACATTTCTGCTGACTTGTGACTGCAGAGGGTGGCAAACCAAGAGTTTAGGGGAGGTTGACTGTAGAACAGGCCTGCACTGGGGTGTCACTAATGTAGTTCAGGGATTTAGAGATGATTGGCAGCAACACAAGCAATTGTGCAGACCCAATCCTGCAGGCAGAAAGGGGAAGGTGACCAGCAGAGCCTCAGGATGTGAGCACAGTGGACCCTGTCCCAGCCACAGGACCAGAGACCCCTTTGGGAGGTGTCTGCTGAAGACAGAAGGTCTTGGTAATTATGTGTGGGGCACTCAGGGTAGTAAGCTCCTTCTGCTAAATGAATTTGTTTTGCTTCATGCAGAGAAAGACTGCTTACAGTACTCAAAAACAATAGTGTACACAGACTATAGAACTTGGCAAAGGACTGAAAGGAGGATTGATTTAAAAGAGAGACATATTATGTTCCTAAGAGAAAGCATCACCATTTCAAACATGTCAATGCTCCTTAAATTTATGTTTTCTGTATTGTTACTTTTTCAGCCAAACTTTCAATAGCATGTTTTTTTTTGTTGTTGTTGTTCTTGATAAAATGATTGCAAAATCCATTTTGAAGAGTAAATATTTGAGCAGAGTCGTGAAAATATTGACAAGGAGGAACAATGCATAATTCAAATGACAAGATTATAACTGTATAAATCTAATATCTGAATTACTTAAAAAACAAAGCGGACATCAGGGTCCAGAAATAAAGAATAGGCCTAGTAGAATGTATTAATAAGTATCTAGATGGCAGGTCTGTTTTACTCATCAGGATTGGCTCTGATTAAAGGCGCTGTCTCTATCTCCCTGTCTCTCTCTGTCTCTCTTTACACACACACACACACACACACACACACACACACACACACACAACAAAAAAGGCAAAAATCAGAATTATCATTTTACTTAACAGTTGTGTATAATGACGTTAAATTGTATATTTTAAATCAACCAAAACACATATATATTTAATACATTAGAAAACACTTGCAATATCCATTAACATACATAAGTATTAAAATTTCTAACAAAAAGCATGACAAATCCCAGTAGAAAAATGGACCTGGGAATATGAGTAAACATTCACAAAATAAAACAATATAAAAAGGAAATTAATACTATTTTACTATTCTTTGATTTACAGATAAATGGATATGCATTCTTATTTCTAGTGAAAAATAGCTTGAATTTAACTGTTAATTTTTTTTTTTTTTTTTTTTTTTGAGACGGAGTCTGCTTCTGTAGCCCAGGCTGGAGTGCAGTTTGGCGCAATTTCGGCTCACTGCAACCTCTGCCTCCCAGGTTCATGCCATTCTCCTGCCTCAGCCTCCCGAGTAGCTGGGACTACAAGCGCCTGTCACCATGCTTGGCTAATTTTTTCTATTTTTAGTAGAGATGGGGTTTCTCCGTGTTAGCTAGGATGGTCTTGATCTCCTGACCTCGTGATCCGCCCGCCTCGGCCTTCCAAAGTGTTGGGATTATAGGCATGAGCCACCGCGCCCGGCCCTAAAATTTTTAATTGTATATTTTCTCTGGCGTAGCAGTTTCACCAGACATTTGAAACCAGTCATACGGACGCATTTTGCCAATGACAAAGATTTATCTAAATGAGGTTTATTTATTTTTTTATTTTTATTTATTTATTTATTTATTTTTAATTTTACTTTAAGCTCTGGGATACATGTGCAGAACATGCAGGTTAGTTACATAGGTATACATGTGCCATGGTGGTTTGCTGCACTCATCAACCCCATGTAGGTTTTAAACTCCACATGCATTAGCTATTTGTCCTAATGCTCTCCCTCCCCTTGCCCCCCATCCCCTGACGGGTCCTGGCATATAATGTTCTCCTCCCTGTGTCCACGTGTTCTCATTGTTCAACTTCCGCTTACAAGTGAGAACATGATGTGTTTGGTTTTCTGTTCCTGTGTTAGTTTGCCGAGAATGATGGTTTCTAGCTTCATCCATGTCCCTGCAAAGGACATGAACTCATTCTTTTTTATGGCTGCATAGTATTCCGTGATGTATATGTGCCACATTTTCTTTATCTAGCGTATCATTGACAGGCAAGTGGGTTGGTTCCAAGTGTTTGCTATTGTAAACAGTGCTGCAATAAACATATGTGTGCATGTGTCTTTATAGTAGAATGATTTATAATCCTTTGGGTATATACCCAGTAATGGGATTGCTGGTTCTAGATCCTTGAGGATCACCACACTGTCTTCCACAGTGGTTGAACTAATTTACACTCCCACCAACATACACTGTTATTTATAATAGCTTTTCTCTTTTAGAGAAAACAACCCAAATGTCTAACAAAAACACTGATGATTAATTAGATTAGTTAAGATGTAGAAGTTTCAGTATGACGTACATCAAAAATATACAATATACATCCAAATATTGAAAATTATTACATTTCAGTTGCAGAATTACAGTATTTTCTATTTTTTTCTGCTGTGTATCCTGTGTTTTGACATTGTTTATGTCAAACATTCAATTCACATAATGATAAATCATAAATTAAAACAAACGATGCAGATAACGTTTTACCAATTGATATACAGGGTGTAGTCATACAAACTTAATTTTTCTCATCTCAGAATACATATCTTGACCCTAATATGTTCAATTGTGAAAACTTATGAGTTAAGTCTAATGAATACGTATTTCTGGTATTTGAATACTAATGGGAAATTAAAAATGATTATCTGAATTCCATGGAGAAAGACCCAATAATTAAATGCACAGCTATCACTCTTCTAGGGTTGACTCTTGGCTTTACTCTTACTGCAATGTCTTCCAGAAATAAATCTGAATTCTTCTCTTTACCTTGGATTGAAAACTTAGATGACATTAGGAAGGTTTATTATTTTGGACTCACATCATGAAATCGAAGCTTTTTATGTATTCTGTTTTCATAGGTTTATCTAATTAATCCAAGCTCTCAGATTAAAAAGGGAAATGTATAGAGATTTGTGGTAGTCCATAAATGAAAAGTTAAAACAATTTACCTAATAATCTTCAATTTGTGGCAATGTGCTGCCACAAAGAATTGCTCAACTAAAGTTTTTTAATCATGCTCTCTAAAAGTATCTTAAAGTATGAAGATGTTCTTTCTTTTTTTCTTTTTCTTTTTCTTTTCTTTTCTTTCTTTTTTTTTTTTTTTTTTTTTTTTTTTTTTTTTTGAGATGGAATCTCACTCTGTTGCCAGGCTGGAATGCAGTGGCATGATCTCGGCTCACTGCAATCTCTGACTCCCTGGTTCAAGCAATTCTCTTGCCTCTGCCTCCCAAGTAGCTGGGATTACAGGCACACACCACCACACCCAGCTAATTTTTGTATTTTTAGTAGAGACGGGGTTTCATCACATTGACCAGGATGTTCTCCATCTCCTGACCTCGTGATCCACCTGCCTCAGCCTCTCAAAGTGCTGGGATTACAGGCATGAGCCACCGTGCCTGGCCAAGATGCTCTTTTTTTAGCCTAAAATACTCTGGAAATATATCCAGCAAAAAGAAATTTGTTATTCTACTGTAAGCCTCATTTTTACCTTATAATGGATGTTTACTTGCCTGTGATGTAGTTTTGTTTGCCTCCTAGACTGAGTACGTGCTGTCCACAAATATTTTTGGTTATGATATAAAATAATTATGGTTATATATTTTATGCTACTTTTAAATATGAATAACATATAAAATATGCATTATTATATTATATATATACTTATATAAATGTAAACATCTTAATATAAATATAAATTATAACTATTTTATAATTCTATGTATGTCATATTAGTCCTAATAGTAATTCATTCTGATCACAACTATACAAAGATTTTTCTCATTGTATGTTGGAAATGTGTCATGAAAGAGTGCACAGGTTGCCTATTGACAAAGAAAGAAATAATTGTGATGTCAATGGAGATCTTCTGTCAGTCAACCAACTCAGCACCTGAGTTGGCATGCACAACACAAAATCAATAGTTTTCTCAAGTACTAGGATTTCTCAGTCAATAATGTCATTTCGTGAAATCATTATAGTAGTTTTAAGTTTTCTGTACCTCCTGCTCATACATTGTTTTCTGTGTAAGTTTTCTACTGCAAATTACCACAAACATAGTGGCTTGAAACAACACAAATTCATTTTCTTACAGTTCTGTAGATTGAGATTCTGACATGGATCTGAGTAGGTAAAGATCCAGGTGTGCAAAGCGTACATTTCTTTCTGAAGGCTCTAGCTGAGAATCTGCCTCTTAGCTTTTTGCAGCTTCCAGAGGTGGCCTTCTCTCCTGGAGATTCTCTTCAGAATCTCTCTTCCACTTTTAAGGACTCCTGTGAGTACATTAAGCCCACCTGGAGAGGCAAGGATAATCTTCCTGTCTTAAGGTCATGTGATTAGAAATCTCAGTTCTGTCTGCAACCTTAGTTCGCCTTTGCCACGTAAGCCAACATAGTCCCAGGTTCTGGGGATGAGGATGTAGACATTTCAAGGGGATTGTTATACTACACATGACATAATCCAGGTTATTCTTGTAACTTCTTTAGAATCAATAGAACTTGAAAAAACACCATACTGTTGAGCATTGTGGTTATTTGACTAAAAATAAAGAATTTTCTCTCAAAAACACTTGTGTCCTGAGAATGGGAAAAGTTTGATACGGAATGTGTTGAAGAATATATTGAAATGAAGACTTGTTGGGAGAAAAAAAACAGAAAGTCGAAGAAAGTTTGGATTTCTAGGTATGTTAGATCTTATTAGATTACAATACGTCCTGCTTATTCTTAGAAAACAGTATTCAGGCACGCGATGATCTGCACTCTGGCCACATGTTTTTCCTTACCTAGGGTCTCTCTGTCTTGTGTTAGATCTATTAGTGGTCACAAAGTAAGGAGGGTGAGAAAAGGGAAGGGTGAAGGGAAAAGTGATATGGGATGGTAGGCTTATTGCTTGTTATCTAGAAGGTAGAGACTCACCAGATGCATTACTTCTGTCTCTAAAATTCTAACAATATTAATAATGATATGAATAATTATATACTTTGCCAGTAAGTAAACTGATGCCTTGCGATAAAATAGTTAGCCCCAAATTACATAACTAAAATTGGGCACTGAATTAGGACCCAAACCCACATTCCCTTGGTTTCCTGAGCTGTGCTTCTTCCATCCTACCAGCCCGAAAGCAGTAAAGACATAGCAGTCATCCTTCTGTTTTAGCCTGCACTCAGTGTAAGTTCAGAATGCTCTTCAATCCATTCCCTAAGACATCTGAAAACAGCAACTGAGCATTTCTGGGGGCTGGACCCACTCTGAAAAAAATAAAATACTGGAAATGAATCAAAGTCTAGAAATCTCCTCTTCCCACCACTCACTGAAGAATATGGGAAGGCCAGACACCAGAAGGACATCTATCCAGGGATGAGATTTTGATGTCAGTGTAGGTCTCTGAAGCAGTTCTGTTCATTGACACCGCCTCTCATGGGTAAGCCCGGGCATTGTTACATTCTTGTATTGAGAGGATATGTGGCCTCTCACTGCACTCCCTTTCCATGAGATATGAGGGATTATATCCTCAAGAACAACCATGAGAAGAGGCTACGGAGCTGTCTTACGCTCAGAATGCATGGGTTTGCGGGGCAATATCAAACACAATTCATCACCAACTGCATCGGACAAGCCACCCTCTCACTTCCAGAACCATCTGCCTCTCACTGTCCATGGATAAATTCTTGATGGCCTACTGCTTTCTTCCATATGAATACTTGCTGTTACATGCCCTTTATCTAGGCTTCATCAGCAAATGCTGATGGGGTGAGGAGAGCAGCTATGTGAAGGCGGCCTGAGCATGTCAACTTCTGGCTGCCATCCTGCCAGAAACTCTCAATGGAGGTGAAGGAAGCCTAGATGGAAACAAGGCTCCCATGGGTAGCCTTAATTCCACAAGAGAAAATAGTGTACAGAAGGAGTCCAGCATTCTGTTTAATTTATTTGACAATTTTTACTCTGATTATGCCGATGCCTTGCTCTGCTAGGCAAGAGGGGTTTTGTTTAATTCATGGGACCAAGTTTAGTACTCTGTAAACATTACCTTCTTCGTTACATTTATTACCACTGTTCCCATCTAATTCAATGAACATTTATTTATACAGTTACAGTAGTTTGTAAAATATTCATGACTCCTTGTATTGCGCAGACAGGTTAATATTATGCTTTCCGTAGAGCTCTGGCCATAGAGGTTTTGCATGCTTGAAATGCTGACCACCTTTCAGACTTTGTAAATTTGCTTTCAGCCTTTTTAAGATGCTATACATAAGTCATGATGACCTGGGCATTCAAGCTATCAAATTCTTTTAAAGTCTTACCCCTGTGAGGCCAGGCAGTAAGAGAATCTCAAATGGGATATGAGTCATGGCTATAGACCAAACACCTTATTATCCTAAAAAGAAGCTTAGGCCTTTCTAGAGACAGTCCCTGTGAGCTTTCTTATTTCTGTGGGGAGAATGGCCTTGCAATGATCCTCATTTTACAACCTGTCTTTGCCTACAAATTGTGCATTTGCAAAGCATTGCAGTAGGAGAAAATGTCCAACTGGAATATCTTATCCTAAGCCCTCTAACTTCAAGCAGGGATGCTGAGGTGGAGGGAGAGGTAGATGCTGAGAGCCTTCCTCCATCACTAAGCAGACCTAGCCACCATCTTGTGGCTGGATGTGACCGAGTCTGTTGTCACCACGATCCTTTGCATCCTCTGTGTGTCTTCTCTTATTCTTTGTTGTTATCCCAGCCCCTGCAACCGCACCCATTCCCTAGCTCCCTTTTCTAATGTCTAGGTGATTCCTATTTTCTCCACTTATTTCGTCCTGATTTTTCCTCTTGGACCACACAATAGAAAGCAACTTTCTTATTTTATTTTGTGTTTGTTTACTTGCTTACAGAGATGAGGTCATACTACCTTGTCCAGGCTGGTCTCAAACCCTTGGATTCAAGTGTTCTTCCTACTTTGGCCTTCCAAAGTGTTAGGATGATAGGAATGAGCCGCCACATCTAGCCTAACTTCCCATTTGGACGCCCCATACCTCTGCTCCACTCCCTTACTTTTCATTGCTTCAGATAAGTGAAATCCTTAAGAAGACTGGCCTTGATTTTGCAAGAGGCTTCTTTCTCTAGCAATGATACTTTGCTTTCTCTAGTAAAGATACCAGCCTGATTAGTGTATGTTGTTGCCTATGAAGTTTTGCCCTTCTCCCAGTGCCAGTCCTTGTATGGAGCCCTGCCCTGGCTCACAGAGGTCGCCCCTTAAGGGGCCTGGAGAAGGAGCCATGCTTCTTGGAGGAAGACAAGCTGAAGCTAGCTTTGCAGCTTCAACTTGGAAAAGCCCCCAGTGGGGAGGGGCCAATTTTGTAAAGGACAAGCACTTATAGATTTAAGAGAAAGTTCATGAAGATTCGGCTAAAGTGGAGAGAAAATAATGAAATGATAAAATCATTCTTGGAAATAATTTTTAAGATTGGGTAATGGATTTTGAGGGCATGTGCCAAATGAACAGCCTCACCAACTCTCTTTTCTCTGTCTCTTTTTGTCACTCATTTATTCCATGTCTTTCTATTTGTCTCTTTCTCCGTAGTTCAGCATTTGGCACTTTTTAGTCATTAAAAAAATTACTCCTCTTTCTTGCCATTTTCCACACACATCTACCTATCCAAGCAATCTAGTGAATATTGTTTCAATTTCCTTTCGAGCTACTTATTTGCTAATCCAGTGGTGTCAGAAGTACCTGATTTTGAATTATCAATTGTAGTTTAACCTTTCCACAAATGAAAGAAGAGCCTCTTTAATGTAAGCCTGATTTCCAATCCAATAACTAAAAAGCAATGTCATGCTCAAATTGACTCTCTGTAATCCTCTAAATGAGGTGGAGAGATTAGAGAGGACAGGAATTAATAGATCATGGATATTGAAGGAGTAAAATGTTCTTTAACCCAATTCATACCTCAGCTCTGATGAACACCAATAGCATTTGGAAACTTAAGAATGGAAAAGTGCAAAAGGTGAAAATATGATTGATAGTAGCTTTGAGGTTTAACATCACAGAGGCAAAGGGACAAAGAAAGCTAATATGATGAATGAGAATATACAAACCAGAGTAAAGCAAAACGTAACTTTTTAAAAAACACTAATTGGACTATTCAGCTGTTTACAGTTCAGATATGATTACAAATATCAGACATATGTCAAACCACGCCCTCCTTAACAAAGATTTCAGATGTTTATTAGTCTGTTCTCACACTGCTATAAATAAATACCTGAGCCCGGGTAATTTATAAGGAAAAGAGGTTTCATTGGCTCATGGTTCTCAGGCTGCACAGGACACATGGCTGGAGAGGTCTCAGGAAACTTACAATCGTGGTGGAAGTCAAAAGGGAAGCAGGCACTTCTTACTTGGCCTGAGCAGGAGAAAGACAGAGAGAGTGGGGAGGTGCCACATACTTTTAAACAACCAGATCTTATAAAAACTCACTCACTATCACAAGAACAGCACCAAAGGGGGACTCTGCCCCCATGATCCAATAAATGCCCACCAGGTCCCGCCTCCAACATTGGGGATTACAATTTGACATGAGATTTGTATGGGGACACAAATCCAAAACATGGCTTGGTTATGGTTTAATATTAATTTATTTTTAACACAATTTTTTAATAGTATATTTTATCAATTCATCTAAGTATGTGGAATTTTTGTTGACTTTCAAATAAAAATAAATTATGATACTAACTTGTCATTCGGACTCTCTGTGGCATGTGTGTTGGTTGATTTGGCTTAAAGTACAGCTTTTCCGAAAATGAGAAACTCCTTGCCTGATGTAGTAAACAACTTCTACATTTACTCTGCCAGTGAAACTTCAATCACTTCTGTGTGTAACTCTCATAATAATGTAGTAGAAGAGGAAAAGGGAACAGAAAATAAATTGAAAATAATACATTTAGAACTAGTTGTAAGGCTGGTCAGTTGCCTTCCTCCATGAGCTGCAATGTCCTTATAATAAATTCAAGATACTGAAACTTTTGAAATATCTGTATTAAAGTTTTGTAGTCAGGCAAGAAGTTCTGGTTCTCTCTTTTCAATTGTCCTAATCTACATATTCTTATACAAGCAATGTGATGTGAAACAGTATTTTTCCTGTCCTCCAGGACATCACTACAGCAACAAGGTGAATGAGTGAGGGAGAAAGGTACACAAACCCCATTTGCAGCAAAAATCAAAGAACTGTACAATTTAGAGACTCCAAAATATGTTTAATTACTTTCAAAGCCTGCTGCAATTGGGCACATCTCTCAGAAAGGGGGAGTACCAAAGAAGATGGTGCCTGCTAAGATGGTCCATCTGAGAAAGAAGGAGCAAACGTGCCAGTACTACAGAGATGAGATGTTTCCTCCAAAGTTCCAGGTCCTGTCTTAGGAATGGGGCAAACAAAGAAAAAGCAGCACCCATGAGGAAGGAAATACACTGGAACAACATCAATAAAACATTAAAACAAAAGGGGAGTAGAGACATAGTGCCTCTCAGTCCAGAGGGGGCAGGTCTCAGAAAGTCTCTGTACATGCACACTTTTTAAGATGAGAGCTCACTTAACAAGAAGCCATATAAATCGTACATACCAATTTTGAGAGAGTCCCTGAGTGATTGGCATGGCAGCAGAAGCCCTCTCAGAGAAAGTTTGGTTCAGAGAAGCAGAGGAGATAAGACTATTCAAAGTATCAAAGAAAGCTACTTTTTAACAGATGTCACCCATCCCTAAAAACAGTGAGGAACTAGTGGATATCAAGGTCAGGAGATGATTCAGGGAACATTAAAATGCAAGGATCATTGAATTTAGCTAATATAGGATAGAGTGCCTATGGGTGAGTCAATGAGGATATTACTTGACTTATATGACAAAGGAGATCAGTAACTGATAGGTGAAGTGATGTTTTCAGTCTCCCTAATAAGGAATATATGATCCTTGGCCTGCTTGTTGTTCTGAACCAGCTCTCAGATTCTGAGCACATCAAATAAAGGGAAAACTGGATACCTTTGAGAAAAGATCCCACGACTCTTAATTATTTAGGGCTTGGTTCACGGATGACCCTAAAGGCAGTTAAGGATACATTCTTTCAGTGTTCATAGCTTGGGTAATACACTCAAGCTGCCATAGTGTTTTATACAATATGATGACAAAGTGGTCTGAGGTGCAGATAGAGACTCAACGTCGTAAATGGCTTGGGTTATTGGTGAAAAGCTTGGAAGGAGAAAGATTAAATTATCAGAGAAAAAGTTACCTGAGTAAGAGGCACGTGGATGGACCTCTGGAATTTACACGAAGTGTAAGGGTCTTTGTATCTGACACCAACGTTCATCGTGAACCATTAGCGCAAAGAAGTCACAAACAAGTATTGCACAGAATATTCCCAGTGGATGTGAGCCAGCCTCTGTTTACATGCAAATTTAACAGCATAGACTTTTCCTCTACATGGCTGGCATAGCTACTGCCTCTTCTGAACATCCAACACACCATCAAGATGAATGCTGAGCTATATATATGGTGCCCTACTTCAAAGACACCAAAAACAATGCTTGAGTTGTTGGTTACATCAGACCTCTTCAGTCATGGGGAGGGCAATATTTTGCCCCAATACAACTGATTCTTAATCTGAATAAGGGATTCTATCTATTGTCAGTAGTACCTCTACCAGTGTTAAAAGAGCTGCAGACATTCTTCCTTACTGACATTAAATCACAAATAACATTCTCTTTGAATGAGGGACTCATTTTATGGTGACATAGGTATGAACAATGGAACTATGATGATAGAATCTCCTTTCATCCTCCAGAAACAGCTGTCAGGGTTAAATGTGGAAATGTAGTCAAGTCTTAGTGAGGGTGTCTTCTTGAGGATGTCTTATTTTTGTTTTATTTTATTTTATTTTATTTTTTATTTCATTTTTTTGAGATGGAGTCTTGCTCTGTTGCCCAGGCTGGAGTGCAGCGACACAATCTCAGCTCACTGCAACCTCTGCCTCCCTGGTTCAGACAATTCTCTTGCCTCAGCCTCCCGAGTAGCTGGGACTATAGGCACATGCCACCATGCCCAGCTAATTTTTTGTATTTTTAGTAGAGATGGGGTTTCACTGTGTTATCCAGGATGGTCTCGATCTCCTGACCTCATGAGTCGCCCACCTTGGCCTCCTAAAGTGCTGGGATTACACGTGAGCCACCTTGAGCACCTGGCCAAGTATGTCTTCTTGTGGAGTGTAGTGCTCTTTCAGGATGCAGTATATATGTTGAACATAAGTCCATTATATGTGTTTGAGTATTCACGTATCTTCTTGGTTGGGAACCAAGAAGGTGGAAAGAGAATTTACTCCTTCCACTTTCACTCCAAGTGACCCATGTGGGGAATTTCTCTTATCCCTCCACGCTTTTAGGCTGAGTATGATTAGATGTGCCTGTGTTGAGGGAGGGTGTTTTTCCAAGAGTATACAGTAAGTGCTCCACTGGCTCTAAAACCACAGTGAACACCTGGTCTTGTTGGTAAACCACCAAGCAAAAAAAAAAAAAAAAAAAAAAAAAAAAAAAAAAAAAAAAAATTATATCCTAGTGGGAATAATCAGAGGACTTAAGATGACTGCTACATATGGGGGCCTGGATGAGTTTGTATGGAACCCAGGGATTCAGCTGGGTAACTTTTACTGGTCCCATGATTGGTGAGAATAGTAAAATGGAATTTAGAGCAACAGGAACTTGATGAAGTCAGGTTAATGAGATACTCAGATTCCTCAAGAAAGTGTGTTTGAACTGGACAATAAAACTAAATGAGTGGAAAAACTGGCTAAAAAGTAGGAATCTACGGTGCGTGTTATATTAGTAGAAGAGAAATGATGGAAATAAGCTGTAGCCAGAGGACCAATTGCAGCAGTAGAACTATGGCATGTCTTGCATATTCTCCAATTTTAAACACGTACTTTCAGAGATGACAGTTGGCTACCAACTTGAGGTGTAGTAACAAAGTAGATTCACAGTGGGCATGAGTAATCCTGAGTGGGACAGAAGTGTATGGTAGCACACACGATTGACACACAACCACATGTATACCTGGCCCACATCTGAGTTTTCTGCAAAAAGTAGCCTATTCTCAGCACTTCAGTTTCTAGCAGAATAAATTTATCACCTGCATATTTCTGCTTCTCTTCCAGAGGGCTTGGGAGGTTGCCTTGGGATCTTGCACAGATTTTTCCTTTGAAAGCCCTGAGTTGCGGGTAATTAACACCCATAGGAGCAACCTTCAAGCAATTAGCAGGCTGGAATTGATGGGTACACATGTTGGCTAACCCATCCCTCCATTCTCTGTAGTTCCTCTGAGAGTAACCAGTAGTACCAGCCCCAAATGCCAACAATGACAAACTGCTCATTAATACCACTATATTGTTTTTCTCAATTCACGGATTCACCTTCTTTACTCACACAAGAACTCTGGAAACATTAAACTCATATAGAGTGGAGTTGTTAACAGAGACTGTGGTGGGGCATGGTGGGTGAGAAAGGAAAATGATTGTTGGGATACAAAGTTTCTGCTAGATAGGAGGTGTAAGTTCTAATGAGTTATTGAGCATCATGGTTACTATAGTCAATAATAATGTGTTATATATTTCAAACTTGCTAAAAGAGTGGAACTTAAATGTTCCACCACAAATAAATGATAAGTATGTGAGGCGATGGATATGTTAATTAGCCTGATTTGATCATTCCACCATGTATAAATGTATGGAAATGTCACACCGTACTCCACAAATATATACAATTATTTGCCTACTAAAATAAAATAAAATTTATTTAAAAATCAAAAAGCACAAAGCTAAAGTTATCAAAACAGCATGATATTGATATAAAGCAGACATCTAGGCGAGTGGAATAGAAGTCCCCAAATAAACCCTCTTATATATGGGAAAATGATATTTGACAAGGATTCCGGGACAACGAATGGCAAAAGGACAGACTCTTCAAGAAATTGTAATGTGATAACTGAATAATCATAATGGGAAAACAAGCAAAAGAATGGTTGGCCCTTACCTTATGTCACATACAAAAAAATAACTCAAAATGAATCAAAGATTAAATCATAAAACACCTAGAAGAAAACACCAGGGACAAAGCTTCATGACTCTGGATTTGAGGATAGTTTCTTAACTATTGACACCAAAAATACAGGTAACAAAAGCAAAAATAGAGAAATGGGACTAAGTCAAACTTAAAACTTCTGCACAACAAAGGATACAATCAACAAAGCAAAAAGTCTTCAAAATGGGAGTAAATATTTGTACTTCACAAATGTGATAATGATTAATATCCGAAATAGAAAGATTTACAAATAAACAACACAAAACAACCAATGAAGTAAATTAAGAAAGTGGACAAAGAACTTGAATAGACATTTATCCAAAAATGATTTCTAATGACTAACAAGTATATGAAAAAATACTCAAAATCACGAATGAAATGCAAATCAAAACCACAATGAGATATTACCTCATACCTACTAGTATTGTTACTAGTTTAAAAATGGTTAATGAGGATATAGAGGAACTGGAATCCTTGTGTACTGTTAGTCAGAATGTAAAGTAAGTTGCAATTGAAAACAGTGTGGTTTCTTCCTCAAAAAAAATCTTTTCGTAATTACTATGTTATCTAGCAATCCGAATTCTTAGTGTATATCCAAAATAATTGAAAGCAGAATCTTGAAGAGATATTTCATACCCAAGTTAATTGCAGTATTATTCACAGTAGCCAATAGGTAAAAACAACCCAAATGTCCATCTATGGAGGAATGAATAAACAAAATGAATAAACACAATGAAATATTATTCAGCCATAAAAAGGATGGAAATTCTGACATATACTACAACATGGGTGAACGTTGAGGACATTATGCTAAGTGAAATAATCTCATCACAAAAAGAAACTGTATGATTCTATTATATGAGTTATGTAGAGTAGTCAGTCATATAAACAGAAAGTAGAATGGTTGTCGCCGGGAATGTGGTAGAGGGGATGTGGGATGTTCCTTAATGAGTATAGGTTTAGTTTCACAAGATGAAAAGGTTTTTGGAAATTGGTTGCACAACAATGGGAATATTCTTAACAACATTGAACGATCAAGTTAAAAATTGCTAAGCTGGTAAATTTTATGTTATTTGTTTTTACCACACTTAAATAATTTTATTAGAATATTTTAAAATTACATGATTTAAAATGTTGGTGAAATCCACATATGTAGCTTAACTTATAGCATTGCACCCAAGTTAATTTCTTAGCTTTTTAAACTGTGCTATGGCTACGTGTATTAGTCAGGTTTCTTCAAAGAAAAAGAACCAATGAGATAGATATGGATATGGATATGGATATGGATATGGATATAGGTTTAGACATAGACATAGATATATAAGAAGGAATTTATTAGGGTAATTGGCTTACATGATTATTGAGGCTGAGAAGTCCCACAATGGGCAGTCTGCAAACTGGAGACCCAGGGAAGCTGATAATGTGGCTTAGTCTAAGTCTGAAAGTCTCAGAGCCAGGGGAGACAATGGTGTAACTCTCAGCTGAGGCTGAAGACCTGAGAAACTGGGGGCCCACCAGTGCAAGTTCCAGAGTCCACAGGCCAGAGAATGTGGAGTTCTGATGTGCAAGGGCAGGAGACGGGGGCACCTAGAGAAAAGACAAAGATAATTTGCCTTTTTTTCCTGCCTTTTTTTTAAAATCTGGGACCTCAGCTGATTGTATTGTGCCTGCCCACATTGGTGAGGGTGGATCTTCTTTAGTCCACTGATTTCTTTTCCAGAAACACCTTCACAGACACATCCAGTGATAATGCTTTACAAGCTACGAGATAACCCTTGAGCTAGCCAAACTGACGTCTACAATTAACCAACATGCTATGTAAGACATTAACATTAGAGGAAGGTAAATGGATAAAATTCTGTACTGTTTTTGAAAAATGAATAAGGAAAGTATATAGTTAATTTCATGTAAATATTTACATTAAATATTTTAAAATTAAATATTGTCAAATAAAAATATTTAACTCAGAAAGGATTGTACACCTAGATTAATAGCTAAAATTATAAATCTCCTAGAAGAAAATATAGGAGAAAATATATGTGTTCTTAGGCTAGGTAAAGATTTTAATAGAATAGACAACTACCAGGCACATGAAAAATAAAATAGACACCTTTGAAAAATAACTTATCAAATTACAATTTTAAATATATGGAGTTTATTGTTTGCTAGTTATAGTTCAGTAAAGCTATTTAAAAATTAATTAATGAAAACAAAAAGGAAATGACTTATCCACAAAAAAAATGGTGGTGAATTAGCTATTGAATTAAAGCGAAAATAAATGTGAAGATTAAGGTGAAAAAGAGATTGGAAATATTTTATAATCCTGACAAAAAGAAATGATACAACTAATAACATTTGGCAAAGAATGACATAAAGAAAATGGGTAGTGGTATAAATTCTTTATATTCCCACAAATATACCAAGCTAACAGCTTCATTTGAAAGCTGGGAGAAAAATTGTATTGTTTAATTTAGCAAATAAGATATACTCATATTTAACTCTTGAAATGAAAATATCAATAAATACTTTATTAACCACTGTAACATTATTGCAGAGGGAGTGGGGTGGAAGAATGAAAGGAAACAGCAATTTTGTCATTGTTTTCAGTAGTGTCTGTGTGTGTGTGTGTATCCATGTGTGCTGTATCCATTGTGAGAGACAGACAGATAGGCAGAGACAGAGACAGCAATTTATTTTAAGAAACTGGCTTATGAAATTGTGGAGGATTTGTGACTCCAAAATCTGATGGGGGGTTGGCAGGATGGAGATCCAGGGAGCACTGATGATGCAGTTGAGGTCTGAAGGCCAACTGCTGGAGAATTCCTTCTTGCTCAAGGGAGGTCAGTCTTTTGTTTTATTCAGGTTTTCAAATGATTGTATGAGACCCAGGAACATTATGGAGTGTAATCTACTTACTCAACTTCCACCAATTTAAATGTTAAACTAATCCAAAACACCATCAGAAAAGCATTCAGAATAATGCTTGACCACATAGCTGGACACCATGGCATAACTCTAGCTGACACATAAAATTAACCATCACACCAAATATCAACAAAAACACACCTGCACATGTGCACAAAACAAGAAAAATAGACTGCATAGTAAATGACTTTTAAATGTGAGAAAAATACGATTTTTTAAAAAGTTGTTAGTATACTTGACACAATCTTGTACATTAAAATAAGTAAACCTTGATTTTCAGAGAGTAGATTTCAGAAGCATTATCTGGTAATAAGTTTTATAAAATACCCCCACTTTTTAAAGTCATGGCCATACAATTAAAGAGTTTTGCTCTCTGGAATTGTCACCACTGGGGCTTCAGCCTGTCCCTCCCTTACTCTTCAAATTCTTTCTGCTTAGGAGAGTAAAGGAGGCTGTTTTATATGGGAGAATTTAGATGTAAGAAACAAATAAATCCTGCACCAGGATAATGCTGACTGTCCCTTCCTGTGTCTAATGTGATTCTGCTGCCTTACACCCTTTTCCCCAGCAACTCCAAGGTTCTGCAAGGCTGACTGCAGTATTTCTGGTGGCATTCCTGCTGGAGGTGTTGTTGCTTCCTTGCCCCGTTGATGTAGGATTTTTGCTTCTTAGTTCAGCTAAGTCTGGATTCTTGTCTCACGACCAGGAAAAATTAGGCACACAGACACATTGAAGGGTGAGGAGGGCAGAATTTATAAGCAAAAGGAAAGCACTCAGCAAAGACAGGGATTCTCTCCCTCACAGTGGAGTACCGGGACTTCCACACACGAGCTGAAGAGAACAGGCTCCTCCCTTGCACATCCAGCTCTTCCAGCGCATATGTGGGCCCTTAGTCTGAGCCACTCTACATTGATTTAGTTGCCTTACTGGGCATGTGTTAAGGGACGGAAGTTTTTTACTGTGAGCATGTTTAGGTAAGCACCCTGTGCACAATGACCTGGGTGGTCAGAAGTTCTCGGAGGACCCTGCCCATCTGCCTAGGAGAGTTCTCTGTCTCCTGCTTTTCTCACTGTGGTTTCTTCATTTTCCTTACATTGCACTGGAAATACCCAACTAGTTCACATGATCTGCTTTCTTTGTCAAGGGAATGCAAAGAAACCAATAAAGCAGATGCCTTGAAAAGATTTTCAAATTGTGCTGGATGTGTGTGCTATGTTTTGATTCAGTTTGTTTAATCGGAGGCTCAATCTCCTCATTCTCTAGCACCCTGTCTCCTCTACTCTCCCCATCCTCCGACCTCCACACTTGCATTCGAAGGGACGATGTAGGATTATTAGAATATTCGTATAATAATCACATTAGAGAGGATCACATGAACCTTTTTCTCTCTAAAATGCTATCTCCAATATGCATTGCCATTATGCAGTGAATAATTTGAGGTTATAGTTTCTCATAATCAGGCCCTTTAAGCACCCTAAGCAAATTATAAAAATTCCAAGCCAATTAATTATTAATAAGTTTGTATGCCAACTGAAAAATTCTCTCTTGAGGATCATACTTTGATTTTCACTTCCAGGAAAGTTAGACTGGCTTTTACTATGTTAATGAAAGCTTAAAACCCAGGCTTAAATCAACTCAGTCCAAGTGTGTATTGTCAGCATCAGCTTCTAGCATAAGCAGTTGTCAAGAGACCAAAAACCTGCAAGGAGCTTAATTAGACTAATTCAGCTACATCCTTCAAGGAGGCAGGGCCCTGGGTTTTTTAAAAAATCAGATTTGTGGCCAGGTGTGGTGGCTCACACCTGTAATCCCAGCATTTTGGGAGGCCGAGGTGGGTGGATCATGAGGTCAGGAGATCAAGACCATCCTGGCTAACACAGTGAAACCCCATCTCTATTAAAAATACAAAAAAATTAGGCGGATGTGGTGGTGGGCACCTGTAGTCCCAGCTACTCTGGAGGCTGAGATAGGAGAATGGCGTGAATCCAGGAGGCAGAGGTTGCAGTGAGCCAAGATCATGCCACTGCACTCCAGCCTGGGCGACTGAGCAAGACTCCATCTCAAAACAAAAACAAAAACAACAACAACAAAAACAGATTTCCAGTTGTTTCTGAGGGATGATAATCTAGAGCCATAAATTTACCTCATAAAAAGACCACAAGGTAGCCTGAAATCAGTTCCATACTTTATTGGATTAAAGTTAATCCTCTCTAGGAAAGTAAAGTATTACTACAGCCTCAATTATATCTCCACCTTTTTTTTAATACAAAGTATCTGTTTCAGTTCGGTCAACAGGAATATTAAAAAAAAAAAAAAAAAAAAAAAAAGACCAACTGCTTGAAAATGAAGAACAGGGAGAAGGAGAAGAAGAAGAACAAGAAGATGGAGAAACTATTAATATAATCATAGTTTTTTATATCAAAGTTATTAGACATAAACTTCAAAAACTGTGATTAGTAGATGTGAGGAAATAAATATAAAACTGAGAAATTTAGCAGAATATACATTTCAAAATAGAAGTAAAATTCTAAAGCTGAAATATAATTTTTACCTTTATAGATACAATTCTTAACTTGATAAATGCCATAGATAGAATTATGGGCAGATTAGGTAGAGTTGGAGAGGATTAATGAACCGGGAGCAGGTTGTAAGAAAATTATGGCAACTGAAGCACTGGCAGTAAAGGTGGAGTGAAAGCGAAACAAAGGTGTAAAATATGAAAGAGACATGGAGCCAAGGTTTAGCATATGAATGAATATTATATATAATTGAAGCCCCAAAATAAGTGGAGATGATACTGGGAAGTGTAGGGTCCTCAGTTCTTGTCTTCTCAGAGGGAAGAATTTAGCCAAGTAACACACAGACACATTGAAGCAGGAGCAGGGTTTTGTTAAAGTGACAGTACACTCAAAGCTGAGTCAGAGTGGGCTGCTCTGAAAAACAGACAGACTAGGCTGACAGTGAGGAACCCCCTTTATGGAGGTCTTACATGATTATTTATGAAAGGGATGTGAAGAGATGTTACTTACAGGCATGTTTTGGATAGTCCACTGGGTATGAATGCCTTGTGGCTGTACATGCTAGTACATACATTGTATGTCTCATTAGCATCAAATATCCACCCAGAGGTGTGTTTTTTTTAACTACTATAATAAGCAATAAGTTAGCTTTAGTGCAAGTCAAATCAACAGTGTGCATGCTCACTAGTGGGGAAAGTCCCTACTGAAGCTTTCTTCTGTTAGGGTCAGATAACTCCCAATTAGGGCCACAGAAGCCTAATTGTAATTCCAGATGTGGCTATTTTTTTTGTTTGTTTTGTTCTTTGTTTTTTTTTTTTTTTTTTTTTTTTTTTTTTTTTTTTTTAGACAGAGTCTTGCTCTATTGCTTAGACTGGAATGCAGTGGCGTGATTTCAGCTCACTGCAACCTCCGCCTCCTGAGTTCAACTGATTCTCCTGCCTCAGCCTCCTGAGTAGCTGAATTACAGGCGCCCACCACCACACCCAGCTAAAGATGTGACTATTGTTTTTCTCTGATTGTTAGTGTGACAACGTTTCCAGGGCTGCCTTTCCTGCTCACATCTATGTCTCCACGTACTCTAACAGAGATAGAAAGTGGGACAGACGCCAGGTGCAGTAGCTTATGTCTGTAATCCCAGCACTTTGTGGGACTGAGGAAGGAGGATCACTTGAGCCCAGTAGTTCAACACCAGCCTGGCAGCATAGTGAGACCTAGTCTTTACAGAAAAGTAAAAAAATTATCTGGGCATGGTTGTGTGCACCTGTGGTCCCAGATACTTGGGAGACTGAGGTGGGAGGATTGCTTGAGTCTGGGAGGTTGAGGCTGCAGGGAACCATGATCATGCCACTATACTCCAGCCTGGCAACAGTGCAAGACCCTATTTAAAAAAAAAAAAGCCTACTGTACCAAAAAAAGGGATAGACACAATATTTTCAGATATATCCATTAAGAATTTTCCGAGACTGATGAAAGGTAACAAGTTACAGATTAAAAGTTACTATAAATCTAGAACAAAATAAATGTAAAGAACCATATTATTTACTTTTCCCAAATTTATCTATTTATTTATTTAAATTGACACATAAATTGTATATATTTATCACTTACAACATGATGTTTTGAAGTAGATACACATTGTGGAATGGTTACAGGTAGCTAATTAACATTTGCATTACCTCTCATAGTTATCAACTTTTTGGTGATAACTGTTAACATCCAGGCTGTAAGGATATTTAAGAATACAGTGTATCATCATTAACAGTAGTCACCATGCCATACAATAGAATGGTGTTACCAAAGACTGGGAGGGAAGGGGCATGGGGGTGGGTGGAGAAGGGAGATATTGGTTAAAGGACAGAAAATTGCAGTTAAGCAGGAGAAATAAGTTCAAGAGATCCATGATATTTGTTTTTAATAGAAAATATGTCAGAACTTGATGTCTTTTAACCCCAAGTGATTTGCTTTGTTCATTTAAACCTTACAAAATGACCCTCCACCATATTTAACATATAAATTACTGTGATGTTCATGCAATCAGAATTGCCTCCAATTATGCTCATCAGTGAATTCTCTGGAAAATACCCCTACAAACAAAGGAATTGTGTCCTGAATTCTCTGAATCACACACACCCGCTCTGCACTTCTATGTAAATAATCAAGATTTAACAATGATTTCATACTATGTTGTTTCCAGGAATTAACTTATATAAAATTTCACCTTCATATGCAGGTAAATGGACCTGCCCTTAAGTAACATCTGCCTTATGCTCTGTAGGAAGCAAGTCTACATTTACATAGTAGGGCTGGAGATTACAAAGCAGCCTATAGTTGTTCTGGATTCTTGATGAGATATATGCTTTAATTACATGTGTTATATTAATATCTATGTTGAAACAAGTTTGTTCCAAAACATTTTCATGAGTCTTTTTTTCTCATAGTTTAGGGCCTTTTATCATCATACTCCTAAGATTTCCAATTTGGTTGTTAAGAACTATCTTTGGAGGACTTCACCATGATTCTAAGTACTGTGTAACTATTCAGCACGTTGTGTGCACACTCAGTACTGCTCTATAAGGGAGATAGCACAGTCTGCCTGAACATTTTACATTCCACTCTGAGATTGATCCATGTGACATATTTAAAATGATGATGCTGATGGTGTGAGAGTGTGGCTGCCTGAATTGTCATGTAGTGAATGATTCTGAGTCTGTGCCCCTTTTCTTGAATCTACCTTAAAGGGTTCAGTAATCACTGAGCCCTCTCTAGTATTTGTAAGGGAGAAGGAGCAGTGGCAAATGTGCCAGACATTGACTGAAAATCTTTTTTTAGCAAAAGTCATAATCAAGATTAGGAATAGATTAAATGAAGACTAATGGTGTAGAAAAAGAGCCAACTTCAGTTTACCATAGAGTTAATTTAAACATTACTGTAAAGAAGACAAACATATTCAGCATTGTCTGAAGCCACGCTCTGTGGAAGAGAGACGATTTTGAACCCCGGGTAGTTCATTTGCCCTCACTAGACTCACTGCTTGGATTGCCAGGATCTGGTTTGAGGCTCCTTGGGAGAGTCGGAAATGCAATGATGACTATAGCAGCTTCGTGAGGTGAGTTTGTCTCAATTTAAACCTATGTAATAACCATTTAATCCAAACAGCAGTGCTAGGTATCATTCTTCGCAACTGACAAATGGAGAAATTGCATCTCAGAAATTTTAAGTTACTCAACCAAGGTTGCTAATTTAGCAAATCCTGGCAGGTCTTTACTATTGAAAATATAGATTAGGCTCTTTCTACTATATCAACGAAAGGGCAGCCAGAGGACAAAATACTTGCTGGAAGCACTGTAGTAGAACCCGGAAGAACAAGAGCGCTCCATCTCTTTTTCACTTGACCTCAGTCCAGAGTATAACCTATCTGCTGGTACCAGATATGCGGGCATCAACCTGGAAAATGCCTTTTTCTCTATTCCTGTCCATAAGGCCCACCAGAAGCAATTTGCCTTCAGCTAGGAAGGCCAGTAATATACTTTCACTGTCCTACCACAGGGGTGTGTAAACTCTCTGGCTTTGTGTCACAATCTTGTTCACAGAGGTCTTGATTGCTTTTGCCTTTCACAAGATATCACACCGGTCATAATGGGTAATAATCCATTACGCTGATTGGATCTGGTGAGCGAGGAGTAACAAACACACCGAACTTATGGTGAGACATTTGCATACCAAGGGATGGGAAATAAATCTGACTAAAATTCAGGGAAGTTTTACCTCAGAGAAATCTCTAGGGGTCCAGTGATGTGGGGCCTGTCAAGATATTCCTCCTAAGCTGAAGGATAAGTTGCTGCATTTGGCCCCTCCTACAACCAAGAAAGAGTCACAATGCCTAGTGGGCCTGTTTGGATTTTGGAGGCAACTCATTCCTCATTTGGGTGTGTTACTCTGGCCCATTTATCAAGTGATCCAACAGGCTGCTGGTTTTGAGTGGGATCCAGAACAGGGGAAAGCTCCACAACAGGTCCAGGCTGCTGTGCAAGCTGCTCTGCCACTTGGGCCATATGACCCAGCAGATCCAATGGTGCTTGAGGTGTCACTGCTAGATAGGGAAGCTGCTTGGAAACTTTGACAGGCCCGCATAGGTGAATCATACCAGAGGCCTCCAGGATTTTGAAGCAAGGCTCTGCCATCTTCTGCAGATAACGACTCTCCTTTTGAGAGACAGCTCTTGGTCTGTTACTGGGCTTTGGTGGAAACTGAACATTTGACTATGGGTCATTAAGTCACCATGTGACCTGAGCTGTCTGTCATGAACTGGGTCAGAAAGCACCCTGCTGTCATGAGCAGCAGCCTTCCATCGTCAAATAGAAATGGTATATACGTGATCAAGTTTGAGCAGATCCTGAAGGCCCAAGTAAGTTACATGAGGAAGTGGCTCAAATGCCCATGGTCTCTACTCCTGCCACCCTGCACAGTTGGCCTCATGGGGAGTTCCTTATTAACAGTTGACAGAGGAAGAAAAGACTAGGGCCTGGTTCACAGGTGGTTCTGTACAATATGCCAACACCACTCAAAAGTGGACAGCTGCAGCACTACAGTCCCTTTCTAGGACATCCCTGAAGGACAGCGGTGAAGGGAGATCTTCTGAGTGGGCAGAGCTTCGAGCAGAGAACCTGGTAGTGCACTTTGCTTGGAAGGAGAAATGGTCAGATGCGTGATTATATACTGATTCTGGGCTGCAGTGAGTGGTTTGGCTGGATGGTCAAGGACTTGGAAGAAGCATGATTGAAAAATTGGTGACAAGGAAATCTAGGGAAGAGGTATGTGGATGGACCTCTCTGAGTGGGCAGAAACTGTGAAGATATTTCTATCCCATGTGAGTGTTCACCAAAAGGTGACTTCAGTAGAGGAGGATTTTAATAATCAAGTGGATAGAATAACTCATTCTGTGGACACCACTCAGCTCCTTACCCCAGTCACCCCTGTCACCACCCAATGGGCGCATGAACGAAGTGGCTATGGTGGGCGGGATGGAGGTTATGCATGATCTCAGCAACATGGACTTACATTCACCAAGGTTGACCTGGCTGTGGCCACTGCTGAGTGCTCAATTTGCCAGCAACACAGACCAACACTGAGCCCTCGGGGTGATCAGCCCACTGCTTGGTGGCAGATTGATTATATTGGACTTCCTCTATCATGGGAAGGGCAGAGTTTGTCCTCGCTGGAATAGGCACTTTCTTTAGATAGGGGTTTGCTTATCCTGCAGGCAGTGCTTCTGCCAAGACTCTCATCCATGGACTCATGGAATACCTTATCTACTGTCATGGTATACCACACAGCATTGCCTCTGACCAAGGCACTCACTTTACAGCTAAGGAAGTGTGACAGTAGACTCATGCTCATGGAATTCACTGGTCTTACCATGTTCCCCATCATCTGGAAGCAGATGGATTGATAGAATGGTAGAATGGCCTTTTGAAGTCACAATTACAATGCTAACTAGGTGACAATACTTTGCAGGGCTGGGGCAAAGTTCTCCAGAAGGCTGCGTATGCTCTGAATCAGCATCTAATATACGGTACTGTTTCTCCCATAACCGGGATTCAGGGGTCCAGGAATCAAGGGGTGAAAGTAGAAGTGGCACCACTCGCCATCATCCCTAGTGATCCATTGGCAAAATTTTTGCTTCCTGTTCCTGTGACATTACATTCTGCTGGTCTAGAGGTCTTAGTTTCAGAGGGAGGAGTGCTGCCACCAGGAGATACAACAATGATGAAATTAAACTGGAAGTTATGATTGCCACCTGGACACTTTGGGCTCCTCTTACCTTTAAGTCAACACGTTAAGAAGGGAGTTACGTGTTTGCTGGGGTGATTGACCTCAACTATCAAGATGAAATCAGTTTACTACTCCATAATGGAGGTGAGGAGGAGTATGAGTGGAACACAGGCGATCACTTAGAGTGTCTTTTGGTATTACCATGCCTTGTGATTAAGGTCAATGGGAAACTATAACAGCCCGATCCAGGCAGGACTACAGATGGCCCAGACCCTTCAGGAATGAAGGTTTGGGTCACTCCACCAGGAGAAAAACCATGACATCCTGAGGTGCTTGCTGAAGGCAAAGGGAATACAGAATGGGTAGCAAAAGAAGGTAGTCATTAATAACAACTACGACCATGTGACCAGCTGCAGAAATGAGGACTATAATTGTCACGAATATTTTTTCCTGATTTTGTTAGGAATATGTTTGTGCATGAATATACTTGTAATAAGAAAATATCTTCATTTAATTTTCTTTTTCATTTATCATGTGACATAAGATTTATTGACTTTATATCAGCATTTAAGTGTTGCTAACTTTACATAATAGCATTTAGGTTAAGGATTAGTGTGCTTCCAGTTGTACAAGGGATAACTGTATTATGTTAGGCATAATTATGACCTTATTATTATTATTTTTTTTATTATTTTTGAGACAGAGTTTCACTCTTTTCGCCCAGACTGGAGTGCAGTGGTGCGATCTCAGCTCACTGCAACCTCCCCCTCCTGAGTTCAAGCAATCCTCCTGCCTCAGCCTCCTGAGTAGCTGGGATTACAGGCACCTGCCACCATGCCCAGCTAATTTTTGTATTTTTGGTAGGAAGGGGTTTCGCCATGTTGGCCAGGCTGGTCTCGAACTCCTGATCTCAGGTGATCCGCTCACCTCGGCCTCCCAAAGTGTTAGGATTACAGGCGTGAGCCCGAACCCCCGGCCTATTATTTTCTTTATTTGGAGATTATGTATGATTTCAGGAGAAGTGTATGGGCTCAAGTTGACAAGGGGTGGACTTGTGATGGTTAATACTAAGTGTGAATTTAACTGGATTGAAAGATACAAAGTATTGTTCCTGGGTGTGTCTATGAGGGTGTTGCTAAAGGAAGTTAACATTTGAGTCAGTGGACTGGGAGAGGCAGATCCCCCTCAGTGTGGGTGGGCACAACTGTCAGTGCAGCTAGAATAAAGCAGGCAGAAGAAGGTGGGAGAAGCTGACTTGTTGAGTCTTCTGGCTTTCATTTTTCTCCCATGCTAGATGTTTCCTGCCCTCGAACATCAGACTCCAAGATCTTCAGCGTTTGGATTCTTCGGATTACACAAGCAGATTTGCCGGGGGCTTTCAGGCCTTCTGCTATAGACTGAAGGCTGCACTGTCAGCTTCCCTACTTTTGGTTTTGGGACTCGAAATGGCTTCCTTGTTCCTCAGCTTGCAGATGACTTATTGTGGGACTTTGCCTTGTGATCATGTGAGTCAATACTCCTTAATAAGCTCCATTTCATATATACATCTATCCTATTAGTTCAATCTCTCTAGGGAACCCTGACTAATACAGCATTCTTTCCCACTTCCACATAGCGAGTTTGATAGTGGACTAGATCTTCAGTACATGCTACAATGACACCACCTGGATGACTTTATGCTGTAAGGTACACAAGTAACCGCCACAATCAGTAGGAAATAGTAGGAACACAGCAACAGGAATAGAATCTTCACTTGGAAAGGAGTTGCCAACCTAGGAATCTAGATAAATGACAGAGCCATAACATAAAGGAAAAAAGTGTTGCGGATTGTCTAAAGGGATATTGCCAAGCTTTCCTGGAATAGTAGATTTTAAAAAGGAGCAGTAGGGAATAATTGTGATGGTTAGGCATATATGTCAACTTGGCAAGATTATGATGCCCAGGTTTTTGGTCAAACACCACTTTAGATATTGCTGTGAAGCTACTTTGCAGATGTGATTAATATCTGCAATCATTGACCTTACATAAAGGAGATTGTCCTTGCTAATGAGAGTAGGTCTCATCCAACCGGTAGAAGTCTAAAAGAGCAAAAGCTGAGGTTTCCTGGAATTATGCATCAAGAATGCTACGTGGAAACCCTGTGGGCATTTCCAGACACCATGAATTTCATGTGATTTTGTCATTGTGAAAACATCATAGAGTGCGTTTACACAAACTACATGGTAGAGTCCACTACACATCTGGGCTGTATGGTGTATCTATTGCTCCTAGGCCGCAAACCTGTTCAGCATGTTATTGTACTGAATACTGTAGGCAACCAAAACACAACGGTAAGTATGTACGTATCTAAACATATCTAAACAGAAAAGATACGGGAAAAAATCTGTTATTATAATCTTATGGGACAACTGTCTTATATGTGGTCCATTTACCAAAATGTCATGATGGGTTATATGACTGTATATGTAGTATATTATATATTATCATTATGTATATATAAAATAGGAAATATATGGTATAGAATGAATATAATTCATAATTATTATAACATTGTTTCATGACATATATTATACTATATTACATTATAATTTTAATATGCCAGTCTTAAATGTCAAAAGAACAGCAAGGAGCTAACATGGCTAAGTGTGGTGGAAAAGGGGTGGATTCTAGAAGATGAGGAAGACAGCTAAGTGAGGGTTACATTGGGTAGGTCCTTGGGGTCAATTGTATTTGGGTTACGGGGACTGAGATAAAGTGGCATATGTGACTTACAAACTTGAAGATTCAACCTACCTGTTGTAAAGGTATTGGGATATGAGATGACAAGGACAAAAGCAGGAAAAACAATTGCTTTAACCCGGGGAGAGGGACCGGTGTCTTGGACAAGGTGGTTGCAGTGGAGAGAGGGAGCAGTGCTCCTCTTCCAGTACATTTTAAAGTGGCACTAACAGGATGCAGAGATTAGATGAAGGGTACAAGTAAAAGACCAAGGTCAAAGGTCAAGTGCAAAGTTTTGGTTCAAGCAAGTGAAAAATGTGGTTACTCTTTCCTGAGGTGGGCATAAAAATAGCAGGAGCAACAAGGGCTGGGGGAGGGGAGGGAAGATGAGGAGCTGAGCTTAAGGCACACCAGGTGTGTTCTTGTTAGACACCCACATGAAAGGTTAAATAGAGAGTTTCATATGGGAGATTGCAGTTCCAGAGCACAGTTATAGGTCGATAAATCATATATTCATGAAAAAGCTGTAGTAAGTTGGGTACTTATCTGTTGGTAGAAGTATGATTTTTGACTACTGAAAAATTTAATGGTATATATCCAGTAGCTTTAGAATAGTGGTATATTTAAAAAATTGTTATATTAATTGATATATTTTTAAAAATCAATATTTTAAAATTGATATATATTAAAATTGGTATTTTAATTGGTATATTTAAAAAATACCAATATTTTAAAGATCCCAATTCCTGAAATGCAGAAACTGACCTGGCATCCACAGCGAGGTCATTTTTCTTTTATTACACTTAACCAATCTCACAGAATAGTAACCTCAGACAAGGTTACTTTTAGATCACGACAAAATGAGACAGGGTAGGCCTACTTCATAATTTTGTCTCATCAAGGATAAACACAAGTTACCTATGCCTTCTACAGAATACCATATATCCCCTCTCTTAGTCAAAATGAGTGAATGCTACTCCTTCACAACTTACAGCCTTATCCCCATGACAGTTTCCCCTATAGAGAAATAAGATTTATTGAAATACTCAACCATTGTCCTTGCTTTATGACAACATCCAATCTAAAGCAATTTCCTGTTTCCTAGACTCTTCTAGCCAACTGACCAAAACCTCAAACTTGTAATAGATTATTTCTTTCTCCCTTTTACAAAGATAGCCCACAGTGTGTTTTCCCTTGCTATAATGAGTGCTAAGCCTAACCTGCCTCACTGTAGGTGTGTTCCTGTTGGCCTTTCTCTGGAGGGCATAACAGTGTAGTTTGGCACCACTGATTGGAAAAGAATTACCAGAATCTGTTACAATTGCTTAAAAGTGTTTTTTAAATTATTTTTTAATTTTTCTATAAGTTATTGGGAGTATGGGTGGTATTTGGTTAAATGAGTAAGTTCTTTAGTGGTGATTTGTGAGATTCTGTTACAGCCATCAACCCCGTGCAGTATACACTGAACCATATTTGTAGTCTTTTATCCCTTGTACCCTCCCTCTTTCCCCTTAAGTCTCCAAAGTCCATTGTATCATTCTTATACCTTTATTTCCTCATAGCTGAGCTCCCACATATCAGTGAGAGCATACAATGTTTGGTTTTCCATTCCTGAGCTACTTCACTTAGAATAATAGTCTCCAATCTCATCCAGCTTGTTGCAAATGCCATTAATTCATTCCTTTTCATGGCTAAATAGTATTCCACTGTATAAATATACCAGCTACTTTATCCACTCATTGAATGATGGACATTTGGGTTGGTTCCACAATTTTGCCATTGTGATTTGTACTGTTATAAACATGGATGTGCAAGTATCTTTTTCATATAATGACTTCTTTTCCTCTGGGTAGATACACAGTGGTGGGATTGCTGGATCAAATGGCAGTTCTACTTTTAGTTGGTTAAGGAATCTCCACACTGTTTTCCATAGTGGTTGTACTAGTTTACATTCCCACCTGCAGTGTAGGAGTGTTCCCATGCCAACATCTACTGATGTTTGATTTTTTGATTATGGCCATTCTTGCAGGAGTAAGGTGGTATCGCATTTTGATTTTGATTTGCATTTCCCTGATCATTAGTGATGTTGAACATTTTTTCATATGTTTGTTGTCCATTTTTATATCTTCTTTTGAGACTCGTCTCTTTATATCCTTTGCCCACTTTTTGATGGGGTTGGTTTTTTCTTACTGATTTGTTTCAGTTGGTTGTAGATTCTGGATATTAGTCCTTTGTCAGATGTATAGATTGTGAAGATTGTCTCCCACTCTGTGGGTTGTCTGTTTACTGTGCTGACTGTTCCTTCTGCCATGGAAAAACTCTTTAGGTTAATTAAGTTCCAACTATTTATCTTTGTTTTTATTCCATTTGCTTTTGGGTTCTTGGTCATGAAATCCTTGCCTAAGCCAAAGTCTAGAAGGGTTTTTCCAATGTTGTCTTCCAGAATTTTTAGTTTCAGATCTTAGATTTAAGTATTTAATTCATCTTGAGTTGATTTTTGTATAAGGTGAGAGATGAAAATCCAGTTTCATTCTGCTACAGGTGGCTAGCCAATTATCCCAGCACCACTTATCGAAAAGGGTTATGTTTTTGTTTTTGTTATCCCAGCACCTTTTATTGAAAAGGATTATGTTTATGTTTTTGTTTGCTTGGTCAAAGATCAGTCGGCTCTTAAGAATTTTGGTTTAGTTCTGGGTTCTGTATTCTGTTCCATTGGTCTGTGTGCCTATTTTTATACCACTACCATGCTGTTTTGATGACTATGGCCTTATAGTGTAGTTTGAAATCAGGTAGTGTGATGCCTCCAGATTTGTTCTCTTTGCTTAGTCTTGCTTTGGCTATGCAGGCTCTTTTTTATTCCATATGAATTTCAGAATTATTTTTTCTAATTATGTGAAGAATGATGGTGGTATTTTGATGAGGATTCCATTGAATTTGTAGATTGCTTTTGGCACTGTGGTTATTTTCACAATATTAATTCTACCCATTAATAAGCATGCAATGTATTTCCATTTGTTTGTCTCATCTATGATTTCTTTATGCAACATTTTATAGTTTTCCTTGTAGAGGCATTTCACCTCCTTGGTTATGTAAACATTCCTAAATTTTTTTTTTTGCAGCTATTGTTAAAGTGGTTGAGTTCTTGATTTGATTCTCCACTTGGTCACTGTTGATGTATAGAAGAGTTACTGATTAGTGTACATTAATCTTGTATCTGGAAACTTTGCTGAATTCTTTTATCAGTTCTAGGAGCTTTCTGGAGGAATCTTCAGGGTTTTCAAGGTAAACAATCATATCGTCAGCAAAGAGTGACAGTTTGACTTCTACTTTACTAATTTGGTACATTCGCTATTTCTCTCTCTTGTCTGATTGCTCTGGCTAGGACTTCCAGTTCTATGCTGAAGAGGAGTGGTGAGATTGGGCATCCTGTCTTGTTCTCAGAGGGAATGTTTTCAATTTTTCCGCATTCAGTATTGTGTTGGCTGCGGGTTTGTCATAGATGGCTTTTATTATATTAAGGCATGCCCCTTGTATGCCGATTTTGTTGAGAGTTTTAATCATAAAGCTATGTTGGATTTTGTGGAATGCTTTTTCTGCATCTATTGAGATGATGATGTGATTTTGTTTTCAATTCTGTTTATGTGGTGTATCACATTTATTGACTTGCATATGTTAAACCATCCTTGCATCCCTGGTATGAAATCCAGTTGATCATGGTGGATGATCTTTTTGATATGTTGTTGGATTCAGTTAGCTAGTATTTTAAGGATTTTAGCACCTATGTTCATCAAAAGTATTGGTCTGTAGTTTTCTTTTTTGGTTATGTCCTTTCCTGGTTTTTGGTATTAGGGTGATGCTGGCTTTAGAAAATGAATTAGGGAGGGTTCCTTCTTTCTCTGTCTTGTGCAATAGTATCAAAGAATTGGTACAAATTCTTTGAATGTCTGGTAGAATTCTGCTGTGAATCCAACTGGTCCTGGACTTTGTTTTGTTGGTAATTTTTTAATTACCATTGCATTCTCACTGCTTGTTATTGGTCTGTTCAGGGTATCTAATTCTTCCTGATTTAAGTTAGGAGGATTGTATTTTTCCAGGAATTTATTCATCTTTTCTAGGTTTTCTAGTTTATGTGTGTAAAGGTTTTCATAGTAGCCTTGGATTATCTTTTGTATTTCAGTGGTGTCAGTTGTAATATCTCCTGTTTTGTTTCTTAATGAGGTTATTTGGTTTTTCTCTCTTCTTTCCTTGGTTCATGTTGTTAATAGTCTATACATTTTATTTATCTTTTCAAATAACCAGCTTTTTGTTTTATTTATCGTTTTTGCTTGTTTGTTTCAATTTCATTTACCGCTGCTCTGATCTTGGTTATTTCCTTTCTTCTGTTGGGTTTGGATTTGGTTTGTTCTAGTTTCTCTAGTTCCTTGAAGTGTGGCCTTAGAATGTCAGTTCATGCTTTCAGTCTTTTTGATGTAGGCATTTAGGGCTATGGACTTTCCTTTTAGCACTACCTTTGCTGTATCCCAGAGGTTTTGATAGGTAGTATCATCATTACTGTTCAGTTTGAAGAATTTTTAAACTTCCATCTTGATTTCATTTTTGACCCAATGCTCACTCAAGAGCAAGTTATTTAATTTCCATGTATTTGCAAGGTTTTGAAGCTTCCTTTTGGAGTTTATTTTCAGTTTTATTCTAATGTGGTCTGTGAGAGTGCTTGATATAATTTCAATTTTCTCAAATTTATTGATGCTCATTTTATGAACTATTATATGGTCTCTCTTGGAGAAAGTTTCATGCGCTGTTGAATAGAATGTGTATTCTGCAGTTGTTGGATGAAATGTTCTGTATATATCTGTTAAGTTCACTTGTTCCATGGGATAGTTTAAATCCATTGCTTCTTTGTTGACTTTTGGTTTTGATGACCTGTCTATTGCTGTCAGTGGAGTATTGAAGTTCCCCACTATTACTGTGTTGCTGTTTATGTCATTTCTTAGGTCTATTAGTAATTGTTTTATAAATTTGGGAGCTTTGGTGTTAGGTGCATATGTGTTTAGGATTGTGATATTTTCCTGTGGGACAAGGCCTTATTCCATTATATAATCCCCTTCTTTGTCTCTTTTAATTGCTGTTGCTTTAAATTTTGTTTTGTCTGGTACAAGAATAGCTTCCCCTGCTTGCTTTTGGTGTCCATTTGCATGAAATGCCTTTTTCCATCCCTTATTTTAAGTTTATGTGAGTCCTTATGTGGTACGTGAGTTTCCTGAAAGCAGCAGATAGTTGGTTGATGAGTTCTTGTCCATTCTGCAGTTCTGTATCTTTTAAGTGGAGCATTGAGGCCATTTACATTTAATGTTAGTATTGAGATGTGTGGTACTGTTACATTCATCATGCTATTTCTTGCCTGTGTACTGTGTGTGGTTTTTTTTTTTTTTTTTTTTTGCTTGTTTGTTTTTGCTTTTTAACTCTTAGTTTTGTTTTATAGGTCCTGCGTGATTTATTCTTTAAAGAGGTTTTGTTTTGATGTGTTTTCAGGATTTGTTTCAAGATTTAGAGCTCTTTTTAGCAATTCTTGGCAGTGGCTTTAGTGGGAAATTGACTCAGCATTTGTTTGTCTGAAAAAGACTGTATCTTTCCTTCATATATGATGCTTATTTTTGCTGGATACAAAATTCTTGGCTGATAATTGTTTTGTTTGAGGAGGCTTCAGATAAGGCCTCAATCCCTTCTAGCTTGTAGAGTTTCTGCTGGGAAATCTGCTGTTAATCTGACAGGCTTTTCTTTGTAGGTTACCTGGTGCTCTTGTTTCATAGCTCTTAAGATTCTTCCCTTCATCTTAACTTTAGATAACCTGATAACAACATGCACAGGCAATGATCTTTTTGTAAGGAATTTCCCAGGTGTTTTTATGTTTTTTGTATTTGGAGGTCTAGGTCTCTAGCAAGGCTGAGAAGTTTTCCTCTATTATTTCCCCAAATATGTTTTCCAAACTTTTAGATTTCTCTTTTCATCAGGAACACCAATTATTTTTAGGTTTGGTCATTTAACATGATCCCAGACTTCTTTGAGGCTTTGTTCATATTTTCTTATTCTTTGCCTCTGTTGGATTGGGTTAATTTGAACACCTTGTCTTTGAGCTCTGAATTTCTTTCTTTTACTTGTTCAATTCTATAGCTGAGACTTTCCAGAGCATTTTGCATTTCTATAAGTGTGTCCAAAGTTTCCTGAATTTTTTATTGTTTTTTCTTTATGCTATCTATTTCCTTGTGTATTTCTCCCTTCCCTTCTAGTGTCATTTTTTTGGATTTCCTTGCACTGGGCTTCACCTTTCTCTGGTGCCTCCCTGATTGGCTTAATAACTAATCTCCTGAATTCTTTTTCAGGTAAACTGGGAATTTCTTCTCTGTTTGGATCTATTGCTGGTGAGCTAGTGTGATTTTTGGGGGGTGTTAAATAGCCTTGTTTTGTCATATTGCCAGAGTTGGTTTTCTGGTTCCTATTCATTTGGATAGCCTTTGTCATAGGGAAGACTGTTGTTCAGATTCTTTTGTCCTGTGGAATGTTCCCTTGATGTAGTACTCTCCCCCTTTTCCTAAGGATGTGGCTTTTTGTTAGCTGAACTGCAGTGATTGTTGTCTCTCTTCTGGGTCTAGCCACCCAGCAAGTCTACCTGGCTCTGGGCCAGGGCTCTGGGCCAGGGCTCTGGGGGTTGTCTGCACAGAGTCCTGTGATGTGAACCCTCTGTGGGTCTCTCAGCTGTGGATACCATCACCATTCCAGTGGAGGTGGCAGTGGGGTGAAATGGACTCTGTGAGGGTTCTTAGCTTTGGTGGTTTAATGCTCTATTTTTGTGCTGGTTGGCCTCCTGCTGGGAAGTGGTGCTTTCCAGAGAGCATCAGCTTTGATAGTATGGAGAGGAACCAGTGGTTGGGGGGACCACAGAACTCCCAAGCTTATATGCCCTTTGCCATCAGTCACCAAGGTGGGTAGGGAAGGACCATCAGGTGGGGGTGGGGCTAGGCATGACTCTCTCTTTGGGCAGGTCTTGCTGCAGCTGCTATGGGGGATGGGGGTGAGGTTCCCAGGTCAACGAGCTGTGTACCCAGAAGGATTATGTCTTCCTCTGCTGAGCCATGCAGGTTGTCAGGGAAGTGGGGGAAAGCCAGCAGTACAGGCCTCACCCAGCTCCCATGCAAACCAAAGGGCTGGTCTCATGCCCACCATGTCCCCCTAACAGCACCCTATATGTTTCCAGGTGGTGGGCAAGCCAGGCTTGAGAACTTGACCCAGGCTAGTTCTCCAATCTGCGGAAGAAAAGGGCTTAGTTCTTCTTTGGCCTGTGGAGTCTGCACACTGGATTCATGCCTTCCCCTGAGTTCTGGCCAGGAAGCTTCTCACGCAGTTCAAATTGTTACAGAGTTCAGCTGGAGATTTCCTCCACCCTGTGGAGTTTTACTCCCAGCTCCTCTGGCTGCCCTCCCAATGGATCCCTCTGGTGCTAGGCAGGAATGGCTTGCTTGGGGACCCAGCAGGCTCCTAGGCCCTTTCTTTCTGTTTCCTCTACCCCTGTGTTTCGCTTGGCTTTCTAAATTGACTTAGCTCCAGGTAAGGTTGGAAGCTTCTCCCAAAAACAGACCTTCAGTTTCCCCAGTGGGGGTAGGTTTGGGAGGGGATCTCCCTTTCCCACTTCTGCAGTTGGGGCACTCAAAGTATTTCAGGGTCCTGCAGAAGCAGTCCACTTCCTTCAGAGGGTCTGTGGGTCCTCTCGGGATTGCCGGTTTGTTCTTGCCATTCATTTGGAGCTAGAATTCACAATGCAAGCCTCGGTACTCTGCTCTGTCTGTCCGAGTCTTAAAAGTGTTTTAAGATGCTAACAATGATAGTAGAAATCCAACATAAGAAAATAAAGGCATGATTAGAAACTTATGAATATAAATTCTCTGTAAAAATAATGTAAAGCAATAGAAGTTGAATTTTAGAACTCACAAGGGAATTGAACATACACATTTGATTGTTGTTTTAAAGAGTATCGTATAACATTGGGATAACACCCATCGACTGCTAAAGGAGAAACAGTAAACTACATTGGATGCATGTGTAGACACTGAGCTGGGCTTCTGAGTTGGAATTCTGCTCCATCACTTACTGGTTCTGTGACCTTGGGCAAGTTACATAACCTTATCTCTCTTTATCAAATAAAAATACAGATTGATGAGCTCAATTTAAAGTTAAATAACAAATGCATGCTTGCTTGCTTGTTTTAGTTTGTGTCCCATGCAATATTTGAGAAATATTGGTACAAAAATAATCTAGTATTTATCTAAAATTCAAATTTAACTGAATGTCCTATATTTTATCTAGCAACCCTACCTGAAAGAAATCATCTCTAGGAGATTTGGAATAAAGCCTGCAGGAAAAATTCTTTGGAGCTAGTTTTTCTTTTTTCATTTTAATGCTCTATATCTTTCAAGATATATCAAATGTTTTAAAGTAGATCATTTTGTGTCTTAATCCTAAGTATTAGTGTTTTAGAATCAGCTAAATATCAGTATCTTAATCAGTATTTTAGAATTGTGCCAAGTTAATAACAGGTACTTAAATTATTTGTTAAATGGATAGTGGCAAGGTGACAACATAGAGGTTACAAGGTAGACTGAGCATACATATATATGTGTGTGTACATATATATATATATATATTTTTTTTTTTTTTTTGAGATGGAGTCTCACTCTGTCTCCCAGGCTGGAGTGCAGTGATGCTATCTTGGCTCACTACAACCTCCGCCTCCTGGGTTCAAGCAATTCTCCTGCCTTAGCCTCTTGAGTAGCTGGGATTACAGGTGCCCGCCACCACACCCAGCTAATTTTTTGTCTTTTTAGTAGAGACAGGGTTTCACAATGTTGGTCTGGTTGGTCTTGAACTCCTGACCTCAGGTGATCCACCTGCCTCAGCCTCCCAAACATACTTTTGAATCAGAAGTTGTTTTTTTCCTGATAGACAGGAATCATCAGGTTCCTGCCTTATTGAAATTGTACAAAATTTTGTTATCGGCACAAGCTGGAGCCCATTGTCTTTATTGATGTCCTTTGTGTCATTCTAATGTTTATGCCTACACTCTTGTGAAAAATCTCTGTTGTTCTTAGTAAAACACAGGGAAAAAAATTATACTGAATACTTACAAAAAGAGGTTTAAATATTTCACAGAAGAAAAAGAGAAAACAGACTAAACAGAAAGTGTTTTAAGTGAAATGATTATAATGTAATTAGAAGGTAAAATGTAGCCTTTGAATATCTTCATATTAATGTGTTTAGCTGTTATGAGAGTAAAGAATGACAATGAGAATACTATCGATGAAGCTGAAATTTGAGGAAGTATTATGATTCATATAGAGAATAAATACTTCGAAACATTTATTGTTAGCTTAAATTGTATTAATTATTTGCAATACACCAAAAGAAGAATTTTCCTTAAGAATTTCTGAAGAGTAATAAGTCGAAGGTTAAATCTCAAACCAGATTAAGGTGATAAAATAGTGATAATTTTGAAGATAGTGATTAAAAAGAATGCATCATGTAAATTAAGTCAGATTTTTACAGAAATTCACAAATTGGGAACATTCTGAGTAGGGCAGAGTGCTCTCAACTTCTAATCAACAAAGGAATTCTGTAATGGAAAAAAAGTAGACAGGAATATAAAGCAGTTTTTTTGATAAAGGATAGTGAGAATGAAACAAAATCTATCTAATCTATCTTGTCTTGGTTTTAGAAGACACAAATGTTGTATGTTTACATAAGGGATTGAAAAGATTGATATTTGTTTCCTATTTAATAGAACTTGAAAGGTACAGAAAATTCTCTCTCCCCAACTAAAATATTGGGAGATAAAAAAACAATCAAAACTCAAAACTCAAAAATAATCTGGAGTGTTCCACTTTGGGCAAAGATGAAATAACACTGGATTTTCATCCCACCTGAAATGACACAATAAATCTGGATAAATACATGATCCAATATTTTTCACATACTTGGACATCAAGCAAAGAAAGAAAGTCATCCCCCAAAAATGAGGGGGAAAAAAAAGTGGACTGAAATTTTCCTAGGTTTCTGTCACAGAATATTCTCCAGGTCACAACACAGGAGAAGGGACTCGGAGAGAGAGCTAAGCGGTCTCTCTAAGTTTGGAAGACACACTTCGAAGTCTGGTGAGGCAAAGGTGTCTAGAGTTCATTGGACAAAGCTCCAAACATGGAAGATGTACGTAGAAAAAACATGTGACCTGAATAAGACCACCCTTGTGTCCTAAACTGAGTATAGGACGACATATTCATGTTAGGAAAAGACCCAAGACTGGCGAAAGATTCACCTGAAAATATTGAGTTGAATGGTACCTAAGGCATTCACAGGACCTGTTTTATTATTTTTCCCCAATCCCCAACTGGAAAACTTAACAAGGCAAAAGGTAGTCTACTCAGAAGTGTCTCATTACTTACGCAAAATTAGCCCTAGACCACACACTCCCCTGGTCCAACCACGCAATTCTTGAAAAGATGAAATTGTTTCCATGTAACTTAATTGTATATCAGAGCAAAGTTCCTGATGATTTGTAGGACTAAAAAATATCCAGCACCCCCTGCAAGTTAAAACTTGCATCAGGTAGTATCATCATTGGTGGAATATGGCACATACAGAGAAAAAAAACCAATCAATTAAAATCATCCCAGAGCTGAAAAGATGATAGCATTAGCAGACCAGGACATTAAAACAGTTAATGCAGTGAATCTGACTGTATTCCATGTGTTTGAAAAGCGAGAGGAAAGATTGGACACATCAAGAATGGACATGGAAGACGTAGGAAAAACTGTATCTTCAAAATACTAGATGAAAACTACAGTGTCTAAGATGAAAAATCCAGTAAAGGAGATAAATAGCTGATTAGATATTGCATAAGAAAGATTAGTGAACTTGAGGACATACCAGTAAAAACTATCCAAAAGGCTGGGTGCAGTGGCTCACGCCTGTAATCCCAGCACTTTGGGAGGCCGAGGCGGGCAGATCGTGAGGTCAAGAGATCACGACCATCCTGACTAACACAGTGAAACCCCGTCTCTACTAAAAATACAAAAAATTAACCGGGGGTGGTGGCGGGCGCCTGTAGTCCCAGCTATTCGGGAGGCTGAGATAGGAGAATGGCGTGAACCTGGGAGGTGGAGCTTGCAGTGAGCCGAGATCGTACCAGTGCACTCCAGCCTGGGCGACAGAGCAAGACTCCATCTCAAAAACAAAACAAAACAAAACAAAAACACAAAAAACTATCCAAAAAGAACCTCATAGGAAAAACGAGACTAGAAAAATACATGAAGAGAACATCAGTGAGCTAAGAAATAACTTAAAGCAGCCTAATACATGTATAGTTGAATTTTTAAAGGGGAAAATGGAGAGATGGGGACAGAAATAAACATTTGAAGAACAAATGGCCGAAAGTGATACTAAGCAATGAGATTAGTGCCCTTATGGGAGAGGCCACCAAAAGACACTGCTTTTTCCACCATGTGAGGGCAGAGCTAGAAAGTGCCCTCTGTGAACTAGGTGTCAGGCACCAGATATTGAATCTGCTGGTGACTTCATCTTGGCCTTCCCAGCTTCGAGAACCATAAGAAATCAATTTCTGGGGGTGCAGTGGCTCAATTCTGTAATCCCAGCACTTTGGGAGGCCAAGGTGGGCGGATCACCTGAGGTCAGGAGTTTGAGAGCAGCCAACATGGAGAAACCCTGTCTCTACTAAAAATACAAAGAAATTAACTGGGCGTGGTGGCACATGCCTGTAGTCCCAGCTAGTCGGGAGGCTGAGGCAAGAGAATCATTTGAACCCAAGAGACGGAGATTGCAGTGAGCTGAGGTCACGCCACTGCACTCCAGCACGGGCGATAGAGCTCGACTCCGTCTCAAAAAAAAAAAAAAAAAAAAAAAAAAAATCAATTTCTGTTGTTTTTAAGCCACTTAGTCCAGGGTAGTTTGTTATAGCAGCCTGAACAGACTAAGACATATATATATGAAAAATAAATATTCGTGAAAACATGCATAAAACTAATTAAAATGGTGAGTTTATCTCCTCATCCGATAAAGATAATTACAATACAAAAATAATAGAGTTTAAGGATTGCATTATTATGTGAATTTTGTGTATGTGTGTATTATACATAGGAATAAAACACACATTAAGATACATATGACTGTGAACACACATGCACACACACACAGGCTATTTAATGTACATTTACGCTTTTGTTTCCCCTATAGTAGTAACCATCCTCCAGTTTCTACACTGTAATCCTAAGATACCCCGAGTGCCCCATTCCCTTCTTCTCTTTTTCTTATATCAATTACAAACTCCATCCCAACAGGGACTTCCCATATTTTGGATGTAATTTTAAATTCAGCGCAAAGTTGCAAAACAGTACGATGAATTCTCATATGTGGGTTACTAAGATTCAGCAATCTTTTAGGCTTCATCCTGTTTGTCTTACCCCTCTCTCTCCCTCTCTGAAACATTTGAGAGAAATTTGGAGAGGGTGTGCTCCATTTCCATGATACTTCAGTGTACATTTCATAAGAATGAGAACAAAGACATTCTCTTGTAGTTTCCTGTAGGTTACTGCTTCTTTTTTTTTTTTTTTTTTTTTTTTTTTTTTTTTTTGAGACGGAGTCTCGCTGTGTCTCCCAGGCTGGAGTGCAGTGGCGTGATCTCGGCTCACTTCAAGCTCTGCCTCCCGGGTTCACGCCATTCTCCCGCCTCAGCCTCCCAAGTGGCTGAGACTACAGGCGCCCGCCACCACACCCGGCTAGTTTTTTGTATTTTTAGTAGAGACGGGGTTTCACCATGTTAGCCAGGATAGTCTCGATCTCCTGACCTCGTGATCCACCCGCCTCGGCCTCCCAAAGTGCTGGGATTACAGGCTTGAGCCACCGCGCCCGGCCAAGTTACTGCTTCTAGAGCAGTTGCTCAGTAAGCCACTTGCTTCAGAGACACTTGCGGGGTAAAGATGAACTTAACATTCAGATTCCTCCCCCCACCCCTAGTCCCGTTAAATCAGAATCTCCAAAAGTAGGGCCCACGAATTTTAATATATTTGTAATCTGGGATGCACCTCTCTGAGTTTTATTGCATAAAGAGCTCAAAATAACGATTTTGTAGCTTAAAGCAGTATATACAACTTAGAGAGAGCAATTACCCCTGGAGGGCGTTGTGGATCAGAGAAGGGCATCAAAGTACAGTACTGCATGACATGTACCTTAGAAACATTGAATTAAATCTCTTACACCAAAAGTTTGTAAGATCACAAAAAATTAGATGTTACTGTTCCCAAAGTGGTGGAAGACTCTCTTAAAAAATAAAGCAATGCAAAGTAGTTTATAATACTGAGTCTCTTGAATGCATCTATTTTCCTGAGTCATTCTTCTCTACCCTGGGATTCAGAAGAATTTTTATCCATAGCTATGATTTTGTGATCATGATACTATCCCTAATATCTGTGAGAACACGAAGCGTTCTCATAGTGTTTTGGCCAGGTTTCTCCATGTCTTGTCTTCTGACACAAAAGAATAAAAAATGAATTTTATGTGCCACGTACAGTATTAAGTTGCATTTGGTAGTAACTCTGGGGCTATAGGATTAGATTGTTTTCAAAATGAAAGTACTGTGAAAGCTGCCAGTCAAGGTTGAACTCATCTATTCATTTCAGAAAAATTTTACTCTATTAACATTGAAACGCTTTACAGAGGGAGATTTTACAAGTCCTTTCACTTTCCTCAGTGTCTTTAAAACAATGTATGTTTTCCTCCATGCACTTTAATATGGGCCTTCTTAGAAGGCAAAGGAGCAGGGCTTGGCTGTGCCATTTTCCTGGTGCCAGGGGTCCAGAGTTTGCCAGAGATGCCCAGAACTGTGCACAGTGGGCATTCAACAAGTGTTTATAGAATCAGAATGATGAATCTGCAGTGCTAGGTCTCTTACTAGATTTGTGTTTTCTCTGAAATTATTTACCACAAAACGACATTTCCACAACAGATGGTTTTATAATGACAGAGACACAGCTAAGAGCAGGCTTCAAACTTTCCATGCCTAAAAGGAGCTCTTTTTTGGACCATACTAAATATTTCAACTTCCCTTACATCAACATTTAGATGTGTGTTTTTATTCATTTCTAATATCCTATAATTTGGGTATAAAATTTGTAGAAATTATTTACCTACCTTTTTATTAAACTCAGAAACCGACTTTGTATTTTGATGGAATTTTAAACTTTTCATCTTTAGATTGTATTATTCTTTCTGCATTTTTTAAAAAAAGATTCTATGTAACAATTGCATCAATGCCATCATAATATTTCCTCTTGCTGATGGAATCCAACCTTGAACAGCTTTCTCTACTTTATTAATCCAGTTTGGAATTCGTTTATCTTCATTTTTCCCAAAGCAAATAGATAAAATAATAAGAGATTCTGGAAGTAAATATTTATTATTGTAAAACATCAAACATTTTATTTTGACTAATGCTGAATTATTATTTTCTTTGGGGAATAGGAAATGTGGGTTCTTCATTTAACAAACACAGATTTTACAAGGAGATATTTAAAGCCAACATTCTTGGTTTATACATAAGGTGTGTGACGGCAGCAGTGGCAGTGGTGATGGGGTATGTGTTTGCATTGGGAATGTAGTAGTATATTAATCTTTGTTGACAAGCAGCTGTGTAATTGCATTTCTGAAGGCCAGCTTGAGTTATCACTTCAGAATGCAGTTATGTCACATTCAAACTATTGGCAATAGAGTGAGATGTACTGTAATGACAAACAGAAAATAAAGAGATACTTGTGGTTTTAATTTGTCAGCATGCCACTCTCGAAGGTCGGGGAAGGCAGATAGTGAAGTGGCTGTAAGGAACCTTCAATAAGTCTCTACCACACTATCGGCTCCTTTCCTCTCCCTCACAATAGCCTTCCAGTCACCTCACCTCTAGAAAATATTTAGAATCTTGGCTTTGCCTCTTAAATGTTTGGTTATAAGAAAGGAAGAAAATAAACCAAAAGAAGATAATTCTTACTTGTGGAATTTAAGTCATTTAGGCACCAAAGTACACAAGAAATTTTAGAACATGAACTCTCTCTAAAGCATTTAAATCACATAATATGTAAATGCCTATGTTTATGACCAGTGTTTAGAATTAGTTTTGCCATTCTCTCATAACTATGTAGTCTTCTCACGCTGCCATAACAGAATACCATACATAGACTGGGGTGGCTTAAATGACAGAAATTTTTTTCTCATAGTTCTGCAGGATGGAAATCCCAGATCAAAGTCTGGTGGGTTTGGTTTAAAGTGAGGGCTCTCTTCTTGGTCTATAGGCAGCTGCTTTGTCCTCATAAGGCCTTTCCTCTGGATACATTAGGGAGAGAGAGAACAACAGGTATGTTTAGTGTCTCTTCTTATAATTCTACCAGAGGAGGGCCCCAACCTCACGACTTCATTTAACCTACAGTACTTCTATAGAGGCGCCATCTCCAAATACAACCACACAGGGAGTTAGGGTTTCAACATATGAATTTTACGAGGGGCACAAACATTCAATCCAATACTTCCACCCTGGCATTCCAAAATTCATGTCTTGCATTTATTCCATCCCAACAGTCCCCCATATCTTAATTCATTCCAGCATCAACTGTAAAGTCAAAAGTGTTATCTAAATACCTAGGTCACGTATGTTTGAAAATGGAGGTACAATTCATCTTGACGTACTTTCGCTCCAGCTGTGAACCTGTGAAACGAGACAACTTATCCACTTCCAAAATAGGATGGAAGAGCAGGCATAAAAGTTTAGAATGAAACTTTTTCATTCTAGGAGGGAGACATCAAAAGGAACAAAGGGGTGACAGGTTTGCAGGCAAGTCCAAGACCTAGCAAGGCAACTTCCGTTAGAACTAAAGACATGAAGGTAACCCTCTCTGGCTTAGTGCCCCACTTCTGGGCCTGCTGGGTGATGGTCTTGTTCCAGAAGCTCTGCTGGGCTGGGGCAGCAGCTGGGCCTGTTGAAACCACAGAGGTGGCTCAACCCTTTTGAAACTAAGGTGGAGGCTGCCTTACTCCCAGGGCCTTTGGTGGGCCTGGTGATCGCTGAATTACCTTTAGAGTCCCTCTTCCCTTATCTTGAGGAATAAATCATAGTCAGAGCTGAAGAGCTCTATAGTCTAGTCCTGTGCCTTTGATCCAAACTGATTGCATCTCTGCTTGTGTAATAATTTCATCTATATTCCTGGCTTCTGCCTATAGGGCTGGTTAACATCATGGATAATCTCTTTTAGGAATGAGTGTCCAACCACACCCTTGGTTTTCTCTTGAACAGTCTTCCTCAGGTTTTGCAATATGAATAGGCTTATCTTTTTCAAATCTTTAAGATCTGTTTTCTTTAAACTTAAATATCCCTTCATTTTAATCCCTTATCTCACATTTTACTAGAAGCAGCATGGAGAAGCCCAGTTGCTCTTTGTACAGTTTGCATAGAAATCCCCTCATCTAAATATACAATTTTATCACTTGTTTGTATTACTTTCCCCAAAACACTGAAAATAAATTCAACCAAGTTCTTTTCCACTTTATAACAAGAATCATATTTGCTCCATTTTCTAAATAAACAGCTCATTATTTCAGTTTGAGACCTCTGTCAGAATAGCCTTTAATATCCATATTCATACCAGCATTATTTTTCTGATGGCATTTGTATGCATTAACACTGATCATCAGAAATATGATTATATGAACATAAGAATGTTTATCTGCCATTTCAGACAATTATGGCTTTGTTAAAGTAAACTCAGCCTCCTTACCTAGGGGCTCACAGGTTACAGGTTAATAAATTTTAGGTCATTAAAGTCATAGGATAAATAATCACAAAATATCAAGCACTGTCCAGTAATACACTACTGAAAATACAGATGAAAGAACTAAAGTCCAAAAAATGACTTGGTTAAATGACATAATTAAGCAACAGTTGACCAACTGATAAAAATAATCTACTGTAAATTCCCAGGATCTTGTCTCTGCTAGAGTCGTATAAAACACTCTAGTTTATACCACTAGGTTTCAACTGGTGGTGAGAACCTGGTCTTCATGTTGCAAGAGTAAACCGATTGACATAGTTGTTCATACAAAGGGTAATGTCTAATAGTACAGCCACCAAGACTAATTTGACCTTCTTGGCATGAAAACATTGCCTCTTGTTTGCTGAAATCAAGACAGAACTTTTTTTTAATCTAATAACCCTATGAAAAATATCAACAGTTATTTCAGCATTTGATAAAACCATTTTGAGTTCTCATTTTTTTTGTTGTTGTTGTTGATGTGAACAAAATTATATTTAATGTTATAGTAAAAACACTGTATATAACATATATAATTCTGCTAACTCATAAAAAATGGACATAATTTACTTGATTTTTATAATCCATGGCAAACAAAAGCTAACTACAACAATTTTTTTAGACTCATCATGTAAGTCACCCAAAGATAACATTAAGAGAGCCACATGTTAAAGAGAGAGTAAACCTTTGATTTAATTCACAATTTAGAAAGTGTAAAAAGAGTCTGTAGAATGTTGGTCCTATGAGATACCTAAAGTATATACAATTCTTATAACAACTGTAATGATTGAAAACAGAGGCTCAAACTTAAATATTGTAGAAAATCTAATATTGCTTCTAAAGATCAAGTAAGTAAAGAATTGTTCAGAAATGCATTTGATGCCCACTGAAGGTTGTAAGAAATCTGAAATCTCGAGGCTGTTGCATGGGTGCATGAAAAAGAGAGGGAGGGAGGGAGGGAGGGAGAGACAGACACAGAGAGAGAATCTCAATCCCAGTGAGCTCATTGAGCTCATTGTACCTGTGTGCCTGGAGTGATTGATATTTCCTGGATGGTCAGAATGCCTGGGACAGTGAGCTCATCCTTTGCTGGCCAGAATGTTGTCACTGTGTTTAATTTAGTCAATATGACATCATTGTATCTAGAGGAGTCAACCCTTGTAGTCACCAGCAAGTTTACGGCAGACATTCCTTTGTCCATGCCTCACCCATCATACTTCTGCTCCAGTCTGTCATGCCCATTTACCAAAACTCATAGCATAATACTTTAAAGCATATAAAATTATAACAAATAATAAATAATAAGCTTATACATGAGGAACTTAGAAGCAGGAATTTGCTTGGGTAGCTGGTATGGATAGGGAATTTACAATGACCGCCATGTGTAATAATATCCTTGATGAAGTGAGACTACTTTGGTTGCGTTTTTATTGCCAAGATGCTATGAGTAGCTGAAAGATTGTGTCTGGGGAGGAATGGTCCCATTATCAATGCTATTGTTGTCTTGTTAATGCTTCTTAGTGTAGCAGTTTCTCATTGTCTGAACTAGTACCTGGGGTCTCTTGTCCTGTGTCCAAGAAAATTAAGGAACACAGATATAAGGGTGAGGTTGGAGCTAAAGTTTAATAAGTGAAAGAAGAAAGTTCTCTGTGGCAGAGAGGGGAGTCCGAGTGGATTGCTGTGTTACAGCTGAATGCAAGAAACTTTTATAAAAAACTGCTCTCCTCCATGTAACTGTTTGAGTAACTTTTTATTAGTAAAGATATCTGTACAACTCCCCTTATCTTATACGGCTGTGGGTATGTCTCTAGGCAAGCACAAAGCACTGCTTCTCTTGTACGTATAACTGCGGGTTTGTTTTAGTTAAGACCCCTCCTCCCTGTGCCAGCTTACATGGAGCCCACCGTGTATGTGCCTGAAAATGGAAGGAAACTTTTTCCTGGGAGTTCTGTAATTATACGAAGAACAAAGGGCTTCTGTGCTGGACCCTGTCTGCTTATCTGTGTGCAGATGCCGCCTGAGTTTTTTTCCCAGGTTGTTTTATTTTTATCTATTGCTATGACTTTTCAGGCAGGCCACTTCTGCAGTCTAAGCTTTTCCCAGCTGATTTTTCCTGTCCTTCTCCGTCACTATTGGAGAGCAGAAGTTTCTGGGGACCTTGTATCACAACCTGTACCTCATCCTGGTCTACAGATATCTTGTGTAGCAGGAGCCTTTCAAATCCCAACATAGTGCATTGGAGTTTCCAAGTAAAAGTAGTCTAATAGTAGCTTAGAGTTCATGGTCTCTGTAGCCCAATAGTTGCTCCCTCCAGCATTCAGGAACTTAATGAGTAAAGGCTCAGGTGACGCATAATAGCCTTCGGTTCACAAATGGATCTCTGCTCCGTAACTAACATGCCATAGGACCTCCAGCATGTAAATTAGTTTATTTGGGCTCCAGTTTACTCACTTGCAAATGGAATTAATGAGAGTACCTATCCCATAAACTTGTGTTAATTAAATCAGAGCACATTTGTAAAGTGTTTAGCAAATACATAACACAGAGAAAGAGTTTAATAAAACTGCAATTATCATAAAATCCATCAGACATATGTATGTGTGTGCAAGAGTGCTGCACTAAGTTTCGTCCAAGTGAAACTTTTACCTGATCACTGGAACGGATCACATCAGTTGACTACAGTAAGTGATCGAGTGAAGACCAAGTTTAGCTGATAACTGGGGAAACTTAGTAAAAATCTTGTCCAGATAATTTTGAAGAAGCATGATAAAATCCATGCCTCAGTTCAAACTTTGGGAACATACTCTGGCTTCCAGAAATTTTCTGGGTTTCAACATGTAGTCATCTGACTTATGAAGACTATTCCATATTTTAGTGTTTCACTTATTTCCTGGTCCACTTGCAAGGAGATGAGTCCGTTTGTCTAATTCTGGCCAATGGACTTTGATGCTGAAATGCCAAGCTGGGTTTCCCAGGCTCTCTTCCTTGTTCATGAGGCTGTTGGTCAAGGACTAAAAAATGGTGGTCACATGATAGAAGGAGCTCTGGTTCCTGAATTTGCCACTTGGAAGCTGCAGAGCTATAATTTCACCCATTAATCTTAACTGAGGAAAAAACGTGTTCCCTGCTTAACCCATGCAGTAGTTTTTTAATAGTAATTGGTGACTCTTGACTAATATAATATTTCTTCTTTTGAGATTGTGAAATATGTCATTTTCAATTAAGCAAATACCATTGGGGCAAAAAATTAATTTTAAAAGTTGATTATAAGCTGACTTATGAATATTGATCACCTGAATTTTATTTGAAGGCACTCAAATTCTCTTCTTTATCTTTTCAATGATTTTGAGAGAATTTTATTAATCTATGGAAATAATGTTGTTTGCATTTACTTTATAAACTATTTTTCTTACGGTTAGGTTAAAAACTTTATTTAATTGTAATCAAGGAACATAATTTTTAAAAGAGCAAAAACTTGACTAATCAATCTCACTGTGTAAGAATAATATTGAATTATGCAAAGAAAGAATTGAAGAACAAGTTGCATTTTCTGTATTGAAAGCAAGGGAGAAGAGTAATGTGAGCTCTTCTGATAACATTGAAAATTAAAATTATAGTAAAGAAAAAAGCCTTTTACATCTGGTTGCTTTGTAGTTCTGCTAGTTAATTCTGTGTTACTTGCATTAGTGATTTAACCTCTCAAAATTTCAATTCAAAATCAGTTAAACAGTAGTCTAGATACCTCTCACAATTAAATGTGATAGAATGTAAAACAGCCCAGTATACCATAGGCATTCAGTAAATGTTTCTTTCTTTTTCTTTTCTTGTCCTTTCCTTGATACAAATTTTCATCATAAAATAGACAAATAACCAAAACCCGTTAAGTATCACAGTTATAACAAGCTATAAAAATAATACATGTTTGGAGGCAGTTTTAACAAAATTAATCCATCGGGTAATAAAGTTATAATCACACACAGCTTTTGCAACCATAAGGCCTATGATCTACTAGAGATGAAAGTATTAGCAAAGTAATTACAAGTGAGTGCATGAGAAAAATTCAAGGAGCAATAAAAATCAAAATCAGGAAAATTTTAAGCAACCCGGGGATTTGCACTAGTGTTCTTAAATAAGTAATACTGAAACTGAAGACTGAAGAATATGCAGACAAAAGCAAACTATAATTTAACCCCAGGATGTGCACAGGCTCAGATGAGAGAATGGTGAATTTGAAAAGCTGAAAGTTGAGTTTGTCTGGGATGAAAGGCAAGAAAGGAGGAATAATTGTAACTAAGTGTGGTACAGTATGTGAGGCAAGCTCGAGGCAGGTGGTAGCAGCCATGTGAGGGAATTTGCCATGTGCACTAGAAGCAATGGGAAGATGCATAGATGCATGCATGGCACTGATTCTTTATGTTCCCGTGTCCATGCCCTTTGCCATATGACTTCACAGAGCCCACTCTCTCTATCCCTGGGAACAGTCATAGCACATAAAACAACCCGGGAAAAAACTCAAGCCACTCCTGCAGACAGCTAAGCAGACAGGGTCCAACACAGAAGCTCTTTGTTCTTTGTATAATTAGCAAGCTCCCAGAAAATGCTTCCTTCCCTTTTCAGGCATATACTTGCTTTGGACAATAGACTGAAGTGAAAAAAAAAAAAAAAAAAAAAGCTGTACCAGTTTCTGAACATAGGCCTCAACATGTCTTACATGCTTCTTGTACTCTTGTACCTCTGTCAAAACTGTGAGAGAAGTGAATCCTCTGGTCACAGGAGGTGATGAAAATCACTGGGAATAGATTTTTTTTCTAGCTAAGCATCCCAGCTGAGCAGACTTAGGCAAATTCCACCTAAAGAAGATCCCAAGACATTCACTGATGCGTAAAGTGAACCAGCTGATTTGACTATACATGGGCAAAAGTAGCTTGATCTGCACTTTACATACAGCCAAGCTCTGCTTGTATCAGTTAAATATTATAGATGTATGAAAAATACAATTCTATTCCCTCTAGGATAATGAGGTTTTGAGAGTTTTCAGTATGCAGTGATAGCAAACACTGAAGGCTTTGAATCCAGACAGATACAAACATTTTTTACTTTTACAAGATTATTTTTGATATAATATTGCAAATAAAACAGAAGAAAGAAAGAAAGAGAAAGAGAAAAGAAAGAAAGAAAGAAAGAGAAAGAAAGAAAGAAAGAAAGAAAGAAAGAAAAAGAAAGAAAGAAAGAAAGAAAGAAAGAAAGAAAGAAAGAAAGAAAGAAAGAAAGAAAGAAAGAAAGAAAGAAAGAAAGAAAGAAAGAAAGAAAGAAAGAAAAGAAAGAAAGAAAGAAAGAAAGGAAGGGAGGAGAGAGGAAGGGAGGAAGAAAAAGAAAGAAAAGGCAAAATAAAAGAAAAGACAGAAAAGGTAAGAAAGTAAGTCAGCAGTCTGAGGTTTAGAATAAAATGGGGGTGACTGGGGACAAGTGCATAGAGAGGCGTAGATTTGGGAGATATTTGAGGCATAAGAAGAATCAATAGCTTGGTATATTTTGTGTAGGCTACATTGACATTGAGAGATGAAACATATGCTTCTGGCTTGTCATGTTTTACTAAAACAGAGGTACTGAAGGAATCAAAGGTTGTAACAGCAGGAATAATATAATTATAGATGGTTCTCAAAAATAGGAATAAATTAAGTTATCTTGGGAGAGTTGCCATCATACTGATTTTAGAATTGTGACCCAAAATATATATTTGAAAGTTACTCACAATAAAAGGGGAAGACATAAAAACATATTTTGAGTTATGGGTAAAGCTTGAGTCAAGTGATAAAAATTTTTTCAATATAATACTAAGTAATTGATTGTGGTATATCTTGATCAAAGGGGATGTATTTTCAGAATTATCTCAGATAAGTATGTTCATGGTGAGAGGGAGGGGTCCCTTGTAGATATGTCAACTATCCAAAGGGTTTAATATGTCTTTTTGTGGTTGGTGTAGAAACATCCTGGGCATATGATAGGGTTATGTCTATTTTAGATAAGCAAACATAACATGGATAGATTTGGACACAGTTATAGCAGTCTGGGATGACGACTCTGCCTCCTTTAGAACAATGCTTTTCCATATCAGTATTACTGATATTTTAGGTTGGATAATGGAATGGGAGTAGTCTTTGCATAATAGGATGTTTAGCAGCATCCCTGGCCTGCACTCACTAGATGCAAGTAGCATCTCCCAGTTGTGACAACCAGAAATGTGTCCCTACATTGCTGTAACCCTGTGGGGTAACACTACATTGAATTGAGAAACACTGTTAAGGGTAGGTGATTTTTTTAAACTTGGAAGGCTAAATAATTAAGTATGGATTTTACAATGTATATCAAAACCATGCTAATAATGTCACTGTATATTGTTTATTTGGTTCGTAAATGCTCATTTTTTTTTCAAGAATCTTAATACAAGGTAACTTTCTGGGGGTAATAAAAATGTCCTATATTTTGTGTGGGTTGTACATTACATTTGTCAAAAACTTTCTATTGAAATAGGCCCTTTTGATCTGTGAGTTTTAATGTAAGTAATTATACTTAATTTTTTTTAAAAAACAACATTTTCTTAAAGTTTAAGGGAAATGTAGAAGTTAGACTTTCATTTTAAACAGCAAAGTATAAGACAATTTCCTTAAGTGCATTATTGTACTGTGGTTTGACACGATGTCATTTATTATATTTCTAAATTTAGTGTATTGTATTTACAAAAGTTGTTTAAATGCTTTTGAAGATTATTTTTTGTTAAGTATGGAAATTCTCCCTGTAAGACATGTGAAAACACAAAGAATATAAAAATTCATAAATATAGTTCAATATATTAAAAGAAATTTAATTAACTCGGTTTTACAAGGGTTTAAAGGGAATTTAATCTGTTCAACCTAGGTTAATTGAACCTTACTGCAATCACAAGTAAAGGTGCTATTTTTCCTTTATTCCTCAAATTGAAACAATGTATCATTACTTTCAAAATTTGACCTTTATGGCTAGAGGAGCCCATATTTTTAAATTTTTAACTTTAATAAATTGAAAATTAATGTAAAATATCGTTAATTCTAAATAATCCTTTCTTTTTGCATGAAAAGTTTGTCAAGGATGAAACCACAAGACACTCTGAAATAAAAGAGGCAAAGAACATTCAAGGAGACTGAACAGAAGATGCCAAAAACGTAGTAAGAAAACCGTGAGCACAGAGTAGCAGAACCCATAGAGCAGAAGTGTTTGGAAGAGGAGGTGGTGGTCCACAGCTTTTAACGGGAATGATCCAAGGAAAGAGAGGAAGAAAGAGGTCAGTTGAGTCTTAACATGGTGCCATGGCTATAGTCGTTCTAGTGGAGCATATTCCAAATGAGAAAATAAATACTTGTGCAGATGGAGTAAATAAGTTTCCATACTATTTATAGACATTTTCTACCTAGCTGTCTAACTAATTCATGTATGTACTGTGTGTTTTTATGTGCATATTTATGTATGCATTTACATAACTTTCAGCTATCTTCTATCTAGTATAAATGTGAATTACCAAAAATAAATACAAATATGGAGGAAAAATCAAGCCTCTTAAGTTGCCTATCTCAGCGAAGTAGTTCTCAAAACTTTTGGTTAGAATAACTTGTATCAAATTCAGGCCTCATATATGAATGACTGCGTGAAAAGCTGAGCACGTTATTTAAACTCTTCGTAGCCCAACTTCTCGAATCATTCAATGGAAATAACTCAAGACGACTTGAAGATTGAGTGAGAGAATTCATGTAAAACGTTCAGGGTAGGACGCTCAGTGTTCTCCACCTGTGCGGCACAATCACTCAAGAACCTAAAATGTAGACTCAAAGGCCCACTCCTGACTTTGATATTCAGTTGGTCTCAGGGGAGACTCAGACATATATTTAATGTTTTTTGTTTCTGTTTTTAAATTTTCTCCAGATATTTCTTATGCAGTTAGTAGAGAAATCTTAATAGGAAAAGTAGTACATAGTTCATTTTCAATAAGTGGCAGCTATCATCACTGTCATCACAATCATCAATTGTAATAAATGATTTCGGCTGGTGCGGTGGCTCACGCCTGTAATCCCAGAACTTTGGGAGGCCGAGGCAGGTGGATCACAAGGTCAGGAGATGGAGACCATCCTGGCTAACACAATGAAACCCCGTCTCTACTAAAAATACAAAAAATTAGCCGGGCGTGGTGGCGGCGCCTGTAGTCCCAGCCACTCGGGAGGCTGAGGCAGGAGAATGGCAGGAACCCGGGAGGCGGAGCTTGCAGTGAGCCGAGATTGCACCACTGCACTCCAGCCTGGGGTACAGAGGAGACTCCATCTCAATAAATAAATAAATAAATAAATAAATAAATAAATAAATAAATGGTTTCTTCAGTGAATTTTCACAGCTAAAGAAATTACATTGACATTGGCAACTGAAGTTTGCCTGAAGGTAAATAGAAAATAATACAAATCGACCATTAATTTTTAAAGCTATTATAAACTTCTTACTACAAATCTGCATTTATCTATGGCAGAGTTACTGTAAGGATTAGCATCATATCATTATTTCGTTTTGGCAGAGAAGATATAAATTGTGTCTTTCAGCTGAATCATTGTAATCAGAATTTAAATTCATATAGTTTTAATTAAATTCAACTTTTTATAAAATTATTACATTTGATGAATGAACTATTAGAAGACACTTCAAAATATCAATTATTTAAAAATGGGCCTAGTCATAAAAAAAACTTTTATTTAATAAAAAAAGACATAGCATAGTTCCATATAATTTAATAGCAAATTATGTGTTACATATTCTCAATTGGAAAGAATGTGTGGTATTACAGCTGTGTTGTAACTACTGCTCATGAGTTAGGGACATGTGCAGAAGACCAGGAATACAGTGTTTTGTGGTCAACAGCAAAATAATAAAATGTGTTCCCAAGTATATAAATTATTAATCATTTTTGAATTATCATTGCCCTTAAGTCTTTCAAATTTGTTGAACATTCTCACATTTTATAAATCCTTGAAACTTCATTTGCAAAGTGTGGCATTTCGGATAAACAGCCTGCAGCACATACTCTGGGACCATGCAGATGATGCACTCATCCTGACCGCTCTCCTCCGCTGATGAGGACACTTGACATTTCATCAACGAGGCGTTTGAGGACCAGGTATACGCTCACTGGAAACCTAAGGGCCATCAGATGCGGAGGAAGCCACTTGCAATTGATTGGTCTCGCTAAACAACTTCCCTTTTAGGCTTCTGACATGATCTGTGATCTTCTGACATTTTGTGTTGCTTCCTTAATTTCAGTTTTGTTTTGTTGTGACCAAAAAAGTAACTTTCTTGGAAGTCTGACACAAGTTAAATTTCTCAATACAATTTAGCGTTTCAGCTAGAATGTTATTGAAAGTTGTTAGTATTTGAGAGAAATATGGTGTAAATATTTAGTAATAAGGAGAAAACATCTTAATAGCTTAGCAGCAGCTTTAGTAGATATTGAAAAACCTTGCCACACACTTCTCGTTAATATTTGGGGTATGGTGGAGGAAGTCCAACACATTTCTCACGCTACTCGTTGGAGGTTAGGCCTCTGAACATGCTACCTAGTGACTTTTGGCCAGCAACTCTCTTATCCTCTGTATTTCACTCACTGGTTAATTGATGCACATCTTGCATATTTTTAACTTATGTCTTTTTATTCATTAGGTATTTCCATTGAAAAATTAAAAGGGACATGTTTTAAAATGAGAGAGGATATATCACTTCATTTTAAATTTAAATTACCATTAAAATATGAAGAAGTGCTGTATCCTGGGTGCTAAGAAGATGCATGAACACATTTAGCTAAGAAGGTCTTTGAATGCAGCATGCTGGGCTACCTCCCTTCGCTGGGTCAGGTTGTCTCTGCATGGTCATTACAGAATAATGCCTTTATGGGGGTATATATTAAATGAAACTGAAAATTAGTGGGATTTATGTGTCTTCAGAATGCACCAAAAACCACTTGAATTTGCTGAAATCCGGACCTTATTAGACACTGACTCATTTTCTTTTACATAAAAACAATGAAAGAAAAAAATGTATGCCTCCATTTTGTCAGAAGAAGCGCATTTTGTGCAGATAGTTTGGGATACTTTATATCAGAAGAGGAGACGAAAACATGTGTTAAAATAATTAATTCAGAGTCCAGGGCACAGGAGCCATTAGACTGAGGAGGGTCCTGTGCCCTGGATTCCATGTAAGCAAACCAAAACCCAACTCAGTGTAAATGGTCATAGTCTGGGATATTGAAATATAAACTTAACCAATTTGAAGCCACCAACTAACCTCTAGCTAGGAACCTTTCACGGGAATGATCCAAATAAGGTTACTGTTCCACTCTAACCAGTTATGTTTTCTTTGTCTTGCTACTGTGTTCACCTTATGTATACTTCCCTTTCCAAGGAGCCCCAAACCACTTGTGGTCTGGAGCTGCCTAATTCATGAATTGCTGTCTGCTCAAATGAACTCTTTAAAATTTTAATGTGCCTACATTTATCTCTAAACACAAATCATCCTTCTACTTTTGCCTTCCCTCTAAGGTGGTTGAGAGCTAAGCTTTGTAAATGAACGTTATATATCAGACAAGACCCAATTTTCTCACATACCTTTACTTCTGACTTCTTTATTTCATCTTTAGAGTAACTGCCTTTTTAATGTTTTCTTATTTTAAATTGACTTAAATAAATTAGCACATTTTAAAAGTTAGATGGTTTATTTTTAAGTTATATGATTTGAGGAAAATGTTACTGCAATTCTAAAAAATATAAGGTGGTTATGTACTTGCAACAAGTTTTAATGATTTTTTTTTCAATTAAAGATTGTAAATTACTTCTTCTGAGAGAGGCATTTTGTTCTTACCAAGAATTTTTTCTCACTCTGCTTTTCTGAGTATTATAGCGTTATGACTGCAGAAGCTAAGTTGTTTTGACTTAGCTTTATGTTCTTAAGTAAATCACTTAACCTTAATTCTGTTACATTAGTTTATTTTCTAAAAAAAAATGGATTTAAAAAAGTAGCTTCCTTCTAGTTTTGCTATGAAGTCTAATGAAACTGATGAACAACAAACTCGAAGGACAATAAGCCTTAGCTATTATTTTGGCAGCATGATGATAGGATCTGTTAGATTTCTTTATACAGAATGTCATCATTTAAATTTCTCATATCAAATGGAGGAGACATTATTCCCACACCTTTTCTCCCAGAACAACATTTATTAATACTCTCAGTTTTCTTACGTGGATTTTCAAATTCCAGTGAGAATAAAATAGGTCACATTTGTGTTACTCTTGTCCTACATTGATCTACAGAACCTTCAAAGAAGCCCCATTAGCTGCTCTGAGAATGTATCTCCATCTATCCCCATTTTAGTAAACACGCAGATGTCCCTTCGGTGGGTGCTCTGGAACAAGGTCTAAAAGTCAGCTTCTAGTCCAGGTGAGGAGTGAAGCAGTAAACAAGGCCAGTGAGGCCCGTTCTCATGGAGCTTGTCTTCTGGTAGGAGGCAGAGAGTACATTAGTGAATAAATACATCTAAACATGTCAGCTAGCGATGCGTGCGAAGTATATAGTTCAGGCAAGGAGATGGAGAGCTTCTGGGGCAAAACTGCTGTGGGCAGGGCCATTAGGCCATCCCACTATTGCAATCTTTCTCCTAAGCCACAGCATCTTGCTTTTTTAGATTGTTCAGTAGTTAGGGGGAGACCAATCAGGCTCTGAGTCTCTCAGGCACCACAAGACATTCATCTGGTTCTGGTTCCTTTAGGGAAACTTTCTCTAGGTTTGAAGTGAGGAAGAAGTATTCCATTCCTACCCTAGATCTCATGATTGGGAAGCTCACCACACATGACTTAATTCCTGCTTAAAATTACCTCCAGTCTTCAGTGTCCCTGACAGGAACTAAGAGATGAGATGTTGTGCTTTTTAGTATTGTCCAGCATGGCAGTCTCACAGCTCCTTTTGCTCTGTGATCTCTACTAATAATCTTAGAAATTCAGTAAAAATGGAGGGAGAAATTTCTAGGTGCCATTTTTACCCCCCGTTGCATGAGAATTGGCTGCCTTTTTAGACCAAGTCACTCCAGCCCAAGGATGGATCATTGATGGAAGCTCTGTATTTTCACTCTGATCCTGGGAAACTGAAGACAGAAAGAGAATATTTTTTTTTTGTCATGCAAAAATAATCAACTTCCTCAATATCAGAGTCTGGGTCCAATACACTGTGTGGTTCATAGAAGAGGCTCATTACAGCTTAAAGGTTCTTTCCCAAGGAAAAGTCTGTTTGACTACCTTACTGAAGCTAGAAATGAAACAATGCCAATTTCTCACGTGTATCTGTAGTTATTCTAGAACGATGCATACATGAATTTCATACTACATACTTCTGCTATATTTAATTCCCTTATTCCAAATGACTCATATAATCTTTATAAAGAGTCTCTAGAGAAAGAGTACAAGACTCTTTCTGCTTTAGAGAGGTGTCTTGTTATTGGTAGCAATAACAAATATTTCAGGTAAGCAGAGTCCTAAGAAAACGGGCTGTATTTTACATGTAAGGCATTTAAAAAACCAAGTATCTGGAAATTCTTGGGAGCTAAAGAAAGTTATCCAAACATGTAATAGCATCTCTATAAGTGCTGTATCCCTGAGCCCCCTTTATAGGGGCTGAGCGAGTGGAAGGAAGCCAGCCCCAGGCAGAACAGGCACTTCAGAAATTTAAGCAAATGAACATCTCTACCTTTATGCCACATTGGCTGAAGCTAAAATTTGTCCCCAAGAGTTATGGCCACCAAAAGATGTTCAAAACATAACATGGCCTACATTTTAAAGGGAAATCTACGGGAAAACACCACAAGCATAAGGTGAGAATGAGAAAGGATCCTTTAAGAAAAACAAATGAACAAATAAAACAACGAATTTTACTGCTGGAAAATACAACTTCTGTAAGGTTACAGTGGTGTAGACACTAAACCTAAATACAGACAAGATCATGGAGAAAGGTATACAGAAAAGGAGTTTGTCTTTTCAAATTTGACAGTGGAGTTCTGCATCTAATTCTACACGTGGGTATGCTCCAACACCCTGGGTGTTGTCAAACACCTGCTTCTTTATGAGGAGCTAGCAGGCTCTTACTGTGTTCCTCAATAGACAAATTCTGGCTTCTGTTTTTTTTCTCATTTCCTCTGGATGGAATGGTAGGTTCCAAAATTAATCTGTACTATGGGTGTATTAGTCAGGGTTCTCTAGAGGGACAGAACTAATAGGATATGTGTATTAGTTTATTATATATATTCTATATATAAAATACATTATTATATATAATATATAATAATGTAATAATAATGTATTATGTATGTGTATATATTATATATAATAATGTATTATATATGTATAAATATATACATTATATGTAGATGTTCTATATGTATAAATAGCTACATTATATGTAGATATTATATATGTATAAATATATACATTATATGTAGATATTTTATATATATAAATAAAGGGGAGTTTTTTAAGTAGTATTAGCTCACACAATCACAATGTCCCACAACAGGCTGCCTGCAAGCTGAGGGGAAAGGAAGCCAGCTTGAGTTCCAAAGGTGAATAACTTGTCCAATGTTTGAGGGCAGGAAGCACGCAGCACTGGAGAAAGATGTAGGCTGAGAGGTTAAGCCAGTCTAGTCTTTTCACGTTCTTCTGTCTGCTTTTTATTCCCACTGCACTGGCAACTGATTAGATGGTGCCTACCCAGATTGAGGGTGGGTCTACCTTTCCCTACCCACTGAGTTAATTGTTAATCTCCTTTTCCAACACCCTTACAGACACACCCAGGAACAGTATTTTGCATCCTTCAATCCAATCAAGTTGACACTCAGTATTAACCATCACAATGGGATTATTCAGAACATATGCCCTTATGGTTCTGGGTCCCTATACTATTTTTAATGTATCTACATATTTAGTGCAAATTATTCTGCTTGTAAGCTCTTATATTTCTTAATGTTAAATAGCACATGCTATTTACTGAAATTTGGACAATAAGCAACTATTGAAAAGAAAAAATGATATAAAATTCTAACAACATTAACGTTTTGGTGCATTTCCTAATGTTATTCTTTCTATGAATATATTTGCATAGAATTAATATATTATAAAGTTGAGATCATGCTTTGTATACAATATTGATTCCTTGTTGGTAAGTTACATTATTTCTAATTGTTCAGCTAATATGATAATGCTGCAACAAATATCATTATATGTCAGTCTTGTGCACCGGATTACTACTTAGATGTTTTATCTAGCAGTGAGGTCATTAAGGCAAAACTATAACAATTTTATTACTTTTTACAGATATTGCCAGAAAACATTTCAAAGACAAAGCGCTGTGTGAGAAGACACAATTCTGTTTTAAACTAATCACTTCTAGAACTTCACATCTTCCAAGAACAGACTCTGAAGGTCAAGCACCCTGCTCCAGGGGCTCTCTTATTTTGCAGGGAGACTGGAACTCCAAAAAGAAAATAAAACTACATTCTAATAATCAGAAACTGTCAGGAAGGAAAAGAACTCTATTTTATAATGCATCGTGAAATAAATGAGTTTTCATAAGTGAATAGACATCCATTTACCCTTTCATTCCAAGGATAGTGGATGAAGCAAGGCTGAGCTTCTGCACTTCTCAATGCCTTTGTTAATATATGCAGGGAGGCACCAGCTCCTTGGATATTTTTAGGCAGGCACATTGTTGGCAGGATTTTACGCCTGACTTGGTTGAGGACTGATTGCAGCAGTCAAAAATGATTAACTAAAGGAAAATTTTGTAAGTTTCCTCCCTAAATGATTCTATAATATCATGAAGTGATATTAGAAAATTCATACAAATTTGTATTTCTCACCTATCATAGTTGGGCCTAATAACATCCCAAACTTCCTCTATTTCTCTTGCCTTCAGATTTCCTCTGGGTCTCAAGATTTTAACAGAGGCCATAACTTGCCTGCGGTCCACTTCACATTCATTCTTCCTTTTCCTCCTCTGTTTCTGGGCAGAGTCATCAAGGGATAATTTTATAGCACTCTCTTTATTCCAGTTGGCTCTCTAGCCTATCAAATAGTTTTCTACTAATGGAATATTATTTTTACTTCTTTTTTTATACTTAGCAAAATTTCTGGGTTTTTTGGGTATTAATTTATTTTTTTTTTCTTTTTCGGTCTCACCTTCTAGATGTTCTCTGGAATCAAGGTCTTCGTCAATTTTTCCCAAAGTCTAATACACAAAAATAGTCAATTCATAATTGACACAATACATCTTTACTTGATGAAACATCGCATTAGCAAACTCTGTATCATTGATATGGTTATTCTGACAAGCTATAATTTTATATTGCTGACATTTTAAATTTGTCATAATGTTACCCACTAATTTTAAGTAACTGAATCAATACAGAGCAGAAAGTAAAAAGTAACACAATGTAGAAATAATCTCACCATCAGAAATGAATATCATTACCTTTTTGGTGAATAGCTTTCCATAAATCTTTTATTACAATGATTTGAATAAACGTTCAGAGAAATCGGAAAACTCTTCAGATAAACAGGTTGACAGATATATTGTTATATATAAAGAAATCTCACCAAATATTTATTTTATTTTTATTTTTATTTTATATTTTATTTTATATTTTATTTTTATTTTATATTTATTTATTTTTTGAGACGGAATCGTGCTCTGTCACCCAGGTTGGAGTGCAGTGGCGTGATCTTGGCTCACTGCAAGCTCTGCCTCCTGGGTCCATGCCATTCTCCTGCCTCAGCCTCCCGAGTAGCTGGTACCACAGGCGCACGCCACCTTGCCCGGTTAATTCTTTGTATTTGTAGTAGAGATGGGGTTTCACCATGTTAGCCAGGATGGTCTCGATCTCCTGACCTTGTGATCCGCCTGCCTCAGCCTCCCGAAGTGCTGGGACTACAGGCATGAGCCACCGCACCCAGCCATTTTATTTTATTTATTATTTATTTATTTTTTTGAGACAGAGTCTTGCTCTGTCACCTAGGCTGGAGTGCAGTGGCACAATCTCTGCTCACTGTAACCTTCACCTCCTGGGTTCAAGTGATTCTCCTGCCTCAGACTTCTGAGTAGCTGGAATTACAGGTGCCTGTCACTAGGCCCAGCAAATTTTTATATTTTTAGTAGAGACAGGGTTTTGTCATGTTGGCCAGGATGGTCTCGAACTCCTGACCTCAGGTGATCCACCCACCTCAGCCTCCCAAAGTGCTGGGATTATAGGCGTGAGCTACTGCTCCTGGCCACAAATATTTATTTTAAATATAATCTAGTGCTATGGACTGAATTTATGTGTTAAAGCCCTAATCACCAATATAACTGCATTTAGAGAATGGTGGTTTTAGGAGGTAGATGAGTTAGGGTAAGGTTTTATAGAATTGACAGATCTCTGTCCATGCACACACACTGAGGAAAGGCCATGTGTAGACACACATAAAGGAGGTATCCATCTGCAAACCAAGAAGAGAGCCTTCACCAAAACCCTTCCATGCTGGCACCTTGACCTTGAACTTACAGCCTCCAGAACTGTAAGAAAATACACTTTTGTTGTTTATACCACCCCAATTATGGTATTGTGTTATGGTAGCCTGAGCCGAGTAATGCATCTGTTAAATTTAATTTAAATTTATTTTAACAGAAGAAGATGAACTGAAATCATATTGAAGGGACTTGGATGACTCCATCAAATGTCTCTTCATCCCAGGGATAACGTTTAAAACGTCATCTAATCTGAACAAAAATATTTGAAAGCAAAAAAATAAAAAATAAAAAAAAAGGTGGAGGGGGAGCACCAGTGAGCATACGGAGACTGTATTACTTAAGAAGAAAGGAAGATGTGAATATAGTAGAGACTGGAGGAGTTCACATTTCAAGTTTTGAGGAGACACGGAAAATAGCCAATTGTAGAAAAGAAGAAAAAACTTTAAAGGGAAAGAATAAAAGAAACAAACATATCTGCCTAAAAATAAAGGCATCTACCTATCAATTATCTAGACATAGACAGAGGTATACAGAGATGGAGACATAAATATAGATATATATGTAGATATGTAGATACATGTAAAGAGAGCTATAGACACAGAAAAGAGAAAAAGTGGAGTGAAGAAAGGCACCATGGTGAATTGGTTTGTACTCTATTAATGACAAAGGTGAGGGAAGCTGAGACAGTGGCTAATTTTATTTGAAATTCTATTTAATTGAATTGGACTTAATTACTGGATTTTTTTTAAAAGGAGCATTCGTCAGTGTTATACTTCCCGAGTTTTATTATGTTTGGTAATATCTTTGGCTAGGGATAAAATCTGGGTGCCAAACTTAGCTTCAATATCTGGCTGGGTCTTCTGATACGAGGTATTACTGAGGAGAACTCTGAGCGGGGATTCTGTCTTACATGTACGCTTCCTTTTTGCTCTAGTTACCTACAGAATTATTTCTACTTCTGTAATTTTAATATTAAATAACTTGGTTTTTACTCAGATTTAAAAAAATGTCTTGATCAGTATGTGTGCTTATTCCACCTATGGATTCAAAACTTTTTCCACACAGTAGGATGACTGTAGTGAAATTTTATTGTATATTTCAAAATAGTTAGAGGAGTGGATATGGAATGTTCCCAACACAAACAAATAATAAATGTTGAGGTGATGGCCCAATGACCCTGAATTGGTCATTACAGATTCTACGCTTGTAACAAAATATCACATGTACCTTATAAATACGTTCAAAAATTATGTATTCATGAAAATGGAAACTAAAACATTAACTATAAAGAAAAACTATTTTAAAAACTTTATTCATATCAGGAAAATGATCCTAACCTTGAAGTTTCTGTGACCCATTTCCTGTGCTTTCTGTTTAATCACTGATTTTTCCTTCAGGATGGTAATAGCGTATTTTAAAAATGGTAAACCACGGTTATATAGTTCTTGAAAATATAAACATTATGAATAAAATAAGTTCTGTTGAAGACCAACCAAAGTCTCTTCCTCTCACCTTCTCCCTCCTACCCCTATAAATGACACTATTATCAGTTCCATGTTTATCCTTCCACATCTCCTCTTATTTATTTTCAATGCATACATGCAAATATGTAGCATTTTTTATTTCTATTTTATTACATTTGAAAAGTCCTGTCATCTTTATGAGACTTTCTTTACACATGTTGGTGAGGTAAGAGAACAGCAGGACTCGTTTTCTGGTCCCAACCCTCCTGACCAAAACAGGATCTGGTCCAGACAGGATGAAGTGAAGACACCAGTAGAAACCAGCAGATGAGAGAAAGGTGAGCCCTGGCTGCTCTCATTGCTCCCACCAGCTCCATGACACTTTAAAAATGCCATGGCAATGACCCGGAAATTACCACCTGTTTCCATGTCAATAATCTGGAAGTTACTGCCCATTTCCTAGAAAGTTCTGAATAACCCAGCCCCTCAATTTGCATTAACCCACCCCTTAATTTGCATGTACTTGTAAGTGGGTATAAATACGGATGCTAAGAGCACTTTTTTTCTTTTTTCTTTTTTTTTGAGGCAGAGTCTCATTCTGTAGCCCAGGCTAGAGTGCAATGGCATGATATCAGCTCGCTGCAATCCCCGCCTCCCAGGTTCAAGTGATTTTTCCGCCTCAGCCTCCTGAGTAGCTGGGATTACAGGCGCCCGCCACCATGCCCAACAAAAGTTGGTCAGGCTGGTCTGGAACTCCTGACCTCGTGATCTGCCCACCTCGGCCTCCCAAAGTGCTGGGATTACAGGCGTGAGCCACTATGCATGGCCAAGCACATATGTTGTTAATTCTGGGTGCAATGCTTGTAAGTCAGCCCTGCTTCACAAGGAGTGGCACCTTCAATAAAAGATTGTTGTCTACCACCTCCTGTTTGCCCTTGAAATCTTCCCTGGGTGAATCCAAGAACCCTCCCAAGTTAAGCTTCAATTTGGGGGCTTGTCTGTTCTACATCCTTAGTACAAGCCCATCTAACTGCAGCCTTTGAACTGCTATATAGTATCACATATTTTGATATATCAGTTTATTTACACAGCACTTTTCAGTCTTTGTTATAACAACACTTAATGAGCATGTAAATAGGTGGGGATTATGATAAAAACACACTTCTCAAATTACTGTGCTATAGAAACTTTAAATTTCAATACATTTCCAAAAGTATATTCAAAGGGCAACTAACAAATTTTATCACTGCCACAAGATAACTTTGTAACAAATAATTTTACAGGTTGGGTGCTGTGACTCATGCCCATAATCCCAGCACTCTGGGAGGCTAATGAAGGAGGAATATTTAGGCCAGGAGTTGGAGACTAGCTTGGGCAACATAATGAGACCCTGTCTCTACAAAAAAACAAAACAAACTTATTTTCCAAACATGATATGATGGAATGTTTCAATGTTTGCCATGAATGTTTCTGAGGGCTGCCACAGCAAAGTGCCACATACTGGGTGGCTTAAAACAAGGATTGTTATTCTCTCCCAGGTCTGGAAGCTACAATTTCAAAATTAAGGCTTCCTTTGGCCCCTACGATAACTCACTCAGCTCCTGAGAGCGGCTGGCCCTTGAGCGCCATCACAGCTTCTCCATCCAAACCTTCACTCAGGATTCCACTCTGGAGCCCAGTGTCACAGCCCTCCCTCCTAGGCCCACAGTGGAGCACATCCCTGAGGACACAGAGTCAGGCACCTGTCTTACCCCAGTCCTTCTCCTTTCCATGCTTCCAATTGTCATGATTGTCCACTTACTCTTTCTGAACTACCAGGTTCTCTTTCTGCTCCTTTTTTTTGTTTGTTTGTTTTTTGTTTTTTTTTTTGACGGAGTCCTCGTTCTGTTGCCCAGGCTGGAGTGCAGTGGTGCGATCTCGGCTCACTGCAAGCTCTGCCTCTCGGGTTCACGCCATTCTCCTGCCTCAGCCTCCAAAGTAGCTGGGACTACAGGCGCCCGCCACCACGCCCGTCTAATGTTTAGTATTTTTTTTTTCGGTAGAGAAGGGGTTTCACCGTGCTAGCCAGGATGGTCCCGATCTCCTGACCTCGTGATCCGCCTGCCTTGGCCTCCCAAAGTGCTGAGATCACAGGCATGAGCCACGGCACCCGGCTTTTTTTTTTTCTTTTTTTTTTTTTAATCTGTGGTATATGCTTTTCAGAAATAACATCTATTGCCAGACGCAGTGGTCAGCACTTTGGGAGGCCGAGGCGGGTGGATCACCTGAACACCTGAAGTCAGGAGTTTGAGACCAGCCTGGCCAACATGGTGAAACACTGTCTCTATTACAAATACAAAAATTAGCTGGGTGTGGTGGTGGGCACCTGTAATCCCAGCTACTCGGGATGCTGAGGCAGGAGAATTGCTTGAACCCGGGAGGCTGAGGTTGCAGTGAGCCGAGATCGTGCCACTGCACTGCACTGCAGTCTGAGTGCAGACTCCATCTCGAAAAAAAAAAAAAAGAAAAAGAAGTAACATCTATTATGTCTATGACATTATTTTTTTGATGGGGAGATTGTGGGCTTTGCTTAGTCTACTCTATGTTTCCAATTAATTCTCAAGTTTTGAAATTATGCTACTTGCTTCTCAGTCATTCTTATTTCCCCAATTTCCTTTTTAATCTAATTCAATTGTTGTATCAGGTTTCTTTTATCTTCCAGATTTGTTTTCTTTTAAATATGTATGATCCTAAGCATTTCTATTACTTGATGCACGTGTTAGAATTGTATTTCTCTTCTTCACATGGCGTTTTTTCATCTGCCTCTGACCCTTACATGTTGAATCCTATTGTTTTTCCTTCTGAAGTACCTTTTACTCTTTTTCATGCCTTTTCATTGTTTTGCTTTTGTTCAATATGGGAAGTTATTTGTTTCAATAGGTGGTCAAGTTTTTCTTAACTTTTCTTATCTTCTTGTGTGCGACCCATTTGCTTTATGTTTTCCCCAGTTCTCTCTTCCTTCATTGTTCCTTTCCTTCTTTCCTTCTTCCTTTCTTTCATTTCCCTTCCTCTTTTCAGTCTTCTTCCCTCTCTTCTTACACACACATACACACACACATATACATACATACCTACATACACACACACACACTTCTTTGCTGAAATACTTTGTTGCAAACTGCAGGTAACATACCACATAAATTTCAAATATTTCTCAAGTAAAAGAAGGTCCTCCTATATAAACACCTATTACTGTCACACCCAAGATAATAATATTGAGTCAATAATACCACAAATAGTAGTCTATGATTGAATGTCCCAAGTTGTCCCTGAGTGTCTGTCCTCCATAGCTGTCTTTTGTGTGAAACTGGAATCTCATTAGTGTTCATTCCATGTGTGTGAATGGTGTGGCTATTTAGTCTCTTTTCATGAAGTTTATACTCCATCACTTTTTTTTTTTTTTTTGCCTTTCATGACATTGACATTTTAAATGAATCCTGACTAGTTTCGTGTGAAATAGCACACAGCTCAGATTACCGTGTTTTCCAAAGTTTAAATTCATGTTAATCATTTTTAAGAAGAAATTGCAGTATCACTTGTGGATTTTTCCACAGTGTTACAATAAGAGGTGCATGTTATCAGTTTGCTCCCTGATCAGTGATATTGAGGTAGCGTTTCTCCTTGTAATTAAGCACTAGTCTGTGGCATAATACATTCAGAATCTGAGCCTCTCTGGCTGACAACATATTTTCACGCAACGAATCTTGCAGCCTCCCTCTCTCTGTTACTATATGATGTTGTAGATTAGAAACATATCCCATTGCATGTGAGAGGAGAGCTTTCTAACTCTATACTTCCTATGAGGTGATAATTTTCTTTTTTCTTTTTCTTTTTCTTTTTGAGGCAGAGTCTCACTCTCTCGCCAGGCTGCAGTGCAGTGGCGCCATCTTGGCTCACTGCAACCTCCTCCTCTCGGGTTCAAGTGATTCTCCTGACACAGTTTCCAGAGTAGCTGGGATTACAGGCACCCTCCACCACGCCCAGCTAATATTTTGTATTTTTAGTAGAGATGGGGTTTCACCATGTTGGCCAGGAAGGTCTCGATCTCTTGACCTTGTGATCTGCCCACCTCGGCCTCCCAAAGTGCTGGAATTACAGGCGTGCCCCACTGCACCTGGCCGAGGTGAGAATTTTCTATGAAAGTAGCTTCTCATAATATGGAAAGGAGAGAATTAGATGTCACTAAAGAGAATAAATGAAAGCAGTTTGGCATGAGCTGGTGATCACTGAAGTTGGGGGATGGGACTGGGTGACTTGCTGTAACAGTCTCTTCTTACAACCAGGTGCTCATGTTTGTTTCTTTTTAATTCAATGTTTCAATTCAATACATTACACTCCTTTTACTTTTAGTGTTCAAATTATGCTAAATGTGTTATTTATTCTGTGAAGTGTGCTTTGAAATCAGACTTTATAACTCCACAAAAATATTCTTGGGATCTTATTTGTATCAGATGTACCCGATGTTGTCTTATTCTATCAAGGAAAAAAGACACTTCAAATCTAAATTCATGGTTTTCAGGACTGTCCTAGAATTCTCCTCATCTAGACCTTTAAAGTTTTTTCCTAAAGTTGTATTCTTCTTTTTCCTTTATTTATTTATTCATTGCTATTATGGGTGGAGTTCTGTCATTATTATTTTTTTCTCTTACAGCTTTATATATAAATAATATTTAGTTTTATATTACATTAAGCTTTTTAATTTTTATTCATGGTATCACTGATTCTTCTGATTTTCCAGCTATGGGATCTGCAGAGAGTAGTAGACTCACTCCTTTCTAATTGTTTGCTCTCCTCCGATTGACGTGGTTGTATCTCTAGGGCAAACTAAAATAGTGGTGAAGTTGTATGTGTTCTTGCCATGTCCCTGGTGTCCCTTGGAAGAACGTGTTTTTCCATTTCATAAGATGACGTCTTTAGGGATATTCCTCTGCTATATTTTAAAGGTCCCGTATTCATGGTTTATCACTTGTAGAATCTAAGGAAAGGGAGAGGGCAGAAAATGGAACGCTCGTTTTATACTTGTCTTCTTTGTACATGATATTTGATCTGTTCTCTTATTAGTGGATTCTCAATAAAGTTTTTTCTCGTCACATTTTAATTTACTGCATAGGCAAATTATTTAAACAATAAAATCTTAAAGAAAATCAAACAATGTGTTCTCCCACCAAACTGACTTAATCACCTTAAAAGGATTTTGTTGAAGTCTTACATATATAAAATGTACATATCAAAGTGTACTGCTCAATGAATTTTTATACTATTAACTCACCCATGTAACCAAAATCCAAAGCATAAGATCTCTATTCTTATCTCTGACTTCCCAGAGGACATTTTTGGCATACCCTTCACTTACTGATGGTTTTCACCATCTCAGAAAGATAGTCACAGCTCCCACAGATACAGCATAGATTCTGTTGTACATCATATGAATCTTTCTACAATATGTAAATGATTTTTTGTACATTATATAAATGGAATCATAATTTATTTTGGTTGGTTGGCCTAGCTTCATTTGCTCAACAATATGTTTATGATGTTCACCCATATTTTTGGATATAGTTGTAGATTTTTTAAAATTTCATTGTTGTGTAGTATTCCATTGTGTGGCTCTTGCATAATTGACTTATTCATTCTCTTTGCCAGGATTTTTATTTTTAATTTTTCTAGGCTTTTTTTTTTTTTTTTTTTTTTTTTCTTGAGACAGAGTCTTGCTTTATCACCCAGGCTGGGGTGCAGTGGCACAGTCTCAGTTCACTACAACCTCTGCCTCCTGGGTTCAAGTGATTCTCCTGCCTCAGCCTTCTGAGTACCTGGGACTACAGGCTTGTGCCGCCATGCCCGATTACTTTTTGTAGTTTTAGTAGAGACAGAGTTTCACTATGCTGGCCAGGCTGGTCTCGAACTCCTGACCTCAGGTGATCGACACACCTTGACCTCCCAAAGTGGTGGGGTTACAGGCGTGAGCCACCTTACGTGGCCAATTTTTCTAGGCTTTGTTTGCTTGTTTTGCTTATTGTTTCACTAATTATTTTGTCTTCATTTTGATTGTTAGTGAAGAAGATTCTGTGATGTGATTTGTCTTCATACTCATGTCCTTATCAGGCATTCTGCCCAGGGTTTTTGAGGTGATTTTGCTTATAGTGAACCCCAGGAAAACAATGCAAAGAATTCTTTCAAATTGTTATTAGCGAGAACAGAAAAAATGGGGTTTTTGTGTAGGGTAGTATTTTCTAACATATATCATCCCAGACTTGATTATAAAAGAACCACATAAAGTCTAAAGAGTAACCTGTGACCATAATACAAACAGGTATTTGCTAAGTTCACATGGGAGATGAGGAAGAGTACTTGTACCTGAATGTTTGTGAGGGAGGCCCTGTCAGGTCAGAAGGGCTGCTACTGCTTTCACCTTGTGTATGTGTGTGGGATGGTAAGAAACGAAATAACAATCCTGCACCACTCTCTCTGACTACATAATTGCCATTAAACTCAATTACTCTGGATACTGGGTAGAAAATTATTTTGAATGTGTATGTGTCCTGGTTTCTAATCAGATATATCCCAAAATGTAATAAAGTGTATTTAGAATTCTATGTTTTATCATTAGTTCTGACACCCAGCAGCTGTGTAAATTTGAGCAAGTTATTTATCTTTGCAGTAAAACATAAAACATCCTCAGGGCATTGAATTAATCTTTTATTGTTTAACTGAAAGGTAAATGCTTATAAATATCTAATGAAATAGCTCATAATATTTGCTCTATGGTCATTGATACTTCTGGACAAAAATCTCAAAATTAGTTGATGCTGAGAAAGTTCATGCAGGTTTAAATCAGCAAAGACATCACAATTTATTCCAAATAAAATGGGAATAAAATATCCAGATATTACAACCTTAGTTTCGTGAAAAAAAAATGAAGTATCTGAGTTTGTGAGATAACACATAGAAATTTATTAAGAGAAACAGTTAAAAATATAACAAAACTATTCGGTTTCTACTATTATGCTTTAAAATATAGTGGAAAATTTCAAAAAATATTCATTGCATATATAAGTATATGTACATATTACAATAAAAAGCCTAAAATTTGTATTTTCAATTAGAGTTCCAAAACTTTTATCCAGAATATTGATTAAAGATACTAAGCTCATATTTTTCTTCATCATAAAATATATACAATTGACAAAGGTAAAAAAATAGGAATTACAATTTAAGTGAATTTCAGAGGATTAATGAAAACATTCCAATCAAAAATTTTAATTTAATTACAAGTATTTTTCAGTATACTCAATATTACTCAGTGAAAATAAAAGAAATAGAAAAGTAAATAGTAAAAAAAAAAAAATGACTGGAAATGGTAAATAGTAAAACCTCTAGATTGGTTTACCTAAGATTATGGTCATTAATATGTCCCTATTCTATACAGCAAGTAACATTTGTGTGAACTCTGTGGTGGGGTTTTTTTTTTTTTTTTTTTTTTTGGTGTCTGTGGGTGTAACAAGAACTATTAGTTGAAAGGCTAACAAGAAAACAGTTCAGTATCTTTTGCTATGGCTGTGGTATTGTTTCCAGAATTGGTTCCTTCTGGTGGGTTCTTGGTCTCACTGACTTCAAGAATGAAGCCATGGACCGTTGCCGGAAGTGTTTACATTCTTAAAGATGGTGTTTCCAGACTTTGTTCCTTGGGATGTTGAGATGTGTCCAGAGTTTCTTCTGTTCCGTAGGTTCGTGGTCTCCCTGACTTCAGGAGTGAAGCCCCAGACCTTCACAGTGACTGTTATAGCTCTTAAAAGTGGCATGGCCCGAATTGTTTCTTCCTTCCTGGGGTTCATGGTCTTGTTCACTTCACGAGTGAAGCCACAGACATTCACAGTGAGTGTTACAGATCTTAAAGGTGACACATCCACTCATTCCTCCTGGTGGGTTTGTGGGCTCTCTGGTTTCTGGAGTGAAGCTACCAACCTTCATCGTGAGTGTCACAGCTCGTAAAGGTAGTGCAGACCCAAAGAGTGAGCAGCAACAAAACTTCCACTCAGGAAATCCCAGCTAATTGCCACTGCCACCTGGTTTCCCCTGCCAGCTGCGGTGGCCTGCTTTTATTCCCTTATTTTGCCCCACCCACATCCTGCTGATTGGTTCTTTTTACAGAGAGTTGATTGGTCCGTTTTACAGAGTGCTGATTGGTCCGTTTTTACAGGGTGCTGATTGGTGCATTTACAAACCTTTAGCTAGACACAGAATGCTGATTGGTGCATTTACAATCCTTTAGCTAGACAGAAAAGTTCTCCAAGTCCCCACCCGACCCAGAAGCCCAGGGAACTTCACCTGTCAGTATTGACATAGCTACTTAAATATATTGATAACCCACTGTCAACTATTTCATTAAAAAGTATTTTTTTAAACTAACAAGTCGTTATGTAGGCTGTACTGCAGGACCTCTCCACCAAATAAAAATGTCATTTTGTGCTAAATAAAAATCAACAGTAAAAAACAAAAGACATCATAAACTGAAAAACATGAAAAGACTTTTCAGAAAGAAGTCTACAATCATATTAATTGACCTAAACTTGATATTCTTTTTTAATGTATCAGGGTTTTTTTTTTTTTTTTTTTTTTTTTTTTTTTTAAAGGCATAAAGTGAGTATGAAGGTAGGGAGAGAATAAAAGAGAAATAAAAATACATTAGCATTGTATCAAAATATGGAGATTGTCGCTTTTAAAATTGTTGCTGTCTTTGGAAATATCACCAAAGGTTATGAGAGAAACAAAAGCCTCACAGGTGGACTTCAGTGTGGAAACTCAATATTCGGACTCCAGCGTATGCCTAAGTGATCCACATTGGGCTCAGAGGGGAGCTGAGTCTCTACATCTGACCCAGGAGAGGAGGCTGGGCCTCAATGCAGAAAAGTGGCTTGAAAATAGTGCTTCCAGTAACCTGGGGTTTCCATGGTGATGCCTTTGGAGCATTTCACATCATTTCAGTGGTTTGAACATAAGGCAACCAGGGGGTGGTTCTGGACACTATTCTGCTGAAAGAAAAGCAATGCATTCTCTGTTTTGTATACTGGGACAGTAGGTACAATTTTATTTTTTAAAAAATCTATTGCCGAAGAACACAAATAAGAAAGAAAAGAAAATCACTATTGTGGTTATTTTGGCACAAAATATTTCAGTGGTCAAAACCTTTCAGAAGGCTAACTTCAATAGAAATACTTTGAAAACCAAAGAAAAAGTGTATCACACACCTCTAAAATAACTTCTATAAATATATGTCCTAATGCTGGTGCCCTTTATGAAAGATGCAGTGGAACTTGAGAGGCATGCCACTGAGGTGATAAAGGAGGAAAGAAGTAGATTAGACACATGGACCACACCTGCAGCGCTGTCCAAGGCATTTTCTGAGTTGGGGAATGATGCTGAATGCGATCCCTAAATTGGAACATCTTGGTTCAAACTTCAGTTCTATATTCTGTTATATATAAAATTCCATTATATATAACTTCCAATATATATAAATCCCAATATATAAAATAGATTAATTAATTAATCCCTTCTGTAAAAACAGGGATAATAATAATGCTTGATTTCTACTCTATACATTTTAGAATACGATTGAGTCTGTAACAATTGCACACTAAAAAGAATAAATTCCTGAGTTGATTTAAAGATAAAACATGAAACTTTATAACGAGCACAGTAACATAAACAAGAAGGCAGCTTGCTTCATCCAGAGGCTGCTTCCAGAGATATTAGAAATGCTCAATAAAAACTAGAATGTAACTGCTGTTAGAAGATACTCAGACCATTGAGATGGAAGTGGAGTTCCGAGGATGGGACTCAGAGATGAGGAAATGCAACCTGCCTGAACCCGCAGGCTGGAGATGTGCCTCTGTAGAAAATGAACCCTACATGCAGGTATCTATTTTTCTTTTTAACAGCTTTATAGGGGTATAATTCACATGCAATAAAATGCGTATCTCTAAAGTGTACAGTTTGACATGCTTTGATATATGGAACACCTGTAAAAACATCACCACACTCAATGGAATGAACACACTCTTCGCTCCAAAATATTTCTTTTGCTCTTTTGTAATTCTGCCTCACTTACACCCTCCTCCCCAGGCACCTACTCATATACTTTCTATTACTGTATAATTGCATTTTATAGTTATATGTAAATGTAATCATGTAAAATGTACTCTTGTCCACCTAGCTTCTAGCACTCAGCCTAGTTATGCTCATGGGTCTCCATATTTCCATTTTTGTTGCCGAGTAGTACTGCATTGTGTTAATCTATGACAATTTGTTTATCAATTTGGCTGGTGATGAATATTTTGGGCTGTTTTAGGGGTTTTTGGATATTATAAATAAAGTTGCTATGAATATTTATCTAAAATTCTCTGTATGGACCATATTCTTTTTTAATCTCAGATAAATACTTAAGCATGGAATTAATCATACAGTAGTTGTATGTGTAAAGTTTTGACACTATCAAATGGTTTTCCAAAATGGTTGGGCTTTTATATTCCCTGAGCACTTTATGAGAGTTTCAGTTCCTCTACAACCTCCCCAACACTGGGGATATTCATTCTACTCAATTTTTGTAGGTTCATAGGTGGATAGTGGTATCTATGGTTTTATTTCATGTTTAACTAGTGATTAGTAATGTTAAGCGTCATTTCATGTTCTTATTTGCCATCAGTATGCCCTCTTTCGTGAATTATCTGTTCATATGATTGCCCATTTTTTCCCTCTAATGCAGGGATGTAAATGCTATAAATTCTCCACTAAGTGCTGCTTTTGTCCACATACCCATAATTTTGGTAAATTGTATTTTGGTTTAGTTTATTTAAAAAAAAATTATCTTGAGAGACTCCTTCTTTGACCCATGGGAAACCTTGTTGTTTAATTTCTAAATATTGGAGAATTACCTGGCTATCCTGCTCTTACTTTTTAAAACTTAATACTCTTGTGGTCTGAAAACATACCTGGTGAGATTTTTATTCTCTTAAATATATTAAGGTGGGTTTAATAACACAGAATGTGATCTATTTTGTTGAATGTCCCACGTGTGCTTGAGAAAGGTGTGTATTCCACTGCTGCTGCGTGGTGAATACTGTACTGTTATGCCCAGACCGTTTGTTCCCCAAAGAAGACCACCAGAGTCCAGAGTCAAAGCCAAGCGGCAAGGATCTTTACTACAAGTTCGAACTTGGTCCCTCCATTCTACAGCATACAGGAGGGCCTCGAACAATGCGAGTGCTTGCTTTTTATAGCCCGAGGTAAACAGGATATGTAAAGTTACAGGGAACAAGGTAGTTCTCTCGGTTACTGCATTACAATTGGTTAACATTATACATTTAGCATTCCTTATCGGAGATCTCCCAGGTGATGTTTTTCTGAAGTTTGAAAGAAATATGGAGGAATGTGTTTGTGCTGGACTCAGGAAGTTGGGAGATATATGGGGGATGTGTCTCATTCCTTTCAGTACATGCCATCTAGGTCAAGTTGATTGATAATGCAGTTCAGAGAACCTGTATCCTTACTGATTTTCCACCTGCTGATTTGTTAGTTATGGACAGAAGGTTGTTGAGGTCTCCAACATTAATAATAATTTTTTTATTTCTCCTTAAGTTTTATCAGTTTTGCCTCATGTATTTTGACATTCTATCATTAGGTGAATATACATTAGGATTGTTTTATCTCCTTGAAGAATTAACTGCATACTTTATCAAAATATAATGCTACATTTTAACTCTGATATTTCTTATTCTGAAATAGGTTTGTCTGAAATTAATATTGCTACTCCAGCTTTCTTTTGATTAATGTCAATGATATTTCTTTCTCTGTCACTTTACTTTTAACTTTAACTTACTTTTACTTAAAAGTTAGTTAAACTAACTTTTAACATGTTTACCTTTTAACTTACCTTTCACCTTACTTTTAACTGGCTCTTTAATGTAGAGTTCTTATTGACAACATATAGTTGGGTCTTGATTTTTCAAAGTAATCTGAAAATCTCTATATTCAACTGTTCTATTTAGACCATTCCCATCAAAAGTGACTACTGGTATGGTTAGATTTTACGTGACTTTTAGCCTGGCCCTCCAAGCATCCAATATAGACTGTGCTATATATAGCCTTTGTTTTCAGAAAACCTGCAGAGGACACTCTCACTTCAAGAAATTTGCATTTGTTGTTCCCTGTGTCCAGAACCCTGTATCTTAACAGCCTTGATGGGCTACTTCCCCACATCATTGAAATTCAGCTCATCATTTTCCACTGAATGGCATTGTCTGGCTGACCTATCTAAATTGCAGTATCACACACCAATCAGGCCCCATCCCATGCTGCCGTTGATTTAGTATGTGTTTTATTTGCCTTTCACATTTAGCTTATATTTGTTCAAGTAAAATGTTGAATGAAAGTAGTGTTAGTGAGCAACCTTGTTTTATTTCCTCATTTGTTTCCTGTAGCTATGTTTAGATTCCTTTTTACCAGAATAAGAAAATGCCTTTCTCCCTATTTTGCCAAGTATTTTTTAAAGTTATAAATTGATATAAATTTAATCAATTGCGTTTCATGGATCTATTGAGCACAAGAATTTTTTCCTTCATTCTACTGATGTGATTAATGGAATTGTTTTGACGTTTAAATTTTAAACCAGGTTTGCAATTCAAAAATAAATTATAATTGCTTGTGATTCGTTTGTACAGATCAATGGAGTTAGTTTGAAAATATTTTATTTTGAATTTTATTATTGGAGATAGATCAGTAACTTACCTTTTAGTAATGCTCTTTCAAAGAGTAATGGTAACTTCTGGAGAACTTTGCTTAGGTTTGGTGATTTTCCCCAAATACTTGGTAAAATTCATTAGGAAAATTATGTGAAGCTTTGCATTTCTTTAATAGACATAGGATTATTGAGATTTTATTCTTGTGACATCAGTTTGTAATATTTTAAGACATTGCTCCATGTCATCTCATTTTTTAATTTTTTTATTTTTTGAGATGGAGTCTTACTCTGTCGCCAAGACTGGAGTGTGGTGGTGCGATCTCAGCTCACTGCAACCTCTGGCTCCTGGGTTCAAGCAATTCTCCCTGCTTCAGCCTCCTGAGTAGCTGGGATTACAGGTGCATGCCACCACAGCCTGGCTAATTTTTGTAGTTTTAGCAGAGATGGGGTTTCAACATGTTAGCCGGGCTGGTCTTGAACTCCTGGCCTCAGGGGATCTGCCTGCCTTGGCTCCCAAACTGCTAGGATTACAAGCATGAGCCACTAAAGCAGGCCCTAAACTTTTAAATGTATTTATATATAGTTGTTTATTATTTTTCTCATGTTTTGTATCTGGAGGCTCTTAGTGATATCCTATTTTTCACTCCTAATATTGAGGATATGTAACACAATGACAGTCTTTACAAGAATGGATTTTTGGCTTTTGTTTGTTTTACCTATGACACATATTTTCTCCTTTATTACTTCAGTTCTTATCTTTTATTATTTCCTTCCTTCTATTTTCTTTGGATTTAACTTGTTTCTATTTAATTTTAATTTTCTGAAATGTTTCAAACTTGCTTTATGAAGCAGCAGAAGGGCAATTTGGGGAAATATTTTTAGAAAGTAAAAATTAATGGGCATTTTTTTGGTACAGAGAATATTTTTAAATTATTTTCATTTTGTTAGTATCTTAAACAATAAACATTTAATGATTTTTAAACTGCTTCATCTATCAGTTATGAAGAAACATGTCAAAATGTTCTATGACTACGGATTTGTTTCTTAGTTCTGTTAAATTTATATACTTATGTAACTCCACAAGATATTATGGTTGCTGTTTTAGCCTCCCAATTTGTAGCACATTTAACATTTTATTTGTTCTTCACTTCAGACTGCGCCTATAACCTGCTATTTGGGATAATTTTCCTTCCATCTAAAATGTTTCATTATTGTTAGTATTATCATTATCATTATTATTTTGATGTCATTCTGCTGGTGAAGAATTCTATCAGTTTTTTTTTTCAATATTTTGTACTTTCCCTTCATTTTTGAAAGGTATTTTTCTGAATATAGTGTTCTTGAAATTATTTTTCTTTTATTATTTTAATATAAAATTCTATTGTCTTCTGGTTTCATTGCTTTGGTTCATAACCCAACTGTTAGCCATTTTGTTGCTTCTTTGAAGCTAATATGGCTTATCTTTAACAAGTTTTAATATTATTTTGTTTATTTTGTCTCAGTAGGGTTCATTAGTTCTATATTGTGTTTAAGTCATGAATTTGTGGCTGCTGAAATGTTACAACTTTTGGATATTTTAAAATGGTTGTCACATTACCTATAACTTCTGTCTCATTATTTAAATTGTTCTGGACTACAAATACATTATCAATTTTTTTTTTCACATTCTGTGTATCTCTTTCACTCTTTAAAGTTCATATGTATTGTCCATCCTTTTATATCTCCAAGTTTCAATCTAGTAATTTTTTTGTTCTATCTCCCTGTAATCTATTTTTGTATTTTAAGAGAAATTTCAGGTTTACAGAAATATGGAGTAGAATATATAAAGTTACCATATATTCTCTCTAAATCTGTGTACAGTTTCTCCCATAATTGACATCTTGTGTTGATATGGTGCAGTTGTTATAATTGGTGAACAAATATATATAGTTATTATTAACTGAAGACCATAGTTTGCATTAGGGTTTATTGTTGGTGTTGAACAGTCCTATGGGTTTTGACAAATGCATAATCTCATGTACTACCATTAGAGTATTATGCACATTTGTTTCATTGTCCTACAAATCCCTTGTGCTTCACGTATTTTTTGGTCTTTCCTCCCACCAATCCCCATGCAACAACTGATCCCCGTGCAACACTGTTTCTAACCTTATACTTCACTCAGAACATCATACATTTGGAATCATAGAATGTAAAATATATTCAGACTGGCTTCCTTCAACTGGAAATAAGTTTTCAGGGCAATATAAATATATACCAATAATATTTATTGGGTAAATATCTAGGTGCACAGTGGCCCGGTCGGTCACATGATAAGAATATATTTAGTTTTGTAAGAAAATGCCAGCTGTCTTCCAAACTGGCTGTACAATTTTGTCTTCCTACCAGCAATGAATGAAAGGTTGCTTTTCTTCACATATTTACCAGCATTTAATGTTATCAATATTTGGGATTTTAATTATTTTAATAGCTATTTAGCAACATCTCATGGTTGTTTTGGTTTGCTATTCCCTAATGACACACAATGTTGACAATCGTTTTATGTGCTTATTTCTCATTTGCATCTCTTCTTTGGTGAGGTTTCTGTTCACATACTTTGTCTACTTTTAATTGAGTTGCTTGTTTTGTTATTGCTGAGTTTTAGTAATTTTGTATTTTGGATACCAATCTTTTATCAGATATATGTTTTATAAATATTTCCCATAGTCTTTGGACTTGTCTTTTTATTCTCTTAACACTGTTTTATAAAGAGGAGAAGTTATACATTTTAACCAAGTGAATTTTCAAGTTTTTCTTTCATGGACAATGTTTATTTTGTTGTTGTTATATCTAAAACCTCATTACCAAGCCCCAAATTACCCTGATTTTTTATCATGTAATCATCTAGAGGTTTTATAGTTTTGCATTTTACCTTAAGTCCAATGATCCATTTTGAGTTAATTTTTGGGAAAGGAATAAAAAAATGTGTCTACGAATATCTAGGTGGTCTATCACCATGTGTTCAAAAGGTTATGCTTTCTATATTAGATTGCCTTTACTTTGTTCTTCTTCATTATTGTGTTGGCTACTCTGAATATTATATATAAGCTTATAATTAGTTTGTAAACATCTGCAAAGTAACCTGCTGTGATTTTGGTTAGCTTTGCTTTGAATCCATAGATCCAGTTAGGAAGAACTGATAGGTTGACAACGTTGAGTCTTCCTATCCATGTACATGGGATATCTCTGTACTTGTTTAAATCTTCTTTGATTTCTTTCAACAGAATTGTGTAGTTTTCCTCATATAGATTCTGTACATATTCTGTTAGATTTATAATTATTTCTTTTTGGGTGGTAATTTAAATGATAGTGTGTTTTAATAGCAAATTCAAGATGTTCATTATTGGTATACAGGAAATCAATTAACTAATGTATATTAACATTTTACTTTGAAATCTTGGTATAATAATTTACTAGTTCCATGTTTTCTTGTTCGTGGAGGTAAGCAATTCTTTCAGATATTCTACATAGATAATTGCATGATGTGCAAAAGAAGACTGTTTATTTCTTTCCAATCTGTATACTTTTCATTTTTATTTATGTTTTCTGCTTTCTGTGGTTTTAACTGAGCATTTTATGAAATACAGTTTTTTATTCTTTCTGAGCATATCAATTATATTTCTTTAAAAATGTTTCTTAGTGATTATCCTAGAGTTTACCATGTGTATTTGTGATTTATCCAAGTCCATTTTCAACTAATACTCTACTGCTTCATAGTCAGTGCAGTCCTTACAACAGAGTATTCCTAATATTTCCCACCCATCCCTTATAATGTTGTAGTCATTCATTTCACTTATCCATAAACTATAATTGTACTTTGTTTCTATCAGTATTTTAAATAAACTCCTATCTATAGAGCAATTAAAAATGAGAAAAATAAAACAGTTTAATACCTTCATCTAGACCTTCTTTATACTCTTTCTTTCATTATCCGTTCTTACCCATATTATTTTATTTCTTTCAGAATAATTTCTTTTAACAGTTTTTGCTATTCTACCAACAGCATTTTCTCACATTTATTGTTTGAGAAATTCTTCATTTCTCCTTCATTTTTATGGGATAATTTTACTCAGAACAGGATTTCATATTAGGAGGTCTTTTGTTTGGTTGGTTTTTTGTTTGTTTGCTTTACTTTCAACAGTCAGTATTTTGTTCTATTTTCTTCTTGCTTACATAATTTCTGATGAGAAGGTCAATATGATTCTGATCTTTGCTCCTCCAAGTGTAAGGTGTTTTTACTTCTGGTTTCTTTCAAGATTTTCTCTTTGTCTTTGGTGTTCTGCAGATTAAATATAATATGCCAAGGTGTTGATTTTTTGGTGTTTATTCTACTTGGTGTTCTCAGAGTTTACTGTATCTGCAGTTTGTTGTCTGTCATTCATTTTTTAAATATTCTTATCCATCATTGCTTCAAATATTTATCGTGGTCCTTTCATTATTCTTTTCTTTTCTACTAGTATTTCATACTATAGCTCATAGGTTACACCTTTTGTAATTGTCCTTAGTCCTTGATGATTTTGTATATTTTAAAATTATTCTTACTTCACTTTGTCTTTTAGTTTAAGAGGCTTTAAACTTAATTCTTTTCTTGGTCATGTCGAGTCTACTAATTAGCCCATCAAAAACTTTCTTCATTTCTCTTAAGTTTTTTTTCTTTTAATTTCTAGCATTTTATTTTATTTTTTAGATTTTCAATCTCTCTACTTACATTATCCATCTCTTTTTGCATGTTTTTCACTTTTTACATTAAAGCTCTTAGCCTATTAATTACAGTTATTTTATTTTTATTTTTATACTCCTGGTATTATAGTTACAAAATTTATGTCATCTATAAGTCTGGATCTGGTGGTTGCTTTGACATTTACAACTATGCTTGTTGCTTTTATTATGCCTTATAATTTTTGGTTGAAATCTAGATATGATGTACATGATAAAATGGACTTAGTTAGGACTTTAATATAAGGGTTTGTGTTTGTTTTGTTTATCTGACTGGGGTTAGTCTGTGTTTACTCTTTGCTGTAGCTGTAGTATTGGACGTTAAATTTCCACTGGTGTCTCCTCTAATGTCTTTGGATTTTTCTAGAGATCTGTTCTTAAATAATAGCCTCTGAGGCTTGTAGTTCTTATAACTGTAATCCCCTATTATTTTACAGCATCTGTTGATGTGGTGATCAGCTATGGGAAAAGGGAAAGTGTTCTGAATACCTGTGACTAAGTATTGGTTTTATCGAATGTATGTCCGTGAGTTTGACTTTCAAATGGCTTCTCAGATTTTTCTGCCCTTTTTGTCTTTAAGACACTGAAGGCTAGAAGGGGCTTGATTTGATTATTTTCCTTTCCTCATTTCAAGGAGTGGTAGGGCCTGGTGCTGGGTAATTTCCTTACCTCACTCACGCTTTGGTAACACCCAAGTCTCTTAGGCTCTGGCAAAATTCTTACTCTTTTGGACAAATGTTGCTAAGGAGAATAAAAAACTGTGCTTTTTTTTTTTTTCTTTTTTTCTTTTTTCTTGAGATGGAGTCTCACTCTGTCACCCAGGCTGGAGTGCAGTGGTGTGATCTCTGCTCACTGCAAGCTCCACCTCCCAGGTTCACACCATTCTCCTGCCTCAGCCTCCCGAATAGCTGGGACTACAGGCACCCACCACCACGCCCGGCTAATTTTTTTGGTATTTTTAGTAGAGACGGGGTTTCACCGTGTTAGCCAAGATAGTCTCGATCTCCTGACCTCGTGATCTGCCTGCCTCGGCCTCCCAAAGTGCTGGTATTACAGGCGTAAACCACTGCACCTAGCCACAACTGTGCTTTTTTTTTTTTTTTTTTTTTTAAAGTGTTTCTTTGCTCTTATCCCTGCTAGAAACATGAGAGGACTTCTATTCATTTTTCACAATCAGAACCTTCTGGGCTCCTGTAGGTAAAACTTAACAAAATTTCGGCTGACCCCGACTCAAGAGTGCCCTTCCAGCTATACTTGTTAATTCTCATGCTAGTCCACACTGAGCCTCCAACAATTCCTCAGCTTCTCTGTGTTTCCAATGTTACTGGTTTCAGTAGCAGGAATCTTCTCCTCTCAATAAGCTGTGATTCTTGGTGTCCCTCAATCACTCTAGTTTTTGGAGCAGCAATTTGCCCCATGCTATCAATTATCCAATGGATGTAAGATTTATTGATCTTAGTTTTATTTTTCTCTTTGTGAGGATGGGAGTCATGGTTTCCAAACTTTTTTATGTTGAATTAGAAATTGGAAGTTACAGTAATCTATTTTTAATACTAATATGCACAGGCTTTAATTACATATATTTTTCCATTTTGTTTAACGCTTTCTATTGGGTTTTAAATACTTGCATTTATCATTCACCTTGCAATGTTGAAGTCCATTTCTGTCAACTTTATTTTCTTTATACCTTCCTATTCATTTTCAATTGTCAGTTTTTCTCCTGATATTTTTGCCTTCTTGTATGGCTTTCTTAAAAATTGATGCAATATTTATAAATTGTAGAGATATACTGAGGTCCTGGACATTTTTTCAGTATTTATTTATGCTTCTTTTAGGCAGCCAGGGCAAGGCAGATCTTAATTTATTCAAGACTGCAATGTTCTAAATATGCATTTCAGTACATGTTAGGACATGTCTATTTCCAGGTCACTTTTATTTGAAAGATACTATTCTTCAGGTATCCAACAAAGCCTTTGATATTCACCTTGCCCTTCCTCCTGGGAAGGCCCTGATTTATTATTATTATTATTTTGGCCTCAGCAGGTCCCTGGGACTTAGAAACCCTTCTTGAATTTTTAACCTGTCAGCTGCTACTTTTTCCTCAAGGAGAAAGACATTAGCAAATCTTCTGCTCTCTTCTCCTGTCTTTCCTCATCTCATCAATTATATTCCTACAAATTCACATTATTTTGAAAACTCTTTATTGTCTTCAAACAGAATGTTTTCTTGTTTCACTTCATTTTTAATATAGAAATTAAGCTTTTCTTATTCAATAAAAACATTGGTCAGAAATATCTTATGATTTTGCCAATGGCTGAATTCTACTTAATGAATATTAATCAATATATAATACTATATAAAATTGTAAATCAACAGTTATTCCACTAATTAATTTAATTTAATTTGAACAAACCAAGATTAATGATATTTCCTTCCTTTTGTCAAATGCACACACATGATGAAGCTTCTGTGAATATTCAAAATGTGTATTTGATGACTGAAGTTTATTTTAACAGGATATCCGAAAGGAAGTAACTCATTCTCATACTTATGTCAAAAAGTTAACTTCAGATTTTGGAAACAAAACTGTTACCAGAAAGAAGTCCTGATTCAGACTCCAAGAGAGGGTTCTTGGATCTTGTGCAAGAAAGCATTCAAGGTGTGTCCAAAGAACAAAGAGAAAGTGAGTTTATTAAAAATGTAAAGGAATGAAAGAGTGGCTACTCCGTAGGCAGAGCACTCCTGAGGACTGCTGGTTGGCTATTTTCATGCTTATTTCTTGATAATATGCTAAGCAATGGATGGAGTATTCATGAGTTTTCCACGAAAGGGGCAGGCAATTTCTAGGCTGAGGGTTCCTCCCCTTTTTAGACTATCTAGGGTAACTTCTGGACATTGCCATGGCATTTGTAAACTGTCATGGTGATAGTCGAAGTGTCTTTTACCATGCTAATGGTTGCAATTAGCATATAATGGTCAATGAGTATGAGCAGAGGTCACTTTTGTTGCCAACTTGGATTTGGCAGGGTTTGGCCAGCTTCTTTACCACATCCTGTTTTATCAGTAGGCTCTTCATGACCTGTATCTTGTGACATCAGTGCTACCGATCTCCTGTCTTATCCTGTGACTAAGAATGTCTAACTTCCCAGGAAGTCAACCCACCAGGTCTCATTCTTATTTTTTTCACTCTGGTTTGAATGCCTCTGGCAAAATATGGCTACATTTGGCAGCATTTGTAATACAAAACAGTCTTTGTATTATAATTGAATATTGAATAATTGAATATTTCAAAATTTAAAATTAGTGTTATCTGTTGATCTTGGAACTTCACTATTAAGTAAATAATTTTATGAGAGATGAAATTGGAGAATCGTTGAATTATTTCATTGATATTAAGAATGTCTAGGTTTCACGAGACATTAATAATTCTTATAAGTAGCACCACTGGACTAGATGTCTTTAGATATTGGATGGTATTCTCAGGAACTTCTGATGCATATCTGTTGAAGCATATAATGTCCTTGTAGGCAATATGCATATAGTTACGTTGCCTGCTGCCAAGTAGATGAAGTAGCATGATGTCAGCCAGGTGATTAGACCATCCCCGAGTATAAGCAATTTACATTTATAAAGTAAAGTATGATTTTGAAACTGCTTTTGCAAAAATTGTATCTGTGAGAAAATTATGCCAGTGGGGGAGATCTGATTTAGCCAGTCTTCATCTTACCTTTAGCCTTCAAGTTGCCCTTAATTACTCCTGGGTTTATGCATGCTAACTTTGGGAGACATTCAATTTATAGTTTAAATGATAGTAGCACTTCCCCAAAACTCAATTGCCTTTGTAAAGCTAATGAGAGACCACCAGACTAGGATGATAGAGGAGTCTCAATTCTGCTAAGATGTAGACATAAGTAATTGCCAGCCATTATTCTGGAGGTCACAAGATATGCAACTTCCCCAATTACTCCTGTAGATAACATCACTATTGTAGAACCTAAGATTGGCTTTCTGAGATATTTTTTCAGTTTTTTTGTATGTCTGGCTACCAGTGGCTCCATCTGGACCCACCAGCCACTCCTATGGCCTCACCCAGTAATGACTTAGCTCACAGGAGGACCGTTTCCCACACCCCTGTGATTGCACGTTCAACCAATCAACAGCAAGCACCCATTGTCTAGGGTGCTTCCCCCAAACTTCTTTTGAAAAACTCTAGCCCCCAAGTTTCTTGGGAGGCTGATTTAAGTGATAGTAAAACTCCAGTCTTTTGTTTAGTTGGCCCTACCTGTGTAAAACTCTTTATTGCAATTCCCCTGCCTTGGTAAATCAGCTTCATCTGAGGAGGGGCAAGAAGAACCCACTGAGTGGTTACAATGTAAATAGCAATTCCCTCATGTTGAAGACAACATTTTAAATGCTAACTAAGAATTACCTGTGCTTTTCACAGGGTCACTAAGAGAACGATCTGAGATAAAGTATATGGACATAGTCTTCATTTAAAAAATATCAGTTACTTAATATTGGACTGCAACATTGAATTATAAACTTTTTACATTCATCTCATTTAGTCAGGCATCATCATCCATTCTAGAGTAAGCAATTATGTTTTTCTTCTGGAAACTCTTTAGGGAACTATTTAAGTGCTTATTGTTAACATGTCTTAAATCTTACATAGCAGCTTTGAGATTGAGGTCTAAAACATCAACAGCAAGATAATACCACACAGAACTCCCATCTCACAGGTCTCTGGATCTCCAACTATGCAAAAACTAAAAACTAAGCAACATTCCATGGATCCAACACTTCCATTATGCTTAAAGTTTGTCAATGTTGTTTTAGATAATTGGTCTACTCCACTTTCAGGAATCTATTGGTAGGTCTTTTATTTTCCTTACAGATTACTTAATGTCATGGAAAATATCCTCTTACATACCGTTTAAGCTGAACACTGTTCAATTTTATAATCTTAATGCAGTCAGAACTACAGGAGTCTCTCCCCAAATGTGGGGCTATACTCCTAGAAATTAGCATGGTTGAGAAAAAAATCTGTGTTTGGCAAGAATGACGTATCATAAAATAGGAGGTTTGGTGGGAAGTAATAAAGGCGTTACATATATAAGGGCACCTACACACACAGAGAAATTTAGTTTCAGAAGGCAGCTGCTTCCAAAATGAACAGGACATATTCATGTGACAAACCAGGTTCTGCCAGTAACCCTCCTCTTTAACCACCTTATATTTTTCAGAAAAACTTGGTGTACTTTTACTTTCTTCCAAGGGAGAATCGCCAAAAATTTTGGTGTTATGTAACTCTATCACTTTAAGCACTTTATTAAAACTATGTCTTGCTGGATTTAAATGCCATGCCTTTTTCCTTGAGATGCCTCCTTCTACCCAGTCCCTTAAACCCCTTTCACTAATTTCCTTTTATTTTTCAGATTTTAGCAAATTGTTTATACTTCCACATGACATTTTCTCAAAATTGCAGTTGGCCTTTGAACAATATGAGGTGTTGGGGTGACAGCCTTCCCTGCTGTTTAAAATCCGTGTATAATTTTAACTCCCCAGAACTTTAATACTAGTAGCTTACTGTGGACAGGAAGCCTTACCAACAATATAAATAGTTGATTAACAAATATTATTATTATTATTTTGAGACAGAGTCTTGTTCTGTCACCAGGCTGGAGTGCAGTGGCTCAATCTCGGTTCACTGCAACCTCCGTCTCCCGGGTTCAAGCGATTCTCCTGCCTCAGCCTCCCGAGTAGCAGGACTACAGGCGCTCGCCACCACACCCACCTAATGTTTGTACTTTTTAGTAGGGACGGGGTTTCACCATGTTGACCAGAATGGTCTCGATTTCTTGACCCTGTGATCCGCCTGCCTCAGCCTCCCAAAGTGCTGGGATTGGCCAATTAACAAATATTTTAATGTTACATGCATCATCTGCTCTATTCGTAAAATACAGTAACCTAGAGAAAAGAAAATGTTCTTAAGAAAATTATAAGGAACAGAAAACATTATTTGCAAGGCAATAAGTGGAAGTGGGCCACAGTAAGTCTTTATTCTCCTTGTCATCACGTGGTGTAGGCTGAGGAGGAGGAGGAAGAGGAAAGGTTGGTCTCACTATCTCAGAGGTAGCAGTGAAAGGACACAAAGATAGATGTGTACCCGCCCCCCACCCGCTACACCCTTGTTCTGCTCTCTAATCTTTGCACATACCAGAGATTTCGTAAGTTCTGTGAGTACCTGGTTTTCTGCACGTACCAGAGATTTTGTTTTGCACATACCAGAGATTTTGTAAGTTCTGAGGCAAGGTCACAAGACGTGTTTAAGTAAGATAAACTCTTGCTGCCATAAACCTGCTCTCCCGCCTCAAAGTTTGAACCAAAATATCAGAAATGGCAGGAACCAATCAGAGTTAGCCAAATCGCCTTGTTCAAACACTAGCCAATCATATATCTGATTTGTATAATAACTCTATGCCCACTTTTCTTAGACTATATAACATTGTTCGGAGCTGAGTGGGGGAGCTCTCCTGCCCGTCTCGTTTCATGAGCGAGGGAGAGTTCCAGGTTCGAACCTGTAATAAAGATCCTTGCTGCTTAGCTTTGACTCTGGACTCTGGTGGTCTTCTTCGGGGAATAAACGGTCTGGGCATAACACAGAGACAGAAAATCCATGTACAAGTGGACCCATGCAGTACCAACCCTTGTTGTTCAAGAGTCAACTGTACTATAATGCATAGGCGCTTTTTCTTGCCCTGCTCTTCTAGACATTGCTATCAATGCAACATCATGGTTTGCACTACATTGAGCATATTTAAAAATGACTGAGGACTTAAACGTTTGTGATACAAATCCACTGCTATATCATCTCAGCACTATTCCTGGAAAAACAAGTTGCTGAACTAAAAGTGGGAATTCACCCAAAAGTCTTGTGAAATCTATTGATGGGTCTAGTGTGATCTACCAGATGAGGCTAGTGTGATTCTGAGTGTTTGTTTTATTGAAATGCAAGGTGGAGGTGGTTTTATGGAGTTCTAAGGGGACATCTTGGTCTTAAAAGTGTAGAGCATGGACTCTGACTCAAATGCTGCTTAGATGGCCTTCTTCTGGGGACTTGTGTATATACAGAGACAAACAGCAGACAAAAGCCAAGACAAAGAGAAAAGCGCATGAGTGATTTGTTGCCTGAGGCCTGTTCAGAGCTGGGAATGGAGGCTTTCTTCTTACTTTATTCACCCTCCAGGCACGACCTAGGTGAAGGTAGCAGGGAAGGCAAGATCACCGTCAAACTTCAGGATTTAACCCGTTCAGGACAGTAGTCCACATAAACACTGGCAAAAATATCATCATTTTCATGTATGCTTTGCAACCTGTGACATCAATTCATGGGATGAGATGAAGTGGACTGAAATTGCAAGGTCAGTATGGGTGATATTTAAAGACAGTTTGGTGACACCTGGCATTTTTCAGAGCAATGGGGTTTTGTAGGTTAAAAGTTAAATTTGAGTAATTACAACTAACTTAGTTCACTTCGTATCTTTTGAGTAAGCCTAGAAAAGTTGCGTTCTTTATAATAAATTATTTTGTTTATTTACATAGTGACTTTACAAGTATAGTGAAAATTGTTCATGTTAAAAAAAGATAAGTCTCCCAATTAATTATTGGTTTCTGATAATGTGTAATCCAAAAATAAACTTGTAATATCTAAAATAATTAGCTGTTATCCAGAGAAGCTTCAGTGTTCATGTTTATTTTAGTGCTAATCATTTCCTCTCTTGATACAGTGTTTGTCTGATTAAAACATTTGGACAATGTGGAACTTTAGGACATATAAAAATTATATACTTTATAATTTTTAACATCCAAAGAGCGTGGTTTCTCGAGCAGGAATTTGTATAGTTCCATCTTAACCTCCATAGTTTAATTAACCGTGCATTTTTCAAAGTCTGGATATTTGTGAGGTTAGACCCAAATTTTTACTGACTTAATAAAGTTACTATTGTGAGCCAATGATATTCCTGATCAACAGACACTTCTTTTCCAAGTAGGCATTTGAGGTTCTACCATCCTCTTGTGCCATAAATTCCTGAGCTTCCATAGAGCAGAACAGGAAAGAGTGGGTGAAGGCACATCCCAGAAGCAACTCATTTTGCATCATTCATGTTTCATTTTGACAATTCATCAAACAGCCTCATACCAAAGAAACACGGACTAGGACATGTAGGCCTTGGGTGGGCAACCATTTCCTAGCAACAACTCTTCCATTAAAAGAGTAGTACAAAATTCACTGTTTCTGCCCTACAAGTATCCTACTTCTTCACTTTCTCCAAAGTCCCAGAGGGTCAATGGAGCATTCATCTTCATTAGTATGAAGGTATCAGTAATGCTGTTGAGGCTCCTTGTCCACACTGTTTCACAATGCCGGGGCCAGAGCAGAGAACCATGTCACAAACTTAGTGGGATGGACTGAAATTATGATGGATTCAAATTTCAGCCCACTTCTGAGTAATGAAGGAAGAGATAATGATATTGTTCTGGGCTCAGAGACACCAAGATGCCGTTTTGTCCCCATCAATTCTCCAGAATCCAGCAACACCTAGTGAATTAACAGAAACATACATTCATAAAATTATTTGTGTTAGCATGTGCTCACATTCAAATATTCTATCAACTGAAGCATTCTTTGCCCAGAATTGCTCTGTTGCTTCTTTTGAAGTCCAATGAGTATCATAGTATTTTATTTATTTTATTTTATTTTATTTTATTTTATTTTATTTTATTTATTTTGATGGAGTCTCACTCTTGTCGCCCAGACTGGAGTGCAGTGGCACGATCTCGGCTCACTGCAACCTCCGCCTCCTGGGATCAAGTGATTCTCCTGCCTCAGTCTCCCAAGTAGCTGAGATTACAGGTACACAACACAACGCCTGGCAAATTTTTTTGGTATTTTTAGTAGAGACGAGGTTTTACCATTTTGGCAGGCTGGTCTTGAACTGCTGACTTCAGGTGACCCACCCGCCTTGGCCTCCCAAAGAGATGGGATTACAGGCGTGAGCCACCGTCACCTGGCCCCAAATAAACTTCTTTTAGTTCTATCTTGCCACTGGCATTTCCAAGTACATGCTGTTAGACTCCCTCCGATCTTAGTTTCTTGCCAAAATCATGTTCTTCCTCAGCTATTGCATTACCAAGTCTTGGCTTACTCCAATGACTATACAAAAATCATGGTTGCCAACTACTTTCTCATTTCAATATTTGGTATGCTACTTTTTCATCCTCAATTGAAAATAGATTAATGAGAAAATGTAAATTTTAGAAAACAATATTAAAGAGAAAGCAGAAGATTACAATCAGGTGACTAATCTGGTGCCACACCAATATCCACATTAACAACAAAATACTAAAAGTTTACCATTTGACAGAGAGTAATGGAATTCTCTGAGCCATACCCGTCTTTGAAGAAATATTATCCGGCTTGAAAAGACATCTCTATCTTTAGGCAAGATCCAATGGCTGGTTGTTAAACATGAGGTCTTGGAAGAATCATTCTCAAAAACAAAACAAGTGTCCTTTCTGAATATTGGTACACCCCCAAATCTGCTACTCTTTGCTTCAGTAGCTTACTATTATTTTGAGTCCTCCCAAAATAATGATTGTTATTAAAATAGCAACAATTATTATACAAATAATATTCATAAAACATAAATTTTATGTTGAGCTATCTGCTAATTATTCACAAATATAAACGTACCATTAATATCTTCATTTAAATATGGGCAAGTGGTGTTTCTGACTGCATATTTAGGTAGAAACGCCGACTTTTATTTCATGTGTGTAAAGCAACTCATGCTCATTTCAGAAATCATTAAGTGAAGAACAGAAGAGTTAGAGTAATGCCATTGGCTAACAGGTCTTGCAAGGGAAGATTTTAAGCCTATTTATGAAGATGCTTGAAAGAAAGTGGTAATAACAAATAATTTACCCAAATATGTATAAAAAGGACTTGTGGAAGGCATGGAACAAAAACTACCGGTCCTAGGAAACCAGAAAGTACCTCATCTGTTTATCAGTTAAAGATAGAACCCAGGAAATGAACAGAAAAGAAGTTCATGTCTTCTAAGACTTGGGGCATGGTTCTCCTGCAGTAACGTCTCTAGTAGGAAGGATTCCTAAAGGTGCACTCCTTCCTCCAAGATTTCTGTTCCCTGGTTATTCAGTCAACTATTAATCCCAGTTTTTGAAAATGGTTTCTATGCTTCAGGTTTCAAACTGACTTACTGCTTTTTGTTTGTTTGTTTCATTTTCCTTACCTCTCTCTATGTAAAAAATTGCACATGCATGGCCAGGTGCAGTGACTCACGCCTGTAATCCCAGCACTTGGGGGAGGCTGAGGCAAGTGGATCACGAGGTCAGGAGATCGCGACCGTCCTGGCTAACACGGTGAAACACCGTCTCTACTAAAAATCCCCCCCCCCCCCCCCAAAAAAAGAAAGAAAATTAGCTGGGCGTAGTGGCGGGCGCCTGCACTCCCAGCTACTCGGGCGGCTGAGGCAGGAGAATGCCGTGAACCCAGGAGGCAGAGCTTGCACTGAGCAGAGATCGCATCACTGCATTCCAGCCTGGGCAACAGAGCGAGACTCCATCTCATCATCATCATCATCATCATCATCATCATAAAATAAATTACACACACATAAACGTCACACACACACACGGAATATATACGCGATTGTGAAGAAGTTGTTCCCTTTACCTAATTCTAAAGTGAATTTTCATAGTTTCAAGTTGTTATTTTCCATTATCATGCGTTCCTCAATGAGGACAATGTATCTCTTCTTTGTTTTACCTCAACAGAAAATGTCTGTGGCTGTCTTACAGCTCTAATGTCTGACATTTTATTTTCAGTGGTGATCAGGTTTCCGACCAGCTCTGGCTGTGCTAAAGGAGATGTCCATCCACCCCAGAATCCTTCCTGAGACTAACGGGGACAGCCATGGATGCAACCCACGAGCCAGTCGTTTCTGAGAAGATGGACCCCTGGAAACCTCATGTTCTATCTGAAGCTGTTTATGTATTTAACAGGAAACTCAAAACACTTCCAGAGGCTGAAGATAGTTCCAGGACCAATGTTTTTGTCATCTTCCCATAAACCAATGTAAGACAAAAAACGCTGACATATAACGTGCCAGTTATTCCCGAAGAAAGCAAAATTAACTCCATATATTTTAAGGTGAGAGGTGACAATGTGCTAGCAGCCCTCACTCTCAGCGCCTCCTTGGCCTCCGCGCCCACTCTGGTGGTGCTTGAGGAGTCCTTCAGCCTGCCAATGGCACCGCACCGTGGGAGCCTCTCTCTGGGCCGGCTGAGGCCAGAGCCGCCTCCCTCTGCTTGTGGGGAGATGTGGAGGGAGAGGCACTGGTGGCAAATGGGGCTGCGCTCGCAGGCCAGCGAGTTCCGGCGGGCGGGGGCTCGGCAGGCCCCGCATAGGGAGCACACTGAGCAGCCGCCGGCACCGCCGTCACAGGGCAGTGAAGGGATTAGCGTCCCGGCCAGCAGCCATGGGGGAGGTTGCGCCGGGTCCCCTAGCAGTGCTGACCTGCCAGCGACACACTCAAATTCTCGCAGGGCCTTAGCTGCCTCCCCTCAGGGCAGGGCTCAGGACCTGCAGTCTGCCATGTGGGAGTTCCCCTCCTCCAGTGGGCGCCCTCACAGCCTGAACCTCCCCCATGGGTGCCACCCCCTGCTCTGTGGCACCCAGTCCCCTGGACAGCATACGCCCTGCGGCATGCAGGCCCGGCTAGGGACTGGCGGGCAGCTTCGCCTGCAGCCCCTGTGCAGGATCCACTGGGTGAAGCCAGCAGGGCTCCTGAACTGGATGGGGACTTGGAGAACATTTATATCTAGCGGGAGGATTGTATGTGCACCAATCAGCACTCTGTGTCTAGCTCAGGGTTTGTGAATACACCAATTAGTATTCTGTATCTAGCTAACACTGTATCTAGCTAACTAGCACTCTGTCACTCTGTCTAGCTCAAGGATTGTAAATGCACCAATCAGCACTCTGTCAAAATGGACCAATCAGCTCTCTATAAAATAGACCAATCAGCTCTCTGTAAAATGGACTAATCAGCAGGATGTGGGTGGGGCCAGATAAGGGAATAAAAGCAGGCTGTCAGCTACCCAGCCGCAGCTTGCTCCAGTTGGCTTTGACAGTGTTCAAGGTTGTTGTTTCGCTCGTTGCAATAAATCTTGCCGTTGCTCACTTTTTGGGTCCGCCCTGAGAGCTGTAACACTGACAGTGAAGATCTGAAGTTTCACTCCTGAAGCTAACGAGACCAGGAACCCACGGGGAAGAATGAGCAACTCCAGAGGAGCTGCCTTTAGGTACATTCACTACAAGGTCTTCAACGTAACTCCTGACTGTCAGACCATGAACCCACCAGAAGGAAGAAGCTCCAGAGACATATGAATGTTTGAAGGAACAACTGGACACGCCATCTTTAAGAACTGTAACGCTCACTGTGAGGGTCAGTGGCTGCATTCTTGAAGTCAGACCAAGAACCCACCAATTCTGGACACAAAGGGAAGTGGGTTCAATTTACAGACTTAGGTGTGTAGAAGACACCTGGAAGGAATAGAAGAGTGTGAGGCAGGCAGCCACTCAGTGCTCAGGATCACACCAAGTGTCAGGAAGGCATGGATGGAGTGCTCCATCCGCTGCCCTGGCGCAGTGACACTTCCCTGCTGAAGCTCCCCTTACAAGAGTAGTCTTACTCAGAATGATTCTGGGCTGCTGCTGGACAGTCGCACCCTTGTGGTCATCCTTGCTGGTAGAAAGACCAGCTAGAAGAAAACCTCCCGTCTGCTGTCTGCATCTCCTACCAGTGCTTGTAGCTGACACATAGGGTTTTCATCTTGATCTTAACTTACGGAGAGATCTCCATAGAAAAAGCAGATTTTATCTTTCTATCTTCTATTGTGCAAGAACACTCCACTAAAAAAAGTAAAAAAATGGCCGGGCGCGGTGGCTCAAGCATGTAATCCCAGCACTTTGGGAGGCCGAGACGGGCGGATGAGGAGGTCAGGAGATAGAGACCATCCTGACTAACACAGTGAAACTCCCTCTCTACTAAAAAATACAAAAAACTAGCGGGACGAGGTGGCGGGCGTCTGTAGTCCCAGCTACTCGGAAGGCTGAGGCAGAAGAATGGCAGTAAACCCGGGAGGCGGAGCTTCCAGCGACTGAGATCCGGCCACTGCGCTCCAGCCTGGGCAACAGAGCGAGACTCTCAAAAAAAAAAAAAAAAAAAAAAAAAAAAAAAAAAATTTATACGTGTAATCCCAGCACTTTGGGAGGCCAAGGCGGGCGGATGACGAGGTCAGGAGATTGAGACCATCCTGGCCAACATGGTGAAACCTCATCTCTACTAAAAATACAAATAGTTGTGCGTGGTGGCATGCGCCTGTAATCTCAGCTACTCGGGAGGCTGAGGCAGGAGAACCGCTTGAAACTGGGAGGCAGAGGTTGCAGTGAGTCAAGATCATGCCTCTGCACTCCAGCTGGGCAACAGAGGGAGACTGTTTGAAAAAAAAAGTCCAAAATTGAGCTGAATGAGCCAGTCTACATGGTTCTCCAGTCCACACTTTACTGTTTCAAAGACTCTTGACTTTCAATATGTGCATTTTCTGTGCACTGTCAGCTCTCAATTTCCCAACACACGGTGTTCCCAGGACAGCCGCATCCGTGCCCTCCATACAAACAATTCTCCGTTGGTATGTATGTTTGTTTGCTTGCAGCCTTAGAATGAAGAAGAAATTGTATCCAAAAAGACATAATCCAAACACAGTTTTCTACTGTGGTATTTTGCCGCATCTTTGATTCAATTTCAGAGAATACACGATGTCAAATCTGTCTCTCTCCTGCATTGGGTTCAGCTAGGGCTTTTCCTTTATGTAGGCTAACAGGGACATCAGACACATCTTTTCCTTTAATTTTTCTATCTTCAAATATTTAATTATTATGGTAAATTGTAAGTTTTGGCAATAGCTTGGCTATCAATCTTAATTTAGTGAGTTGTAGGTTTTGTTTCCTTTGTCTTAAAATACGTAGGTGTTGGAGAAGCTCTATCAGGAGGTGGTTTCTAGGAATAATTTAACTCAAATGTCCTATAGGTGTTATTTATGGTAATTCATTAAATATGTATGTAAACAATCCTCATAAGATTTCAATATTCCAGTAGTAAGTTTAAATGTTGTGGAAGCTTTAAGCTCTCAGAAATAAATGATGCAAACAGAGTAATATCTATTACTAACAATTGTTCTCATAGTTCTGTGGAAAATATCTGTGTTTAATTATCATTGAATCACAATTAAACCTATGGCAGACCCTTCTGGTAGAAAGAGGAAAATCAAAATATACTTTGTATATCCTCTAATTAATCCACAGTGGCTACAAAACAAAGAAGTGGAAAAGTGGCACAATAAATCTTTATTGCTCCACTATTTTTTTTTCTGACACAACCTTGTACATTATTTAGGAGCAAAGATAGGGCATTTTTGGACAATGGGAGGAACTGAATGAGTTTTAATTTATATTGGCCAAGGTCTCCTTCAATCTTACTAATTGAATAGAATTTCTGAATTACAGAGTTATTAATGTTTCTTATCATGATTTTTCATGGATTTTCAGTTATTCAATGAGTTTGGATCCACTGTATTTTGTAAATGCTCAAATTTTCATAAATTTTCTGTTGGGAGTTCCTTCAAACTGGGTATTAGGTTCTTTGCTGTTATCCCATTACTACTTAAAAGCACGTTTACTTTGTGGTAAAAGATACACCAGGGTCTGATTGAACCTTCTGTTCCCCCAACTGGAAATCAATCATTTCTCAAAGGAGCTTATATTAAACTTATTGGGAAAAGGTATTACAGGCTTCAATGTGGGTACCGTTTATTGCTGGTGTGCTCATTATTGCTGACATGATATAGCCTTCGGGCTATTTCAAAGAGAAGAGCTAGAAACATCTCTAATGTATATCTATCTCTATATTTATTTTTAAATCTTGAGTTCATAGTGATATTTACCATCAGTTAAATGTGAGACATAACAGTATCTGTTTCTATGATGTTTTAATTTTAACAGTTTTTCTTACAACATTGACTGCTAACACCATTTACATAATACCTATAATAGCTGATACATCTACAAAAAAGCGTAACAAATAAAATTTAAAATTTGGATTTATTCTTTAATGAATCACAGTAAGAGTATATGGTGAAAATACTTTGTTAGAAAGTTCCATGAATTAATCTTTTCTTAGAGTGGTTTTGCAAACAATTTCATAAATAGCTGGGTTGATTTATGCAGCAGATCTTGTTACGGTTCCCAGTGATTGTCCTTCTCCACTCCCCATTATTGTGAGATAATCACATACCTCCTCCAGTTGTTGTGTGACTTGCAGAGTTTCTCCCTGTGGAAACACAGTAATTCTACATCTTTGTGGTTAGGCGTGGCCCTGTGATACACTCTGCCACTGGAAGTGACATGAGCCACTGTTGAGAGAAGAGGCTCTGCCTTTTTGCTCTTTCCTCTATCAGGGGAACATCATACCTTTCTTACTGGCTGTCCCTTCAACCTCAGGGCCCACTGTACACAAGATATACCTGGCCTGCAGTCCGGTGAAAAAGGAATAAAAGTTTTAAGCCTATGGGATTACATATACTTATAGAAATATAAATATAGTGAAGTCTTACATCCAGTTGTGTCCTTGCTACCCAAACTCTTCTATTTTCTCTTCCAAGATGCCATTATTTCTATTGGTTTTAAGCTTAATCTCATGGTGTTTGTTTTGGAAATTAGGCAAACATGCAGTATATTAACTCAAATGGATTGATACGCCCCCAAATAAACTGATAGTGAACTCAATAGACTTAAGCTCTTCTAACTTGCTCTGCTCTAACTTGCTTACCAGGAAACTTTATGAGCTACACTTTTGCCTTATGAGTTTAACTAACTGCCAGGATGAAATGTATCCTGTGAAATCCTAGTACAAGTTGTGCAAACAAATTGGGAATTATAGGACGGTAAAAGGGGTTCTTCAAACATGATCCTTGAGAAGTTCTAGTCTTGTGACGATCCCCAGTACCTATGGGAATGGACGCCCTTGGGCCTTCCCTAAGATGACTGCTTCTCCTTAAGTGTTTTCTCTAAGCACATCGCCAGTTAATATAATGTCTCCTGAGGGAAGTCTTGGCCTTCTTCGAAATAGTACCATCATTAAACGGGATCATTCATGGCAGAGCAAGCCTAGTTAACTAGTTCTTAATCTGATTGGATGGAACAAAAATGCAAATTATCTTTCTAAGCAAAACAACATGACAAGAAACCATTGTTTCCCCTTAATTTCAACTCCATTTTCATGCTTAAGACATGAGGAGGGAGAAGACGTTTGATTTTCATTGAGTACAAGGTTAAATTTGGATAATGAGTATAACATGCTTAGAAGAAATTGTGGTGTAATCTTTTTCAATAAGGTGATGAGGATAGAAAGAACTATTTTTGTCTATTCTAGATTGAGACCGTTTCTTTACAATTGAAAAGAGAACTAACTGCAAAGATTCTGGAAGACGATGACTTCCCCAATGCATCTATTTTGTTTTATTTTTTCTCTCTCCTATACTGATTAGTAGTAAATATCCTATAATGTAAGAGTCTTTTATCCTGAGAACTCCAAGGAGATAAGATGAAAAAGGAAGAGGGTAGGGTGAAAGAGTGCTGGAAAATACTGAAACAGGAAAGCTCTAAACAAGATAACAGATTCATTCACGGAGGTTCTGACGGGGGTTTCTGTCAGCAGGGGCTGCCATAACAAAATAGTACAAATTGGGTGGTTTAAACACAGGTATTCATTTCCTCACAGTTCAGGGAGCTGGACATCTGGGATTCGGATGCCAGCGTGGTTGCGGTCTGAGGAGGGCCCTCTTCTGGGCTCACAGAGGCTGCCTCCTCTCTGTGTCCCATGTGACCTTTCCTTGATGTGTGCATGGAGAGTGAGCAATCACCTTTTCCTTTTCTTACAAGGACATCAGTTCTATCAGATGAGAGCCTCATCCTTACGACTTTATTTAAGCTACTTACCCCCACAAAAGCCCAATTCTCTAAATACAGCCACACTGAGAGTGAGGACTTCACCATAGGAATTTTGGCAGAGGTGGGCTTTGGGGGAGGGAATGCCACAATTCAGCCCATATCAAAGGTTTTGGCATGTGAGACAGAAAAGCCCACACTGGCACATGGAAGGAGTAACACCTAGATATTTCATTTTTCTATCATTTTTTAACCTTTTTGTCTAATGATGAGAACATATCATTATTATTTTAGAAACACACACATATCTGGCAAAGCTATAATAGGAAATTTAAAAATACATATGTATCATGACACTAGAAATGCCTGGTAAAATAAAGATAGACATTACAATTCAATAATTGGTAACCAGACACCTGGTAAAATAAAGGTAGACATTACAATTCTATAATTTTTCAAATTGCAATGAGACCAGAGTAAAAAGAAGAAGACTTTATGTGACATTTCATCTTAGCAAGGAAAAAAGGTGAGAGGAGATAACAACACTTAGAAAGATTATTTAAGGTTAGAAGAAATAATTCCAATTACTTTTCTGAAATTAATAGGAAAAATTATAATCAATGAGTTCTTAAAATTGTGTGAAGATAATTAAAGGTTCAATGGAAAAGGATTAGCATTTATACCCTGAGAAAATCTCACAGGTCCCCTATAATTTGATCGTGACAGAGTTAGTGGTTTGATATCAATCTGAGATCACTTGCTTTTAGACTTAAGGGCATATTTACTATCAGTGTAGATCCAAACATACTTTAGAAAATGTTGACAGCCGATAACATTTTTTGAATGGTTTCAAGGTCAAATGTTTCTGGAAACTGTTATATTACATTGAGAATACATTTTAACTATGTACAATTTAAATATATTAAAATTGGTAGGCTGGGCAGGGTGGCTAAGGCCTGTAATCCCAGCACTTTGGGAGGCCGAGGCGGGCAGATCATGAGGTCAAGAGATTGAGACCATCCTGGCCCACATGGTGAAACCCTGTCTCTACTAAAAACACAAAAATTAGCTGGGCATGGTGGTACGGGGCTGTAGTCCCAGCGACTCAGGAGGTTGAGGCAAGAGAATTGTTTGAACCCGGGAGGCAGAGGTTGCAGTGAGCCGCGATCGCACCACAGCACTCTGGCCGGCAACAGAACGAGACTCCATCTCAAAAAACAAACAAACAAACAAACAAAAGAAATTGGCTCTATTATGTAGAACATTTCTGTACTTACAATGTGATGCTGTTGTAAATTTTCAAGAAAGGGTATAGCATGCAGCCTTATCCAAACTTAACCACTAGGAATCAGATTTTCAGGTGGGTCTCTTTAGTTGTCTCAAATGGTTCCAGAAACTCTGAATTATAATTATGATTTTTTTTATTCCTGGAGAATAGAGTGTTTACATATTTGGTAATACAGACAATGTAATCTGACCATATTTAAAAACAACATTCTACTCCCAAATTGCTTAAACTATTTTTAGAGAAACAGGTCATGTATAATAGACAAAAATCTAAGTCTGCCATTTCCTGACAAACTTGCATGCATAGTTTACCATTTCTCATGGAAGAAGGAAAGGCCATTTTTGCAGGGAATGTATGGGAGATACGTGAAATAAATGGGAACTTTGTTGAGGCTTGAAGATGGGCACGTGACATGTGAGAGGACGCTGGCACTGGTAAGGGAAGAACAGGATTGGTGAAGCAGGCAGAATACCTTAAATGAGAATCAGTCCCCTTAAATCTGATTTCATTTTTTCTCTGATCACTCTTAGCGGAGAAACAATGCTGAAACATGACCCAGAGCATGGGATTTCAAATCAGACCAATGGAGCTTCGCTTTTCATTTCTCCACTTCCAACCTTTGTGAACATCACTTAGCTATAGCTCTGCACCTCACCTGCAAATGGGGGTAATGATAGCAGTCAGTTCATTGAGTTATTGGAAGATTAATTAACGCCTTTAAAGCACCTTTCTAGCATTGGATCCACCTAAAGTAAGTGATTAATATATGTTGAAATATTATTATTACTGTAACTCATCACCTTGTAATCAGTGCATATTTCTAGCTAACTAAAATCACAGTGATTTCTTTAGCTAAAATGAATTATTTTACTGAATATACAATTCAGATAGCACACTTAAGCATTTTTCACTGAAGTATTTTGTGTTTAACGGTTTCCTTCCTTTGTGTATATACATATTATAAATTATATACATAATTATTTATGTTTAGTTTGTTGATATTTAGTATCTAGAGAGAGCCTTGTATTGTTCAGGCATTCCCTCTTGGTTTCAAATTCGCTTCTTCCCCGCCAGTGTTTCCTCTTAAGGATGTGAAGAGGTGTCCTAATTACAAGTCAGGACGCATACCCCAGTGCACCCCCTTCTTCCCGTGCTGTTTGCCTTCAGTGCCCCACATCAGTGCCTTGGACCCATTTGACTTCCTTCATCTCTGCTGACAGTTGTCTTTTTGTCTTACATCAGGAGGTGCACTGTGAAAAACCTCCCCTTTGAGGAAGCTTCAAAAGTCACGTTTCTTTTCTTGAATAGCTCTTTTTTCTAGTTACATCTTTTACAAGTATAACCTATCTTTAATCACTGCATGACCTTGACAAGATTTAAAATCACAGAACGTTATCACTCACATGGACCCATGGGAATATACAGTTGAACCCAATATGGAAAATTTCAATCATTCCTGAAAAATGTCTGTGCAACCCTTGAGTGTATTTCTGCAGTGACAGAGTGCTCCATAACTCAGGAGGCAGCAAATCCCATTGTGGAGTAGCCTTAAGAGCATCCTATATTTAGCCAATGTATGCCTCCCTACAACTTTAACCTGGGTAGTAACTCAGGGCTGAGTGACTGAAAGACGTACTGTGGAATAAGAATGCACTTTCCAGGTCTCCAGACAGATGGTAAAAGAAATGCAGTTTTCATCTCTCAATATTCTCCTGTACTTAACCATGGTAGTTTCTGATGAGTCATTGTCACTGTTGGAAGTGGCTTGAATTGGGCCTTCTGCATCTCACCAGCTGTGGTGCACTCCAAAGCCTATTTTCCATCCATCGAGTTCTGTTCGCTCAGGCTTCGCTGGTTTCTATTATTAATCACTTATTTCATCTGTTTTCCAATTGCTTTACAGAGTTGCCTCATTTTTAGCTAGCGGCTAAAATTACTCAGCAGGTCTGTAGTTTCTTCACTTATAAAAGTGAGATAATAGGTTTGAATCCAACTTTGTACAGCAGAGGACATTATTCAAATCTTAAAGTGCTTAATGTGTCCACATATACATCAATATATTATTCAAAATTATATCATCACATGAGTATTTAAATAAATAAATTTAATATTTTTACAAAAGTAAAAATGTTGGAAATTACGCTCAATTATAGTAGTTGTTAATGTCTTATAAATATTGTTGATATCATTTTCATTGTTGTTAGTGTTTTATAAATATTAATCATGTAACATCCTTCCAGGAAGGAGCCATTCGTATTACCCTTTGACAGATGAGGAAAACTGATATATGGCAAGAAAAGTGGCAGAGCTGATGTTTGAAACTGAAATTTCAGGTTCTAAAATCTTTGTATGCTTAACCTTTAGGCTGGATTACTTACTGAGTTAACACAATAATACCCACGTAATGAGTACATGATACATGCTCTTTGGCATCAGGAAGAGGAAAGTTGGGAGTTTATAGGTAAGAACAATTGGGTGTCACAGAAGTTAGTTGATGCATGTAGAATACAGAGAGATTGTGAGGTCCTTCTCAGAAAACTTTGCCTATTGTCTCTTCCACAGGATAGCCAGGCGTGCTGAACACTTGAGTTTTCAGTTAATGAGAGTCCCCATAGGTGTTCCTTTCCTTGCATTTTCCTTGGAACTGAAAATCTCTAAAGTTCACTTGAAAGAGGTTTTAACAAAAGCTTAATACAAGGCTTTGGATATTGAAGTAACAACGACCGACTTCAACAAATGCTTGGAAAAGGAAGTTTATCTAAACCTTTCAGGCTTTGGATAGAACTTTTGAAATCAAAGACAAATAGTGAAGTTCTCATATTTAAGACATTCTTCGATGTTAAGGATAGCTCAAAATTCACTTACTTCTCCAAAGGTTATATTCACAGAAAGTCATTTTCAAAAGAAATTAGGTACTACTTGTCATTGAAGTTCTTAAGAGCAGGAAATGCTATTTGCAACCTTTGACATTGTGCTGTTTGTAATTGGGTTAATATTACTGTTTTGTACCAGAAAACTAACTACACTTTTCACTGCTGCTGAAGGGATGGCTTGATTGGTAATGATCTGGACTATTTTTGCTGAACGTTTTCATTGTGCACACTTAGCATGCAGGGAGTCTGAAAGCAAGAAAGAAAATCAGTGCAACCTGGAATGCAAGATCGAATTTTACACTCTGGTTTTTGTTTTGCTACACATCCAGTAAGCAGCAATTCAGATATTTAGTTTATTTTAATGTCATGATTTTATTAGAAACTAGGAATTTTTTTTTTTTTTTTTTTTTTTTTTTACTTCATTGTTAAATTTGAAATAAGTACATACTCAGTCCTTCTAAATGCAATTAGGAAAATAAAAGGCTCTTTTCCCACTGAGTTACACTATCACTTGAGAAGTATTACCTTTAGTAGTGATTGTTTGGTTTGTTTGTTTGCCTTTAGAGACAGACTCTCCCTTTGATACTCAGGCTGGCCTCGAATTCCAGAGCTCAAACGATCCTCCTGCCTCAGCCTCCTAGAAGCTGGGACTGCAATCATCACTTTGATTGGTACACCCCGATCTTTGGAGGAAGTATGCAACAAAGCCTCGTGTAAGTCAGTCACAGTGTTAAACTGAACCCAGGAGATTTCACAGGTAAAAAAAATTGACTCATAAAAATCCAATAAATCATCTTAAATACGAAGTTCAAATTTAATATATTTATTTTAAAAGTTAATATTTGGGAGATAAATGTTTTACCAAACATAACTTAGTAATAACTTCTGCTTGTTAATTTTAAGCCAAAATTGAGAGGTGGTTTTATTACAGTAATTTTTAACGATGTCTAAGACTGAATAAGAGTATCTGATGATTAGCTAACCCATGAGTAAATTTAAAAAGGCAGTAACATTTCCCAATTAATAGCACAATGAACTGTGGCTTAACAATTTTCATATACTAGATATACTTTTCCCACATCATGGCATATAAATTGTAAAGATGAAATTGCTAGCGCTCTTCTCTGTTGAAGAGGAATTTTGGAACATGCAAATGCAGATGGTACTGGATAACCTCCAGTCTGTGGCTCCATCTTGCTATATAAACTCTTCTAAAATTAGTGGAATTCTCATAAGAAAAAAAAGGCAAGTCCAAAGTGAAGTCACGTTACTTGCTTGCCTGATACTTCAGGACATGCAAAATTGAAATAATATATGGTGTTCATAGTTAGTGTCAATATGTCTATCACATAAGAGATGCCTGATTATTTTTAGACACGGTTCAAGCAGATTTAAGGACTTTATGATGAAAGCTGTTATGTGCCACCCAGTTCTCCCCTCAGCTTCTGGGTGTGCTGCCAGATGACTGTCCTCAGGTGCAGTCTTTTTTTTGGAGGGGGGGAATGCACAATTCCAAGCTCACAATTTCTTTCACAAGCAGCCGACATTCATTGTCTGATCAACCCATAAGGTCAAGAACCAGATGCTTCACCTACTCCAAACCACTCGCCTGAGGCTCACTCAGCACTCCCCATGCGTGTGTCCTGGGTCATTTTCAGGACTGCACCACAATGCACCGTCTCCCCATGCCAAAGCCTCCTGTCTCTTATAAGGCAGTGATTCCAATCATGCTTCCTCATAAGCATACTGCGCACTAATTTTAATCTCAGATTTTGCTACCTGAAGGACCTAACCCATGACACTTGGTGCCAAGAATGGTCCAAATAAAGGAGAGGCTAAAACGGAATTTTGGAGTTCGACCAGCTGCCAACCAGCTGGCGATAAAAACCTCACTGGTGGCAGGTGGAGCACAGAGAGGCCCTGGCACAAGCTAACAGCACAATTACTAAAACATTCACTGGCCGTGGACCAATGTTATACCACTGGCAAAAACTGCACTATCTGGTACAACCTGGTGTTGAAGAGAGATGTTGAAAATAGTTACCATAGGGCAGTGGGATTGAGTGCCTACTGCTAAGCTTGAGAGTGTTTGATTGATGATTAAAAAGTAAATGTGGAGACCAGAAGGCCCCATTGATTGCATATAAAGAGACTCCACTCTCTTAAAACTGGAAGGCAGAGAAAGCTGAGGACCAGACCTAGAGCTTAGTGGGAAAAGTAGCTGAGCTTCAAAGAAGAAAAATCCTCACCGTGGCAGCTGTGCCATGCAAGCAGGAGGCTTGTTGGGAAACAATGACCCTGACATGTAGAATGAGCATATCTGGGTTGATGCTCTAAATATTTTGAATCCCCAGGTTTCCCTGAATCCTCTAACTCTGCAAAAGTGGCATGCTCCTTCTTATGAAAAGAGTGCTTCCTAGTGGGGCCAGGAGTTTCCCATTGCTTGATAGAGATGTCTGTTTTGAAAGACACCATGAGCATATCACAGTTCCCTACTTTTTTCTCCTGGCAGTCAGGAGGGTTAATTTATAACAAAATCAAGCTGTTTATATCATATAACAGCAGCTGTCATCTGGTAACATGATCGAACGGTCTCTTTAAGGGCACAGTTCATGCTCCAGCCAGGAGACAGTGCTTTACCAGAATGGGGCGCTATCATTGAGAATGTAGTATGTCCTTTAAATCAGTGGCAGCTATATGGCACTGCTCCCTGAACAAGTAGAATGCATGGATCCAACAAGCAAGAGATCAAAATAAAAGTCTCCCTACTCACCATCGCTTCAAGTGATTTATTTGGGGACTCATGTATTTTATCTTTGCAGTTCTGTGTTCCGTAAGCTTAAAGCTTGTTGTTACCAAAGCAGGTTTGCCTCTACGAGGGAGACATTAAGATTCCCCTTGACCTAAAAGCTAAAGTCACTGTCTAAGCCTTTCAGAGTTTACATGCCGGAGAACCAGTAGGCAAAAAGAGTCAGTAATGTGACAGGTGTAATTGATCTTGACTCTCAGGAAGAGACAGCTACTGGGGGGCAGGTAGGAGTACACCTGACACCTAGGTGGTTTACTTCGGCTTCTCTCGGCAAGTCCTTATCTAACTGAAGAATACGTGGTGACCAGGGGCTTGGATGCCTAGGGGAATAGGGGTTAAAATCCAGCTCACATCACCAGATGAGCCACCAAGACAAACAGAGATGCTGGCTGAAGATGAAGGGAGTCTAGATTGGATATTAGAGGAGGAAGACCCTGAGGATCCAGTGCAGCCTTGACACCAAATACAGAGGCAGGTCCTGGAGGTCTTTCCAATGACCTTCCTCTGATAAATGACCGAGAGAAAGAAAGGCTCACAGAATTCCTGGGGGTGTGCTCCCAGATCTTACACAAAGAAGTTAATAAGAAGGTGCACATTGTCCACTGTGATGGGGACTATGGTCCATCAGACTGATCCCTCTGCAGGGCTTCCACATTCATGTTCAGGGAGTGCTAGCAAAAGGCATCCCTCAGCTATAAGCCCTCCACAGAAAGAAATGGACTCTAGTGAAGATAACAGCCTCACTCAAGCTCATTTCTTCTTCCAAAGACAGCCAGGAGTTAATGACTGATTATCACAGGGACGTGAATGCCCTGTCCTATCACCTCAATTTGAGGAATTCTGAAATTTCATCCCCAGCTCCAGAGTTCCCTATGCGATTGGCTGAGGACTTCATAGGACTACATAGCAGTTCAACTTTTCCCTCTTTCCAGTCTTGATTCCTTCTCTTCTTTCTTTAGGGTATTAATCCTAAGAGCACTCCCTAAAAAGACCCTGCTAGCTAATCTCCACAGCAGAGTCTGCTTCCCAAGGAAACCAAACTGTGCACTGACTTCTTTCTTATGGAAATTTTTATTCTATCCCAAAACTCTTGCTGGGAACATCCAGAAACTGTTTCATTTCGGTTACGGTAATTTTCTATTCTAAAAGTTGCCGTGTCATTCTTTTTATAGTTTCTGTATATCTGATAAGACTTCGTCTTCACATATTAAAACTATTTTCTTATAGTTCTTTAAAACTTTTATAGCAACCACTTTGTGTTTATCTATAAAGAGTTTAAAGTTTGCTTTATATTATTTTTTTCTTGACCGTAAGTTACATTTTCTTTTTTCTTTGTAATTCTGGTGATTAAAAAAATATGAAACATTTTGGGTAACACAATCAAGTGTAAAGAATTAGAACCCTTCTACCCATCCTCAAAAAATGTTGATTCTTGTTTTAGCAATCAGATCAGTTAGTCAATTACTATTCAATCACCTTGAACTGCGTAAACTTTTATGCTTGGTTTGTGAAAATGTGAAAATCCGTAGAAACTTCAAGTGTTTTATAAGCCTTTCTAACTTTAAGAGACTTAAGCTCCAAATGTTAAAGAGATCTCTGAGATCTCTTTAAACTTTATTTTAGGTTTGTTACAGTGGGTGTAGAGTAGATTTTGCTCTAGGGCATGGTCCATGCTACCTTTCTAATCACTAATGGTTGCCATGGGTGTTAATGAGATCTACAATGATCCCAGCATTACCCTAAGTTTACTGTTTCTCAAATCGGTGGCACCTGCTATCTGGAATACCTTGGGTGGCTCGTACAGCGTGTATGCATGTGTGCATACCTCTTTAACATGAACTTGCAGGGGATCTACACATGGGCTTCTGGGGCTTTCTACAAAGCTATTTTCTTTGATCCCTCCTCCAGGCCGCTCCACAAAAATTCCAACTGCTTCAGCTGCAATATAGTCTGATCTCTGCATTTTCAGTTTCACAGGATCTCTGTGATTTGCTTTTTGCCATAGAGTCAGTAAATTTTCCCCCAACAGAAAGCTGGTGGTCATGGGACTCATCATGTGAGTTTCTTTCTCTTCGAGGGCTGTCATCTTGCAATGATCATTTTTTAGTGCATGAAAACACTTGCTTCATATGTTTTGTCCGGTTACATATTTGTTTGTTGCAGGAGGGAGAGTCTTGTTCTGGTACTTCATCCTGAAAAGAAGCAGAAGTCTGAGAGAATGTATCTCTGTACATTTTTCCTGTTTCAATCTTAGGTTTGCATGAACATGTGAATTTGTTCTTTTCTTTCCCCAAAATAATAATAACAAATAAGTTGCAGAATTATTTATTCCATATTAAGTTGAAACTTTCTTGGCCAGATACGTGTTGATATTTGAGAGATAACATCTTGTGAGGAATGCAACTAGATTAGGAGTGACACCTGTAAGGGAAAGGTAAATGCGTGTTTTGGGATAATATGCTAATACTATCAAAGGGTTAAGAGAATATATTCTTAGTCCAAATATAAATATTTCACGAAGTCTCCCCAGACTTCTTCTTAAATCAAAGCATAACCAGTCTTGTTTGCTTACAGGAGTCCTTTAACTTATCAAACATTCTATTATAGTCCGTGTCATAGGGAAAGTTTTGTTTTGTCCTGTTTTTCCTTGTTGTTTTTGATACTGGGTAGCCAGTCTTATATAACAGCATATTCAGTCTGTTTATTCCTGTCTCCTTTTGAAATAGAGATACCACACAAATGGTAATACTAGAAGTCTTGCTTTGCTCACTTAAATGCGGAGGGCTGCCAGGAGTGATGGTAGAAGGGCATTACTGGTTGAGAATATCTCATCCTCCAAGATTTCCATCTCTGAATCAAGGGGAGAAATTATAAGGCTCTGAAAATCATGACGGAAGATCAGCAGTAGCACCAAATACACAAATAAATTCATGCCAACTAAAATTTACAGGGATGTTCGGGTTTTTCCAAAGACTCTATCTTTTTCCACCAGTGACAAGAACAAATGTCAAAATATAGAAAAGAATCATATACCTGAGAAATAGCCCAGAATCAGTGAGTATGGAAGCTGACACCTGAGTGATATAAAGAACAATATGGTGAAGCAGTGTGTTGAAAAACGCCTTCTGCTTCCTTCTATTTGCTTTGCTCTGCTTCCATTTCAAATAAATGATTTTGTTACCCATTGAGGCTTATACCTCTGCCTCCTCAGGATATCTGTCCTCAATGTCCCCTCTCTTCCACTTGACACTTGTCTGTCTAAATGTGGAGTCTTCAGAGGGGGAGAGAGAGAGAGAGGCAGGGGGATAGAGATGGAGTAACAGAGACAGAGATGGGGAGAGATAGTGATAGAGAAAGTGAGGAGGAAGTTAACAATATAAACACCATGACATCGGCAGTAAAGGCATTTCCTTAATTTTGGCTTTGAGAAAGTCTCTCTCTTCTTCACCAGCCTCTTGACAAAACCAATAAATAGCCCGGTTATCTTCTACAAAAAGCTTGAGTGGCATCAGTAAACCCTATTAGGAACTTGTAGGAGAGAGCAATTAATTCTGCCAGTAATGAACAAAGGAGAGAGACTGTTCTCACAGTTAATAAAGATATATCTGAGCCTGGGTAATTTACAAAAGAAAGAGATTTAACAGTTTCACGTGGTGGAAGACAAAGGAGGAGCAAAGTTATGTCTTACATGGTGGCAGGCAAGAGAGCTTGTGTAGGGGAACTCCCTTTTATAAAACCATCAAATCTCATGAGACTTATTCACTGTCACGATACTCCTGCAGCATTTGAAGAGGCTGGTGTTGGAGTTGAGCAATGAAGGGTGTGCCCAGAGTAACAGCTCACTTGGAAGAAGTGCCGTTTTTGTTGATGGAATTCATTTATTCATTCATTCATTCAACAGTTATTGAATATGTATTTAAATTGCCCCAGACAGTGGGAAAACAATGCTGATCAAAAATAAGTATTTTACCTGTATTCATGGAACTTGGATAGACTGTGTGATAAATACTTAAGTAAGCATGAAAATACAATGACTAACAATTTTAAGAACCATAGAGTTGAAGCACAGGCTACCATAAGATTAGTGACAGGGAAACTGACTTACCCTGACACTCTAGCAAGGCATCTTTTATACGGTGAGATTGAGTTCAGATGTGATTATGAGAAGCGTTATATTCGTGAAAGGAATGGCATTTGTAACACCACAAGCAAAGACTACATTGTAAGTGAAAGGGAAATGTATGTAGACTGGATGTCAAGAGGGGCCAAACCATGCTGGTTACAAGGCAACATAAAGACTTTGGGGCATATATTGAAGAATTTAAATAAAATGTAAAAATGCCCAATCAAATTTACATTTTTTTAAAGTTCACTCCTAATGCACTATGGAGAAAAAAATGGTGAATGAAGGGACAGACAGACTTCTTTAAAAAAGCTTGTTCAGAAAGATTGTAAGAAAATGTGATGGTTTGCCCTAGGTGACAGCAATGAATATAGAGAGACCTGAAGAGATTAGCAAGATATTTTGAGGGTGAATGGAAGTGATACCATACTTTTAAACAGTTAGAAGGGAGACAGGGTGATGGAGAAAGAGTTACCACTGGCACCCAATTTCTTTAAGTATGACAGGTATTGGTGTTATTTACTAAGACAGAACTGTTGGAGGAGGTGTTGGTTAGTGAGGAAGAATGATACGGTGGTGGATGGTAATCAACGCGGTTCAAGTGTTAACTTTGAAGTGACTGTGAAAATGGCAACAGTACACGTACAATAACCATTGCTTCATCTTCTCTGATGAAGATGTCAGGCTAGATCATTATGATAGGCAACACTGAACAGACGGCCATTGGCATGTGGCTACAATAACCTAAGGAGAGAATGTAGGCGAGTGTGCTTGGGCACTTCACCATTACAACGCTGGATGAAGGAGGATAGATCTGTAAAACAGAATAAGAAATAATAAGTAGAGAAGCAAATGAAACATAGTAGTGTGGTGTCACAGAGTTCAAGTCATAAGAGTATTTCAGATAATATGGAATAGGTCAATGTGAAAAAAAGCCAGTGAAGAAAAAATATTCAGTCATTCTTGCAGAATGAAGTGGGTAGTGTTGTCATAATATAGGGTGTACCCAAGATTCTGCAGATTCTGGAAAGACTATAAGAGTAATTGCACCACTATGAGCTATCAATGTGGTATTAGTACATTCATCATGTGTTATTGTATTAGTACATTCATCATGTGTTATCTTTATTTACCCCTCAAAACAGTCATATGATCTGGGGATTATCTGTTCTGTTTTGCCCATTGGAAACAACACCTAAGAAGCCAACACTGACTTATTGCACAGCCTGGTCAAAGTCTCATGAATGCCATGAAAACTCTGTCTAAGTGGAAAGAAAATGAGACTATTTCCTTCTTTCAGTTTATTGGAAAAATGGGTGCTGGGGAATTCGAACTTATCCTCACTAGCTATTAAAATGGGATAATTCCAAATGAGAGGGAGCCTCAAATTAGCAGAGGAAACTGATGGCAGAAGTGGATCATTGCCCTTTATGTCTCCACAGGAAATCACTTATTACCTAAAAAGTTGCTTGCAAATGAGAAAGATAAGCTCTTTTTGGCTCCTATTTAAATATTATGCTAAACAGAAAAAGTTGATAATCTATGTATTGCTTGTTTTTAAAGAAAAGATGGAAGCATATCACTTTTTGTTAAATGCATCTATTGTGCATTACACCCCTAGTATAGAGAAAGCCCATATCAAGTCCAAGCAACAATGAACAAATATAGTCAGAGCGTGTGGGAGCAGCTACCTATAAAGATTCTGTCCTCCCAGAGAACATCCCAGGCATGGAAGTGACACACTGCCTACCAACTGCCTACATTTGATTTTATAAACATCCTCTTTTCTGTGAGTAAACCATGTATGTTGGTTTCTTCTGTTATTTTGTGTGCAAATAGTCATCATTAAAACCTATCTGTAATTTCAGTGTGAGAATACAGGTCTTTTCCAAAGAAGAAAGGGAATAAAAATTCAGATTTGGAAACATTCTATATAAAATCTTGGGTCTCTGCTTGGGTATATACTAGATGTTTAAACTTAGGAAAATGATTTAATTTCTTGGAAGTTCTGACTTCTGATCAGAAAATGAAGATAGTAACATTTTGCAGATGTTTTTGTGTTTTATACATGTAAAATACTAACATAGTACCAGTCACATGACAGACACTCAATAAATGATAGCAATTGTTTTCATTGCTGCTACTGTTTTTATCACAGGATGAAAAACTTCCATTTGTGCTTTACGCAAGGATGCTCCCTTTCCAAACAGGCAAAAGAGTAAAAACGATCCCCATGACTTATGAAAGACAGCTTTTTAAAGGTTTGCAGATATTTTTTAAACTGTTGTCCTTCTGCTAAAGATAATTACAATTCTCCTTAACCTACTATTACATTCTGAAATATATTCTGATTACCAGAACTTTAAGGTCCTTTGTATCTGCTGTATTTTTCTAGAAAATAGAATAAATAATTATTATGGAATGGCATATTATGCAGATAAACATTTATTAGAAGAGTTAAGGATAGAAATTTTATGTAGTTCTGTAATTACCTTTATTAGTATAGAAATCGACATAGGAATCAGCATATTCCATAGGAAATATGGAATACATTCTGGAAAAGATTTCTGGCAGAATTATTTTCAATAATAATAATATATTTATATCAATTATATATATATCTATATATTGATATATACAAAGAAAAAATAATATATTTAACTATTTAAAGATAAATTAAATATTGAACATATTTTATAATAGGTATCTATGTTTAAAGATGCCTATGGCAATATTTGCCAAAGATGCTATAGTAGTTTCTAGGACTGTTGTAACAAATTGCCTCAAACTGTGTGGCTTAAAACAAAGAAGTATATTCTCTCCCAGTTGTTGCCATTAGCAGTACAGAGTCTAATTAAGGGTGGAGATGCATGTCCTGCGGCTGTACTGGGGACCAATCCCTCCTCTCCCTCCTTGCAGCTATTCACGTTCTTTGACTTGTGCATCTCTCTGCTTCATGGACTTTCCTGGGTGTGTCTCCACTATGTATCTGTCTTTTTTTTTTTTTTTTTTTGAGACGGAGTCTCCCTCTGTCGCCCAGGCTGGAGTGCAGTGGCGTGATCTCGGCTCACTGCAAGCTCTACCTCCCGGGTTCACGCCATTCTCCTGCCTCAGCCTCCTGAGTAGCTGGGACTACAGGCGCCCGCCACCGCGCCCGGCTAATTTTTTGTATTTTTAGTAGAGACGGGGTTTCACCATGGTCTCGATCTCCTGACCTTGTGATCCGCCTGCCTCGGCCTCCCAAAGTGCTGGGATTACAGGCGTGAGCCACCGCGCCCGGCCAGTAGCTGTCTTATAAAGATATTTGTCATGGGATTAGTTAACCATTGGTTAGCTATTGGTTAACCTAGGATCAACTCCCATTTTCCAGAACCTTAAGTATGGCTATGAAAACCTTTATTCCAGATAAGGTAACATTCATCGGTTCCAAGGATTAGGACACAGGCATATGTTTTGCGGGTAGGGGATACCATTTATCCCATTCCATATGCTACTGGATGTACTGTGTTAAAATGTGCTCTGGACAAATGAATTTTGGATTCACTCCATGCTCTATTGCCCTCAGTGAGATTCACATTTGGAGAAATAAAACATCCTAAAGTAAACAAAATGGTTTCACTTTTTTCAGTACGGCAGATACATACTAATATATTTGGAGGCACTACTGGACCATGGAACACATTTTCAACAACACCAGCCAACATTCACACATACAAATACATCAGGCACAGAACCTTAAAAAGGTATGTTGTTAGTTTAATCTGGACCTACTGAAGTAACATAGGGATTTTTTGTCTGTTTTTTTAGACAGAGTCTGGCTCTGTCGCCCAGGCTGGAGTGCAGTGGCACGATCTCGGCTCACTTCAGGCTCCACCTCCCGGGTTCACCCCATTCTCCTGCCTCAGCCTCTTGAGTAGCTGGGACTACAGGCGCCCACCACCACGTCCGGCTAATTTTTTGTATTTTTAGTAGAGACGGGGCTTCACCATGTTAGCCAGGATGGTCTCGATCTCCTGACCTTGTGATCCACCCACCTGGGCCTCCCAAAGCACTGGCATTACAGGCGTGAGCCACCACACCTGGCCAACATAGGGATATTTTTAAAAGAAATTCATCAGTAACATTTATGAATGTAGATAGTTAAAATTATTCCAGTAATCAAAGTCGTTATTTATTATTGAAAATTACAATAAACTATGTTGTTCTCAGTCACATCCTTAATTGACAATGAATTACTGAGAGTGATTTATTTCGTCAGCAAAAATTATCCCCAGAAACATTCTTTACAACAATTGCACCAAGCATAACCCCATGAGCTTCATTTTTCCCACTTAAATTTTTATTTTGGCATCACTAACCATTAACATGTAAGCTAAATTTAAGCTGAGGACCACCTCACTTTAATCCATCCTACACACACTTAGGTGAAGGGACGCTATACTTTTCTGAGGTCGATTATTGGTCAGTAAAGAGGGACTCAGATATTTCACTGCATCAGCCGAATAATTATTTCTCCACCAATGATTCTGCTCATTCACTTCCTCTAACTCCTTTATTCACAGTGTATTGGAGTCTCTACAATGTACTTTTTATGGTGATCCTAACAGTTTTCTCAAGGACAGACATAATGGAGAATCTGCCCTAATCTACCTCTACATGGTAGGATTTTGTCCTCCTTTCTTGTGATTTGTGTCTTCTCAGTGTGTAGCAGAGCTAAGAAGGTCATTAGAGATAAGCAGCAATTGAAAAACACTGGTAGTGTAGCATTTGCATTATGGATGAGATGTTAAGTATCATTTTCTCTGTGCATTCTGTTTAACTCAGTACAACAGATATTAATAGAATTCTATGTGCAGTGCCTATGATAGGCTAGAACAGGGCTCACTGCTGTAAGGAACAGAGATACATAAATAAATGCTGGCAATTGATAGGGTTCTGGCTTTTCACTTCTTCCACTTCCTCGTCAAAGATCTGACTGATGAGCATGGCTAAGTATTTGGTAGCCTAATAGAAAACAGATGACAATTTGGGTTGTCTGTGCAAGCACATGATAACTGCAGTAAGCAACTTAAATGGCAAATTTATCCAGGCCTGGGGCTAAAGCAGAGGTCTTGGGTCACATAAACAGGTGTGCCCACAAAGAGAAGCAGAGTAGTAAGTGCAACGAAAATATAAAACAGCTACATAAGAAGAGAAAGATAGTAGATCAGCCACTCTTATTGTAGACACAAAGAACAGAGTGAAGACAGGCCTCTCCCACAATCTCAAAGGGAGGCAGAAGAAAGGGAGAGCTTGTCAAAGGTGATCTTGCCTTGTTGTACACTTAGGTGGTAATGCCAGTGGTGCACTGCTGTTCTGGACATGAGGCATGAAGGAGGGTGGATGTGCTCAACTTTTGTTATTGAGGCACAAAGTCCTGAGCCCCATGGAAGCTCTGATCTGCTCTTCATCTCTATGGCAAAAACAAAACAAAACATTCCTTCTAAAAGTTCCCAATGAAAGACCACAAGCGCAAATTCCATGTCCTTAGTCTTTTACAGGATAGAAATATGAGAAGTGATAGGTAAACTCCTTCTCATATGCCATTCAATTGTAAAATTGCATGCATAAGTAAGTACTATTATTATTACATTATATTTTGGGTAATACAAGGGAGTCTAATAGGAGTTAGTAATCCTGATTGCCACATGCAAATTACTCTGTAAATTACAATTCAATATGAACGTAGCATTGGGAACATGTGTGTAAGGATCAGAAATAGCTGAGGAAAAGCACTGAATACTTTTATCTATAGGAATTTCACTAAAACAGGAAACTCTATAGGACATTTCAAGATAGAATATTTTTCAGAGATGGTGTTATCTGAATTAGGCACTTTAAATAAGTCTTATGTAATTAACTTTATTGGCTGACTTTAAACATTTAGTCTATTTCAATTCTTTCATTGACTGAATTAAATACTCTTTAATAGCATCTACATTAAGCAAAGGACAAACAGAACTGGTATCAGTGGCAATGGTCACCTAATCTTACAATTCTCCATGCCTAAAAGCTGCCTTCTTCCATGCTTGAGACGCCTATGAGTTTACAATGGACACTTCTACTGGAGCATGGATTAGAGGTGGCTCTTTGGATATCCTTACATGGAGATAGTTGTAATGCTAATGGCAGCTGTCAGTCTATCTCCCATACCCTAGATATTCATAAGTGCTCTTCATTTTCTGTTCACCAAAACAGAACTGTGTTTTCATATTCTCATCCCCTCAGACCTGTAGTGTCTCACAGGGGGTGGGGGTGAAGATTATTCAGTGGCTCATTTTTCTCTAAGTTTTTTCTTTTTTCTTTTTTTTTTTTTTAAGGAGGATGGTTCAAGACATTACCTTACCTAGTTAGATAATTTAATGAATGGAAATACTCTTACGAAAAAGTCCAATTGACAATATCTTATTAGGGTTAATAATTTTGAGCCAGATATATTCACTACCTTAGCAGTACCTTAATACCATTTTTCCCCCAAAGGATAAAAAAAATCTTAAATTTCCCTCAACAGCTTATAACCCAGCTCTCTTTGCTTAATCCCAACTTCTTTACTTTTATGTACTGAACAATAAAACTTTAAGAAATGTGCAGTTATCAAAATTTGTTGCAGAAGATAAGAAATCTCATCTATATGAAAAATCAGAGAAATAGCATTGTGTATGTGCATACATGTGTATTTCTGCGTGTTTGCACAAGCATGTATGTTTGTTGAACAGCGCTGGAGACTGAGATAGTATGAAAGAGATTCTGCAGATAAGAATGAAAAGTTAGGAAGAGTCATTATATGAAAGAACTTATATCCATGCAAATGGGCTTTAAATAAATTGTAATAGAACAATCAGGGTTTGTCACAAACAGTTAAGAATGAAAGTTGGTTTGTGAAACCTTTGTTTTATAATAGATGACAGATTAGATAGATTATGTGTGTTTATACTAAGCATAAAATGTACTTCTTTTTATTTTTATTTTTTATTATACTTTAAGTTCTAGGGTACATGTGCACAATGTGCAGGTTTGTTACATATGTATACATGTGCCATGTTGATGTGCTGGACCCATTAACTTGTCATTTACATTAGGTATATCTCCTAATGCTATCCCTCCCCGCTCCCCCAACCCCACAACAGGCCCCGGTGTGTGATGTTTCCCTTCCTGAGTCCAAGTGTTCTCATTGTTCAATTCCCACCTGTGAGTGAGAACATGCAGTGTTTGGCTTTCTGGCCTTGTGATAGTTTTCTGAGAATGATGGTTTCCAGCTTCATCCATGTCCCTACAAAGCACATTAACTCATCCTTTTTTTATTGCTGCATAGTATTCCATGGTGTATATGTGTCACATTTTCTTAATCCAGTCTATCATTGATGGACATTTGGGTTGGTTCCAAGTCTTTGCTATTGTGAATAGTGCTGCAATAAACATACATGTGCATGTGTCTTTATAGCAGCATGATTTGTAATCCTTTGGGTATAGACCCAGTAATGGGATGGCTGGGTCAAATGGTGTTTCTGGTTCTAGATCCTTGAAGAATCATCACATTGTCTTCCACAATGGTTGAACTAGTTTACAGTCCCACCAACAGTGTAAAGGTGTTCCTATTTCTCCACATCCTCTCCAGCACCTGTTGTTTCCTGACTTTTTAATGATCACCATACTAACTGGTGTGAGATGGTAGCTCATTGTGGTTTTGATTTGCATTTCTCTGATGGCTAGTTATGATGAGCATTTTTTCATGTGTCTGTTGGCTGCATAAATGTCTTCTTTTAAGAAGTGTCTGTTCATATCCTTTGCCCACTTTTTGATGGGGTTGTTTTTTATTTTCTTGTAAATATGTTTGAGTTCTTTGTAGATTCTGGATATTAGCCCTTTGTCAGATGTACTTCTTATTGTTCATATGAGCAAAAGTTTAAAAACTAACAACTTAGAGAGATTAAATGTTTATCAGTAGATTATTACTATCTACTTCTTATTTACATTCCTTACATAAAAAATTAGTGTGAGAGAATCATATGCAAATACATCTGAGGAGAACAATAGCAATTATGAATCTAACATCCACAATTTCAAGTTGATGGGGGGAAGCGAGACCTGAAATGCTAATGTTTGTCCAAGGTCACACACGTGATGGTCAGGGGAGCTGTGATCTACATTCAGGTAATGCTCTCCAGTTCTGTCATTGCTTTTATTCTGCCACTTACCACCATCATCAGAGCTAACTACAAATCTGTTATTGAGCTACATTGCTGTCTGGGGTGATAGCTGAGGTTCATTACCTCATGGCAAAAAACTTAAGGACTCCAGCACACACAAAGAGTGAGTTTAAGACTGGAGGTTTAATAGGCAAAAGAAAGAGAAAGGAGAATACCTCTCTCCTGGGAGAGGGATGCCTGAATGGGACTTCCGGCCTGTGTTGGAAGGCAATAGATTTTATAGACAGGTTTGAGAAGGCAGTGTCTGATTTACATAGGGCCCAAAGATTGGTTGGACCAACTGTGATGTTTACATAATGCTGGGGGAAGCTGGCTGCCCCACCCGAATCATTATGCAAATGAGGTTGTTGCCTGATTGGTGCCACATTGCCTGCTCCTTACTGTACACGTGGCTGTCAAAGAGACGGGAACATGGAGCTGTCATTTTGAACATGCCTAATCCCAAGTAGCCTTTTTCTATTGGCACAACTACCGGCATTCACCTTTGCAAGCTTCCAGCTTGCTTGTCTATGTCTGCATCTCAATTTTACAGGCTGCTCTTTGTTAGAAAAGAAAATGATTTGGGGACTGTTTTTCATTAAAAGGAAAATCTTACCAAGGACTTCCTTACCCTCACTATCTGCCTAACTAATTTCTTTTTAACTCCTGTATCACTATGGCTAATGGAAAAAAAAATTCATTAAAAAATATTGTGGCATAGGTAATATATGCTGTATTGTAGGAAATCTAACATCTATAAAGTGAGGGTTTTCTTTTAATTTCAGAATTTGCATCTTCCCCTGATCCCTTTTACTACAGTCTTTCTGTCTTTCTATTTCTTCATTTGCTGGTGCTCTGGGCATTTTTTTCACTGTGAGTCCTATATCCAGAGGTGCCACTCATGTATACAAATCTGAGCTGGGGGTGTTAAACAGTAATTTAAATGGTGATATTGTACTTGGCATAATTGCTGCAAATGTTATGATTTATTTTTCCTATAGACAACAGCTTGACCCTAGCAACTAACACAATCCATCACCTGCTGTCGAGCAACCAAGAGCAAGAAAAGAAGTGGTTAGAAAAGGTACCACCAGCTCTGGAGCTTTTCTGGTCAGTAAAGTATGGAAGAACCAAAATAGGCTCTCAAAGTAAATCAGAGCACAGCAAATACTTCTCTAAACCAAGTTCTGATTTTATACTATAGGAGAGAAAAAAAATGTTACATTTGAATATATTTTATGACACTGTAAGTTATGCCTAACTGAGAGAAAAATGTATTTAATAATTGTTTGCAGTAATCAATATATAACTTAAGATTCAGAAATATTTCCTTTGGATACCTTTTTTTCCTTAAAAATACAAAAAAAAAATAGTAAACGTGTATCTTTTTTTTTTTTTTCGAAAGTAGGGGTTTTATTGTGTTTATTTATGGTGAAAAAATTAAAAAGTACAAAGTAACTTGTTTTTGCTTTATATATACCCAAGACAATAGTTCTTATTCTAAATTTATATTTCTGTATGTAGTATGAGTTTAAGATACTTAGAGTAATTACACAGAAAGAGGGAAAGTGTGAAGAGTCAATAAGATAGTAGAAAAGTCTTTTTATTGAAATAAATTTGGAAATACTTCGAAATGTAGAAAACTTCAATGATTAACACAAAAAGCCTGCAGTCACACAGATGATCAATTGTTGCTCGCACGTTTGCTTCATATTTTTGTAGATATAAATACTGTGCTAACTGGTGTATCAAGAAAATATACACTATTATTGTTAGTATGGGTAGAGTTTAATTGTAAGAATTTGCCAAGAATAACTTATTTTATTTACTTCCTTTTCATACTGATTAGTTCATCTTTGATTTGTCAGAATAGCAAATACAATACATATACTTCTATCTCAATTTGCATCTTGGTAAGAGAGCCTCTATTGCAATGCTTCCATGTGGCTGCTGCTCACTCTAAGAATGGGCAGCCCATCGTCTTCAATAAATAGGAATATAAATTGTTTGCTTCCAAAAGGGATTAATCCAATTTAAACCCTTGCTAGTCTTATGCAAACATTCCTGTTCTTTCACATATATGCCACACTTGTTTAGCTGTAATAATTTTTCCGTTATAACAGGCACAAATAGTATTTCATTTAATCCCGTTTTAATGATTATTAATGAGAAGATTTCTTTGCAGATTTAGTCACATTTTACTTTATTTTTCTGTTAATATCCTTTTAATATGTTTTGCCTATCTTCCTATCAGTTTGGTTGCTTATTTTATTGCTTTGTAAAAATTTAAAAATATTCTAGATACTATTGTTTTTTAGATATTTTGTACTAGTTATCTTATGCCTGGCTCTTCAACAAATAATGTTCTATTTCTATTAATTGGTTCTTCTTAGATTTGCCATATAAAATTCATCTTATTTAACACAGTCTAAAGTTAATCAATATTTCTATTTCTGAACAAGATGAGCCTCTTAGAAAGTTTTAATATATTCTTTCTCATCTCTCATATTACTTTTGAGTAATATTCATGTACTATATGTTTTTAAACTTCTAAATTATTTATAATTGCCAGATATAATCAATATTTTCTTAGATTTACCACTTCAGTAACAATTGCTTTGCTCACTATTACTTTTTCTGTTTTGTTTACCTTTTCAGAAAAAAACTGTTCTTTAATCCATTTTTAAAATTACTTGCATAACATTTAAATTAGTATTTTAGGAGATACTTTAGCTATATCTGGAATTCTAGGTTGAGAATTTTTGGAGAGCTTTGGTTTTTTGTGTATTTTTAAAAATGTTGATTCATTTTGGCTTTTCCTCATTAATTAACACTAAAGATTTTCTTTCATTGCCACAGGCAATGTGTATTTTGTATATATGGATGGCATCTTTATAGATATGCATGTATTGCGCTCTCTTCTCTGAAATATATACATTGATGAATTCCTATTAGGAAATTTTATAATAAGTACTTGGTTATTACTTCAGTAAAACCATAGGTTAGTAGTATTTTGCTGATGTTATTGTTGTGTGGATAACTGAGGTATAGTTAAATGGCTGGAGGTAAATATTTTTATATTCCTCATGTTGTTATCCTTGATTTATGTAATCATGATGTCCCTTTTATTTACTCTCTACTGGAAAACATATGGAACTAAGTAAGACTAAATAAAGCATATCATAGTCAAAATGTTCCTGAGTTCCTAATTTAAACAGGGATTTTTCTTTGCTGAAGTCTCAGGCCTGGTGTCCAGAAGAGAGAGACCCACAGAAGAAACACTGAAGTTTATTTTTCTCAAACTCTTGATGGCAGTTATTTCTGCATATCTTGGAAATGCATTGTTTTATAATGGTTGCTTTTACGTGTTGGAGACTCAGTAAGAGAGCACTGGTAATTAATTCACATAGAAAGTACTTTGTATTTCAAAAATATTTATAAAAAATTACTTCTGTGACCTGGGCTTGGGACACTTTATTAAGTGTCCAGATCAGGAGTTTTTCAAGAGACTGTTCTTTGCCTCAATCCATTATCTCCCAAAAGGCCATTGTTTTGTAGTCCCACTAACATTTATCACATACATTTAATGATATGTCCTTTGTCCACTCTAATGGTCAGAAATCTGTGGCTTATTCAACTTAAAAGAAAATCTCCAGAGCCCAATATAGTAAGTGTCTATATCGTTGTTAAGTTCACAATACATATTTGCTGACTGCCTCTGTGACTGAATGGCTGAATTAATGAGGAGTCAGCCATGCCCTGTCAGGTGATATATATGGAGCACAATGACTACCCCATACTCTCAGGCTCCCTCTTATATCTGAAATCCACCTTCTTTTAAAATAGGTTTTCTTTTAAAAGAGTTCACCTCTTTTTTCATAGTCAAAATTCTGAGTGAGGAAAGTAACACTGGTCTATCAGAACCTATCATCAGTTAAATCAGCCCTGACAATCATTGTGGAGACCAATACTGCAGGTATATCTGCCATCAACCAAGGTCCACCTAGATGGCCGAGCATCATTACTGTTAATCCAAAAATAATTCCATTTTTTCTGACAGGCTAATTGCTCCTAACAGTAAGTTGCAAAAACACTCAAGACCCAGCAATCACAATTTTGTGACATGAAGTAATCATTGTTAAGATAACGTTGGCCTCTTAAGAAAGGCTCTGCCATGATTTCATCAATATTTTTTAATGACCTCAAATATGTTTATTTAAAAGGAATCCTTCATTATTTCATCTCTTATAATTCTCAAAAAGGCAGGTAACATTATATTTACTCTGCTCAATGGAAGTATTTGAGCTCATTTTTAAAGGTACTAACTGTTATTTCCAAAATAAGTACACCTGATCATAGTATTTACAGAGAACAATATACTAGTACATACCTTTAAGCCAAGTATGAAGAAGAGTTTATTTCTTAGTATTATATTGTGACTTTTTAAATTTGACATTAGGTTTTATTCTTATGGATCAATAAAAAACTCAAATACTTTGAAATACTTTAAAAGTTGGGTGGTATTGTTACCAGTGAAGGATGTCCAGGTTCTTGGCATTTTGAACAAATAACTGGACAAAATGCACAACCAAAGCAAGGAGACAAGAAGCAACAAAAGCAGAGATTTATTGAAAATGAAAGTACACTCCGCAGGGTGGGAACCAGCTGAGCAAGGCTCAAAGCCTCAGTTACAGAGTTTTCTGGGGCTTAAATACCCTCTAGGGGTTTCCCATTGGCCACTTGGTGTACACCCCATGCAAATGAAGTTGTGGTCTCGCAATTAGTCTGGTTGTGGAAAGCAACCAATCAGAGGCTGAAGAGAAGTTACAAAGTTACACTTTTATGCAAAAAGCAACCAATCAGAGGTACGTTCTGCTTTCTGAAACTAATCAGAGGTACTTTCAGTTTTCCAGATGGGGAAGGTGTCTGCAAAGGGAGTAGTCTCTGGTCCTTTTGTTACTTAGATGTGGAAAGTTGGAGTTTTCCTTTTGATTTAGCTCTAGAAACTCAGCGTGAATCAGCCTTAGGTTCCCTGCCTCCAGACCTTATTCTCCTGCCTCAGTATCCTAAGGCAGAAAGGAGAGGGTATCAGACTTAAGGAGAAAACGGCAACAACAAAAACGTATTTATAAACAAAAATAGATGTAGAAAAAATAATCCCACCCCAACTACAGGAGTGATGCCAGGGAGCCACAAGCTCAGAGTTAAAAGATACTGAAGGGAGCTTTGAGATATTTTTTGAGGAAAGAAAATCAATTTCCAGTACAGAGGCCTATTAGCCTCATCAGCCACTGATGCTAAAGAGTGGCTTTTGTGTGCAAATAGAACAACGTGTACAGGGACAACAAAGGCCGGGAGGGACTCACACCTTACAGGGAGCAGAAAACCTGTCATGCCAGAGAAGAAGTCAGCTTAACTCTCTTCACTTCCTAATTGCAAATACTGGAAAGAGGATAAACAAACATAGCAGGAAGTGGAATGGTGATCGTTAAATACAAAGTTGAGCAGACAACCATATAGATCACTCAATATTTGAGGAAAGTGTATACCATGAGAAATGAAAACAAGTCAGTAAAGAGAACTAACACCTGAAGAAACAGATTTAATGAAGGAATCAGAAGACTGATATTAAAATTTACGCTTTTAAGAAATTCATGTTATATATTTAAATAAATTGAGCATAAAACAAAAACAAAATTTGCACGTAAATTTAATCATTTGATTTTAAAAACCTCAGTAGATGAGCTGATTAGCTTAATAGATGCAGGAGCAAAGACAACAAGGAACTGTGGTGATTAAGCTGATTATTTAATACAGAGCAAAGGTGTAGTGTGTCTTAGAATATATATGACACAGGTAGTATATCAGAAAGTACAACATTTGTTAGGAATTACAGAAGGAAGAAACGCAGAAAATGGGCAAAAGACACAAAGGAAGGGAGGAACATTTAAAACTTGAAGATGTGAAATTTAGAGTAAAAATGTGCACTAAATATACACATGTATCTCTGCTGCTGTGTAGAACTTGTGTTTGACTGGTACATGCTAATATATGAATGGCAGATAGGAATTTGGAATACAAATATGTGTGATGGAGCTGGTGCGCAAGTATGGTGGAGAATGGTGACAGGGAATACAACCTCATAGGGCTATCTATTTAAAAAATGCAAACACTAATTCCATCTAGAAATATGAAGTATATGTAAAGATATGTGTTAATATTTAAGAATAAACACTAACCTGAAAAATGTGCATACTTTTAGAAAAAATTGGGGGAGAAAGGTTAATAGTCAAGACACTCAATAAGGCAGGAAAAAAGGAGGAAATGGATATTAAATAAAACATACAAAACATAACACGTAAAGTAAAATATCAAGAAAGATAAGCTAACACAAATATGTGATAGATTTACCCTTCCTTTTAAAAGAAAATCACTGATTTCTTTGTCATTGTTTTTTGTTGTTGTTGTTTTGAGACGGAGTCTCACTCTTCTTTCCCAGGCTAGAGTGCAGTGGCATGATCTTGGCTCCCTGTAACCTCTGCCTCCCGGGTTCAAGCAATTCTCCTGTCTCAGCCTCCTGAGTAGCTGGGACTATAGGTTCCTGCCACCACACCCAGCTAATTTTTGTATTTTTAGTAGAGATGGGATTTCACCATGTTGGCCAGGATGGTCTCAATCTCCTGACCTCGTGATCCATCCACCTCAGGCTCCCAAAGTGCTGGGATTACAGGCGTGAGCCACCGTGCCCAGCCAAGATAATCACTGATTTTGAAAAAAAATAAATATCTAGCTGTTTTCTGTGTTTTAGAGACATACTATAAACCACACATATAGTTTGAAAGTAGAGGAATGGAAGAGATATATAACACATCAATTGCTAACAGCAGGAGTAAATGTAGCTAAATTAATGTAGAGAAAACAGAATCCAAGCTTAAAGTGAAAAGCCAACAAGTAATATATTCATATTGAAAAACTATTTGATTTCTCAAGATGACATAATATTCAGGATCTTTAATGATTTCAAATCAGAGCTTCAAGTCATACATGGAAACAACAAGAAATGAATTGAGAAATTGATAATTCGGCCATAAGAGTAGCTTTATTGCATATTTTCAAGAATAGACACATTAAGCTATATATATGTGTGTGTGTGTGGTGTGTGTGTGTGTGTGTATATATATATACTCCTAGAGTATTTGGCTTTTATGTTTCTTTATATTTGGTACATTTATATGAAAAGCTTTTTATTTTTTATACGTTTTAATTAAAAGTATGCATGTAATACCATAAAAGTATAGGCTTGCTGTATTACAGGTAAGGCATTTACCTTATTATGCACATACTTCCATTTGAAGTTATTTAGTTTTTACTTTTAATACTTACATTAAAATTGCATATCAAATTTTAAAGAAAAGCATAATCAAAAGAAAAATATATATACTTTAAAGTAAAAATGAGTTGTTGCACAGAGAGAAAAATAAATTATTTATGGAAAAATTAGAAATGAGAAAATAACAGCAATTACAGGGGATATTTGAAAAATAGCAATGAAATATGTACACTATTCTGCCAAAAGTTTTAGAAATCTGAGAAAAATGAATCATTGTATAACTTGACTCCAAAGAGACAATTTGAATAGACTATTAATTAGAGAAAAATAGAGACGTTAGCCAAATATATTTTTCCTAGAAAATTGTGTCAAGCTCGTAATTTTCCAAGCACATTTTCAAGAAATAAATCATTTTTAGCTATAGTTTGTCATAAAATGAACAACAAGAAAAAGATAGCACATTAGGCTTCGTAATTCATGTGTGTAGCTACCATGGCCCTAACTGAAAAGCAGAGGACAGGTCCTAAGTAGACAATTCTGAATTATTCTCACATTAAATAGATGTAAACATGCTCAATAGGGTTCTGGTCATTTATGCTGAAAAGACAGAGGCATGTAACCCATCAGAGCATATACATCCTATTCCTTAACATTTAGACAAATAGGTCATAACTAAAGTTGAAAGCAAGAAGGGGAATTTCCACATGATTGAAAAATATGGGGTATGCATAGCAGTTGTGTAGCTGAAGCCAAATTGCTCTAATTGGTTGAAGATCCTCTACACATGCACACACACACGCATGCTACGTGTGTACATACATCTACACAGACACACACACATTATGTAATTAGTAGGACAGATGGGGATATAGGTCCCTTCCTGGGCACTAGAAATTGTGATCCTGCCCTAGATCTTGGAATAAGGAAGCTGGTGTTTTATCTTGGATGAAAAGGAATCAGAAAAATTCAGCTCACTGATCTTGTGGTAAGAAGTGAGCTGTTGTCCATAGTCCGAGATGAAAGCAGAATTCCTAGCAGGAGAGAATCAGAATCCAGTACTATCTGTAGGTGCGTGCACTAAACAGAAGGTTTTTATACCAGGGCAACCTCAGCATCAGTAGGAACTGGTCAGCCTGCAGCTGTGAGAAAGCACAGGGAAACCTCAAAGCCTGGGGCCCAAGTGGGGCTTCCCAGGAGAACCTGCAAGGAGGGATCAGAGACAAATAATCAGAGCTACCTCCGGGAGCCAGCTGCACATTTAAACAAAGACCAAGAAAGTTATCAGTACCAGTAAATGGTGGAGCATTACGATCGGAACAATCTGAAAGATATTTTCATACACCTTTGCCTAAACACCTCATAGAAAACATGAAACTATGAAACAACAACAAACAACAAATAAAGGTGAATTCTGTAAATGAAAGTTATATTGACCTTTATTTTAAAATCTTTTAGGGACATTACATAGTAACACTGCTCTTTCAGTAACTTAGAGTACTTCGCAATTCCTTGAAAATACAGCACTGTCAACTGAAAATTGTTTCTGTTTTTTAGTCGTTTCCTCTTTTCTTTTTTTCAGTGGATGTGTCCGTGTGCTCAGGCCCCAGTGAAAACATGAAGTGCATATGAGGACATGAGGGCTAAGGGGATCTCCAGGGTTCCCTTTTCCATTCTCAGAATTCCTTATGATATGTAAGCCACATACATTGCTCAATGCCGTTTATAAGAAATGTCCTTTTTTTTTTTTTAAATCAAAGTAAGCGTGGCTTTAAGTGAAAAGCCTCATTTGTCTTCTTTCAGAGGGCGTGAAGATGGTGACGATGAGGGTCAGGTGGCGAGCCCTCCTGCTCCAAAGTTCTAAAAGAAATGACCTCGCCTCATTGTGTGGATGTTTCTCAGCCTTTCCCTTGATGTTGAATGGTGTTGCTGCCAGTTTTGGAACTCTTTACCTCTTTTATGCAAGAGGTAAAGGCAAGATGGAATTCTCTTGCTCAGCCTTGGGATTGTGGAGATTAGGTTGGGAAGAGCTGGGGAGGGCAGTGTAATGCCATTTTCCCCAGGCAGCCCCATGGGCATCCCGTGATTGACCCTGCTCTTGTGGGGCCAACAGTGCCTGTGTCTCTGTCCCTGGGACAACAGCATTGTCCTAGCCCACTGCTGCTCCCACAGCCTTCCCTGTCTGCTCATCCCTGCCTTCCTGAATTTTATTTCACAGATGAATTGACTGTGGGGAATTTCTTGTCAGTTCAGCTTCAGGGACACCTTCAGACCCTGGATTTAGGAAAAGAGCATCCTCAGAAATGCAATAGCTAGCTTCCCATTTCTGAAATATGAATAACACACTTCTTCCAAGGAAAAACGCTATCTGTTTGATTAGTCATACTTGCTACATTAAATTTTCAATAGTTCCTCTTAAAAAAAATCTCTACAATGAAAATGAAAATCTTGTGAGCTATAGGAGAAATATTCCCAAATGTATTATATTCCTAGCCTGGTTAAAATCGTTGATAAATGGTTATTTTAAAAATGTTCACATATATATATATATATATATATATAGAGAGAGAGAGAGAGAGAGAGAGAGAGAGTGAATTTCATGGCAGTTGATATGTTCAATAATAACAGTACTGGGTATAATGTATTGGATAATGCAATATGCTGGAATTACTTCCATTTTCTGAATGATAAATCCAATCTAATTAAGTCTGATTTTGAATGCTGTAGACTTCAAATGAGTTTTTAAAAATATCTTTCAACTGCTTACCAGCCCTTATTTCGTATGCCGTATTTTGAACGCTTTGTTCTTAAACAGTATCAAATATATTATCCAAAGCATTTGCAGAAAAGAAGAAACTTTTTTCTCTACAAATCGCTGTAAGCAAAGATCATTTTTCAAGCGAATGAAATCTTAGTATTTTCCAAATAATGCTTAGGGAAACATCAAAGGAAAGAACAGTAAATACCATTCCACGTGTAGACATTATGGAAAGTAAATATTTTTCACTAGATATTCATAAAGATAGCAGCTATACATGAATTTACATCAACCAGCTTAAAATCACATTATACAAAGGATCCATCACATTGGACTCATTGTAATTTCAAGGAAGCCCAGACAGATACTAATAGATCATGTTGCTGAGAATGATATATTCCCAAAAATAGTTGTAGTTAAGAAAACAAAAGGTAGATAATATAGAGAATCATTGTGTAACTTTAACATCTGTCAACTTCCTCTACTATTATTTTTATTAGGCCATGATGAAATCACTGCTCATCAAGACCACATTCTCTGTAGAAATTTAGGGGCAGGGTCATTAACAAAGTTAATGAAAACAGTCACAGGGACTCCGGATGTTCTCACTGTGGAATAATTCAGATCGAACGATGCATCACAAGACTTGTTAATTATATCAGAAACTAAAAATATGTAACTTTCAAATTACCATTGCATATTGTCTCTAAAATTTATATGTTTGAAATAGCAGAACGTTTCATTTTTAAAGGGCTTCACGAGCTTAGCACAGTGTATTTTAGGTTTGGAGCCGAAAAACCTGAGTTTTAATCTTTCCTTGCTGTTTATTACGATAATATATTAATTTGATCACAATGATAACAGTTAATATCTATTTGCCTATACTATGTGCCAGGTTCTGTTTGAATGCAATGTGTTGGGCACGCTATAGACATATTTTACTAAGGGCTGCCAACAACTCCACCTGACAATGTTATTCCCACTGCGTAGAAGAGGGGAATGAAGTTGGGAAGGCTGGGGAAGAGACAGGTCTTAAAGAAGGCAGCACATCATCTCTCAGATATTGTCTGAGGCTGCATTCGTCACCTGTAAAACTGAAATGGTGGTACCTCTCGCAAAAAATTGTTGAGAGAATAAATGAGAACGTACATGTGAGGGTGCCTTATGATAGAAGTAGGACGGTACAAATATTAACTTTTACATAATATAGACCATGTTCATAAACTCATAATGTTCAAGATAAATCTGAAAATAAAACTTAGCAGCGTTATCAATTAGTCAATGAATTGGAAGGAAGCCCAGTACAATAAAATGATGGAGAGCATTGGATTCCCCTGCATGGGGATTCTACCTCTGCTATCATGTTCTCTGAAGCACAGTAAATCTTCTAGCAGGTATGCAGTAGCTACATCAAAGAGCCAGTGAGAATTTAGAAAAAAGCTTGAACTTGGATATCTAAAACAAAAAACAAACCACATGGATTAAAGGAGAGAGAGATTCGTGATTAACTTAAACAGACAGGCTAGCCCTACAGCTTAGCAACACAAGAATGACTGTATTAATAAATAGGAAGGAAGGTATATTCATCAGAAGGGACTTGGTGCATCCTAAGGGAACAGCAAGTGCAGTCACTGAGATGAATGTGGTCATTGGAATTCGTGTTCTGGTAGGGACAACATAATATTGAATGGTGGAGCTCAAGCATTGCAATCCTAGCTCAGCTGATGCATAACACAGCAGTATTTGGTAAAATCTGCATTTGTTTTGCTTTTAAGTTTTCTGTGGTGTCACAGTGTCAAATAGTGATGAACACCTTGGGCCTTGCAATGAGATATGGTGGATGGGAATTTCAGTTCAGACTCCCACTAGTTGCCTGGCCCTTGAGTACTTAGCATACCTATTCCTCATTTGCAGACTGGGGATAATAACAGAAGTCATAGAGTCCTCATAAGTTATAACTTGGGATAATAACTGTAGTAATAGTGTCCTCATGGGGTTGTTTTTAATATTTAAGGAGAGAACTTACTTAAGGCCTAGCTAATTCCAGGATATACAGAAAAAGAGTTTCATAAGTGGGTGTCACTTTCTCACACAACAAAAAGGTACCAAGCAAGTTTTTAAAGTTTAATTAGGCTTCTTGTATGCATTCGCCTGCAGAAAGAGAATGTGATGGCATACAGATATTTACATTCCTTAATGAAAATTACTGAACTGCAAGAAAACTCAAGTATTTTTATTTCATAAATAATGTGAAAGAACTTTTAAAGTTGATTCCAGTGAAATCTGCAAAGTGAACACATTGATCATCTCCTTTTATGATTTTTTGTGACCTCTACAAATGATTTCAATGTTTAAGGCAAAACAAATATACATATTCCTGATGTTACATAATCAATCATTCAATAGATGATAAAAATAAATGTAAGTATAACAAAGTGTATTTTCATAACAGTATCGCACCTCTAACTTTATCATTTACTTAATCGGTGGGTAGAAATTCCCATGGTCTTTTCATGTAAGACAGGCCCCGTAGGTAAGTACCCGTGGTTAGACACAAGCATGGATTAGGTAATTCTGCATCTCTATTGCTGCAAACTTGCTCATAGAGTTCTTGTTTTCACAGGGCTCTTCTCTTTGTGCATCCTATTCTAACCAAGGCAGTGGCACAATTGCTACATTTGTAGAATGGAGAAATTGCCCGTGAGTTGCAATTCAGAAAACAGTTGCTCTACAAACTTGTTTAAAATTTCAACCTGAAGACATATAGCTACCTGGATTAGCAACATAGCCCGCAAGACCAATAGTGTAATAAAATTTTTACATATCTTTTTCCCCTTACTAAAACTCTTTGTATTTTTAGCTAATGGCTTTTTAGAATTCCTTCAGAAGGGATAGCTGACTGGTTCTGGTGTGTGCTTGTGAGAGAGAGAGAGGTGGGTCTTGTGTTATCTACCATTACTATTTCAAAACACAATTTTGGGTCTCTATAATCCACCATACGGGATGAAATACCTTATGAAATACGTTTCACATTTCTGGATTCATTTCCTTGTTTTTCAAATGAGAGGTTAGGAGACAAGAATTAAGATAATTTTATCAAATAATCTTAGTATTCTCTGACTTATTACAAATAAATGAAGATTTGGCTACACCTCCCAAATAGACTGCCAGTTATATGATTGCATATCCATAATCTATTTAGCCTGTCTACAAATAGTATCACTCATTTAGCCTGCTCACTTGGGAACAATCATTAAAATTAGTGAGGAAAACCACAGTGTTTCACTTTAATTGCACATCCTCTTCATCATAAAGAAAGCATGTCAAGGAAATATCTGCATTGTACAGAAATGCTCTACCAGAGATAGTTATGTTTGGCATAAATATTTTAATTAGATTTTCACCTTCACTTTTCCTATGGCATATGCTTTAATACTAGTAGCTTTGGAACATTTTCACTGGGAGAAATACTGTAAAAAGTTTGTATTTGTACTAAATCTCTTCTCTAAAACTGTTACTCTTGGTAGGAAAAGATATTATTTAGAGCTAATAATTAATTTTATTTTCTGACAAGAGTTTGATTCATTAATATCAATAATGAAGATAGGGTGAAGAAAACAAATGCATAATTCTACAAGTCTTCATTTTCTTGTTCTCAGCATCAGGTTTCTGTCAAATGTCAGTTAATTTTTTTCGAAGTAACTGTTGGTGATTGGGTAGTGAATTTCCAAATTAACCACAAATAGTTTGTAATAGTTCAAAATTCTGAATCCAAGTACTCTTTCATGTCATAAGACTAGTATATTACCTAAAGGGAGATTCTCTCCTTAATAGCTTTAGAAGCTAATTTAGAAAATAATAATCTCAAATAAATAAATACATATAGATAAGCAGACATTTATATACACACACATCTGTACACATATATACAGAAGGGGCCTTATTTATAATGGTTCAACTTATACCTTTTCCTCTTTATGATGGTGCAACCATTGTGATTTTGCTGTACTTCAAATTCTAAATTTTGATCTTTTCCTTGGCCAGTGAATTTACACAATCAATTCAACACTTGATTATAAAATAGGCATTCTGTTAGATGGTTTTGTCAACTATAGGCTAATGTAAGTGTTCTGAGCAACTTTAAGGTAGGCTAGGCTAAGCTATGATGTTTGGTAGGTTAGGAGTATTATATGCATTTTTGACTTAGGATATTTTCAACTTACAATGGAGTTGATCAGGACATAAATTTGTTATAAGTTGAGGAACATCGGTATACACATATACGTAAATATAGTAGAGAGATAAATGGATAGATCGAGATACAGGTATATTGATATACAGGTTGAGCATCACAAACCTAAAAATCAAAATTCTGAAATGCTGTCATGAGGATTTCCTCATACTTGTTCAAGGAAATGCTCTTTGTTGCATTTCAGGTTTCAGATGTTCAGATTTGGGATGCTCAACCAGTAAGTATAATGTAAATATTCCAAAATCTGAAAAATAAAAATAAAAATTTTGAAACACTCTGGTGCTAAGCATTTCAGATAAGGGATACCCAATCTGTAGCACTTAAGCAGAGAGCTGATACAGGTTTCAACTTTTTAAAATTTGTTTATTGAATTTCACTGAATGAACATACTATAATTTATATACCCATTCGACAATTGATGGATGTTTGAACTGTTTCCAGTTCAGGGCTATAAAAAATAAAGATTCTATGAACATGTCTTTTGGTGGACAGAAACCTCATTACATACCAAGAAGTTGAGTTGCAAGGTGATAGGGTATACTTATGTTTAGCTATACTGGGTACTGCAAGATAGTTTCCAACAGTAATCTTCCATCAACAGTGTAAGAGAGTACAAGTAGCTCTATATCCACACTGGCACTTGCTATGGTAAGTGTTTTTACTTTTAGTTATTCTAGTTGGTGGGTCGTGGTATTTAATGGTGTTTAATTTGCATTTCTCTAAGAACTAGTGACAGTGAGCCTATTTGCGTTTATTTAACATTTTGAAATTCACTTTGTGAAGTGTCTATTTGAAGTTGTTTCCTGTTTTTGTTTTTTTTTAAATTTGGTTATGTGTATCTAAAAAACCACTTGTAAGATTTCTTTGTGTAGCCTAGCTGTGAGTTATTTTGTCAGGTATGCATTATGAATATCTTCTTTCAGCCTATGGCTTAGAGATTTGCTTGTGTTCTTTCTCATTTCATGAACAAATGTCTGATTTTTAATTCAGTGCAATTCATAGCTTTTACAATTTTGTATTCTGTTAAAAATCATAGCCTCTCCGAATTCTTGGAAGCATTTTCCTATCTTTTTTTTCAAGCTTGATTGTTTCGGGTATGTGATTGATATCAAATTATTTATTTGCATGCTTAAAATTAAGGTAGTTGTTTTCCTCTCATATAGGTATTCAGTTGACCCAGCACTATTTATTGAAAAGGCTATCCTTCTCTCACTGAAATGCAGCAAGGTCGTTGTCTTAAATCAGGTCATCAAACATTTGTAAGTTTATTTCTGAATTACTTATTCTATTCCTTTGACCTCTTCTTTTTTTCTTTCTTTCTTTTTTTTTTTTGCATCAATATCAAAAAACTACTTAAGCTTTACAGTAAGTGGTGATATATGGGAGATAAGGTATTTAGGCTTTTTCTCTTCTTTGGTATTGCTTTACCTACTGTAGGTCATTGCATTTTCATATATATTTGAGAATCAGGTCATCAGTTTACAAAAATATACCTGCTGAGATTTTCTGGGAGTTGTACTGAATCAATAGATCAGTTTGAGTATAAATTGCAGTTTAGTACTGAGTTTTTGTTCTGTGAACATACATGCATTCCTTCATTTATTTAGGTTTTTTATTTCTCTAACTGAGATTTTTATAGTTTTATAGTTTTCAGTGTAGAGGTATTATAAATTCTCAATTAGATTTATTCCTAAGTAGCTGCATTTTTATACTACAGTAAATAGTGTTTTAAAATATAATATTTTCGGCCGGGCGCGGTGGCTCAAGCCTGTAATCCCAGCACTTTGGGAGGCCGAGATGGGCGGATCACGAGGTCAGGAGATCGAGAGACGATCCCGGCTAACACGGTGAAACCCCGTCTCTACTAAAAAATACAAAAAACTAGCCGGGCGAGGTGGCGGGCGCCTGTAGTCCCAGCTACTCGGGAGGCTGAGGCAGGAGAATGGCGTAAACCCGGGAGGCGGAGCTTGCAGTGATCTGAGATCCGGCCACTGCACTCCAGCCTGGGTGACAGAGCAAGACTCCGTCTCAAAAAAAAAAAAAATAAAAAAAAAAATAAAATAAAATAAAATATAATATTTTCAGTTGTTTGCTGCTAACATATAGGAATACAATTTATTTTAGTACATTGAATCTGAATTCAGCAAACTTGCAAAATCGCTTACTATGGGTACTAGTTTGTAGTTTGGTGCATTGTTTTTGATTTTCTACATACACAGTATTATCATCTGTGAAAAATATCTGCATTATTTACACTCCAATTTTATACTGTTTTCTCTCCTTACTGAATCGGCTAGAACCTCCAAGACAATGTATAGACATAGATGATAGTGGACATCTTTTCTTATTCAGGGGGAACATATCCACTACTTTGCTATTTGGTATAATTTTATCTCTAGAAACTTTTGTGTAAATGACATTTATCATATTTAGAAAGTGTTCTTGTATTCATAGCTTGTGGAGAGTTTTAAAACTGTTTACTTGAGAAATGTTATTGTATCATATTGTTCTGCACATATTGAGTCAAATCTATTTGTTTTTCTTTTTCCTTTTTTTTTTTGAGATAGAGTCTCGCTCTGTGGCCCAGGCTGGAGTGCAATAGCACGATCTTGGTTCACTGCAACCTCTGCCTCCCAGGTTCAAGTGATTCTCCTGCCTCAGCCACCCGAGAAGCTGGAACTACGAGTGCCTGCCATCACGCCTGGTTAATTTTTTGTATTTTTAATAGAGACGGGGTTTCACCGTCTTAGCCAGGATGTACTCGATCTCCTAACCTTGTGATCCACCTGCCTCTCCCTCCCAAAGTGCTGGAATTACAGATGTGAGCCACCTTGCCCGGCCTGTTTTTCTTTTGGTCATAGTTTTTATATATATTGCAACAATTTTGTAATCTTGCATTTCTGGGGTAAAACCCTAAACTATCATAATACATTTTACTTTTTGTATATTTCTTGATTCAATATATAGCTTTTTAGATTTTTTTCCATCTAAATTATAAGAGATACTAGTCCATAACTTTCCTGTATTATGATGTTCTTGTCAGGTTTTATAATTAATATGTCCTTATAAATGAACTGGGAATTTTTTTAATCATTTCTTTATTATTATTACTTTTATTTTTAATTGACACATAATATTTGTGCTTATTTCTGGGCTTGCTTTAGTATTTCTATTCTATGGCAGAATTTACATAAGATTTTCCTTATTTTTTTCTTATATGTTTGTGAAAATTCACCAAAGAAGCCACTAGGACTGGATTTTTTTTCTGAGAATATTTTTCTATTACTGATTCAATTTCTTTAAAATTTTCTAATTCATCACATATCAATTTTAGAAAATTGTGTTTTTCAAGAAATTTTTTAGGTTTATCTGAAATTTGCATACAGTTGTATCTTATTGTCTTTTTAACATCTTTAGTATTTGCAGTGATTTTCTAATCCTTACTGATACTGCTAATTTGAATGTTTTCTCTTACTCCCTTTGGAGTTGCTAGGGGATTTTCAATTTGATTCAGCTTTCAAAGAAAAAACCTATTTTATTGTTAAACTATTGTCCATTATCTCTTTTCCATTTATTTTATTTTGTTGTTTTTGATTTATTACTCGAGTTCCTATTTTTATTTGTTTCTATGTTCTTAGAGTTCAATTTGCTGTTCCTTTATTAACTTCTTTAGATGGAATCTAAATTATTGACTTTTATCTTCTTTCATTTAACACATGCCCTTAAAACAATTATTTATTTCTTTAAGGCTGCCTAAATGAATTTCATGAAGTTTGATATGTCTTATTTTCATTTTTATTCAGCTGAGATATCATCTATCAACTGTGACGCTCTAACTGACATAAGGGTTATTGAGAAGTGTAGGTATTATTATCATTTTGTGTTTTCTGAGACAACGTCCCACTCTGTTACACAGGCTGGAGTGTAGTGGTGTGATCACAGCTCACTGCAGCCTCAACCTCCCAGGTTCACGCAATCCTCCTGCCTCAGTCTCCTGGGTAGCTGGGACTACAGGCATCCACCAACAAGCCTGGTTAATTTTTAATTATTTGTAGAGATAAGATCTCACTATGTTGCACAAGCTGGTCTTGAACTCCTGGATGCAAGAAATCATCTTGTTTTGGCCTCCCAAAGTTCTGAGATTACAGGCATGAGCCACTGCATCCAGCCAAGGAGTATATATATAATTTTGCATAGGGTTAGAAAATTTTGATTTCTATTTTTGGACATTAATTTCCAAAGAGGTCAGAAATATACACTTCATGATTTTAAAGGTTTTAAATTAACTAAAGCTTGCTTTCCTGCCCAGAACATAACATCATTAAATTTTTCATGTGCTCTGAAAAAAGTGTGTATTTATTCTGGAAGTACTATTTTTCCTATTTATTTTTTTAGCAATAAAGTCAAGTTGTTAAAGCACGTTAAGGCATGTTGCTCAAAATCATTCAAATGTGCTACATTCTTACAATTTTTTTCTTCTCATTTTGTCAGTTGTTATGGTAGCAAATGTGTTTATTTCTTCTTTGAGTATGTGATATTTGATTTGTATGTTCAAATTATGTTATGGTTTTAGACATACGAAAGTTTAGGATTAGCACATCTTTCTCTTATTAAATTGACAATTAATCATTGTGAAATATCTCTCTTCAATTATGGTAATGAGTCGCCCTAAAGTCTACTTTGGGAGAGAATGTTTATGGCATATGTCTTTACCTTCTCTTCCTTTTCAACATATATGACTGATTCCTTGTATTTGGAGTGGGTTTTATATGCAAATTGACAGTTACAAATTTGTAAAATTCTAGTATGACAATCTTGGTCTTTAACTCCCAGATTTATTTGTGTTTAATGCAATTAGTAATGTAGTTGTGTATAAATCTACCATCTGGCTCTTTTAACAGTATAATATCTATTATTATTGCTTATATTATTACTTAAATCTTCACAAATATTTTTGACAATTCCTTATACATACCACCCTATGTATAAAACAACCTATTTCTGTATTTTAACCTACATACAAATTCATGATGACTGTTTTGTATGCAAAATTTAGAGCTAAAAGTAGCATCATTAATTATTGCTGCAATTTTCTCTTGAAATCATACTTAAAACACCACATATCTACTTCAGCTGATTGATAGAATTACAATGTATGCAGTTACAAGAGCATTTTCACTCCAAGCGCCATATAAAATGCTCTACTGTACTGGCGGTGAAAGGTACATTTGGTCTCTACTGCTTCCAAAGAATGCACTTCATTTGTCCTAGTGGCAGCTGGCCTGAAATACTGAAAGCAGAGGCAAGTAGGCTGAACACATATAGAGCTTCAGAAACTCTAAGGAAAAACTTAATGGAAAAAAAAATGTGTACTTCCTTTATAGACTTTTCAACTTAAGATATATGCAAAGGATGATTAGTTCTGAAATGTAACAGGGAACAGTAGTGAAGTCCCAGACACATCTGTTATGAACTCCTATCAAGTGTGAGCCAAAAAAAAAAAAAAAAAAGATTTCTGTTCTGTGGAAAATTTTACTGGGGCTTAAAGTATAGCAATTCATATAGGTACAAAGTTCTATAGAAGTCCACCTAATCTTATCTTTTTTTTTTCACCATGGAACAAAATTAATTGACTTTCTCAATAATTTTCTATATGTATGTCATTTTTAATTGTTTCCCCCATAATCCCTGTATGGCAAAAATTGGAAATAAATGAATACGTCTTTGTTTTTTAAACTTTTTCTCAAGATTTACACAAATAATTTTAAAAACATTATCCAAATCCCAGTATCAAGAGAGAAACACTGTGAATGACTTGGGCATTAACAGTGCCTATATACACACACACACAAACACATTTATGGCTCTCTCTTTCTCTCTCTATATATATGTATAAATATAGTTATGACTAGCTATTATTTATTAAACAATATGAGCTATGATTTATATTAACCCAGAATTTATGAGTTATCACATTTATTCCTTAAAATATTTATAATTATAAAGTAGAAGTTATTTTCAACTCTACTTGATAGAAGAAAAAAAAGACAAAAGGAATTTTAATAACTTGTCTCAGTCATACAGGGATTAAAGAACTGGAATTTGAACAAAGCAAGAAACCATATAAAAAAATGTTAAATCTCCTCACTGTCCTCTGTCTCTTTCTCTCCATCCATTTAAATAGATCACTCTGTTTATATATTTTCATAACTATTTTGTCTCATTTCTTGTTTTATCTGGTTAAAGCCTCTGTATATTTGTGCTTAAAATATGTTCATATCTATGGTAATATTCTTTGTAATCGTCTGTTATATCTTTCATCAATGTTTCATTTTTTACCTGACACTGTTATTTTGTTTTTACTATTTGAATCTGCTTTAAGAGTAAGTAACTAATTTGACCTATTCTCAGATTAGCCCTCTGACACTTGTTGTCATGAGCAATATGTTTGGTGTTACTTTTCCGATCTTATATTATGCAGTTTTTATTTCATTGTTTGAAAATTTCCTCATGTTTTCATTTTTACATTAATGATCTGGGAGTTATAGTTAGCAAAGTTAACAATTATCTTTTAGAAAACATAATTTACTCTGTTTGGCCATGGTCTGTATTAAGAATATTTCTTCCAGACTATGTGTAAGCTGATCCATGATTTAGTTATGATTTATGAATGAATTGTGAATTATCTATTTTCTGTCTATCTGTTGATCTACCTACCTGCCTGTCCTCTACCTCCCTTTTCCTGTGGTCCTCTGGTCGCCCAGTCCCTCCACACTGCAGCCACCATGCTGTGTGTGCTGTCTACCCATCTGACTCCTTGAGCTGCTCTCCCCTGCTCTCTCTTGCTGCAGTCACAATATGTAAGGAAGAAAGAGTGTATGTACTTTTATCAGTCATTTAAATACATTGAATCTTTCATGTTATGAACTACTGGCAAAATAAGTTCAACATAATATTAGCTGGAGAATATTCAAAGTAGAAAAAATAAGCTGTGTGATAGAGGTCATGCTACAGAGAGACTGGGAAATCTATTAGAAAATAAAAACTCTGAGAAATAGAATTCTGCATGGTTAGTGAGATTATACAAGAAAGTACTTCTGAGATAGAGAAAACAAGTTATAATTATTAAATAAGAGGTATCATGCATTTAATTGCCACAAAGGAATTGCTAAAAGTGTTTTGTTTGTAGAGGGGAGGAAAGCTTCCCAGAGGAGCTGGCATCTGAATTGGATTTGGAAAGATGAGTCCGCTTTCTCTAGGGACTTGGTCTGATGGTTTAACCACTTTGAATACACCAGGTGCTAACCTAATTTAGATAAGTTTCTGACTAGGCCTATATCAATTTAGCAATTTATGTAATTCTTAACAAAACAGATCATCAAATTTTAAACCAGATGGGTGAATTGTCCAAATGGATGCTTAACCTTCCAAAATATCAGGTCATTGTCAGTTGATTGCATGTTATAATATCCTATTTTTGGCATCATAAAAATCACACCAGGTTGACATTTCCTTCGCTGCATTGCCCCAATTACCTTTTGTGAAGAAGTTTATGCTTCTTTATGAGGTTGTTTATGTTTTATCAAGCTCTGCCCACTGTGACTTTCCCTTCACTCCCTTTCATTTTCCAAGAGGAGCTTAAACCATCTGGCTCTGAGAGAGGGTGCATTGCGTTACTGTCCCAGTGAGTGCTTCTGACTAATAAAGAGTCATCTACAAGACATTTTAAAAGCTTGTATTTAGCATCACAAATGCACATATACGTGAATTTCTGTTCTTTACACCAACATTTTGCAAGTACCTGGCTTGTTGAAACATGCCATTGGGAAAAACAATCTGTTTTGCTAATACTTTAAGCTCTTTAGAGGGTAACTTCTGTGCTTTCTATGCATGGTTTACTTTATATCTTATCATAGGGGAAGCAAAGAAAAAATCTGTTCCTGTGTGTCGTTATAAACACAGTCGTAGAAGAACTGACAGTTGACCTATTTTCTAGTAACTAAAAAGCACACACACACGAAAGCTATCTTAGAACAAATTGAGATGGATGCTTTCTTAAGTATCAATGAAAAAAAGTCATTAAAATTAAAATATTTCTTTCAATAAATGACGATTATCTTTTCCTTGGAATTTTCCCTTTGTTTTTGTTACTGGGTAATTTCATAACTATAGTTTAGTTTTTCTATTCTAATTTCCTATCTATTTTTTTCTGAATGGAAATGTCAGAAGGCCATGTTGCAATGAATAATTACTCTTGATTGCACAGGAGAGAGTACCATTAACTGTTCATCTATGTTGGAAAATCTCACAGTAAATGTTTATATAAAGCACTGCCCATATCTATTAAATGAGATACTTTGTCTTACTTGGTAAAGAAGAAAGTTGTTCTTAATGTATAATCGTTTTCAATTACTGTATTAATGAAAGGAAAAAATAATAATAGGTAACCTTAAATTTTTCATATCTTTCTTATTTCAAGGATTTCAAGTGCAGAATCAAAGACATATAACCATAATAAAATGTAAAATCACAAGCCCTCAGAATGAGAAGGGATACCAAGGAAAATGCCTTCCCTCTCTCCACCTCTCTGAATGCAGAGCACTGAAGCTTCTGTGCATCTGGTGAGCACATGGTCCAGAACTGCAAGTTTCAGGAGCCCTGATTAACTTCCCATAGAGGCTGGCTGTGTTAGACTTTCACTAAGGCCAAGAGATTTATTTTGTTCTATCCTATTTCATTACTGTAAAAATCTGGAGAGTTGCTTATTATTATGAACTCCTGTTTGAAGATAGGGAAATGAGGAAAATGAAGACCTAGGGTACTTTTTTAAAAGTGATACTATAAATAAGAAATAAAATGTGAAGTTGTGTGGTTGCCTGGAGTTCTTCTGCTTCTCTCACCCATGTCAACACGTATAAATAAATAAACTCCTAAGCACACTCATATTCTAGGTATTAATACTGTTTCACCAATTATACAAAGCAAGCTCAACATAGCCATTTTTCTTGGTCCATAATTTTTTCAGTGATAAATTTTTGTCAGTGATGAAAGGCTCAGCTGGAAAATTCTTGCTTAGGATCTCTCACATAATTGTAGTCAGATATTGACTGGGGCTACAGTAATCTGAAAGCTCAACTGGGCTGAACCACAATGGCTTGTTGATCTGGTATCCAAACGATGCTGCCTGGCAGGCTGGAGCTCAGCCAGGAGTGTGCGTGAAACAGAAGAGGTTTCTTATGGACTCGCAACCACAGCAGCAATGTCAGAGTTGCTGGACTTGCTTCATGTGAACCGGATCCTTCCAGAGAAAACATTCCCAGAGTTGCAGGAAGAAGATATAGGATATTTTATCAGTTATCCTCATAATCACAGAGCACCACTTCTGTCACTCTCAATTAATCAAAGGAGTCGCACACCTACCCAGAGTCAAGGAGATGGGACATGGATTGCATATCCTAATGAAAGATTGTTCAAAATTCACTTTTATGTTGCCACAGTATAGAATAGTATATTGACTTCATTAGCATCAATACTTTGTCATCAATATTTACAAGGGCCTGTTACTCTCTAAGGAAAGTTGAAGTTATATTATTCTTTTCTGTTCTCTAAGTTTATGTACAAATTTAACCTATTCTTCAGGATTATCTACATTACTAGGAAAATCAGACTTGCATGATATATCTATAACTGTATCTATATGTATCATGTTAAACGGATGACAAACCCCTTGGAGCAGCCTCCATATTACTGATCATACGCCAAAGGGCCTGTCACTAGCAAGGCAAATGGTAACAAGGCATTAACGTACGTGGGCTTCACATGGCATTCATGTGGTCTTTCCTTTGGAGTACTTCATACTAGATCATGGATCACAGTAAAGTTCTTCATTTTTCCTATTACATGAAATATCTATACCTTTCAAATGCAGCTTTATTTTGATGGAATTAGAAAAGTGTTGTGATTTGACTTTTGCCTTCATCAATTGTTTGGCCACAATATGGAAATAATAGCTTGATATATACATATCTGTGATTTATGTCAGTCCTATTATTTGTCCCTATTTTTGGAAAATAAATAATACTTTATGTAAGCTAAAACTAATAGTAAGTGCTATCAGAGAGACTCAAATTCATCCTTACTCACTTTTGGGCTCGAAAAAATTCTGTCAAAAAGCATAAATCAGAATTTTATTTATAAAAAAATTGACTTTTAATAAAATGAATGTATAAACTTTTTTCTATATCAAATCCTATGGGAAAGCATGTGCATAAAAGCAGCAGTCAGCTGTCTCCTTCCCTCTGTGTTCCATCACACAGCGGCAAGTCCCTCAGCTCCTTTTTGATTCTTCTGATAGTTGCTTCCACAGCTCTCTATTTACTTCATTCAAACCCTTTCCACAAGAAGTAATATTTATGTTACTTCATCTTTTGTGAGATTTCTTTAAGCAGTGCATGTGATCCTCTATTTCTAGGCCATCATTTTCCACAATGTGTGTCTGAATTCCCATCTTTCAGAGGGCTACTGGTGTACCCACCGTGTCTTCCATCTCCCACGTTAACTTCCCTTGCCAGGCTGTGACGATACCTTTTTTCCTTGCACTATAAACAAGCCTGGACTCATGTACATTTTAGAGACCATGTTGGCCAGGTCCAATTCTGGACCGTGTGGGGTACTGGGATTACTTTTAATATCTATGAGTCCGAATCATGGATCTTGACCCATCCTGAGAGGAAGGACCCTGCCACAGGAGACAAATAAAATTTTCTCTCTTTATTTCTATTAATCATTGTTCAAGGCATCATATTGTACCATGATGTGTTTTATAATTCTTTTGTATTAGTTTCTTGCTGCTATAACAATTTCCTGGCTAAAAGCTACTAAGGTAGTCAATAATTAGAGAAAATTAAAGTCACAGCATAGTTCCTTTCTAATCCCATCAAAATAAAGCAGTTCTTGAAAGGCATTAATGTTTCATGCAGGAGGAAAAATGAAGAACATTACTCTTATCCCTAACATAGTATGAAGTACTTCAAAGGAAAAAACACATGAACTCCATGTGAAGCCCATGTAAGTTAGTGTCCTTTTACCATTTGCCCTGCTAGTGACAGGCCCTTTGACCTGTAATCTGAAGGCTGCTTCAGTTTGACATCAGTTTAACATAATAGATACAGATATGGATACATCAAGCAAATTTAATTTACCTAGTGATGTACATCATCTTGAAAAATAGGCTATATTTGCATATAAACTTACAAAACTGATAAAAATGCAGGACAAATTTAATATTTTACAGTTCTGGGGGGTCAGATGGCAGACATTGGTCTCACTGGGCTGAAACCAAGGTGTTGGTAGAGCTGTGCTTCTTCCTGGAGGCTCTCAGGGACAATTTTTTTTTTCTTGCATCTACCAACTTCCACAAGCTGCCACACTGGCTGGCTGGTGGCCCATTTTTCCACCCACAAAATCAGCAATACTGGTTCAGTATCTCCCACACCTCATCTCTCTGGCATTGCTCCTGTCCTCATATCTCCCATTCTGTTTTGCTTGCCTTCCTCTCCCACTTTTAAAGCCCTTGTTTCACGTTGGGTCCACCCAGAAAATCTAAGCTAGGATACTCTTCTTGGTAAGGTTAGCTGATTAGCAATCTCAAGTCTCATTTGCTATGTAGCATAAAGTATTCACAGGTTATGGGGATCTGGACAGAAATCTGAGGGCATGGCAGGGGTTGTCAGAGGAGGGGGGCATTATTCTACTGACCACACCTTTGTTTTTGCAAAAATTTCTGATTTTTTTTCTTTCTTTGTTGTTAGAATTTAGTCTGTCAAACCCATTTATTGTTTCTCATGACTCTTGGCTCTCAAAATATAAGTATTCTAATAATTAGAAATGCCCTGTAATTAGAACTGTAGGAATACGGATGCAAAAGTAACTCAAACTCAAACTTTGATTGAGTTGGATAAAATAATTACAAGAATTTTATCAAAGCTTGTGATTCCGTGATTCTAAGAAGAGTTATATACTGAAATATAAACCCATAGCATGTTTCCACTTCTCAACAAATTGTCCTTTGAAGGGTGGAGGGTGGGTCATATAATTTTGAATTTGGGAGAGACTAAAATGTATTCAGACTGTTCAGTCTTTGATAACTTTTCTCCTCTGGGGTTGAACATAGGTTATTAGATTAATTTCTATTCTGTACACTCATGAGTCTTCAAATGACACTGAATTTGACCCAGTTTAATCACAGCTTTTTGGCACACCTTTGAAAAAATAATATTGAGGATGGAATATTGTTTGAGTATTTGAGCATAGTATTTTTCTCACCTAGCTAATCTTATTTAATTGACTTGTCTCCTTTTCAGAACTGTAAGGCTTAGTATAGTATAACATACTTAAAGAATATTTCAAAATTACTTGCAAATTGTCCACTTATGACCATTGCTTCAGAAATTGGTTAATTAAAGAAAAATCACAAAGCAGAGTAGCAAGATGTGACAAGTCATACTTTTCTCTCTAAAAGTGGAAAATAAGAGTTAGTCCAGAGCCACAAAGAAATCATTCTACTGCTCATCTAGGTTACCTAACCTCATCTCCTGTTGGGAAACCAAATGTGAGTTCAATTTTGAGAAGGATTTCAGATGGACACTTTCCTACATGGACTGGGGATTCCATTGAAATTGTCGTAAAAAAAATAAGAGAAAAATAAAATGGATCCCAAATGGTGAACAGGAATATGGGTAGAAGTGTGAGTCCACGTGCCTCCCTGTGAATCTACTTCCAGGACTTCAACAGCTAAAGTTTAACCTTTATCTTTCAGCTTGCTTGAAGCAAGAAATGTTATATTTTTTTTCACTGTTCCCAAATGCTCCCAGAAAAGATTGTGGCATCCTTTGTTTTTGTCCTAAAATGCTGATGTGCTGCCGCAGAATATTCCTCCAACAACAAAGTTACTTTTTGTGCAGAGTGCTAAGTGATGGGTGCACGATGCAGACATACTGTGCACACACAGCTGCATACACACAGCACAGGTCTTTCGAAGGGAGAGAAAGACAAAATTATGATTTGGATTCTGTATCTCCTTTTGTCATTCTTCTCCAATTTTGAGTCTTGTAGCTTATGTGCTAAGTTCCTTTTTGTTAAATATATTTTTTCCTACCCCAATGTATGTTCACGTTTATTTTCTCTCTACAGCTTACTGCAAAGTCAACTACAGTGAAGATGGAATTATCTTGTCAGAAATTGTAACATTAAATTACTCTAGGGGAGCATGCAGGTGCAAAACATGTTGTTTTTCAATGCAAATTCTGGGATTCTAATCCAAACACGACCTCCTTGCATATCTATCCCACAGACTAAAAATAAGACTGATATATTTAAGATTGTGTGTGTGTGTATGTGCGTTTAAATTCAACTCAGTTAAAGGCATGCTTCCAGATAAGAATAGAAATGTCTATAATTTTGAATGTCCTAGATCTGGATGATTTGCACTCTAACCCTTCCCCAGAGTATATTTAATGTCAGTAAAAATATATGTTTTCTAAAATCAGAATATGAGACAACCAATTATGTTTAACAATAAAAAATCTGATAATGTACAGTTGGTTATTTTCTTGGAATACCACGATTTCATTTTTAGAGTTTCTCTGAGAGATAAAAGTTCTTATGCTTCTAAAACCTTTAAAAATATATATATATATATTTTATACTCATTGTTATAAATCTCATTTTATTAAAAATATTGTGATATCTGACAAAGGACTCTACCTACTTACCTTTATCTATGACATAAGGATATTCAATATGAATTATATAAAACCTGCCCTTAGAAACTCAAGATTTAGAAAAATTTTAGCATTATATCTATTTGGGTATAACTCCACATTGTAGAACAATATAGATACTTGATTGAGTTGGCAAGTATTCAATCCTGGTATAAACTGCAATGTCTCTTGCTAGGAGCAAAGATTTTAACCTGAAGTTAAATGAGGAAACTTGAGGTAAGGATTTTAGTTCCCCTCATGGGATATTTTCATATTTTTCCTAAAGGCACAGTGAAGGTAAAACGAGAGAGAAAAGTAGTTGACTTTTCACAAGTCTAAATGATGAGTAGCAAAAGGAAAGTAGAATTTAGGAAAGTGAATCCCATAGAAGTACATTTTTAAATGGGGAATGTGTATTTGCGTATCTGTGTATCTGGCTTTGGGAAAGGGATAAACTATTTAATTGTAAGAGGGGGAAAGAAATATTACATTGAGGCCAGGCACGGTGGCTTATGCCTGTAATCTAAGCACTTTGGGAGGCCAAGGATGGCAGAACACCTGAGATCATGAGCTTGAGACCAGCCTGGCCAAAATGGTGAAACCTTGTCTCCAGTAAAAAATACAAAAAATTATTCCGGCGTGGTGGAGGGCACCTGTAATCCCAGCTACTCTGGAGGCTGAAGCAGAAGAATTGCTTGAACCCGAAAAGAGGAGGCTGCGGTGAGCCGAGATCGTGCCACTGTACTCCAACCTGGGTGACAGAGCCAGACTTCGTCTCAAACAGTAACAAAAATAAAAACAGAAATATTACATTGAATCTCTCCTAAACTCCCAGGGCATGAGAGTTTAATCAGAAAAACAAATAAATTAAAAACAATTCACAACTGTGATACAAAAATTATTTGCAACAAAAATAAAGCTCAATATATTTTGCTATCTCACAATTAAAAACAGTTTTGTTCACTGGAGAAACCTCAGAGGCGGTGCATGTGCGGGCGAGAAGATGGCGGCGGCGGGGGAAGCAGCGGGACCAGGCGGAGGAGCGACGAGTCCCATTGAAACGCGCAGCCACGGCCCTCCACAGCCCGCAGTATATTTGTGGAGATTTTAGCCCTGATGAATTCAGTCAGTTCTTTGTGACTCCTCGATCTTCAGTTGAGCTTCCTCCCTACAGTGGAACAGTTCTGTGTGGCACACAGGCTGTGGATAAATTACTTGATGGACAAGAATATCAGAGAATTGAGTTTGGTGTCAATGAAGTCATTGAATCCAGTGACACGTTGCCGAGAACCCCTAGCTACAGTATTTCCAGCACACTGAACCCTCAGGCCCCTGAATTTATTCTCGATTGTACAACTTCCAAAACAACCCCTGATGGTATCACTAAAGAAGCAAACTATGGCTCCATCGACTGCCAGTACCCAGGCTCTGCCCTCGCTTTGGATGGAAGTTCTAATGTGGAGGCGGAAGTTTTGGAAAATGATGGTGTCTCAGGTGGTCTCGGACAAAGGGAGCGTAAAAAGAAGAAAAGGTGGCCACCTGGATATTACAGCTATTTGAAAGATGGTGGTGATGATAGTATTTCCACAAAAGCCCTGGTCAATGGCCATGCCAGTTTGGCAGTCCCCAACAGTGTCAGTGCAGAGGATGCAGAATTTATGGGTGACATGCCCCCGTCCGTTACTCCCAGGACTTGTAACAGCCCCCAGAACTCCACGGATTCTGTCAGTGACACTGTGCCTGACAATCCTTTCCCCGGAGCACTCGGCAGTGACACCAGGACTGCAGGGTAGCCGGAGGGGGTCCCCAGGGCTAATTTTGGCCAGTCCTGCTTCTCTGCAGAGGCTGGCAGAGACCCCCTGTCAAGGACAGTTTGGGCTCAGCCCTGCATTGGTACCGATACTACTGAAAACCTCGGAGTTGCTAATGGCCAAATACTTGAATCCTCGGGTGAGGGCACAGCTACCAACGGGGTGGAGTTGCACACCACGGAAAGCATAGACTTGGACCCAACCAAACCCGAGAGTGCATCACCTCCGGCTGACGGCACGGGCTCTGCATCAGGCACCCTTCCTGTCACCCAGCCCAAGTCCTGGGCCAGTCTCTTTCATGATTCTAAGCCCTCGTCCTCCTCGCCGGTGGCCTATGTGGAAACTAAGTATTCCCCTCCCGCCGTATCTCTCCTGGTTTCTGTAAAGCAGGTTGAAGTCAAAGAAGGGCTTGTTCCAGTTTCAGAGGATCCTGTAGCCATAAAGATTGCAGAGTGACTGGAGAATGCAACCCTAATCCATAAACCAGTGTCGTTGCAACCCCGCGAGCTGATCAGTAAAGGGAACTGGTGCTACATTAATGCTACACTGAAGGCACTGGTTGCTTGCCCACCGATGTACCACCTGGTGAAGTTCATTCCTCTGTATTCCAAAGTGCAAAGGCCTTGTACGTCAACACCCATGATAGACAGCTTTGTTCGGCTAATGAATGAGTTTACTAATATGCCATACCTCCAAAACCCCGACAAGCTCTTGAAGATAAAATCGTAAGGGGCATTCACCCTGGAGCTGCCTTTGAGCCCACATATATTTACAGACTCCTGACAGTTAACAAGTCAAGCCTGCCTGAAAAGGGTCGACAAGACGATGCTGAGGAATACTTAGGCTTCATCCTAAATGGACTTCATGAGGAAATGTTGAACCTAAAGAAGCTTCTCCTACCAAATAATGAAAAACTTACGATTTCCAATGGCCCCCAAAACCACTCCATTAACGAAGAAGAGCAGGAAGAACAAGGTGAAGAAAGCGAGGATGAATGGGAGCAAGCGGACCCCCGGAACAAGGCTTCCGTCACCCGCCAGGCGGAGTTTGTTCAGACTCCAATCACCGGCATTTTTGGTCTGTGGTTTACCAGCAGAGTTCAAAAGAATCTGCCACTTTGCAGCCATTTTTCACATTGCAGTAGGATATCCAGTGTAACAAGATACGCACACCCCAGGATGCACTGGAGAGCTTGGTGGCAAGAGAATCTGTCCAAGGTTATACCACAAAAACCAAACAAGAGGTTGAGATAAGTCGAAGAGTGACTCTGGAAAAACTCCCTCCTCTCCTTGTGCTACACCTGAAACGATTCGTTTATGAGAAGACTGGTGGGTGCCAGAAGCTTATCAAAAATATTGAATATCCTGTGGACTTGGAAATTAGTAAAGAACTGCTTTCTCCACGGGTTAAAAATAAGAATTTTAAATGCCACAGAACCTATTGGCTCGTTGCAGTGGTCTACCATCACGGCAACAGTGCGACGGGCGGCCAATCCACTACAGACCCCTTCCAGATCGGTCTGAAAGGCTGGCTGCGCATTGATGACCAGACAGTCAAGGTGATCAACCAGTACCAGGTGATGAAACCAACTGCTGAACGCACAGCCTACCTGCTGTATTACCGCCGAGTGGACCTGGTGTAAACCCTCTGTGCGCTGTGTGTGCGCCCAGTGCCCGCTTCGTAGGACACCACCTCACACTCACTTCCCGCCTCTCTTCAGTGGCTCTTAAGAGAGAAACTCTTCCTCCCTTTGCAAGAATGGGCTAGAATGAAAAGGAGATGCCTTGAGGTTCGTGCACAACATAGTTTCTGTTGACTCTAACTTCCAAATCAGAATCTTTTGGTTGAAACAGACTGTCTGTCGCTTGATTTTAGAAAATCCATAAAAACCCATATTTCTGAAATAATGCTGATTCCTTAGATAAGAAAGTGGATTTGATCCCCAGTCTCATTGCTTAGTAGAATAAATCCTGCACCAGCAACAACACTTGTAAATTTGTGAAAATGAATTTTCTCTTTCCTTAAAAAAGAAATTTTTTAATCCATCACACTTTTCTTCCCTACCCTTTAGTTTTTGTTAAATGATAAAAATGAGCCAGTTATCAAAGAAGAACTAGTTCTTACTTCAAAAGAAAAATAAACATAAAAAATAAGTTGCTGGTTCCTAACAGGAAAAATTTTAATAATTGTGTGGAAACTGCTTACATACACATTGCAGATCAAATATTTGGAGTTAAAATGTTAGTCTACATAGATGGTTGATTGTAACTTTATTGTCATTAAAAGATTTCAAATCGCACTCATGCTTCTGTGTACACATAACGAAAACTGGGCAAATAATGAAGATCTCTCCTTCAATCTGCTCTGTTTAATTCTGCTGTCTGCTCTTCTCTAATGCTGTATCCCTAATTGCACACAGTTTAGTGATATCTAGGAGTATAAAGTTGTCGCCCATCAATAAAAATCACAAAGTTGGTTAAAATTAAAAAAAAAAGAGAAAGAAAAGAAAGAACCTCAGAGACAGTGAAACAAAGGAATTAAGAGGTATGAGGAGAAAATAAGAGTAAGGTGACACCAGAGGAGTGATAAGCAAGAGATCACGTTGCTGGTATGCATGCTGTGGTTCGTTCAAAGAGAATATTTTCATGGACCTACTTCATGTTTAGATTTTAGGTTTGTATGAGTTCACTACATCAAAAAATTTAAATTAAAAAAAAAAAAAAACAAAGCAAACCAACCATATTTCAATAACAAGAGTGTGGTATGCAAAAGGAATTTTTACTATTCCCATGTTGTGTCCCTGAAGCTATTAATACAAGATGGAAATACAAGGAAATAAACTAAACCAATAAGGTTAAGTTATAATTCTGTTAATGTTAATGAGGCTGTAAAGTGAACAATAAATATGAGAATAAAAAAGTTAGAAGGTAGCACAAAGAAATAAAGATATGAAAAAAATGAAGGAAATACAAGAGAAATGGGGAACAGAATGAGAAGCTCTGACATATGTTTAATGGGAAGTCTGGAAATTAAGTAGAGAGAGACGAAATTCAAAGAGAAAAACAGGGTACATTTTTTCAGACTTGATGAATGGCATGTTCATCAAGTTGAGGAAATACACCAAATGCCTAAACTGGATAAATAAAAGGAATTCTCAGAGAAAAGATTCAAGAACAGGAAAACGAAGAAAAAAAATCTTACACGTGAACAAAAAGACAAGGTGGATGGGCTTCAAAAGTTAAACAAACAGCAGCGTTAAAAGCAGATTAAGCATACATTTCACCAGCAAACAGTCAAATAAATGCCAGAGGAATACTACCAAGCCCTTTAGAAAGAGTGACTAACTACTGAGGATTCTCCATCATCTGCTCACTAATTCTCTTTTCATGAGGTAGGACAAATAAAAGATAATATTCAGGTAAACAACTACTCAGACATTTTTCTTCCAATAGACAAGTAACTATTCCTGAAAAAAACTGTGAAATATATAATCTAAAAGGAAGAAATCTCCTTAAAGAAAGAAAAAGGAGGCTGTCAGAAGCAATGCCAAGTAAATAAGTTAGAATATTCACAAAATTTCCCCTGTTCTACCACAAAACTGTGCATGAGACCAGAAAGGAAGAAACAAATTGTCATTTGAAGGCTTTATAAATATCCCTTTCCTTAAGATCTACAAATAACAATTGAAACTAATAAAATAAATTTAGGACTACTTGTTCCACAAAAAAAAAAAAAAAAAAAAAAAAAAAAAATTGGCTCAACTCATTAGCAACAATTAATTAAAATACTTTTTAAATAAATTACATTAATGTATCAATAAGGTATATAAGATGCCTGGGAATAAAACTTAAAGGTACATGAAGATAGAAAAACAGTTATAAGACTTTAAAAGATTGAGTTAAAAAATATAGGATTAATATTAAATATTAAAAATATTAAAAACATTTCAGAAATTAAAATTTTACTTTCATATTAAAATTTAATAATAGAATATTTAAATTTTATTTTAATATTAAAATGTTAAAATATTTTTAAAATCTAGAATTATATTAAAAAATACAGGATTGAATTTTTTAAAAAGCAAATTGAAATACCTTACTCATTTATGGGAACATTAAAATGGTGATTCCTACAAAACATTCTATAAAAGCAATCTAATTCTGGAGAAAAAACTAAAACTTTGCTTTTGTGAAACTTGGCAACTCATGTATTTTTCTATCATTTTCCAGCAATAATTAAAGGGATTATAGCACTACAGCCAAATTTGACATTGAGAAATATTTATAATTCTTTACAAATTTCCAAATTCTACTTTTAAATGACCTTTTAGAGTTTAATATTAATTTTAATATCTTAATTAAATTTCATAATCACTATTAAATTTCATAATATAATCAATTTAGTAACATAATTAATTATTGTAAATTAAACCAAAAAATCATATGAACAAAAAATAATATAAAATCTGGCAATGATAGAAGTTTATGAAGATAGTGGCAAGTGAAAACTCCCATACACTGTATTAGGGAATGTAAGACATATCTACTTGTGGTGAAAACTTTGCATTATCGAGGAGGTTGAAAATGCACATAGTCAACCGTCCAGGAATTTCCCCTCTATATACAAACATTCATACTTGTGATGAGGACATATACCTAAGATTTCAGTGCAGTATAAACACAGCACATTGTAAGCACATTGTAAAAGCCCCAGATACTTATTAAAAAGAGGATATAGGTGTAAACTGTCAAAAGGTACATAATGTAAAGCTATAAGAAAATTATGTGAACCTGATTTCCATCTATCAATAATGATAAATCTGAAGAAAATAATACATTGGGCAACCTTCCCCCAGACAGATTTCCAGATATTACATTTATATGAAGATTTTTAGCACTCAAGAAAATCACTAAATATTTTTTATGAATATGTGCTCTGTGTGTATGCATGTGTGTGTGTATGTGTGTGTGTAAATGAAAGGGGAGAATTTTTACCCAATTTCAGTAAAATGATTACAAAAATGAGGAATGGGTTTGGTGAGGGTACAAAGGATTCACTAACAGCAATGCTATTGCAACATTTCATAACATTTTAACATTACTTTATAAAAATAAAAGTTATGGAAGAAAGTTAACATTTACTAAATATACTCTGTATAATTAAGATATGACATAAAAGTTTTATATACACTAAGATTGCACATGTTGCTTTTTCTACTTCAAACAAGTTTACATATTCCCTTCTTGCTTTTAATATATATTGTAAATTTGTTCTTTATATTTATTCAGAATGTTATTCTAGGCTTATGTCTTTTTTAAATTTGGTAAAATAGTACATTCTTTTTGAAAATTATGGTGATGTTTTATTGTAATACTATTACTTGATACAATAAGAAATTAGAAACCCTCTTTTGTTATAAATTTACTGATCCATGTGGAAAAAGACATTTGAGAACCATTGGTGGAAAGCATGTTAATAACAGTTCTGAGGAAGTATAGTAGTCAGGGCTACTAACAGGGAGTGTTGGGGAAAAACTGGAAAATTAAAATCCGCAAATTTTTAATGCTGTCATTCCATAAGTGAAATATGAATGATGACCATTAGCCACAGGAAAAAATGAATAAACTAATGTTAGGTTTTAGTGAATTTTACATGCCAAGTGCTACTTTCATAAATTGCATACCTTGTACTTGCAATATTTAACATGTGACTATATTTAATATGTGAAGATGAAAATCAACTCTTGACTCCTGGCAAAACTCTATGTATTTATTTATTTATTTTATTTTATTTATTTTTGAGGCAGAGTCTTGCTCTGTTGGCCAGGCTGGAGTGCAATGGCAGGATCTCAGTTCACTGCAAACTCCACCTCCCGGGCTCAAACAATTCTCTCGCCTCAGCCTTCTATCAGGGGAAACCTCACCCCCGATATTTAACATGGGTTCCTTTCTATTTCCTGAAGCATTGGCTGGTCTGATGAAAAAAGGGAAAGAGTACGAGAGAGAAATTTTAAAGCTAGGTGTTCAGGGGACACATCACATGTTGGCGGTTTCCATGATGCTCCCTGAGCCGTAAAACCAGCAAGATTATATTAGTGGTTTTCAAAAGGGAGGGAGTGTAAGAATAGGGTGTGGGTCACAGAGATCACATCCTTCATAAAGTAATAAAATATCACAAAGCAAATGGAGGCAGGGCAAGATCACAGGACTGCAGGATGGGGTGAAATTAAAATTGCTAATGAAGCTTCAGGCATGCATTGTCATTGATAACATCTTATCAGGAGACAGGGTTTGAGAGCAGACAACCTGTTTGACCAAAATTTGTTAGGTGGGAATTTCCTCATCCTAAAAGCCTGGGAGAGCTACAGGAGACCGGGGCTTATTTCATCCCTTCAGCTTCGACCGTAAAAGACGGCCGCCTCCAAGGGGGCCGTTCATAGGCCTACCCTCAGGGGTGCATTCTCTTTCTCAGGGATGTTCATGGCTGAAAAAAAGAATTCAGCGATATTTCTCCTATTTGCTTATGAAAGAAGAAAAATATGGCTCTGTTCCACCGGCTCACCAGCAGTCAGAATTCAAGGCTATCTCCCTTGTTCCCTGAACATTGCTGTTATCCTGTTCTTTTTTCAAGGTGCCCACATTTCATATTGTTCAAACACACATGCTCTACAAAACAATTTGTGCAGTTAACACAATCATCATAGGGTCCTGAGGCAACATACATCCTCCTCAGCTTATGAAGATGATGGGATTAAGAGATTAAAGACAGCCATAGGAAATCACAAGGGTATCTATTGGGGAAGTGATAAGTGTCCATGGAATCGTCACAATTTATGTTTAGAGATTGCAATAAAGACCAGTGTAAGAAATTATGAAAGTATTAATTTGAGGAACTAATAAATGTCCATGAAATCTTCACAATTTATTTTCTTCTGCTGCAACTTCAGCTGGTCCCTCTGTTTGGGGTTCCTGACTTCCCACAACAGCCTCCTGAGTAGCTGGGATTACAGGCATGTATCACCACACCCAGTTCATTTTTTTATATTTTTAGTAGAGACGGGATTTCACCATGTTAGCCAGGCTGGTCTCGAACTCCTGATCTCAGGTAATCCACCCGCCTTGGCCTCCCAAAGTGCTGGGATTACAGGTGTGAGCCACTGTGCCTGGCCTATTTTTTTTTTTTAATTTAATTCTTCTTCACCTAACTCAGAATATTACTGTTTCATGTCCCGTTGTTTCTGTAACATACTGTTTTGATACTCAACTTTCTGTTACTTCAAATATTATGAGGATTTCTTGCATTTGCTTGTTTAATCTTTTCTCCTCCTCCTCCTCCTTTTCTTCCTCATTCTCTTCGTCCTCCTCTTCTTGCTTCTCCTTCTTCCTAATTGATAGATGATTACAAATTACATAGATAGATAGACAGATAGATAGAGCTGTAAATATACTCACTTCTTTCATTGCTAGAGACATTACTTGCCTCAACAAAATCATCTAAACGTTTATCTACTTTACTTATGTTACCTAAGTATCAGGCCCTATTACAAACTAAAGTTGCCAGTTTATTCCAAATTTACCAACATAGGAGTTGCCTTTGAACAAGAAGGTATCATGAATGTAAACAAATAATGATATATAATTCTGCACAGTAAAATACAAAGAGAACTAAAACTATTTAACCAATAGTCAAAGGCAGCAAATGGTATCATAAACAGAGCAGAAATAAGTCATTAGTTACAAATTTTCCCAGCTCTAACTCTCTGTCCCAAATATTTAGACTTAATACATATCTTTGCAGATTGGAAGGATAAGAATCAGAACAGATGGTTTACAACACTGGGAAAATATGTTTAACTCTCTGGATTTACCCTGCAGCCCACAGTAAAGTACTACTGAAAATAAGACCCTAACTTAACTTATAACTTGAAAACATGGTGAAAGTATTTTTTTCTCTCAATGTGAAAGACAGTGGGGTATCCAAAACACCCAGAGACCCTCCGCTTTTATAGTTAACTTTTGCTCACTGTGGAGCAGCATCTAGACGTGTTATGCTGACCAGATCACCTGTATAGACAGACGAGGTTCAACTATTTGGTCTGTAATGGCTCTACCTGAGTGCAGGTTGGACACACGTTTCTGACATTCTGAAATTTAGAATGACAATGCAGGGCTTACCAAAGTGAGAAGGACCCGAAATATCTGTGGCCCTGTGTGTGGAAAGTGAAAGCTCTTTAGACACGACTGGACTACAGGATTCACTGCAGACAGAGCCTTCATGTGCTCAATATGGACAAGGAGGAAGTCACAGCTTCCAACTTCAGGCTTTCCCTTTTACCAGTTTCAATGCAATTGGTTATGCGCTCTCATCAAATCACCCATAGTGTGCAGAAGGTAAAATAGCAGGAATGTGGCAGCATTTCGAAGTTACCAAGGAAGCAAAATACAACATCAGTGAAAAGGCATTATCATAGGCTAAGCTTTTTAAGGATTATGTGAGATACACGCATGGAATATTCAGTAAGGACCTGGGTCACAATATGTGTGAATCTCACTGAGTCAGACTGGTGTCTCAGAAAAAAATGGATCCTTGTCTCACTTAACATTTAAACTCTCTGTAATTTCAGAGGAGGACAGCTCTTGCACATATTTGGAGGATATTCTAATTCTTTCAGTCCAGTGGTTTTTGGCTACTTCATTTAAATTCCCATTCTGTGAGCACTTCAGAAAGAGCTATGTCAGCAATGGAGTCTCTACCAATTTTGCTTTTCTTGACCCTGGAGTTCTCCAGTGTTCTCATCATACCCTTGTCAGTCTTGGGTTGTTTTCACTCTCTGCTTTTTCCGTATAATCTGTTTGATGGCCCCATCTGGTTAGGAAAGTCCAACTAGTCTACTTATCTGTTTCTCCACAAATGAATGGCAGATATGGGCTTTTCCTGATTCTTCTCAAACTTATTCAACTCTTAAAACAATCCTAATAAATGCCTAGTTTCCCAGCTTTCCACCTCGTTTGGGATGTGTTCCAGATATTTTAATTTTTAATGAAATGTTATTTACATTGAAATAACTGGATTAGATTTTGGATCTCTATTTTGAACTTTTAGCTTATAACACGGTGTCATCTAATGGCATGTATGACTCAAGTGTATTGAACAGGGTTCTCACAATTGATACCTGTCCAAATTGTAAAGGAAATCAGTGATATCCTGTACTTCTTTGTCAATCTTTACCAATGCTATATAACTAATGACTAGCAAGCAAGACACATGATGAATAAAAGTGGGCCCAGCATGAGCAGTGAGGGGAGAGGATAGCTCACTCTTATGGTTAGGGGTGGCCATGGCAGTAGTATAAGATGCTGTTATCCTAGGGGAAACTTGGAATACCAGTCAGCTTCAACGTGACCTATCAAGGCTCGCAAGATGCCTGAAACTACCAGGGGATCTATGGGAATTACAGGTTAGGTGTGTATAAATATTTGATATAGAGGCTATCACACCTATAGAGTAGACTGGAAGCTCTTGCTACAGGGATTTTGCCATTTATTGTATCGTATAAATTTGTAACTTTTCATTTTCTTATTTGATAATGTTCTTTTATTTTGCAATCAACTATTTCAGTGACAATAAATCAAATAAAAAGAAAGTTAACATTTAATTAAAAGTTGAGTTCCACATTTTAATTTTCTACAGAAATTTTCCAATAAAAGTAGTATTTGCACAAAGATTGTTGATACATACAATCAGTTAAAAAAGAAATCTGTATAAGAATCATTAGCATCTACTGAATATCAGAAATTATTTTGGATGTAATGATAATGAATGAAGCTCAGCATTCGCAGAGAGGGGTTTTACACAGCACTATGAAGAATGACATTTTATTGAGATCAAATATTTTCCCAAAATAATTTTACTCATTTTAATGTTTAACTAAAATACAGGTGAGTATTTTAATGCAAAGGCACTATTAGCAAATAAAAACTCCAAAAACAATCAATGCTACCTGTTTTACACTAGTTCCAATTGATGTTTCAAATAGAAAATCGGTAAAGTGAATTCCAATAGTAATGGGTTCCATTTTTCACCAAATTCGTAGAATAGAAGTTCACTCTATAAAATACAAAATATCTGACATTTTACTGAATGTTTCTGTAAATTCAGTCACGAGTTAAAGGTAAAATTTTTTTTTGTGGTGGCAAAACAAATACAAACTTTCATGTAGCATGGATTTATAATGATTTTAAGAAAAGCATGGAGTAGGAATGCACTTTGAATTTGTTAGGGTGCAGGTAGTTAATTAACAGATACTGTGCTGTATTATCAGAACAGGACTGAAATATTTATTTCTTCTGGGAGTATTGGCTACCAATGGCTTGTAGCTGAGTTCCTTCCCCAAAATTTATCTGGTCAAAGATAGCTGCCTCAGCCAAAGTTGTGACACCCTTGCTGGAGGCAGCTGAACTCTAATAACTGATATCTGTGGGAATAAAAGGTTCCAGTTCCCTTGTCTCAAGAGGACAAATAATAAGGGTTATCACACTCTTAAAATCCTACATGCAGTTGACTGAGGCTTCTGTTGCAACTACATCAAAGCCCAACTTCCACTTCTAACAAAGTCAGTTCTCTTTACTTACTTTTGGACATGTTTTTCAAAATTCTCAACAAACATCTGCACTCAAATCTCTCTATTGGTGTCTGTTTGTGGCAATTCGACTTTATAGTAAAAGTGGTTTTAGGAAACAAATACTTACATGGAATTTTGGAGCTGTATCACAAACCAGATAATTCACAGTGACAACCCCATTACTGGTGGGAGCAGATAGCCCTTGGCATGTTGCAGAAGTTCACTGTGGTGAATTCACATGGAATGAAGTTGGAGGGAAATGCACTCATAACTCATGCATTTCAAAGGTTCTGGGTTGTAGTGATTATAAGGACTATTAAATTGGTATTTCTTTGGGGCTATGGAAATACAGGAAAAAACAACTGTGAAAAGTTGAGGCTGATTAATCATGAACTAAAAAATAAATGTGAAAGCCAGTGAGTTTTTAAGAGGATATAAAAAACTTTCTGCAACATTCAGAAGAAAATAAAGAAGAAATCCAGGAGGTAATTTAATGTTTGTGATGCTCTAGAGAAATCAGCATTCTCAAAACCAGATGGTCTGCTATACTACTGTCAGGACCATGATTGGGAGGCAGTGGAACACTGAGACTTGTGATAGAATATCTGGAATGACACACTTGAGAAATACTGAATCTTCAGATTTTGCTGAACTCTCTGGGCTTGAGGGATCCATCTGCTCCTCCCTATCAATGGCTAGTGCAGTTTCCTTGACTTAGAAGTAGATGGACTCTGCCTTGTTACAACTCACAAGCCCCTGAGGTCTATACATTTCCATCCAACATGCAGAATAATGACTAGTGTGAAGTCAGACCATGGAATGGATGTTCTAGGTTTGCCAAAGACGAAGGGGCCTATATTATGCAGAAGCTTCAGGACATATCTAATAAGTATTGGCAGTGGCAGGGGAAGTAGTTTTGAGATTGTATCTTGAGATTGCGGGATCAAGTGGGAATAAAAACATTAAGTTCGAGAGTTTAGGGAGTGATATTAGCAACATGGCAAAATAGCAGGTCCCAAATTCCTCCCATGCACACAGACAAAAATATTTAGCAATTATCCATGGATAAAATATACCTCTGAGGGAGCTCCAAACTACAATTAAGATGGTGTAGCAGCTCAGTGAAGCACAATAAAACAAAAATGTCTGTGTGGAAAAGGGTGAGAAGCATTTTATCTGCATGGCTGCATTCCCCAAGCTGGCAAACCTCAGTGCCAGAAAGAATCCCCTAAGCCACAAATATCCTGTGGGGGGAAAAGGAGAGTAGGAAGACAGCAGCAGCATTTGCTACCAGGAACTACATCAGCCTTTGCTGCCACCACAAACCCACACAAGCTTTGCCACCAAGGATGTCTCCAGTCTTTGCCAAAACAAACTCCAGCTGCTGGAGTTGCTCAGAGCCCATGCTGCAGCACCTCCTTGGAGCCAGAGCTACCATGCATCCACCAGATTCAATATGAACATACCTCCTTGGACAAGCAATTTTTCACACTTAGGCCATCTGGATCAGGCACCATCATGCATCCTGGAACCAGCATCCCTGCACGTTAGCAGACTCAGTTCCACTATACACACCAGACAGTCTTTGCCCTCACACATGCCCATCAATAAGGGTCTTTTCCTACCAAAGCCAGACTAAAGCTTGGAAAGGTGATCGCTTCTTCAAATGTGTAGAGAGTAATACAAGGTTACAAGAAACACAAAACAACAGGAAAACATGGTGCAATCAAATGGCCAAAATAAACTTCCAGTAACTGACCTCAAATAAATAGAATATATAAATTGTCTAAGAAATAACTCAATAGAATTATTTTTAAAATGTTCATAAGATACAACAAAACACAAATAGACAAATCAATGAAATCAGGAAAATAATAAATGAACAAGAGAAGTTCAACAAAGAAATAGACATCATAAAAATTTCTGAACCTAAAGAATACAATGACTAAAATAAAAAATGCAGTAGAGTTACATCATACCTGATCAAGATGAAATCAGTGAACCTGAAGACAAATTATTTGAAATTATCTAGAGGATAGAAAATAAAAAATAAATAAAAAAGGAAAGAATACCCACGAGGTTTATAGGACACCATTAATCAAACTGATCTACACATTGGAGGACTTACAGAAGAAGGAGAAAGAGAGTGAAAGGTAAAGAATGCTTATTTAAAGATGGCATATTGAGTATAGTGTACACTGCTTGGGTGATAGATACACTGATATCTCAGAAATCACCACTAAATAACTTATTCATGTAACAAACACCACCTGTTCTTAAAAAGCCTATTGAAATAAAAAAGGAAAAAAATGCAAAAATAAAGAAATAATGACAGAAAACCTCCTAAATCTTGGGAAGAAAACAGACATCCAAATTTAAGAAGCCCAAAGGTTCCCAGTTAGCTTGGACATAAAGAGGTCTACACTGAGACACATTATAATATGTTATCTCACGTTTTTGAAAACAAATTAAGAAAAAAAAATTTAAATAGCTATTTTAAAGGGCTACCAACATAATAACATTGTCTTACACATGCCTCTGTAACTTAAAAAGTCATGTAACTTTTATTGTAACCATTAAACTTAACATGACTATCTTTCCTTCATCTTGTCTTCACAGTAGTGGCAGCAATTTTCCCTCCTTTTACCAGGCCTTGACCTCGTGCCCTTGCTGTATTAGTCCTTTCTGGCACTACTATAAAGAAATACCTGAGAGTAAGCAATTTATAAGGAAAATAGGTTTAATTGGCTCATGATTCTTTAGGCTGTACAGAAGCATGGCACTATCTGCCCAGCTTGCAATTTTCCCTCCTTTTACCAGACCTTGACCTCGTGCCCTTGCTGTATTAGTCCTTTCTGGCACTACTATAAAGAAATACCTGAGAGTAAGCAATTTATAAGGAAAATAGGTTTAATTGGCTCATGATTCTTTAGGCTGTACAGGAAGCATGGCACTATCTGCCCAGCTTCTGGGGAGGCCACAGGAAACCTACAATCATGGCAGAGGATGAAGGGGGAAGTAGGCACATCGCAAGGCCGGAACAGGGGGAAGAGAGAGAAAGCGTAGTGCCACACACTTTCAAACAACCAGACCTAATGGGAACTGTATCACAAGAACAGCACCAAAGGGATGGTGCTTAAACATTCATGAAGGATTCACCCCCATGATCCAATCATCCCACCCCCAAACCAGGTTCTACCTTCAACACTGAGTATTACAATTTAACATGAGATTTTGGTAGGGACACAGATCCAAACCATATCATTCTTTCCCTGGCCCCTCTAAAATCTCATGTACCACACTGCAAAATGCAATCATCCCTTCTCAACAGTTCCCTAAATCTTAACTTATTCTAGCATTAACTAAAAAGTCCAAAGTCCAAGGTGTCATCTGAGACAAGGCTAATCCCTTCCACCTATGAGCCTGTAAAATCAAAAAGCAAGTTAGTTCCTACCAGGATACAATGGGAGTATAGGCATTTAGTAAATACTCCCATTCCAAAAAGGAGAAACTGGCCAAAAGAAGGGGGATTCAGGCCCCATGCACATCAAAAACCCAGTAGGGTGGTCGTTAAATCGTAGCACTTCAAAATAATCTCCTTTGACTTCATTCCTCATATCCAGGGCACACTGGTGCAAGAAGTGGTCTTCCAAGGTCTTGGACAGCTCTTCTCCTGTGGCTTTGTAGGGGTCAGTACCAGTGGTTACTCTCATGGACTGGTATTGAGTGCCTGTGGCCTTTCCACATGCAGGGTGTGAGCTACCAGTGGCTCTACCATTCCAGGGTTTGGGGAACACTGGCCCTCTTCTCATGGCACCACTAGGTAGTACCTCAGTGGGAACTCTGTGTGCAGGATTCAGCCCGTATTTTCCTTCAGCACTGCCCTAGTAGAGGTTTTCCAAGAGGGCTCCATTCCTGCAGCAGGCTTCTTCTGGGACATTGAATCTTTTCCATATATCCTCTGAAATCTAGGTAGAGGCTCCCAAGTCTCAACTATTTCACACTATGAACCCACAGGCTTAACACCATATGGAAACTGCCAAAGCTTACAGTTTGCAGTTTCTGAAGCAGTGACCCTACCTGGGTCTCTTTGAGCCATGACTGGAGCTAGAGCAGCAGGGATGTGAGGCAAAGTTCCCCAAGGCTGTGCAGGCCAGCAGGGCTCTGGGCTCCTCCCATAAAACCATTCTTCCCTCCTATCCCTCCATGCCTGTGATGGGAGAGGCTGCCATAAAGGTCTCTGAAACGCCTTTGAGGTAGCTGGCTCCTTTTCACATATGCACATATGTGCAGCCTGCCTGAATTCCCACCCTGAATATTGTCTTTTCTTTTCTACCACATAGCAAGGCTGCTAATTTTTCAAACTTTATGTTCTACTTCCCTTTTAAATATAAGCTACACTTTTATATCATTTTTTTGTTCATGAGTATGAGCACAGATTGTTAGAAGTAGCCAAGCCAAATCTTGAAAGCTTTGTCCTTAGAAAATTCTTCTACCAGATACCTAAATTATCATTCTGAAGTTGAAACTTCCACAGATTCCTAGGGCAGAGGCACAACACCTCCAACCGCTTTGCTAATGCATAGCAAAAGTGACCTTTATTCCAATTCCCAATTAGTTCCCCATCTCCATCTGAGACCTCCTCAGCCTGGTCTTTTACTATTGGCATTTGGTCATAACCATTCAACAAGTCTCTAGGAAGTTCCAAATTTTCCCTCATTTTCCTGTTTTCTTATGAGCCCTCCACATTCTTCCAATATCCGCCTGTTCCCAATTCCAAAGCTGCATCCACATTTTCAGGTATCTTTCTAGCAATACCCTACTCCTTTGTACAAATTTTCAGTAGATTCCACTCTTGCCCTTCTACTAAGAAATAGCTGACAGTGTGTAATTTATAAAGAAAAGATGTTTAATTGACTGGTAATTCTGTAGGTTGTACAGGAAACATGGCAGCATCTGCTTCACCTGTGAAGAGGCCTCAGGAAGCCTACAATCAGTGTGGAAGGTGAAGGGGGAAGCAGGTACATCTTACATTGCTAGAGCAGGAGGAAGATAAGGAGGTGGGGGATGCCACACACTTTTAAACAATCAGATCTTGTGAGAACTCTACCATGAGAACAATACCAAAGGGATGGCACTAAACCATTTATGAAGGATCCACCCCCATGATCCAATCACCTCCCACCAGGCCCCACCTCCAATACAGGGGGTTACAATTGAACATGAGATTTGGGTGGAGACACAGATGCAAACCATATCAACTTGCTAAATTGGTATAGACTATGTTTATCCTGTGATGAGAAAACTCAGTGATTCTTGCCTCCTCTATGATTCTGTTAATCATTTTCTTTTGGAGTAATTTTATCTCACTAATATTCTCATTAACTGTTTTTTTCAGACATATCCAATTTTCTCTATTTAAAAGAAAACAAAATAGGAAACACCACTCCTTCTTTATCCAAAGCATTTTCTCAGTTTGTCATTTTCTTTGCCATCTTAAATTTGTTTTTGTTTATTTTATTTTTACTAACATCTATCAATCTACTATTTATATTAGAAATTAATTTTAGCATACTCGTTTACTTTCTATGCAACTCCTCATATACCTCATTTATTTCTGTTAAGGATGCTCTGCACACTGTCAAACTAAATATTCATTATTTTCAGTTTTCATGTTTTTCCTAAGGTAAATAATAACAACTTCCATCGCTTTCTCCACTGCCTAACTAAATCTTCTCCACCTACTCCTTCCACAGCCCACTACAGCGTTGGTAGTACCAGTTGGATATATTATCTCCTGTGTACCCACAAAAAAAATCTGTTTTTGTTATTAATTCATAAGCTTATCATTAAATCTTCATCTTTATAGCTTTTATAGCTTTTCTGACCAGTGTCATGTTTTCTATTTTCTGTTTAAATTTATAACCATATATTCTGCAGTTTCCTTAATTCATCATGTCTGCAACATAGTCATTACATGACTTGCATAACCATCCCTTTCTTCTCCCTTCTCTAATTCTGTTAACATTGATGTTTTCTTGGCTCATTCCTCCTATTTTCATCTGCCTGCTTATGTGTTAAACCATGTTGGATCTTGCATCTCGAATTCATTTTCCCCTCCATTTCCAATATTACCTCAAGGGTTAATTGCTTCTCACCTGGACTTCTGTGTATATATACGGCATTGCTACACTCAAGGGGATTTTTGTTATAGGATAGTAACAAATACACTTGTAATAGCAATAACTTTTGCATATTAAATAGATATTTAGGTTCCTGAGTAATGATAATGGGAAGAAGGTGATGTCTTTGAAAGAAAATCAAACAAAACCCATAAATAAATAAATAAATCTATTACTGAAATATTTCTGGGGATGTAATAAAGTTATTCATTTTTATATAAAACTGCACTGAAGAGACTGCTATACTCTGATAGTGGGGCCTGGAAATAATTTTAGATGTCACAGGATCAGGAGAAATCAAATACATCATTAAACAATAATTATGAGAAGCTTCACAAATAAAGCAGCTAAGGGTGTATGGTAAACGTGGTTGTGAAATATTAATTTTGATTTCTTATGGTTTGTTTGTTGGCTTGATAATAAGTAAGGTATTTTTTTCGAAAAGCATTAAATTTTTGGCAAACAAACAGGTTCTTGGTTGACTTTTATATTTCATGTAGACTGTTTTCGGAATAGGAGTAATGAGAAAGTAGAAGTTAAGGAGTAAAGGCAAAGTGTGTGAACAGACTCACAAGCAGCCCATCACTTGGACTCTCTTCTCTCCAGCTTGTTCCCTGGAGGTTTTTTGATTGCTTAACCAAGGACAAAACAAGCAAGGCATATCTGAGGTTTTTACTGGAAATAAAATTAAGTGCAGAAGACACTGGCAAGATTTCTTACAAACACCTACCATTTCAGAGAAGAAGAGCTGGGGATGAGCGTGTGATGGATGGAAGATAGGATGACTATATTCAGTATGTTTTAACCTATGCTGAACAGCACAAGTTAATGGAAGCTGCCCCGCATAGACTCTGGCTGAGTAGGGTCAGCTTATTTCTAATGAGACCTAAGTATTTGCCTCGGTCTACCCGTGTTGTATAACAACATATACTAAGCTGGGTAGCTTATAAACAACAGAATTTTATTTCTTACTATCGTAGAGTCTGGAATGTCCACGATCAGCATGGTTCTGGTGACAGCCCACTTCCTTCATATGTGGATGTCTTCTCACTGTGACCTCACATGGCAAAGGGACTAGCCTGCCCTCAAGGGCCTCTTACAAGGGCACTGATCTCAATCATAACTTCCAAAGGCCTTAGCTCTTACTATAGTCACCTTAGGGATTAGGATTTCAACATATGAGTGCTGGGTGGACACAAACATTCAGACCGCAGCAGTATTGAAGACCGTTATAGACAGAATAACACAGCATAATTTGGAGTACTGTGATTTAGTCATTTACAGGGCTTTGAAATTGTTGTCATGACTTCCTTTGAGAAAATTTAGCTATATGAATCAAAAGCATAAAATACGTGTATACTTATTGACTTGGCAATATAACTTATCAAAATTTATCCTGAGGAAAACTCTATGTCAAAATTACATCAAGGATATCTATCATCATTTATAATAGTACACTGCAAAGCTACATAAATATCTAACAAGAGAAGCCAAGCTATGCAAAATGATACATTCACACATTAGCATAGGAAACACCACTAAGATTCAGCTCTCAAATAATTTTTAGAGATTTTGAAGAATATCTCATTTCATAATGTCAAATAATGCAGGAACCAGATTTATCTCTATTGCAGGTTCAAAATTATATATGGTGTGAAGAGAGAGAGAGAGTGAGAGACAGATGAGAAAATACTTCAAAATGTTAGTGATGATTTTTATCTAGAAAAAGAAACTCAGGGATTTTTGTTATTTTAATTCTAAAAAAATATTGCATTTTTCTCAAGCTTACTTTATAATAATTGATATACTTTATCACTGTACTCATGTAGTTTTTACTATTTTTATGTCATTTTAGTCTATATTGCTAATGTATTTTCCTTATTGTTTTGACGCTTTTGGTTTTTATGTAAGTATGGTTGAATTATTTGTCTTATTTGAAATTTGTTTTTAATTTTTTAGAATTAAATGGCTTATCAGACATTTAGAAGAAAGAAAAAGAACAAAGCAGCAATACAAAAAATTACTCTAGCAGAAATTCAGATATGTTAGTAATGTAGAAAAGAGAATCAATATTTATAATGTAAAAACTTTTAAAATAGTATATGTTATGAAAGAAAAAGAAGTATAATCAAATATATTTAAAGAATACTTTGCAAAATTGAATAAAGAAACTGGCTTTAAAAACTAAGAAATATTTTCAGGCAAACTTAATAAAAAAGGTTCATATATATATATATTTAATTTCAAAGATAAAAAGGAGCTCCTGAATATTTTTTTCAGACAAATTTATATCAGGTTTGCTATGAAATGCTCCCCCATCCAACATCAGATGGATATGAATCAACATTTATAGAATGAGCAGGGAGATGTCTCCTAATTTTCTAAAGTATTTCAAGTTTTTTGCATACAAAAATGAAATATAAACATTTCACCCTTGATGAAAGTTGCCTTGTCTGTTCTGGATCTTTCATTTCAACAGAGCCTGTTACTGAAATTGACTGAGGATGATCAGCCTCATAGACACCTTCCTGAATTTGAAATATGTCTCTTTCATTTGCTCATTCATTCAGTCCACAAATATTAATTAAGCCCACACTATGTGTATGGCACTATTTTAAGTACTGGGAATAGAAGAGGGTGTAAGATGGACATATCCATGATTTATTGTTCCTTTTATTCCAGTAGGTAGACAGAGAAGTTAAAAATAAGTAAGTAAATGGTTTAATAATTTTATAAATATTTAGGTCTTGTCACAAGCTTCTATGTTGTACTAGATCAAGATAATTTCAAATCACTCTTATAATATCTAAATAGCATAGGTTACAAGTTGAGGCTTTAAATTTGGATTCCTGAAGTATTTGAGTTGTCTCTAATAATTATTAGCTGTGTAACCTTGGGCAAGGGATTTAATCTCTTTTGTGTTTCACTGATAAAAGTAAACATTTCAAGGGTTTATTTCAAAACTTAAACCAGGTAATATATGTGAAGTGCTTAAGTCCGTCCAAGAATATAGTAGTGTTCATAAATCCTGTTATTATTATTTAAAGGAATCTCTAAAATGTCACAAGATAACACGCATAATAATAACACGAAAATTAGAAAATAGATTTCCAATGTTGTCTAAAGCATGTAAAGCAACATTTTATTTTCCCTCTTGTTTCCTTCACATCTTGGTCTAAATGGAAAAGAAATGTTTTGATATAGGAAAGGCCATGAATATGTGGGCGGGTGGCAGCAGCTGTTTTGTCTCCAGCATGATCCAATGCATTGCATACAATTTAGTTAACTTACTCTGACATGAATAAATGTCTTGCATCTTGAAATATCATTCCTATGTGATTCGTATGCTCCAAAGAAAATGAAATCAAGAAGGTCAAAAAGTATCATTCTCACGCATCTTGAATCACAGCTTTCCTATTTATTATAAACATCGAGCTAGAAAATGCTACCAATCACAAAACCCCAGAAAAGAAATAAAGTCTAATGTAAATTACAAATGATAGGGTGTGATTCCACAGTTGAAATTGAGTAAAGAGTGGTGGAGAGTGCTGACAGATTCATCACCAAGTGTCAAACATGATTACACAGATGGCAGGCAGGATCCATCACATAAAGGTGTAGGAATGGGAAGCAGCTTGATGACAGAGTTTTCATAATTTGTGTTTATAGTCTTCTGAGTTCTAAAGAAAGTTTAGAAGGGTGATGAATTTTTTAACTATAAAGGATTTCAAGGAGACATCTCCTTGGTTTGTTCACAAGTGAGGCATAGGAGCTCACACATGATCTTCTAGAATACAAAACAGTCAGAAATGTCCAAGGTGTAACCAGCCTAAAGACATGACATTTCTGCTCTGGGGGGAAATGATGTTGGGTGTGCAGGGAAGGATGAGGAGGGGGAGAATCCTGGTGGATCTCTGTGCATAAGAGATTCTGAGGAAGGATAAGAGAAGCTCTCAAGGATGAGAACTGCAAAGGAAGTACAATAAAATGCTGTGCTCATGGATAGAATGTTAGATATAATTCACACTTGAATGTGAATATCAGCTAACATATTGTGCCATGTAAAATCTTTTGAAGATGATTCAACCTCTTCAAGGTCACACATAGTTGATTAGGGACAATAATATTGCTTCACAGACCTGAGAAGAATAAATGAGTTGATGTATCATAGCCTCAGAGTACAATGACTCTCATATAGCAAGCTGTACATAAGATATAGTCATCATTACTATTGTTGTTGTTATTATTATTATTATTATATAAATGGATGTGGTGGCAGCACCATGGCCAGCTTGCTTCCTTCCTAGCAGTTAATGGGCTGGTCCTGTAAACTGGAGGCGATATATTCAGTCCTGAATAAGGACATTTCTCCAAACATTTAATAGAGGCAGAGTCTGTCATTTCCCCTCTAAAATGACTTAATTTTAAAATACCTCATCTGACAACATTTATGTAAGGCATTTTCAAAAGCCTGCCTGCTAGAGGACTAGCTCTTTAAGGGTTATGCCTGAAGTCTGGAGGTGGCCTGATGATTCAGGGAGCAGTTCTATCCCAGAGGAATCAGTATTTGACAAGCATCTGAAGTCCCAACTTGGCTCTCAACTGAGGTCTAATGATTTCCCTAATTGCATTCTAATAGTTCTGAGATGAAGCCCAGAGGGCTGCTGGCAGGCCTCCCTGCACAAGAGCATGAAGGGTGCTGCACAGGTGACTATGCTGGCTCCTGGCTCACAGAATGCTTGGCTCAGCAGTGAGACCAGCAAAAGGCATGGTGGCCAAGATGAAGCACTTCACATTTCTTAAATGAAAGAGTCCATAATTCCCAATAGTGGTTTCTTTTCTCGTCTTAAAATTGTAACATTCCCTTTTTAATTCTATTTCATTTCCTGGAATTTTAACTTTCTATTTTGGAAGAAATATATAAGCAATTCTAGATATAGATCACAGCCTGATATTTTCAAAGATAATTGACGTGTAACATTTACATAAAAACATTAAATAAAGGCTTATATGTGCTGTGTTACTACTAAAGGTACATGTTAAATTTTCTATTAGGAAATAAATGTATTTGAGCAACAATAGCCTCATTTCACTGGGGATCCAGAGTGACTTCTGCTAATAGATTCTACCACTGACAAATCCATTTCAAGGATCTTGGGAGACCCATCAGGACACTTGGATGATTTGACTAGGTTCAATAAGAAACCACTTTTGTGCTTTCATTTCAAGTGTCCCCCAAGGTTGAAAGATCATAGGGTCACAGTTTCTAAAAGCCCAGAAATAAAGAAAAGTCTCTTCATGTCAAAAATAGAAATTGTGATCAAATTGTAAATCTTCCACTATAGGAAATTGCACGTTTGCTGTCACAAAATGATTTATTTAGCCTCAACATACATCATTAGCATTAATAGCTTTCTCCAAATGAAATAATAAATAATAATCCCAACTTTCCAAAGCATTTAATAATATCACATGAATTTTAAAAATTTCTTTCACTAGGATTTCTAAAAAGTAAAAGTATTTTCCTAGACCACTGTAAAAGTCGCAGAAATGATTTTAGTTGTAATTTGATTACTTTGGCATGTTTGGGATCCTCAAGTATATTTACTTCATATAGATTTTGATTATCGTAGCATATCCTTTTTTTGTTGTTACCCAAAAGAGGGTTTCTGCTGTTTTCCATCTGAAGCAGAGAGCTCTCACAAACAGTCTTAGTTTTTGATCATTTGTATATAGACGTGGCACAATTGACTATAATTTTTCATATTTTTTTCACTGTCTTTAATGCAAGAAAAGTCCTAGTGAAACATCTTAGTGTACTGCAAGATCTCAGATTGTTGGGGATTAATTTGCAGCATGACACACAATTGGATTTTATTTACAGTCGGTATGAACTTCCCTTGAGGTGCACTGTTTAGATTTATATACATAGAATGAAATTCTTTCAAGCTACCAGCGGAGAGTTCCTTGGCTAATGGAGTCCTCCATGGAGACTAAATGGATGTTCTAACTGCTCCACCTTCTGTATGTCTCCACTTATATTCAAGTAGAAAAAAAGTACTTACGATATTTCAGAAATACCATACTCTTACTTTCTGGAGAAAAATCAGGAGAAACAGCTCACTAATTTCAGCAAAAAGAACATAATGGTATGGTACTTTCTAATTTTCACAAAGGGAAGTTTACCTTCAGCAATATACCAATCCCAGCCAGTTGTCAACTGACCAAATATAGGCTATTTCATGTGACAACCCATTTTCAGTGTTCATGAGGGTAGTTAGCATAGAGCAGGGGCTCAGAAAATGCTTGATACCTGAAAAAGTGGATGAATGAGCAAATGTGGTGAACATCTGTTATTCAAAAGCTTTCTGAAACCCCAAATTAAAGGCATGTTTCAGTTTCCATAAACAAACTTCTCGTCACTTACCAGTTTTTCCTAGGCTGCATTTGATGTATTTTTTGAAATTTTTTCCCAATGCAGAGCTTGCAGGTTGACTTTTATTCATTCATTCATTTATCAATAAATATTTGCAAGTTCCTGATAGTGCAAGAAACTATGTTAAATGCTAAAAAACTCAGTGGTGAATAGAGTATCTGTGGTGCCTGTCCTTATGGATCTTAAATTCTAACAGAGGAAAGACAGGCATCAAAATAATTTATACATTTATGTTTGTCATGGGGGCAGGTACCCAATGGCTTGTTGTGGTATGTTTTGGGGCTCTATGGTACATTTGCTATTGGCAGAAATTTTCTTGTTTGATGTCCTCTACAATTAAAGATGCAAACTTATATGGAACAATACTTATATAAAAATTTCTCTTACATATCTTCCTGAAATCAGAGGGCCAGAAAAATCTCACTTTGGATTTTTTTTTACTTCTATAGTATTTTAAATAAACCAGTAAATTTGTTTCATAATATATTGTGTAATATGTATTTTTATTAAATATGATTAGTTTCAGCACAGTACAACATATTTGTAAAGTCTAAGAGAGAATCTCTCAGCCTCAACATTATTGACATTTTGCATTGTGTGTGATTGGTGCATTCCCTAGCCTCTTTCCACTAGCTGCCAATAGCACTCCCCTATACCTAGTTGTGATGACCCGAGATGGTTTTAGACATTTCCAAGTATTTATTTGGGTGAATAAATTTTGCCCAGTTTAGAACCACTGGTATGAAGAAAATGATAAAATGTACAGCAGTATCTTCCGCTCCCTAGCCCAGCCTAAGAAAATTACCAAGGCCATCATCTTTGTCTCTCCCACCCCTGCTTAATCTTCCTCAAAAATAATAAACCTTATTCTTGAATTGTCTTTATTACCTTAATTTTGTCCATAGTTGCTTAGGGTTTCTTTTTATTTTTCCGTACATTTAAAAGTTTTTGAATATATTTTCTAATTGTGTATTTTTTTTTTTTTTTTTTTTTTTTTTTTTGAGACGGAGTCTTGCTCTGTCGCCCAGGCTGGAGTGCAGTGGCCGGATCTCAGCTCACTGCAAGCTCCGCCTCCCGGGTTCACGCCATTCTCCTGCCTCAGCCTCCCGAGTACCTGGGACTACAGGCGCCCACCACCTCGCCCGGCTAGTTTTTTGTATTTTTTAGTAGAGACGGGGTTTCACCGTGTTAGCCAGGATGGTCTCGATTTCCTGATCTCGTGATCCACCCGTCTCGGCCTCCCAAAGTGCTGGGATTACAGGCTTGAGCCACCGCGCCCGGCCTAATTGTGTATGTTTTTATAATGTATACATATTGAATCATATTAATTATATTACTCTGTGACTGCCTTTCTTCAGTTAATATTCTTCCTGAAATGTAGCAACATGAGGAGTGTCGCTGGATGTCACTCATTTGTACTTTTGCATAGTTTTACACATAGTATGAAAATAACATAATTACCTGTGCTGTAATAGACACTTGGTTTAATTCTAGGTTTTTGGTGTTACAAGTAGTGTTGTTGTGAGAAACAATTTTGTCTTTACATCTTAAACATTTTGAAGTTTCTCTCAGAAACTTCTCTACAGAGGTTTCTCCTTACGTTGGGGCAAGTTTATCCATCCAGGGACATTTGGCAATGTGTGTAGGCATTCCAGATTGTCCTGTCTGGAGAATGTGGCTGGCATCTAGTTGGTAGAGAGGAGGGACACTGCTAAACATCCTTCAATATACAAAACAGTCTCTACCCCAGCAAAGAATTCTCCAGCCCAAAATGTCACTGGAACCACTATTTAGAAACCCAGTTCTAAGGCATATTAAGAGCTAATTTACTGAGTGGCAAGATACATGCCTCTGAACTTTATGGAAATGCCTAAAAGCTTCTCAAAATGGTTACTATTTACATTCTTACCAGTAGTGAATAAGATTTATACTCTCTATCATACGATAATGTAATATTCATATTCTTCTATAAGACTCACAAAAGTTAACCAACGTTTCAGTGACTAGTAAAGTCACTTATGTTTTGTTTTCAGTAAAATGCCTAATTATTTTTATTTCTTTTGGAGTGTTTGCTTCTTAATGTTTTGTAAATGCTATGTACATATCTTGGATACTGATTTTTTCTGCTTTATATTTATAGTCTCCATGTTTGCATATTATTTTTTCATTTTCATAATGGTATCTTTTAATGAGCAGTAGTACTTGATTTTATGGTGCTGAGTTTATCAATCTTCTCAATGATTTATATTCTTCAAGTTTTAGTTAATAAATCTCCACCCTAAGGTCAAATGACATTTTTAAAATATTTATAGCTTTTCTTCTTACCTATAAGTCTCTAATGCACTGTAAATTTATTTTTTATATCGCACATGATGGAATTGTTTTAATTCATTTTCAATATTGAGAACCAATTGTTCTACCATTATTCATTAATTATTCTTGCTTTCTCCTAACATGCAATGCTAGCTTCATTATTAACTAATTTTCACTGGTCTCTTTGAGGCTCACTTTTCTATTCCAATGACTTTGCTATCACTCAGCCAGTAACACTCTGCATTTCTAGAACTGTTATGATTCTCATTGCATTGTAACACACCCCCTTCTCTCATCTTGTGCTTCTGCTTCAGGACTAAGTTTTTCCTTCTAGGCTTTTAGTTCTTCTACATTATCCAGAAGCAGCTTGTAATTTCCAGTCTCCCAAAAGGTCTCTTGTTATTTTAATTGGAATTATTTTGAATGTATCAATTAATTTTGGAAAATTTTATATTTTAAAATATTGAATCTCCCTGTGCATCACTGCCACACCTAATGTATCAAGAAATTCTATTGGTTCTAGTTTCAAAATCTATCACAAACTTTATGTTGTTCCCTGTTCTAAGCTACCATTACCTCACACCACCATTATGAAATTTTTTGTTGTCTTTTCTTCCAGTTTCCATGGTGAGCTGTTTCTTTTACTGCGATGTTAGATTGTGTCATTTTACCTAGTCCAAATTTTCACAGGTCCCCTATTTCACTCTGAATGAATGCCAAGTTCCTATCATCTAGAAGGCTGCACATGCATGGCCCTGGGGAATTCTTCATCACATACTATTCTCTCCCCCTCCCTCCTCTTTCACTGTTCTTCATCATGATGGGTGTTTGATCCAGTTTGGCTCAGGGTCTTTTAGTTCTTTTGTTTTTGCTTGGCACATCATTTCCCCAGACCACTTCATTTCTATCTCCCTCACTTTGTTCACAGATTTGTTTGAATGTCGTTATTCATTGAGTTTTTTCCTATTTAAAATCCCTACCTTACTCTATGACATTCATGATCACATTACCCTACTCTGTTGTCTTGCTTCTTATTGATGTTTTGTGTGGTTTTCTCCACTATATTTATTATCCTCTAATATAAAATTTAAGTGGCTTTATTATTTAAGTCTATAAATAATATAGTCCTCATAAGCGTGGCTATTCTACTTTGTTTGCTGTGTGCTTGCCATTGTAAAAGGTGCTCCACAATTTTTTTTTAAATTAATGAGCAATGGAGCAAAATACCTTAGTTACTAATAATTATTTTGAGAATATATGAAAACAATAGTTGAGCTATTTAAAGCAATTGTTTTGTTTGTTGTTTTGAGGCTGCTCCAATTGTCCCATAGAATTTTGTTTGTTGTTTATTGAAGCATATAATTTGACCTTCCCAGTCTTAAAGCCTGAAACCTACATTTTTCTTACCTGAATTCCTTCCTCAGGAAGCTGACCCTAAGGCTCCCAGACCATATCAAAGAACTGAAACTCCCCAGATCATCACATCCAGACCAGAAGACAGACCCCTCATCCCTCATGATTACTTTACCACTCCCTAATTCCTCTTTACCTACATGTAGTTACATTTCTTCCTTGCTATATAAACCCCCAATTTTAGTTGGTCAGCGAGGTGGATTTGAGACTGATCTCCCATCTACTTGAATGTAGCACCAGATGAAAGCATTGTTCTCCAGTAATGCTTGTTGTCTTAGTGATTGGCTTTCTGAGAGGTGAGCAGCAGGACATAGACTGGTGGTGTGGTAACAATTTCTCAATCCTTACACTGTTTTTTATTTCACCCTTCCCTTACTGTATAGCTGGAGCGCTATTGCGGTGCTTAATCAAAAGGATAAGGGCAGTCATATTTGTAATTTCCAGATCTTAAAAGGAATGCATTAACACTCATCAGTAAATATGGTGCTTACTACAAACTATACTGTAAATGTCCATTATCAGGTTAAAGTATTTTTCTTCGTTCCTATTTTGCTCAAAATTGACATCATGAATTTAAAGGGCATAGTACTGAATAATTCTTTTCTTCTATGTAGAAAACTATACTGTATTTTAAATGATTAACATAATATTTAGAAATTATTTTCTAAACTGTAAAATCTGACAAAATGTATTAATCTGGAATTTATTTGGTGATATTTCTTTTAGGATTTTTTTCTATAATTATCCATTAAAAAAAAATCTGTGGTTTTGCTATTTAGATTGTGACTTAAGTTTGTTTGTATTTTGTGTTTATTTAAGTACAGATGGTCCTGGACTTACCATTTTTGGACTTTAAGACGGTTTAAAAGCGTTAATTAGAAATTGTACTTCGAATTTTGATATTTTTGGTGGCTAGTGATAAGCCAAAGGCTAACACTCTCACAAAGCGAGCCACAGCTTAGTCAGCCATATGGTCAGAAGCCCGGATGCCTGATGCTCTCCAGGGTACTGTACACTACTGTGAGTGTCCTGAGCGATTCAAGGCAGACTAGGCCAAGCTGTGATAGTCAGCAGGCAAGGTGGATCAAATGCTCTTTCTACTTATGATATTTTTAATTTATTATGGGTTTATCGAGAAGTAACCCCACGGTAAGCTGAAGAGCATCTGTATATTCTGCAATTTTTTATTAGGAGGAATTTATTTCTTCAAAGTTTTTGGAACTTACTTAAAGAACTGTATGATCTGGTGACTTCTTTCTGGGAAGATTTTCAATTAATTTTAAGAATTCAATGCCTTCCATGGTTACTAGTTGATTCAGCATTTCTTTCTTAAGTTATTTTTAGTAAATAAGATGAGAATTTAACCCAGAGTTGTTCATAACATCTAATAATCATTTTTAATATCCACATTATTTATATTTCTATCCTCTTTTTTCATTCTATATTATGTGTTAATTTGTTCCTTCTTTCTCTCTTCTTTTTTTGGGAAGTTTTCTACAGACTTTTCACTGCTATTTGTATTTTCAAAAATAAAAGAACATACATTTACTTTGTTGATCCCCTCTGTTACATGATTATTGTCAATATTATTAATTTTAGTTTATACATTTTCATGTCTTTACTTTTTGGGATTAAGTAAATTATTTTTTATCTTTCAAAGTTGGATGATTAAATCATTAATATTAGTGTTCTAGCTTTACTAATATAAGTATTTAAAGACTACATATTTTCTTCAATGTACTCTCTTCACAAAATTTCATGAGTTTGAATCTGAGATGGCAGTGAGCTAAAACAAAACTCCCATGGTGGCCCTGTAGCTTATAAGTAGCAGAACAACATGTGGCTGTACGCAGCCTGGTTCAAGAGTTCATGCTCTTAATCACCAATCTGTGCTGTTCATCATTCATCAAGTGAAAATGCTTACCAATTAATTTTACAGTGTACAATGTACAGATAAGAAATTCTTCTCAGCAAAGTAAGTGCTTAATGTAAAAGAGGAAACAAAAATATTTTGTCCAATCAATTCTATATATCACCAACATTAAGATCTCTTTCAAAGGTTATTCAATAAAACACATATTATATTAATTTACAGCATGTGTTCTTTAATTGTAAATTTGATAACTGAAGTTCATATGAATATTAAAATTCATTTTCTGCTTACCTTTTTTCTCCATAAGTTCTTGTATTTACTTCTCATTTAGAAATGACATTAGCTATTAATATTTTGTAACATAAAGTTCACATATTAGCCATTTGTTACTAAATCTCATATTTAGGAAGAGGAAATGACTTAGCTAACTAATGGTGCAAGGTATTAAACTTATTATTCATTAGCATATTTGTCTATGTTATGCATTGACAATGCAATAAAATATTCTAGACTTGTAAACAAAACAAAACCATAAATATAATAATTTCAATTTTGCTTTTGTCAATAAATTGTCTTGAGTCATATTTAATTTTCCTAAAACTAACAATTTTTTTATATTATTCAAGAAATAAACCTCATCCCATTTCAAAATATCATTGTAGTTTATAAGCTCCATAGATCAGAGGCTAAAATTTAAAAAAGATCAATTAAAAATACAAAGTGATTTGGACATTCTAATTTACAATTAGAACGGAAAACAAAACTATTTAGAGTTTATACTAAAGCTCCATTATAGATCTATTAAGAGAAATCTACATATGCCATGGTTGGCATTGTATCCAGAAAACTGAGACAGATAAAAATACGAAAATATGCCCTGAATAATCAATCCCACTTAATAGGAAACTTAATTAAAGATCATGTTCATGTACAAAGCACAATTATCCAAGTACGTCCTATTTTAAGAATTATTGAAAGTGCTTTTAACTCAACGATGGGAAAAAAATGGTCTAATCTAATGCACCAAATTTTCTTCTTTGATTAGATGAAAGTCCCCAAAGTGATCAAATTGTGTGTGTGTGTGTGTGTCTGTGTGATGTGTTTTCTTGGTTATCAAAAAACTCAGAATGTGATTCAGGCCTCATTTGAAGAAAGAATAATTTCTTTGTTTCTGCTGATATGATTTTATTCCTTAGTTTTTATTATTTGAGGGAGTTCTAATAGATTTGCTTCTGTAGAGTAAAATATTATATGATTTGAAATGATGCACAGTGTGTAATGATATCCTCAGTATATAACTATATACTATAATATTAAATGTAGCATAGAGCCCTGGAAGTTGTCACAGTCATAAGGAAAAATAGCCAAGCCATAGTAAACCGTAAAATATTAAAACTCAGTTAATGTTTAGTATCTCTACCCATAATTGACAAGTATATTTGTTAAGAATTAACTTTAATTTATTTATTATGCGAATCTGCTAGGAGCTGGGATTTAAAGGTAAAAATGACATTGTGCTTTTAAGGAGTTATACCAGTAATCAATAGTATGTCCTGCTTGTTTCTTGAGGAGAGAATATGGAAAAGAACCTTACTCCATCAGTGACTGAAAGGAGTCCAAGAGTGGTTAACAGGCTTTTAGCCGATCTGATTTTTGAGGTAAAATTAGGGTATCTTTTCAGACGAATTGGGCTTGCAGGAAATCAAGACTTGGAAGAATGGTTTTACTTTAGTATTTTTTACAGAGAAAATTGAACAATGCAGCCTATATTTACATGATAGATCAAAAAGGATGAAGAGATTAACCTTGGTTTTTATTTATTTATTATATAGAGTGAGGAAAGCAAAGTATGACATTAAATAAAAGCTGTTGCTGCAATACATGCGACCTTGTCTCTTATAAATTTACTATTATAATATAGCTGCTTTCCATTGTAATTGTTCAAGGATTACATATATTTTTGTTTGCTTGTTTGTTTATATAGTAGGCTGCCAGGAAACCTGCCATCAACTCATCTTACAAGAATCTTCACTTCTCTTCAACACCACAAGCCAGCCAGAGAAGATCTGTCTTTACTCGAATTGCTATTTCAAAATTTTGTCCTTTCATCTACAAGGCCCATTATAAGAATCTTTTAATAATCCACGATTCTTTCCTGGTTTCTGCCAACTGGAAATAACATCTTCTGCCTCTGAAATTTCATGCTAATCTGTGTTATATACCTCAAATTCATTGAACTTTGTAAGTTCTCAGAACATGTGAGAAATGAATGGGATCTAAAACACGAATGTGATCATGCTGTTTCCTTTCTGCCTAGCTGTCAACAATCTCCACTTTCCCCTTAATAATGGAAGTTCTACTCTGTGTAGAAATGGACCTATGATCAGGTTCTGGTCTCTCCTGAAAATCCTGCTACTTATGCCTTCTTCACTCCTAGTGCACATTCTTCCCATGATTTATTCCTTGAACCTCTTCCATACCAGTTTGTGCCACATACCACTTTAAGACTTACTCTGGATATTAACTTTGGAGGAATAAGTCTGGTCCTTAAACTCTCAGCTAAATCCAAAGACTAATAAGTCAAGACAAGGTCACATGGAAACTTTTATTTCCCTATATGTATGTGAGCCTGTGACAACTCATTTTATATAGCAAAACTGTAATTTCCATAATTTACACAAGACTAAAGTTAGACATCTAATTCCATCAGTGGCTTATTTTCCCATGCCTGCAACAAACTGTGAAATGAGGTGTAAAATTGGATAAATTTTAATGTCCCTTGTACCTCTTAACATTCTAGATTCTCAGCTATTTTCCACATTGTTATGAGGACAAGAACATTTTGAGAGCAGGTGTCTAAAGTGTGGAGCTGGGGAGGAGTGAAAAGAACTGTGTGACATTTAGAACACTGTAATTGGTAATGTCACCTATTTTAAATATGATTATGCACAGGCATTCACTTTGTACTTCCAGTGTGCCAGAAACGAAGAGAGAGTAAGGCAGAGGTGATCTCTATTTAGTGGTTCTCTAGTTTATTTGGGGAACATCAGCCTGTCAGAGCGCATGGTTTCTGGGTGCTAATGAGTTTGTGCAGCACAGCATAGGCTAACAGTTCCACAGGCTGAGCAACTGCTACATTAAGGTCTCTAAGAAAAAAATGAAAATTTCAAATTAAAAATATCTTCTCCTTGTCCTCAATTAACGCCAGAAATATAGGATGGAAAAAAAGTTTAATATGGGAATTTAGTTTACTGATGAATTAGTAGGAAATATTTACTTACTGAGTTAAGATTCCTCAAGGTGATACAAGTATCTGCCAAAATTACCTGGAATAATATTCACAAACTCAGATTAGGCTAGGAGCAGACAGAAGATGCTATTTTCCCTTGCATAGAAGTTCCATAAGGTTAACCACCCACACCTTCCTTATTCAAGAAACAATACTTTCAAGAAAGTTTCATAAGAAAGTGCTCACAGGACAAGCTAGCAAGAGTGGCCAGGGAAGAGAAGAAGCCAAGAAAATATGCAGTTTTTGCCAAAGTCTCTGTCTGAACCATCTCCCACTGGTGAACTCTGGACTGTAAATTCTACCTGAAAGTGTGGCACAACTCAAAGAAAGAGATCTGAGTTTTCATATTATCACATAAACATGACATTGACTAAAGATCATGGTGGTGAGGTGGAAAGGGGAACAGATGAGTTTCCAAGCATTTTTGAATCTCTACTTGTATGAACTGCAAAATCTCTCCAGTAACCTACAGACCTTCTTTTAATGACAGTTGCACATGCAGGCCATGAGAAATAAAATGACCCCAAAACTAGAGGTCGTTTTGACCACAGGATGGTCAAAAGTAATCCAAAGAGATTTGGGTGGAATGCTAACAATCTTGCTATGTAATCCAGGGCACAGACTATTTATTAGATACGGCAGGCATTTGATGCATATTTTTAGAGTAATAAATAAATGCCAACTCTGAAATTTATGTTGGTAAGTAAGTGTCTGTGATGGCTAATTTTATGTCAAGTTGATTGGGTCACCAAGTGCCCAGATATTTAGTCAAAATATTTTTCTGGATATTTCTGTAAGGGCATTTGAGGTGAGATTAACATTTAAATAGGTAGATTACATAGAGCAGATTGTCTTGAATGTGGGTGGGCCTCATCCGATCATTTAAAGAACTGAATAGAGCGAAAAGTTTGACCATCTCCCACGAAGAGAGAATTCTTCTTGGCTGACAGTCTTAGAACTGGACATCAACTTTCTTCCTAACATTAGATTCAAACAGAAACTTTGAATCTTCCAGGGATGAGTCTTTGGGCCTTCAGCCAATAATTTCACCATTGGCTCTCCTGGTTCTTAAACCTTGGGACACAGACTGCAACAACACCTTCAGCTCTCCTGGGTCTCCAGCTTGCCAGCTCACCCTGTAGAGCTTGGGACTTGTCAGGTTTCATAATCATCTAAGCCTATTCTTTATAATACATTGCTAATCCAATCCCTATATGTTCTTGTTATGTTTTCATTACTGTGACCTTAGCAAAACCATTTGATGTATAACAGATGGCCATGTATGAGTGTTTAAGATTCTGAGAGGATAGGGACACCAGGAGACTATTATGATGACTATTAGGAGTATACTATTAAGAAACTAAAATATACTCCTTATCAGGAGTCCTCAGGAATCAAAACAGTTAGAATCAAATATATTAACAAAGATCTAGATTATAATAATATAATCTGGATTAAGCAGCAAGGTTTTCAGGATCAGATTAATATATGATCCAAATATATTAACAATGATCCAGATTTCTCACAACTGAGTTTCTACTATATCAGACATATTTCTCCCAGTGTAGCCAGAGGTGAGCTATTGCATGCACTTCCTCTCTTGAGCCAAAAAAGAGACCAAAGCAATCACTTTTTCTAAAACAACTTCTGCAAGAGAATGTGAAAAAGTTTGCTGAGCAACTATAGCCTTTGAAGTACACTCTGTTATAGTACATAATGTTTGAGAATGATTTCTATTCTCCTTTATATTTATGTAAAGGAGCCAAGGAGAAGCATTCTATCAAAAGACATCCATGTAGTTGGAGTTATGTCTGCCAGAAAATTCCCTTTTATTCTATAGTGCAAATTAAAAGGTGTAGACATAGTTTAGTTATTTCCCATTTATGAAAATACAGAATTGCCCATGTACATGGTTGAACATTAAATTCTTCACAGAAAAAAATAAATCTAAAGGGGCACGAAAACCAGTTTTCTGTGGGATGCCTTGTGTGTTAGGGTCACAAGCAGGGAAGCACTAGTGATATTTGTCTTAGTCTCCATTATCAAATCATTGCACGATCGCACTTGGAGTATCAGTGAAATTTTTAGCAGGGTGAAACAGAGGGTCTCTGATTATCTAAGGATTTAGGTTTAACATGGTATCTCTGCCAATTCTGTTATCCAGTATGTGGCAACAAATAGCTCTGTTGAGAATGACAGATTGAAGAGGTTCAATGACCCATTCCATTTTGCAGTCAGGCATCTTAAACAGAAAGAGTTGGAGCAGGAGGACCCTAGGCAGTTCTCGATGGCATTACTGATTCTGGGGCAGGGTTCTATCAGACATCCTACAGGCATCTGAGAAAGCAGATTTGCACAGATAGTTATAGATTGTGAGGCCAAATTCTCTGAAAGTGGTGTTTCTGAATTCTTAATATCCCCCATTATGGCAGAAAAAATGGAAAAATGTTCTACATATGGGAAATTTTCCACATATGAAAATCAAAGAAGTAAAATATAAGTCCTAAAGCCTGTTAACTGGAAACTTTAGACAAATTAAATTTAGCAAAATTTATCTGAGCAAAGAATGATTCATAAGTCAGGCAGCACTCAGAACCGGGAGAGCTTCAGACAGCTCCACCCAGTCACATGGGCAGGAAGTATTTATAGACAAAAAAAAGTGTGATGCAGAAAGGCTTGATTGATTATGACTCAGCACTTGCCTGATTAGGCCATGTTGTGGTGAGGCAGTGACTTCATATGGACAAGGCCTGATCAGTTCACAGCCTGTGATTGGCAGAAGCTCAGCTGCTGTAATTGGCTGAGACTCAGCTGCTTGTTATAAGAATATATTCTTATATTAGGTTGAATGTTGTTTATGTATTAAAGATGCAGTTTACTATGTATGATGGCAGCTTTAGGCCAAATTTAATTTAAAGTAAGAAGTTCAAGTCTAAGAAAAAGAATACTATTAACATTTTTATATTTTTGAAAGGTAATTCCATGACATTGGAACACGAATTAATTTAATTAATGGAACATGTATTTTTAAAGCAATATATTCCCTCTGAGGTTTCCCCAAACTGTCAAAATTGATTTCTTAGTCCTCACAGCATTCCACATGAGTTACATATTCTGAATTTAAAAGTATCCCAGTTAAATGGAATGCTATGATTTATTTAAGAGAAAGAGTAATCAGATGACCACAGCAAGATGGCCAAATAGGAGCAGCTCCAACCTCCAGCTCCAGTGAGAGCAACACAGAGGACAAGTGATTTCTGCATTTTCAACTGAGGTACCAGGTTCATCTCACTGGGGAGTGCCGGACAATTGGTGCTGGTCAGCTGGTGCAGCCTGACCAGCGAGAACTGAAGCAGGGCGAGGCATTGCCTCACCTGGGAAGTGCAAGGGGGAAGGGAATCCCTTTTCCTAGTCAAGGGAAACTGAGACACACAACACCTGGAAAATCGGGTAACTCCCACCCTAATACTGTGCTTTACCAAGGGTCTTAGCAAACGGCACACTAGGAGATTATATCCCACACCTGGACAGGAGGGTCCCATGCCCATGGAACCTCCCTCGTTGCTAGCACAGCAGTCTGAGATCAAACTGCAAGGCAGTAGCGAGGCTGGGGGAGGGGTGTCCGCCATTGCTGAGGCTTAAGTAGGTAAACAAAGTTGCCTGGAAGCTCGAACTGGGTGGATCCCACCACAGCTCAAGGGGGCCTGCCTGTCTCTGTAGACTCCATCTCTGGGCACAGTGCATAGTTAAACAAAAAGCAGCAGAAACCTCGGCAGAGGTAAATGCCCCTGTCTGACAGCTTTGAAGAGAGCAGTGCATCTCCCAGCACAGAGGTTGAAATCTGAGAATGGTCAGATTGTCTGCTCAAGTGGGTCCCTGACCCCTTGAGCAGCCTAACCGGGAGACATTCCCCACTAGGTGCAGACCGACACCTCACACCTCACATAGCAGGGTACACCCCTTAGAGGAAGCTTCCAAAGCAAGAATCAAACAGCAACACTCGCTGTTCAGCAATATTCTATCTTCTGCAGCCTCTGCTGCTGATACCCAGGCAAACAGGATCTGGAGGGGACCTCAAGCAAATTTCAACAGACTTATAGCTGAGGGTCCTGACTGTTAGAAGGAAAACTAACAAACAGAAAGGACATCCACACCAAAACCTCATCAGTTCATCACCATCATCAAAGACCAAAGGCAGATAAAACCACAAAGATGGGAAAAAAGCAGGGCAGAAAAGCTGGAAATTCAAAAAATCAGAGCACATATCCCCCTCCAAATGAACGCAGCTCATCACCAGCAATGGATCAAAGCTGGACGGAGAATGACTTTGAGGAGTTGAGAGAAGAAGGCTCCAATCGATCAAACTTCTCAGAGCTAAAGGAGGACTACATAACTAGCGCAAAGAAACTAAAAATCTTGAAAAAAGAATGGAAGAATGGATAACTAGAATAATCAATGCAGAGAAGGCCATAAACAAACTGACAGTGATAAAAACCATGACACGAGAAATATGTGACAAATGCACAAGCTTCAGTAACGGACTCAAACAACTGGAAGAAAGAGTATCAATGATTGAAGATCAAATGAATGAAACAAAGCGAGAAGAGAAGTCTAGAGAAAAAAGAGGAAAAAGAAATAAACAAAGCCTCCAAGAAATATGGGATTCTGTGAAAAGACCAAATCTATGTCTGATTGGTGTGCCTGAAAGTGAGGGGAAAATGGAATCAAGTTGGAAAACACTCTTCAGGATATCATCCAGGAGAACTTCCCCAACCTAGTAAGGCAGGCCAACATTCAAATTCAGGAAATACAGAGAACGCCACAAAGATACTCCTCGAGAAGAGCAACTCCAAGACACATAATTGTCAGATTCACCAAAGTTGAAATGAAGGAAAAAATGTTAAGCGCAGGCGGAGAGAAAGGTTGGGTTACCCACAAAAGGAAGCCTATCAGACTAACAGCAGATCTCTCGGCAGAAACTCTACAAGCCAGAAGAGAGTGGGGGCCAATATTCAACATTCTTAAAGAAAAGAATTTTCAACCCAGAATTTCATATCCAGCCAAACTAAGTTTCATCAGTGAAGGAGAAATAAAATCCTTTACAGATAAGCAAATGCTTAGAGATTTTGTCACCACCAGGCCTGCCTTACAAGAGACCCTGAAGGAAGCACTAAACATGGAAAGGAATGACCGGTATCAGCCATTGCAAAAACATGCCAAAATGTAAAGACCATCGATGCTAGGAAAAAACTGCATCAACTAATGAGCAAAATAACCAGCTAATATCACAATGACAGGATCAAGTTCACACATAACAATATTAATCTCAAATGTAAATGGACAAAATGGTTCAATTAAAAGACACAGACTGGCAAATTGGATAAAGAGTCAAGACCCATCAGTCTGCTGTATTCAGGAGACCCATCTCACGTGCAGAGACACACATAGGCTCAAAATAAAGGGATGGAGGAAGATTTACCAAGCAAATGGAGAACAAAAAAAAGCAGGGGTTGCAATACTAGTCTCTGATAAAACAGACTTTAAACCATCAAAGATCAAGAGAGACAAAGAAGGCCATTACATAATGGTAAAGGGATCAATTCAACAGGAAGAGCTAACTATCCTAAATATACATGCACCCAATACAGGAGCACCCAGATTCATAAAGCAAGTCCTTAAAGACTTACAAAGAGACTTAGACTCCCATAAAATAATAATGGGAGACTTCAACACCCCACTGTCAACGTTAGACAGATCAACGAGACACAAAGTTAACAAGGATATCCAGGAATTGAACTCAGCTCTGCACCAAGTGGACCTAATAGACATCTACAGAACTCTCCACCCCAAATCAACAGAATATACACTCTTCTCAGCACCACATCACACTTATTCCAAAATTGAACACATAGTTGGAAGTAAAGCACTCCTCAGCAAATGTAAAAGAACAGAAATTATAACAAACTGTCTCTCAGACCACATTGCAATCAAACTAGAACTCAAGACTAAGAAACTCAAGCAAAACTGCTCAACTACATGGAAACTGAACAACTTCCCCCTGAATGACTACTGGGTACATAACGAAATGAAGACAGAAATAAAGATGTTCTTTGAAACCAATGAGAACAAAGATACAACATACCAGAATCTCTGGGACACATTTAAAGCAGTGTGTAGAGGGAAATTTATAGCACTAAATGCCCACAAGAGAAAGCAGGAAAGATCTAAAATTGACACCTTAACATCACAATTAAAAGAACTGGAGAAGCAAGAGCAAACACATTCAAAAGCTAGGAGAAGGCAAGAAATAACTAAGATCAGAGCAGAACTGAAGGAGAGAGAGACACAAAAACCCCTCCAAAAAATCAATGAATCCAGGAGCTGGTTGTTTGAAAAGATCAACAAAATTGACAGACCGCTAACAAGACTAATAAAGAAGAAAAGAGAGAAGAATCAAATAGAAGCAATAAAAAATGATAAAGGGGATATCACCACTGACCCCACAGAAATACAAACTACCATCAGAGAATACTATAAACACCTCTATACAAATAAACTAGAAAAGCTAGAAGAAATGGATAATTTCCTGGACACTTACACTCTCCCAAGACTAAACCAGGAAGAAGTTGAATCCCTGAATAGACCAATAGCAGGCTCTGAAGTTGAGGCAATAATTAGTAGCCTACCAACCAAAAAAAGTCCAGGACCAGATGGATTCACAGCCGAATTCTACCAAAGGTACAAGGAGGAGCTGGTACCATTCCTTCTGAAACTATTCCAATCAATAGAAAAAGAGGGTATCCTCCCTAACTCATTTTATGAGGCCAACATCATCCTGATACCAAAGCCTGGCAGAGACACAACAAAAAAAGAGAATTTTAGACCAATATCCCTGATGAACATCGAAGCAAAAATCCTCAATAAAATACTGGCAAACCGGATTCAGCAGCACATCAAAAAGCTTATCCACCATGATCAAGTGGGCTTCATCCCTGGGATGCAAGGCTGGTTCAACATACACAAATCAATAAACGTAATCCAACATATAAACAGAACCAAAGACAAAAACCACATGATTATCTCAATAGATGTAGAAAAGGCCTTTGACAAAATTCAACAGCCCTTCATGCTAAAAACTCTCAATAAATTCGGTATTGATGGAAGGTATCTCAAAATAATAAGAGCTATTTATGACAAACTCACACCCAATATCATACTGAATGTGCAAAAACTGGAAGCATTCCATTTGAAAACTGGCACAGACAGGGATGCCCTCTCACACTACTCCTATTCAACATAGTGTTGGAAGTTCTGGCTAGGGCAATCAGGCAAGAGAAAGAAATCAAGGGTATTCAGTTAGGAAAAGAAGAAGTCAAATTATCCCTGTTTGCAGATGACATGATTGTACATTTAGAAAACCCCATTGTCTCAGCCCAAAATCTCCTTAAGCTGATAAGCAACTTCAGCAAAGTCTCAGGATACAAAATTAATGTGCAAAAATCACAAGCATTCCTATACACCAGTAACAGACAAAGAGAGAGCCAAATCAGGAATGAACTTCCATTCACAATTGCTTCAAAGAGAATAAAATACCTAGGAATCCAACTTACTAGGGATGTAAAGGACCTCTTCAAGGAGAACTACAAACCACTGCTCAGTGAAATCAAAGAGGACACAAACAAACGGAAGAACATACCATGCTCATCAATATCGTGAAAATGGCCATACTGCCCAAGGTAATTTATAGATACAATGCCATCCCCATCAAACTACCAATGAGTTTCTTCACAATTAGAAAAAACTACTTTATTTTATTTTATTTTATTTTTTTAATTAATTTATTATTATTACACTTTAAGTTGTAGGGTACATGTGCATAACGTGCAGGTTTGTTACATATGTATACTTGTGCCATGTTGGTGTGCTGCACCCATCAACTCGTCATTTACATCACGTATAACTCCCAATGCAATCCCTCCCCCCTCCCCCCTCCCCATGATAGGCCCCTGTGTGTGATGTTCCCCTTCCTGAGTCCAAGTGATCTCATTGTTCAGTTCCCACCTATGAGTGAGAACATGCGGTGTTTGGTTTTCTGTTCTTGTGATAGTTTGCTAAGAATGATGGTTTCCAGCTGCATCCATGTCCCTACAAAGGACACAAACTCATCCTTTTTGATGGCTGCATAGTATTCCATGGTGTATATGTGCCACATTTTCTTAATCCAATCTGTCACTGATGGACATTTGGGTTGATTCCAAGTCTTTGCTATTGTGAATAGTGCTGCAATAAACATACGTGTGCATGTGTCTTTATAGCAGCATAATCAAAACCACAATGAGATACCATCTCACACCAGTTAGAATGGCGATCATTAAAAAGTCAGGGAACAACAGGTGCTGGAGAGGATGTGGAGAAATAGGAACACATTTACACTGTTGGTGGGATTGTAAACTAGTTCAACCATTATGGAAAACAGTATGGCGATTCCTCAAGGATCTAGAACTAGATGTACCATATGACCCAGCCATCCCATTACTGGGTATATACCCAAAGGAAAAAACTACTTTAAAGTTCATATGGAGCTGCTTTGCCAAAAAAGAGCCTGCTTTGCCAAGACAATCCTAAGTCAAAAGGACAAAGCTGGAGACATCACGCTACCTGACTTCAAACTATACTACAAGGCTACAGTAACCAAAACAGCATGGTATTGGTACCAAAACAGAGATATAGACCAATGGAACAGAACAGAGTCCTCAGAAATAATACCACACATCTACAGCCATCTGATCTTTGACAAACCTGACAAAAACAAGAAATGGGGAAAGGATTTAAATAGTGCTGGGAAAATTGGCTAGCCATAAGTAGAAAGCTAAAACTGGATCCTTTCCTTACTCCTTATATGAAAATTAATTCAAGATGGATTAGAGACTTAAATGTTAGACCTAAAACCATAAAAACCCTAGAAGAAAACCTAGGTAATACCATTCAGGACATAGGCATGGGCAAAGACTTCATGTCTAAAACACCAAGAGCAACGGCAACAAAAGCCAAAATTGACAAATGGGATCTAATTAAACTAAAGAGCTTCTGCACAGCAAAATAAACTACCATCAGAGTGAACAGGCAACCTACAGGATGGGAGAACATTTTTGCAATCTACTCATCTGACAAAGGGCTAATATCCAGAACCTACAAAGAACTCAAACAAATTTACAAGAAAAAAACAAAGGATATGAACAGACATTTCTCAAAAGAAGACATTCATACAGCCAACAGACACATGAAAAAATGCTCATCATCACTGGCCATCAGAGAAATGCAAATCAAAACCACCATGAGATACCATGTCACACCAGTTAGGATGGCAATCATTAAAAAGTCAGGAAACAACAGGTGCTGGAGAGGATGTGGAGAAATAGAAACACTTTTACACTGTTGGTGGGATTGTAAACAAGTTCAACCATTATGGAAAACAGTATGGCGATTCCTCAAGGATCTAGAACTAGATGTACCATATGACCCAGCCATCCCATTACTGGGTATATACCCAAAGGATTATAAATCATGCTGCTATAAAGACACATGCACATGTATGTTTATTGCGGCACTATTCACAATAGCAAAGACTTGGAATCAACCCAAATGTCCATCAGTGACAGACTGGATTAAGAAAATGTGGCACATATACACCATGGAATACTATGCAGCCATAAAAAAGGATGAGTTCGTGTCCTTTGTAGGGACATGGATGCCGCTGGAAACCATCATTCTGAGCAAACTTTTGCAAGAACAGAAAACCAAACACCGCATGTCCTCACTCATAGGTGGGAATAGAACAATGAGATTACTTGGACATGCAAAGGGGAACATCACACACTGGGCCTATTATGGGGAGGATAGGGGAGGGATGGTATTGGGAGTTACAACTGATGTAAATGATGAGTTGATGGGTGCTGACGAGTTGATGGGTGCAGCACACCAACATGGCACATGTATACATATGTAACAAACCTGCATGTTGTGCACATGTACCCTAGAACTTAAAGTATAATAAAAAAAAAGAAAAAGATAAAGCGTAATCGCAAAAAAGTAGTAAAAATGCAAACTAGTGTAGAAAAGCAGTCAATGCCTCCTGATCCTACATCTTGTGGTTGAATGCCATTCTATGGAATGATTCTCTTTTCTTCTTAAAAAGAGAAGCACTCCACCGATAATCACATATATCCCTTATGATTTTAAAATCTAAATTCCCAAATGCTAATAGAGAACATACCCTTATATTCTCATCATCCTTAATGCTTTTTGTTAAGAATATTTTCTTATGTGGGAAGTTGGTTGTTTAAATAACTGACGACATGTCCATGTAGTTGAGAAATGCAATCAGTGCGAATATTGACTAACTGCTTCCTACATGCCAGACCCTGACCTAAGGATTTTATCTCCTAACTCATTCATCCTCTTAATAATGTTGTACAGGATGTGCTATCATTATTTATTTTTCTGTAAACTACCTTTAAAACTTTATATGGACATGATAATAAATTTTCATTAAACTAAACCATACTCCTAGGTCTCAGTTCTCTACCTACACCAGAAGTCTTGATTGAAAGTGCTGGAAATGACCACGAAAATGATGAAAATTACTATCAAGGTGTGGTTGTCACAAGGTGCTGAGCTTTCCTTATCTTGGTCAACACCAGAGGATTTACTAGTTATTGAGCTGACCGTCAGCAGTAGAATTTTTGTGGCTATCAGCCTGATGAATACTTGAATTGGTAATCTCAGTAGTAACTTTATGATACTCCAGATATGAGAATTGGCAAAAATGTTTCTCACCATTACATAAGTAGAGTATAAGAAACTAGTAAGATAGTAAGGCCTAATATCTGTCTTTCCCTTCAGTTTGGGGTCCATATTAGTCAGGGTTCTCCAGGGAAACAATCATCAACCAGATATAGATGTTACATAGGTAGGTAGGTAGGTAGAAAAATAGATAGATAAAGTGGGAGAGACAGATAGAGAGATTTATTAAGAAATTAGCTTCCTCAGTTGTGGAGGCTTAGCAAATCCAAAACCAGCAGGATAGACCTGAAGGCTGGAGAACCAGGGAAGAGTTGTTGTCAGAGTCCAGAGGCCACCTGCTGGCAGAATGTCTCCTGGCTCAGGGATAGTCAGTCTTGGTTCTAGCCAGGACTTCACCTGATTGGCTGAAGCCCACTTACACACTGGGGGGTAATTTGTTTTACTCAAAGTGTATTTAAATGTTAATTTCATTCAAAAACATTTTCAGAGAAACATCCAGAAAAATGTTTGACCAAATAACTGGTCAGAGTGGCCAAGCCAAGTTGATACATAAAATTCAGCATTACAGGACCTATGTAGATAACAGGTAAAAGGATTTCTGCTTCACTGATGCTGAATCCAAGGAAAACAGAACCTGGAGTATTGTGGATAGTATTTCCATTATCTTTTGTGCAAGATTGTGGTTGTAGCACATGAAAAGACAGAGTTGGCACTTTGCAATATGTATGCATCAGGTTATATGAATTGTTTTTGTCTACCTGGCAATAGCACACACCTGAATACACTGTGCAAATGCACTCAGACTGAGATTTGCTTTTATTTTAACCAAAAATTGAAATCTTGGGTATTAGATCACTCATGTCTACCACAATCTGGCAGCTAACATTACTTACCAGAAAAACCAAGACTTATGCCAGTCAAATTGGTTTTGGAGAGTTTATGATACTTATCCTTGTTTTACAGACCTGGCAAGTGAGGTTAACCTGGAGAGGTTAAGTAAGTTGGCCAATGTATGAAGCTAATAAATAGAAGTAGCAAGATTTTAACGCTGGCCATAAGCTCTAGCATCTACAATCTTGTTAGAACTGCCTTTTACAAGAACATATACTGACAAGGGAAAATATTCACAATAAATTTTTAAATCATAATTGCAAGTTACAACGTTTTATTAAATTAAAATCCAGAAATGTTAAGAGACATTATCTCTGTATCAAAGGGATTGAGAATATTTAAGGTGTTTTTATTATTCTTTGTATATTCTAAATTCATTATAATGGACATGTATTTCTTCTAATATCAGCATATCAAGTGAAAATTACCTTAAAAATAAACGAGTTTTATTTCAATTTAAAAAATGTGCAAAAATGAGCCATAAACTCCTACTTTTTGTTATAGAAAGACATTTCTAAAGTGTGAGAGAAGATGAATAGCTAATATAGGGACTTTATTCTTGGGCAAAGTTTTGATTAATTACTGCAGAAGTCCTGCTGAATATTTCTACTGTGAGGAAGGCTTCGCTTGTTTAAGATAAGTGTTTAAATATTTTCTGCTAGAGATAGCCAGCAGCCAGGCAGGTACCTACTACTTGTGTTACAGTTTGGCTCTGATTATAATTGAAAATCCCAGGGCTGAAGAGGACCACGGAGGGGCCCTTGCCCAAGTCAATGTTTTCACTCGGGCCTTGGCTGGCGTGTAGGAAAGGTCTTGCTCATATTCGCTCAGAGGAGGACTTTAGTTACAGGAAAACACCTTTGCTAAATGATTTATAGTCATTCCGCTTAATTTCAAGGACATAAATATATTTCCTCGAAGTTTTAATTCAATTTAACAAAATTATGTATTGTCGTCGGAGAGGGAAGTTGTTATTCCTGAACGTGTGATTTGTCATTTGTATTTTAAAATCCTTTGTTGATACAGAAAAACATTTCTCATGTACCCATAATTACATGACTTCATATAATTATATGCTAAGCAATTTAATCAGATTATTTTATAAATTATAATATAGAAGAATTTGGAAAACTTTCCATGACCGATGACAGCATTTTTGACCTTGACTTCAATCACGGGGTTCTGTAGTGTGAAAACATGCTGACTTCGATTCCATATGTACCTTGTACACAATTCCTTAAAACAAAACTCAATAGAATTATCCTAGATTTATAATATGCTCATTTTGGGGGATTGTTTTTCTGGATTTGTATTATATCTTTCCAATGTTTTAATAAAATTTTGTCGTTTATATACACGAAAATTATGTTTTTGGCACACAGTTCTATGAAATGTTACAAATGCATAGATTTATGTCAGTAACACCAAAGAAAGGATAAGAACAATTGCAGCACCCCAAAATTCCTCATGGAGCCCCTCCCCTTACCCTTGCCAATCATTGATCTGTTTTCTGTTTCCATATTGTTTTTTCATTATGCAATTGCCTTTTATTTTGTGCTGCTTAAAACTTTTCTTAGATCAGGCATAGGAAGAATAAAAATGCAAAATAGAATATGAACTTGAGACAAAAATACATGTTACTTGCCACAAAGATCAAACATAAAATGAAAACAGTGTCCTGACTCCACCACAGGTTCCAAAACTTGATTAAAATTGTTGTTGGCATTATAGTACCATAATCCTGCAATCACATTTAATCACCTTAAATGTGTTGAATACAATGTGCAATTATTGTTGCTGTTGTTTAAAAATTATTTCTGAGATAATAGTAGTTTCACATCCAGTTGTAAGAAATAAGACAAAGATATCACTTGACCATTTGTGCAATACAAAGAATAACAAAGTCTGATATAACTCTCATAGGCCAAGTTGACAAGATGCAAAGGGGAGTGAAAATTGAGAAACCTCCTAACTACAATAGGGAAGAGAAATTTTATAAATTTATCTCAGTGAAATCTTCATGTGCCTGTAAAATGTCTTACTCTGCATATGTTTGCATGCATAAAGAGAAAAATATTCTCACAATATTACAAAGCAAAAGTAGAATCTACTGTATGACTTAAATCAAAAAAATTTGTAAATGCTTTGCAACCTAATAGAATCTACTTATTTAGTCACTGTAATTGAAATACTTGAATAATTTGAATAATTTAATAATTGTAATGATTGAATTTGATTGAACTCTCTCTTTGACCACACTTTAGTCAGGCTTCTCTGAGGCTTCTTCTCAATGGGGCCTTTGCTCCTTGCCTCCTGCAAGACCTTGCTGAGCCCAGATTTTAGCAAAAGATCCCACCAGTGCACCAAGACCATTCAAGGGAGAAAAAATAATCTTGGCTTACTCGTTGAAAATTAGCTGTCCATAAATATATGAGTTTATTTTTAGATTCTCAATCCTATTTCAATTATCTAAACATCCACATTTATACCAGTGTCACATTGTTTTTTTTCCCAAATTATTTTATTCTTATTTCATAATTTTTTTCTCAATTTTTATCTTTAACTGAACATTTCTAAATTATGAGCTTTGTGCTCACTTTTGAAATTGAAAAGTGTCCTGGAACAGTGTGTTTTTTTCAAAATTGTGACATTTCAGGTCCCCTGAATTTCCATATTAATTTTGGGAACAGCTTGTCAATTTCTGCAAAGGGAGTAACAAAAACTTAGATATTCTATTTAACCTGTAGATTATTTACCTGAATACTGCCAAAAACATTATATTTTCTAATCTATGAATATTGGCTATCTTTCCATTAATTTAGGTCTTCTTTAATTCAACAATGTTTTGTAGTTTTCAGGGTAAAGTCTTGGATTTCTTTTGTAAATTCACTCCAAAGTAATTTATTGTTTTTGATGCTATTTTGAATGGAATTGTTAATTTCATATTTGGATTTTTTTTTTTTTTTTGCTATGATAGTATCTTGTGTTCCTCTACCTTATAAATTACTTTTTTTTTTTTTTTTTTTAAGATGGTGTCTCCCTGAGACACCCAGGCTGGGTGTAATGACACTATCTCGACTCACTGCAACCTCTGCTTCCTGGGTTCAAGTGATTCTCCTGCCTCAGTCTGCTGAGTAGCTGGGACTAAAGGTGCATGTACTTTCTATATATATAAGATCATGTTACCTGTGAATACAGGTCATTTCGTGTCTTCCTTTACCATGTGGAAGCCTTTTATTTTGTTTTCCTTTCCTGGCACCCTGACTGAAACCTCCAGTTCAATGCTAAAAAGAAGAGGTGAGAGTGGGCATATTGTATTTTTCGTGACATTGGAATAAATATAGTCTTTCATCATTAAGTACGATGTTAGTTGAAGGCTTTTTATAGATTCTCTACCAGGTTGTTTTGATCATAAAGAGGCATTGGATTTGGTCAAATTCTCCTGTCATATACTGAGATGATCATGTGCTCTTTGCCCTTTATTTTGTTGTTTTGATTATTTTGTTATTTAATTTTTTCTATTGCTATTGTGTTTTATGTTAATTGGTTTTTGGATGTTAAACAAACCTTACTTTCCTGGGATGAATTTCACTTGGTCATGGTGTATAATCCTTTCTTTAATGTGGTTTGAATCAGTTTGCTAGTATCGTGTTGAGGACATGTACATCGTTATATAGATGTTTGTCTGCAGCTTTCATGTGATGTTTTTATCTGGTTAGGAAAATTGTGTAAATAATTAGTATTTAATCTTCTTTAACTATTTGGTACAATTTATTAGTGAAATTATATGGGTTTGGGCTTCCCTTTCTGGAAAGATATTTAATTGTTAATTTAACAGCTTACCTATTGACCTATTTAGATTTTCTATTTTTTCTTGTCATTTTTATCAGTTTATGTCATTCTTGGATTTTTTTTTTTTTTTTTTTTGGTAGATTATCTAAAGTTTTGACATATAATTATCTGCTGGGTCCATCCACAGACCCTGGCTGAGTGAGGGATGAAAGGAGTACTCAGACACAGGTATGCAGTATAAGAGCAGCTAGGGGACTGCCCAGCACTTAGCAGTGGAAGAATGAGCAATCCCCAACAGCTGGAGCTGCTTGCGTTTATTCAGTACAGACATAATGCCGAAAGCCTGGAGCCAACACAATCTGTGGGTAATTAACATTATTGTTCCCCTATTCAGGGAGCAGTCACTAGCTCTGATGATCAAAGATCAGCTCCTGCTAAACATAAGTAAACAAGCCTGTTTACGATAAATTCCCCTATACTTCCTTGTACCTACTCCTTGCCCTCTGCCTCAGGGTCAGAGAACTGCTGCCTTCAGCTTATTCTCTCCTGAAGCTATGCAGAGCATTCCAATCCTTTAGAAGGCCTGCTCCTTTCCCTTTAGTTTCTCTCACCACTCTGACCCATCTCCTACAATTATCCTTGCCACTTTTAAAGTCATCATTTTTAATTTTCTCTATGGTTGGTGTTAAAGACTCTCTTGTATTTCTGATTTTAATATTAGTCTTCTATTTTTTTGGTCAGCTTTGATAAAGGCTTTTCAGTTTTGTTGCTCTTTTCAAATACCCAATTTTTGGTTTTGTTGATTTCTTCTACTGTTTTACTATCTTAAAAATATGAATTTCTGCTCTAATCTGTGTTATTTCCTTTTGCTGAATAATTGTGTTTAGTTTGCTCTTAGATTTCTAGTGTCTAATGGAGGACGCTAAGGTGATTGATCTAAGACTTCCCATCTTTCATAATATTGTTGTTTATAGCTATAAATTTTCTTCTAAGCATTGCTTTATCTGAATGAAGATAGTACTTTTCTATCTTCACTACTTTATGTTCATTTATCTCAAAGAATTTTCTAATTTCCTGTGAAACTTTTTCTTTGTCCTGTTTGCTATTTAGAATAGTATTATCTAATTGTCATATATTTGTGGATTTTTCAAATTTTGTTATTGGTTTCTCATTTTATTCAGTTGTGGTCAGAAAATATATTTTGTAAAATATCAATTATCTTAAATCCATTGAGATTTGTTTTATAGTATAGCATACAGCCTGTCTGTGAGAGTATTTAATATACAGGTGAGAAGACTGTGTATTCTGTTATTTTTGGGTAGAATGCTCAATAAGTGGTTGTTAGTTATAATGTTATTCAAATTTTCTGTTTCCCCATTGATCTGTATAATTATCTACTGATTATGAAAGTGTGGTTTGAAGTAATTCAATTTTTTTTTTTTTAATTCTGTATTTCTTCCTTCAGAAAATTGCATTAGTTTCTCTTTACGCCTTTTGGGCTTTGTTGTAAATTGGGTATATTCATAATTGCTGTATCTTATTAATGGGTTGACACTCTTGGCATTATAAAATGTCCTTGTTTTAAAGTCCATTTTGCCTCATGTTAGTATAGCTGCTCCAGTTCTCTCTTGTTTACTTCTGAAAAATGGTGTGATACTTCCAGCTGGTCTCCACTGTTTCAAGTATGAAATTTGAATTGGTGTTTCTCTCTAGCTACTTTTAAGCCATTTTTCTGCCTTTTATCTTTAAAAGTTCAACTGAACTGTGATGTTTCTCGGCCAGATGTGTTGGCTTTATACTATTTGTGGTTCAGTCAGGTTCTTGAATCCAGAGGTTTATTCCTTTTTTCTCCTTTGGAAAATTTTTAGCCATAATTTGAAGGAACATTTCCAATTATCTTTCTTTTCTTGTTCCCTTTGACTTCCATTATGCAAATGTTAATGCTTTAGCTTTGTCCCAAAGTTCAGAAAACTCTGTTTTTTATTGTGTTTTCTTTCTGTTGTTTATTTTGGATAAATTCTCTTGCCTGTCATCAAATTCCCTGATTCTATCCTTTGTCTTCTTCACTGTGCTATAGCAACCATCTATTAAGTTTTCTAATTTTAATTTTAATAATTTTATTTTTGAGTTTTATAACTTCCATTTCTTTCTTCTAATTTATTATTTTTTGCTGTTTTTTGTTTGTTTGTTTGTTTGTTTGTTTTCCCATGAGTTTCATGGCCACTAGTAATAGCTTAATGAAGCATTTTTATGTTGACTGTTTACAAGTCTTCATCTGATAATTCCAACATCTAACTCATCTTGGTATTGGTGTCTTTTGACTGTTTTATTTAATTCGAATTGTGACTTTCCTGCTTTGATGGGAATCTGTCAGGTATTGCCAGAAGAGTTTCTGTTTTGTTCCTCCATCCTATTCCCTGTTCTTTGGCTAGGGGCAACAGACTTTTCTTGGACCTATTTTTGTTTGTGCCTGTTGGTGGCCCCAGGCTCTGTAGAGTGCTGTCCAAGATAAGGGAGGCAATAAGGAAATGCAAAGGGGTCATCATTGTATCTTTCCTCATTTCCTGAGGTCCTGAAGAGGTCCTCCGTCTTTTCTTCTCACTTTTCAGAATTTTTCATGCTTGTTTGTTGTGTTATACACAGGTATTTTAGTTTTAAGAGAGAGGAGCTGGCAGCAATGGAGCTACTCTATCTTTGCTGGAAGCAGAACCATCAGCCATCTATTCTGAGGAGAGCGATGATGTCCCTACATTTCCTTTCTCTGCCAGCTTTGACCCTGGACAGCAGTTACAAGCAAGGGTGAAGGTACTGGTGAGAGAGACAGCAGAGAGCCTGGCCTCCTCCCCATGGGTTGCCTGTGAGGATGAGACTTAACCATAAGACAGGCATGAAGTCTTGTGAGTTACAGAGTAGTTGACAGTTTTGTTAATGAACCAAAACACTTGTGATATAAAAGTAGCCATGAGATTGTCTATTCGCAAAATCAGCAAAAAAGTAATGGGATCGGTTAGAATACGCCTTGAGGCAGAGAAAGAATATCTCCATTGAATACAATTTAAAGTGACAGTGCGTGCACGAGAGAGAGAGAGAGAGAGAGAGAGAGAGAGAGAGAGAGAGAGAGAGAGTACTGCATTATAACTGACCAGTGAGTTTATCATGTTCAACGAATCAGTTATAAATTAACAAAATATCCAACTGAATATGGAAAGAGAACTTGTTCAAGCACAATTGTGAGCAAAATATTGTTGTAATTAAATAATAGGATAAATTAAAGAATTAAAGATAATTATCTGTTTCCAAGATACTAAATATTTTCTTAAACCTTTTTTTAAAGAAAATACTGAATAAAATAAGCAGAACATATTTAAATCCTTGTTGAATAAAAGAAAGTGGGCTCAACTTAATCAATAATTTGCTATTTTTGTTTCTATTAAAATAAGATATTCAAATATTTTATTTTAAATTGGAACTCTCAAAATATATTATCCATGAAGTAACATAGGGACTTCAAAGTATGAGTGACCAAAATAATTGTTTATGTTTTACTTTCCTATCTTGAGCCTATCTTAATCTAAACTAATGTATACATTTTAATGTGCCCTAAATAGTAATTGTTCACCCATTGTTTTGCTCTTAATATTGAACATATAGAAAGTTTAATGAAAATGTTTTGAAATTTTGCTAAAGTGATTCATAATGTCCACTTTTGGAGCTTTTCTGCAGCCTGAGTTTTCAAGTACAACTCAGAGACTTCCATTTTTCCAGGAGAGTCTTTTACTTTTATTATATGTAGTTTAAATATAGAGAAAAAAATCTCTAAAAACATAACCAAATAATTAACTAAATGTAGTTAATACAAACAAGTATCATTGCCTATTTTATCTGATCAATATCTACAAAATTCATACCAACAATTCTTGAAATATTTTGTTTTTTGCAAAATTTTGCAGGTTACACAGCAATTTTATAGGTTAATAATTGAATGAATTATTCTCCACTTTTAAATGAATGAAAGTCAGCGAGTATTACAAATTATGGTCTTAAATCAAAATTTAATAATATAAGCTGTATTTTACACTCTCTATATAGTAATTAATATATAATATTGAGCATGGATATGTAAAGTGAATATACGTGTGTGTATGTGTATATATATGTGTGTGTGTGTATGTGTGTGTGTTATGGTTGAGCAAATGTAGTCTCTTCCAAAAATGTGCTTCAGATTTAACATTGAAAATGCAGGAAAAGAGGAATATGTACTCAATTTATTTGAGACTTATGTTTTATTTTGTTCCTATTGCAAAATGATGATAAAAAAGCATTTGTTGTCAATATTCGGCGGACTTATGGAAAGTTTCTGTTGCTTGTATAGTATTGTTCTGAGATTATATTTCAAAGTAGTAGGGTATAGAGGCATTTTACAACAAATATTTGCATGTAATTCTCTAAACCTATGATATTGCATTTAGTCCTCACCCGCTTTTCAACTAAAGAGTGAAACACTTATATCCTTGAGCTAATATTGAATTGGGCCTTTTTAAATAACTTTGTGTGGAAAATTATAAACATTCAGTTATAGAGCATCAGTATCTGAAATGAAGTGTTTTGGTAAAATGCTGTTTGCTCACTGATATGGTTTGCCTGTGTCTCAAATCTCATCTTGAATTGTAGTTCCCATAATCCCCATGTGTAGTGGAAGGGACCAGTGGGAGGTAGCTGAATCATGGGGGCAGTTTCCCTCATGCTGTTCTCATGATAGTAAGTTCTCACGAGATATAATGGTTTTATAAAGGGCTTCCCTCTTCGCTCAGCTCGCACTGTTCTGTCTCCTGCCACTATGTTAACAAGGATGTGTTTGCTTCCCCATCCGCCACGATTGCAACTTTCCTGAGGTTTCCCCAGCCCTGTGGAACTCTGAGTCAATTAAACCTCTTCTTTCTTTTATACATTCCCGTAGCAGGGTGAGAACTAATACACTCACATAGGTTTGTGCACAATTCAGGCTACATTTATGTGCCCACACACACTCACTGACACTGCCTTTTTGAAGACAATATCATATTAAAATATTTAGAAAGCATCTAAAAAAGCAAAAAAAGAAACCTGTTCCACAAATTCCTAATTAATGAACAGTAACAGAAATGGAAATCATGTGTTTTATCTCCACAACATACACGATGGTGTATATGTCTTCCTAAGAGAGAGAGGATGTTGAATGAGAAAGGAGCCAGCTCTATGCCTGATACCTGCATAGATGAGATAAAGTACTATGTCCTCAGCACATGGCACTTCCTGTAACTGCTATTAAACAAAACCCCTCCTCCCAACTAATACTGCAGAAGTTCCTTCTGTTACTGCATAAGCTGAGTGTTAGCAACTCTTAGCTGTTGAAGGGCAACATGGATGATGATTTCCCCTGTCACCTGACAGCTCTTAGGGAAGTGTACACGAGGAAGTGTAAGTCAATGTTCACTTGGTCTTTTGCTGTGACTGGAGGAGCTCTTTCCAGACTTGCCTCTACAGGCATTCACCTTATTCTAAGGATGTCCCTGGGGCAACACCCAGCGAAAGTCCTGCACTCGTGTGTGGGAAACACTCGGACCAAGTTAGATGGGTTCTTCAACTACAAGACTTAGATGAATACACTGGTGGGACTCCTGAATCAAAAAAGTGGAGGAATATTGTCCTACAAAATAAGGTGGGAGTTTTTTTTTTTTTTTAATCAATAATGCTTTTTCTGGAGCCTACTGTTCCAAGATATTTTTTAATATCTAGATCATTTCATATCTGCCATCTAGATGGACTCGTGACTGACCCTTGCAGCAACCTCAGGCAATGACTCTGAGGCCGTGGAAGCCGTAAGAGCCTATTGCCAAGGGTGGACCATGGGACCTTCCCTAGACATATATGTGGTACACTCTGACATAACCTAGGTTTGGAAGAGTAGAAATTTTGAATGTGTTTTCTTATGTCTATTAATGATACACAATTATTTTCTCAATTAACCATTGATGACCTTTTCTCAAATTCTGTAAAAATTTTTTTCCTATAAATGCTAACTCCACAGATATTAAGTTTATTCACCATTTGTCTCTCATACCAATTATCCATATTTTTAAGTGTATCTTTTAATTGTTATTTTTTCACAATGCAAAAGTTTATAAATCTCATGTACTTGAATCATTCCATTATTTTCCTGCAAGCTTTCTTCTTTTAATGTCTGACATGACAAGGCCTGTCTCTCCCCAAGGCTACACAATTTGCTGTATAAATATTTTCTTCCAGCACTTTTAGGCTCCTATATATTAGGTAGAAATAAGCTAGGCTTTTCTTTATTGGTATTTATTGTCTGCTGACTAATTCAGACAAAAATAAAGAAAATGATACACTTTATCTTTGCTACTATAGACAATATGGCTATGTTTTGGTTTTACATTTTCTGTTTTGGTTACTTGTCAGGGAACATCGTTTTGCTGACATTTTCATTGTGTATATCATTGCTTATGTATTTCAATGGGAACTTATTTGACATGTTAGTGGGTCATGGATGAGATAAGTTAATTGTAGTTGTGTCTTTAATCGTATTACGACAACCATTTATACATCTTTCAAAGTTTTCTTCCTTGAATTCAACTTGGTTTGACCTACTTCCAAAACTTTTAGGGAAAATATCAATTTAGAATACAATTTGATAAATTTGATGCTTTAGAGAAGTTGTATATCAGTAAAAGATCACTTAGAGGAGATCATGATCTTTGTTAGATTATGGAGCCATTCTTTTGTTTAGTCCTGTTTATGTTTTCCAGATACTTCCAGGAGGATATTTAAAATAATTTATCCCACAGATTCTCAAATGAAAGTCAAATTTACAAAATATATAAAGACATCAAATCCTCAGATTGATTAATTATTTGCTACTTACAGGCTAAGTGGTTAATTTGTAGAATCTCTGTTATATTCCAGATTTTCAAAAATCCAAATATGAATGCATAAATATTATATGAATAAGTCCTCACTCTTCAAATTTTATAATGTTCATCAGCTTTACAAGGGATTACACACTTAAGTATCTCATACTGACTGGAAGACCACAAGAGCTTTAAAATATGCAACTCTCTTTTCCGCAAGAAACAACTTGAATAATGCTATCATCTCTTGCTCAACTCTGGGCAGATTATTTGACTGAGACTTCTCAAAGGCAGTTTTTCTTCCCCATAGGCATCACCTTGTATTCCAGTCTGTTCCCTGATCATTTCATAGGAAATACATCTCCACTATTCAATGAGAAAATAAGAACTCATTTTCATAACGGAATAAATAAAGCATAATTACAAGGCAAAGTAGCTTTAGTTAAAATCATATGATTTAATCAGGCAATGAACAGTTATTTATGGAACAAGTTTTATGGATTTGGAGTGCAGTCTGGGTTTCTACAAATATGACAACTGCCTCTCTTTGGGGAAAATGTAGCAATAAAACATTGATCACTTAGAGAATAATAATAGCTTAGGAATATTAAACTGAAAAGTGCTATTAGAAAATGTAATCGAAATCAAATGATAAAGGGAATTTTGTGTTCAAAGTCATGTTCAAACCCTCCCAAAGGGGCAGAATTGGGACTTTGATCAAATTCATTTAAAAAAATATGGTTGTTTCAGAGATAATCTGTAATTTTGGAGCATGTATGGAAGAATTCTTACAGAGATTTTTTCATGCAGAGAGAAAGTCACAATATTTAAATAATGAAGCCAGAGCCTTTCCAGGACATTACTGCCCTCTCTTATTTAATTATTTGATAAGAGATACATGTTGGAATTGGTATAACCATCAATTACCTTAACATAAATACTTCCCTAGAAATAGAAGTTACAGTTGTACCACATTGTATTACATTATATCTTTACTTAGGTTTTGAAAAATAAAGCATACTTCTGTGTGATCAAAAAATCGGTCCACATAACCTAAAAGGTAATATTGCCTTCTATGAATCAAATGGCTCAAACTTGTAAAATCTAAATATTTACAGTACATCTGAGAAATAGAGTTGATTAAACTCTTTATACAATATCTAACTATCCAGACAAAGCAACCAGAACCCCGTTCCTATGCCTGGTTATCTTGCATCAAAACAATCAGAATGACTGCCACACATTTTTTCAATAGTGCCTTATAAATCCAGCTACTTGTTTAAAGGTGCACAATATGGAAACCTTTGAAAAGGTTCATTACAGGGACTGACCTTGCCTCAATCTGGGAAAAGATCTCATATCATCTTTTCTTATTCTTCTGGTCTCTCACTCTTTTCAATGATACCATAGCCAGATTAGAGGAGCTTGGTCTCAAAATGTGAAGGAGATATCAAGTCATTAAAGTGTCAGCTCAGAGACACCAGAAGAAGCAGAAAACCTCTTATGAACACCACACCTAAATATGCAGAATGGAAAATAGGAAATGAGGCCAAGGGAATCAGACTTTCAGTAATGTTGGACAGCAAACCTGCAGGTGCAGAGCCATAGCAGGAGCAGTGCTGCGGTGATGGGGCTAAGTCGAGTAATGAATGAGTCCTCTTGGTACCAGAAAAGGGCTACTCTCAAACGACTTGTTTTATTTTTAATTTTGTGTACTTGTAGCTGTTACGGGCTGAATTTTGTCTTGCCAAAATTCACATGTAAAAGTTTAATGCCTGGTAAATTCAGAATGTGACTGTGTTTGCAGACAGGGGCTAAACAGAAGTCACTACCATAAAATGAGGTCTCATAGGTGAGGCCTAATCCAATACAACTGGTGTCCTTATAAGAAGAGACTGGGGCATGAATACTCACAGGGAGATGACAATGTGAGGACACAGGGAGGATATGACCATCAATACCTTGATCTTATATTTGCAGCCTCTGTAACTGTGGGAAAATAAATGTCTGCTGTTTAAGCCACCAAGTCAGTGGTACTTTGTTACAGCAGCCAGAGCAAACCAATACAGCAGCCCTTCTGAAAATTTAAATTTTAGGTCAGAATTTGAAGGTATGCGATTTACCAGCTATAACCATGTGTAGTATTTATAATGAGATTTTGGCTAAAAATTCTAATGAAAAACACCTTCAAAATATTGTTTCCTTGAGTGTAAACCACAGGATAAGAAAATGGGTCATCTGAAACGATTCTCTTGAAATACATAGTGTGTTTTCCATACTCAGTCATAGAAACCCAGCCTGTCTATGCATATTATTTACAACAGTCTTATCTTGGTGATTTCATTTCATATCAATTTTCACTCACAGGCTATGCAAAGTTAGGGCAATACTATTCTAGTGGTTTTTGAGTATTTGAGATATTTTTCCTGGGGGATTGGAACAGAAAGGTGGAGAAAAACTGAGATAACATTTATGTCACAGGAGTTTCTCTTTTAGCCAAAAGAGAATGAATACGGATTCACGTAATTTATAATAGTTCATATGGAGATGATCTTAGTTCCTTCAAGTGAAAGTTTCATTTTCTAAATTGAAAACAAACAAGCAAACACATACTCTATAAATTTCCAAAGAAGAAATGGCTGTTAGGCTGAAAGAGAATATAACAAATAAAAGAGAATCCCTAATGTCCTGTTGGGTAGAGAACTTTGCCTATTAGTGATCTACAAGAACTCATGGAGCCGAGGTTGGCGTGCTCTCCACTTCTTCCCACTCCGTGTCCCATGCAGTAAATCGCTGTCGATAATTAGGAGCTCATGTCCCCTGTGCCCTCACCTCTGAGATAATGTCAGTAAAAAGAGTGCAGGGACACAGAGGTCTCCCCACCATGGAAGGAAATTTGACATTATCTAAACGTACTAGTGAGGGATTTTTTTTTAATGCTTTTTTTTCTACTAATTTGTATGGAGTATTTTGACTTTCCTTTGAGATTCAGGGTGTTGGAGCTTCTGACGGATGCAAGCAAATGTTTGCATCTGCAGACTTGTTTAGTCTAAACAAAATCTAAAACATTCACTCCTGAGGCATTTCCTTCGTGCCCTTGTCTCAGCTGACATGGCTGCTTGAAATAACTCACCGTGAATAGTAGACCGAACATGTACAGAAACTGTCCTGTTTCTATGGGACGTGAAGAGAGCATAAAACCCAACATGTTCACAAACATTCAGTCACTAATTTCCAAGCCTTCTTTCAAGTACTTTATCTAGATTTACAAAGACCCAGAATCTGTGATGGCATGGATTTTCTGAGCCATTGCCTTGGTCAACAGCTAAGCCATATATGTGCAAGTGAATGAAGTGGACTATGTCATACACACAGTGGATACCATTATATTTCTCTGTTTGTTGTCTAGAGAGCTATCTTCTAGGTGGAATCGACAGAGCCGCTAAAAGTATACTTATGAAATAACTGGTATTATTACCTTTTTAAAAAAGACACAGACTCACATACATGATATTGTACATAAGTAAGGTAATAGGATAAGCAAAAGCAAGGACAGACATGGTGGCTCATGCCTGTAATCCCAGCACTTTGGGAGGCTGAGGCGGGTGGATCACCTGAGGTCAGGAGTTCGAGACCAGCCTGGCGTACATGGTGAAACTCTATCTCTACTAAAAATACAAAAATTAGCTGGGCCTGGTGGTGGGCGCCTGTAATCCCAGCTGCTTGGGAAGATGAGACAGCAGAATTGCTTGAACCCAAGAGGCAGAGGTTGCAGTGAGCTGAGATCACACCATTGTACTCCAGCCTGGCACAAAGAGCAAAACTCTGTCTCAAGCAAACAAACAAACAAACAAACAGCCAAAGCAAGTGAGGTGGACATACTGGAAACAGTGAGCAGGTGTGCTGTGATGCCATCAGGAGCACAAATAATACTGAGCCACTTTACTCTGCCTTGCTAATTGCTTTACATTCTTTGATTCACATATTCTTAAACTAATCCCATAATATTGATATAATTATCATACTTTTACAAGACAGGAAACTGAGAGTTTTAAGAGTTCAAATTTCTTGCCCAAATGTATTTATTCAAATGGATAAGTCAATAAATTTTAGGTCCATAAGAGAGCAAAGAGATTTTCTTACTTTGAAAAAAAAAAAAAAAAAAAGAATTTCTGCTTTGGAGTTCAAAAACCATGAGAAGAGGGTGCTTCAGGGAACTTAAAAATGAGGAATACCCTGTCACTTATTTGTCTGGAAGATGAAAATTCAGTTGGGTAGCTGTTAATCGGGTTTTAAATATTTTTAAATGTAAGAGATATGTGTGCACTCAAGCATTACTAATGTGAACCATCAAAACACTTACCGCAGTTTTGAATCCTGTAAGTACATATGACAGTGTCTACCCACTGTCTGTGCTGTCACAAAAATTACCATGTGTAGGATCTGTAGGTGTTTCACAGCTTATTAAACTATAATTGTGGAACTGTAATTATAGCAGATGCACTACAATGCCTGAGTTTTAGAAAACAACTTCCCTCAAATCATAAAAAGAGCAAACTTTATACCTTTTCACAGCAATGACATGATTATATTAAAATAAAATACTGCTAGAGGTACAAAACTCACTTCGCTCAACATATGTGAAAAATGATTCCTCTATCCATCACTTTAAAGGAACACATTCATATTGTAATCACAGCTGAGAAAAAAGGCACTATAGAAGCATGTTTTAAAAAATTCTATTTTGGTATATATTCTCATATATGTATTAGTTTATAGGTTATGACAATCATTACTCGCTTATAAAGAAATTATATAAATATTCACCTTCCCAGGTAGCTCTTTTTCTCAGGTGGCAACAGCCTGCAACCTTCTCTTGAGATGCACACTGCAAAAGCAAAAGGGTCACCTGCTTATGTAGGCTAGATCAACTTCGTCAGAACTTCCCACTGACGGTGTCTTGTCAGATTGTGTTTAACTCCCCTAGACATCGGAGAATATAAAGACAGGAAGTCAGTTCTCTGAAAATCAGATTTGCTCATGTCCTTTATTGAGCAGCTAGTTAGCCTTATTGTCCAAAATACTCCACCACCTTCAGCATCCAGAACAAATCTTTTTCAGTGCACACGTGTGTGTGTGTGTGTGTAGGGGGGAGTGTATTGGATGTTGCTGTTGCCATAGTTGTTACTCTATGTGTCCATCATTGGGGAATTCTGTCATAGTTGACTCTGGCCTGTCTTCTCACATGGATGATCAGAAAAATATCTACTATCCAGCTGAAAAATTCTACTCTTCTAGGGGTTGCTTGTAAGAAGCAGATAATAAAATTATTTCCGTTGACACTTGGGAATATTTAAATATTTAAAGTAAATTTAAATAGTTCATTACTGCCATATTTATGTTATAGGCAGCATCCTAAATACTTTACTTGTTCCCTGTAATAATCAAATCAGCAAGTCAAGGGAATTGTTTAACACCATGGTGTGTAAATCCCACCACAAAGTTCATGTGGTAAAGCTGAAGTAGTGGTAAGGCTGAAATTTGGAATAAGTCAGGGAAGACACTCTGCCAAGTTTAGGTATCATCTAAGGCACCATGGTTAGGTACAAAACAAACAAACCCAACTTTAAATTAAAAAACATGCATTTTCATATTTACAATATTAAGCAATGTTTTCTTGTGTAAATCATTTATGTTTCTAGAGTTTCAATTTTCAAATATTTAAATTGGAAGTAATATCGGCACTTGGGAATTTTTCAAAAATAAAATTTAGATTAAGAAGGTGCATATAAATCATTGTTTTTAAACACTGATAAAGTGAGTGACAAGATTTATGGAAAATTAAAAAAAAAACACATCAATGATGCTAAGATTTGTCAGCTTGGGGGCTAAACCTACAGTCACTGTCTTGACATGTATGCATAAACTATACTATATCCTGAAGATGATAACTTTGGTTTGTATTATTGGACTTGAATTTATGGTGTTATAGAACCCTTTCAGGGACATCCTCTCTGAAAATCTTCACTTTTGACAACTCCTTTCAACTGAATATATTCTTTCTTTTTCAATCAACCCCATTCCTGCCACCATTTTCTTTTGAGTTGTTTATAGCAGCTCAGTTGAACATTATTACCTTTTGATTTGTGTTCTCACCTCTTATCATGGCCTCCTGCCCTCTCCTGTTAAATTAATCTTTCTAAAGCACCATTACAAGCAGTACATCAACCCATGGAACATTTTTCAGTGTATCTCTTTGCTAATGAGAATCAGGGAAGTGTCTGACTTTTAGCAAAAGAAAAACAAATCTTGCCATTTGCTGGCTTGGACAAAGGACTCAGTGACCCTTCACTTAATAATATTACCTTCTTGTGAATATTTATGAGGATTAAAGAAATCTCGTTTTTATGGAACAGAGTGAAGTATTGGCATTGTTAGCATTCTTTTGATTCTCTTTCTATGATCTACTCGTTTAGGTATACTCTTAGATTCTGGCCATAAATTTGATATACAAACGATTTCCCTTTTTTCATCTTACGTTTATTTTATGCTACAACCAAAGTATCCTAGTCATAATTTCCTTATCCCTACTTGTGCTGATACTAAATCCTATGCCAAAAGTGTTCAACATTCCTAATCTGATGATGGTTTTGAGGTACATCTTCTCCATGCACATTTCAATAGCCTTCCACTTCTATGTGATCTATTCTGCATAGCAACAAAGCACGCTTTTCACTCCTCCTCACTGGGACATAGTCTGTCATGACTGATGAAAGTAAATGTACTTATTTCATGTCCATGATAGACATGGAAGGCAGTAAACTTGTCTTAGTGAACTACATATCCCATAGTCACAGTCACAAACCATGCCTTTCTTGGAGGCATCCACTAATTCATAAAAATACATTTTTTTTTTGCTAGTTACTACATTGTATAATATCTGTTTATGTGTCTGCCTTTGTCACTAGTTATTTTTTTCAATTCAACAAATATTTATTGAGCAACCACTAAATATGCCAGAAAGTTTTGAGTACCAGGAATAAGCAGTTATCAAAACCAATAAAAATCTCTCGTCTCACTAAAATAGACAAGAAGCAAAGTAAGTGAAATTAAATGTTGTACAGTCTACAGTGGTAAATGTTGTGGAGAGTGAAGATGAGAGCAGGGTGAGATTTCAAGTAGGGCACTCAGGATAGGTATCATTGAGAAAGAGGTATCTGGACAAATCTCTGGAAATAGTGGGTCAGTATCTACAGACACCTGCAGGGGGTGAGACTCGAAGGTGGGAACAGCTCTGTCCCATTCATTGTGGCCATAAAAGAACAAGCGAAAGAGAAAGGGGAAGGAGGTAAACTAAGAAAAGTAACTGCAGACAGAATATTTTTTATTTATGTGTGTATTTTTGAGCCTTGGAGATCATAGTGAAATTTTTAACTTAAAATTTGCATAATATAGGGAGAGCTTAGACATTTCAGCAGATGAGGTTCAGGATCTGACTTTACATTTTAAAATGATCTTCTCATAGCAGGGTTGAGGATATCCTGCAGGGAAAATGGGTGATGCATAGAGACAGGTTCAGAGGCTTTTGCAATAACTCAGGCAAGGGATGGGTTTAATATCTCTCCTATATACATATACAATATATTATATATACATATATACACATATACATATATACATACACACATATATACACATATATCTATATATACTGATATATCCTAGATTTTCTATATTCTATATTCTATATTATGTATACATATATAATTATATATACATATATTTGTATATGAATATATACATATATAATTGTATATGTATATATGTGTATATGTAATTATATATGTATAATTATATATACATATACAATTATATATACATATATAAATACACATATTATTATATATACACATATATAATATAGAAAATGTAGGATATATTAGTATATACTTGCTTTTGTTTATCAAAATGTATGTAATAAATGTGAATATTTAAAATGTAACAATTATCGTAAACTCTATTGTTGGAGTCTTACAGTTTTGGTGACAATCGTATTGAAAAACTTATCCCTCCAACCTCAGCGTCAAGTACTTCAAATATGTATATATAATATATATTATACATATATATAACATGTATGTATAATACATAATGTATATATGTATTTCATATATACATGTATACATATGTATAATATGTTATATATACATATGTGTAATATATAATATATAAAATATAAATATATATAATATATATTAAAATATATTTGTGTATTGTATACATGTATTATATGTTTATATAATATCTATATATTCATATATATTATATATCTATATTATATATTTTATATATCAAGATATAATTATACATATATAATATATACGTATTATATATTGATATAAATATATATAATAGATACATATAAATATATATATTTTAGATGGAATCTCGCTCTGTCGCCAGGCTGGAGTGCAGTGAAGCGATCTCGGCTCACTGCAACCTCTGCCTCACAGGTTCAAATGATTCTCCTGCATTAGCCTCCTGAGTAGCTGGGCCTACAGGCATGCGCCACCAGGCCCAGCTAATTTTTGTATTTTTAGTAGAGATGGGGTTTCTCCGTGTTGGGCAGGATGGTCTCAAATTCTTGACCTTGTGATCTGCCCACCTCGACCTCCCAAAGTGCTGGGATTACAGGTGCGTGCCACTGCACCCAGCTCTATATTACATTTTTAAGGAGATATATGATATTTTTCTGTCAAATTCAGTTTATTAGGAGCTGGTAAAATAATTTTCTTAGAAGTATCTGAAAACCATAGCATGTGTTAATGAGATTTTTAAATGTTTCTATTTAGGTTATAAATGATTTAAATTAATCATATATCACTGCTTAAAAAATTTACAAACACTTTGTGTAGGTAAAATATACTCATCTATCTCTGGCAACATTTGTAAAAATAGTGCACCAATACATGTGACCTCAAATATTTACCCTGTGGCATTTAAGTTAAGCTGATTAATATTATTTATCATCCTGTCTCCACAAAGTAAATGGCTGCTAAGTCTTAAGGAATAGATAGTATTTCAGATGTTAGTACATTTCTCATGTCTATTTTATAATAATGAATTGGTAACCAAGGCATGCTACGAAGTATAGGAGCTAACTTCATCTTGTACACTGGTCACCAAGGTTGTATGTATTATTTTTTATGGTATCACTATATTTTAACAATATTCTAAAAGGAAACTTTAATTCATGGTTAATAGAAACATGTCTCTGAGAAGCAGAGAATGCTGTTATTGGGGTCTAAAGATCATTTGATCCTCTATTTGGCAGAAAGAGTATTCATGTTTTATCATAGCTTGTCCTAATTTAAGTGTCAAGCTCTCATTTCTTAGGGTCAAGCAAAACCAACAGGTCCTAGCTGCATGATTCTGTTTTAAGGGCAATGCAGGTTTATTTTATATCACTTGCTTTTTCTGTCTTGTCCACATGACTCCAGTGAAAATATTACTTTTGTAACATTATACCCATAGTTCTTTAACCTGCCCTTCCCCTATGAGTATGCATATTTGATTCTATGGATGTTCTTAAATCGGATCATACATCTATCACAGGGAAAACAAATTACGTGGAGTACAGGGATACATCCCCGCTGATAAAGCAGGCATGCTCCTGACTCAGAATGGGAGGAATCATGTTAATCCCATTACAGATGTTGTGCTACGTGTCAGGTAAGGAAAACAGACAGCTCTTCCAACTCTACTTTTCATTTGTCATCCTTACTGTGAGAACTCAGCAACGATGGGTTTAATATCTCTCTTATAATATTGTCTCTGATAGCAATAGGAATTATTTGCCTTAGAACCAGACGTGCGTGGTTTTTGGGATCTAAACACTGCAACTGAGAGATTCTCAGAAACAAAACTGTTCAGGGTTTTTTCAGTGAAGTCAATATTTGCTATATGGCTACCTTTCTCTTAATATGTGGAAACCACATATTAAGCAGATATAAATGTCAACCATAGGCTCATATTCCATGCTAGGCTAGCAATAGTAAAAGCAGAAGAGCAAGTTCAAAGTGTCTAAGACTCAGATAATTTTGTCCTAACATAGAAAATAGAGGGTTTCTGTACAATTATTGTTTCTGGAAGGAGCGCAATTATTAACCCAGGAAATCTCTCTACCACACACTCTGTTGCTTGATTACAGAAATTTTTAAACCAGATTTTTTTTTTTTTAAGACGGAGTCTCACTCTGTTGCCCAAGCTGGAGTGCAATGGCCCAATCTCGGCTCCTGCAACCTCTGCCTCCAGGGTTCAAGCGAGTCTCCTGTCTCAGACTCCCAAGTAGCTGGGATTACAGGTGCGCACCACCAGGCCCAGCTAATTTTTGTATTTTTAGTAGAGACAGGATTTCACCATGTTGGTCAGGCTGGTCTTGAACTCCTGACCTCGTGATCTGCCCGCCTCAGCCTCCCAAAGTGCTGGGACAGATTTCTTTTTTTCAGCACCGCACATGTAAGTTTTAAGTCAATTTTATTTTTTTGTAATCATAGTTAAATGTTACCTTGAGGGAATAAATTCATTAACACAACTCACGTAATAGATTAATTTACCTTATTAAAGAGTTAAAAATAAAATTAAAAATTCGATACATGTACAGAGTTATTGTAGTTAATAAGAATATTAACTTTAATGAATATTCTTTTAAAATATATTTAAGTATTCGACTTTGAAGATGTGTGTTATGTGTAAGTAATGTCTTTCCTTGCAAACAAAAAATCAGTATTCAATTAAATCCATAACCCAATCTTGCTTAATGATATTAGAATGTAAAATACTGTATCCATACCTTGTAAGAATCCACATGATAGACTAATCTACAAATAACCCAAATATCCAAGAATTTTACCTGAATACTTGAGGTATGATTGCATACTATCTTCCCATGTATGTCTACATTGGTTGGATCTCACTGACTAGATTAAAGTTCTTTGAGTGTAATAACATTAGCACAAAACTACACCAAATGTAAATATATGCTAAGTAGTCCATGTATTTTGCTTAGCTAGACCAGATGTATGTGTGAGTGTGTAAGTGGTGTGTGTGTGCATGTGTATATTAGAGAGAGAGACAGTGAGACAGATACTGAGAGAAGACTAAATTAAACTCATGTGCAAGCCATCAGGAACTGCTTTCCCAGGATTTAAGGGTATATGCGGCAGCATGAAAAGACTGAATTGAAGCACCAGTCAGCAGGGGAGCATCCATCTGTGGACTCTGAAGCTTTTACAATTTGAAGAGGAGACACATTAATAAAAAGAATCTCATATGTATTTTACAGTGTTGCTAAGGCCCATCCCAGCAAGATGGAGTGCTCATGGAGATCAGCGGTCCCCAACCATTTTAGGACCAGGGACTGGTGAAGGGACAATTGATCAGGGACAATTTTTTCATGAATTGAGGAGGCGGGGATGGTGTCAGGATGAAACTGTTCCACCTCAGATCATCAGGCATTAGTTAGATTCTTATAAGGGGTACATGATCTAGATCCCTCACCTGTGCAGTTCACAATAGAGCCCAGGCTCCTATGAGAATCGAATGCCCTGGCTTATCTGAGAGAAGGTAGAACTGAGGCAGTAACAATCCCTCACAGCTGCTCACCTTCTGCTGTGCAGCCTGGTTCCTAACAGACCATTGACCAGTCCCAGTCCGTGACCCAGGGGTTGGGGACCCCTGGTGTAGAGGGCAATGCTGTTTAAACATCATTCATGTCACATCTCAGTCAGTTCAGGCCAGGAAAACAGAATACCATAGACCAGGGTGGCTTAAAAACATGACCTTCTCCTAGGTCTGGAGGCTGGAAGTGTGATCAGAGGGTGTCAGCATGGTTGCATCCTGGTGAAGGTTCTTTTCCTGGTTCAGAGATGCCTGTCCTCTGGTTATGTCCTCACATGGCACACAGAGAAGAGTTCCAATCTCTTTATTCCATTCTGAGGGCACTAATCCCATGCACGGGGGCTGCACCCTCATGACCTAATTACCTCCCCAAAGCCCCACCTCCAAATATCATCACATTGGACATTCAGGCTTCAATGTATAAATCTGAGCGGGGCACAGACATTTAGTTCATAGTGCTATGGAATCAATCAACTTTGGCCAGTGTCTGCCTGGGGAGTGAATGATCCTCATTCTGTCATTCAAGACTGACTTGTGTGCACCACAGTCCTCTCTTTTTCTTGTGGTGTGAATTATAACCAATGTATTAACCTCTCTTAGCATCAGTTTAGCATGTTCTAACATATTTATTCATTTCCAAAATGCCATGAATGTTCAAGAAAATGTACATTATACAGTTAGTTCAGTGCCTGAGAAATAGATACCCAATAAATAGTACTTCCTGTTAAATTGTTTGTGAACTTCATAAAATCAAATGAAAACCTTGAAAACATCCACTGGGAGAACTACTCCCACTGTTCTCACTCTTCCCTTCTCCACAGATGGCATGGGAATAGTTGGCTAGTGGTGCCTGCAGTGCAGGCACAAATTCCCATGGGATGCTGATGTCCAGAGGCTTTGCTTCTCTTTTGGACATGAGTTTAACTGCCCTCCTGGCTTGGGAAAGAAAAATTGACTTTGTATCTACCTGTTTTAAATGCATGATTGTCATTTTGGGAGCTACTATCCTAACAAAATAAAGGCAAGACAGTCATTCATGTTGAAATCATGCTGGAAATTAGGAAGTTTGAGCATCATAAAGTTAGACGTAACAGGAATCTTGCTGATGTTTCTTTTTCACTCCCTTACTTTTAGTCTGCAAGACTGAAGCTGAGAGCAGATAACCACAGAAGCAAATTGCTGAAAGCTCTGTAACTGAGAACCAGAGATAGATGTCCCCAGTTCCTCCCTGCAAGATAAGGTGACGTCCTTGAGCATGCATCCTCAGGAACAGGGGCTGGGTCCTGCTCTTCAGCAGGCCCTGCCTGTGGCCTCTTCCCTTTGGGGTTACTTTTCATCATGCAACTCTTTTACTGCTTGTGTTTTCATATGCTTTGCTTATGCCTTTTTCTTTATTAGAGTAAAAATATTTTAATGGTTTGTGATGGGTATTAACAATGCCAATGCTATTGTTTGGCAGGAAATACCTAAAATTAGCTACAGACGGTATGATTATAAAATAATATGCAAGTATTGATAAGATTCAGTTTACAGAACATTTTCAGATTCATTACATAATGACAAATGATTCAATCAGCATTGTGAGGTTGGCTGTAACCCTGCCTTACAGATAAGAATCCTGAAAAATCTGAGGGGCTTAGCCAGAATCACTATCACTGAAACTTTCTCTACTGATTTTTTAAAAATTGATGCTTTTTCTCTCTGCAATGAATAAGTCCAGGCACTGGAGTGGTGGCAGGGTGGGGAGGGGGTTTGGAGACAATAATGGTTATTAATTTGTTCAAATCATGTTAATTGAATATTGAATGCTTTTTGTATGTCAGGCACTCTTATAGATGCTGTCAGAAATGAACTGGACAAGGATCCTACTACCAATGGAACCTACATTCTAGAGATGCTGTGCCTACCACTATGGGATTTAAGGTGCCATAAGACAGACTTGCTGGTTTTAGTTTAATGCTAAAAAAAACAAAAAGCATAAAGAGTGGTGACTGTCCAAATAGTATGCAGAAAAAAGTTCAAGGAATAAAAACAGGAAAATAAGACTGAATTAAGGTTAGGCTATATAAAAATTTCATCTAAGTAGGGCAGATACATATTATAAAAAACATGTAGGTATTATATATATAGTATATCTCTCTATACACTAGACACATGTATCTATCTATACACTAGGCACTGACCTGCATAATACATATAGCCTATATAAATACATATGCTACACATACATATATATTTATATATACATAAATGTGTCTATCTTAATCCATTGCTTAATAACCTTGGAAAATTTACTTAACCTCCATTTCTCTCATCAGTTAAATGGGGCCGGTAATAGCACATAACTGTAGGGTTTTGTTAGGAAGCGTGAGTGAAGCACTAAAACCGCTCTCTGGTCTCGAGTAAGCCCACAAAGTGAAGTCCATATTGTTATTATCACTGCTGTCATTACACTGTGCCAGGTCATGCTCACAATAATTTTCCTGTACAATAAATTGCAAATTCCAACATTTCTAAGCATCCTCTGCCTTTATTCTAGGAATTATTAATTTAAAAATTCCAAAAATGAAGTAATAAAATGTATAAAACAAGAAAAAAATGGCTTTTCTAAGTAAAGTCACTGCCCCTTCCACTGCGGAATGGAGACTTGAGTTTCTCCATCTCTCTTCAGTTGGTGGTATGCCCAGCTTGTCTGCAGATCATGTCTGCATGGGTCAACAGCTACAAGGAGAAATTATGTTTGAAAACTGACCAGAACTAGTTATAGCATCATGAAACCGATACAGATGATAGTGTGATCTGCTTACTTTAAGGATGTTCTTGAAACAGGAGTTTAAAACTGTGTCATCTTCTCTCCTGCTGGAAGAGATCAGAAGAGTTAGCCAACACCACATCATTAAACTGAATAACGAGACAACTAAAGCGAAGTTATCTGTGTGGGCAGTCATTTTGGACTGCTCCGTTGATAGTACCATATGTTAGCTACAGTTGGCATTCTACAAGGAATTGCAAATGTTTACAGTTACTCTGAGGGAAAGATTCTTTGTGTTGTAGCGTTTGGCATGTGGAGAAGTTTGCCAAGAAAAGATGACATGAAAGCATATTTTATCAAGTCTATTTTTCTGTAGTATTCCTCCATATTTATAAGACTTTATATTTGGAATGATTTGGAGGCTGAAGATCAAATGTTTTCCCCATCCTTAGCCTTGCGTGTCATCTTCTGCCTTCCCACCATCTCTTAGTAATAGATCATTTTGAAATTTTCAACACTATAGGGAAGCAACTTCTTTGGAATTATGTTCAATTTGAGTTGCTTGTTCTCTTTCATGCTCTTTTCAGAATTTTTTAAATTACATTTTTTAGTCTTTTCTAAAATCAATCGCTATGTCAGCAGGAAAGAATTTCTGCCCAAGAAAACATAAAATATACAATAATGATTAAATTAGGACTAGACACTGAAAAGCATTTCTATAAATTGTCAATTCTTTCCTTGAGGTCTTTGCTGCAAACACTTCCCAGGAAAGTCTTGCCAAGAAAGTTGAACTTAAACTTTTTTTTTTTCCTTTTCTGGTTTGCTCATGATAATCTCAAAAATATTTCTGATTGCAATATAAATTATATGCTCATCCTGGTCATGACATGTATTTTTTTTTTTCATCACAATTCTCAGCCTTAGTAAAAGCCACAATTGTCAGTCATTTTATCTTTTCAAGAGGAAACTGTGTTGTATTGACGGTGGGGCCTAAGCACTCCCTAAGGTCAGGCATCGTGATGAGATTCACAGAATGTAGCACTGAGAGAAGAAGACACTCCCAGTTCTATCTGCAACCACTTTCTTTGCTGACATTCAACATTTAACTTATCTCTGGGCCTCAGTTTTTCTATCTATAACATTAAAAAAACACAAAAATTATTTTCTGTGTGCGGCTGAAACAGCATCTAACTGCCAGCATTTCCATTCGCTTTCGGTTGTGCAGAGTTCTGAAGAGAGGTCTGTCCATATTGGGCTGTTCCTCAGGCTTCCATGCATCTGTTGAAGCCATGAGATCTGTTCTTTCAAACACAGTGCGAGTGGAATCTTTTTGTTTCATCTAAGTCCAAAGTCATATAAAAGTAGATTTACTTCTCCACTGTCCCATGCTTTGGCTGAAGGGCGAGGAGTCCCAGGCACTAAAGAATCCAGAACACAAATTGCAGGTGCCTGGGTTCTTGAGTGGGGCGTGGGCAAAGCTTTTGGTTTTACATAAGAAAAAACTCTCTGTATCATTCAGTTCTGGAGACTTCTAGGATTATTTATAACATCAGTCAATCAGTCACAGATTCCTTGCCATCTTTGATTCAACTTCAAATTTTGGCACAGTAGTTATTGCAATTCCTTCCAGTCAGAGAGGTCAGATGCTGAGGATACGGTTTTATTCTCTCTTTGGGAGGGAGTGTTTTATGGAGCTAAAGAAGCATGTGGCTCACAATAGCGGCTCTATCTAGGAGAAGTTTCAACCCTTGTAAGGTTAGGAATAGTGTAAAGCAGGGAGCCTGACTCAGTAGCAATTGGAGATTAGAGCCAATTTTGCTAAATAATACATGGGCCAATAAACAAAGTTAAAAAACAGTAAGTTAAAAAAGAGTAGATTACTTCCTATGATCAGTTCATGTTTGAGTCTGTCAAAAATTTATATTAAAAGATGGACAAGGTTTAGGAATAATAGAGAGAAGTTTATAGCATCCTAAACTCCATCCATTGGAAAAACAATCCGAAACAAGTGTCAATCTGAAAGCTCTTGCTGTAAAAGTCACTATTAGAAATCCCTCTACTTGGCGGAATAGATTATGGAATTGTAAAGACAAAAGGATAAAGAGATGCAACACCTTATAGGCAAGGAAATACGGCCAGGCGTGGTGGCTTATGCCTGTAATCCCAGCACTTTAGGAGGCCGAGGCAGGCAGATCACCTCAGGCTGGGAGTTCGTGATCAGCCTGACCAACATAGAGAAACCCTGTCTCTACTAAAAATGCAAAATTAGCTGGGCATGGTAGCACATGCCTGTAATCCCAGATGCTCGGGGGCCTGAAGCAGGACAATCGCTTGAAACTGGGAGGCGGAGGTTGCAGTGAGCCGGGATCGCGCCATTGCCCTCCGACCTGGGCAACAAGAGTGAAACTCCATCTCAAAACGAAACAAAGAAACACCACATGCAAAAATGAGTCACAGGAATGGATTAATATCTATGCAACAAGAATCAGGAATGGGTAGAGTTAGAAATAAAACCCAAGAAACAAAAAACTAAAGCTCCTTTTCCTTAATTATTGAAAATTCTTAGACAAGTTTACTTAAGCAAGTATGGGGCACAGAAGATAGAATGAGAATCACCTTTTGAGACACAGAAGTCAGAAGAAGGAAATTACTTAAGTGCATATTTCTCAGGATTTAACCAATTCCATGTAGAAAAGCTATGCCAGAGATTCATTGTTTATACAATATCTCTTTGTCTCTTTCTGTCTCTCTGTCTCTATAGATGTGTGTGTGTGTGTATAGAGAGAGATTTAGATATTAGATTTAGACACACACACATATATATACATATATAGATTCTATAATCTATAGCATGACATTTCTACAAACAATATATATATTTGTGCATGTGTGTGTGACTATATACACGTTATATATATGTATAAAATACAGCCTTCCTGTGTAAGATTTTAATGTAAATTTTTGTAAAATTTTATTTGTAGTATGGATTTGATAATTTTGTAGGGCATTTTTGTATTTTCATAATTCAAATTTAAAGAAGTGCTTCAAGTATTCATAGAACCTCCATAACGACGTTCTGTAGAAACTGCAATAACTCTCTGACAACCAGTGTTGGAAGGTCAAGTGCAATCCTTAACAAATATTCGGAGTGTGGGACAGATACTGTCACAGTTGAGTACATCATTATGTTGTTGACCCTGTTCAAAATGCCTGTTTGATAATTTTTGTTGTGTGTGTAGGGAGGGTTATACATCATACACACACACACACACACACACACACACACACACACATTTTTGATATAAAACCTACCTATTTAAACTAAAAGTAGTTTCAGGTGAAAAGCTTGGAGATTTTTTTTTGTTTGGAGAGAATTAAGTGAAAAATTATACTGTGAAATTATAGTTAATTAGAAAAAATAGCATGGAAAGTACAATAATAACATATTCAATTACAATGTAGGATTAGTTGACAAAGCTTGAAGAATTCTAAATATAAAAGAAGCATTGCCCTCAGATGATTAGAATAAAAGTAAAACAAAACTTCTCAACCCCAGGGTGGAGATTTTATATATATATATATTACATAAATTGTGATTATTTTAGTATTATACAAAATTTGGCTATAAGCTTCCTATATATCAAAATATAAAAAGTTGTATGTGTTCTTAATGCCTGATATAAGAAAATGCTATTAATTTATTCTCTGAAACTAGTCACTGAGGCTAATTACCTAGATGACACTCCCATATGGCCACTGAACAAGAAATGGGACAAACTTAAGAAGGGGCACAGAGGGGACAGTCTTCAACTATCAGTAACATATCTAACTTCCAAAAAAACCTAAACATTTCTGATGCTATTGCTCACTGAAGAGGAGTGAATTGATGAGACTGAGCATTTAACCCGAGCAAAGGACAGCTTAAAATATGTTGGAATGAATAGATAGAATGCAACTATTAATTTTCAACTTCCAGTGACAAAGCTCATCGGTCACTGATACCATTTACTTTCCCTTGCGTATGTGTTGGCATGGGGGAAGGTATACTGTTTTATGATTTAATATTTTTAACTGGCAAAGGGAAAATAAAATAAAATGCCCCCCAAACCTCACACCACCATCATTTCACTCTCTACTCTCTGACAAAATGCCCTCTGCCCTGGTGAAGAATGAGGCAAAATCACAATCAATATAATTCTTAGACAGTAGTAAGTCTACCTGAAAAGTCACAAGCACAATTTTCAATGTGGTTAAACAAACAAGTTATGGAGCTACAGCAAATCCAAAAAAAAAAAAAAAAAAAAAAAAAGTTAAAGAAAAATTTAAGCTTACTCAGAGGAGCTTAATTTCCATTCATCTCTCTCTATGTAGATCTTTTTACCTACAGCCAGTTTCCAAATGAAAGAATCATTCAATGATAGTTTTGGCACAAAAGAAACAACTTTTAATGTAATTTAACAATATTTATTGATCTGAAATGTGAATGCATTTTAAAACAGAATTAAATGTTTAATGCAAGCCTTTATGTAAACTTAACATTTTTCTAAGAGCTATATAAGAAGATACAGTGTTTAAAAAGAAAATTCCAATTGTACAAAATACATTTATTGTTCCTGAAATCTAACCATTTTTAAATGCTTCATAGAAATACATATTTCACAAATACAGTTGCTAAAAATATTTTTAAAAATCCCATAAAGTAAGTGGAACACCAAAAGTACATAGTAAAGCACTCAAAGACAGTTATACTTCAGGCAAATTAGCCATTAGGGGAATTGGTCATTTCGATATCTACTTTTAGAAACACAGGTATTCCTTGACCTCTTCCACTTAATCTCTGGACCCTCAGCCTTTTCTCCCACCAGCACCCTATGATGGTTAATTTTATGTGTCAACTTGACAGGACTAAGGGACTCCTAGATAGCTGGTAAAACATTATTTCTCGGTGTGTCTGTGAGGTGTTTCCAGAAAAGATTGGCATTTAAACCATAGACTGACTAAAGGCCACCCTCACCCATGAGTGTTGGCATCTTCCAATCTGTTGAGGGCCCTCATTAAACAAAAGGCTGAGGATGGGTGTATTCTCTCTCTCCTCGAGCTGGGACATCCACCTCTCCTGCCCTGAGACAATGGAACTCTTAGTTCTTGGGCCTTAGCACTCTGTGACTTACATCAGAGCCCCTACCCATGCACCCCAGGCCTGTGGCCTCAGAGGGGAGTTACATCATTAACCCCCCTGGTTCTCAGGCCAGTGGACGCAGCCTGAATTACCGGCAGCCTTCCTGGTTCTCTGGTTTGCAGATAGCATATTGTGGGACTTTTTTCCCTCCATAATTGCATAAGACAATTCCCATAATAAGTCTCCTTTTACAAAGTCCTATATATAATCCACTATAATCTATTGGTTCTTTTTCCCCGGGGCCTTATTATACCTCCCGTAAAGTCTCCCGTTACAATCCATACTTACTGCATCCAACTCAAATGCTTGGGACCTCTTGCCAAGAGGTTTACATCTTCACAGTGTCAGCAGCAGCTGTGGTTTTAATTTTAACCACTGTTACAATCAAGCAAAGAGATGTTCTACCTTCAGGCATTATTAACATAAGACAAATTTCTCATTTCATTTGCACATCCACAATGTCATCTGCAAACAGGAAATTCTTGTTACCAAGACCTCAGATCCTTTCTCTATCTATTTTCTATAGTGAAAGAATATGTTTACCCGTATGTGTCAGACTTACACTTTTATAAAATGAAATAAAAATTAATATATCAAAAATAAATAACATGCAGCCAAAGTCCCACCTTTTAGTTGTAAGATTCAAATTGCCATAAAAGTTTCAACTTGACTGTGCTTATCCTGTCACAGGTCAGAAAGAAAACATCGGTTGAAGACCAGCATCTGCCAGCAGGCTATATTTTAGGTCGTAGACTGCTTCTGCTTTCAGAATTTTCCTCAGAGGGAATGTCTTACTCAAGTACGAATTGTCTTGGCCAGATTTTGAAAAAAAAGTAGACAACCAACCCTTTAATAATCGGTAATATTCAGGATTCAACTTGAGAATGTACCTTGCTAATCAAATTGAGGTTTGTAGTTACTAAATATCGGTTTTTAGGGGGTTCAGTCAAAAACTATTTTTAAGACTCGTGTGGTATTTAACGTATCTTTTAGGGAAGACCAAAGGTTTTTCTGAAAGAGCAACTTGAGAGAAATCCAAAACGTCAGCAATGCCTTGTTAGAGGTTGGAGAGCATTATTTTAGGACAAAAATGTAACAAAGAGCATTTATCTAACAGTCGCTTGCCTTAAGCCTAAAACGTCAGTTTTAAGTGATGCTGTTTTCTGGTGGTCCTGCCAGAGGACCGGAGTAGCCCTGGTGAAAGAACAAGCTGGCCTCATCTACGGGTTTATTTATTCATTTGAATATTGAGAAAGGTGTGCCTACATAATGCTTTTGGCTAGTTTGGTATTTTTAATGGCAAAAAAAGATAATGCGATTCCATACTTTTTGAAGCCACTATTTGCTCCATTCTAGGCACAGCTGACTTTATTTTAATTAGTGTCATCAAAATATGAAAATGGGTTTGTGGCTCTATGCTTTCTAAAACAGGAGATGTATATTCCATTGAGAATAAACCATTCTATATACAGTAGTTCAAAATAAGTTAAGGATAAAGTCAGCTGTGGCTAGCAATGACCCTATTTGAGAATAAAAACCTATCTCTTAGAAAGGCATCTCCCCATGATATTTTGGTCCAGGTCTATAAAAGTCCCAGGTCAGTAACAAACTCACAGAGTTTACCTTATAATGAATTCTGAGAGGAACATTCCTTACTTCTTTCTTAGCTGGAGTCTTGTCAAGCTGGTGGAGTGATCATCAGTATTGGATTATGTATACTTAAAATTCATTTGAATTGCATGGAAGCTATTGGATCATAGCATAGGGATTAGTAATTTGTGATTTTGAAAATAAGGTAGTCTGCACCAGAATTCCCAACAGGGTGCTCCTGGTGAGCCATGAAATAGCAATGCTTGTAAATGTTTAATACCGCTGAAAATTTTAAAACTGTTTTTTCAACTTATTAAAAATTTACAGTATTTGAAATGATGTTTGAACATGATTCTTTCGCTACTCCAGTAATATTCTGGTGCTGCACCTTTGCCATCAAGTACTCTGCAGAAGCTGCACAGCACTGCTCTTCCCCTTTCCCTGGACTTTCCACACATCCAATCCTTTTGCTTTGCCTATTAATTATAGGAATTCATTCTTCCTTGAATGAGTATCTGGTATGCATGTGGACATATTTATTTCGTTAATTAATTTTCTCCTATTTTTTTTTCTAACTACATATTTTGTCAACTATTGAGGGTGCAATATTGAAATCTACTACTATTGTTGCTGAATTATTTGTTTCTCTCTTCAATTATGTCCATTTTGCTTTCTTGTATTTTGGGGATCTGCTGTTAGATGAATATGTATTTGTAAGTGCTTCCTGCAGAATAAAGTTTTCATCTTTATAAAATATACCTTTTTGTTTTTAGTAATACTTTTTGTATTATTCTTTCATCTTAAAATCTTTTTTTATAATATTAGAAGAGCTATTACAGCTCTCTTTTGTTTATCATTTGTACGGAGTATCTGTTTTTATCCTTTTTCTTTTGAGCTGTATGTTTCTTTGAGTCTAAAGTGTGTCTGTTGTATACAGCCTGTAGTTGGATTCTGTTTCTTAATCCAATCTTACACCCTTTGACTTTAGATTGAAGTGTTTAATCCATTTATGTTTACAGTAATTATTGATATAGTAGTGATTTCCTTTCTATATGTTTTATATTGTCTGTTTCTTCATTTCTCCATTATTGCCATCTTATTTTTGTTAAACAGGTATCTCTTTGTGTGTAATTTAAATTCATTTTAAATAACACATTTTGGTGAGTTATTTTTTTAAGTGGTGCTCTAGATATTACAATACAACATGAAACTCAACTTAACATAATCTAGTTCAGTTTAATACTAATTTCATTCCAGTAGTGCATAGAAACTGCTGCAATATAGTCTCTGTGCCTCGTGCTTTTTGTGGTATTATTGTCATACAAATTACATCTTTATACATTATAAGCTTATCAATGTTGTTTTGTAATTTTTGTTTTATGTAGTTATCTTTTAGTATTTCTTTCAGGGAAAATCATTTGGTGACAAATTCTTTCAGTGACTTATGAGTGTATGCATGTATTTAGGTACAATTTTATTTATATGTGGTGCAGTCTCTATGTGTCCATTTTTTAAAAGATAGTTTTGATGCAATTACAATTCCTGGTTGAAAGTATTTTTTTTTTTAATTTTTTATTATACTTTAAGTTCTAGGCTGAAAGTATTTTCTTTCTCTTTTTTTTTTCTTTCTTTCTTTTTTTTTTTTTTTGAGACAGAGTCTCGTTCTGTTGCCCAGGCTGGAGTGCAGTGGCCGGATCTCAGCTCACTGCAAGCTCCACCTCCCAGACTTACGCCATTCTCCTGTCTCAGCCTCCCAAGTAGCTGGGACTACAGGTGCCCGCCACGTCGCCTGGCTAGTTTTTTGTTTTTTGTTTTTTGTTTTTTTGTATTTTTTAGTAGAGACGGGGTTTCACCGTGTTAGCCAGGATGGTCTCGATCTCCTGACCTCGTGATCCACCCGTCTCGGCCTCCCAAAGTGCTGGGATTACAGGCTTGAGCCACCGCGCCCGGCCTGAAAGTGTTTTCTTTCAACACTTTGTGTATGTCAGACTGCTTATGTCTGGCTTTCATAGTTTCCGATGAGAACTCAACCATTTTTCTCATTAAAGATCCCATGTACGTGGTAAGTTATTTTTCTCTTGCTGCATTAAAATATTTTCTCTTTGATTTTTGATAGTTTATTATGTTTTCAGTTGGGCATCTGAATTTATTCAACTGAAGTTTTTTGAGCTTCTTGGAATTGTAAATTAATATTTTTCATAACATTTGAGAAATTTTGTCCATTATTTTTCCAATACTTTTTCTCCCATGTCATTCTCATCAATCTCAGAAACTCCTATTACATGTATTTTGGCATGTTTGATAATGTTTCACAATTATGAGAGTCTCTGCTCATCTTTTTTCACTTACATCTGTGCCTCATACTAAATATTCTGTTTATATATTTTCATGTTCTCTAATCTTTATTCTGCCTCTTTATTCAAAGTTGTTATTTTTCATTTCAGTTATATTTTTAAATTCTGAAACTTCTACTTAGTTATTTTTATTTATGTTCTATATCTTTTCATTGAGAGTCTCTATTTTCACAACCTTAGAGAATTGTGGTACTAATAATTCTAGAAGATTGTTATGATTTATTAACACCTTAAATGAGAGTTTTTTCTCTGAAGCTGAGATATAAGTCATGTCAATTATATTATTTTGGTAATAAGGGTTCTTGAGCGAGATGCTAGATGTATTGTTAAAATATTGACAAGGTTCTGGATTTGGATCCAGAGGTCTCCCCTCTCTTTTCTTGATTAATACAGCATAGTGCTGAAGGGAGAAATTGGAGTAGCCTAAGTTAAAACACCACATGTTCTATAGTCTTACAAAAATTTAGCCCTTTTCCTTGAAAATAAAATGGTTTCTAGTTTGTTCTGTGCTTTTGGTTAATTTCCAGAGTTCAGAAATAATTGATTTCATTGTTTTTAAAAATATTTTCATGCCTTTGTGGGGCAGAGGACTCAAAAGCATCCACATGGCTGGGCAAGGTAGTTCACAACTGCAATCCTAGCACTTTGGGAGGCTGAGGTGGGCAAATCACAAGGTCAAGAGTTGGAGACCATCCTGGCCAACATGGTGAAACCCAATCTCTACTAAAAATATAAAAATTAGCTGGGCATGGTGGTGCGCACCTGTAGTCCCAGCTACTCAGGAGGCTAAGGCAGGGGAATCATGCAAACCCAGGAGTTGGAGGTTGCAGTGAGCCAAGATCACGCCACTGCACTACAGCCTGGTGACAGAGCGAGACGCCGTTTCAAAACAAAAGAAAATAAAAGCATCCTCACTGTATAATTTCAAGTCTGGTTCCTCTCATTTTTATCATTTTAAGCTACAAAAAGTTCTGTACGTATTTGTTACATATATTATTGTTATTTGTTATTAGTGATTTTTATTTATTTTTATTTTTTTATTTTTTATTTTTGAGACAGAGTCTCGCTCTGTCGCCCAGGCTGGAGTGCAGTGGCGCGATCTCGGCTCACTGCAAGCTCCGCCTCCCGGGTTCCCGCCATTCTCCTGCCTCAGCCTCCCGAGTAGCTGGGACTATAGGCGCCCACAACAGCGCCCGGCTAATTTTTTGTATTTTTAATAGAGACGGGGTTTCACCGTGGTCTCGATCTCCTGACCTTGTTATCCGCCCGCCTCGGCCTCCCAAAGCGCTGGGATTACAGGCGTGAGCCACCGCGCCCGGCCATATTAGTGATTTTTAAAAAGAACAATGTTAATTTCGTTCATTTTAAAGTTGTTACTTCTTTCCTGTCTTTGTTATTAATATTATTAGCTTTGTTTATCAAAATGGTTAAAGTAGAACTCCCCTTCACAATTGCTACAAAGAGAATAAAATACCTAGGAATACAGCTTACAAGGGATGTGAAGGACCTCTTCAAGGAGAACTACAAACCAGTGCTCAAGGATGTAAGAGAGGACACAAACAAATGAAAAAATATTCCATGCTCATGGATATGAAGAATCAGCATCGTGAAAATGGCTATACTACCCAAAGTAATTTATAGATTCAATGCTATCCCCATCAAGTTACCATTGACTTTCTTCATGGAATGAGAGAAAACTACTTTAAATTTCATATGGAACCAAAAAAGAGCCCGCATAGCCAAAACGATCCTAAGCAAAAAGAACAAAGATGGAGGCATCACACTACCTGACTTCAAACTATACTACAAGGCTACAGTAACCAAAACAGCATGATACTAGTGCCAAAACAGATATATAAACCAATAGAACAGAACAGAGGTCTCAGAAATAACACCACACATCTACAATCATCTGATCTTTGACAAACCTGACACAAACAAGCAATGGGGAAAGGATTCCCTATTTAATAAACAGTGTTGGGAAAACTGGCTAGCCATATGCAGAAACTGAAACTAGACCCTTTCCTTACACCTTATACAAAAATTAACTCAAGACAGATTAAAGACTTAAACGTAAGACCTAAAACCATCAAAACTCTAGAAGAAAACCTAGGCGATACCACTCAGGACATAGGCATGGGCAAAGACTTCATGACTAAAACACCAAAAGCAATAGCAACAAAAGCCAAAATTGAAAAATGGAATCTAATTAAACTAAAGAGCTTCTGCACAGCAAAAGAAGCTATCATCAGAGTGAAGAGGCAACCTACAGAATGGGAGAAAATTTTTCCAATCTATCCACCTGACAAAGGGCTAATATCCAGAATCTACAAAGAACTTAACAAATTTACAAGAAAAAAAAATCAAAAACTGGGCAAAGGATATGAACAGACACTTTTCAAAAGAAGACATTTAAGCAGCCAACAAACATATGAACGAAAGCTCATCATCACTGGTCATTAGAGAAATGCAAATCAAAACCACAATGAGATACCATCTCAAGATAGTTGGAATGGCAGTCATTAAAAAGTCAGGAAACAACAGATGCTGGAGAAGATGTGGAGAAATAAGAACAATTTTACACTGTTGGTGGGAATGTAAAATTAGTTCAACCATTGTGGAAGACAATGCAGCAATTACGCAAGGATCTAAAACCAGAAATACCATTTGACCCAGCAATCCCATTACTGGGTATATATCTAAAGGATTGTAAATCATTCTACTATAAAGACACATGCACATGTATGTTTATTGTGGCACTGTTCATAATAGCAAAGACTTGGAACCAAACCAAATGCCCATCAATGATAGATTGGGTAAAGAAAATGTGACACACATACACCATGGAATACTATGCAGTCATAAAAAGGATGAGTTCATGTCCTTTGCAGGGACATGGATGAAGCTGGAAACCATCATTCTCAGCAAACTAACATAAGATCCGAAAACCAAACACTGCATATTCTCACTCATAAGTGGGAGTTGAACAATGAGAACATATGGACACAGGTAGGGAAACATCACACACCAGGGCCTGTAGGGAGGTGGGGAACTAGGGGAGGGATAGCATTAGGAGAAATACCTAATGTAAATGATGGGTTGATGGGTGTAGTAAACAACCATGGCACATGTATACCTATGTAACAAACCTGCACGTTCTGCACATGTACCCCAGAACTTAAAGTATAATTAAAAAATGGTTTAAGTATAACTTTTGATGGAACTTTAAGTTTAATTGTACTTTTTTTCTAAAATAAAAATAAATGCAAGACTTCTTGGTTCTGGATGGCATACAAGGAGATTGAAATTCTTCCCTTCATTGGACCAATAAATAAAATACAGAACACACTGAAAACTCAACAACTCTTCTTACATTCATTAGAGAAATGAGATTCCAGAGTAAACTGCTGCCCACCAAACTGGCAGATATAAAAAATTCAAAACTTACTACAGCAGAAACCCAGTGCCTGCATAGGGAAATGTGAACTGTAATTGAGGAATTGCTGGACACTCAACATGGATGACTCTGAGAGTTAAAAACTCCAAGGGACACCATACTTTGGTGGGTTTTACCTTTTGAAGCTCTAACAAATTCTCACGGTTAACATCAGAGGAAAATCCCTTGGTGCTTTGGGTGGCGGCGGGGAGCAGGGGACGGGAATTAACTATTTTAAAACATGCCAGAGCATTTTGTTCTTCTTAAGAAGGCCTGCTGTCGAAAGAAATTATTTTACCAGAACCTAAGCTATTTGGGCTGTATCAGAGCCTAACTGACCTGGGGGATGTAAATATCTACCTCTGGCTGCTCTAGCCTTCCACATGGGGGAAGGAAAATACACAACTCCAGCTCTCTCCAGCCATCCTGCTTCACCTAAGTGTGTGTGTGTGTGTCTGTGTGGTGGCAGGGGAGGAGGGTAGGTGTGGGAGGAGGGGTGATGGACTGGCAGCAGTTGTGAAGTTCACAGCCCACAGGCACAGGCACAGACTCATTAAAAGACTGAGATCTATCATAGGACTACAGTATGCTTTCCCTTTTCCCATACCTTACTACTACACTTCACTAAAGCCTTTTTTAGAGGACTTACTTTAACCCAGTACAACTGTACCAATTACAAAGCATACTAAAAAGCAACAAACAAACAAAGCAAAACAAAACAAAAACACAGTTTGAAGAGATACAGCAAACATCAGAACCAGCCTCAGATATGGCTGTGATGTTGAAAGTATCACACTGTGCATTTAAAACAGCTATGATTAATATGCAAAGGCTTTTAAAGAGAAAAGCAGACAACATACAAGTCAAAAGGATAACATAAATAGTGATATGGAAATTTTAGAAAGAAGCAAGAAGAAATGCTAGAGATAAAAAGCACTGTAACAGGAATAAAGAATGCCTTTGACGGATTAATTAGTAGACTGGGAATAGCTGAGGATAGAATCTCAAAGCTGAAATATCTGTCAATAGAAATTTACAAAACTAAAAAGCAAAGAGGAAAAATGGACAAACAGAAAAGAGCAGAATATCCAAGTACTGTGGAACAAGACAATCGCAAAAGGTATAATACACACATAATGGAAATACCAGAAGGAGAAGAAAAAGAGGAAGGACCAGAAGCATTCCATTACATTATAGCAAAGAAAGCCTGAAGCCTTAGAGTTATGGAAACTTTAATCTGTCTCCACCACTAACTACCAGATAAAGGTATTTATCTATTTTGACCCTCACATTTGTCATCTGTAAAATGGGAATCATTAAACCTACTTCATAGGATTGTCAGCCAGATTACATTAAATTTGACAACACAGTAGCATACACAGCACATAATAAGTGCTCGATAAACGGTCAATAATTTTTAGCATCACCTCAGGTATGTGTCATCATTTTATTAGAGAATCCAGTGTGACCCTGTTCCTTCCAGAGCTAACAGAGAGGTGTCTGGAATAGCTGGAATGTTTTGGCAGTCTTAAGAAGATGTTACATAATAATATATCACTCTTGAGTAAGAAACAATGAAAGTTGTGTTGTCATTAGATTAATTGCCAAACATGTCATCATCCCACCCACTCTTCTGCTGCCACTTGGTTGCCCTGTTTATAGACCTCAGCATATTTACTTCTTTTCAGCACTAAACTTATTTTCCTTCTTGTCTGACTTAGCTTCCAAGTTGTGATCCCCTCAGGCCATTTTAAGTGTCAACCTCATGGTTTCCAGATATTCATTTTTTTTAGTGGAGTGTGTCTTGGTATAGGCCTGAGTTTCCCATACTGGTTTACTTCCCTCACAGGTAGTCCTTAATATCACCTTCATCTGTTTTTAATTAGGCAGAGAGAAATTAATGTAACAACTGTGCTGTCAAACAGAAAACTGAGATTTTGGGCAAGTACCAGAATGTACTACCTACTTCTCACTCTACTGAAGTACAATGTGAGAAAATTATACTCTTCAATCAAATTATTTTGCTTCAGTTGAGACATACGGGCCTTCAAGAGCAGCAAGAGGACAATCATCAGCTAAGGCAGCGAAGGCAGTGTAGTGAGCACCAGGGTGTAAGAAGTGCACCCAGAAATCTTACCTTTCTCACCAGATTCCTGCTGACTCAGAGATTATGACCTTTACCCATTGGGCAGCCAGGCTGCAGGTAAGGGGTGAAGCAGCATTTGACTCTTTCAAGAAGTGGTATGGAATCCAATATTTTTGAACATTTTCTTTCTTGCCCTACAATTAAGAGAAAGATAAACATATACAGATAAGGAGAGGTTTTCCATGAAATTGGTATACCTGGATAGGCTGGCAATAGCATATTCTGAGCAATAGGTCACAAGTACTTTCAAAACGTGTTCAAAAATAAATCTTGCATAGAAATACACTTGATAAGGATTTTACTAAGGTCACATATGGAGCAACTGCAATCCAAATGATAACGAATTCCCTATAGTTAGCCATAAGGGACACAGAAAGACCTTGTCCTTCCATTGGGATATGGGAAGCAGGTTACAAAGAATATAGTTGACAAAACAAGAGAGAAAAACAGAGGTTTTCTTAGTCATAGGGCCATGTTTCCCCAAGGTTGTCACCAAACTCTGAATGTATTAGAAGTTAGTACTGGAATGCTAATATGTAGTACATGGTGTTGTAGTTGTTATGTGCCATAATAGGCTTGTACTGGGTTTGTGTTTAACATAATTATACTTTAACTACATTGTAATTGTATATACTTCTCATTCCATTACACAAGTCCAGTTATCCCCAAACAATGTGTGTTTCCTATGTAAAATCCAAATTTACTGAAATACTATAGAAATTTAGGTAGAAAAATAATTGGGCTGGTCATTTAGTTCTTATTCAGAAACTGCACAAAGATCTGGTTTCTCCAAGAAGGGTGACCAAACGCAAAAATGTTTTCTAAAACAGCGGGTTTATATGGTGTGATAACACTGTCTGTTAACCTAACAAGTTGTATTCAAAATAGCGAGTATACAGGTAATATTTATTCAATTAATAATCTAAGTGCAGGTGTACTATGTTGGTGGAGGGGTGCAATCAACTTTATTTTATAACTGAAAATTACAAAGATAATAAATTTTGGGTTAAATAATTTTATCTACCATTTATCATTTATGCTACATCGATTTCGATACTCTCATCTTAAGGATATTTAGTTTGGTTTTTGCATTCCAAATTATATATTCCTATAATCATACATGCCTGAAAATACTGAGCACAAGTTATTTTTATAGAAAATCATAAGGTTCTATTTTCTTCCCAGTGTAATATTTCCTAGTTACTTGTATCTTTTTCCAGGTACAATAGATACAGGTACAAAAGGTATAACAATAACCTATAATGAAGACATAGGATATTCAAGTCAGTAGTTCTCAAATATTTTCTTTCCCAAGACACCAAATTAGCACAGTTTCATCAGCAGCAGTGACTCACTATGATAATAACTCTTACTTGCTGAGATTCATTTCAAAATATGAAAGGCCCGTGTTGTTTTAAAAAATCCTTTAAAGTCAAATCCTTAATTATGGAAAATACAGATTAAAATGTCATTTTATTTTATTATTTTTCTTATCATTTACAATTTTTGATACAACTTTCTTTACACCTATGTTAGGGAACAAATACTGCTTTACTTTCTAGTTTTTTATTGCATCATGTTCATCATTTTGTAACAAAAAGAAAAATACTGTAAAAGTTTATTGAGGTACTGTTTTCAATTTAAAATGTATGCTTGATCCAGCAGCCGTAAAATGATATTGACAGATTTTCATCATATTCCCAGTTTTTCTGAAGATAATGTGACAAACCAATTCAAAAGTTACTACATGTCTCTGGGAAAAATAACTATGATTTAGTTTTAAAAATCTCAAAACCAACAAACTGACGATGAGAAAGTTATAATTTATTGTATTTTTTCCCAGTAAAGGGAAGACTGATTTTACCCTACTAGTTAGTAAAAGCAGGATTGCAGGGAATTTAAGTATTATCTACCAGATGTTGATCCCACTAAGCCAGCTTTCTAGCTCGTGTTAGGGACTTTTGATCCCAGTTTGCTTGAGGTAAACAAATGGCAAGCTAACTCAGTGGCTCTAATCCCAGCAAATGAGCACTGCTGGTTCAAGGAAGCTCAAGGAGAGGGAGGTGTGAGAGTTTAGGGAAGATGCCCAGGGCGGCCCATCTTGCATTTCTGCATTCTATCAATCAAGTCAATTGCAATACAGGAATGCCTGTCTCCTTCATTTTGGAAGATGAGGACAAGTCCCCTAAAATTTACCTTTAGCCACAAAGGGATATTTTAATGATCTTCACAAGTTTACAGATTTAGCATTAGGGTTTGTTGTTTAGTAATCTAAAAGCTCTCCTAGAAGTGAAGGTGTGTGTGTCCAGATAACAGCAGCATCCTAGGGTGCTACTTGCCACAAGCAAGTCCCCATGCTTCTCCTGACCTGATCTGCTGCTGCAAACTCAATCCTTACTGGATTTGACATCATGTAGCTATATCAAACACAGTAAGCTTAAACAAAAGAGTTAAATTTAAGCAAAAATGGAAATGATAGAAACTTACATCATCCGATAATTTTTTAAAGAACTTTAAACATAATCATATGCATTTATTACTCATTTTACATAAATCCTCACTCCAAGTCTTGGGTGTCAGCCTAGTGGGGTGGATAGGCACAATATATCTACATTACCTGGGTTTGGATCCCAGATCTGCTCATTATTAGGTGTACAGACCTAGACAAATTCACATTCTTTGTTTCTTACATTTATCTTCTGTAACACAGAGATAATAATAGTCCTCCTTCATGCAGTTGTCATGTGGATTAATTAGCTAATATTTGTAAAGTGCTTGACATGACTCCTGACACAGAGTCAGTTTTGCTCTTGTTAATCTATCAGTAGAGTGTTGGGAGGGTAGGGAGATGGGAAATCTGGCACACTCATATCTGTTCAGCTGGTTGAAAGGGGTGCCACATGGAAGCCTGAAATTGGAGCACAGGAATGATAGGGCTATTGATGGGTCACTATCTACTTGCTGGAGATGCCCACACTGGAAGTCATTACTGACAGTCTTTCCAAGGGGAGAGCCTGTTTCACATACAAGAAAACTCATTTCTTTGGGTTGCCCTTAGCAACAGTTAGTTCTCCCTTTGTTAGATCTCAAGTAGATAGTTCAAAAGAACCATTGAAAAATAAACCTAAATAGAAGGCAATCAGGTTTCATTATATCATTAAAAAAAAAAAAAAGGCACTTATGGACCACAGCTATTACAACCAGAGCAAAGGGGAAACAAATAGAAAGTATTTGAAAAGAATTGCATATGATTTTAGCATATGAAAATGGTACTGTTGACCTCTGCAGTGGATTCCACAATTGTGAGTTGTTTTTAATAATAGTGGGAATAGATTCCAAGCTATCTGGTATCTTGTTTAGCTCCTGAATTGCTGCCTCACTGTGTTGCTCCCAGAGACGATTACTATTCAGAATATTGGTGGTCACACGCAGGTTGAAATCCATTTGTCACACCTGCACAACACAAATTGATACCTATGTGTGTATTTGGCTATACTTTTCTATTAGACAATTTTATTAACATGGTGTCCCTAAAAGACAGACTAAGGGGTAAACATTCTTTATACAGAAAGGTAAATTGAGGCAGATTAACTTACACAGAAGACATCTGGAACTAGAATTTATATTTGTTGATATCCAACCCAACACATTTTCTGCAAAATATTAACACATATACTAAAGACAAACATCTCTCCCCTTTCTGTCTTCTTGACACCTTATACCATGCTTCCTAAACCATCTCAGATCCTAAAGTATTGCTTTAGTATAGTGCTCCTTGTAACTTCCGGTCCAATTAGATGACATAATTAATGGATATTGGTCTCTCCTTGATTCCTAATAACCGCTAGACTAGGATTTTTCAACACCAGAACCCAAATGTATTTCTCATCTAATACCTAGTAAGCTATGTAATATCCTATTATTACCACTTCTCTTTCTTGCTATTTTCTCCCAGATTTATTTCAGCCTCAAGATTCTAATTAAATATGAAATGTAATCTTTGACAAATGTATCGCAGTGATTTTGTTTTGTATTGAATTGATGTTTTGGTTGCACAATAGATTATGCACATAGAATATATGTAATGCTCATATATGTATACCTATAATATTTTGTTGCTTATTTATGTATATACCTGTCATTTCTTGGCTTAGATATAGAAATTTGGCACAGAGGAGAAATTTAACAAATATTTGTTGCAGGAAAAGATGTTCAAGTATCCGCATGTCTGATATGTTCAAAAGATGATGTCCAGGTATTGGATTGCTCTTGGTAGCAAAATTTGGAATTCCATTTGAGATTTTATGATCTACAAAATAATCATTCTTGTGATCATTCCAATTCTACTAAGACATTGTCATGTATTCCTGAAAAAATAAGAAAATAAAAGCATTGTAGTAAAACTTCCATGAAGCTAGATTGCTTTATTTAAAGCAATTGCTTTATTCTTTATGATTTTCTCAGAAATTATGTCCTTTCAAATTCACTTAGAATAGCTGTTCACTTATAAAAAGAAGGTCATAGTAAATGATAATATTTGTATATGTGGTATAGTGGTGGTGGACTCAGTCTGGGCATGTGTGTGTGTATGTATTGAAGTGTTCTTACTTGAAAATACAAAGTTGACAATGCTATATAAGTCCTAAATATTTTATTGAAGCTTTACTGATTTTGAATCCTTAACTCTGGAAACCACTGTGCTACCAAAAAAAAAAAAAAAAAAAAAAAAAAGATCTCAGCTACCCAGGGCTAGACTGCTTGCATTTAGCCAGTGCTTCTTGTTCACGCCCATTCTCTAATGCATTTGGATTCTTTCTAATCAGGAGAAAATCTACTTTGCTCTAAGTTCGCACCTTACACAGTCTGAAAAAAATGGAGAGCATCTGAAAATCAATCACGGTACAAGGTGCACAGAGTGAGCCTTTTATCTTCTGAGACTGCAATTCAGGGGTTGAGAATTCTATTTTGTGTCAGCCAGAAAGTTCGGGCGAGCTAAGTATCATTTAAAGTTTATAGGTACAAATGAAATTGGCACTCTGAAAAGGATCTCAGCACACAAAGAAAGATGTAGCAATTCTTTCTACCTTCAACTTCTATAATTATTTTGACAAAATGAATCCCCTCCAGTTTTAAAGACAGTAGTTTTTAGGGGAGTTTGACAGCTTTAAAAATGAATTTATGAGAAGTTTTTATAAGTCACTGAGGTAAACAATGGCTGTGTTTGACAGGAGGAAATACAGTTGCAGGTGGCACAAGTACTGGATTCCATGACACACTGCTAAAATTGATAGCTTAACTCAAACACTGAAAAACACTGAAGAACCAAAGAATGTCTGTCAGCTGTAAGCATGTGACACCATATTACTTTGGCAATCATCTGACCATAAAGAGTAAAATGAGTTTTAAAATTTTTTTCCAAAAAGTTAAATCTCTATGATTAGATTCAACTCTGGACTCGCAGACCACATTGTGGATTTGAAGCTGGCCCTTACTTGCTGTCTCTGTGACTCTGGGCAAGTTTTAATTAACAATTTGCTCCTGATTTTTCCTTATCTGTGAAATGGGGAGAGCAACAAAATGCATAGGATTGTTATAAAGATAAAGCAAGTTCCTATCTGGAAAGTGCAGTAAGAGTTGGTGTTTAGTCAACGCACAGTGAGTACTAAAATCACTCAAAAGGCTTGCTCTGGCCCTTCCATCATCTCTCTACAGCTGCTTTAATCACTATGGGAAAGAAAAAAAAAAACAGCTCAAGGTTTCACCATAACCACCCAGTGGGATAAAAACATTTTATAAAAGTCTACTCTATTTTCCTAAATTAAACACCATTGATTGGTTAAACAAAATGCTAGACATGTTTTATTTAAGGCTCAAATGATAATGGCCTTCATTATAGGAAGGTAGAAGAAAATCAATAATGAATCTTTATGAGAGGGGTCTATGCAAGCACATTTTCCAACCAACATATTCTCCCTCTTCTAATCCTCTGTGGATAAACTTTGTTTTTTATTCCATGAGAAAAGACATATATTTCCAGAGGATTTTCTTCTAAGTGGCAGTAAGTTTGGGGCCAGAGCTAGACTATCCAAGAGCATGGATGAACATGAAACTGCTCTGTGACCATGGGCCCCTTCTGTCTTCCATCCTCTTACCTGCCTCTCCTCAATGCATTGAACAAATGTTTGAATACTATCAGTTTAAAGGGGGCATGCCTGGCATACTCGTATGTTTTGTTCTGTTGGTAGTCAGGGATAGAGTCTATTAAAATGAAGAAACTCAGAGCTGGAGGCAGGAGTTCAGGGCCTGGTATATCTGGTAGCACTAAGTGCCTGATGGCCAAGATAGTGTGAAGTCAAAAGCTTTAGTGCTTGTTGATGAAACATGAGAATTAGAAGAAAAGAGAAGGACAAAATAAGGAGTAGAAAACAAGCTAGAGAGTAGAAAAAAGAGTTTCACATAAAACGACATTCTTGAAGACGGGAACGACGGATGTGTTAAACAGCATAGCTGTTTTCCAAGCCACTCAAGGTGGCTTCAAGTCTATCAGAGGAGAAAGTCCCACCTGGCTTTCCCAGGGAGACAGGGAGCTACAGTGGAATAAGATGACCTCAAAGCTCAGCAAGATAAATATTGTCAAAATTGTAGCATGTAAGTTACTAACTTTTCAATGCATAAGTTAACTTACCTTGGAACTCAGGGAAAGAAATGACACACTGATATACATCATGGTGATTCCTCCCTGCCCCCATCCCAGTCCATATATTTTCAGGTAAGGGTTTGATGTTAGGAATGTTTTCCCTTCATTTTAGAAAATGTCCTTAGCTGCTATAGGAATGATCTTTCAAATATCAATAACATCTACTCACCCTATCCCTTATTTTCTTGTGTTTGACTATAGGTTAGAGGTATTTGATATATACACTATCTGAGATTATATGAAAAGCAATCGATGTGCTTTTTACCTTACACTTAATACAATGATTGACTAATAATAGATATAAATACCTGTTTTCATAAAAATGCACATTGATGCATTATGTCAAAGCAAGTGTCACTTGGAATTTTGATTCTTGGAAGACACACACTTTGAGGAGCTCTTCTATACGCTGCAGTGTTCTAGAGGCAGTTCATTAGCAGCACACAGAATTTGACAGTGACAGTCACTGACAGATTAACTACTTTTCTATTTTTCTAGTGATTACGAATCTAAGTTAAATGAGGATCATTAGGTTTGTGCATGGGATAGTTTATGTATGTACATTTGTAGTGAGCCCAACCTGCCAAACCTGAGGTATGCCTTTCTCCAATGTTGGATAGGTGGCTGACTTCCAGGAGTTACCCACTGCCCTATGTGAACGTGGTACACTTCCTGGAACAATCTTTATTGTAAAGTATGACATAATTAAGTGTTAAATAGATAAAATATAGAAGATAATGTAATTTTCTGTTTTCTAAAAGAAAATCTAGATTTTGACTGGCCAATCCCATCTGAACTCTGAAGCTATGAAGTCTCTTGCTTCTATCCTCAATGTAATTTGTAGGAACACTTTGAATGTCATGCTGTCTATCATGTTATTTATCTTGTATGTTTTTAACTTAATTTATTTTTGATGAATTTATACAGCCAGTATCACTTCTTTCATTTTATTCTCCAATCTAATACCCAAATGCACGCGTGCACACTCACACGCATGTGCGCGCACACACACACAAACACACACACATAGCACCACCAATATCACCATAATTAATTAAGGGACTCCCAGGGGATTAAATATGTAAATGTTATCAATTGGTTATTTTCTAAAATAAATGTTCAGCTGTGAAATCCTATCACTGAAACTCCTCTTTGTGACTTCTAGTTCTCTCTCACACAATATGGTGCTATCTAGAGATTTATCTTCAGCTCATTTCTCTTCTCACACTATATGTTAGTCCCCTCTTATCCTAGCAAGTTGTATTTTAAGACCCCTAGTGGATGCCTGAAATTGTAGATAGCACTGAACCCAATTGCTGCAATTGGAACACATTTCTGTTCATGTCTTCCACCTACAAATGCAATGTCATTTCCACCTTAACTAAGCCCTTATCACACACTATGACTGTAACTTTTGCAGCTTGAAGTTTGACAGCAAAACTAGCATAAATTTCTTTTTCCTTTTTCACAATTTCATGGTGGAAGATTTGTGGTTACCATAGATCTATAGCATGTATCCACTGAACAAAAGGAGGATTCACATCCCTAGCAAGAGGGAGCAGGGTGGCACCAGATTTTATCACTTTACTCAGAAGAGTGTGCAACTTAAACATGAGTTGTTTATTTCTAGAGTTTTCTATTGAATATTTTCAGACTCAAGTTGAGCACTGGTAACAAACCAGAGAAAATGAAACCATGGTGAAGAGGGGACGAAAGTAATTCCTCTTGTGTCTTTGTGTTATTCTAAATAATATGTCTATATGCAAAAACATTTATTATATAGTGTCACTAAAAGTAAATTATTTGAGGAAAAATAGAGAAAACCAAGGAATGAATAATGGGCAAGGGCTGGGCAACCATCTGATAAAGAAATAAGTCCATGATGTAAAGAGAATCCAGGACCTATTGTTCAAGATAATGGAAGAATGACCTCGAAGGCTTTTCTGATCATCAGGGCTGCCTCTTTCATCCCACCCCAGAATGCAAGGACCTGGGGGAGTAGAACAATTTCAAAGATGGTTTTCACTGACAGACACCAGCACACATCCCAGACTGAGCCCTCTGTACTCCTCCTGTACTCCAACACCACTCTCCTTGCTCCCCTCAGGTGCAGCTTTGGTGGGTCCCAGAGCAGCATTTGCAGAACCCAGAAAAGCTGAAGGGGTGTGATTGCCTCTGCTTAGATTTCAAAAGATGTCCCAGAGAACTGTGAGGCCCAAGCAGAGAAATACCATAAAGGAAGGACTACCAAAGAAAGCTCTCACTAGGGCAGTGCCCAGTGGAGCCATAGGGATGGAGCCACTCCCACTGACCAGGAACAAGAAGAGCTACTAGTGTGTGATTCCAGCCACAGTAGGCCATGGAAATGCAGCCCAGGCACAGAGCCACTGCAGAGATGGGGCCAACTCGGAGAACTGCCTTCGAGGTTATCTCCAGGCACAGAGTAACCCACCATACTGGGCTTCTCAAAACTGTGGGGACAGGGCCATCAACCAAGAGTGTCTGGAAGGCAGAATGGCTGCCCCAATGAGACTGGAGTGCAGAGCATCAAACCAAAGAAGATTTTTCTCAAAAATATTGTTAATATTGTTTGCCGTCGTGGGTTTCTGACTTGCTCAGGACTTGTTGGTCCTTGCTACTTTCCTGTTGTTCCCGTTTGGAATGGGAATATTTAGTCTGTCTCTGCCCACAACTGTATTTTGGAAGCACATAACATGTTTGATTTCACAGGTTATCAGCTGGAGAGCGCTTGTCTTGGAATGAATTTTACTTTAAGTCACCCATGTCTGATTTAGATGCTGTTTAGATGAGATGTTGGACTTTTGAGTTGACGGTGGTACAAGAGAAAACTTTAGTGGCTATTGGCATGGAATGTATGTATTTTGCACGCAAGAAGGGCATGAATTGGGAGTACCATGGGTGGAATGCTATTTGTGAATGTTTGCGTATCCCCAAATTCATATGTTGAAAACCTAATTCACAAGGTGATGATATTAGGAAGTGGAGCCTTTTGGAGATACGGCCTTGGGGATTAGTGCCTTTATAACATAGGCATGAGGGAGCCTGTTTGCCCTTTCCACCATGTGAGGACACGGTGACATAGACATGAACCAGAAAACAGGCCCCCAGTAGACACCAAGTCTGCCAGCCCCTTGATCTTGGATGTTCCAGCTGCCAGAAATGTGAGATACAAATTTCTGTTGTTTATAGGCCACCAATCTTTTTTTTCTTTTTTTTTTTTTTTTTTTCTTTTTTTTATTTTTTGTTTTTGAGACGGAGTCTCGCTCTGTCATCCAGGCTGGAGTGCAGTGGCACTATCTCGGCTCACTGCAACCTCTGCCTCCCAGATTCATGCCATTCTCCTGCCTCAGCCTCCCGAGTAGCTGGGACTACAGGCACCCGCCACCATGCCCGGCTAATTTTTTGTACTTTTTAGTAGAGATGGGGTTTCACCATGTTAACCAGGATGGCCTCTATCTCCTGACCTCATGATTCACCTGCCTCGGCTTCCCAAAGTGCTGGGATTATAGGTGTGAGCCACCACACCTGCCTGGGTCAATTTTTATATTTATACAAAAGAACAGCCTATGGGGCCCTTGGGTGCATTTCAGTCACCCTTTACTATTTGTCAATCCCTTAATCATAAGGAATCAAGTCATCAATCTTTCTGACTGCTTTATGCTGAGGAGGGGCTCTCATAGGGAGCTACATACCATGAGTGATCATGTGGCCACCCAGGAGTCAAAGGTTAATCTAATATAGAGTTTTCTTCTGACACATAATATTCATCCCTCTAGTCCTCCACTTCTATCAAAGACAAATCACAGCAGGATCAATCTACTTGCAAAATAAACTTCAGTCACATATAATTGGCCTGATTACCCACACAAAGTGCAACGAGAGTCATTGTCCATATAGACTTCCAAATTGGCTTTTCTGGAACCTCCCACATGGCCTTTTCTGTCAAAGCCCTGGGAAAATAACCAGTTTATTCAATGTATCCCATTACAAAAACATGTTGTTATTAACTGTATGCAGACACACACAATGCCGTGAATTAAGAATATGCACAAATAGTTTACAAATTCTGGAGAAATTAGGCAGGGAGAGGGAGAGAAATATTAAAATTCTGTTTTCAAAAATATGCTCTACTCAATACACTTAAAGTATATTTCAAGTCTATAAATGGCTCAAAAAATCTCTTCAGACTCTAAAACACAAAAAGAATCAGCAATATTTCAAATTTTAAAAAGCCATAAAAATTATCTTAGTCTTCTGTTGGTTCAGTCTATGTAATCAGCTCCTGCTTTGCTTCATACTGGGTTAGCAATCTTTATGAACACATCATCCTTTCAATTAGTGCCCTGGAAGTTTTCTCTGTAATCCAGTGGCACAATCTGCAAAGTTATTAGAAACTTGCATTCAAGAGTCTTTTTCATCGACTGTGGCAGATTATGTCACTCACTTTTTTCAGAAGGATCAAACCAAAACACCAGTTATGAATGACAAAAGTCTTAAGACAGCCTTAGTTAAAGACACAGTAGACAAGGAAATTTGGTTTTGCTGTAGCACACAACAATTTAAATAACAATGAATACAACATTTATTTAAGACATATCAGAATTTCAGGAATGTCATAGAATCCTGAAACACATATTAACAAATGTATAAAATAAACCAAAAGGAAGCTAAATGCCACCTCAGATTTGACAATGTTTTCTGCATAATAGCAACAAACATAACAAACCCCATAAGCCTAATATGTCTCTCTCTGACTTCGGGGAATGTAATATTCAAAAAGTGATTTTAAGGTCAAAAAGACTGAATTTAGAACTTAAAGTTTTGCTATTGGAAGTTCTGTCAAATATCAAAATGTTAAGGCGCTTGATATCACAAAATAGGATCACAGGTCACTACAAAATAGTCATTCATTTACCGCAATTGATAAAACAAAAATGTTTACCTTTTGATAGAGAGGAGACTTAGTTTCCCAAACAATAAGATCTAATACATTCAGTGTGAGGCCAACTATATCTGTCTCTCCCCAATCCTCTTTCCTCCTGCAGTTTACTCAGTAGGTAAACAAATGTTTTATCTCTCAATATTACACAAATATTTTGTTTAAAAAAGGAAACCAAAGCTTATTTTTGTATAATGTATTATTAATGTGAGGCTAATCTTAATAAAACCTGGTAAACAAATCTACCTAATTTTAATCAGGTAGATATCCATAAGATTTCCATAAGCTTTTTATAACCTTTTTCAATTTTCTGTTAAATGGCAGATCAATGCTCCAAGAAAACTGTATTATTCTGACAATGGGCCAGATGCTGGCCTTGCATCAGAGTGCTTTTGATATTAATGTTTAATTTATAGAAAAACTCCGAACTACTCTTATCACTTAAAAATTGGTCCTTACAGTCTCACATGCCCACCTTTTCTGCAATGGTCCCTGGGCCTATAGGGTTTGAAGAGTTTTAATTCTTGGTCCTGTGTCTTACAAAAGCAGTTCATTTTAATTGTCACCTTCACATGAGTCTGATGATGATTCTTCAACTGGTGTCAATGCTCAAAATTTACAGGGGTCAGTGTCTTTTTCAACCCAGGAGTCAAAGCTCTGTAACTTAATAGCACAAGCATTAATTAGTAAGATATTTATCCTACAGGAAGTCCTATAATTCTTTCTGTCATGTTACAAATTAAAATATGGTGATTAGATGTTTAGGAGCTACTGCCTGCAGTACTTCAAACCACTGTATTAAAGTAGTTAAGTTATTCATCACATATCACATAATAAATTATTCATCACATGGCACATAATTGCCAGCATTCTAATGACAAAAGTATGACCAAAAGCATAAAAAATGTCATGGGTCCTATGCCAAACTTATCACAGTAAGACAACTAACTTTTATCTCCATCATTAAAAAATAGTAAATGTGGCTGGGCGCAGTGGCTCACACCTGTAATCCCAGCACTTTGGGTGGCTGAGGCAAGTGGATCATGAAGTCAGGAGATCAAGACCATCCTGCCCAACATGGTGATACCCCGTCTCTGCTAAAAATGTAAAAATTAGCTGGGTGTGGTGGCGTGTGCCTGTAAACAGTAAATAGTAAATGCAAAGATTAGTTTAGGAAATTCAATGTAAGGATAAATAATCTCCTTTCTCTTAACTACCATACAACAAAATGAGGACAAAGTAAGAACAAACACAAAATAATTTATTTTCAGCTATTTTTAAAGAGCATCATCATATATTCCCAAGACTAGTTTACAGATACATTACTGACAACTGATTAGGTAACTTTCACAACCAAAATCTTCAAACCAGTGCAACACTTGCACATATTTTGTTTTCAAGTACATACATGAAGGCCTATCAGTGATAAACGGCTTGAGATCAAACAGTACTGTAAAGTCCCTCTTTTTTTTTAGTTACTACTTAATCCAAGTGTATATCAGTTAGTTTTAATAATGGTCAACACAACTAAATTAGCTTGAACAAAATCCCAGTCAATATAATTTCCTTAATTATAAGACCAATCTTTTCTGAACATTAAAACTTTATACTCAAATCACAATACCATAGTTTTTTCTTATTACCTAAGGGAAAAGATCTGAAACCTATTCAAATTATTAAATGAATAGAATTGTCTTTGAGATAAACATCATTGAAACATTTTATTATCATTTATTTTTTTCAAGTAATAAATAACATACTATTTCTGTTCAGAACTAATTTAAAAAGTCTTTTATTTTTTATTTTTTATTTTTTTGCCAGGAACAGTAAAGATCTCATAGCTCTCTAGATCATCAGAGATAAGCAAAACCAACCAAATTCCAAATGGTTAGCATGCTCCATCAATTCCTACAGGCCTGACAAAGGCAGCATAAGAATTCCAGATAGATAGAACAAATGATGACTTGCTAAAAATGCACAAGAAACAAAGTATTCATAGAACCAAATAAAAGTCTTTTATTAGAAACTAAAAAAACTGATGGTTTTTATATATGCACGCAAAAGCCAAATGCAAAGGAGAACAAACAGCAAAGAAATGAAAAGTAGAAGTAAAACCAAACAGCAAGTCAACCCTAATTTTTTTTCTACTCAGTGTACCTTGGAGGCTAAAGTGTTACCTAGAGCCCAAAAAACCACATGATGAATATCTAATTCCTGACACACAATTCAATATTCTTAACTCTACCAATATCACCATACAGCTTGGGCACTCAAGAAATTCACTCTAGGAACATGACCAGTAAGTACTCCAGTGCCAGCACTATCTATGCAAAATGTTAAACACAGTGTGAAACAATTCAAGCATGTATGTGAGATTTGGCTCCACACTAAATCCAGCTTCATGCTTAACTCTATTGAAAAGGAATTGCCAAACTGCCAGTGCATTTCTTGGCAATATTGCTTATTTCACCTTAATCAAGAGTAAGAAATTTAACTATGAAAATGTTAATTAATCAAATTTCTCCAATTCTCTATCAGGTTTTAAAGAAAGTTTTATTATCTAAACTTGATTTCAACTTTCTATTTTCTCTGTATGTGCATAAAGATAGATACACAGAAAAACAGAATAAACTACATCTAACTTAAACAGACCATCCATGACATGCCTGGGCTTTCCATTCAGTCACCAATTTTTTTTTTCTTCTTTTTTTAAAAAAAGTAACCAGTCAGTTTATTGTAGGCCAAAACACATACCATACAAGATCCTTTCTCATATAAAATTACCATTTTCTTTATAACCTTCTTTACCAAAAATACATTGTTATTTGCATACCTTTCTTCACATCTTTCTCCCCTACTTACTGGTTCCTTACTACCTTGTTTTATAAATAAACTTTTAAAGTTCCTAATTTAAATTCATTTTCATATATAACTTCTGAATTAGGCAAAATTATTCTTTTTCTCACTAATAACACATCTTTTTGGCACATTTTATATACAGAATTGTATATGAACTATAATTTTTATCCTTAGTAACCTTAAATTTTAGTGAAAACCTAGGAAGCCAGAAATCCTGAGCTGCCTATCTGGTACTAGTGTTTTATAGATGAGAACAATTCCACAACTTTTAGAAACATATTTCTCCATATCATAACTTTTCTTAATTGGAAATGACCCAGATATCCAAAGAGCATATATTAAATTATACAAAAGTCTACCTCCAGTTGTTACCCATTCACATTTTAGTTTTAACAGTTTATCTAGGTTATTTATGCATCACTTCCTTGTTACCCAGTTTATAACCTGTGAGTATCAAGTGTTCACCTAAATAAGAACCTTAAAGTTTACCACATAGGCATTTTCACCAATAAAAATCTTTTGCCAGAAAATTCTGCTGTTTTCATTAAACCAACAACATTAAATTAGTCTTACTTATAAAAAGTTTCACATAAAGACCATTTTGTTTTGGCTAGGCTTATAGTTTTATAACTTTCTGTGCCAAGCCTTGATATTTCAAAATACCCCGCAAAGACAAATATATAACCCAAACAAAAATGTATGCTGACAATTCTGAAGACATTTCTCTTTCATTTTATGAATAACTTTAAAGCCAGTTTGTTTATTAAGGGTTCACTTAAGTCACATGAACTTAAAAATTGCCTGGACATACTTACTTTAACTTATGAGTGCTCTTTTATTTATAAGCCAATTTGGTAGACACAGCATGTAACAATAAATATACATACAGGCTGGGCATAGTGGCTCACGCCTGTAATCCAAGCACTTTGGGAGGCCAACGCAGGTGGATCACAAGGTCAGGAGATTGAGACCATCCTGGCTAACATGGTGAAACCTTGTCTCTATTAAAAATACAAAAAGTTAGCCAGGTTTGGTGGTGGGTGCCTATAGTCCCAGTTCCTCAGGAGGCTGAAGCAGGAGAATGGTGTGAACCTGGGAGGCGGAGCTTGCAGTGAGCTGAGATTGCACTACTGCACTCCAGCCTGGGCCACAGAGCAAGACTCCATCTTAAAAAAAAAAGTACATACAAATAAACACATCTACACATGTATACATATGCACAAACGAAAATCCAATAGCTTTTACCTTGTAACTCTAGCCATGAGATAGCAATATAATCTCGCTGGGTTTACATGTTTACACTTTGTTTGCCCTGATAGGTAATCCAATGAAGGCTGTGAACTAAAGTTTTGGATAAAGCAGTTTTCATGGCAGTTTGATTTTTAAAGGCCAAACCTCCCCAGACTCAAAAGCACACTTGGGCCAAAGAGCACCAAAGAAGAACATCACATACTAACCAGGCCTGACCCTGCTTAGAACAGCAGCACAAAAGCCTGGATACATGCAACTCCATCCCACTTTCCCATTCACTTGCAAACTCCAGATTCTGAGCAATACTAAGGGCAAACAGTATTCCAAAACTAACAAGTTTCCTGAATTCCTCATGACTGTATCAATCACACACAATCACCACAACAAAATCCAACTGCTGCAGCAACAAGCCTCAAGAGTGTCCAAACTGAAACAGTCAGGGTGCCTTTCTTCAATGGTTGGGCTTGATCGAATGCAAACAAAAATTTCTTAGGAATTTCCCAAATTGAGAGGAACTGATCCCACCATCTGGTACCCACAAAGGATATTCACTTGCCAAGACACAACACCCAATTACAAGCAAGCCCTCAAGAGTGTCCATACTGAAACAGTCAAGGTGCTTCCCACTCTCAGTCAGTTGGGCTTGTTCAACCTGCAAATGGAAATTCATTTAAAAATTTCCCAAATTGAGAGAAGCAGATTTAGCTCTCTGGGCCCACAAAGACACTCACCTATCCATATGCAGACATCATATTTCAAAAGCAGTTCTTCCAAGGCAGTCAGGAACATAGTTGGGGTCAGCTGTGGTGGGGCCAGAGAGACACGGAAACACCTCCAGCCAAAACTGGGTGGGTAGCTGCTTAGGAGATCTTCAGAGATGCCCAGCCTGTGGCAGCTGAACCATAAGCAACACTTTCCTGCTCAGGGAACCAAAATCTGTTACCAAAACACCAGGGGTTCAGTCTAAGTTCTCTTGCTCCCTGCACAGAAAGCCAATCACTGAGAAGACAAGTATTGCCAAGGAATAAGGCTTTAATCAGGTGCTGAAGAAGAGGAGATAGAGAGCTTAGCCTGAAATCCATCTCCTTGACTGACTAACACTACGAGTTTATATAGCAAGGAAGAAATGCAACAATGTGTAAGAAAACAGGAACTAGGAAGAGATAAGGAATCAATCATGATGAATGAGGTGGGCAGCATCTTATTGTCTGGATGTGGTGATCTGGTGAGTTTCAGTTCTTTGATACTTTTTTTTTTTTGAGAGGACTAAAGCTCCTTTCTTGAGGAAAGAACTCAGACAAAACAAATGTAAGCTTCAAGCTTTAAGATCATAAATGTCAATTTTTATGTTTATCTGAAAGAACAGCCAATGGGACTCTTGGGTCGGTTTCACAAACATATTTCCATTTGCATACCACCTATTCTTCCTTTTTCTTCCAATAGATCAGTTGTCTTCCTAAAATGTAAAGAAAATCCTTTTACTGTGTTTTGAATATTTTCCACCAACAAGGCAAGACTCTCCGCCAGCAAAAAGATCACAACTTGCTGGAGGCTCAGATGATAGTTAGCACTTTTCTACCAATGAAGTATTTTTTTATTTAGGTAGGCATATTTTTCAGACAATTTTACCACACACTTAATAGACCACAGTATAGTGTAAACATAAATTTTATAAGCACTTGGTAATTTTGAAAAAATGTGACTCACTGTATAGCCATATTTGCTTTATTGCAGTGTTCAAAAACCAAACCCCAATATTCTGAGATATTTCTGTAGCAATTGTGAGATATCTTCACTACAAAGTAAATTATGAAGTAATCTCCTGGGTGATATTTTGAATTGATTTTGTTATCCAATAGCATTAACCTAATGGTTTTTTAATATACTGATGATCCTTAATAGAATCTGTGGTATCTTTGTGGTTACAAACTGGTGATTTTCTACTTCTATTAGTTTTTCTAAGCTGACGTTCTGTAACAAGACTTTATTTTTTTCTCTTTTCTATTTTTGAGAAAGATTTCACTTGTTTTGAGTTTTTCTTTAATATATAACATTTTAAATTATTATCAGAAATTTTGATGCTCATTTGTTCCATACATAGCTATAAAATTCTTGCAAGATAGATAGATAGTTCTTTTAAATGTCTGCAATTGGTCTTTTGCAGAATGACCATATGGTCCAGATAGGACACTTTGAGATTAATGCAGTCACTGTGAATAATTATGTGGGAATATAATTACTGAAAGAGTGGTCTCGAAATCTCTAACTATATTAGTGGATTTGTATGTTTCTTCTGTTATTTTTATCTCTTTTTGCCTCATATTTTTACACACTATTTTTAGGCACATGCACACTAAGAATCATTATGTTCTATACTATCTTGGGGATTTGACACTTTTTTTTTTTTGTTATGTAATGTCCCTCTGTATCCTTGACAATTTTCTTTATCCTAAAGTCAACTTTGTCTATAATTAATATCACTAACTCCAGTTCTCTTTTGCTCAGTGTTAGCATGGCTTATCTCCCCTCATCTCTTAAACTACAAACTATATGAGTCTTTATATTTAAAGTGGGTTACTTGTAGGAAACGTATCATTGCGTCTTGTTATTTTATTCACCTTGATAATCTTTGCCTATTAAGTAGTGTGTATAGACTGTCCAATTTAGATTATTAGATTATTAGATTATTGAATATTAAAATTAATATCTGCCATGTTTCTATCTTTTCTATTTTTTGTACTTTTTTCATTTTTTTCTCTTTTTTCTCCCCAGATTTTGAGCATTTTATATATTTTTTTCTGTTATCAAGTATACATCTTTTAAAAATTTACTGACTTATCCAGAATATCAAATATATGTTTTCACATCATCTGAGTGTACCTTCAAATAATACTGTGCTGCTTTCATGTAGTGCAAGGACCTTGTAGCAGTATTCCTACTGCTTCCTTTGTACCTTTTATGACATAGTTTCATTCATTATACTCACCCATGAGATATAGTAACCCAATGTATTGTTACTATTATCAATTTAACCTCAATAACCCTTTATATCAATTAAGAATACAAATGAGAATTTACTTTTTAAAATTCTTCAATGCCTTACTTTTAAAAAAATATGTAAATACAGGTTTTTTACCTATATTGTTTTTATTCTCCCTGACAAACTTCTTTAACATTTCTTATAGGAAAGATTTGTTTTGTAATGAGTTTCTTACATTTTTCTTTGATTTTTTTTTCACATTCATTTGCATTTAAAGGATAATTTTATTTCATGTAGCATTTAAGGTTGCTGTGTGAGTGTGTGTGGGGGTGTGTGGGTGTGTGTGTTTGCAATAATTCACTCCACTCTCTTCTTGTTTACTTTGTTTCTGAAGAGAAGTTCACTCTACTTCTTAATTATGTTCCTCTTTGGGCAACTAATATGGTTTGGCTCTGTGTCCCCACCAAAATCTCACACTGAATTGTAATAATCCCTGTGTGTCAACGGTGGGGCCAGGTGGAGATCACTGAATCATCAGTGGTTTCCTCCCATACTGTTCTCGTGATAGCAAGTGAGTTTTCATAAGATCTAATGGTTTTATAAGAAGTTTCCCCCTTCACTCAGCTATTTTTTTTTTTTTTTTTTTTTGAGACGGAGTCTCACGCTGTTGCCCAGGCTGGAGGGCAGTGGCGCGATCTCGGCTCACTGCAAGCTCCGCCTCCCGGGTTCCCGCCATTCTCCTGCCTCAGCCTCCTGAGTAGCTGGGACTACAGGCGCCCGCCACCGCGCCCGGCTAATTTTTTTTTTTTTGTATTTTTAGTAGAGACGGGGTTTCACTGTGGTCTCGATCTCCTGACCTTGTGATCCGCCCGCCTCGGCCTCCCAAAGTGCTGGGATTACAGGCTTGAGCCACCGCGCCCGGCCCACTCAGCTCTTATTCTCTCTCCCGTCACCCTGTGAAGAGGTACCTTCCGCCATGATTGTAAGTTTCCCTGGGCCTCCCTAGCTATGTGGAACTCTAAGTCAATTAAAACCTCTTTTCTTTATAAATTACTCAGTCTCAGGCAGTTCTTTATAGCAGTATGAGGATGGACTAATACAGCAGCATATCCCCTCCATTTCAATGTATGTATTTTTTGCATACATTTGATTTTTTGCAGTTTAAATATGATATATTTATGCACAAGTTTTTTTTTAACTGAATCAGTGTTCTTCAGGTATTCTTGATCTGTAGATGGTGATTGTTATTAATTTTACAAAGCTTTCACAAATTGTAATTTCAAATATTTTTGTTTTACTATTTTTTGTTCCCTTCTCATATTCCAAGTAATCTCATATTGTACCTTTAAAAATCATCACACAGTTCTTGAATTTTTCGTTCTTTAAAAAATATATTATTTTTTTTTTCTCTTTGCATTTCAGCCTGGGAAGTTTGTTTTGACCTATCTTTAAGCTCACTGATTCTTCCCTTGATTATGTCTAATCTATTTATGAGTCTGTCAAAGGTGGTCTTAATTTTTGTTGCAGCGTTTTGATTTCAAGCAATTCCCCCTTGATTCTCTTCTAGAATTTTCATATAATTGCTGTCATTACTTTTTTGTGTTGTCTACTTTTTTCCTTTAGAGACCTTAACATATTAATTATAGTTATTTTAATTTTTTATTCAATATTTCCCACATTTATCTCATATCTGAGTTTGGTTCTGATGCTTGCTTTATCTCTTCCATCTGCTTTCTCTTGCCTTTTGGCATATCTTGTAATATTTTCTCGAAAGCAAGGCATAATGTAACACAAAATAGAAGCTTAGGTTAAAAAAATGAACAAAGTAAACCTCATTACAGTAAGGAGGTATGTTACTCTGCTGAAGAGTCAGGCTTGTTAAACATTTGCTGTAGTTCTAAGTGCCTGAAGATATTACGTTTCTATTGTTTTTATCTACCCTCTATATTTAGTTTAGCCTAAATATTATTTTCAGATTTAGTCTATGTCTTACCACTTTTTCATTTTTATTCATTATTATTATATTGGAGTCTTGCTGGTTTGGTGGTAAGTTGCAGTGAGGGTTAATTATTCCATAATGTTATGATCAAATCTCAGTCTTTTAGAGGATTTGTATCTCAAGGCATTACAGGTTTCATGAGAGTTTCTCCAATGATACAGCTTCCTCTCACCCTGCCTTTACCTTAGTGGAAACAACAATGCTAGAGGGGACTGCAGTGGGGAAAAATTCATTTTCTTAGGTGGATAAGTCTTTTCCTCTGGAGATTAGACCTTTCCTATGAAAACAGGATGGCGTATTTCAAAATGTCTTCAGTGTAAAACCTACCCCTTCTGAGCCATAAAGGGTTCATCCCAGCCCTTTTACTATAAATACTTTTAAAGAGCCTGGAAGTAAATCCTCAGAAAGAGACTGAAGCCCCTAGTAGATTCTCACTTACACTAGTCCACATTCAGCTTCCAGAAATTAATCAAAATAAACCTTTGTTTTACCAGGGCATGACTTGAGTAGTTACAGCTCCAGATAGGTGGATCTTGTACATCACAGGTCCCCAACCACTGGGCAGTGGACCAGTACACGTCCATGGCTTGTTAGGAACTGGGCGGCACAGCAGGTGGTGAGTGGCAGCAAGTGAGCATTACCACCTGAGCTCTGCCTCCTGTCAGATCAGCAGTGGCGTTAGATTCTCATAAGACCGTGAACCGGACTGTGAACTGTGTATGCAAGATATCTAGGTTGTGTACTTTTTATGAAAATGTAATGCCTGATGATCTGAGGTGGAACAGTTTCATCCCGAAACATTCCCCCACCTTGGTCGGTGAAAAAAATGTCTTCCATGAAACTAGACCCTGGTGCCAAAAATGTTGGGACTGCTGTTGTACCTGACTCTTCGGATGCACCTGTGTCCCCAGATTTCTGGAGAGCAGAGGTCCTGCAATCTGAGTTTTCCAATGGGTTCATAAAAAGTCACGAGCTTTTAGTGAGCTCTGTTTTGTCTTACTGTTTTCACTTTTCTCCCTGTTGTGAGAGGTGACAATGTGCTAGCAGCCCTCACTCTCAGCGCCTCCTTGGCCTCCGGCCTTGGCTTCCACTCTGGCAGCGCCTGAGGGGCCCTTCAACCCGCCACCGCAGCGTGGGAGCCCCTCTCGGAGCCCGCTGAGGCCGGAGCCTCCTCCCTCTGCTTGCGGGGAGGTGTGGAGGGAGAGGCGCGGGTGGCAACCGGGGCTGCGCGCTGCGATGGCGGGCCAGTGTAAGTAAGTTCCCGCGGGCGCGGGCGCGGGCTCCGCGGGCCTCGCACACTGAGCGACCGGCTGAGCCGGCCCAGGGCAGTGAGGGGCTTAGCACCCGGGCCAGCAGCTGCGACGGTTGTGCCTGGTCCCCCAGCAGTGCCGGCCTGCTTACGCTGCACTCAAATTCTCGCCAGGTTTGGCTACCTCCCGGCGGGAAAGAGCTCGGCCCCGGCAGCCCGCTGTGTCTGAGTTCCTCCCCCTACGGTGGGCTCCCAGGGGCGGCCTGAGCCTCCCCGACGGGCGTCGCCCCCTGCTCCGTGGAGCCGGGTCCCATCCACAGCCCAGGGGCTGAAGAGTGCAGGCGCAGCTGGGGACTGGCAGGCAGCTCCACCAGCAGCCCTGGTACAGGATCCACTGGGTGAAGCCAGCTAGGCTCCTGAACTGGATGGGGACTTGGAGAATTTTATATCTAGCTGGAGGATCCTATGTGCACCAATCAGCACTCTGTGTCTAGCTCAGGGTTTGTAAATACACCAATCAGCACTCTGTGTCTAGCTCAGGGTTTGTGAATACACCAATTGGTACTCTGTATCTAGCTAACCTAGTGGAGACTTGGAGGACTAGCACTCTGTGACTCTTTGTCTAGCTCAGGGTTTGTAAATACACCAGTCAGCACTCTGTGTCTAGCTCAAGGTTTGTAAACACACCATTTGGTACTCTGTATCTAGCTAACTCTATATATAGCTAACTAGCACTCTGTGACTCTGTGTCTGGCTCAAGGATTGTAAACGTACCAATCAGCACTGTGTTAAATTGGACCAATCAGCTCTCTGTAAAGTGGACCAGTCAGCGCTCTGTAAAATGGACCTATCAGCAGGATGTGGGTGGGGCCGGATAAGGGAATAAAAGCAGGCTGCCCGCGCGACACAGCGGCAATCTGCGGTGATCAGGAGAGCGAAGGTTTGTTCTTTGGCTCTGGGCAGTAAGTCTTGTTGCTCACTTTTTGAGTCCACGCTGCTTTTAAGAGCTGTAACACTCAGCATGAAGGGCTGCAGCTTCAGTCGCGACAGACCAGGAACATACCAGAAGGAATGACGCTCCGGGACACATCTGAACGTCTGAAGGAACCCTTCGGACACCCTATCTTTAGTTTAACTGTAACACTCGCTGCGAGAGTTTGTGGCTTCCTTCTTGAAGTCAGTGAGACCAAGAACCATCCAATTCCCGACATGTAAGGATTTGAATAAGTGTTTGTCAGTGTACATGTCTGATCTGAAGCAGAGGTTCAATAATTTTATTTATAGAAATTTTTTGTGTGATAGCATTTTTTCATTTTTAGTGTGTCAATATATACATGATCATTTTAAGTGTAGATCAGTGGTATAAAATACATTCAGAATTTTGTGTAACCATCACCACTACATATTTCCAGAATTACTCATAATCCCAAACAGAAACCCTATACTTCTTACAGAATAATTGCCACACTAATCTATCCTCAGCCTAAGTAATTTATATTATGCTGTATGTTTCTAAGAAATTGACTATCCTACGTTTAAAATTGGAGTTACACAATATTTGTATTTTATGTCTGACATATTTCGCTTAGCATATTTTCAAGATTAATTCATGTTGTAGCATATATTGGAATTTCATTTGTTTTTAAGATTGAATAGTATTCCACTATTTCTATATATCACATTTTGTTCATTTCTATCTCGATGAACAAATAGTTTCTACCATTGTGCATTTTCAATATTGTTATAAACACTGGTCCACACATATCTGCTTGAGTCTGAGTTTTTCTTTTGGGTATATACGAAGGAGTGGAATTGCTAAGTTGTATGGTAATCCTAACTTTTTGAGGAACTGCGTGTTTCCCATAGCAGCTGTACATACCATTTTACATTCCTACCAAAAATACACAATCCATTTTCTGCACATTCTCACCAACTCATGTTACTGTCGTTTTAAAAAATAATGAGCGTCCTAATAGAAGTGAAGAGGCATATCATTGTAGTTTTTATTCTCACTTCTATAATAACTAAAAGATGCTGAGCATCTTTTCATGTTCTTCTTGACCATTTGTGTATCTTCTTTGGAGAAATATTTGTGTATCTTCTTTGGAGAATTACCCACTTTTCGAGTTCTGTGCCCATTTTTTATTGGGTGGCTTGTTTTTCTACTGTTCAGTTGGAAGTTCTTACGTATTCTGAATGTTAGTGTCTTATATATATGACATGGGGTAGCTTTTATGCAAAAGGCTGAAAGTGACTGAAACTTAGCCTCTTCATCACATTCTCCCGTGGATACTGGACGTGTTTCAACCACGTTCTGCAAGAGTTCCAGAGTAGTTACTTCAGATAGCTTTCAACAGCACAGTAGTTTCTGGATGAAATGATGGGTTCTGGAGCTTTCTGCTCTGTCACCTTCTATGTTATCATGGCTTATAGTGACAAAATATTAGTATATTTGTTCTCCATTGTTTTAGTCTTCTTTCTCCATGGCTCCAATTATAGTTACGTTGAATCATCTTTGCCTATACGTTTGACTGTAAGTGTGTTTATATGTACACACACATGCAATCTATTTATATAAGGTTATATATAGTTTGCTCAAGGGTTTCACACCTGTGCATTTAACCAACCACGTATCAAAAATATTTGGAAAAAAAAAAAAGACCGTGTCTGTCTAAAACATGTAGAGATTTTTTCCTTGTAATTGTTACTTGACCAATACAATGTTAGCACTATTTATGTAACATTTACAGTATATTAGTAACTATACATAATTTAGAGATGATTTAAAGTACACAGGAGGATGTGCACATGTTATATGCAAATACTACACAATTTTTATAAGGAACTTGAGCATTTGGGTTTTTGGTATCTGACATAGATTCTGGAACCAATCCTCCATGGATACTGAAAGACAACTGTGTGTGTGTGTTTGTATCTCTGTGTGCGCACGTGCATGTAAATGCATATAATGCATCAATTTCTAATTATTTATACTTTTTCATTTTGTTTTCTATTTCTTGGCTGCTTTCACTTTTCTGGACATCTCGTTATATTTTGAGTGAAATCTACATTTCTTTGAACATCCTACTAGTCTTTATGAATGAATGTTTTTGGTTAGGAAGAGAAGCTTATAATAGGTTATAATCAGAAGAGAGAGCTGGGAAGAGATACATGTGATATGTTATTGTATTAGGCATAATATATGAGTAACAAATGATTATAAATTATTCTAATAGTTTAAAATGCAGTTTAATAATAAACGATTAATTATTTTAATAACCACACAATTAAAAAGTATGCAATATTTAGCGTGTTGATATTCTTCAATCAGAGATATTAATAAGGGTGCTTTACAAACTATTTTTAGAAAGATTCTCCTAACCTGCAATTGCACAAGATAGAGAGTTTGGCCCTAAACTTTAGCCTGTATTTGCATTTCCTTGTGGTATTAGTAAAACAGAGGTTACTGAGCTTCACTTCTAATTTTTCTTACAGTAGTTTTGGTGTGGCGTGGTGCTCAAACTACTCTAATATAGTTCCCAATGGAACTGATGTTGCTGTACAATAATTATAATTTAAAGACCACTGATATAAAGAAAAGTGAAATAAATGCCTGTGTTCCTACAGTTTCTTCTAATGCTTGCATTATATTTAAAACATGTAAGTGGGTATTTGGTTTTATTCTATATATTTATGTATATGGTATCAGAATAATGACCCACACAAAACGTCCATGTCCTAATCCACAGACCCAGTGAATACGTTACCTTATGGGGCAAAAGGGACTTTGCAGACATGATTAAAGTGGAGGACCTTGAAAATAAGAAACTATTTTGCATCATTGAGCCCAATTTAGTCAAAAAAATTATTAAATGCAGTACTTATTTCAGCTTGCTAGGAAAGATGTGATATGAAAGGGATTCGTTTAAACCACCGTTGCTGCTTTGAACATTAAAGAAGAGATCCAGGTGCCGAAGAACGCACCCCATCTCTAGGAGCCAAAAAAGGCAGAAACTGAATTCTCTCCTAGAGGCTCCGCAAAGTAAAGCAGCCCTGCCAACATCATGATTTTAGCCCTGTGTGATCCATTTCAGACTTCCAGTCTCCAGTAGTATAAAACAACACATTTATGCTGTTTTAAATCACTAATCTTACGGTAATTAGTTACAGTAGCAGTAGAAATGTAATACAAAACATTCCATAATCTCTATCTGCAATCGAAATTTTATAATCCTTTTAATATACCTAGTTTGAAAAAGTGAGACTGAGAGAAAAGAAAATATTAATGAACACAACCAGGAGTACTCATTCCCACCTCTTCAGTCAACCTTTTACAAATGTATTTCAGAGGTATGTATTTTATCAAACATTTATACAATCAAAGGATATCATAACACTATTATAATGACACTAACATTATACCTTTCTCCACGCTGAGCCTTATGTTTTGGTCAAATGTACTTTAGAATTCCTATGTATTCTTCAGTTGCATGAACTTTTTCAGGGGAAAGTGAACACTTATTTTTAGATATTTTAATATATATATGTATATACATAAAGACAATTTCTGCGACTATTTTCTAAGACTGGAAGATACACAAACTTTATTATATGAGTTAGGATAATTATTTTTCATTGGTGTTGGTTTTTCTATTATTTTTCTTTTATAACTAATTTAATGAGCATTTTAATGGTCTTTAGGGGGAAGAGTGATGTATTGCATCCTTTCCACCATATCAAGGAAATTCCCCTTGGCTAACATTAAAAAGATGTAAGAGCAGGCTTGCTGGCATGAAACTACAGAGTGCCATGTTTCACCCTCAACAGAGAATTCTCTATAAAGTCATTAACTAGACCATAATTTTTTTCTAAAATTTATTATTAATAACAGTTTAATTTTTTTGGTTTGTGTAACATCTGGGAGGAGAATGCATCTACACACTATTTAGAGGAACTGGTTCCCTCGAAGACCCAATTGTCTGACCAGTTCTGTCTTTTTGGAGATATAGAACAACCTTACGTAATTAAACTCCAGGGATTAAATGCTTTCTTGGCAATTATTGTGAACTGTGGATTTAATTAATATCAAGTTGGACGCCTATAGACTGATTTGTGTTATTTCTAATTATTCACTTAAGATGGAGAAATCCAGGAAAATGCACATCAAAATACAACAGATTGTTTACTGTCAGTCCATGGTCGTCTTCAAAGATTTTCAGCTTTTTACAATTTGTAAAATTTTCACAGATCTGTACACACTTACCTCCTAAACGTAATGAATACCCTAAATCCACAGATGTTCGATGTTTTTTTTTAAAGCATATCTGGGCAAAGTTATGTTTGCTACAAAACATAATGATGGCACTGACCGGGGCTTCCGTGCTTAGGAACTCTTCTGTGCCCTTGAACAGACATTGAGGACATTTTGGGGGACCCTACAGAAATAAAATAAAGGCAAGACTGCAGTCTTAAAATTTTCACACTTGATAACATTGGTGAAAAAAGAAAACATAACAGAGAAGAGTGAAAAAGGGTAAACTACAAATGAGTCACTATTTTTTTAGTGACCCCCTAAACGTATTAAACTTTATTTTTCTATATTCCTACCTACAAATATTAGTTTTTTAACAGTTGATATGTTTTCACTGAATATTCACTTAGTAATTCTTCATGTTATCTTGTAGTATTTATTTTTCAATTTAAGTTTTTATTAAAGTGGTATATATTACAGTTACAATTTCTTTTAAAAATAACTTTAGACTTAACACACAAAAGCAACATCATAATTTCTCCAACCCTCTCTCCTGCCTGCTCCATAGAGGTACATAATTTTCAACAGTTAGAAATGTTTGCCAGTATCTAAACTTATAATTTTAATTAACATGCTTCTACTAAAAATGTCATTAGTTTTACAGTTATGTATATAGTTATTAACTTGCTACTTTGAAAAATGATCTAGCTTACCTATACCTTCTTTCACACACACACGCACGTACACACACACACTTTTACCTCTCACTTTTATGATTATAATGTCCTTTTTACAGTTACACAGAATTTTTAGCTTTCATACCCAATCTTCTCATTATTAAGTACAACAGATAGGGTGGCTGAAACAAAAGAAATGTACTGTCTCACAGTTTTGGAGACTGAAAGCCCGAGATCAAGGTGCGGGCAGGGTTGGTTCTCCTGAGGCCTAGCTCCTTGGCTTGCAGAGGGCCATCTTCCTCCCACGTTTTTACATGATCTTCAGTCACTATGTCCATGTTCTAAGCTTTTCTTCTTATAAGAATATCAATCATATTAAATTAAGGCTCACTCTGATAAGCTCCTTTAATCATAATTGCCTGTATAATGTTACTATATTTAAATACAGTCACATTTTGAGTTACTGGGTGTAAAGACTTCAGTATATGAGGGTTTGGAGGATACAGGTAAGCCTACCACATTCTTTCTTCTGTCCCCCAAGATTTATGTATTTTTTCATGCAAATGCACTCACTCCATGATAATATATTCCAAGTATTAACCCATCCCAGCATCATCTCTAAAGTTGCATCTTACTATCCTCTAAATCAGCTATGGGTGAGACTCAAGGTATGATTCATCTGGGGCAAAATGTCTCTTCATCTGTAAAAGTGTGACACCAGACAAGTTGCGTGCTTTCAAAACATGGTTGTGGGACAGACATAGGATAGCCATTTCTATCCAAAAAGAAAAAACTAGAAATAAGAAAAGGATCATAGGTTCCAAGTAGGTCTGAAAACTAGCGGGACAAGTTGCATTAGATTTTAAGACTTGAGAATGAACTTCATTGGTTCCATAATCTGTCCTCTGGGGCCAGCAGGTGGCCCTGACTCCCTGGCCATGGGCTAGTTATTCTTGCCCTCGTTAAAGAGGTGACCAACTTCCCTGGAACCAAGGAGGAAGCAATCAAGTCCCTCCGGGCCCGTGTATACCCTGTAGTGCCATTGGCAGCTCTGTCAACCTCTGAACTAAGTTTGGGGTCATTCTTCTCCATTCTTGAAGGATAATGGAAGTTTGTAACTGGGGAACTCCATTGATTCATTATGTAGAATCCCAGAAGTCTGAAAACCTGCCTCCATTTCACTCCATTTATATCTCCTTTAGTTCAAGCCAGCAGATTTCTACTGGCTCAAACCCCTGATGGCCTCCCATGCAATTCACAAGAGTCCAAGCTATCAAAGAGGGTCTTCCATGCATCTGTCCTGCATATCCCCCATCTCTATTCCTGACTTCTGCTGAGATGGCTGATTATGTCCTTACATCATGCACCATAATATCTTTAGCAAAGTGTTGTCCATCCACACATAGATGTTCTTTCCAGAACACGTTTTCTCTCCCTTTTTTTTGGAAACATGGCTAAGCTGAGAATTTTTCAAATATTCAAGTTCTAATTCTTTTTTGCTTAATAATTTCCTCCTTAATTCCCCTCTCTGATATTTTATTATAAGAAGCAAAAAGAAACCAGGATGTCCTTCAACACTTTGATTAGAGATATTCTGAACTAAATTTCCAAGTTCATCTTTTACAAGTTCTACTTTCCACAGAGCACTAGAACAAAGTTTGGCCAAGTTCTTTGCACTTTATAATAAGAGGAATAATCTTTTCTCTTCTTTCCACAAACATGTTTTCTTTTTTATTTGGGACTCAGACATCACCAGAAATATCTTTAATGCTTAGATTTCTACCAACACTCTTTTCATGATGATATATACGTATCCTAAGACAGTAGAAGATTTATCTACAGCTCTTCTCTTTTCTGTATGAACCCTCACCAGAATTACCTTTAATTTCCATATTTATACCAATAGTTTCTTGAAGGCAATCTAAGCATTTTTTAATATACATCTCAAAATTCTTCCAGCCTTTACCCATCACCCAGTTCCAACGCCACACCCACATGGTAGGTGTTTGCTGCAGCCGCACAGACTCCCCTGCACCAAAATCCATGGTAGTTTGCTAGGGCTGTTAAAGTTCAACAGACTGGGTGGTTTAAACATCAGAAATGTCCTTTGTCACGATTCTGGAGGCTGGAAGTTTCCAATCAAGTTGTCACCACAAGCAGGGTTTCTTCTGAAGCCTCTCTTCTTGGCTTGCAGGTGGTCATTTTATCCCTGTGTCTTCACTGTTCTTCTCCCAGTGTGTGTCTGTCTCTTCATTCCCTCTTCTTAAACAAAGAGCAGTCATACCAGATTAGGGCCACCCTCTTGACCTCATTTCCTCCTAATTGCCTCTGTAAAGACTTTTATGTTCAAATAAATCCTGAAGTGCCCGGGGTAGGGGACTGCCCATGAATTTTTGGAAGACATGATTCAGCTCATGACACGGGCCTAGTATGTTGGAAAAAAAAAAAAAATCCCACATAATCTTTCAAGCTCAGTTCTCTAATATTCTCAGAGTAGATCCCTTTTCTTCATGGTGCACAATGACAGCTGGATTTCTAGTTATTACAAACCACATATTTAGCACCACATTAAGTCCTGCTCTAAGAGGGGAGTACACATAATTACACATCCCTTTTTTTGTTCAAAGGGCTTTCTAAAAGTCGAAAAAACACTCCTATTTTACCTTATTGACCAGAATTTAGTCCCATAGCAGCATTTAAACACTAAGGAATCTGAGGAACACAGTCATTTTGCTCAGTGGAAATATTCTCTTCAAAGACAAAAGTCTCTGGAAAGAGCTAATTTAGCTTTTAATTTTTTATTTTTTTTTTTAGATGGAATCTTGCTGTGTCACCCAAGCAGGAGTACAGTGGCATGATCTTGGCTTACTGTAAACTCCACCTTCCAAGTTCAAGTGATTCTCCTGCCTCAGCCTCCTAAGTAGCTGGGATTACAGATGCATGCCACCATGCCCAACTAATTTTTGTATTTTTTAGTAGAGACAGAGTTTTGCCATGTTGGCCAGGCTGATCTCAAACTCCTGACCTCAGGTGAGCTGCTCACCTCAGCTTCCCTAAGTGCTGGGATTACAGACATGAGCCACCACTCCCACCCTCTTAGCCTTTAATTGATTCACAAATATTTACTAAAGCATTTACACTGTGCTGGATATTATATTAAAGAAACAAAATATGTTGAAGGAGTCATAATTCTTGCTTTCTTCAAAATGAAGTCTAATCAGGGGAGCAGATATGTATAAAAATTCTGCTAATGCCATAAAACACAAGAGTGGTGTCTTGAATAAGGTACATTTGTAGCTCAACAGAGTGTGATAAACAATGTTTGTTGTACAAGCAGGGAGATGATGATAAGGAAAAGTGTCTTTGAGTAAATGGTATTCAAGTAAAATATTAGAGGATCAATAGGATTTCATAAGGTAAACAAGACAGAAAAGGCATTTCATTTACCCATGTAAAGGAATCCTAAGATATCAAGATGGGGTCCTTTGATTCCAAAAACTTCCGTATTTGTGATGACATTTTATTATCTTCAGTATTGTCCGCTGTCTAGGAAGATTTCAAGAACAGAGTTTTGAATGAAATTCCAATGCTAAAGCCAGGTGATTCAAAATATAATTAACTCATGTTTAATTGGATTTTTTCAATTTACACTTAAATGTTTTTTAGTCTTCGTGATTATCTTCATAGGTAGTATTAAGAAAAGTTTTTTAAAATATATTTTATTAAAATAATATTTCTTAACCAAAATTTAAGCATTAAAAATTAAAATTAAAATATCTGTGACCTTCTGTAGGCTTAGCTGTTGACAAATACTTTAAAAAATGTTCAAGTTAGTAAGTTCCAAACATCTATAAATACATAAATAAATTTATTGTTTACATGGGAAATATTCTGTTGTAATTAGATTTATCTCTATGAAATTTTGACACATGAATGCAAGTTTGGAGTAATCTAATACATACTGAAATGTTTCTATTCATCATGAAAAGATAAATTTAAATCCTCCCTAAAATTGGCATTTATTTCTTTGTTTGATACATAATACTAATATGTATTATGTAACATTAATGTATATTATGAATATCTAAACAAATAATATAAAATGTCCATTATTTTACACAAAAGGCCCATTAATGGGGTAATTTGAGAAATGTTACCTTTATTAGAATGCTTACTACATTTTTATTCTATTAACATAGAATTTTCTTTAAAAGTGATATCATGATCCAAATTAAAGTTAGTTATTTTCAAGTCAGTGGCAAAATATATTCAAATTACTATTCTAAACCAATTTCAGAGCACTTTTATTTTGTTTGAATAGCTGTACAACCTATGGTTCATTTCTGTCTTCATAATGTCATGAGACAAAAGTTGATATGCAATAATTTCGATTTGGACATTTACTCTTCCATAACTCAGGAAGAAGTGGAAATCTAGTAAGGATTGATGAGAACATAATTTAAAAAATAAAGAGAGAAAACTAGAGTAACATCAAGAATTACTTATATATGAAAGCCAAGAGATATTTAAAAAATATTTTTAGAATGAAAATGATTAAGACTCTATATGGCTGTTCTGACAACTGGCATGTCACAGACAGAATCATCATACCTCAAGCACACACGTACCTGCTACCTCACCGACATAAACTAAATAGACAACTGTATAACTATATTATATAATATGTGAATTTATGTATTTATGTTAAAGATAAATTACAGATAAATGATAACAAGAGATTTTCAAATACAAATTTCCAGTAATTTCAGTTTCTATTATTGCCCTAGACTTGGTGTATAATCATAATTGTTGCTTAAACATTCTCAACAAAGGGAACTAAATTTGAACATGATGAATTATGTGCATGTAGTCAAGATTAAAATATTTACTTTTGTGACAATGATGTTCTCTAATAACAATATTTTTGGAAAACCATAAAAACCATTAGTTCTCTTGTGATTTGCTTCTAAATGTTAAAGAGCCAAAAGAGAATAACCAATATCTTGAATGTGTTCCATTTTGTATATAAGCAGGCTCTGAAAATCAGTTTTCACATTGTTGGCTCAAAATCACTTACACAATAAAGTTATATTGTCCCAATCATACTAGGATGAGTAGCCAAATACTGCATCTAGAAATAAAAATTCAGCTGTTTGCCTCAGAAGTGAAATCACATGCATTTTTAGTACCTTAATTCATAATTAGTCTGTTTGAATTGCCATTAAGTGTCTCAATCAAAATATTCTTTTGCACAGCCCTATTTCAAAGAGCTCCCCAAGCAGAGTTTCATCGACATTTCTATCCCATTCTCTTTGATTTCAGCATGGAGTGTTGAAGTATAAATCACTTTGGCTGCTTTCCCACAAAGTAATGAATGTTTCATCATATCAGCCCGCAGGATTTTTCCCTTTTTGGTTTCTTTCTTTCTTTTTATTTTTCTCTTTTGATCCATTATATGCTGTCATGGGCTCTACCCCTGCAGCCCCCCAGATAGCCTTATGAGAAGTGCAATCAGATGGAGCTCGTCTTCCGTGGTGAGCCACAGAGTACTGATGTCATATTTATTTGAGCATATACTGTTGAGTTGTTTATGTTTATCAAAGTAACTCTCATGTCTTATTTTTCAAGTCTGTGAAGAGCAAAGTAATCTTAGCCATTTTGACACATCTTCTGAAATTGAAATCTGTTATTTGATGTCTCCTTGATATAAATGGTTGATTCCCCCCAGAAGATCAGAAGAGCGTAGAGAAGGTTCGTGAACATTATTCTAGGTAATGAGAAGATGTACCTGCACAATTGAAAAAGTACTGCCAAGCATAGCTCATCATCATAAAATTAAGACTTTGCATAGTCAACACCCTGGGTCTTTTCACGTAATTGTACTGAGTACTGCTGGCACACACCACAGTAAAGCAGGTTCATCAACTAAGGCAATCACTAGAAATCAACGTAAGTCTCACACCACGACCTTGACTTTTATTTGTATGTGACAAGATTCCCTGTCTCATGGGAAAATTGTCTTTGAAACAAGAATGCCAGGCTTACCTCAAGATAATGTTTGCTTTTACCATGCCATACTAATTTTAATATTAATAGTAGTAATATGAATCATTGCTAACTTCTATTTTGTGTTTAGACATTACAAGAATTAAGCTAAGACTTTGCTCATTTCTTAGTCTGTGAAGGAAATTGTATTAGCCCCAATTTACATGCAGGAAACATGAGAGACACAGAGATGAAGAAACTTACTCAGGGCTTCTCAGGGGTGAAGAATTTGACTCCAGAGTCTTAAACCATTGTATTTTATAATGGGTGTGCAAGAAAGTTAAATAGGTATGAATCTTAGTAGGTCAAACAGCATAGCCTCAAAACATATAAATCAATGTAACTCAAAACATATGAAGAATTATAGGAAAAATACACTGAGATGTTACCGTATTGTTCTACGTTAATGTTCTAAGTTCACTAAGCATGTTCAAATCTAGCATGCCAATAAGCAGTAAACCAAAGTTGACTAAGTATATTGCACACCTATGAGTCAGGCCACAGCACAGCATCAAAGTGTGTACATTCATTTCTGGAAGTATCAAAATTGTTTTCTATATGAATAACCTTTCCTGTCAGTTTCATTCACTTTTTTGGCAAAAAAGTTTGGCAATTTTTTTGATATCTACATTATCAAATCCACTTGGTAGTGGTATTTTGCAAGGGCAGAGAACATCTTATCTCCTATCAAAAGTAATTCAAAGCTTCTCACACTCTGAGCCATGAAAAGGTACGGCGTGCCTCAGTCTTACCTCTTATTTCTATTTATGCACCATACTTTTCACAGAAATGGGGACTACTATATGCCCAGCGTTCTCTTTTGCCACCTGAAACCACTGAAGCCAGACAACTTTCCTACAGAACCCTGATTATTACTTTTTCTCTATGTGGGTAAAAAATAGTGCCTGGGACCAGCCTAGGAAACCAACACTAGCATGTTCTTTATTTCTGTGTTGTTCCTAAAATTCTCTCGCTCTTGTCTTTCATTTTTCCTAGTTTCCAATCAATTCATGAAATAGGTGTTCTAAAGTAGGAATGTCTACCAGAAAAGCAGACCTAAACAAAACCAAAAACCAAAAAACCAAACCTCTCATTTAAGATCACTTGGAACATTTGGCTATGGAAAAATAAGCTTTACATTGTACATACACAGCATATGCCAAAACAGAGGCAATTGCAAAATTCCATTTTTAAAAACAATTATTATTTTTACTCTATAACTATTGAAGAAAAAATATTTTTATGTCAAAATCTACCATTCTTTTATTAAGCAATTTTTGTTGAGCCCTCAAAATGTGTTAAGTGTCTTTGACAAAATAGGTATGTGAGAGATACGTTTAGGCTATAAACAGCACTTGAAAGCATTGCTAAAAATATAATTTCCCTGTGCATAATTCAGTTTATATTATTTTGTCAGCCTGGAATATTGAGAGTTCCTTATTCAATGCGAATAAGGGCAAGTGATAGACTTTATTGTTTCCTAGATCCTTAAAATTTATTGCAACACTTCTTCATGCATGCTTTGGCAGAGAAGTGTCCAATGCGACAATTTGCCTAATATTGAAACCTCTGTACCCTAAAGAACTTATCCCTGGCCTTGCAATCAACTGCCATTTGACCTTGCTCAATAAACAAACCTTATTCTGTATTCTAATAACGTGTGGTATCCACTTCATGTAATTCACCTGAGTTTGCAACAATCAGAATGAAAAACATTTTAAAAGACACTAACAATTTATTAACGGAAATGAAGACAATAGAAAGATGGAAGATAAGGTAAATGATTTTAGAAGATAAAATTTGTTTACTTCCAATAAAATATAAATATTGCTGGATGATTATACAATTGCCAGTGTCAACTTATTTCTCTTTCTTCAAGCTGCTGACATCGTGGCTAGAGTCTTTAAGGTACTGCAAACTGATTTTCCAAAATCCTAGGGGTGCCCATAGTTTCCGTTTCTGAGAATAATTTCCTCCCATATAAGAGACAGATGTGCAGTAAGAAAGCCCATTTGCCCTTCTGCCTCCATTCTTTTACTGGACACATTCATTTTAGAAATTGATTTCTGGGACTGTGGAAGCTTTCTTGATACCAAGAAGCAACAATCCTTAGCACAACACCGACATTTGAGTGCAATAGAGTTGAAAGATGGAACTTGCCATAGTCTGGACACATTCCTGCATTTCCTAAACTTCTCTGGGTTTCCTTTCTCTGGGCCACTAATTATGCAAACAAAAAGTTATTCCATTATAAGCTGAAAACATTGCTAAGACAGAAATAATACTTCAAATAATATGTAATAGGCTTTGTGAGTTCACTGAATGCAAATAACCATGCGAAATACTTTACTACAGTGTTTCAAAGCTCACAAAAATATGCAAAATAAGTAGTTTCTCATAGGGTATTGAAGCTAAGATGTCTCAAAAAGATGTTTTGCTTTTTTGTTTTGCTTTTACAGGCAATATTTAAGAAACACCTTTATTTGTAACTGAATTTGGGTTATACCCTTTTTCTTATAAGTGTTTTACAGTCCAATTTTATTTAAAAAGCAATTTTTCTAAATTCCTATATTTTACTCCTTTAGCTAATTGGCATCTCTTTCTTCTATCTCTTCAGCGATTCATCTACCAGTGGTTAACAATTTGGAGATCCTGTGGTCTTAAAAGATATACAGAAGGTCTCTTTACAACAGGGTGAGAAAGTGTACGCTTGAAGAAATGTTAAGTCTTACAAAATGAAAGGAGAAAATTCACATTTAAAAAATGGATTATGGGGCATACAACAATGGGCTTTGAAAATGAGTTCTACATGTTTGAAGGAAACCATTACTGTTGGCGTTCCAAACAAGGAAGTATTCCTGGGAAAGCAGACTGCTTCTCAGGTGATAACAGCACAACAATCGAAGGAAGAGGGAAAGTAAGAGTAGATCTAATAAAGTCCCCATAATAGAATGCACGGTAATACCAGCAAAGGGGGTTACTGTGAGAAAGACCGGGACTAGGGTAGGGAGAGTGGACACATGGCTTATGTTCACACCAGTCACCATTATCAGTACCAAGGAGCCGTGGACCAGGGAAATGCATCTGCTCCTTTTCCTAGGGTCCTGTGTACAGGGAGCCAGGTTTGGGGAGCCTGAAGCCGGATCTTCTAACCCCTCACTATCAGACAGACACAGGAGAGTCCCACACCCTGTCCCCTCAGAAAGTCAAAGAACAGTGTAAGAAAATCAGTGTAAAAAGTTAGTTGGCTTCAAGTAACTAAACTTATTCTTATTTTCCAGCCATTATTTTGGCAACAGATCAATGCAGCCATAATTGATCTTCGTAGGGAGACCAACATGGCACACTTTCACAAAGATTTAAAGGAGCACCTTGGAATTCAGGGTTTCTCACATCTTCTAGTGATTCCATCCTTCTCACCTGTCTTGCCCCACGGCCATTAAATTGATATGTTTTTGCCAAATTGGTTTTTTTGGCTGTCTTAAATAATCCCTGCCTAATCAATCAGCCAACCTGTGCAGCTGATCCAGTTTGGCTGTTAAGATGGACAAAGACACAACTCAGCTATTTGTATATTCTCACATATTCCTGTCAGAAATACACAGGTGGGAACTTACTGTCACCACAATAACAAATTAATTTTTTCCATGAATTATCCCCCAAATTGGCACCTCCAGGAACATGCTGGCTTAGCTTTACCTAGCCTGGAACCGCTGACAAGCATCACATTGAGCTAAAAGCGAGACAGACAGTATTTCCAATGTATCTATAACAAGAATTATTTCATTTTTAAAAACAAGTCTTTCGGAGAATACTGATTCCAAAGTGCAGGGGTTCAAATCCCCTGCCATAATCATTGCTGGCAAAGCTCTCTTTCAGGAGCTTTGATTAGTTGTTGCATTATTGGAAAATGCCCCATCAGAGTATTTGCATATTTGATTTTTTTCAGTTTTTTAGCAATATCTAATTATCATAGTATTAATTATTCTGAAAAATGATATTATGAATACATTTAATATTTAGGAGAAGCTTCTGTGCGCAGTGCAGAACTAGAATTATGTAATTTGGTTAAAAATGTGACCTGTGCCTCAATTCTTATACAAAGTAACTAGCATAAGTTAATCACTTAGAATGTCTCTAAGCCTCAATTTCATCTGTAAAAGTAATTCTAAAAACAATAATATGTAAAGTATTTTTTATAAAAATTAACAGGCTGGGCACAGTGGCTCATGCCTGTAATCCCAGCACTTTGGGAGGCTGAGGCGGGTGGATCATGAAGTCAGGAAATCAAGACCATCCTGGCTACCACGGTGAAACCCCATCTCTACTAAAAATACAGGCGTGGTGGCGGGCGCCTGTAGTCCCAGCTACTTGGGAGGCTGAGGCAGGAGAATTGCCAAAACCTGGGAGGTGGAGCTTGCAGCGAGCCAAGATTGCACCACTGCACTCCAGCCTGGGCAACAGAGTGAGACTCTGTCTCAAAACAAAACAAAACAAAAAAATTAGGAGAGAGAATATGTGTAAACTCAGTTTTGTGAAACACAGCAAACTATTCAAATATTAGCTATGTTTTCCCCACATGTTTTGATACTTTTGGGGCAATACTGAGCCTTATATTTTTGTACACTAACTGCATCACACTGAGCCTTAAAGATTTTTTAATAAATCCTTGTTGCATTAACATATTTATAGCAAAAAGTAGTAATTTCCCTTGAGTTTGAATTAAATGAATTTTTTATTTGTTATTTAAATTTGGATTTTTTAAATCACTTCGTTTAATAACATTCTAAATGCCTAATTTTTTGACAATCAGTTATCTTGTCTACATCACACTTTCCCTTTTCTATTCGAGGAAAATGAAAATATATTTTAAAGCATACTAAAATAAAGACCTCAATATAAACATTTTTGAACATTTATAGTGACTCGTCATTGCTTATCTAGATGTTTAGAAGAGCTAACTATAAGAACAAATAAAAAGAAAACTAGATTAGAATGTAAGAAAAATATAGATACCTGTCCAATTTCATTCTAGTGAAAGTTTTTTCTAAAAATAAAGCAGGCCAGGCATGATGGATCATGCTTGTAATCCTAGCTCTTTGAGAGGCTGAGGCGGGAGAATCGCTTGAGCCCAAAGAGTCCAAGGCTGCAGTGAGCTATGATCACGCCACTGTATTCCAGCCTGGGCAACAGAAAGAGATCTTGTCTCTAAACAAATAAATAGAAAGGTAGGTAAAAAATAAAATAAAAGCGAAGGAAATGTTAGCATCTTATATAACCGTGGTATATTAACAAAACTAATGATTTAACGTTGATACAGTATTAAACTACAGACTGCTTTCCTACTGCATCACTTTTTTCGCTAGCATTTTTTTTTCTGTCCCAGAATCCAACCCAGGTTATCATGGTGCCTTTAGCTTTCACTGGCTCGTTAGTGTGCTGCAATCTATGAAAGGTACTGTGTCTTTACTTGTCTTGGCTGACTTTTGTGCTTTTGAAGAGTACTGGTCAATTATTTTCTAGAATGTCTCTCAAATGGGCTTCCCTGATGTTTTCTCATGACTGAACTGGGGTAATAGGTTCTAGGGAATAAATATCACAGAGCTCATGCCCCATTTCACTGCACGAGATCAACAAGATTATTGCTTGTGATGTTAACTTGTTCACTGGATAAGGTGCTGTTTCCACTGTAAAAATAGCCTCTTCATTATAATACATTTCTCAAGAGTCATTTCTCATTATACCTTCAAAATCATCCCAGATTGTTCCATAAATAAGGGTCATATCTCCCATGTGCCAGCTAAAGGGCCTGGAGTGAGAAATAATTTTCATTAAAACAAATAAATTCATTAAGATTATAAAACTCATGGTTTACAATGCGTTGGCCAACAGAAACAAATACACCATCAGAAAAATTTTTCAGAACACAATTTCCAAGAGTTTTCCAAATTTATAGAACTGTATAATACATTTTGAAGAAAAATAATAATCAAGCCACAAGGGATCTTAAGGAAGAAAATCTGATAGACAGTTTAAGAAAGTATTGGGCCTGGGATTCTACTTCTAGGAATCTGATCTGCAGAAAGAGTCCAATGTGTATAAATATATAAGCACATGGTTAGTTAACACAGCATTGTGCAATACACACATTTGTTAAAAACAGAAAACAAAAATAAGATTGGAAAGATCTCCAAGACATTACTAAATAAAAGACAGGAAAATGTAGATCAAGATGTGCTGTGTGATCCATTAAAATAAATAATATTTAAAAAGCATATATTAAACAGGTGGAAGGTCATATGGCAAATTTAACTTTAGTTATTGAAGATGGGTGTGGAGTAAGAGAATGAATGGAAATTTTATGTTTTGCTGTCTATACATTATATCATTTAAATCTTGAAGAACAAAAATGTATCTATGGGTTACATACATTTAAAAAAATGAATGGAAGTTGCCAAGTATACCTATTGCAGAGATTTTTAAAACACATTTACCTTATATTTATACATCATTTTCATAACAACATTTTTCACAATTGCCAAAACGTGGAAACAACCCAAGTGTTCATCAGTGGATGACAAACAAAATGTGTTATAAACAAGATCAGATTTTTACAAGCACTACATTAGAAAAACAAATGAACTAAACTTAGTTTAGACTGGAGGTAGGCGTATAATTAATGCAGGCTGAGATAAGGGCCATAGCTTGAATTGTACCAAATATAATAAACTTCTGTTTGTTGATTCAACAGACTCTCAGTATATATGTGCAATATTTCCTTTCAGCACAAAATTCAAAGTTAATAAGCACTTGGGATTTGCCTGCTGGAGCAGCAGGGCACTTTTGCAGCAGTACTCTTCAATGAGTCTTTGTACAAGAGATGTCAAGGTCTAGTGCCATTGTAAAGCTTTTGAACTGGCACTTTTCCCACACTTTCACTAGCAAATGATGCTGGGCATATTTTCATCATCTTCCCTAGTTTCTTGCCTCAGGTATAAACAGACTCATTTAATTTATGTTTACAGCCTACAGTCCCTACATTATGCTATACATAATTAGCTCCATAAAGAAAATAATGGCAAAAATACCCAAGCCAATTAAAATGCACAGTATAAAAACTTCAATAAATAAGTAAACAAGAAAAGATTGTGAAGACAAATAATAACTTTAAATGTGTGTGTGTGTGCGCGTGTGTGTATGTAGGGCTAATATCCTTAATAAATTGATTATAATTAATAAAAAAAGTACTTAATAATGAAAAGTACATCTAAAAAATTTATAATTTTAATTTAAAAATGAAACGTATTAATAGAACTCCTGATTGAAGCACACAAAATTTAGAACAACAAAAATTAAAATTTATTTATTAAATTAGAAAAAATGAAGACAAATTTTATCAACCAGAGATGGAAACATTTTGGAAGATATAGACCTTCATATTTTATAAGTAGGAGTGTGATTTAGTATAAATATTTGAAAGGTCATTTTGGCATTATCCTTAGTCTCTGAAGATATTTACATTCTTTGACAAAATTTTCGACTTCTATGATTATCAAAGACATATGCAAAATTTTAAGACAATTATTTTTCAATTTCAGTGTTATTTCATGATGGGAAAACTATAAGCACCCTAAGTGCCCCTAATAAGGAATTGTTTGATATCAACTATCATGTGTGTATATATCTATATATGTGTGTATATATATGTAGAATAAAAATACTGCAACCATTAATATGTAATACATACATAATTATATGTGAAATGTTTTATTAAATGTAATAGACATGCTAATTCAAGGTTTAACTAATAAGATATGTCCAAAGTGATGTGCATACTTGTGTGTATACTTATAAATATTTAAAGTGGTAGGTTATTTAGATTTTTATTATTAGTATTTATTTCAATAGCTTTAGGAGGAGTGATTTTTGGTTACATGAATGAATTGTATAAATGTATATACATTTATTTTTTTTTTCTTTTGCTTTTGGAGTCTTAGTCATAAATTCTTCACCTACGCCATTGTCTGAAAGTTTTTCCTAGATTTTCTTCTAGAAATCATATGATTTCAGGTCTTAGATTTAAGTCTTTAATCTATCTTGAGTTGATTTTTGTACACAGTGAGAGATAGGGATCCAGTTTTATTCTTCTACATGTGGCTATCCAGAGTTTCCAACATTATTCATCGAATAGGGTGTTCTTTCCTCAGTTTGTGTTTTTGTATGCTTTATTAAAGATCAGTTGGTTAGCATTTGCTTTAATTCTGGGTTCTCTATTGTGTTCCATTGGTCTATGTATCTACTTTTATACCAGTACCATGCTTTTTTGATAACTATAGTTTTGTAGTATAACTTGAAGTCAGGTAATGTGATGCCTCTAGATTTGTTCTTTTTGCTTATGAATGCTTTGTCTATTCAGGCTGTTTTTTGTTTCCATGTGAATTGTAGTATTTTTTTCTAATTCTGTAAAAAATGATATAGGTATTTTGATAGAAATTGCATTGCATCTATAGATTGCTTTGGGCAGTATAGTTATTTTTATGATACTGATTCTTCCAGTCAATAAGCATGTGATGTATTCCCATTTGTTTGTATCATATATTATTTCTTTCAGCAATGTTTTGTAGTTCTCCTTGTAGAAATACTTTACCTCCTTAGTTAAGTATAGTCCTAGGTATTTATTTTTCACAGCTGTTGTAAAAGGGATTGAGTTCTTGATTTGATTTTCAGCTTGGTTGTTATTGATGAATAGCAGTGCTGCTAATTTATGTATTTTGATTTTGGAATTGAAGACTTTAATGAATTCATTTATCAGATGTAAGCATTCTTTTGGAGGATTCTTTAAGGTTTTCTAAGATATGTGACAATATCATCAGCAAACAGAGATAGTTTGACTATGTGTTTTCCAATTTGGATGCCCTTTGTTTTTTCCTTTTGCCTGATTGCTCTGGTCAGGACTTCCATTACTATGTTGAATAGAAGTGGTGGAAGTGGATGTCTTTGTCTTGTTCTAGTTTTTAAGGGAAATGTTTCAAATTTTCTCCATTTAGTATTATGTTGGTTGTGGGTTTGTCATACATGGCTCTTATCATTTTGAAGTATACTCCTTCTATTCCTAGTTTGTTGAGCAATAAAGCAATGCTCGATTTTATGGAATACTTTTTCTGCATCTGTTGAGATGATCATATGTTTTTTAACATTTTTTGTGAAAAATCAAATTTATTGACAGCCATATGTTGAACCATCTCTACATGCCTGGGATGAAACCTACTTCATCACAGTGAATTATCTTTTTGATCTGCTGTTGGATTCAGTTTGATAGCATTTTGTTGAGGATTTTTGCATCTCTATTCATCTGAGATATTAGTCTGTGGTTTACTTTTTTGGTTATATCCGCTCCTGGCTTTAGTATCAAGGTGATACTGGCTTCACAGAATGAGTTAGAGAGAATTTCCTCTTTTTCAGTCTTTTGGAATGGTTTCATTAGGATTGGTATCAATTCTTCTTTGAATGTCTAGTAGAATTCAGTTGTTAATCCACCTGGCTCTCGGCTTTTTTTTTTGGTGACAATTTTATTTTATTTTTATTTCTATTTTTTAAAATTTTCTTAATTTCAATTTTTATTTTATTATTATTATTATTATTGTTATTTTTGAGACGGAATCTTGCTCTGTTGCCCAGGCTAGAGTGCAGTGGCACTATGTCGGTTCACTGCAAACTCCTCCTCCCGTGTTCACCGCTATTCTCCTGCCTCAGCCTCCCGAGTAGCTGGAACTACAGGAGCCCTCCACCCCACCCAGTTAATTTTTTGTATTTTTAATTGAGATGAGGTTTCACTGTGTTAGCCAGGATGGTCTCAATCTCTTGACTTTGTGATCTGCCCACCTCAGCCTCCCAAAGAGTGTTGGGATTACAGGCTACAGGCGTGAGCCACCGTTCCCGGTCTTTTTTTTTTTTTTTTTTTTTTTTAACTGATTCAATCTCATTGCTTGTCATTGGTGTGTTCAGGATTTCTATTTCTTCCTGATTCAAGCTAAGAGGGTTGTATGGTCCCAGAAATTTATCCATTTCCTGTAGATTTTCTAGATTGTGTGCATAGAGGTATTCATAGTAGTCTCAAATGATCTTTTGTATTTCTGTGATGTCAGTTGTAATGTACCCATTTTCATTTCTATTTGACCTCACCTGAATCTTCTCTCTTCTTAATCTATCTGATAATCTATCAATTTTGTTTCTCTTCTTAAATAAACAACTTTTCATTTCATTGATCTTTTGTATTATTTTTTCAATTTCATTTAGTTCTCCTCTGATCTTTGTTATTTCTTTTATTCTGCTAGATTTGGATTGTTTTATTCTTGTTTTTCTAGTTCCTTGAGGTGGGACATTAGGTTGTTGATTTGTAATCTTTCAGACATTTTAATAAAGGCATTTAACACCATAAACTTTCCTCTTAGCACTGCTTTTGCTGTATCCTGGAGGTTTTGATAGCTTGTGTTTCTATTATCAGTCATTTCAAATAATTATTTATTTCCATTTTGATTTCATTATTAACTCCAAAATCACTCAGGAGCAGATTGTTTAATTTCTATGTACTTTTATAGTTTTGAGGGTTCCTTTTACAGTTGATTCCTAGTTTTATTCCACTGTGGTCTGAGCAGATATTTGATATAATTTAATATTTTTCAGATATATTGAGACTTGTGTTATGGACTACCATATGATCCATGTTGGAGAAGGTTCCGTGAGCTGATAAGAAGAATGTATATCCTGCAGTTCTTGGGTAGAATGTTCTGTAAATATTTATGAGGTCCATTTGTGCTAGAGTGTAGTTTAAGTGCAGTGTTGCTTCGTTGACTTTCTCTTTCAATGATCTGTTGAGTGCTATTAGTGGAGTGTTGAAGTCTCCCACCATTATTGTGTTGCTGTTTATCTTTTTTTTTTTTAAAGGTTTAGTAGTAATTGTCTTGTGAATCTGGGAGCTTCAGAGTTAGGTACATATATATTTATAATTATTATATCTTCTTGTTGAATTGAACCCTTTATCATTATGTAATAACTTTTTGTTCTTCTTACTGTTGTTGCTTTAAAGTCTGTTTTATCTGATATAAGAATAGCTACTCCTTCTTGCTTTGGGTTTTCATTTGCATGGATTATCTTTTTCTACCCATTTACCTTGAGTCTATAAGAATCCTCATATGTTAGGTGCATTTCTTGAAAACAGCAAATATTTGGCTTGTGATGTGTTTAATCCATTGTGCCAATCTGTATATTTTAAGTGCAGCATTTGTACCTTTTACATTCAAAATTAATATTGAGATGTAAGGTATTATTCCAGTTGTGTTGATTGTTACCTAGTTACATTATTTTCTTCCTTGTGTCATTGTTTTATAGGCCTGTGAATTTTATATTCTTAAGAGGTTCTATTTTGGTGCATATCAACCTTTTGTTTCATGATTCAGAACTACTTTTAGCATTTCTTGTAGGATTTTGCTGGTATTGACAAATACTCTCAGCATTTGCTTGTCTGAGAAAGACTTTACTTCCACTTCATTTATGAAACTTAGTTTTGCTGGATACAAAATTATTGGCTGACTTATTCTGCTTAAGGCTGCTAAAGATCAGACCTCAATCCCTTCTGGCTTGTAAGGTTTCTGCTGAGAAGTCAGCTATTAGTCTCATAGGTTTTCCTTTATAGGTTGTCTGATGCTTTAGTCTCACTGCTCTTAGAATTCTTTCCTTCATGTTGACTTTAGATAGACTTATGACCTTATGCCTTGTTGATTTCCTTTTTGCAATGAATCTCCCAGGAGTTCTTTGAACTTCTTGTATATGGACGTCTAAATCTGTAGCAAGGCCAGGGATGTTTTCCTCAACTATTCCCTCTAATACATTTTCCAAATTTTTGATCTTTGTTCTCCCTCATGAACACCAATGATTCTTATATGTGGCCATTTTACATAATCTCCTATTTCTTGGAGACTTTGTTCATTTCTTTTAATTCTTTATGTTTTGGTTAATCTTTGTCTCATAGTTGATACAAGGATTGCGTAAACCTACCATGCACGACATGATATTTCGATATATGCATACATTTTGGAATGTTACAATTGAGCTGATTAACATATATATTACCTCACATACTCATCATTTTGATGGTAAGAACACTTACAATCTACACTTTTAGTGATTTTCAAAATACATCGTTGTTCACTGAAGTCACCACGTTTTATAATAGTTCTCTAAATACACGTAATAACTGAAATTTAAGCCATGCATGAGATGGCCCAAGGAGAGAATAAAGGCTAACAAGGCTGACTACTACCAAACGTTCAGGAGAGAAAGCCCACAGAGGAGAAAAAAGGAGGGATCAGAGAAGAGAGCGTGAAACTGGACAAGGAGAAATCAACAGAAAGGAGGCACAGACAAAATAAGTATATGTTTCTTAAAGGTCAGATGTTTTGAATCAGTAGTTCAATCAAGGATCATGAGAAGAGAAAATGTTGGTTTTGGCAACACTGTTGAATTTGGAAAGCCTCCATGGTCGGGTGAGCAGGGATAGGGTGAAGCCATGGACAGTGAGTATGGGTGGCTCTTTTGAGAGGTGGCTATGGAGGACAAGGAGTCTGGAGCTGGAGGTGGGAGTGCTTTCAGGGACCACAAGGTCCCCTTTCTCCCCAGTATTGATAGCCTTTTATTTTCTCACATGTATAACAATGACTAGGTATTTTTAACATTAGAATACACAATTGTTTTCCAAAAGTTATAAACGATGATACTATACAAAGTATCTACTCCTAAATTAAAGAGGTATGCAAAATAAGAAAGAAGTAGATAGTAAATATGAGATACTTTACAAATGCTGGCAGGACAATTTAGGAATGGGAGGCACAGGGATAAAATTATAAGGCAACCTTTGCAAGTATGCAGAATGAAATTAAAACTTTGTTTCTATATGTAACAATTCAATAACTTTGTTCTGTTTTCTCATTTGAAAAACAGGTATAATATTGAGTAGGAGCCTCAAAAGTGCTCAGAAACTCAAGGATTTTTTTTAATGTTTATCTTCTGAATGGGAGACAAAAGAAAACATGAGTAGGGCCTCTCCTTATGGACTCTCTAGAGGGATGGATCTAACTAAAGAGGCCTGAGTCCTAAGACAGAGTGCAGAGATTCAGTAATGTCCCATACGCTTTCTCTGGGCCATCTGATGGACTCAGCTGTTAGCCCAGCCAACAGGGGGCCCATGAGGCCTCAGTCCTAAGGAGGGTGAATGCAAGACCCAGCAATAAGGCTGGACAGGACTCCACCCTCAAAGGTCTGGCTGGCTCCAGTCTATTCACAGTACTTAAGAGGGGCATTAGAGGACGAAAAGTTGTCCATAGAAGAATGACCAGGCCATAGGAGTTTTATTTAACATGATTTCTAAACAAACATTTTAATTACTTGGGGGATAAGAGAGCTATTGCCTTCAAACAGAGGAGGTGCTCGAATATTCCACATGATTCCAGAACTCAGAATTAGGACCAATAAAAAATTATGTCCAACTACTGGAAGAATCGGTAAATAGGACACACTGCGTAGCAAAGACCTCAAGCCTCTGTCACATTAAAAGCCAAAGCAGAAACTGTAGGATGGCCAGGCAGAGAAGGTAGAGATCTGACCACGTGTCGCATGGCCTAGTGAACTCTACTGCACTTCCTTCCAGTTCTGAGATTGCACCTGCAAGTCCTCAGGCTGCAAGTAAACACACGTCACACAAAAGACAGGTGTGCATTCTGAAACTCTGAATCAGGAGAAAAATCTCTGTAGCAGGCAGTTATAAATACTTAAAACATTGGTCTACTTGCTTCTGATGACATTATGAAGTGAAATCAATAAATATGTGGGCGATCTGTGCATAGTCAGTGCAGTACACACTCCAGGGGTGGGACAATCAGTCTCATTTAAATATGAGATGAGTGGCTTAGTCTGAGAGGAAATACTCCCACTGACTAACCTCAAAGACACAGAGAGTTATAGTACTTATGCCTGCAGGAGCTGCCATTGCCATTATCAAAAGCCAGCCCATACATGCTGTGAATTTCTGAGAAGTGATGGCCAAAAGCATCCCACATCATTTCAATCTCCTTGACCAGGCTTAGATATGATACTTGCATCTCTGCACTTGAAAGACCTGATCCGCATCTGTCGGGAAGTTAGAAACAAGTTATCAAAAACTCAACCACGAGGAAACATGATTATAAGCATTTTCATCTTCCAATGCCTGTACTTGTAATCTCTCACTAGTTCAGAGTCTGACTTGAGTGGATTACCTATCGGGTTTCCGTAAGGTAAGTGCAGTCAAGCACGGAACGCAATCCTTCATATTATTTGCTGCCTCTGCGTCTCTTGTCTTCTCTCTTTTGATGCGTGCTTGTGAGCCGGAATGAAATGAAATGAGAGAACTAAGAGGCAAATCCTACTTTCATAAAAATGTTTTCTTCTGAGTTTATTTGCCCACAGAAATTGTTTCTGTTTTAAATATTTATGGTTAAATATATTTAATTGTCCATTTTCCTGAAATGTTGCTTGGCCTGAAATGTTGTCTTTCCTGAAATGTTGCCTGGATAACTGTAAGTGCTTCTCACCTGGTTGCCCTTTTCCTCTGTTCACTTTCACAGAGGAAGTCAGATGACATCAGTCCTCTGTGCACACCCTGCCATAACTTTATTTCCTGCTAGTGAAAGCTGAAGAACTCACCATGACTTACTGTCCATTGGGATCTGGCCCTAGTCATCCTTCTACCAAATTGCCTGCTACCCCAACCCTTGCTCCCTTCATCACAATACCAAACTAGCCTTTGTTCCTCCCTCGTTGGGGTCTTTGAGTGCCTTTCTTCACTGCGAGCTGTCCTCATCTGCACATTCTCAGGGCTGAATCCCTGTCTTCACTGCGAGCCATCCTAATCCGCACATCCTCAGGGCTGAATCCCTTTCTTCATGCTAGTCGTCCTCATTTGCACATCCTCAGGCCGAATGCCTGTCTTCACTGCCAGCCATCCTCATCTGAACATCCTCAGGGTGGAATTCCTTTCCAACTTGGCACCTATGCCCAGGCAGCCTCTTCACACTGAGGCACTGCCACCTGGCCCCTTGTCTATGGGTTGGCTTTGCCATATCGATCGTCCTCTTTTATCATTTTGTATGACTAATGCAATGTTATGGAATATTTCCTACCCCTCTCCATTAGACCAAGAGCCTCATGAAGAGAGAGAGAGATCTTCTGTTTTTTTTTTCATGAATGTTTACCAAGCTCCTAGAACAATGCATGCCCATAGCGAGCACTCAAAAACTGTTCTAAAATTAATATATTGATGACTAACTGAGAAAAAAATCCTGTTTGATGACATATCATGTTCCTACCACAGGACAAGGAATTTTGGGTGTGATGAAAGATGATAATTATGTGGATAAAATTTAGTTTATCGACATAAGCCTCAATCAAAAACAATAAAACATGATGGAAACTACACATTACAACTGTCTGTCAGTGTGCCGAGTGTCTTTGCCTGCTCTTCACATGCAACATAAACATCTGGTAAAATTCTCCAGCAAAACCACTGCGGCCCAAATGAGCTTTTTAGCACTTGGCAGTGGTGAATACCCTGACTCTCCACTTGGCCTTCTCTGGCCCTGCCGGAAGCCACTGAAACAATGTTTCCACATGGTCTCCACAGACACCATGAATAAAGTGGCTCCACTGTGGCTAGAGGGGAGGAAGGCTTGGATCCCCACTTGGCCTTCTCTTGACACCATCCTGGCAGGAGGTCTTGGATCCCTTGTTGCAGCCTAGCATGGGAGATATCCAGCGTCCCCACTCCTCTTCCACTCTTGTGCCTGAGTGTGTAGTCACAGTTTAGTTGCAGTAGAGCAGTTGTTACCTAAAGTGCTCTGTGTTTCTGGGCTGCCCCTTGCCTTCTCCTTTAATGTAAAGAGGAGGCTTTGTTGGGGCTTTCTTGTCTGCACCCAGTAGCGTTACAACAACAACAAAAACAGAATTCACCACCAGCCATTTATAGGGTCCTGAGGTCCCTAGCTTTCCTATCTTCTTCTCTCCACCTTTCAGAGTCTTCGTTCATTGGTTTTATATAAAATTTCAAGAGTTGAAAGTTGTTTTTAGTGGTAGGAAGAGTGAAAAGTACATTCGTGCCATCATCCTGTACGGAGGAATTCCCAAACCTTTTTGCTGGAAAGATCTGAGAATATATTCTTGATACATTCTGATAAATAGAAACACATTTTTAAAATAAAATACAAAACTACTAAAAATAAACTACCGATATATTGAAAAACACAAGAGAATGTCTGCTTGTAAAAAATATAGTTTCAGTAAAGTGAAAGATAACCTACACAGTCAGAAAATGATTTTGTAGTATTTATTGACAATGATAACTCATAGCTTGTATGTAAAAAAGAACCACAACCAATCAGTAAGGAGAAGTTAATATATCCCATAAGAAAATAGGCCAATGGCCAAGCTCAGTGGCTTATGCCCATAATCCAAGCACTTTAGGAGGCTGAGGCAGGAGAATCCCTTCAGACCAGGAGCTTGAGACCAGCCTGGGCAACATAGCAAGATCCCATGTCTATAAAAAACTTAAAAAAAATAACTGAGCACCTTGGCATATGTCTGTGATCCCAGCTATGCAAGAGGCTGTAGCCCGAGGAACACTGGAGCCCAGGAGTTTGAAGCTGCAATGAGCTGTGATTGTATCACTGCATTCCAGCCTGGGTAACAGAATGAGACAGAAATAAGAATAAAAAAGAAGAAAAAGAAAATAGGCTAATGACATAAACAGGCACTTTATGAAAAGGAAAGCCAAATAATTAATAAGCATATAAACACAATCTTCATGGATGTACAAATAAAACGACAAATACCTCTACATCCTTTTCAGAGTGATACATGCTTAAATGTTATACAATACCAAGTGATGGCCAAGATTTAGAGAACCAGATGCTCCTGTAGATTGCTACTGTGAGAAGAATTTGTTGAACCACTTTGAAAGCAGTGTGTTATTAGTTATTAGATTAAAGACATCTGTACTCTATGCCTGGAGATTCAAATATTAGGTTTATTCTTTACAAAGGCTGATTTTACCTGTGGTAGGATACATGTGTAAAAAGATTCATAGAAACACTCTTCAGAGTTTCTCAAAATGGAAAAACACCACATAGTCACCAACAATAACACAGATAATTAAAATTTTATATTTTATGTAATAGAATATTATATATCAATGAAAATGAATGAGCTACAACTATAAGTAAAAACATGTGTAAATCATACAATCACATCAGAAAAGAAAAAGGAGATCCAAAGGGATATATAGAGTATGATAATATTTATATCAACTTCAAAAACAAGCAAATCTAAGCTATATTGTTCAGGGATATAGCTATATGTGATGGTTAACTTTAGGTGTCAACTTGACTAGCTTAGGGGAGAGCCAGGTAGCTGATAATCCGAGATTGCTGGGTGTGTCTGTAAGGCTGTTTCTGGAAGAGGCTGACGTTTGAATCAGTGGACTGAGTACAGAAGATCCATCTTCAACAGTGTGGACAGGAAACATTCAATCAGCTGAGGGCCCAGATAGAACAAAAAGGTGAGGGAAAGGCAAAGTTTCTCTCTCTTCTGAAGCTGCCCGTTTTTTTTTTTTTTTTTTTTTTTTTTTTTTTTTTTTTTTTTTTTTGAGAAGGAGTCTTACTCTGTCGCCCAGGCTGGAGTTCAGTGGCGTGATCTCGGCTCACCGCAAGCTCCGCCTCCCAGGTTCACGCCATTCTCCTGCCTCAGCCTCCCACGTAGCTGGGACTACAGGTGCCCGCCACCACACTCAGCTAATTTTTTTGTATTTTTGGTAGACACGGAGTTTCACCATGTTAGCCAGGATGGTTGCGATCTCCTAACCTCGTGATCCGCCCACCTCGGCCCTGCAAGGTGCTGGGATTACAGGCGTGAGCCACCGCATCCAGCCCCTTCTTCTCTCAACCTTGTAGACGGGCACTCCAGGTTCTCTGGTCTTTGGACTCTGGGAGGAGCATCAACAGGCCCCAGGTTCTCCAACCTTCAACCTCAGTCTGAGAGTTACACCATTGGCTCCCTGGGTCTACAGCTTGAAAACGGTCTGTCATGGAACTTCCCAGCCTCCCTAGTCATGTGAGCCAATTCTGTTAATGATTTCCCTTCCATATCATCTATATCACCTGTCTACCATCTATATCTATAATCTATATCTATATTATCTAGATATCTATATCTACATCTATATCTGTATGTATATCTATATGTATCTATAGCTATCATCTCTATATATATACATTATCTATATCATCTATCTATATATATCTATATCCATATCTATATCTACAACTATATCTTTGTGGTTATCTCCTATTGCTTCTGTCTCTAGACAAGGCTGACAAATACATCACATGCAGATGGTAAAACTGAAGAAAATAGGGGAAATATTTTCTGTGAAAGTAATAAGAATTACTATATTTGTACTGATGAATAAATTGAGATTGGAAAAGGAAACAAGAATCTTCTCAGGAGCTTAAACTATTGTATTTTACCATGTGTGAGTGTTATACAGGTGTCAGTTTATAAATATTTGTTAAACTCTGTGTATATGTGTATAAATTCACTTTTGTCAATGTTTTATGTTTCACAAACACACACAAAAGTGAACTGAAGGAAGGAAAGACTAAAAACAATTACACAAAATTAGGAAGCTATAGTCACAACCCAGTCATCAACAAAAATAGTGCATGAGCCTGGAGAATTGGATGTCAAATATTTTAAATATACCTCATCGCAGTTTTAGCAAGAACATCTTAATATTACAAGAAAACTAAATTTGCTGTATTTTTTTTCTACTTTGATTTAGTGTGAATCACCATTATCTTTAACAACAGTCCCAGTTCAAATTAGCAAAACCAATCCCATTTACCTAAGCCTTTTCGTAATTCTCTTTTTATAAATTGAGAGGAAACTTTTCTTCTAGATTAACTAAACTTAATTTCTCATCCACAAATCCAGGGCCTGAAAGCTATTGCCCAGTGTGATCTTTACAAAACCTTCCAGTGAGACTGTGGATTAAAGTGGAGATCTTCTTTTAAAGAGATTTTTCTTTAACAGTGATGACTACCCTCACATCAATGTGACCCCAAATTTTAGTTATAACTAAAGATCCCCAAACAATTTTGAGACAAAATATGTATCATATTAGTGACCAATTTATATCATACCATCTTCTTTCCAAAGGAAATTAGCACAGATATACTAAGTGATATTATACTTTGCAATTTGCAAAAATTATTTGTAGGTCATGTGAAAGAACTTTTCTTTTCTATTTAATTATGAAGTAATATATGCCTACAGACGAGGGTACAGAACAAAAATCAAAAGCTTAAAGATTTACCAAGAAGCAGGCACTTCTGTAATCATGAATTAAATAAAAAAATAGAATATTTGATAGCAACACAAAACCCCTCTGTAACCATTCCTAAGCCATCCACAAAGGCACCACTACCCGGCATCTTAGTTAACACTTTCTTGCCCACTTAATTCTTCTTCAATTGTTCTTCTTCATAAGGGATTGCATAAAAATGTATTCTCTCCACCAATGTATGACAATCAAATTCCTTTCCTACATATCAGATTGCCTCTTTATATACTTCAAGCCATTCTGCAGGGTATATATATTGGCACTTCAATGTAGTGTGATTTAACTTTTTTCTGATTACAGCTGAGATTGAGCACCTTGTCAAATAGTTATTGATCCCTGGCGTGTAATTTCTTTGTGTTAATTTTCTATCCAAGTCTATGCCCCCCCTTTTTTGTGTATTGAGTATTTTGTCTCTCCCTGTTGATTTATAGGACTTTTGTCTTGGTCCTTTGTCTCTTATATGAGTTACCATTGTTTTCTTCCAGTCTGGATCTTTCCTTCTTGCTTCCTTTTAATGAGCAGAAATTCTTAACGTTAACATAGTCTAACATATCAATCTTGTCCTTTGCGGTTATAGATTTTGTGTCTTTTTTTTTTTTTTCTTTTTTTTGAGACGGAGTCTTGCTCTGTCACCAGGCTAGAAAGCAGTGGCGCCATCTTGGCTCACTACAACTTCCGCCTCCTGGGTTCAAGCGATTCTCCTCCCTCAGCCTCCCAAATAGCTGTAATTACACACATGTGCCACCATACCCAGCTAATTTTTGTATTTTTAGTACACATTGGTTTTCACCATGTTGGGCAGGATGGTCTCGATCTCCTGACCTTGTGATACTCTGACCTTAGCCTTCCAAAGTGCTGTTACAGGCATGAGCCACCGCTCCCGGCTGATTTTGTGTCTTTTAAAAAAGTCTTTCATATCTGCAAATGACGGGTGTGTTTTCACATTGTCTTTGAGATACTTTATTGTTTTGCTTTCATCTTTAGATCTGCAATCTCAGTGGAATTGTATGCATGGTATGAGATCGGAAACGTATTTTCATTTCTTTCTTCTATATAGATATACCATTATATCAGCAACATTTATTTGAAATAACTTCCACACCACTGATCTGCAAGGCCATCTTTGTCATAAATCTAGCATCCGTATATACATATGCATGAGTCTCTGTGTTAGTTTTCTACTGTTGCCATAACAGGTGACCAAAATTCACTGGCTTAAAACAACACCCATTTGTTATCTCATAGTCCAGTAGGTCAGAAGTCCAGGTACAGTGTGATTCAGCTGCTGTGTCTTCCTGAGTCTCAAGCTATTGAAATCAAGGTGTTGGCACAGCATTCTCTTCTGCAGTCTCTGGGGATGAATTCATTTTCAAGTCGATTCAGGTTGTAGGCCCACTCAGTTTCTTGCAGTTGTAGGATAAATGTGGTTGTTGCTAGCTGATAATCAGGTGGGGCCCAGTCTTTGCTCCTAGAACCTGCCTGATTCCTTCTCATGCTTTCCGTGTGGCTATGATCCTGTAACAGCAGGTCGAGTCTCTCACTTCACATCTCTCTGACTTCACCTTCTGCCAAATCTCTCTGACTCCAGCTGGAGAAATTTATCTGATTCTAAAGACTTGTGTGATTAGATAGAGTCCAGCTAGATAGTCCAGGAAAATCTATTTTAAGATCTATAACTTTACTTATATCTCTAAAGTTAATTTTGCCGTGAAAAGTAATAAACACACAGATTTTAGATTTCAGGACCTGAATATTTTTGGGAGAGGGTTGTAAATTTCTGCCATGTTCATGAATAAGGACATATGCCTTCTAATACTATTGTTGTCAGATTTTCTTGTCACATTTACGCTGACCTCATAACACCTTCAATGTTTCTTTTTGGCAGCTTCTTTTATTAATGTTATTTCTTCTTTAAATGCTATCTATACAGTTTTCAATGAATTATAAACTTTTATTTATATGAAAAAATAATAATGTATGCAATTATCTTTATTAAGTTTTCAAGTATTTCTTATGTCACTTTGACAAAGTTTTAATATTTTAGAACTTTTTCTATTTTAACTGAATTTTCATGCATATTATCTTATCATTTAAACAGCTGAGGGATGTACACTGATGTCCTTTTGTTCTTTCTGAATGTTAGTCGGTGTTTGCCAGTGGAGAATGCTCTTGATTTCTGAAAAGATATCTGTTTCACATTCTTCATGGAGGACATTTTTTATGGATATAGATATACTAAATTGACAGTTATTTGCTTTCAGCACTTTAAATTTCATTTATCTTTATACTTGTAATATTTCTGTTAAAAAGGAAGTAGTAATTCTAATCACTACTCATTTGAAGATAATTCTTTTTGTTTTTCACATCTTCTGCTTGCTTTGAGGACTTTCCTAATTGTCTTTGGTTATCAAAAGTTTTACTTTGACAAATTGTGAATAATTAAAAAATGTATATTGCTTGAATCTTCAGCTCTCTCCTCTCTTTCAAATTCCATGTTTCTTAACATGCTTATTCTATGTTTCTTACTTCCTCTTCTTAATTTTCCATTCTTTTTTATCCTTGTGATTTTTTCTGAATATTTTTGTGATCTGTTTTCCAGTTTACTAATTCTTCTTCCAGCTTTGTTCTATCTGCTATAAACCTGTCCATTAAATTCTTAATTTCATTTCATTTTCATAGCTTCCAGTTATCTACTAAAATTCTTAAAATTTTCCCTGTCTCTCTGTACGTAGGAAGCATGCTCATATTAAAGCCTTTATTGACAATCCCTATACCCAGAGTCTCTTGCGGTTTCGTTTCATTTGGTGTTTCTGCAGGGTGTGTTGATGTTCCCCTTATACTTTATTATTTTTTATTTTTAGATGAGATTGTATTTGTAAAACAGGTTTTATATATGTTAAACTAGGATAAAAAACATTTTCCTGCAAGCACTCAGTAACAATAATACTCATCATCAACTCAATCTTATTTTAGCAACTGGAATATAGTAGTTCCCCCTATCAACATGGAGTATGTCTTAAGACCCCCAGCAGATGCCTGCAACTGTAGAGAGTACAGAACTCAATATATACTTTAGCTTTTTCTATACATACGTATCTATGACCAGGTGTGATTGAAAATTAGCATCAGAGGAGGTTAACAACAATAACTAACTGAAGAATCATAATCATATACTCTAGTAAGACTTATGTGAATGTGGTCTCTCTCTCCCTCTCTCTGTTTCTCTCTAAATATGTATTGTACTGTGCTCTCCATTTTATTTTGGTGATTATACGAGATAATAAAATGCCTGTGTGATGTGAATAAGTGGGGTGAATGTTGCATGTACTGTGATGTGGCATTAAGCTACTATTGACCTTCATAGGATATGTCAGAAGCAGGATAATCTGCTTAGGGAGATCCCAGATCATCAAGTTGTGATGATGTGGATGACTGGATGTCAGACACAGATGAGGTCAATGAAGAATGGGCAGGTAGCACACACAGCATAGACACACTGGACAAAGGATGATTCATGCGTAGGGCTGGAGAGAGTAGCATGAGACTTTATTACGCTACACAAAATGGTGCACAATTTAAAACATATGAATTGTGTACAGCTGGAATTTTCCATGTGATATGTATATATATATTGAGACTGAGTCTTGCTCTGTCGCCCAGGCTGGAGTGCAGTGGCACGATCTCAGCTCACTGCAACCTGCGCCTCCCAGGTTCAAGCTATTCTCCTGCCTCGGGCTCCTGAGTAGCTGGGATTGCAGGTGCATGCCACCATACCCAGATAATTTTAGTATTTTTAGAAGAGATGGGGTTTCACCGTGTTGGCCAGGATGGTTTCAATCTCATGATCCACTGGCCTCGGCCTCCCAAAGTGCTGGCATTACAGGCGTGAGCCACAGCACCTGGCCCCATGCAATATTTTTAAACCAAGTTTAGCTATGGGTAACACACTACTGAAAGCAAAGCTGTGCATAAAAGGGGATTCTGGTGATAGAAAGCTGAGCTGTGGTTCCTAAAGGAGTGACTTGGCCGCCTCTTCTCAGCTCTCTCTCAGGATTTGGCAACTGTCCCTACATACTGGTCAGATAATTGTTAATTACCCTGTTAGCTATTTAACGTCTTTAAAAATGATTTTAAAATTTTCTGGCTTTTAAGTTGTTCTCTTTGAGAAGTTTGGTCTAAATAAACTGAACTAGGCTGTCACCAACAAAAGATGTGATTTTCCCATGGTAATCTTTCTTGGTTGACATACTCTTACATACATATTTATATGCCACCAGACTAACATATTCTCCATTTAAAATCTAGTTGTTTTGTTTGTTTGTATTGTTTTTAATCCAGACATGTAACTTTACATTTTTTTTTGTCTGATCTTTTGTCTGCCTCATTTATGAGGTTAGCATTAGTCTTATGTCAAACACAGCCAATGACGGCACACAAAAAGAAAACTGCAGTACACCAGCCCTTATAAATACAGATGAAAAATCCTCAGTAAATAGTAGAAAACCACATTTAGCAGCACATTAGAAGGATCATTCACCAGCCCCAAGTGGGATTTATCCCTTGGATTCAAAGAAGATTCCACACACTTCAATCAATCAATGTGGTATAACACATTAACAAGATGAAAAAATACACAATCACTTCAACAGATGAAGAGAAAGCATCTGCAAAGCTTAGCATCTGTAAATGAATAAAACTCCCCAAAAATAGGCATAGAAGGAAACTATCTCAACATAAGAAAGGTCACATGTGAAAATCTCACAGCTATCATCACAATCAATGGAAAAAACTAAACAATACTGAAGTTTTTCTGCTAAGATATGGTAGTCAAAGATGCTTGGACACTGTTGGTGAAAAAATATCAACTGGTACAGCCATTATGGAAAACAGTGCGGAGATTCCTCAAAAAACTAAAAATATAACTATTTTATGATCCAGAAATCTCACTTCTGGGTATATATCCTAAGGGAATGAAATGAGGATCTCAAATAGATATCTTCACTCCCATCATTTCAGCATTCTTCACAATAGCTAAATAAGGAAATAACAAATATCCCTTGACAGATTTTTAAAATGTGATTATGTGTGTGTGTGTGTGTGTGTGTGTGTGTGTACACTGGAATATTATTTAGCCTTAGAAAAAGACACTCATAACATGGAATAACCTGGAGGACATTATGCTAAGTGAAATAACTCTATTAAGAAAACATGAGCTAAGGACCTGAATAGACAATTCTATAAAGAAAACATAAGATGGCTCACAGGTATAGAAAAAGGTGCTTGACTTCAATAATTACCACACAAAACAAAATAAACTTTATTTTTTTCCTTTGCTTTTACTTTGAAATAGAAGTAAACCTTATCAACCGATGAGAAGATCAAAGAGATGAGAAGATCAATAAGAAACAGAAGCATTAAGCTACCTCTAAAACTAATAAACTACCTAAAGTAGAATTGGAGGATAATGGCTATTGGCAAGAACCAGGAACATACGAGACCTTGGGAAGCTGAAGCTGGACCACACAGAACACCTATGTGGACTCACGCATACGTGGAATATGGAATATTTGGACGTTCTTGTCAGTGATGCCTCGAGCTGCTCCTTTGAAGTACTTATTACACTCAGAATTATACACTCAATGTATAGCACCTGCTCCACTGTGAACTTAATGAGGGCGGAACTGTGTCTCATCCAGCACCCCATCCTAGGCACAGTGCATTGTCTGCCAGGGAGTTAGCAGTTCTCTCTTCACTTACATTACATTTATGTTCAGTAAATCAATCAGTTATACATAATCTCACACAAGTTTACTGTCTATAAACACTGCAATACAAATATGTGCTTACATATATTTTTAGGGGGGCACCTTAAGTCTTCGGCCATAACAACTTCAGAGATTTTCAGGTAGAACTTCTTCAATATTTAACAAAAAAATGCAAATAACTTAGATATGCTCTATATTATTTTTCGAGAGAGTCCCATGCAGCCACAAGAGGAGAAACAAAATAGACTGAGGGAAAAAACAAAGTTTATTATGCTGACAGGTCCTCGGAACAGCAGGCACAGCACCATGCGGTTCCTCATAGGGAAGGCACAGGTGTGGTCAGCAGCCGAAAGACAGGACAAGAAGGCTTAGGTCAGTGCCTCATTGGGTTTCCATGGGAAAGGGAAGGCAAGGAGGCGGAAGAGTTTAGAAATGGCTAGTCTGAGTAATTGTGGCGGGCTTTGGATTATAGAGGGGATTCATGAGTGCCTGATACCTGATCCTGGGATGACTAAAGCAGAGGAATGTTGCTTCCTGGGATGTAAGGGCCAGAGAGAGGAGGGAGGGCTGGTGATTGTTTAGTTTACATATCAAAGGCTTCCAGCTCCAAGAGAGGCAGTTTCTCCCCAGCCAGAAAAAGTTTTTCAAAGATGTCAAAACATCATAATCTACAGAAAAAATTCATACCATTCACAACACAATAAACTATCTGAATTACGACATTCTGTCCTCATGACCTCACTTTAAGAAAACTACCAAAATTCACACTCTTGAGATGGTGCATCTCTGACAAAAATTTCTATCTGATTAGAGCAAAGCAAGTTTAACCAGAACCTTCAATGCCTTGGCCATTCTTGGCGATACAGATTTTATTTTTCATGTCAGCATCAATAACTTAACTCTGTTAGAAACCGTGATTGATTAAAGTGTGACTAATATGCAAAATATATTCTTAAATTAGACATTAATCCCATTTTCCATGAGATAAATGTTATAAGAACAGAACAATGAGATGAAAAGAGACAAATGTTAATGACATTGAAGGGCATCTCATTGGCTCCTGCGTTTCTGTTGCGCGTGGATCTCTACCTTTACAGATAAATTATCTTCTGAGAGTGATTGTAGAAAGCCATTGTGACCTAAATAGATAAATTTGAGTATCTGAAAGAACTTGGTTTCCTAAAGTTTTAGGAAATTGACAAGTGGAGCTCATCTGAATCTGAGGTTTGGGGAAGGATGAATCAGCAAGAAAGATGAATGACTCTGAGAAGCATGGCTAGAGAAAGATCCAGGGATCAGTGGGGAATGCGACTGCAACATTTGAACAGGCCCACACTGAGTAAGGTGATGCTTCAGGACTATGATTCATACGAACTGGGCATTACTCAAGACTTCCTGTTCCTCTAATTCACAGGATTGGGCAGATAAGCGGGCTTCAAATACACAGTACTGCAGTCTCCTCTGAGGTGGGAAAAAGGCAGGATGCCTGAGCTCTTCCTCATATGGGAGGAGTTATTATTTGGCCTTTTGTTTTCTTAGCTCTCGTGTTCTTATCAAGCAATGTTTTTAATAAAAATAGTTAGGAAATAGAAAAAAAAAACAACTACAAAATCAATAGTACTATCACAGCAGGCCACAGATAATCATGTTAAATGTGTTGCTGTTGAAAAAGTTTAACAATCAAAGCAAGTAAAATTAAAACCAGTGATTTCCAAACTTCCAGGTCACAAACAGGTCACAAGTTGCACAAAGGGCTCCCGTGGGCACTCCTGGTCCAGAACAGCAGAAGGCACCTTGGGCTGAGGGCACCTGCAAGGCAGCACTGTGTGTGTCTGCACCGGGATCTACACCGCACTGGCACTGCATAAGGCCCAGGACCTGAGAAACAACCGTCCTTTAAAGAAAGGACAATTCCCCAAATGATGGAGTGTAGATTTCCATCACACATGCAGCACGGGTGTTAAAACTGGGTTCTAGAAAAATTCATTTTTACTTTTCACACACATCTCTGGATAGAGAATTTACTCACAACAAATGTTAAGATACTCTTTCTGTCTTACTATAGACATTTCCTCCTGTTCTTTTTCAATTCTAAAACTTTATCCTCATGTGGTAGGGAAAATTTTTTCCTTTTTGTTTTCTGACTTTGGCATTGCTTATGACATGTTTTTGAGACACTGAGTGGTATAGGAATCTTATCCCTAAACAATGTGGGTGGAAGAGAAAGCTCATTCTAGAGTGAGCCATGTTGGAGGTATTCCATTTCATTACAATCTGTACCTTCAGGGGACTCTCAGTGAAACAGAAAAGCATGAAAACAATAAGTTGAGGACAAGAATTTATAAATAAATAAATGCTAACTAGAGCTTCCTGCAGGTGCTTTGGGGATGCCCACAAGCAATATTTTCCAGGCCATTGGGGTCTTCAGGGTTGTCTACCCACCCCTGGCTGGCAGTCAATGGTGAAAATAAATAACAAAACTGTTCATCACACCTCAAATCAAATATTTTCTCACAAGAATGCCAAATATTTGAACAATTAAATCAAATTGATAAGATGGTGATCTAAGGTAAGGGTCAGCAAACTTTTTCTTAAATGTCGCAATAGTAAAGGGTTTTGACTTTATGATCACGTATGGCCTCTGTTATATACTCACATGTGTGTCCACACACTTACAACTCTTTAAAAATGTAAACTCCATTCTTAGCTCATGGGTCTAAAAATTAATCAGGCCAAGGTTGATAGTCTGCTGACTTCTAGTCTAAGGTGTAGAGGAAAGTTTGCAACTCATGAAAAATGTTGTCAACTCCCCCAGTCCCATGGGCTTTGATGCATATATCAGGAGCGGGTGCATTTACACTGCCTTTCCGGTGGCAGTGGATGCAGTTGATGAGGAATACTTGGTAGTGCTACAATAACAGTATAAAGAAAAAGGGCTTGATTATTCTAGGTAAGGTGGGGAAAAGCATCACGTGGAAATTGATGTGTTAGAATGTCATATTTTGAGCCTTACTTCATACAATCTAAAATAATCACAAAAAAGTATACAGACACGTAGAGTTAGCTAGAGATAGAGATGCAGATAGTGGAGATGATTGCTCAGTGAAATTAAGGTGTACAGTGTGAAGTTGTTGTCGCAGCTCGTCTCAGCTTCCATGGGCCTTTCAAAATCTGTGCTTCTAACCAGTCTTAATTAGTCTAATATTTAAAGTGTTTTCTTCGTAGAAAATCCCCTCAAGTAAATCTGCAGTTTGTAAGCAGCAAAAACAGTGGCCAATTCTAAACTTGTAAGAAACTTTACTTTGCTGGACTTACTAAAGAGAAAGTATGTTGTTATCTAAAATGGTACCTTCCTAAGAGATTTTCAGAAAAATGTTTGCCATATGTCATCTTTTTCCATATGTAATAATTTTAGAATTTATACATCCAAATAAAATGTTTCATCATTGATTGTATACTGATTCTGGAAGGGTAGATATTCAGCCACTGCATATCAAAGCCAGGAAACATGTTTAAAGGCATCGACAGTTTGAAAGAAGACCTAGTTTGAAAGCAGGAAGAAGTGATTATGGAAATACGCTTGTGAGGGGATAGACCCATCTCCTGGTAAGTGCTGGGTCTTTGGAGTATAGTATTAATACATTTTTTATATTGTATATGTTCTATATGAATATACCTTATAAGTGGTGTGAAGACCTCCAACTCAGTGATAACATATAAATGACATAAATGAGCTCTCTTATCATTTGATATAACAGTTTTATCAGTGCTTTATCAAGTGGGAAGAGAGCTCATTTATTAGAGACTCTGTAATCCAGACAACTAGCTGATACAAGTAACAGTGAAGTCAACATTGAGACATGCTTCCAGTCATTCACTTACTTTGCATTTACTGAGCTTCAATTTCGGTCAGACTGAAGGTGCATGACGAGATTCCAAGGAAAGGTATAATGAAAACAAGTCTAATGTAATTTTTTTAAATGTGATTTGTGGCTTTTTCCAATGCAACAAATGACCTTTCCCTAAATACTCTGTAGCGCAACTTCAAAATTTCTATTCCCTGATTTCAATACAATACAATATGTAAACAATAAAATTTCTATTTGAACCCTAACATCTTATTTAAATGTTTATGTGTAGATCCAAAATCTTACTGTATGGGTTTCTACATCTATGAGACAGTTACTTAACCCCATTCTTGTCATCCAGCAATAGGTGTAACAGTCAAACTATTGCACAGAATTATTCACAGATTAAAGGTGTACAGATGGTGTAAATAGTATCTAGCCCACAGCAAACACTCAAAGAAATGTTGGCTATTTATGTTAGATATTATTATTTTAATTTAAAAATTCCATATCTTGATAAAAGCTAGGGCAGGGTAGAGTAAGAATTATTTTATAGCTATGAACATATCTCTGTATTCAGATCAGCTCTTTTCAAAGCATGAAGAAATACTGAAGAAGAGAAGTAATATAATTTGGCAGTGACATTATATTTTTGAAGCTGCTATAATGGTACATATGCTCTACCATTTCATTACCATTCTATGAACAGTAAGAAACAGTTTCTAATGTATAAAATTACTCGTTCTAAAACATACTTAACCTTTAAAATATATCTCTTAGATAACTGATAATTCCTGCTTCGTTGCTGAAAACTCACTACTCTTAAAGGGCAATAGGGTCTTAAATATATATATTAAATAGGGTCTTAAATATATATGTGTGTGTGTGTGTGTGTATGTGTGTGTGTGTGTGTGTATATAAATTGGAAGGTGATTGTTTCTCCTAACTTATGTGATTTTGTTGTTAGGAAATATATATTTCCTCCAAGGCTCTTCCAGGATGTGTCAAAGTACGGGAGCATTTTACTAAGGTACAAGACAATTTAATATAAAAACCTTACTTGTATTTTGAATAAAGCCAATATATTGGCTTTGTCCCATGCTGTTAATTAGTTTGGTTTCTAATGAATTGAGACCCAAAGTAAAGGCATATGAAGAAACTCCTTATTCTTTATTTTTCCGATTTTCTTTTTTTATTTAAATTCTCATAAGTGGAACATTCCATAGTTAGAAACTATTTAATCTCAATATATACACATACATTATTTTTGACAAAACCCATGGAAGATAATGTGACCAGTTCCGCTGTATCAAAAAAACAAACAAACAAACAAACAAAAAAACCCATTACTATCAATGTAAATTTTACTTCTTAAAATGCAGTTTACTTACATAATATCAAATGAAAATTGCTTTTTAAAGAAAAAAATCTAAAGCTTTATGATAATCCTTTGGAGGAGAGAATAAGTGGGTATTCAGGAATTACTGTGTACATTAGGAATAAGAGAGCCATCAGGTACATACAGGTATTTAAGGACCATACAATTATTCATTCATGTAGATCATATTTCTTTAGTGCTTACTACACACTTTAAGCTGCCTAGGTATTGGTGTAGATACGAACACATATCACTTCTTTTCTAATAAACTTTGCATTTTAATAGAAAAACAGACACCGAATAAGAATTAATTTGTGTGTAGTTTCAGGATGGAGAGGTTTGTGTTGTCAATATAGTATAAGACAGCAGGGCCTAAATAAATCAGTGTGCTCAATAGAGGCCTGGCATGGTGGAAGTTAGCTAGGCACATGAGGGTGCAGAGTGGGTTCCGAATGGATAGAAGAGCATGTGTGAAAGACTTGAAGCAGGGGAGAGCAGTCAAGGAACTGGAAAGTGCACTATGGCTAAAGGAGATCACGATGGATGGGGGTACGTCTATGGAAATGCATGCATCCTTTCGTTTCCAAGAACATTTGCAGTTTGTGCCTAGGGTCCCAGGTAAATGACAGTACCTCCATTATCTCCCAAAACAACCACCATTTGATATTAAATTCTGTGGTCACTATATTTATTAGGGATATGACCTAGGGAAGTGAAAGTCTTTGTAGATTTCATAGAAAAAAAAAAAAATATATATATATATATATGGAAGCATTATATGTATGTGTATATATATATAAATGCTTTTTGTGAGTTTGGTCCTTGATGCATTTTCCAACCCTCCTTTCTCTAAAGTAGCACTGTCCAATAGAAGCAAGTGACAAATGTATTTTAAATGTTCTAGTAGCCACGTTAAAACAGTAAAAGAAAACCAAATAGTTAAATTTAACTTAAATAATATATTTCATTTAATCCAAGATGTTCAAAGTATTACCATTTTAACATATAACTGATTTTGTCATTTGTCTTGAAACGTGTTATTTACTTTACATTTGCCACAACTATTATTTTGAGCTGGCCACATTGTAGGTGCTCAATGACCTCATGGAGCTAGTAGCTGTCATATTGGACAGTGCAGTATCTCATATCCCTTTTTTGCACCTTTGGTTGAACTGTGGCATTACTATAATATTTTCCACTTGGACCTATTAATCAGCCCACCTTTTTTGCTTTAGCAGTAAAGTTTTGGAGGTTGAAAAGTAATCTGTTTCTAATTATTCATAAACGGGATAGCAACAAATGATCAAATTCTTTCCAATGACATCAATGTCCACATTTTTTTCAATGTCAAGAAAAGGGACTTCTCTTCATTTACTTTTATGAATCTCATGGGCAGAGTCACACAGATAATGCCAGGATATTAATCAAAGATACAACTTGGGACCCGGCGTGATGGTTCACACTTGTAATCCCAGCACTTCAGGAGGCCGAGGTGGGCACATCACTTGAGGCCAGGAGTTGAGACCAGCCTGGTCAACGTGGCAGAATCTCATTTCTACTGAAAATACAAAAACAGCCTTTCATTGTAGTGCATGCCTGTAGTCCCAGCTACTCTGGAGGCTGAGGCAGGAGAATTGCTTGAACCCGGGAGGCAGATGTTGCAGTGAGCCAAGATCATGCCACTGCACTCTAGCCTGGGTGACAGAGGTAGACCCTGTCTCAAAACACAAACAAAAAAGATACAACATGGTGAACAGAAGCAAGTGTAATACAACTTAGGACAAAGTCAAGAGTGAAAATTTGTTGATATTTTGTCTTTCACATATTGGCTATGTGACCTTGGGCAAGTTTCCCACTGAGGTTAAATCTGTGAAAAATGAAAATAAAAATAGGTGTACTTGAAATGCCTGACTGAAAGAGTTGTAGTGAAAATCAAATGAACGCAATGTCTATGCATGACAGTTTTATTTTTGTGGTGAATAGGTGAATAAAGGTTATTTTCAATTATTATTTAAAAATGGCAAAACTTTGCGGATGGCAGATGTAAGTTTTATCTTTAGTTTATGAAGGTCAATTTTCAGTCACCTTTTTAAAAAAATTATTATTTTATTCTTTTTGAGACGGAGTTTGGCTTTTGTTGCCCAGGCTGGAGTGCAATGGCATGATCTCGGCTCATTGCAACCTTCACCTCCCAGGTTCAAGTGATTTTCCGGCCTCAGCCTCCCAAGTAGTTGGGATCACAGGCATGTGCTACCATGCCCAACTAATTTTGTATTTTTAGTAGAGATGGGGTTTCTCCATGTTGGTCGAGCTGGTCTCAAACTCCTAACCTCAGGTGATCCGCTCACCTCGGCCTCCCAAAGTGCTAGGATTACAAGCAGGAGCCACCACCCCCGGCCTCAGACACCTTATTAATACATTATTTCAAAGTATTTTACTCATCGAAGTACACTTGATCCCCTTAGAACCTCAAGACAGAGAATGCGAACTAGTGAATGATCCTTGGTTAGCAGTTGTCTTTATTTACAAGGATGTTGTCCTGCAAAATTGCTTTCAGAATCTTAAGACAAAGTGATTCATTTCTTATGGAAAGATTTTATAAGTTGTATTTTATTTATTTATTTATTTTTTTACAAATTTTACTTAATGTGCTCTTTCAAATGAAAATACCTAAATTTAGAGATAAAAATATAGTAGGGATAATTTAGGTAAACTTGTAATTCTAAATCTCATGGATCAAAATTTGCTGCATTTGTGAAATACCTGCATTGAGGAATTATCTGTGGGTATTACAGTTTCATGGTGAAGAAGACTCAAGACTTAATTTGAATTTTTGCTCCCACCTCCCATTGTTCCCAGGCCTTATTGGTCATAGTTGAAGGAGGCCACTCCATTCTTTCAGACTCCAAAGTACCTTGGTTTGGGAGACACCTATGGCACAATAACCGGGACTTTGACCTACTCTAAATAATTCTTGACTCCTGTATTCTTCTCTCACATGCCTACTCCTTGTTTTTCCTCGTAAATGTGTATTTTTATGGTAAAATATACATAACTCACAATTTACTATTTTAACCATTTTAAAGGTACCATTCAGTGGCATTAAGTACGTTCACAATGTTGTGAATCTATCACCACTATCCATTTCTAGATTTATTCATCATTTCAAACATAAACTCTGTATTCATTCAACAAGAGATGATTAATATCCAAGTGAAGAGGAAAATGCAAATCAAACCCACAGTGAGTTGCTACTTCATACTTATTAATAGTATGGCTACATAAAAACAAAACAAAATGAAAAAGAGAATAATAAGTACTGGCTATGACGTCAAAGAATCAGAACCCTGGTGTGTTACTAGTTAGAATATAAAATAGTGCATCCACTGTGAAATACAGTTTAGCAGTCCCTTGAAAAGTTGAAGACAATTACCATATGATCCAGTAATTCCACTGTACCCATATACTCAAAAGTATTGAAAGTAAGTTCACGCTCACCACCATCACGGACCTGTTGTTTCTCTAATAGATTTTTCAGAACCACCAACCAAGTTCCATTCATGGCTGCTGCCTGCCCTGAGCCTCAGACACCCAGGCACCTGGAGCTCATCTCATTCTTTTTGGAGGTAAATGAGGAGGTAAACCCATTTTATTCTGCTCAGTCACTGATAGAAAGCCGTCTTTGATCCTAGAGTTAACAGCCCTCCAATTTCCCCTCAGAACTAAGTGACTTCTGGGGGAGATATTCAGTTCTAAAACTGGCAAAATTTTGGGCCAATCAGGATTAATTGGTCACCATATTTTGGTCCCCGAAAAGAATACAGCTCTTAAGTTTAAAATTTGTTGACATTATTTATCATTCCGTTCTCAATCACACCATTCATTTGGCTAGGGAACAGTCCTTTGTCAGAAATGTATCTTGAGGAGAGACGATAAGTTTAAAAAGTCATCCACACATGATACCTGACTCTGTCATGGACTTCTCACCTCTGAGCCTTTGACCTTGTTCTTTTCATTTGCAGAAAAGTGAACTTTAGTTTCAGGGGTACATATGCTTTTTTGTTACATGGGTATTATATATATCATGGTGGGAGTTGGGTTTCTAGTGTACCCATCACCCAAGTATTAGACATTGTGCCCAATAGGTCATTTTTCTACTCTCACTCCCATCCCTCCCTCCCCATTTTTGGAGTCCCCAGAGTATTTTCTCTTTATCTTTGATAAAGGTGACAAAAATAAACAATAGAGAAAAAACACCCTATTCAATAGATGGTGCTGGGAAAACTGGCCAGCCATATGCAGAAGAATGAATCTGGACCCATGTCTCTTACCATATGCAATAATTAACTCAAGATGGATTAAAGACCTAAAAATAAGACCTGAAACTATAACATTCCTAGACAAAAACCAAGGAGAAACTCTTCTGGACGTTGGTCTAGACCTTGTACTTGAGTCTGACTCAGCTCTTACAGGAAGTTACCAAGTACAGCCATTGTTATGCGCGTCTGTGTGAAGAGACCACCAAACAGGCATTGTGTGAGCAACATGGCTGTTTATTTCACCTGGGTGCAGGCAAGCTGAGTCTGAAAAGAGAGTCAGCCAAGGGAGATAAGGGTGGGGCCATTTTATAGGATTTGGGTAGGTAAAGGAAAATTACAGTCAAAGGGGGGTTGTTCTCTGGCGGGCAGGAGTGGGGGTTACAAGGTGCTTAGTGGGGGAGCTTTTTGAGCCAGGATGAGCCAGGAAAAGGAATTTCACAAGATAATATCGCTTAAGACAAGGACCAGCCATTTTCACTTCTTTTGTGGTGGAATGTCATCGGTTAAGGCGAGGCAGGGCATTTGCACTTCTTTTGTGATTCTTCAGTTACTTCAGGCCATCTGGGCATATATGTGCAAGTCACAGGGGATGTGATGGCTTGGCTCGGGCTCAGAGGCCTGATAGCCATCCTGGTACATTGCCGTGCAAAACCATAAGGCTCTCTGCTTAACAAGGGAACAACATGTAGTTAGGCAGATTCAATGTTGCTTCAGAGCCATAATGACTGAACTGAAGTCTTAGCCCTGCTTTACTTTCAACCAGTGTTTATTTAATTTATCCTTTAGGTAATGAAATGACCACCAAAGTTCTATATTTTATTCATCATATAGCATTATTCAAAGTAGAAATTGAGAGAGTGCTGGGTAAAGGCCCTTGTAGGACACTAGCATACCAGGAAAACACAAAACTTTTTCTCTAATCCTGGTTTATCTCTTTGGCCAGAACTCAGTCTTTTCCAGCAGCTTACTAGCAGAGAGGACCAAGATGACATGACTGATTTTAACCACTGTTTCTCAATCTACACCTTATTACTCCCCAAGAAGCCTTTGTAGATATTTTTTCCAATTACGTCCACTATGAAATGTTCATGTCATTGTTCCTCATATACTTGTTTTTGTACTATATATATATCTGTGTTTTATAAATGAAAATTGTAGGATTGTTTTTCTTCCCAAGAATCTATTACCATCTCCTTAGGTTTGATCTCACCCTGTTATGACCTCATAGTTCAGATCAATCATGATTCATGCTCTGCACCTGGGTACTTTGTGAAATGAGTAAGTTAACAAAATAGCGAGGAAGAAGAGGCCCTTGGCTTACATCTAGCAGTGTTCGCCATAGGCCACCTTTGGGATCACTATTTAAATTCAGTATTTATTCACTAGTCACTAATAAACATTACTATTTATACCAAGTTTTAAATAGAAGGTGGAGATATAGTGGAAAACTAAGCAATTTAAGGCATTGTATTCTACTGAACAGTTTGATAGGACATATTCTAAAATGTTTCAGAACCAAAATGTGGTCATATTATGTATAATGGTTTGGGTGATATAAGATTTCTCTCCTACTTTCTTTGTATATATTATACATCAAGTAGTAGGACAGAAAGTGAGTTTGAAGGCAGACCTTTGTTAAAACAGAATTACAAAAATCTAACTCCTAGTGAAGTTTGAGCATTGGAGACACTGTACATCATCATCATCATCATCATCATCATTATGGCAAATCATTAAATCTTGTACAGACCTAAAGAGTCACTATTATCATTTGAGTTTTGAGAGTTCATAATCCTCCTTGCACCTTATTCAGTTAGTTGTTTGATAATTTTAGAGAATCTATAAATCAAAAAGTACTGGTCTCATTACTGAATAAAAGTTGCTGTGAACACCAGATATAGGAACATGTGACTGATAAGAATAGTTTTTAGTTCAGCATTTGTTTTTGACCTTTAACTCTATAAAACTTCAATAATGTTATTTGTTTGTCTCGTGCAACTTCTTAGAAATGTGTGACATTTTAGAATTAAGAATCACTAAAAATACTTTTCCTAAATGCTCATCTGTATAATCATTTTTACATAATAAAAAGTAAAATATTGAATTACTATTTGCCTTACAGAATTTTATAATATATGGTCTATTTTGCTTATGCTGTGTTAAAATGAACTCAGTCATCGTAAAGGTCAATTCATCTATCAACAACCATTACCAAACCTACCATTTACAAGGTTTGCACATTGAAAGACAGCATGGCTCAGGATTACTTGCTAACTGTGTTGCAGGGACAGTTTGTGAATCAAATTAAGGAAAAGGGGAGACGTCAGTGTGGGCTATGGATTCTTAAAAGAGGCTGAGATGGAAAGTCAAAATTCAGGCCATGTCTTCCTGGAATAAATCATCTGAAATGAAAAAGAAACACTTTTTAGACACGGGGAAAAAGAAAACCAAAAACAAAAACAAAGACTGCGATTTCTGTGTGTGTTTGGGATGGGAGATTTGTGAGGGCATATCCGCCTGGAGACCGTTCAGAAAGGAATGATTTTCACACGGCACTTCTGTTCTGCCACTAAAGTGCTACTAAACACAGAGAGGTTAAAAGTCCTGCCCAAACGGGTTTTCCCTCTGTCTTCATGGAGGCAAGAATGGATTGGAGTAAGCCAGTGAGCAGTGACCTGGTACTAAGTGCCCAGCCCAATTCATTTACCGCCTGCACCTCACCTGGTTCTGCTTCAAGAAAGCCTGAACATGCCCACAGGCAAGCCTTGTCTGGTAGGGGATCAAACCCTTCTTCCAAACCTACTGCACCTCTTCACGTGTTCTTTTCTCCCTATCAAGTAAAGTAGGCTTGAGGTCCTTTGAACCTTCAAATGCATATGAATATTAAGGACAATTACATTCCTGCATTACTCATGCTTCTGCCACTTACCCACTGAACAGTACCAGTGTGTGAAATGCTCAGGGTCTGTCTGAAACTCCTATTTTCCCCTCTCTGCCTAAAGGACTAGAATGTTCAGTTGTATATTTTAAGAGATTTGCTTTATCTTGAATCTGCAGACGTTCATCACCATATGCAGCAGCTTGAAAAATAATTATATTCAAAAGACATGGAGCATACCACATCACACTGCCAAGCAGAGATTAGAAGGGAAACTTACAGGTTTTTTGGAATATCTGGATTTTGAGACACTGAAGGCCACATATCAGACATTTCCCTACACTATTTACATTACATATATGTGTATGCGAGTGTATATATATAACTTAATTTAAATTATATTATAATTATAGTTTAATCTATAATTAAACTATATATAACTTAATTTAAATTTAATATTAAAAATAAAGTAAAAAATATAAAAATGGCTTACACACATGCTAAATACCTGTTCTGTTCACTTTTATAAATATTTCCTCCTTCAACTTAACTCTGCACCCCTTGCCATACTGCACAACTCACCTTCCTGGTTGAGAACTGTCCGAAATCTCTGCTCCATGCATGAGGGATTGGGAAGAGGCTATGATTTTTCTCCCATGCTTCCACTACCCAGTGCTGCTGTAGGTTTGTTGTCCTCCTTCTAAGTAATGTCCTGGTAAAATATTCTGAGCAATATTGAAATTAAGTTAAAATCACTGAAGACTTGCATTTTTTTTTTTTTTTTTTGCAGTCTGAGATAGCCATATGATAATATCTTACTGCTGACTAGATATCAAAATGAAAAAAAAATCATTAAAATCTGACTGTTAAAAAAGATTGAGTATTCATCACGACCAATAACCTTCATTTTATCTATGAGAAATCTGAGGTATGGAGCACTGTATGATTAGGTCTACAAGGACCCGATAATCAGTCGTGATTAGAGCACCATACACACTTAGTTGTTTTTCTCTAACTAATATCTATGGTTTCTACATAAGCTAGACATATTTAATCAGTGAGAAAGACATTATATTTATTTTAAAAGAACGAACTAGAGAGAAAGAGAGTGGGACAAAGTGAGAGAGCGAAACAATTATTTGTTGAAGGATGTGATTTTTTGTTGTTGTTGTTTTGTTTTACATTACTGGCAGTAAAACTCAGAAGAGAAACTCAGGGAAGAAAGGCATGTATCTCAGATTTCCTCTGAAAAATTAGCCATAGCATGAAAATAGAAATGGTTAAACAGTTATTGAGCATTGGATGAATGATGAGTAATGTATATGTTAGTATTCATTTCATTTTGTTAACATGTTGTTACTATTTAACACATTTAAAATGCATTGTATAGCTGTAAACATATTGGAAGGAATTACGCTAAGTTATTTTTTCAACATCACATAATTACCCAATAGCAGGTCTCTTTGACTCTGAAGTTCTTGTTCTTCCAACTACACTCTGCTATCTCTAAAAGGAATTTCAAATCTTGGATGAATTCCTCATTGCAACCTTCAATTTCACTTTGTAAAGGTTACTATTGTTGTTGTTATTGTTGCTACTGTTTTACAAATACTGTTGTACCTAAAAGTTCTGTGCATTTGTCATTATGTAACTTTTAAGATATTGCATGTGACATTGGAATTTTATTGGTGTCTGGAAGAAAGGGATTAGGAGCAGGTTCTGTGGCCTTGCCTGTTGCCTCATACCTCAGAATTTGTTCCTTGATCTGATCTTTTGGCAAAGGTAGCTCACAAAGCTATGAAGATTTTTCTTATTCTAGGGCTAAGATGAAACGGAATACAACCAAGACCTCGCACCTCACTGCTGAGTCTGTTTACTTAGGAATGAATAACTAAGATGCAGCTGCACGTGGAAATGGGAACCCATCACTCACCTTAAGGGCAGTGTGACTAGCAGGCATGAAAGCTGAAGGCTCTCAGAGCCCATGGCTCCTCCAAGCCCACACTCACCTCTGCGTCATCACTGGCAACCACACTGTCCCAAACACAGGGTGACGGGGATATCAGAAACAGCACTCGGAGTCACAGATGTCTGTTATGCAGTTGCTGAGTGTACTGCTCTAGTTAGTGCCTCAGATTCTTTTATAAAGCTTGATGAACTTAAGGCTGCCCAGACCTATGGTGTCTCAGGGGTTTGGTTGTTAACTGGAACCCAAGACCACTGAAATGGTTGAACAGAATGTCTGTTGCAGTGACATATTTGGTGTTCACCTTGAAACAGTGCATATACAGTTTGCAAAACACATCATGCCACTCAAGGAATGCACATTTTGGTCAGTTTGGAGGTGTGCTAGCCCTTCTCCCGGAGGTGTTCATTAAGATAGGACCAGGCCCTGTCACTGTTCTGTCCTCAGCATTTCTTCCCAACTTTTCCTCCACTTTGATTATTGCCAAACTTTCAGATTATTAAAAGTATATTTGGGTGCCTCTCACTTCCTCGACTGTTTTATTTTCAATAACGTTTTTTGTCCTTTTCCTTCACTACCTAGTCATATCCCAAATCTTGCCATTACTCTAGAAACTACACCAATGCTGAAGTCTTCATTTCAAACAAGTTACAACCCATTCCAATGTACCTGTTGAGGCGCACAGATGAATATGTCTTTGACTTCATGAAGACTCGTTTGGTGTCCTACTTCTCTTTCTACCTATCTTTAAATAAATGTAATAATAAACAAAATACTATTTTTCATCTGACTTCTTTTGCTCAATATTATGTTTATGAGGTTCATTCATATTGTCGCAAATAATTACTATTTATTCATGCTCATATTTCTATAATATCCCATTTTAAAATTATTTAATAATCCTCTTCTTATTGGGAATTTGACCTATTTCCAGATTTCAGTTATTACAAAAAGTGCTGCTATGTCCATTCTTCCACATGCATTTTAGTAAACCCCATATATATGTATATACAACTCTGTTTGGTTTATTCATAGGAGGGGAATGATAGGGTCACAGGATTTGCATATGTTCAGCTTTTGTAGGTAAAGCTTTTGTCTTTTGAAGGCCCATTTGCATAGCTTGAAGATGTTTCTAGCACCTCCACACTTTTGCTTGATCAGTGACTAAGTCATCATGGAGGTTGCAATCATATCTAATAAGTAAAATGTCCATAATACAAACAAGGAATGCCATTTGGAGGTGGTGTTGTTTGAATATTCACTTACAAAATAGATAGGCTTTTTATGTAACATCCATGGAATTTCTCCTTATGTACATTTCTTTTAATAAACATCTTCTCATTTGGTTGAAGTGTAAAAGTACATTTACTAGAAGAGTAAAATACTCCAATAATTAAAGAAGATAGTGAAAGCTATTAATTTACCTTCAAAATGATCATTAAGATCTTCAAACACTTGCATAGGAAAACAGATTAGAGTCAATACAAATATTGAGAGTGTGTGAAATTACACAAAGGAGGAGGCTGCCAAATTGGATTCACAAGATTTGAAGATCTCACCCAATACCAAGCTGGGCTAATAATTTCCAGGATAGAAGCAAACACAGGCACAGAAGAAGCAAGAGAAATCTAGCTGGCATAGCAACCCAGGTCCTTTCCTGTTGCCCTAGGATTAATTCTCAGTGATTCAAATAAAGAGATTATTTGAAAAAGTAGTGTTGGCAGCCACATTACTAATACAAAATGAATCTGTCTTAGTTATAAAATTTCACCATTGTATACTTAGGTATTCACAGAACTTACATGGCATTTTTATTAGGGAATCGTTCTCCATAAAACCATAGATTGCAGGTTAGTTTATTATAATCAATCCTAGACACTCAAGGACATACCTTTGAAAACATTCCATAAGTAAGAATTCTCTTACTAACAAATACTATGTGTATACTTAACAAAGAGAGTGTTAACATGTTTACATGAAGATATATCCTAACACCGTTCTTCTTTCTTTCCTGGCTATGTTACATCTGGCAAAGCAAGAAAATGAACAGTAGTTCAGCTGCTAAGCCTTTTCTTCTCATGATATTAGCTAGTGAAGTTATGGAAGAATACTAAATATTTAAGCAAAAAAGTGTATAAAACATAAGCAACACAAGGCAGAAAGGTAGCAATTAAATTAATCATAATTGTAATGTTGTTAAAATGGTTTTGTATTTTAGCATAAAAGACATTACATGAGATAATATTTTGAAACTGTGTCTAAATTTTAGTTATTCAGTTCTACTTAAGCAATATATTTTTAAATAAAAAGTCCTATTCTTAACAAAATGAGAATAATTTTCACTTTACTATTTTAAGAATTTACAAAGGAAAGAACTTCAAATCTATTAATAAAGGCCACTATAAATTATTTATTATTCAAACACAGTAATGAATTCATTGTATGAATGAGAGAAGGAAATGTTAGAGAATATTAATAATGGAATTTTTTTCTTGCAAGCTTCAAAAACACGACTTTTGACATTACTTTAAACTATTAATCTTTATAGTTTTGAGTCAATAGAAACTTATCAAAATGCATTATACACTTTCACTTTTTTAGTTATTAAAAACAAAGGATTTTTGAAAATGGACTAAACTATGGATCTAAGCAAAAAGTTTTCTCCTGAATAAGTAATAGAAAAACATGGTCAGAAATTGTGCTATGATGTTCACACCCATCCACACAGACACACAGACACACACACACTAAAATGTTTAGTGATTTTTAAAAATAGATCGTCAAAAAACATTGAGAACAAAATGGCTTAATGTTGAAACTAATAATGTGTCTTCTTTTAGCATACTACAATTGATCAAGTATTTATAGAATTAAATAATAAAGGGTCAACCAATTTTTATTATTTTTACTAATTGAATATTAACTGCATCATTCACGGTGTTAGGTACTGTTGTATCCCTGGGGATTAAGATGAATAAAACAAAACAAAAGCAAAAACAGACAGACATCCCTGCCTATGAAGCTTTTATTCTAGAAGACAGACTCAGATAGTATGCATAATTAAATGAATGAACTGTATGTTAAAAAAAAAAAAAAAAAAAACGCTAATAAAAGCAGGTTTCTCTTTGGGAAATCAAGGGAGGAAAAAGACTTTTTAATTTGAAACAGGGTGGTCAGAGTAGGAACCCAATAACTGTTGCATTTAAGTTACCTATATGAATATGTAGAAGAGGTGTTTTACTGGCAGAAGGTATAGTATTTGGTAAGCCTCTGAGGTAAGACTTTGCCTGCCTTGTTAAATCAACAGTGAATAAAACTAGAGCTAGATACATTGAGTTATAGGGAGAGAAGAGAGAAGAGTCAGAAAGCTCGCAAGGAAAGACCTCTAAAAATTATACTTTCTCATACAGAATGTAGCCCATTTACTGAAAATTTCAGAAAATGAAAACAACTTGAAATGGCTAAGTATCTCTGAAAACTCAACGTATCCATAAAATAATGAGAACCTTAGAAAAATTGTCAAAGTCATCTTTATCAGAGCTCCAGAAATTAACCAAAGGCTTGCAATGTTCAGAAGAGCATTTATTCAAGTAAAAGTTTCAAATGTGGATAAGAACATGGAGCTTTGAAGCATTTCAACTTGCCCTATTCCCTAGTTCCACAGTAGCCTTAAAAAACAGCCTAGGGAACGTAGTATCCATGAATATGATCAGTTTTTCAGCCACTGAGCAAGGCAGGAAAGGCTTAGAGTTCTCAAAAGCCCCCTCCCCAGAAAATTGTAATGTGTCTGACCTTTCTGGCAGTTCCCTAGAAATTTCTCATTGGAGGCCTTGACTTTATTTGACATGATTCGGAATTCACTCACTCAAGCAGCTTTTCACCTGGGTGTTTACAGGAAAAAAAAAAAAAAACAGCAGCAATTGTTTTACATTGCAGGTATCTGAAGCGGCAATAACAGTTAAGGCTAGCCAAGAGCTGGCCAAAACATTTAAATGGAAAATCAGATGTCCAGAGAAGTCTTTGAAAAGCTCAGATATTTTCCTGAGAATCTAGATCACACTCATGTGCAGGGCTGTATGTATGTCCAATAAACACCTGAGAAAGCCTAATCTCTCACCACTGGCTGACCTTGAGGATCTGTGCAGGAAAGTAGAAACGGCTAAGGCATGGTTATAAACTGCTGGCTGCAGTATTAAAAGGGTGCCTCTTCTAACTTCAGTTTCTGTACCGTGATTCAATTCTGACACCAACTACCCAGAATTAACATCAAACTCTGCAGTTTTAAGAGTACAGTCCCCAACAACGCTGACCCCACTTCAGACACCAATAGCAAATGGGGTTCACAGAACACCTACACTTCTGGCCAACTGACTACAAGTCCAGAGAGCCCCCTTGACTCTCTCTACACTTTGACAATTTACTGGAACAATACACAGAAATCAAGAAAGTATATATGTATGAACATAGTTTTATTATAAAGGATGCAAATCAGGAATTGCCAAATGAAGAGACATATGGGGTGTAATCTGGGAGAATTCCAAATAGAGAGCTTCCATGACCTCTCCTCATAAAATCAGGGTGCATCCCCTTTGCAGCGCTCATCAGAAAGCCCCACCACGCTCTTATGTCCAGACATTTTATTGGGCATGTCTATGGTCAATCAGTTTAGACTCAACATCCAGCCCTCTGTTCACTCACTGAAAATCAGATTTGCTCAAATTCCCAGCCTTCTAATCATATGTGTGGTCTTTCCGTTTACCAGCCCCCATCCTGAATTGTCTTGTTAGCATAGTCAGTATATTCAGGTGTGATCCAAGGGACTTATGAATAACAAAGACATTCCTTTCATTTATGAGCCGGGAACAATATTCTTTCATTTATGAGCCTGGAACAGATATCGGAATTCTTTTTCATTATACAACACAGTTCATTACACACATTGTGTCCCTCTGTAGAGGTAAGAGATTAATTGGTTCAAGCCATTTAAGAAATATCTGTCCAATCATTAGCTGACCACCAAGCTAATCATGAGGACAGTTCATTGGGCACAAAATAAATAATAAATACTTTAGAGCAGTCATTATTGTTAATGTTGTTTGTTTGTTTAGGTACTTTTAAACAAAGAGCATTAACATTAATTACCAAAACAATAGTAAGTCCTAGGTTGGGGGAAATGTGAGTTCCAGATATACTTTATAATATTTAAAATATTAGGTTTTCAACATTTCAACAATAACAAATTAAAATGAAATAAGAAAGTTTCACCCCACACACACACACCAAACCATTAATAGCAATTCTGGTGAGTGTGTGTGTGTGGGGGACATATATTGGACAAAACTTTAAATCAGGAATTTAAAATATGTTCAGATAGCTAAAATAAATCATGTTAAAGAATTAAGGAAAATTAAGAGAATAATGTATTGCCAAAAAAGGAATGAATTTAGAAATGTAGAAGCAATGTTGAAGAGCCGAATATAAACATTAGAGTTGAAAACAAACAAAATAATAGAAATAAAATATTCACTAGAAGGACTCAAGGGCAGATTTGAGCTAGCAGATTTGGTTAGGTTAGGATTAGGTCAAAGGAATCACTCAGTCTGAGGAAAGTAAAGAAAAAGGAATGAGGAAAAAATAACAGAGCATTAGGGACCTGAGGGACAGCATGAAGGCTACCAACATGTGCACAATTGGTACTTCCAGGAGAAAATAGAGGGAAAAGAGCTGAAATACAATTTGATAAAATAATGGCTAAAAACTCTCAAGTTTGACTAAAAAAAATTTAAAAAAACATTTGTCAGCACTTAAAAGAAGCTGAGTGAACTCCATTAGATTAACTTGAAGAGATGCATACCTGGCCACATCATAATCAAAATTTCAAAAGCCAAAACAAGTAGAAATACTTAAAAATGGGAAGATAGAAGTAATTTATCACATAAAGGGATTCTCAAAGAGAATGAGTCAATTTTTCATCAGAAACTATGGAGGCAAAAATGTAGTAGGATGATATATTCAATGTGCTTGAAGAAAAACAGTGTCAGTCAATAATTCTATATCCAGCAAAACTATACTTAGAAAACAGAGAAGAAAGTAAGAATTTATAGACTAATAAAAATTGAATTTGTCACCAGCACATCTTTCATACAAAAAATACTAAAGTCCTTCAGACTGAAATAAAAGGCTATTAGACAAAGTCTTGAATTCACATGAAGAAATAAGGAACACAAGGAAAAGTAAATAATTGTGTAAATATGGAATACAGAATAAATTTTTTTGTTTGTGACTTCTGTTTCTTTTATCTTCTACCCACTTCAAAAAATGACTACATGAAGCAATAATTATACAACTTTGTGAAAGGCTTATAATGTATAAATCTGTGATGGTGTTATAATAAAAACCAGAGGAGGAAAATAGAAAAGGAACCATATAGGAGTAAAGTTTTGTAGACTATTGAAATTAACTAGGTATAAATTCAAAGTTTATCATTATATGTATAGATGTTAATTTTACTCCTTACTGCCTTACCACTACAAATGTAACTTTAGATTAAAAAGATACAAATAGCTTAAAAGTAAAAGGACAACAAGAACATATCATGTGAATAGTCACTAAGAGAGAGCTTGAATATCTACATTATCAGACAGTTTTCAGACACAAAAAGGATATTTTATATGAATAAAAGGACAAATTCATCAAGAAGTCATAATAATTATGGATACATATTTAGCTATTAAAAACAAAAAACAAAATATATGAAGGAAAACTGACAAAATTTAAGAAAGAAGTAGACAACAATAATAGTTACAGACTTCAATACTTCACTTTCAGTAATGGATAGAACAAGACTGATGAGCAAAAGAGAAATAGAAGACTTGAAATACACTGTCTACCAACCAGACCTAACACACGTCTATAGAATGTTGCACCAAACAACAGCAGAATGAAAATTATTCTCAAGTACACATGAAACATTCTCTCAGACAGACCATGTATTAGGTTATAAAATAAATAATAATAAATTTAAAATAAATTAAAATATATAAAGAGTGTTGTTGAAATACAATGAAATGAAAATACAAATTTAAAAGAAAAATATGATATGCTAAAATATGGAGTACAGTAAAAAAATCAACGGTTAAAAGGTAATCAATAGCTTTAAAAATAGAAACAAAATCAATACCCTCATTGATCATGAAGACACTGGGGAAAAAAAGAATAGGTTAACCATAAATCAAGCATAAAAGAGTTAATAATAAAGATTAAGGAAAAATAAAATAGAGAATAGAAAAACAGAAAAATAATGGAGCTAAAGTTATTCTCGAAAAGGTTAATCAAATTGGCAAATCTTTAGCTAGACTGACCTTGAAAAAATGGAGAAGTTTAACAAAAGCAAAAAAAAAAAGAAAGAAAAAAATGAGGTTAAAAAATGATCAAGAAGATGAAAAGGAAAAAGAAAAAAGTCATTGAGATTAGGAAGGAAGAAGTAAACACAGCTGTATTTCAGATGGCATGATTTTGTATATAAAAAAAAATCCTGCCGGGCGCGGTGGCTCAAGCCTGTAATCCCAGCACTTTGGGAGGCCGAGATGGGCGGATCACGAGGTCAGGAGATCGAGACCATCCTGGCTAACACGGTGAAACCCCGTCTCTACTAAAAAATACAAAAAATTAGCCGGGCGAGGTGGCGGGCGCCTGTAGTCCCAGCTACTCGGAAGGCTGAGGCAGGAGAATGGCGTACACCCGGGAGGCAGAGCTTGCAGTGAGCCGAGATCCGGCCACTGCACTCCAGCCTGGGCGACAGAGCGAGACTCCGTCTCAAAAAAAAAAAAAAAAAATCCTACGGAATTCACTAAAAATGTTTAAATTGAAGTAGCTCAGCAAGGTTTCAGAATTAAAGATTAATATACAAAACCCAGTTGCTTTCCTTTACACTAGCATTAAAAAGATGAGTATTAAATTAAGGCAGTAATTTAAAATACCCTGAAAATATTTAGCAATATATGTGACAAAAGAATTGCCCTACTTTTGCATTGAAACATACAAAATATCATTTAAAAATATTTAAAAATGCTTGCATAAATTGAAAGCCATTCCAGGGTTATGAATTGGACGATGGTATTGTTTGAATGGCAATGCTCCCCAAACCAATCTATAGTAACCACAAGTTCATAAATAAAAATATTGGTGTACTCAACAATCTTAAATTTGCTTTTGAAAATATTCAGCAAGCACCTCCAAGAAGTGAGCACAGTTCAGTTTGTGTGATTGATCTGACGAAATTCCATCAATTTCATCAACCAAACCTTCAAATCTGAAAGCTGTTGAAGAGGAGATAAATTTTTACTTTATAGAATTACAGAAAGAGTGGATGAGAAGCTTAATAACGTGGTGGCAACATCATCAGCAGCAGTAATGCATACATGCTGAAGTAGCCAGAAAGTATCTTTCTCTTCCAAGAACTTCAGTTGAAAGTAAAAGTCAATTTATTATCATAGCAGCAATCGAACAGTTGGCAGTATGAATAAATTATTGTTCCTATTGCAAAAAGAAACTAAGAAACACAACTAACAATTTGGTAATACTAGTATAATAATAAGCACTAATTTTGGATAAAATTTCTGTTTTATTCTCATAAGCAGAATTTCATTTTTGATTATGTTCTTTGTTGTCAGTTCCGACTTCAAATAAATACCGATTGTCAATATCTTGTCACATAACATTTGGACAAAATATGTATATTTGGTGCCTCTCTACCCTGGATTGTAAGCTTTTTATGCTTATCCTTCATCTGCTTCCTCCAGAGATATATTGTCTAAGCTGTGAACTCATTCATTTATGTAGAGTGTGAAATATATCTTCCTGAAAAGGATGATATTAAAATGTGCTAACTTCTCCCTTGATTTATGTTTCCTTCATTGTGAATAGAAATTTGAAGAAGATGATCTCTTAGAATCCCTATTTTTTTGAGAAAGAATTTCCAAGATCAAGGAATATTGATATAAATTACACTTAGTGATTTTTGTATTATTGAGTAAATTTACTCATATATGTATCCATAGGTTGGTAAAGTAAATTACAGAATATAATAAAAAGACAATCTGTGGTTAGCATACAGGATCACAATGAATCTATTTTTAACAAGATGTCCCACATATATTCACCTTTTGCAGAGCTCAAAACCCAATATCATACCCTATTCTGGTTTAGAATTAACCTATTCAAGTGGCATGATGGTGAATATTTACCTTCACTGCTTTTTTCATAAACTGCAAACTTTCACATTTACTTGTAGCTATTTAAACATAAACACACCTACATTGAATCTTACATTTTATGTTACTTTCAATTAGTCCATTGTACTTATGACAGTTGCTTTAGGTAAAATTAATAGCAGTAGCTCACTTCTGAAATCTAATATAATGTTTCTCACCCTCTGACTGAATAATTTTATTAATTAATACATTGCTCGCTGCTTCTAAGATGGAAACTTACAATATATTATCAAAGCCCTTCAGAGACATATATCTGAGACATGGGTTTCACATCACACTCATTTCAAGCAATGACTACAAAATCTATGTTACTTTCCCTATTTCTCATGTGATGAATGATACAAGGATCAAAATTTATTTATGAAAGTTTGGTGAATTTCTGGGATGATTAACTCATCTTTGATGTGGTTTGGGTGTGTGTCCCCGCCTGAATCCCATGTTAAATTGTAATCCCCGGTGTTGGGGGAGGGACCTGGTGGGAGGTGACTGGATCATGGGGGCAGATTTCTCCCTTGCTGTTCTCCTGATAGTGAGTGAGTTCTCAGGCGATCTAGTTGTTTAAAAGCACGTGGCTCTTCCCCTTTTCCCTCTCCCTCCTGCTCCAGCCATGTAAGATGTGCCTGCTTCCCTTTGCCAGCGGCTATGATTGTAAGTCTCCTGAGGCCTCCCCAGTCATGCTTCCTGTATAGCCTGTGGAAGGAACTATGAGCCAATTAAACCTCTTTTCTTTATAAATTACCCAGTCTCCGTTATTTCTTTATAGCAGTCTGAGAATGAATACAGTCTTCACCCTCAGGATTTAAAAGCAATAGAGGGAAGCAGTGCATCCAGGATGGACTACTATTCTGAAAAATTTAATTCTCACCAAAAAGAAAACCCTCAGTGAGAAATTGCAGTTTCTACTTTCACGGTTTAAGTTTACTCATGATACTCTAGATCTCCTTGATAATCTGTTATCAAAAAACAAAACAAAATGGAAATTGTTCCGTATTTAAAAATGTGAGATTTGATCCTATTTATGTCAGTTTCCTTCTACTGTCCTTTCCATCTGAGTAAAATCTAATATTTATTTTAACATAGTTTTTTTAAGCACAACACCACCAAAATTTGACATTGCGTCTAAATTTCAGAAATGCGTAAATGTGAAAAAAAAAATCTCTTGTAGTTGGTATATTATAAAACATATTAAGTGAAAAAATTAATAATAGTATATTGCATTATGACCATAAAATGAGCATTTATGTTAATTATTAAATTAACATAACTTTAACAATATGTATGAGTAAACAATAATTATTATATTTTAAATTTTGTTGATTTCATAAATTGGTGAAATAATAAAACCTGGAAAAGTGTCTCACCATATTTTTGTTGTAATTAAGAGGTAGGATCCTGGTGATTTTCTAGTAATCACTGTAATAGTGAGACTAATGTTTCTAGTCACTATTTCCTAAAGTTTTTTTTTTTTCTTTTTTTCCCTAATACCACATATCTTTAGAAATTATACCATGAAAAATTTGTAAGCATCATGTTCCTGAAACAATGTTTCTGGATAGATTTTCCCTTCCCTTCCCATTTACAGTAACTGGTCCCTCCTCCTCCCTATGGCATTCACAGAATCAGCCATTCCTATAATTGCCACAGCAACCTTGGCCATCGCCACAACTGATCAGTTCACTGTAGGAGCCTCTGGTTCCTATTGTTCCAGTTCCAGTTCCTTACCTGAATCTGCCAGATGTCTGCCATAGCAGCTGAACCATTTTACAATTTCACCAGCAAATATGAAGCATGAAGTTTCCAATTTCTTCACATACTCACCAACGTGTGATATTCCAGTTTTTAAAAATATAGCCATTCTAGTAGGTGTGAATTGATGTCTCTGTGTGGTTTTGATTTTTATTTTCATCATGAGTAGTAATGTTGAGAATCCTTCTGTGTGCTTGTTGGCTGCTTATAGATCTTCTTTGGATACATGCATTAGAATTTTTAAAAGCAGCGCAGACACCTGGTACTAGTGCTGCATTAATCTAGGCTGGGAAAGGCTATATGATAAACACAATCCCAAAAGTACAAACTTTGACACCTAAAATATTTTAAGAAGGTAAAACTCTCACTTGCATTTCTTGGGACGTGAATTTTGTATATGTCAATCAGGCTTCATTGTGGGAAAATGTAAAGAAATTGTCCCAATAATAGTATAATACTGCATAATAGTTCTTTTTGGCTGCTTTTTGCAAGGTACAACACACACACACACACACACACACAAATGTGAGCTCTGCAAATAGCAGTCAATATGCAAGCAGAAATAATAAAAGATTCTAGAAAAAGTGTAACAATCTAACTGTTTCAAATATGAGGAAGACCAATAACTATAGTTCTCCAAATAAACAGATCTTTCTGAAAAAGCTTCTATGAAACACAGGCTCAAGTGATTTAGGTTAAACATGAGACTGAGGGTATGTGTACTGTAATGACTGTTACTGCAAATTTGGGCATTGCTTTCTACTTATTATTCCTGGTTATGCAAATCTGAAGATTGCCCATTAACTTAGAAGAAACAGCTGTGGGTAAGGAGTATAGGTAAGAGAAAGTAACAAAAAACATCTTTGAGAATTAGAAGTTGAAAGAAACTACAGTTACGAATTAGCCACAGGCAGAGACATAAAAAAGCCCACTGGGTGTTTTTTGTTTGTTTGTTTGTTTGTTTGTTTTTGTTGTTGTTGTTTCACAAGTTGAATGTCCAAAGAAAGAAACTGTGAGCCTTATATAAAAAAAATCCTAGACTTTCTGAGCCTAGGAATAACCCTTGGGTCTATAATTTATGATCAGAAGTGACTTGTGAAAGTTTTGAAGCCCTCGAAGAGGGTATATGCATTTATGCTTTTTTCAGATATGGACAAGGAGGATAGTAAAAAAAAAATGACGGCCCAAAAGTGGAACAGATTTTACTACAGAGAATAAAAGATAAGGATGATATTCAAAAAGGGAGAAACACTGTATAATGAACCATCATCTTTTGCCCAATGGGTAGGTGGCTCTCAAAGAGTTTTCCCAGGGGAATTTCCTGTTTCCCCTATATTGTTTATTGTGTGTTGGGGGGTAAGGTAAGAGAATTAAGGAAACATACCTTTTTGTTATCTAGTTTTCTGGACTAAGGGTAGCCATATTTGGCTTGATGGAGTTACCTTCATATCACCCCAAGTTACTAAACTGTGAGCAGAATACAAAGATCGGGTTGAATTTTGTGATGTCTTCCACTGGGGAGTTCTTTGGTGGTTTAAATAAATGTCCACAAATTCACTGATACTCTTCCCTTCAAAAGGTGGAGTTTGATTGTCTTCCTCTTGAGTGTTGGTGAGATGCAGTCATTTGCCCCTATGGAATAGAATTTGATGAAAATAGCCTTCGTCATTTCCCAGATAAGGTCATAAAAGGAGTTGTCTTCCTACTTGCTCTCCTAGATTATTTCCTCTAGAGAGGACGACAACTGCCATGTCATGAGAACACACACAGCCCTATAAGACCACATGGTGAGCAATGGAGGCATCCTGCCAACAACCACGTGTGTGTGTGTGTGTGTGTGTGTGTGAGGCGGAGATGAAGACTGATGGAGCCTTGGATGTCCTCTAGAGGTGACCAAGGATGAAGGCAGATGTATCAATGGACTTGCCAGTCACCATTCATTTTTGAATTTTTTGCTAGATACATGATTTTAACTAAGAACTGATAAATAGGACTTTTTTGTTTGCTTATTTTTAAAATTAGCTTTGCTTTTTATTGGCTTTTTTTTTTTTCTCCGTAGAGACCCTAGTTTATTTTTAATTCAATAGACATGGACACCTTGCTTCACTATTGACAGAAAACGGTAAAAGCAATGAGAGAAGAAAAATACAAAGTAAACTAGCCAAGAAGATCAGTTCATTGGAGGTGAAGAGCGATGGTTAGAGGGATTTGGATAGGCATGCACTATGACCAAATCAGTGACTTCACCAGGGGTCAAGACCAGAAAGCTGAGCTGAGCTGCAGAGGCCGGGCATGTCCCCAAGCAGGGATCTGCAGGGCAGCAGCCACCACAGTCGGACCCTTCAGGGTTTTGGTAAATAGATGATATCACCAATGTTGAGTGTAAAACATCAAATGTTTTCTACACAGCATTTCATTTCTATTTCTTCTAAGAAAGTGAACATATTAAAAATAATATTTGTGACATGCTTTCCTAGTTACAAATTTCATTCAGAGATACCTCTATAATCTGAATATGAACTAATGCAATCTATTTTGTGGATTTGTATGAAATGCACTAATATGCAAAAAGGCACTGACAAAATTAAAAGCATAGTGAAGCCACGAATAAAGCCCAGCTTCCCTTTTTGGCTACCATTTATAAACATAAATACAAACCAAAGTCAGCAGTGGAAATATGCTGCATGGTATTTTTTTAAAACTGAAAACCATGTCTCTCCAAGGATAATATATTCTGTGGAAAGAGAAGCGAAAAATACATAATAAAAGCATTAAATCCCTGTGATGAAATAACACATTGTTCCTCCTGCACCTCTTTGAATAATTTTGCCTCCCTGCTTTAATGGTTTCCATTACTAACCCAAGAACAAAAAAGCAAGGCTCAAAGCGATCACAGGAGAGCACAACTGGCCTGCGGTGCTGTTAACAGATTTGAGTAACTCATGTCACTATTTTCCAAAATCCCAAACTGAGAATACTTGATGCAGTCTGTCAAGAAAGAACAGAAAACTGGTTATGAAGCAAGTTTGTGTTGTGTTACAAATACTCACAATTACAGTTAAGCACGCTGCACATCGTGTCTTCAGTTCAGGGCTTGCTGTGAATCTGGATGAGAAATCCACTAGAAAACAAAAGAAGCATTCCAGCTCTCTCTGTATCATTGTTTTCTATAACAATCCAAATCAATCAATCACACTGTTTCTGGAGAACAGGGCTTGCAATTAGCCTTTGCTAAAGGAGTATTTTATATTATGAGAAACCATCAACAAATACAGAGAAAGGGCAAAGGCCTTTTCCATTTCTTCTCTGATTTCACTGTAAATCTCCACGTGTTTATGCACAGCTCCTCAGGGACCCCTCTCCTGAAGCACTTCATTGTTCTTTTCAGAAAGGATAAATGTTCTGTATGTGGGTTTGTGTAATGAGCTCAGAATGGATTGTTGCCATTAGTCATAGGCCCTATGTGAAACTCTTCATCTTGCTGAAGATATTTCTAGTTAAATTCCAATAAATGGTCTTCGTTTGACTTCAGTATTTATGGAGAAGGAGAAGCAATTGACCTGTGTGTCCTTCAGAAAGGTAATTGAACTGAGGACATTTGACTCCACCAGAGTGATTTGTTAATCATGGGAGTGATTCAAATGCAGAAGGAGAATACTTTCTGTTTCAGCAGAGAAAGTGCTCAAAACGGGGAGAAGGAGTTATGAGAAATTATATCTAAAACTCTCCTTTCTTTTCAAGTTTACTGACCTACACTAAATCCCTCTCAATCCATAATATAGCCATTCCATTTGCTTTTTGCATTCTGGGTGGATTTTGGTATGTAATGAGCGCACTGGCATTTTGCAGTTGCAGGAAACTGCAGATGCCTACACAACAGTCAAACTACATAAAAACCATCTTCATTATCACCATAGCTATTTATCGAACACAATTTAAATTATTATTCATTTATTGAGCACCTTTTATGTATCATCTCATTTAATCTTCACAATAACCTGACGGCTGCATACTGCTTTTGACTCAAGCTAACCTATGTCCCACAATGGGCAGGTGGTCCTGGGATATGATCTCAGACTCACCAGTCTCCCTGGAATGGCCCATTTTCTGCTTCTTGACATCCTGGCAGGGCTGGACCTTTTGTTTGCCAAGGGTTTGTCCTATATTCTTAAAGGTCTAAACATTTTCCTCTTTATGCATTTGCTTGTTGTTCACTGCTCATTAGATGCTAAACACAAGTTCTCTGATTATCTTCACATATTTACTTTTCTCTCTAGTGGTCACCGAAAGCAGACATTCAAAATGCCACGTGACCTAAGAAAGAGCAAAGTTTTCTCACTAAACTGGTTATCCTCAAGTCGTCAGATACCTGTGCCGCATTGAGTATTAACACACCTTGGTTCACAAGGAGTGTTACCTCATCACTCCTGAAGATCTTGACGTGAGAAGCAATGTGTGACTACAATTCCTAGAGCTGGCCCTCCAGAATTTGACGGATGGATCTATGACTGACTAAGAAAGGGAGCACAGACATATTACTTAACCTCTCTGTGTTTCTGTGTCCACTTCTGTGAAAGGACAATGAGATAGCTACTGAATGAGGTTGTTATACAGTGCAAAATGCATAGCTTGAACTGGTGCTTACTACCTGGGAAATGTTGAACAAAGTAGCTCCTTTGTTTATTTCCTCTCTGTATTTCCCATACAGAATAGGTCGCATGGGATTCAAGGAGACATTTGTGATAACTGCATCTGCAACAATGCTAATCATGAGTAGTTCTTTGCCACCTTAATTGGGAATAACCAGAGGTATTCTGCAGTCCTCAACTACTGCACTACCACTAATTGAAGGATACTAGGCAACCAGCTAATTAAATGACTAGCGCACAAGCCACCCAAGGCACATGTATTCTCACAAGTTCTTGAGTAGTTATTTTTATTGGCATTATAATTTGTTGTAAATCAGAATGTGCAGGGATTATTTAAAAGTAGTTCAAAATAAGATTCGTGAATTTGAAAATATCAAGGTTCCCCTGCAAGAAAAAGACACTTTGGATTTCAGAATATTTTAATACTTAGAAAGCATTTTAATATGCATTATGTGACTTGAGCTGCTGTAAGCTGCCCTAAACCAATTAGGGCAGAAAAAGCATATATATATATTTATATATATATATATATATATATGCCTACTATATATGTGCTTTCAAATATGTATATTTCAAATATATATATTTATGTATATATATTTATGTATGTATCTTATATTATGTATAAATATATATTTAAAATAGATATTATTTAATATATATTATATATTTATATATACATATAATATATAAATTATACATATGTTATATATATTATATTAAATATATATTTAAGTATATATTATATATTTATACATAATATATGATATATACATAAATATATATTATATATAAAATATATGCTTATATATTTAATTAAAGTAAAATTCACATAACATGAAAATAACCATTTTGAAGTGGAAATTCATTTGCATTTAGTACACTTACAGTATTTTGCAACCACCAACTCTATCTAGTTACAAAATATTTTTTCACCCTATAAGGAAGCCCTGTGTCTTATAAGCAGTTATTCCTTTTCTCCCCCACCTTCCTCCAGCCCCTGGATTTACCTACTCTGCATATTCTATATTGGTAGAATCATAAAATACATCATTTTTTGCATCTTTTTCAACTTAGCATGATGCTTTCAAGGTTCATGCAGGTGTTCCATGATCAGTACTTTATTCTTTTTTATAGCTGAATAATTTCCCATTGTATGTACATGGCATAATTTGGTTATTAATTCATCCATCAATAGGCATCTCAATTGTTTCCACCTTTTGGCTGTTGTTAATATTGCTGCTTTGAATATGTGTGTGCATGTATTTGAATATCTATTTTCAATTATGTTCATATATACCTAACAGTGTATCATAAATATTTTTTGGCCAATAATAATGATTATCAAAGTCACTTGAGATATAAGAGTTAAAGAGGCTACAGCAAAAGAAATTTATCAAACAAATGTTCTGTTAACAGGAACTAATCCATGCGCCTGTTTCATAGCTCAATGACTTACCAGCCTCCTGTCCTTTCAAGTATTTACACAATGACACTCATTCTCCATGAATCACACAATCAGATATTCTTCTTAGCCAATGGCTGGATGCAGAGCTGACCAGGGACCAAGCTGTGGACATTTATCCATAAGGGATGCATGAGAGAGGTTATAGTGGACTATTAGCCTGTTTGAGAAGAGTGGGCATGTTTCTAAATCGTAATCACCAATCCATGGCTTGAGTAGGCTTAATTTTACCAGTGAAAATCTGTCAGGCTGGATGCGCTGGCTCACGCCTGTAATCCCAACACTTTGGGAGGTCAATGCAGGCGGATCACGAGGTCAGGAGTTCAAGATCAGCCTGGTCAGCATGGTGAAACCCCACCTCTACTAAAAGAAATACAAAAAATTACATGGGCATGATTATACATAGCTGTAATCCCACTTACTTGGGAGGCTGAGGCAGGACAATTGCTTGAACCCGGCAGGTGGAGGTTGCAGTGAGCCGAGATCATGCCACTGTGCTTCAGCCTGGGTGACAGAGCAAGACTCTGTCTCAAAGAAAAGAAAGAAAAGAAAATCTGTCTACTCACCATTTTAACTAACACATTGCTAAATTTCCTCAAAAAAATCCATGTTTCTTTCATTATACAAACTAGTGAAATTTCTTGAGAGATCCAGATATCAATAGTGGAAATTCTTGTTTTAGCCCCCTCTAAGGAAGCTTTTTAAAATATGCTCTTCAAATCATCAGTAGTGTTAACTGACTATCCCAAGCATTAAAGCTTGACCAAATTGGTGAGTACATATGTCACATTGATTAGACTAAGTATTTTACATTATTTGTAACGTAAGTCATGCAGTGTCTATGTGAGATAGGTAATGCAGCTGTGTTTGATTTTCATAGTTCAGGCAAAATGGCTCAAAAACTTGGCTTGCTCAAAGGTACATGATGAGTTTGGACACAGTTCTGCATGCCTGTGGTCCCAGCTACTTGGGAGGGTGAGGCGGGAAGATGAACCCAGGAGTTTGAGTCCAACCTGGGTAACCTACTGAGGCCCTATCTGTAAAAAATGTTTGAAAACAAAAGCAAACAAACAAAAGATTACTGAAAACATTACGTGATGAGCAAAGAGTAAGACTTTTGATTATTTGCCAAGTGGAATTTTTACTTCCATGTATTTAGAAAGTACAAAGACTCTGGTGAACCTCACTATACCGCTTATTAAAAAAAAAAAAAAAAACAAGAAATAACAACACAAAACTTATAAAATGTTATTGCCACCAAAGCCACACACAATAATTGAAAGACATAAAATTTGAAATATAACAAAGGAGCTTAATTTCAATTTTATTATTTTGCTATGTGTAAGACTTTAGGCAATACTTTCAACTTATGAAGATTTATATCTCCTAACAGAATTTTGTGGATAGTAGCACCTGTGATGCTGGGTTTTCAGGCATATTGTAGATGAAATATAAATAATTTTATATCACATAGTAAGCATTACAGAAGTTTGTATTATTGTAATAACTTATCATTATCTCCTTTAGAATGAGACACATGCTTATTTTTCTCATATCTTTAATACATGGCTTGATGCTTTGTTAACAAATATGTATGATAGAATTGCGGTAAATCAGAGCATCAGAGACCATAAATTAACATGGGTGGCAAATGAATTTTATGTTTAATGTTTATCCATCCTAAAAGTTTTTTCTTTAACAAGAAATTAAAAATATGACTGAAAAGAGAGCACTTTATCACTGGTGACTCAATAGATGGCTTTGACGGATTCTTATGACTTCAACCTGGATGCCGTGATTTCCATCAGAATCCTTCCCAGCCAATGCAAAGAAACACACACTCTAAGTAAAACTAATCTGCTGGCTCTGAAAATATAAAGGCAAGACAAGTCTGATTTCTCCTCCCAAACATGCTTGCCCAATTTAAGCCCCAAAGAAGTCTGGAGTCACCAAAAATGTACATACCAATGTCAATAAATATAAGAACCATGGCTTCTAGAAGGTATTTATTAGAAATATTTCCAGCATAGCTTCTCATGACCCTGAGTTACTAAATTCAAATTATGGAGTCATTTATAATATGAGAAAAATTATATATTAATCTACTTCAAATGAAGCTGATTACTGGTATACTATACCAGTAGTGGCACATGGAAAATGAGAAAGCTATTGATAATTATCTTAAGCAATTAAGAAGCAATTTAGGCATTCATTAGCTTTTATTCATTCTTTTTATATCTAGGCTATGATTGTTGGGTTTTTAAAAATCATTTATTGTATTGCTATTATTCTTTAAAAAATATAAACTGCGGAATTATGTAATCTGTTCATGTCTTCATCCATCTGAGCTGCTATGACAGAATACCACAGACCAGGTGATTTATAGACAGAAGAAATGTATTTCTCACAGTTCTGGAGACTAGGAAGTCCAAGGCAAGGAGTCAGTAGCTTTAGTGTTTGCTGAAAGACCACTTCCTGGTTCATAGATGGCCATCTTCTCGCTGTGTTCTCAAATGGCACAAAGGGCAAGGAAGTTCTCTGGGGCCTCCTTGATAAGGGCACTAATCCCACAACTGCTTCAACCTCATAACCTAATCACCTCTCAAAATTCCCACCTCCAGTGCCATCGAATTGGGGATTAAGTTCCAACAAGTGAATCTGGGGAGGATATAAACATTCAGTCTATAGGAGTCCGTGATAACTACCTGCTGCTTAATTAGGGCAAAAAGAAATCACCTCAAAACATAGATTTAAATCTGTCTTTCTCAAAACCTTATGAGATTTATGATTATATATAAATCCCTCAGTCTACTAAATTAATCAACTCAACTTCCTAAAACAAACAAACAAAACAAACAAACAAACAAACAAACTTATCCTTCATAATTGATTCCTACTACCTCCTTTAAACTTGAAGTCTAGTCAGTGTTGACTGTGTCCACAATTCTATCTCCATGCTCACTCTTTCACCTACGGAAATATGCTCTCCCATGGTTTGTATTTCTACTACTTTCCTGAAATAGCTCTAACTGACAAGGACTACCAAGCTCACTAAAATATTAATTATAACAACCACAAAAAGCACTTCTAAAGCATCTTCTTATTGACAATTAAACAACTTAATAGTGCACAAATATTATTTCCTTTTGAAAACATTTTTTGTGTATACAGTTCTATTAAAATTACGTTTTATTCCTTCTGCTTTTGATTTATTATACTTTCTAAATTGATTTTTTTCTTATAAAACAAGAATTAGCCTTTCAATCTCTCATTACTACTGATTATTGATATTATTTTATGCAGTATATATACACATATGTATGTGTGTTTGTGTATTTATATACACATATATGTGTGTGTGTGTGTGTGTGTGTGTGTGTATACAGGTATTTGAGACAGGGGTCCTGCTGTGCTTTCCAGCTGGTCTTGAACTCCTAGGTTCAAGCAATCCTCCTGTCTTAGCCTCCTCATTACCTGGCATTACAGGCACATGCTACATGATAGTCTCTATTTATGTAATTTAATTAACTCAGGACTTTTACTTTAGAATGTTTTTCTTCTTTCTGAAGTACAACATTTAAAAGTCTACTACTAAAGAAAAATTAGATACAGATTCATTTATTAATGATTTTTTCTGATTCTAAAGTACACTTATTTGTCCCAGTTACTTGAAGGATAATTTTTGTAGGTGTAAAATTTAAGGTTACAGTAATTTTCTATTGATATTATATGGGGATTTTAAAAAATTTCTTTAGACCTATCTGAGCAAATGCTATTTTTTTCTGCTAGGTTAATAAACAATTTAATCAAATTTTAAAATTTCTAATTTCAGCTATGTTTACCTATAGTTAAAATTGGCTAGAATTTATTTCTAGTCACTCTATATTATTGTATTCCTAAAACTTCACGTAGGTTGGTAGTCTCTTTTTTTAGCAATATTTGTCATAATCTTCTACATTTTACTTCTGGTATAACATATTCTTGTTATAGTATTTATCTGGCAATTTCGGTGCTTAAAATGCTTTGCTTTCTGATTCTGCAATTTCTTTTAATTGTTGATTAACATTCATGTCCACTTAGAAACAAAAATTATTTCAGCAGAATTATGCAGTAGCAGTGGGAGCACCTTTCCAATTTTGAATTTGTTAAAATTTTAGGATTATTAATTCTTAAAATTGTTTGCCTCTGAGTATTATTTTTCTTTTTAAGGGTTGTACATTAAAATAACCATTTAATTTTTATTCAGAATATTTGGTGTTCGATACCAACATGGCTGCTTTTAGAGATATGTTTTTATTCATCTATTCTGTGTTGCTATAAATAAATACCTGAGACTGGGTAATTTATAAATAAAAGAGGTTTATTTCGGCTCATGATTCTGCATGGCATCAGTATCTGCTTAGCTTCTCATGAGACCTCAGGAAGCTTTCACTCATGGCAGAAGGTGAAGTGAGAGCAGGTGTGTCCTCTGGCAAAAGAGGAAGCAAGGGGTGGGGGTTGCCACACTCTTTTTTTCTTACAATCAGATCTCATAGTAACTAATAGAGAATTCACTAATTACTGTGGGGAGGTCACAGGCGCTCGTGAGAAACCTACCCTCATGACCTAAACACCTCCCTCTCAACCCCACTTTCAACATTGGGGAATCACATTTTGCCATGAGATTTGAAAGGGACAAATATTCAAACTATATCATGTACTACATTGCATTCCCAGAAATATAGCTATACAATATCATTTAATGTATTTATTTTCACGTATCATAACTGTTTACCTTATTTTCATTATTTAAATTTGTGTCCTACACTTTCTCATTATTCTCAATAGTCATAAAAGAAATTAACTGTTAGAGTTTGCATTTCCACTCCTAATCATATGTTAAAATTGAATTTCTACTGTTACAGCATTAAGAAGCGGGACCTTTAAGAGGAGATTGAGTCATAATTACACCACTCTTATAAACGAATTAATGCTGCTATCATGGGAGTGGGTTAGAGCACGAGTGGGTTCCTGGTAAGGAGAATGAGTTTGGCCCAATTTGCCATGTCTGTCATGTGTGCTCACTTTTCCTTCCACCTTCCACCTCCCAGCACAGAGTAGATGATGCAATGTGAAGGCCCTTGCCAGGTGGTAGCACCATGCTGTTGGACTTCCAGCCTCCAGAACCATGAGCCAAATAAACTGTTATTGTTTGAAAACTATCCAATCTTTGGTATTCTGCTACAGCAGGAAAGTATGCAAGACAGAAATTTGAGACATGTATGGCCTTAATTCATAGCTGATGTCACCTTTACATTCTCTGAAGATTCAGATGACAAAATAATAAAAAGTAATAATAACAATAATACTAAAAATAATAGCAATCCAAAAAACTATGAAAAGTCAAGCTGAATTTTGTGAAATTTTAACTTGATAAGGATACAGAAATCTACTAAACAGAGAAAGTCTAATAAACACATAATATTTTGAGCCTACCACACAAGAGTATGAGTATAATTTTATGAAACAGAGCCAAAGAGGAGGTAGACTAAGCCTAACAAAATGGCAAACCTGATGGGATTAAGTTTAGTCTCAGAGGAGTTTTGTAATCAAGAACCTTAACCTGTTAAGATGAATTTTCCATAGAAAAATAATCCCACATGTAGCCTCTTTTCACTTTGGCCATATTTTTCTGCCTTTTGCAACGCTGTAAATCTACTGGTATGATAGAGAACAAGACAGGGCCCTCCAAATGAAGTGAAAAAATCCATAGAAAGAGATGACAGGTAACACAAATGCTGGAATAAGCACACAAAGTCTTTAAAACAACCATGGTTGATATATTCAAAAATTAGAGAAAAGAGAACAGAAAAGATTAAAGGATGGAGAACTTTTTCAAATAACTGTAATTTATAAAAAAGAATTGGGCCGGGCGCGGTGGCTCAAGCCTGTAATCCCAGCACTTTGGGAGGCCGAGGCGGGCGGATCACAAGGTCAGGAGATCGAGACCACAGTGAAACCCCGTCTCTACTAAAAATACAAAAAATTAGCCGGGCGCGGTGGCGGGCGCCTGTAGTCCCAGCTACTCAGGAGGCTGAGGCAGGAGAATGGCGGGAACCCGGGAGGCGGAGCTTGCAGTGAGCCGAGATCGCGCCACTGCACTCCAGCCTGGGCAACAGCGTGAGACTCCGTCTCAAAAAAAAAAAAAAAAAAAAAAAAAAGAATTGAATTGAAATTAAAACATTTAAGTTTACAATCTCCACAATTACGAAATTATTGGCTAGGCGTGGTGGCTCACGCATGTAATCTCAGCACTTTGGGAGGCCAAGGCAGACAGATCACTAGGTCAGGAGATCAGACCATCCTGGTTAACATGGTGAAACCTTGTCTCTACTAAAATTACAAAAAATTAGCCGGGCGTGGTGGCAGGCACCTGTAGTCCCGGCTACTCGGGAGGCTGAGGCAGGAGAACGGCGTGAACCCAGAAGGTGGAGATTGCAGGGAGCCGAGATCACACCACTGCACTCCAGCCTGGGCAACAGAGTGAGACTTTGCATCAAAAAAAAAAAAAAAAAGAAAGAAATTATTGGTTGTTTTAATAGCCAGAACAAACACACAGATCAAAATGCAAACTTAAATATTAGAAGAAACATAAAATTATCTTTCAAAACAAAAACACAAAGGAAATAAAGAAGGGAAAATTCAGGAAAGACAATAAGACACATGTTGCCTGGAGTAGAAGTATCTAAATTGTGTAATGAATGCCCAAAAAGGTGAGAAGGAAAGCATAGCTGAGAGGTTTTCAAGGCTGGGAAAAGACATCAGCCCATCAGAAGGGAGCAAAGAAAAATAAATTAAATGAAAACCATATATAAGCAAATCACAATTGAAATGCTGTAAAACTAAAGACCAAGAGAAAATGATAAAAGCAGCCAGAGAAAAAGAAACATTTGTAACAGAAGTAATGGAATTCAGGGAAAAAAATAAATGCCATCTTTAAAATGCTGAAATTAATTTACTTATTTTATATTTAATGAAATTATCCACCAAAACAGGAAACAAAGATGGTTTTAGAAAATAAAATAACAAGTCTTTGTCATCACCAGTGATGCACGAAATAAATACGCAAAGAGAGTCTTTAAGGGGAAAAGGAAAAGGTAATTACAAATGAAAAAAGTAGAAATACAAAAGGAATGTAGATTAGTATGGACAGTAAATTGTGAGAAAGCATACATATTATTTTTTCCACAGAGTCATAATAGTGATGGCTTATTTTGAGGATTTAAATATATGAATAATTAAGCTGAAGGTGCCAATGAAACAAAAGGTGATGGGATGTTAAGGGAAATAAGCTGTTCTGAAATTCTAAGTTTTTTCATTTAGAAATTCTAAAAATATTGAGTTTTATTAGTCAAGAATGAATGCTGCATTTTCCAGTGCAACGACTAAATTAAATTTGTAAAATGAAAAAAAAAAGCAACTTTAAGATTCCAGATCCATTTTCATAGTTTGGGTACGCAAAGAAATTGGATGTAGAGGATCAGAGAACGCAATAAGTCAGATAGGCTCCAAGCTGTTGCCCTGAGCAACTGGAAAGATAGAGGAAACTGTGAGTGTAGTAGGCTTGATGGTGTGGGGAGATGGGATGTTCGATTGGGATATGTCTACACACACAACAGAAATATAGGGTTTTTTTTTTTTTTTTAAACTGGAAATTCACATTGACTGGACTCACCCCTTGTCTCTCCATTTTCTTATATTTTATATGACTGACACATCCTTTCCTCATATGGTTGACTTGGAATTTTTTTTCTAACATTTTAATCCAATTTTGAGCATTTTTGACTGTGTCCTCAATTTGCTCACATCACACTTTAACTCTCAGGGATAAGCTCAATTTTTCAGACTCAGGAGCAGCTTCAAAATGCCCCTCTATACCATGCTTAGCAATTTGGTTAAAATTATGGAGAAGTATAGATTTTTATTAATTAAGGCTGGAATTAAATTACAAGCTCTTTCTCCAGATTTCATGAGTTAAGTATTTAATATTCTCAGGAAGAAATAGCATCTCCTTTACTATTGATAATTTAAAAACTGGTATGACTTTAATGCTGCTTACTGTATTACATGCCAAATGACAATACAAATTCTTGTTAATTCTAAAAAAGTTGAGACATTTTATCAATGGAATAATTTTGAAAAATTTTGCTATGACAAAAATAAGCTAACTGTTTTTTTTTTTTTTTTTGAGGCAGGGTCTCCCTGGGTCACCCAAGCTGGAATGCAATGGTACGACCCCAGCTCACTGCAGTCTCAACCTCCCAGGCACAAGCAATCCTCCCAACTCAGTGTCCCGAGTAGCTGGGATGGACTACAAGCATGCACCACCACATCCAGCTAATTTTGTTTATTTTTTATTTTGTAGAGACAGTCTCCCTATATTGCCCAGGCTGGTATCTAACTCCTGGCTTTAAGCAATTCTCCCCGCTCGGCCTCCCAAAGTGCAGATTATAGGTGTGAGCCACAACAGCTAGCCAAAACTTTTAAATTTGTGTTTCAATCATATTACATGAGGCAAGATAAGAAAATGTATTATCAATATAAATTATTGCATGCTATATTTACATAGCCAAATTATATTTAAAACTACGTATTTCAGTAATGTTTATCTAAAATTAATTTCACATTCTACACCTGTCAATTAATTCTAGTAACTAGGCAATCAGGCTGAAAACAATTTCATAAAATCAATTGGTTTGCATTAATGTGTACTTAAAAATTATGTGTTTACTCAAACTGAAAATCAATGGTTTAAATATCATATGAATCAAATAAACATTTGTTTTACCTTTTCTCTCCAAAAATATGTTGATGGCTAAGTATAAACAGAGTCTATTTAAGAGCACAAAAATACCTTGGATACTTTGTTTAATACTCATTAACATAAATCAGGGAATTAAAGAAAAATGTTTCTGATTAGACGCTAATGTTGGATTTTTATCGCACTATTTTGAAATTCAATGACCAAATGAGTTTTGTTTTCTGCATACTTTGAAAACCATTTTAGAATACTTATACTAATGTGTTTTTTCAGGATTTGAGGAATAGTTAGACATATTCCAAAAGCGGGATACTTACAACACTGGAGCAGTTGGTAAAATGCATATACATTGACTAGGAAATTTATCTCTAAAGGATCATTTTGAATGGCAATTTTAACATTGCAAAAACCCATCAGTTAACTATCAAATAGAGGGAGTTATAGCTTGTGGTAAGCATAGCCAGGGTCTGATTTTTGTTTTCTTTTCTTTTCTCAATTTCTCCCTTTTTCAGAAAAAGAGCCTAAAGAAAGACTGGTCGTGCTTGCGATCTCAAGCCAGGCCTCAGGATGAACAAGACTGTGACTTGTTAGTTAAGAGTGTCTACGAAATTCTCCAAGGTACTATGATAGCAGCTAGGGTTGGCTCAGAAGACTCTATTCAGATATGTGATGTTGGGAAATGATGGCAACGAGAACTCTGGTGTGGCACATAATCAAGCCTGATGAGATTCTCCAGTTGGAATTTAGAGAAGAGCCCTGGAGAAAAGGTTCTTTTTCTAAGCAGAGCTACCTAGAAGGTTAGAGACATAAGGAGCATTTAGAGAAGCTCAAATTACACCTGAATAAGATTTCTAAATCAGTTGCATTCATCATGCATAAAAACAGTGGTCAAGAAGAGGAATACTATATTTGGGAACAAATTGCTCTAGTGATTTTAGTTATAAAAAGTTTATATGATAAGACACTATAATGTGTTACTTTTATGGGTCTACTTGATTAGGCCATAGGATGCCCAGATATTTAGTTAACCATCATTTTGGGGTGTGTCTGTGATGGTGTTTCTGGGTGAGATGAACAGTTGAATAGGTATACTGAGTCAAGCAGAATGCCCTCCTCAGTGTATTCAGACCTCATCCAAATTGTTGAAGGTCTAAATAAAATAAAAGTCTGAGTAAGAAAGAATTTTTCTTTCTGCCTTTCTATCTTCAATCTGGTACATGAATCTTCTTTTTAAGACTTGGACTTAGGCTCACATGAGCTCTTCTGGTCCTTAGACCTTTGGATTCGAACTACAGCTGTATCATCAGCTCTTCTGGGTCTCTGGCTTTCCCACTACAGATCTGGGACTTCTACGTCTTCAAAATCACATAATTCAGAGAGAAAGAGAGAGAGAGAGAGTATGTGTTTTGTTTTGATTTTTCCTACTGTGGTCTTAAGATCTCTTTCAAGAGAGTGACTATAAACTCTAGCCCTGATAGGGCTCCAGGGCATTGGTTACCGGTGTTTAGAATGTGCCTTACATGGGATAATTTTTATTCTGGCAGACAGCCAGATGCCTAAGTGTCTGACATGTGACCATATGTTTCTCCTTTAAAAAACTCGTTTTGTGCCGGTTTATTCCTGCCACTCTCTAGAAGAATGCTGACAAGGGAAGGGGTTAGCTTGGCTGCATCAGTCATATGAGACACAGGAGGCAGCTCAGCAAAATAGGTGAAATGACAGAAGCAGCATTATTTGCAGGCCCTCAAGAGAAGATGGAGCCTCCGAAGGCTGATAGAAAGCGGGAAACCATCTAGAACCTGCATGCTTAATCAGTGGGTGCAGAGCAACAGAGAGGGATGCACCTGTAGGCTAAAACTTTTTGGGGGGGTGCAGGGTGCTATCTCACATCTGATTTTTCATGGGAAGTTCTAATTGGTAGTTTAGAACCCACAGGCATGAGTTCCTTGGCATTACACTGTGTCTGAGAGGTGGTTTTTGTGGCATTCTCGGGCAGCCTGCACAAGGCATGAGGGTCACGGGTGAGTCACGTAGGCTGTATCAAGCTGTCCCATAGGGAGGTGGTCACCAGGAGGTGGTTGTACAAGGCAAGCACCACACTGAGGAACTGGGAGGAGGCAGAGAACTGGAAACTGTCAAGGATGCCTGAGCCTTGATTCTGTAGATAAAAGTCAAATTTACATTCACAATGGATACAATGAAAAATATTTTGAAGCCGCACATAGTGGCTCATGCCTATAATCCCAGCACTTCGGGAGGCTGAGGCAGGTGGATCACGTGAGGTCAGGAGTTTGAGACTAGCCTGGCCAAAGTGGCGAAACCGTATCTCTAATAAAAATACAAAGATTAGCCGGGCCTAGTGGTATGTGCCTGTAATCCCAGCTACTAGAGAGGCTGAGGAAGGAGAATCTCTTGAACCCAGGAGGCAGAGGTTGCAGTGAGCCAAGATCACACCACTGCACTCCAGCCTGGGCAACAGAGCAAGACTATCTCAAAAATAAAAAAAAAAAATAGAAAAAATATTTTTAGAAACTTTTATTAGTTGTTAGCACACATATAATTATGTAATATATCCTCCAAGAAAGACAGTTGATGAGTATATGAATATGAGGAAATCACGCCTCAAAATAAAATATGAGAAAATTTATCCTACAGGGAAATCCCATAGTTAGAGTAAGAGGACTTTGCGGAAAAACAGAGAAGAGTTTTTCAGAATTTATTTTTCCACCAAAATGAAGGAGGCACCCTCCCTGCCTGCCAGAAAGCACAAGGTAAGCTAGAAATCCCATGACTGTTCCAATGTAGATGTGTGTTCAGGGGAAATTATATCTCGTTTTTATTCGAGCACGCATACAGCAGGCAAACCAAATAAATGCATTACAAAATATGCCTAAGGAATGTGGGACATCCTTCCAGTAAAGCTCAAGCTGGAAATCCTATGAACCTCCTCCTATGGGAATGCTTTCAAAAATACCAGTTGTCACTGACCATCAGACTGTCAGTGAAAAAGCCTTACAAATGTAATAAGTGTGAGTAGTCTTTCAGTCAAAAGTAAAGCCTCATTATCCATCTGGGAACTCACAAAGCAAAATAATAAAAATATAATACGTTATGTCAATTTTTTGCGATGGCTTTCCAACATATTGAATACCTTTATTGTAAAAAAAAAATCTGAAATCATTCAAGAAACGACTACCTCCATGCCATTATAACAACATAATGTTAATTGTGATGGAATGTTCAGCATTTTAAAGAACATGATGCATAATTATTTATCTACTATGCTAGCAAATGTTAGCATAAGAGGGTAAGGTTATTGCTGCTTTACTACATAATAAAGCATGGATTTTTTGTTTGTTTTTATGTTTCCCATTGTTCGTTCCTACATTCTAATGTTCTGTGACTTATGTTATCGCTTCTTTTTTGTTTGAAGAATTTCCTTTAGCTCTTATTTCAGGATAGGTTTATTTTTGTTTGTTTTTCTTCATCTGAGCATATCTTTATTTCCTCTTTAGTCTAGAGGGATACTTAAGCTAGAATTGGTTTTGTAATTGACAGTACTTTCCTTTCAGCACTGAAAAGATAGAATCTGTTAGCATTTGAATTAACATTGCGCTATAGGTAATGTTTCCTTACTTTATGGCCACTTTCAAGATAATCTTTTTTTTTTTTTTTTTTTTTTTTTTTTTTTTTTTTTTGACATGGAGTCTCGCTCTGTCGCCCAGGCTGGAGTGCAGTGGCGCGCTATACCGGCTCACCGCAAGCTCCGCCTCCCGGGTTCATGCCATTCTCCTGCCTCAGCCTCCCGAGTAGCTGGGACTACAGGCGCCCGCCACCACGCCTGGCTAATTTTTTGTATTTTTGGTAGAGACGGGGTTTCACTGTGTTAGCCAGGATGGTCTGGGTCTCCTGACCTTGTGATCCGCCTGCCTTGGCCTCCCAAAGTGCTGGGATTACAGGCGTGAGCCACCGTGCCCAGCGATATTACTATTTTTTTTTTTTTTTTTTAGTTTTCAGAAGTTTAATTATGATATGTCCTGGCATAGATTTCTTCAGATCTAACCTATTTGGAATCTCTTCAACTTCTTGTAATTGTAGGCCCATTGCTTTCACCAAATTCGAGAAATGTTTAGCCATTATTTGTTCAACTATTTTCTAAGCCTCGTATTATTTCCCTTTAACTTGCAAGGCTGCAATGAAACAAATGTTGCATTATTTATTATGATTCCTGAAACCCTGTTTACTTTTTTTCATACCATATTCTTTTCCTGGTCGAGATTATGTAAATTGTATTGATCTGTCATTAGGTTCACCACTTCTATAATCTCACCTCTACTAATGATTAAATCTGAGTTTTTACTTTGGTTATTGCAAACTCCAATTTTTAAAAGAATGTCCATTTTTAATAACTTTTATATTTTTGCAGTATTTTTTCAATTTTTGTTTCAAAAAATGTGTATCTGCTTATTAAAACATATTTCCAATAACCGCTTTAAAGCTTTAAAATTGTTTCCAGATATTTTCAAGTCTGATTCATCTTGACATTGGTATGATTTGCTTGCTTTTTTTTTTTTCACTCAACCTGTGATTGTATTGGTTCCTGGGCATGACAGGTGATTTTCAATTGTATCCTGGACATTTTGGTTATTATGTTAGAAGACTCTGTATCTTATTAAATCTTTATTTTAACATGCTTATTCTCTTCAGGTTTAGTCTTTCTAGGTGCTGGTCTATGTGGCATGGTTCCAGTGAAAATTTAATTGTCAAGTCTTCTGTAGCGCCATTTGTCTGTTCAGTTTATTTGACTCTGCTGTGATACCCACTGGTAGTGCTGGTAGTGACTGGGGGTTAGAGGGTGGTTTATGCAGGCTGGGCCATCTGGTACTTCTAGATGGGGAAAGGTAGTCACCACACTGGGGGAATGAAGAGTACTTCCCAGGCTGGAATATGGGTGATGTTGGATCTGTATCCATACTCCCTGACTAGTATGCCTTCCTATTGAGTGAGGAGTATCTTGTGTGGTGTGGAGAGTGCATCACTGAGCTGTATGCTGTTGATGAGCCCCTGATCTATTCCTGTTGTTAGTGCTTCAAGGCTAGGGCAGCCTGCTGCTATTTTTGAGACTTCCATTGAATCTAGGGAAGCAACAAGCTTCCTTATGTCACCCTGTGTTGCTACATTGGGCCTGGATCATATTATGTTTTCTAGGGGAAAGTAAGTTGCCCTATTGCCCCATTGTATTTTCAGTACTGTAGTCCCTAACAAATTGTCCATTTTCTTCCCACCTCAGAGTACTTCTTTGACTTCTTCTTATATTAGTTCCAGGATTTATGGCTGTTCTTAGTCAGGAAAAAGCAGGGAGAAATGAGTCTACTCCATCTTCTCAAGATTGGATATCGTAACATTTTTATGAATTGCCTGACATTTGTCCATACAACTGTTTCCTCACATTTGCAGTTGCACACTTTCTTAAAATAAATTCTATGTTTTAGATCAGTTTCTGATTCACAGAAAACTTGAATAGATATCAGAAAGTTTTCATTTGCCCCCGTACCTCCTACACAGACACCGCCTCCCCCACGTCAATGTCTCCCACCAGAGTGACACATTTGCTATAATGGTTGAAACTACATCGATACATCATTATCAGCCAAAGCCAATAGTTTACATCAGTGTTCTCTCCTGGTGTTGTACATTCTGTGGCTTTTGACAGAAGTATAATGACACGTGTCCTCCATTATACTGTCATATACAGTACGTCTCACTGCCATAAACTTCTCCTGTGGGCCACCTTTTCATCCTTCTTTCTCCTATGCCCTGGCATCCACTGAGATTTCTAGCATCTGCATAGTTTTGCCTTTTCCAGAATGTCATATATTTGGAATCTTACAGTACACAGGCTTTTCAGAGTGACTTCTTTGTGACTGTGTACTTTTTGATCACTTCTTCATGTAGCTACAATGCCATAATTCAATTTTCTACAAAGATAAAAGAAAACTAATTCAGTATTTACTCTGGATATAGAGAATTGTATATATTTTTTTAAGACAGTTTCACTCTTTTCACCCAGGATGGAGTGCAATGGCACGATCTCAGCTCACTGCAACCTCCGCCTCCTGGGTTCAAGTAATTCTCCTGCCTCAGCCTCCTGAATAGCTGGGATTGCAAGTATGCACCATCATACCAGGTTAATTTTTGTATTTTTAGTAGAGATGGAGTTTCACCACGTTTGCCAGGCTAGTATCAAACTCCTGACCCCAGGTGATCACCTTCCTAGGCCTCCCTAAGTGGATTAACAGTTGAATAAGTATACCGAGTCAAGCAGAAAGGCCTCCTCAGTGTATTCAGACCTCATCCAAATTGTTGAAGGTCTAAATGAAATAAAAGTCTGAGTAAGAAAGAATTTTTCTTTCTGCCTTTCTATCTTCAATCTGGTACATGAATCTTCTTTTGCTTTAAGACTTGGACTCAGGCTCACAATGAGCTCTTCTGGTCCTCAGACTTTGCATTCGGACTACAGCTGTATCATCAGCTCTCCTGGGTCTCTGGCTTTCCCACTACAGATCTGGGACTTCTTAGTCTTCAAAAATCACATAATTCAGAGAGAGAGAGAGAGTGAGAAAGAGAGTGTGTTTTGTTTTGATTTTTCCTACTGTGGTCTTAAGATCTCTTTCAAGAGAGTGACTATAAACTCTAGCCCTGATAGGGCTCCAGGACATTGGTTACCGGTGTTTAGAATGTGCCTTACATGGGATAATTTTTATTCTGGCAGACAGTCAGATGCCTAAGTGTCTGACATGTGACCATATGTTTCTCCTTTAAAAAGCTTGTTTCTAGTGGCAGAAGCCCTTGGGTTTGTTACCTTATCACAGTTATTGAATATTCCAAAATTGAAATGCAAAGAGAAACAAGGATAAAAAAGACAGAACAGAATATTCAATAACTGTGGGCCAATTACAAAAGATGTAATATATGCATATTGGGAACATCAGAAGAAGAAAGAAAGAAAATGAGGAGCAGAATAAGTATTTGAAGCAATGATGAGGGAGAATTTCTCAAAATTAATGATAAACACAAAACCACAGATTCAGGATGTTCAGAAAACACCAAGCAGGATCAGTACCAAAACATCTACACATAGGCATATCATATTTACCCGGTTTACAGTTTGTTTCTAATATGATAATTTACAAGGGTTTCTTTCAGCCTCAAAGTGTTTAGAATATTTTTCAAAATATCTTTCAGATGAATTCTAGGTCAGTTTAGGTTTTCCTGTGTAGTAACTAGTGATAAATGTTTCTAGCATTGATAATGCTAATTAACGAGCTTGTCATCAAGACGTCAATACATCAGTGTCTGTGTTAGGTGGCCTGTGGTGAGTTTTATGTTGTTTGCATTGACATAAGTACTTCATGTAATTCAGCAAGAAATTTAAATATTTTCCAATATTTCATATGGCACAACCTTATTCATTATGTATGTCTGAAATTCACTTATTACTTTAAATGAATTTTCATTGTTGTAGTAATTTTGCTCTTAATGTCAGAATAGCATTAATCAATTAATTACTCCTTTTTTAAGTGCTTCAAAAATCATTAATTTTTAGATAAATTTCCTTTCATTAATATAGTACATAAATCTAAAAATGTTGAAAAAATTATCTTCATATTCTTCCAAGTTAGAAGATTCTAATTTCTCACTTGTTTTATTATAAAGTTTCTATATGTATTTCCAAATTATAGTCAAATGGCATAATACCAACTCAAATTCTCTTTCTCAAGATTTCAAAGATGCTTCTGGCCAGTCTAATTCTTTATGACATAAGTGGAGTGGAATGAAAATGAATTAATAACCTTAACACATTTGTGCTTAAATATCAGTTGCAAATATAAATGCATATGGCCATGAGAACACAAGGCTATCCCTACGCCCCCACTCCCAGAGCTTTTGAAGAGATTGGTGTATATGAGGGGCTTTGATATTTTAGCTTGGAAGGAAGCATGGTGAGTATGAGAGAGAGAAAGGTTGGTATGTTGGAAATAAATCAAAAATTGGTTATATAAATATGGGGAGTTAATTAAGATTGAAAGCATACTGGGTCCTGTAGTTCATGTCTTCATCCTCTAAGCATGAGGAATCTATTGACTGGGTAAAAACTGCAGAGCGACACAGTCTGGTGTATGTTTTCAGGGAATGCTTAAGGCTATCAATTATTTCAAAGGGTGACAAGGTGAAAACGCATTAATGAAAAGGAACAAGATGACTATAACATGGACTATGAGTGGAGGAGATGTAGATAACTAGGGTAGATCTTAAAAATGTTGAGGTGAAATGAATAGAATTTGGAGATGGAGAAATTATAAGGGATGGTGAAAAAAGGGAATTTAAAAATATCGATACAAGGAAGTCATTGGAATTTGGGTATAAAGAAGATGTGGCAAGGTAATTAAAAGAGGAAATTTTAAGATATTTATGTCGAAGACATTTGAGCCAGAGTGACTTTATCTTGAATACCAGCTAGAGAAGATGCGGATGGGACTTGCTGGGGTGCATTCCCAGGAGGTTAGGCATTCTTAGTCACAGGATGGAGATTGGCAGGCCTGGTATCACAAGATACGGGTTATAAAGACCCTGCTGAGAAACAGGATGTGGTAAAGAAGCTGGCCAAAGCCCACCAAAACCAAGATGGTGAAGAAAGGGACTTCTGGTCATCCTCACTGCTCATTATACACTAATTTTCATGCATCGGCTGCTAAAAGACACTCCCACCAGTGCCATGAAAGTTTACAAAAGCCTTGGCAATGTCTGGAATTTACCTTATATCGTCTAAAAAGGGGAGGAACCCTCAGTTCCTGGGAACTGCCTGTCCCTTTCCCAGAGAACTCATGAATATTTCACCTCTTGTTTACCATATGAACAAGAAATAACCATAAAAATCACCAACAAGCAGTCCTCTGTGCTGCTCTATGAAGTAGCCCTTCTTTTGTTTCTTTACCTCTCCAATAAACTTGCTTTCACGTTACTGTATAGACTCCCTCCGAATTCTTTACTGCATGAGATCTAAGAACCCCCGTTTGGGGTCTGGATGGGGACTCCTTTCTGGTAACATTAATACTAGCTTTCTGGTATACGCAACTTCAATGAATGGTGGGTGTTCCCCTGACATTACAATTTTGGAAGTTATTGGCTTAAATCGGTGCCTTTGGTTTTGAATAGATTAAATTTGAGGTGCATTTGAGACAGAAAATATATCAATTCCCACATTTAAGCTACAATGAGGAAGATAATGTTTTTAATCATGATTTTCAAATCCCATTAGTTTTTTTAATCTTTTATCTTTAAATAATATTTATGTATTCTTATTTTCCCAAATTATGTATTGAATTACAGTTTTCTGAATTCTGACACTAAAAGTCCCAATTATTTTGATGAATCTATGCAATGTCTTTTTTGTCTCTTTATTCCTATGATTTCTATTTATAATTTATACTTTTTAAAATACACAACATTTAGGAAGACTTGGTGTAACTTAGTTGACTACGCTATTGTTGGATGAAATAAGGGTGATCTTTAAACATAAATTACTTTTCTAAAGTTCTCAAAGTCATCAAAATATTTTAATTTTCTAAAAATTATTTTTAGGTCTGATAATTATAAAAACGTATAGTGATAAATCACCAACGTGCATTTCCTTATATTTTACATACAGTTTTTAAATGCATGGTGCAGAAGTAAATATGATTTAAAAATGGTTTTCTGATCACGTAGCTAACAAACAAATATTTTTCAACTATCCATAAGTTACTAAAGCTTCTAATGAACAGAACTACCTTAAACACTGTACTTATGTACCTGAAATAAATGTTCATTGATTTTTTCTAATTCCAAGCAATCCTGGGTTCTCTGTGTTTCTCAAAATTGCTTTTGCAGCTGTGGCCAACACAGTCCTTGACCTACAGATTCCCCAGAGCACCCTTTTAGTTCTGGTTTTCCTGGAACTTGAGAGGATTTGTATTGCAATCATGTATTCTGTTTACTGCAGACATGCACATCAACAGATACAAGTGGTGTGTGAGCCCCAGTGAAACCTGACACTTACTATCACACCCTTGCCAATGCTAAGAAATTCAGGAGCTCTGGCTCTGTGTGTGTATTGTGTTGTATATTAGGAAGCATGGTGGTAGGAGGGACAGAGGATGGCACCAGCTGGGATTAAGGTCCTGTGGTGCCTCTTGCTCCACTAGAGTCTCCTGCACATGACTTTCTGTCAGCAGTACCTCATCCAGGTCATTCTGCAGACGTTCGCTGTACTTAGAGCTCAGGCCTTGGCATACCTACATAACTAGAAAAATTAAATTAATATTTTATGACAGATGGGGTTGTCAGTGAACCTGGATGGAAGCACAGACATACACCATTCACATGGAATGGTAATAAATAGCCTACAGTATCCTAACACATTGTAGGGGGAAATGTCCCAACATTTTATAAACCATTAGAAGCATAACTTAGGAGACTGCATCCTCTCCTGCAATGAGAAGTGATGCCACTCAGCCCTCACATCACAATAATCATTAAAACTAAGATTATCCTCTCCCCTCCCCCCCAAAAAATATTATATGCAAACATACACTCACTTGTAACAGCAAACTTGGCTTTGAAGATAGCTTGTCTGACACTTTTCAGCAAGTTAAGAAATGTGTAAAATCAATGAAAAATAAGAGGTTGATGATTACAGAAAATTAGAAAACTATGTCTTTTGTTACATGAGCTCTCAAGCATGGAAATATGGTAGAAATATATATATATTTTTTATTCTATGGATACTTGATTCTTTGACCTGCATGTATCTCTTTCTTATCCTGACACAGATTCTGACAGAGCTCAGAAATATACATGGATTGATGACATGAGAAAAAACTATAAATTTTACTTCTAAGTCGCTCATGGGAAATGGCTAAGTTAAGCTAATTAACTTAACACAATACTCCACATACTTATCTTTTCCTTTTTGGTGCAAACACTTACAAATATATTTTTAAGTACAATTTTCAAGTATACAATATATTGTTATTAACTATAGTCACCATGTTATACAATAGATCTCTTGAACTCATTCGTCCTATCTTCTTGAAATTTCACATCCTTTGACCAATGCTTCTCAATCGCTTCTCTCCCCAACCACCATTCTCTGCTTCTATGAGTTCACCTTTTCGTATTCGACATCTAAGTAGCTCATACAGTATTTGCCTTTCTATGTTTGCCATATTTTGCTTAATGTCTTCCAGGTTCATTCACATTGCTGCAAAATGACAGAATTTCGCTATTTCTAAAAGCTGAATAGTATCCCACTGTGTAAATGTACAACATTTTCTTGAACCATTTATCCATTGATGGACATTTAGGTTGATTTCATAGCCTGGCTTTTGTAAATAATGCTGCTAGGGACATGGGAGTGAAGATATTTCTTTGATATACTGATTTTATTACCCTTGTGTGTATACCCAGTAGTAAAATTTCTGGATCACATTATAGTTTTATTTTAATTTGAGAAATCGTCCTAGTGTTTTCTATAATGACTGTATTCATTTACATTCTCATCAAGAGTATACAAGGGTTCCATTTTCTCCATATCCTTGCCAACATTTCTAATCTATTATTGTTTTGTTATTAACTATTTTAACAGGTGTGGCATTTTGTTTTTGATTTGCATTTATCTGAGGATGAGTGACTGAGCAATGAATGATGTTGGAAAAACTGGTCGTAGACATGTGGAAGAATGAATTTGGACCATTATCTCACACCACATATGAAAACCAACTTAAAATGGATTGAAGACTTCAGCATAAGACCTGGAACCATAAAAGTACTAGAAGAAAACAGGGAGAAAAGATTCTTGACATTGATCTGGGCTATGGTTTGGATATAACATCAAATAAAAAGATCTGTACAGGAAATAAACAAACAATCCATAGAGTAACAAGACAACCTATGGTATAAGAAAAATATTTGTAAAGTATACATCTAATAAAGACTTAATATTCAAAAACATGATGAATTCAAATAACTCAATAGTCAGAAAATAAATAGCCCAGTTAAAAACTGAACAAAGGACCTGAATAGACATTTCTAAAGAAAGACAAACAGATAATCAACCGTTATTTTTTAAAATACTAGATTTTTTTTTTTTTTTACTTCATGCACAGTGCCCACACTGACTTAATAAGAAAAATAGTAAAAACTTTCTACTGTCAAAATTGTAACTTTTACAAATCATCTTAAAGTCCATTGGGAGCAAAATTGCTAATGAATGGAATCATTTAACATGCACTTTCAAGAAAGCAGGCAATTGACTGGTGCGATTCTCACTTTCCATTTACTTCTAAAAGCAGTTAGAGCTCCATCTTCCTTTAAATTCTTATTACATCTTAAAACACTGAGCCAATTTTCATTATTCCTTTGATAGTGTATGTTGAAAATAAAATGCTGAATTTAGAGCTATTTAAAAATTTAGGAGCAATGGAATATACTTCTTCTCCATGTACTGCTATTTACTTTAAACTAAGAACCCTTCTGTAAATTTCTTTTTACATATACTCCTTAGTTTCTATACCTTTCCTGAAAGTGTTTAATGGATTTTAAGACACTTCAAATTCAAAATTCAGGGGAAAAGTACGTATTTTTGCATTGAGCAAAATTTGACACCTCCAGAGTACTTCTCAAGATTAGATTTTTAAACATAACACTGCCACACTGTTCTAAAGCTTAAAACCAGGAGAAAGTCTTTTATTTTTTATTCTACATTGATGTATATGTATGTGTGTGTGTGTGTGTGTGTACACGTGCACACATGTGTGTGTTTAAGAAGAGGTTACATGGAATTATTTACACCTCACTTTCAGCAGAGGTCCTAAAGGACATTAAGCAAAACAAGAGTTACCAGGTGCTTCCATATTTCCCAATGACATGCTCCCCCACCAAAGGGAACCTCGCAAGGTGGTCCGCCCAACCTGTTCTTGAGGCCCTTAGCTGATCATCAACTTGAGTATACAAAAGCATTGAGCAGAGACATCGAGAGAAGTATCTTTTAGGAAAGTTGTTGGAGTGATTTGAGTTCAGGGGAGTCATTTGCTTTTTTTCCTAAGTTTGGTAAGGTCCTGATATTTCTCACCTAAGCAGTGCTTAACAGGAAGAGAAACAGAGAAAGGTTGGAACTGTAGCTACCTCAGATGGCAAAGCAGGGAGAGGGAACCTTTGTGGAAGTAGCTGCACGTCTGCCACTTGGTGAAATGAGAGTGCATGCATTCTCACGGGACCAGGAGCTGCCACATGCACTGTGCAGGCAGGAGCATCTTGTCTGGACTGTCATTATATCCCACATGGACTAGGCATCACCAGCTGCCACTACCATAGTGTAGAATTCAAACAGGTTTGTACAAGGTCACTATATAATGGAAATTCCCAGGAACCCAATAAAATATAAGATACCATGAAATAAATGACAGTATAAAACATACAACAAACTCAGAGAGCAGAGTTGTTCAAACATAGTGCCCCTCTTCTTAACTCTAATTCCTCTCCCAGAGGGGAGGCAAACAGGGGAGAGGTGCCTGATGTGAGCAACATCCACAGACCATAAGGGACAACCAACTCTGCATAGCTGGGGAAAACCAAGTGTCCACCTGGAGAATACACCTAGAGAAAAACAGGAATTGATGGGTGATTCTACTCATCTATTCATTCAATTAATAATTGATTACATTTTTGGTACTAGGGATATGATACTGTGCAAAAAGCAATTTATGATCTAGATAGGTAAACTATCATTAATTAAACGAGATAACAAATAAATGAATAATTGTTATTCGTTTAAAAGTTATGAGTAAGAGATGTGTATAGTGAGAGAAACTAGAAGGGTTGGGGGAAAATAATTTGATATATGAAGAAAAAGAAACAATTAACTAGGTAAGGAAAAAAGAAAGAGAATATTCCAGAAAGAGGAAAAGCATTACCGAATATTTTGTGGTGGAAGGAAACAAAGAGGGTTCATAAAAATAAAAGTCCAGTGTAATGACATTGCAGAGTACAGTTTCACAGATGTGTGTAGGCTAGATCATTTATATAGAAAGAGAACATATAAATACAATTTCTTCTGACTGATAAAACATATATCAGTCCTGGTTTCTAATATTTCCTATTCTGTTATTTATTGGATTTACAATGCATCGTTTTGGCTTTTCAAAGGTGATAGAAAGGTTGTAACTAAGGACAGAAAGGTTGTTTTAGCAAATTTTGTTTTTAATCTAAAAAGCTATCGTATTGTCGTCTAATAATTTCCAGTCTCAACAGCATAACTCACAGAAATTGGAAACTGTAGGATTTAAGGCTACTCTGTGTCATTACAGGCTTATACTTGACAGGCAAAAGTAATACATTAACATACAAAGAAACAAGGGTAAAATGAATGTTTCATACAAATAAAAGCAATCTCAAAGAAGAGAATATAGCAGAAAACACCATCAAAATCCGTGCAGTTCTTTCATTAAGACTGTCAAATAAATTTTCGCTGAGAGAGAGATTGCTTTTTGTTTTGGCTTTTGTGGCAGAGTCAGTTTCATCTGTTTGCGTGTTGGTTTTCTCCTTAGATTTAAAACTAAACCTGGCCAGTGATCTACATTTTTGCTTTAAGTGCTACCATTTAGGAATTTCAAAGTATTAGCATAAGCTTCCACATGGAAGTATAAATAATTCACGGTGTGTGTGGTTTGCAGTATCTCATAGGGAATAGAAAGCTGGTGTGCATCAAAGGTGAGCATAGTGATTAATTATTGTTAAAATGCCAAATGAGAAAGCCTTTCCCTGACAAAGCAATCTGTGCCCAGACAAACTGCTTGGGTGGTTTGATGGACAGACCAAAGTGGCATAATTCTTTTTAGTTTCTGATTCAGAAAAGAAAAATGTGGTATGGGGGATCCATGCAGCCAGTGGGCCCTGGATACTGGGAGGATGTCCTTAATTGACTTCGACATCTGCAGCACTGTAATACGCAAGCACTCAACTCTGATAGCTTGTGATAGATTGTTGAACTACAGGAGGCATTCCAGGGAGACTCTGCATGATTAATAAACATTAAGAGCTTTTCATGTGGTAGAAACCATCTAATTTCTATTTCTGAAAGGTCATGGTTCAGCATTTTTAATGCATGCTTTAAGTTTATTTTTCCATAACAAGTGTTTGTGGGGAGGGGGTGGGTGAGTGTCTTGTAGTGTGTTTAAACAAATAATTTTCACTGTAGGTTTCTCTGATCTCTTAGTTTTGAGAAACCTGAAAAATGACGCACAATATGGATCATTTTCTTTGCAGTTAGATTAGTACTATACGATGCCATTCATATATATTTTAAATAACGTTTTAAAACTATTTAAAATGAGGGAACGGGTGGAGCACTGAGGATTTTTAAGGCAGGGAAACTGTGCTGTATGTACCCTAGTGGTGGATCCATGTCATTTTATTTGTCTAAACTCATAGGATGCACAAAATCAAGAATGCACCCTATTGTAAACTATGGACTTTGGTGATAATAATGTGTTGGTGGAGGTTCTTCGATTGTTCCACCCTGGGAGGGTATGTTGATAGTGAGAGAGGCTGTCTGAGAGAGGGAGTACAGAGTATAGGGGAAATCTCTGTAATTTCTGCTCAGTTTCGCTGGGCTCTAAATTAAAAGTTGCTTAAAAAAACTTCTTTAAAAATGAAGTCTATTTAAAAAATAGTTTTTCTTGTGTTTGTCAATGACTGTTTTGGGAGTTCAGAACAACTGGCCACGTGTGTGAAATATAAAAATAATTCTCAAACACTGATTACAGCAGACTGTTTTCAAAGACGGCCACAGTGATTCCTTCCAGCTCCACATACGCAGGCTTTTGCAATAAGATTTCTCCCATCAAGGAGTGGAGTCTAATTCCCATGCTTTAACCCTGGTCTCATGACTTGTTTTGACCAATAGAACACAACAGAAGTGCTACACTGGGAGTGCTGAACCTTGACCTCAAAAAGACTTAAATCTTCCATTCTGCCTGCCTGCATGTTACCTACCATGTAGGTAGGTAACATGATATGAGGAAATCTTGCTTAGCCTCTTAAAGATAAGAGATCATTTGGCAAGTGAGAACGCCAGAGGATGGGCAGCACCAAGCTCCAGGCACGTGACAGACACCACTGTGAACCACCTAACCCAAGTCCACTCACCAGCTGGCTGCAACTTCAGGAGCGACCCCAGGCAGACCAGCCAAGAGCTGCCCCACTTATCTGGGCCCAAATCACTGAGCAACACTCATGAGCTGATACGATGATTGATGTTACAAGCCACCGAGGTTTTTGTCTCTATGTTTTGTTCTTTCAGCAATAGATAATTGATATATCCTGGTACATTCTCGAATCAAATTACAAATTAGAGTTTTTATAATGAACCATAAAAACTTGTTCATTTCTATAGTTTGGACAGCTCCTTTGTACGAATACACAATTTTAGAAACAGACTTTTTATAAAAATATTTTTTATGTATTTTTTGCAAGGAGAGCACTTTGTTCTTTTTTTCCCCTGATTTCTTCTTTTTATTTTATTTTTTTTTAAATTTTGCTTTAGGTTCTTGGATACATGTGCAGAACGTGCAGGTTTGTTACACAGGTATACATGTGCCATGGTGGTTTGCTGCACCCATCAACCCATCATCTAGGTTTTAAGCCCATCATGCATTAGCTATTTGTCCTAATGCTCTCCCTTCCCTTGCCCCCCACCCCACAACAGGCCCCGGTGTGTGATGTTCCCCTCCCTGTATCCATGTGTTCTCACTGTTTGACTCCCACTTATGAATGAGAACATGTGGTGTTTGGTTTTCTGTTCCTGTGCTAATTTGCTGAGAATGATGATTTCCAGCTTCATCCATGTCCCTGCAAAGGACATGAATCATTCTTTTTTATGGCTGCATAGTATTCCATGGAGTATACGTGTTACATTTTCTTTATCCAGTCTATTGTAATCTGCAAGGAACTTACACAAATTTACAATAACTCTTTTTTCTATTCCCTTCCCTCATCACAATCCCTGTCCTCACCCCCAGGCAACTAACAACAAACATCACAGATAACTAGGAGGAGAGCAAGGAAGGGAGTCCACCTAGAGAGACCTAGAACAGATTCAAAACAGTTGGGCAATATTTCCAATATTGCACGTAGATCTTGGCAACACTCTACTGACAAACATTCTTTGGAAAATAATCTACTTTTTTGCCCTCTCTCTTTTTTTTTTTAATATTTTAACTTTCATTTTAGCTGAAAGGTGTAAGTGCAGGTGTGGTATATAGGTAAACTTGTGTCTGAGGGTTCGTTGTGCAGATTATTGTGTCACCCAGCTATCAATCCTAGTACACATTTTTTTTTTCTGATCCTCTCCCTTCCTCCAACCTCCTGCAGGCCCCACTGTCTGTTGTATCTGCCCCTCTATGTGTCCACATGTTCTCATCATGGAGCTCCGACTTCTCACTTATAAATGAGTACATGTGGTATTTGGTTTTCTGTTCCTGCGTTAGTTTGCTAAAGATAATAGCCTCCAGCTCCATCAGTGTTCCTGCAAGGGACATGATCTTGTTCTTTTTATGATTGCATAGTATTCCATGGTGTATATGTACCACATTTTCTTTATCCAGTCTATCACTGATGGGCATTTAGGTTGATTCCATGTCTTTGCTATTGTGAATAGTGCTGCAATGAATATATGCATGCATGTATCTTTACGGTAGAATGATTTATACTCCTTTGAGTATATTCCCAGTAATGAGATTGCTGGGTTGAATGGCATTTCCATTTTTAGTTCTTTAAGGAATTGCCACACTGCTTTTCACAGTGGTTAAACTAATTTACACTCCCACCAGCCATGTAAAAGCAAAAAGCAGACTTTCAATAGGCTTACAAAATTAACAACTCTCACTCTTGTTCTACTTAGGTAAGGGTTTATCAGTAAAAATAAAGTCTAATAAATCCAACTTTACAAATAAATAATTAATTGCCAATATTGCTCTTTCTTTATTTATCTTCCAGAATTTCTGACTTCCACACTTTAATTATCTTTCTAGATTTAAATTTAAATAAAATTTTAAAATTATAGAGAATCATTTAGTGCTTTCTTTAAAAACCTAAGTTTTTTTTCAATAATAGAGTTAAGAATAAAATCTTCTCAACAACTTGTCTTTTCAAAAACTCCTTCACTTATTCATCACCCCAGTACCCTAGGGAATCAAGAAATGGCCATAAAGACAAACAGTAGTTTTCAGAAACTAGTTTTTCAGTATAAGCATTTTCTCATATATTTTTATCATCAGAGAAAATGTATTTATATTGGTTTCTTAAGAGATCAACTAAATTTTTTAAAAGTTATTTAAAATGTGGCTGAATGTTGAGCATCACTGCTATTTTTTAAATAAGGAGCCTCCTGCCAAACTGCATTACAAGCTTGATATAATTATTCTATATTATATCCATTAGTGACACCTTCATTTTAATGAAAGATATTTGCATACTTCATTTAGCTTCTCAGAAATTATGGAACTCTACAACCTGCTTTTAGGCACATCATTTATTTTTCAAAGACAGCACCACAAAATTCAGATTCCTTGCTCAAGAACAGGTAAATATTTGTTTCCCCAACTCATTCTGATGAAGAGGTCAACCATCCTTGGACATTAATGATACAAGCAGACGTTATCACAATATTATTAGCTCAGAACTTGGAAAGTCACAAATCTACTTTCAGTCTAGGTTTTGCCATTAACTAAGTCCACTAACTATACATTGAAACACATACTTAAATCATCTATGGATGCCTCATCTGTCAGGCTAGCCTTGATGCTAATTCTGAGGATTTCTGATCATCCATATAAGTTATCTATGCCTGATACATAACTGTTTAATAAGCCATGGATATTATAATGATTTTATAACAGTACTCTAGCAGGCAGGGGCAGTATCCACCCCTCACAGTTCCGTCCAGTTGCATCTTCAGAATTTATGCGGTCGGCCCCATGAGGATTGCTCCAGTTTGATAAAGTTCTGTCATGTCTGCTACTCTTCTCAATTTGTCAATATCTCACAAAAGTCCCCAAATGAATGATGAATGAACTGTTGGTGCTGATTCAAAGAAAAAGACCCACAAATCAAGCAGTCAGACACTCATCTGCCTTCCCGTAGTTAGGGCTTTCTCAGGAGAGAGAAATGTCTTTGAACACCGGAGTCAGCAATTGACAAAGACATATTCCCAAATGACACTTTGCTACTTAATCATCTTTAAATATTAAATGTTTCTTAATTTAATAAGAAAGGGGAGTTGAACTAAACCTGTCCCTGAAACCATCCTAGAGAAGCACCTGCCAGCAGCAAAGCTGTAGAAATGAATAAATAAGATTAAACAACTATGTGAAATATGTTTAGAGAGGAGAATTCAAATAACATAAACTATAATAAGTAAAAATACAAATGTTTTCAGTACGAACTAACTAAATAACGTTTTTAGATTCAGGTATTGAGAAGAAATGAGGGCTGATAGAGGGATTGTGAGTTTGCTAATTTTCCATTTAACACAGTGGGAGTCAGTATCTTCAGTTTTAATTTAAGAAAAAGATTAAAAAGCCAATTAAATATATTTATTAATGCAGCCATTAGATTCAGTAAAAATAACTTGAATTGTTCAAGTAAGCATAAGAAAAATTTTAAAAAATATATTGAAAAATAATATATAAAGGAAGCAGAAGTATAAGAAAACAAAAACACAACGTAATTGAAGAAAATATCTTAGAAAAATGTCTCTGGTTTCAATACATGTGAGCATAATCAAAATACTTTGTTATTTATGACAAATATAAACAAAACAGACCAAGACTGGATCATAAAAAACTGCTAACTCTACTAAAAATAAAATTTACCTAAAGTTGAAAGTAAATATATGAAAATTAAAGCAGAATTATCCCATCAGTTGCACGCAAATTAAAGTCAAATAAAGTTTAAATAGCAAAAAATAAATAGGAATATAGATGTTCTAAAAGACATACTCATCTATATACATTTAGATGATATATAAAGTGTTATCTACTGAAAAAGAACAAACTTTTATTTTAATTACCCATAAATTACAAAAATTTACTATATGTTAGGTCAAAGAGCAAAAACATCAATACATTTCATAATGTAAAAATAAATCAGCAATATGCTTTGAGTTAAATTTTAAAATATTAATATTAATAAGAAGCAAAACAGTAATTATGTGTAACTATTCTTTGTAATATTTGAGTCAAAGATTTAAATTAAAATATAATTTAAAACTTTAGAAAATTTCATTGATGGAATCATATGACACAGTGAATGCAGGAACAAGGAAAGAATGTAAATAAATTCATTAATCAGGAAGTTAAAAATTAAATCACTAATCAAATGAGATAAAGTTGAATAAAATTATTAATAATGTTGAAGACAAAAATCAGTTAGTACAGACATTAACAGTTGAACTTGCAAGTATAGTCAGCAAATAACTTTTTAGAAAATGCTTAGGTGGCCGAGGCGGGTAAATCACATGAGGTCAGGAGTTTGAGATCATCCTGGCCAACATGGTGAAACCCCATCTCTACTGAAAATACAAAAAAAAATTAGCCAGGCATGGTGTCAGATGCCAGTAATCTCAGCTACTCAGGAGGCTAAGACAGGAGAATCATTTGAATCTGGGAGACGGAGGTTGCAGTGAGCTGAGATCGCACCACTGCACTCCAGCCTAAGCGACAGAGCAAAACTCCAGTATCATAAAAAAAAGAAAAGAACATGTGTAGGAATATCAGACTGTCCTTTAAATCTGGCCCTCCATGTTTTTGATTTAGTTGTTGACTTAAGTTAAAATAGATGGAGCAACTCAGTAAATAAACATGAACAAATATAGACATAAAGGAATAAATTAAAACAAGAAACCTGTCTTTCTGGTGTTAAACATGTGTTTAAGGATAATTAGAAAATGCATAGAATGTGATAAAGACCTATATCAGCAATTGAGGAAATCAGAACACACGATAAGAGGAATGTGATATTTAAGAAAAAATAAAGGAAACCCGAAGTTAAGAGAGGAAACGCTACAAGGACCCTAGAGAATTGGGAGGCATCTGGCACCTATAGCTTCAGAAAGCATTAAAAACAGCCAGAAACCTAGCCAGGTTGGCAAAAATAAACAAATAAACAACAAATACATCTTATACTAACAGCCTTTTAATTTCAATTCCTATTTCTTAATACATGATGTCTGGCTTTTAACAACAAATTATAAGGCATACTAAATGACAAAAAAACAAAAAACAAAAAACAAAAACAAAAACCCACAACTTGAAGAAACTGGGTAAGCATCAGAACCAGACTAAGGGCAGAGACGTTAGGTTTAAAAGACCTGGAAGTTAAAACAACTATAATTTATATGCTAATACTTCTAATGGAAAGAATGGAAAATGCAAGGACAGATGATTAATCTAAGTAAGGATATGGAAACAAAAAGAAATGCTAGAAATCAAAATCACTGTAACAGAAATAAAGAGTTGTTTTGATGAACTCACTGCCAAATTGGACATGCCAAAAGAAAGAAATAGTGAACTAGAAAAAATGTCGATAGAAACTTCCAAAATTGAAATGCAAAGAGAAACAAGGATGAAAAAGACAGAACAGAATATTCAATAACTGTGGGCCAATTACAAAAGATGTAATATATGCATTTTGGGAACATCAGAAGAAGAAATAAGGTGAGGAGCAGAATAAGTATTTGAAGCAATGATGAGGGAGAATTTCTCAAAATTAATGATAACCACAAAACCACAGATTCAGGATGTTCAGAAAACACCAAGCAGGATGAGTACCAAAACATCTACACTTAGGCATATCATTTTTAACCTGTGGAAAACCAAAGACCAAAGACAAATCTGTAAAAGAAGCCAGAAACACAAAACAAAATACTATTGAGGAACAAGAATAAGAATTACATCAGACTTTCACAAACCATGCAAACAAGATCAGACTGAAGTGCAACCTTTAAATTGTGGAAAGAAGAAAAAAAGTCTTGAAAATTCTATCCAGAGAAAGAAACCTTCAAAAGTGAAGAAGTAATTATTCATCACCCGCAGAAATGCTATTCAAGAAACATTAAAATTTCTTCAGGAAGATGAAAAATAATATTTGTCAAAAACTCAGATGTACATAATGAAATGAAGAGTATTAGAAAAGGCATAAAGTTAAAATAAAATATTTTCATTGTTTACTTATCTAAAAGATAATTCTTTTGTTAAAGCAATAGCAGTAACAATGCATTGGTGATGTCAGCATATAGGTAGGTGAAATGGGTGACATCGACATAAGAAAAGGGAGAAAGGAATTGGGAATACTCTGTTATAAAGTGTATGCAAACAAACAAAGCAGCATATCATTAATTGAAGGTGGAATTTGTTTTAAAAGTTTATTGTAAACTCTGAAGAAGCCATTCAACCTTTTCCTAAAGAAGTAAAATCAATATGCTAAGTGAAGAGACAAAATGAAACTATAGAAAATGCTAAATTGAAATGAAAGAAAAGAGAAAAATAAAGATTATGAAAAACAAAGAATAAGTGCTGCAAATAGAAAATAATTATGCACATGGTGGATATTAACCCAACTACATCAATAATTTTTTAAATGTAAGTCATATAATCTCACCAGTTAAAAGTTGGAGACTGTTGGGGTGAATTAAGAAAAAAAGACCCAACTCTATCAATAGAAATCTGGAGTGGCTGTATTATTTTTAGACATGTTGATGTCAGAACAAGGGAAATTGTAAGAGATAAAGGAGGAAATTACAGAGTGATGAAGGAGTCAATTCTCCAAGAAGACAAAACAGTCCTAAATGTGTGTGAACCTAACAGTGTTAAAATATGTGAAACAAAACACAGAAGTGAAAGGAGAAATATAGAAATCTGCTAACAGAGGTGGAGACTCACAACACCCTCTTTCAGTAGTTGATAGATAAGACAGACAGAAAATCAATAAAGATACAGTTAATGTGAACAGCATCATCAATCAATTGCATTTAATTGACATTTATAGAATACTCCTTCCAACAACACCAGAACACAAATTCTTCTCAGGTTTGCATGGAATATCCATCAATATAGGCCACATTCAAGGCCATAAAATACACCCTAACAAACACACAAAAATAGAGATAAAATAAAGTATGTTCTCAGACCACAATGGGATTAAACTATAAAATAATAACATAATATAGCTGGAAAATCCTCAAATACCTAGAAATTAAACAACTTAGTTTCACATAATATATAGGTCACAGGAGTCTCAAAAGCAATTAAAATGTTTTGAACTAAATGAAAATGCAAATATATGAAAATTGTGGGATGCAATGAAGTAATACTTAGAAGCAAACTTACAGCAATAAATGCATACATTATATAAGCAGAAATCTAACATCAGTAACCTGAATTTCCATCTTGGAAAACTAGAGAAAGAAGAAAAATTTATGTCTAAAGCAAGCAGATTAAAAAGATTAGCAAAAATTAGAGCAAAAATCAATAAAATAGAAATAACTTACAGAGAAAATCAATGTAACTAAAAGACAATTTTTTGAAAAGATCAGTAAAACTGATAAATGTCTATCTAGGCTAACAAAAAAAAGACACCAATTGCCAATATTGAAATGAAAAAGAGGTAATAACCATCGATTCCGTGGACATTAAAATGATATTGAAGAAACACTACAAATAACTCTATTCCCACAAAGTTAATGAACTAGACGGAATAGAACAAATTCCTTGTTCTACACACTACCAAAAGTCACACAAAGAAAAAGATATAATGTGAGTAAGCCTATGTCTATTAAATCAATAATTAGCAACTTTCCAAAACCAAAATGACAAAGCCCAGTGACTTTACTGGTGAATTATCAAACATTTAAGGAAAAAGTGATACCAATTCTCTGTATTTTTTTTCAGAAAATAGAAGTGGTAACAATTTCTAACTCATTCTACAGGTCAGAATCTTCTATATGGTATGGATGATAGTTATGCAATTCAGCATAATTATATGTTTAACTTACCATAGAAATATGTATCGATATGTGTATAGAGAAATATTAATAGATGTGTGTATATACACAAGTTAATATACAAACTTATATCTCCTTTTGTTAGCAGAGAAAGGCTGGAAACAAAGACACCTCACTAGATATGACAACACCAGATGACCAGATGCTGGTTCCTTGGCAAAATGGCAGATTCTAGGCATGAGGCAGGAAATATACAAGATAAGCCTAGAAGTTATTATAGTTCCAAAAGTAAGAAAATGTTCAAAGCACATAGCAACTAAAATTAAAAAAAAAAAAAAAACCCTCCAGAATTTGGGAGAGATATGAACGGGATTCAGGACCTTACTGAAAAAAACACCCAGTGGCTAAATCTAGAACAATTTGGGCAAAAATAAAGTAGTATTGGATTATAATTCAAGGGAGAGAATAAATATCCATAAAACCTTATTGATATGAGTGAATGATTCAATGTATAATAAATGGAGGAGAACAGACAAATCTCCCACACAAAACGTTCCAAAGGGAGTAGAGCAGAACCTTCTACTTTCTACAATTCTTGTAATGTGGGCTGTGCACAGTGACTTCCTTCCCAGGAGGACAGTATGAAAAGGCTGGGGAGTCACCTTACAGTGGAGAAACCTGGAAAATACTGCCTCAGCCAGGTGATCGCTTCAACATCAGCAGTGCTAAGTCATGTGATTAATATGCACCTTTCATATAATGTGATGAAAACAGCAGCTTACCTATGTTATCTTGCTGCCCAGAACACATGACCCCACTGTAACCATGAGACAAACATCAAATGGTGATAGAGGAACATTTTACAAAATACCAGACTAACACATGTCAAAACTGTCAAGATCATCAAAAACAAGGATGCCCTGAGAAACTGTCACAGCCTAGAGGTGTCTAAGAAAAGATGGTGACTAAATGTAATGTGCTATCCTGGATGGGATTCTGGACACTAGGTTAAGAAGATGTAAAGATATAATTGATTACACTTAATAAATTGGTATTGGTTTTTTAATCATGCAAATGTACCATATTCATACTGATGTTACATGGTGAATAAGTGGGGAACCGAGTGTGTGGTAAATGGGAACTCTGCACTACCTTTGCAATGCTTTTCAGAACTGAATGATGAGGCTGAGTGAGTATCATGCAAATCCACAGGAGATGGCATTTCATGGGCTATTTCTTAATCTGTCCTTTATATAGATTAATGGCATAAAGGCCACATGGTTCAACAGCCGTCATTTTACAGGATGTAGAAGTTAAATCAGGATGTCCTGACTTGAGCTTTGCTAATAGTCTTATTTAATCACCGCCCCCCCAATCTTTCAATTGACAATAATATGTATGTAGAAGAAACAGATTGAGAGGAGAGGGTTCAAGGTTATACTTCTTAAACCACACCTATTCTAGTGAAGTTTTGCTTCTTACTTAACCATCATCTGTTTTGAAATGAATGACATCTTATGGAATTTGACAAACTAGGAACTATCCTTGCTTAACTAAAAAGGCTCTGCATTTCTGAATAGAGTCCAATTAAGATTGTTCGGATGAGACAAGATTTTCTTCAAAATATAAAATTTGGTAACATATATTCAACTAGTGACCATATTTTCAACTTTCTTTTTTTTGGAGATGGGGGCCTCACTCTGTCACGCAGACTGCATTGCAGTGATACTATCATAGCTCACTGCAGCCTCAAACTCTTGGACTCAGAAGATCCTCCCACTTTAACCTCACCAGCAGCTGGAACTATAGGCCGGGGTCATCAAGCCCAGCTAATTTTTTCTTTAAAAGAATTATTTTTTAGAGACAGGAGTCTTGCTATGCTTCCAAGGTTGGTCTTGAACGCTGGCCTCAAGCAATCCTCTTGCCGTGGCCTCTCAAAGTGCTGGGATTGCAGATACGAGTCACCACCCCCAGCCTCAATTTTAAGTCAACTTGGTGCATTATTATTTCCTCTTTGCCTGACAAACTATTTGTTTACATTTATGTTAAGTTTTTTCTTCTTGGGATTGGGCACCAGGTTGAAATGATATCTACTGTATAATTGTATAAACTGTATGTACATTTTTCATATATACAAATATATATACATGAAATGCCATACACATGGTTCTTTATGTTTCCAAATTCAATTAATGAATTAAGATCTGTATGACTTCAGAGTCATACAATTACCGATTTTCAAAATTTTTAATTTTGCCTAAGATGAGAACTGTTGTATTTTAGCACATTTATAAAGATAACTCAAAAACATATCAACACTAAATTATATTTTTGAAAACAAAATCCAATAACTGTTGAAAGTTTATTTAATCGTCACACATCGGGACAAATTTTTACATGCTGAAAACAGTTAAAATAAGATTGTCACAATATATTTTTTAAAATTGGCTTTTCAGTTAACATTTACATTCTAAGAAATTGCTTAGTTAAGACAGAAAGTTTTCCAAACATCCAAACAGGTTTTCAAAAGTTTAGCAAGACAAATCTTGTATAAACTCAATAAATAAATAAAATATGTTTTTCTATAGAACTCTGGTTAGAAAAATTACTATTCATTATGTGAAATATTATTTTACATAGACTTTTTTTACTTACCTTGTACCTGATCCTAAAGTTATCTGATAAGTAATGCAGTAAAGTATAATTATTGCGATCAGACATATAGCTCTTTAAAAAATTTAATAGATACATCTGCAAATATGCAATTGAACTTGAATAGTTTTTAAGCTTTAAACTTCTATTTCAAAGAGTTGGGCATGAAGAAATAGAGAATGTTGAGTTTCATGAAAATCTCAATTCCCTTTCACACTTTTTTTTAAATAAATATAATTCTGAAACAAACCGTAACTAGGAGATCCATACAGAAACTCTTAAGTTCAACTAGTGTCTCATAAACATGAAAGGACTACTTGTTCTCTAAGCCTCTAGTATCCAAGTCTGTGACAACTCTTTTATCACATAGATACAGAAAAAGCTTCTAACAATTTCTGAACTACATATGTAGCAAAAAGATTGTTAGACCAACAATGAAAAAGAAAAAACCCAAAATTTAATTTATGCATTTTCGGATATTTAAATGTATAAGAATATCAACTGTAATACAGGCTTACAGCTGCATTAATTAGAAAGCGATAATATCTTCATTATATTATGTATTTATCATAAAATGATTGTTTTATACTGCATCCGTGTCATTTTTCTGTAGAAAATAGTTCAGAAATAAAAATACATTATTCAATTGAGTATAATAGTGTATGCTATAGAGTATGGTAATATTCTAGGCTATAAAGAATAATTCTCTAGCCCTGAAGCAACAGAAAATAAGCTGCTTTAGATAAGCAAATAAAAAATGGATTCTTACTCTCTTACTCTTGAAGCACATCACTAATCTAAAAAATAACTAGCAATAGCTAGTAAAATTCAAACTGATCTTTGCTGGTGGAAATGGAAAATGAGGTTTTGAAGAAGGAATGTCTAAAATAAGCATAGAAATCACAGGACTTCACTGCAATTCAGAGACAAAAGATGCTAATTTTTGCAAAGAGGCAATTGCTAAAAAGTACTTGCAGAAAATAACTCATCTTTATGTAAGTTTTACTTTCTAACTAGCACAGTTTTGTTTTGTTTGTTTTTAGTTTTTTGACTCTTCAAAGTACAGGTGCTGTGCACCTGTGGGCCTGATAATTACCTGTCCAGTGGAATATGAAGGAACACATACTAGAAACCTCTTATAGAGTTTAACCAACAGAGAGGTGCTGTGAGAGTTTAAAGGAAGTGATTCTACCCGGGTCTTCATCAGCTGCATGAAAATATATTCAGAATTATGGCACAGTGAAAGAAAAACAGTCCAACAGGCCCCCACATGGATCTGAAATATGATTTACTCTCCAGAATCTGAGTAAATGCTTAACCTATCCGTGACTCAGTTTCTCATTTACATGATGGGGATCACAATACTCATAACTTGTGTTGTTTTCTATGAAATGCTGCTTCCCTGCATTGGTTCCAGTCTGTAAGACAAAGAAATTATACTTACAAGAAAGTTCTAGTTCCAGGTTGAGAAGGGGCCTGTCAGCAAAAAGGCTTATTTTTTCCTATATTTATCAGGTTAAAATAGGGATAATGCCTTTATCTGGTTAGCTCTAGGCACTAACCATATATAAAGGAAAATAAAGTTACTCACCTGTGGTCTCCATCATGTGAAAGTTTGAGTTTTTGCTGTTAGGAGAGTAACAGTAACTGTAAGAAAGATACATCTTGGCATCTCTTGCCAGAATACTGGGAGAAGTAACTTACAAGACACCTGTGAGCCATGAGAGGTTGAGTGGAGTGTTGGATACCACAACCTACACAGCCTCTGTAAGAGTGTCAGTGTTACTGGATGAATGCTGGACTGATGTTACTGGGAAATGACGTTGGAATGATACACATCCCACATGACAGTAAACATTTTTTTGATTGATTGATGTAGACCTTGCCAATTAAAATAGCTCAAGGGAGATTCAGAAGTGAGCAGACAGAGCCACACAAAAGATCATAATCTTAGGGCTTTAGAATGTCATTTCCAACTACATACATTGTTTTCAAACTATATGTTGTTTTCAAACAAATTCAGTACTATAAATTTTCCTCTAAGCACTGCTTTTACAGCATTCTACATGTTTAGATAAGTTATATTTTCATTTTCATTGTGTTTGGAATTTTTTTTAAATTTACTCTTGAGACTTCTTCTTTGACCCATGTGTTACTTAGACATTACTTTATTAATTTCCAAAATAGGTTTTCCAGCTATTTTCGTTATTGATTTCTAGATTTTGTTATGATCTGAGCATTTATTTTGTAAGATTTCTATTTTTGTAAATTTATTGTGTTTTATGTCCCTGAATGTAGTCTATGTTGGTGAATGTTTCGTGACAGCCTGAGAAGAATGGGTATTCTGCTGTTGTTTCGTGAAGTAGTATATAAATATCAGCTATATTCAGCTGATTGATGGTGCTGTTAAGTTCAACTACATCCTTACTGATTTTCTATCTGCTGGATCTTCCATTTCTGTAGAGGAGTGTTGAGGTCTCCAACGACAATACCGAAATCATTCTTCCTCTGAAGTCCGCTTTGTCTGTACTGAAAATAGCTACTCCCACTTTCTTTTTATTAGTGTCATTAGGTATTTTTTTCCTTATTTTTTCACTTTCAGTCTATCTGTGTTTTTATAAAGTGGGTTTATTGTAGACAATATAAAGTTAAGTCTTCTTTTTTTTTTTTTTTTTTTTTTTTTTTTTTTTCATTCACTCTGACAAGTTCTGTTTTTCTGTTGGTAACCACTGATGTTTAAAGTAATTATTAATTTAATTGGTTTATATCTCCCTTATTCATTACTATTTTTTACTGTTTTCTATTTGCTACTCTCGTTTTTTTTTTTTTTTTTTTTTGTCTTCCACTCTTTCCTTGACTTCTCCAGTTTTAATAATTTTATGGTTCTATTTTTCTCCTCTCTTAGCATATCAATTATACTTATTTAAAATATTTTTTATTGGATGCTATGCCTTTGAACTACACATTTACTATTAACCCAAGTTTCATTTCAAATAACGTTGTATCACTTCACCAGTCGTGAAAGTATCTTGGAATAGATTATTCCTAATCTCTCTCTTGCATCCCTTTATAACATTGCTGTCATTCATTTCATTTTCCATAAACTATCATCACTGAGAGTTTGAATACTATTAAAATCAATGAGAATAGAAAAACTAGAAGATGCTCTTTTACCCTGCTTCTTCCTTCTCTAATGCTCTTCCTTTCTTTATGTAAAACTGAACGCCTGACCTATATTCTTTTTTTCTTTCTGAAGAATTTCTTACCACTTCTGTCAGGGTAGTTCTATTAGAAACAAAATTTCCTCTTTTTTTTTTTTTGCTTGTCTGGAAAAGTCTTTTTCCCTTTCTCACTTTTAAAGTATAATTTCACTGATACAAAATTCTAGATTGGTGAGTTATTTTTTTCCTTTTAGCATTTTAGACATTTCACTCTACTCTCATCTTGCTTGCGTGGTTTCTGAAGAGCAGGTCAATGTAATTTTTATCTCTGCTCCTGTATAGATAAGGTATTGTTTTCCTTTTTTGTTTCCCTCCTCTGGTTTTCAAGATTTTCTCATTGTCTTTGATTTTCTGCAGTTAGAAAATTATACACCTATGTGTAGATTTTGTGGTATTTAGCCTGCTTTCTGTTCTCTGAAATTCCTGGATCTGTTGTTTCATATTTATTATTAATTTGGGAAAAATTCTCACTTATTATTACTTCAAATTCTTTTTCTCTTCCTTTCTCCTCCTCCTTGTATTCTTCATATGCATATCCCACAGCTTTTGTGACTCTCCTTCCTTCCTGAACATTTTGTCCTGCCATTTCATTCTTCTTTCTCTTTGCATTTTTGTTTTGGAAGTTCCTATTGACATTACTTGGAGATCACTGACTCTTTCTTCTGCTATGTAGTCTTTTGATAAACATTATTGGCATATGTTTGATTTCTGGAATTTCCTTTGTATTCTTTCTTAGAGTTTCGGTCACTCTTCTTACATTATCTATCTGTTTTTGCATGATTTTTGACTCTTAAAATTAGAGCCTTAGCGTATTTATCATAGTTGTTTTAAATTCTAGGCCTGATAATCCCAACAAGTCTGCCATATCTGGGTCTGTTTCTGATGCTTACCTGTCTCTTCCAACTGCTTTTGTCTTTTAGTATGCTTTGTAATTTTATGTTGCAAGCCAGAAGTGATATCCTGCGTAAAAGGAACTCAGTGAGGCGAACAGCCTGTTAGTGTGCGGTTATGTTTATCTGGTTTATTGCTTGCTGTAGCTGTAAGTATCAGGCTACAGTTTCCTGTGGTTTCTTTGTTTGTGTCTCCCCTATTGTCTTTGGGATTTCCCAATTTTTTTTCTTTTCTTAAAAAGGCCTGATAGATGTGCAGTTCTCTAAGTTATATTCCCTTGTTACCCCATTATAATACACCTGTGCCTCTGAACTGCAGCATTTGCAACTGCTTCTCATTTCCCCAATCCCCTGCTAATTAAGAAGGAAAGGATGGAGGGAGTTAGAATTGGGTTTTTCCTTCCCCTCACATGGAAGACTTAGACCTGGATATTTTATTTCCCCCATGTGGAAGGCTACGAAGGGATGCAGCTGAATTTTCCCCTTTTCAGGTCAGTAAGGCTGTAGTAAAAACCCAGCAGCATAGGTTTTGCAGAAACCCCCAGTAGGTTTGACTCTTCCAGTTTCTGTGGAGGGCAGGCCTAGTTAAGAACAGAATGCTCTGGTTCTACTTCAAAATGGCTACTTTTGGAAAACTGGAAGCAAGAGAGGATTTTTCTTTGGTCTTTCTTATGAGAATCCTAGAGGTAAACCTCACAAAAATGTGAGGGCCTTCATGGAATTCTTAACTCTCAAACTTATCCACCATGAATAGCCATCAAATTTTCAATGGTTATTTAGGTTTTCCTACCACACTACTAGTGATGTAGGAGTTAAAAAGAAATTACTTAGGCAGTTAGTGAGGGTACAGGAGTCCTCGGTAAGGTTTTCCTTTTAATAAAAAGCAGTCCCCAAATCATTTCTTTTCTAACAAAAAGCAGCCTGAAAAATCAAGCTGCAAGCACAGATAAGCAAGCTGGAGGCTTGCACAGGTGAATGCTGGCTGCTGTGCCAGGAGCCAGGTGTATATCTAACATGGAGGTTTTCTCTTCCCTTTTCTTTGGTGCCATGTGTCATGGCATCAGCCAGGTGGAGACATCATCTGCATAACGTAAGATTAGTGTAGGATGGCTAGCCTCTTCACCTGCTATGTAAATGGCATACATGGTCCAACCAATCCCCTGGGCCTTATGTAAATCAGACACTGCCTCCTAAAGTCCCTCTGCAAAACCAACTGCATCCTGCCATGAAAAGGGGAGATCTGACTGGAACTCTCCTCCCTCTACATTGGGGAGCTTTTCTCTTGCTCCTTTCACCTATTAAAACTTCCGCTCTTAAACCCCTACCTTATGCATCCGTGTCTTAGTTTTCCTTAGAGAGACAACAGACCTTGGGTATTTCCCCAGACAAATGACACGGCTTCACTAGTTCCTGCAGAACTTTCTGCTCCAGTAAATTGTGGTTCTCTATACTTTCCTGTGTGTCTGTCCAATTTGAGGAGTACGAGCTTTCTCTGTAACTTCAATTATCTGATGGATCTGAAAAAGTCATTGATTTCTATTTTGTTATGCTTTTTTCCTGTCCTGTGGGAACAGAAATGATAACTTTCAAGTTCCTCACATGCTGAACCAGGAATTGGAGGTCCCCCATATGTTCTTGATTATTTCTTACCCTCCAATATTGATAGTACCTAGCATGGCAGAGTGGTGAACTAAGCACATGCCAACAACAGGTTAACTCATCAAAGGAAGTAGACCTAGGGAGTGGCTTGTACTCAACAACAGATACAATAAGGCACGTTCACACTCAATACCCAACTTTGTCACAACCACCATGTATTTAACTAAGGCTAGTATTTTTCTATATTTTATTTGTGAAAAGCTGAGTTAAGTAAATGCAAATAAAAACCAGAAGCGTAAGATTCCCAAGATACCCTCTGGGCTCTTGCTTTTCATGCCTTATATTAATCATGTTTTTCTTTTTTTTTTAAATTATACTTTGACATCTAAGGGGCTTTGGGATCTGGGGTGAAACTGCCTGTTTTAGCATGAGCTAATTCCTAGAGATAGTAATCAACTTATCTTAGTGTACATCTTTCATACGCAAACCAACCAACCCTGAACCCATATCCTTCATCCTCCTCCTTTATCCAACTCTCATACACCAAGCAGATATTCCATCTGTCCTAAGTCACTCCAGAGCCACGTGCCAGATAACTAGGGACTACCTCCGTCACCCAGGGCTTGCCAAATTCCAAGCTTGTTCAGTTGCTCACTGTGCCTCATGGATTCCATTCCACAGAAACCACATGCTTACATCCATGCTTCTCCCAGTTTCCTCTGCCCCTGGCCAAGGCTGGTACTTCCTTGTGTGGTCCTGCATGGATTGCCATGGTGTGTCCTCTCCTCTTGGAAACTAATGGTAATCAATTCTTCTTTTAATGGCTTTGATCCCTTTCTGTCTGTCACCTTACTGCTCCTGATTAAAACAGGACTCTGGTACATTTTGAAACATGCCTTTTTGTAACCGCCCAGTGGGTTCACCTTGCCCACTGCTTAGACATAGCTGATTTATCGAGATAGGGGAATTGCAATGGAGAAAGAGTAATTTACACACAACCAGCTATGCAGGAAACCAGAGTTTTATTATTATTCAAATCAATCTGTCTGAGCATTAGGGGATAAGAGGTTTAAAAGATGTAATTTGGAAGGTAGGGACTTAGGAAGTGGGGAGGACTGATTGATCAGGTTGGAGATGGACTCACAGGTGGGGTAGAAATGAGGTTTTTTTGCTATTTGCTGTTCCTAGGTGGAATCACAGAACTGGTTGAGCCAGATTATGGGCTGGGTGCAGGGTCTGCAAAATGTCTCAAGCACTGGTCTTAGCTTTTATAATAGTGATATTAGCCCCAAGAGCAATTTGAGAAGGTTCAGACTCTTGTAGCCAGAGGCTGCAGGACCCCTAAACTGTAATTTATAAACTTGTAGCCAATTTGTTACTTCTGCAAAGGCAAACTGCTCCCCGGGCAAGAAAGGGGTCTTTTTGGGAAAGGGCTATTATCAATTTTGTTTCAGAGTCAAACCATAAATTCCTTCCCAAGGTTAGTTTGGCCTACACCCAGGAATGAACAAGGACAGCTTAAAGGTTAGAAGCAAGATGGAGTCAGTTAGGTCTGATCTCTTTACTGTCATAATTTCCTCAGTCACAATTTTTGCAAAGGTGGCTTCATTTTCATTGGTATAAAATGTCAAGACCTACAAAACTTAACTTTTCTATACACAGTGAGAAAAATACAATCTGAAGTGGTCCTTGTTTAAGAAACTTTGGCCTTCTTTAGGTGGGAGGTGTTCTGTTTCATTCATTTTTAATGGCTAAGCTTAGTTAATGATTACTTCGTAAAATAACATTTGCAGAAAACTAGCCCTTTCAACGTTTATCCACTTGACAGATATTAAATAATGAATTGCTTAACTATTTAATTAAGCAAGTATCTATGTATTGCTATTTACTATTGAAGTGGCATCGTTGTCTGGGGTAAATACCCAAGGCTTACTGTCTCATGCCAAGGAAATCGAGTATGCTAATGCAAGGAGTGTGTTTAGGAGTGGAGGTTTAATAGGCAAAAGAAAGAGAAAGGAGAATAGTTCTGACTTGTGAGAAAGAGGGCTTCTGAATGGGACTTCTAGCCCACAGCAGAATGCACCAGATTTTATAGACAGGCTTGAGGAGGTGGTGTTGATTTACCTAGGGTGCATAGATTGGTTGGACCAGGCGTGACGTTTACATAGCCCACAAACAAGCTGGTCACACCACCCTAATCTTATTATGCAAATGGAGTCTTTGCCTGGCCGGTGCCATGTTGCCTGCTCCTTACTGTACACTGACTGGCAAAGAGAAGGGAAGGTAGAGCCACCATGTTGAACATGCCTAGTCCCAGGTAGCCTTTTCCTATTGGCACAGCTGCCGGCATTCACCTTTGCAAGCTTCCAGCTTGCTTGTCTATGTCTGCAGCTCGATTTTACAGGCTGCTCTTTGTTAGAAAAGAAAATGATTTGGGGGCTGCTGTTCATTAAAAGGAAAACCTTACTGAGGACTTCCTTACCCTCACTATCTGCCTAATTTCTTCTTAACTCCTGTATCACTATGCTTGAGGTACTCTGTTAGGCACTGAGTAGTGAACAAAACAGATCCTGCCCTCATTCATGCTTCATTATTTTTGCTGTGATGTGGGCGAACTTCTCAGCTTTACTGTGATTTCTCTAATGTACTAGAATGTGCACAGTGTATAAAAGTTAAAAATGTTTTGCATTTCTTTGTATAATGAAGGAAGGCCTCCAAATGAAATATCTAATGAGATTTTTTTTTATATGGCTAGGAAAATTTTAAGGATTGCATTCTGTCAGGAAGGAAAATAATATGATAATTTTTAATTTAGAAAATAATCAAATAAAAAATTTTATAAAATGACCAAGTGTCGCAGGGATAATTATAGTAATTATTACACCATGCTAAAGATATTTACTTAGAAATATAATGGAATTGTTATTTCTGCCATCTCACAGATGCTGATTTCAACAACTCCTGGGGTTCTAGTTCCAGAAAGGAGAAAGCTTTCTATCTGTTTTCTTTTTTCTTTACTTGCAGCCACATGAACTCATTCTTATGACCTCCTCTATTTACTTCCACTTTGTATTAACTTCTTTCTCACCTTTTATATCTTTATACCTAAAAAATAGGTTTTTTATTCGAAGTTTAGATATTTTTATTGCTTCAACATTATTAGTGCCATATTTACAAATGTGTAGTTGCTCAATTTAAACAAATTCGAATAATTACAGTGAAGACTTATAGGATTTTAGAAACTATGCAATTATATTGCTTCATTAAAGACAAGAAATTGAAGCCATGTGACTGCTCAGTGTTAAGTGTTCTATGAACAAAACACACATTGACACAGTGTCATACACACACACACACACACACGCATATAGTCACATACAGTTATGGAATTTTAATGCTACTTATTTTGAATACAGTTTGAATCTTAAGTAAAGTGAGTTATATATTCAGTAATTTAAATGTAATTTTTTTTTTTTTTTTTGAGACGGAGTCTCGCTCTGTCGCCTGGGCTGGAGTGCAGTGGTATGATGTTGGCTCACTGCAACCTCCGCCCCCTGCCCCCCAGTAGGGTTCAAGCGATTCTCTTGCCTCAGCCTCTCGAATAGCTGGGACTACAGACGTGCCTCACTGCGCCAGGATAATTTTTGGATTTTTAGTAGAGACGGGGTTTCACCATGTTGGCCAAGATGGTCTCGATCTCTTGACCTCATGATCCACCCGCCTCTGCCTCCCAAAGTGCTGGAATTACAGGCGTGAGCCACTGCATCTGGCCTAAATGTAATTTAATATGTATATTTATTAAACTAAGATATATTGATAAAATATTGGATTTCTGTTACAGCAACCTGGATTATGCATGAAGCTGGATTTACCTCCCACAATTGATATAAGTTTAAATATCCTCACAGATAATTAAAAGTGCCTAGGCTAAGGCAAATCATGAAATAAGATGAGAATAGTCATAAATACATCATGTGCTATATTACTTTATAACTGTAATGTCATCCTTCTTCATAGAACCCAACTGTAATACTTTCAAGTCTATGAGATGCGATACCAGTAGTTTTAGCATTGTGAAAGGTCAGAGAGCAGCGTGGAAGTATAGTCTTTATGAATCATACATGTAAGAAGACAGCAGTTGTTTGTCACTTTGAGACCCCAGCTCAGCGGACAGGAGTCTTAAAGGATTCAAGGACAGGTTCTGAAAGGATTACTGAGGTTGCCTTCTGATTGGGAGATCATTTTTTGGGGGGATGAACCCTGGTCTACTCTTGCTTCTCTAGTTCTTTCCTTTCAATACAGATCTGTGTTCCATAATATTTTGAGTAAAGTAAAATGACAGAAATCACTAGTGTCATATAGTTAACTATTTTTCTGCTGTTAAAATATGCACCTAGGAAAGAATATTGTGCTGACATTTTCACCAGTCAGACTTAAAGAGAAGGAATGATTTAAAAGATATGCTTTGAAACTGTATATATCTTAGATTAGTTAGTTAGGTAGTTGTTGCTATTATCCTAATATCACAGATTGGAAAGTGAGACACAGGAGTTGAAGTAATTTGCCAAAGGCTACATAGTAAGTAGGTGGCAGAGCTGAGACTGGAGGCCAGACTGCCCTGTTTCAGAGCCCAGGCATCAGACACTACAGAGCCTCCGATGAGCTGACACAATAAGAGATATTATTGAAAGCAATAACTCAATTGTTCAGATGAAAACTTGACTAGAACATTATGGAGAAAAAGTCAATAGTAACTGACATTTTTAAACAATGATTCTCACAGGAAATTCTCTTCTACTTAAGTGTTTTGTTTTCAAAGTACAAGATTTGACTTTCAGATTATGTTCAAGGTCTGAGCTGACAGGATCTTTGGCTTAGCAGGAAGAATTTCAGAAAAGAAATGTTCCAGTAACAAGGCTTGAAAACAGAACGTGGAGCTAGGAGGTCCCATCGATTCTGAGAAAGCCTGGGAAGCTCAGAACCAATGATAATGGATTGATTGTCAATGTGAAAAGAGGGAACCACAGCCTACCATTCTACAGATTAACCATGATTCCTTCTAATCAGATGCTATCAACATTTCAAGTCCTCATTCGGCAAAACGTAGCAGTAGACTATAGGATAGCTTTCAAAACCATTAACTAATAACTTTCTTGTTAATTATCTCATCTACTGTTAATACATGGACCAAAGGGCATGTCTTTTCCTCAAGTTAAATTCTGTGATTTGCATTTGACACACTTAGAAAAATTATTTATATTGTATATAAACATATATCCATAAATACATATTATATATAAATAAAATGTATTATATATAAACACATATGACATAAATATAAATGATAAATATAAAATATATATACATTTTAAATATATATACATTTTAAATATATATGCACATATATTGTGTTTGCATATATATATGTGTGTGTGTGCCTGTGTGTGTGTGTGTGTGTGTGTGTGTGTGTATATGTCTATATATATGTATATATGGACAGGGTCTTGCTATCTTGCCTAGGCTGTTCTCTAATTCCCAGCTTCAAGCAATCCTCCTGCTTCAGCCTCCCAAAGCATTGGGATTAGAGGTGTGAGCCACCATACCTGGCCCCGACACACAAATTTTCTGATCCAAAAGAGAAGCAGAGAGTAATTTGAGATGCTTCCCAATGATAATAAACAGGAAGAGAAAATGCAAATAAGAAGAAATGCTAGTTAGATATTTCCACAAACACAGTTTAGTTAAGTCATTATCTTTTAGAATAATGTTTATTTTGGCAACTAGAATTGAGGTCTCAACTCTCGTTTGCCTGAGCCCAGAACGGAAACGGACGTTGCTGAGGCAGATCCCTTTCTGTGGAGCCTGCTGACAAAGCTTCCATTAAACATAGACAACTACATGAGAACAGGCCCCTGCCAACACAACAGGACACTCAAAATAGACATACTTTCTAGTCCCAAGGTACACAAGCTTCGTTGTAAAGTTCCAAAGACTACATATTTTAAGGTTTTAGAATTATGTGGCTACTATTGCAACTACTCAAATTTGATGTTGTATTAGGAAGGCTGTCATAGATAACAGGTAAACAAATTGACATTGTTATATTAAAAATAGAACTGCAATTACACACAAAAAGATACAGGCTGTGTTTGGTTCACAGGCCATAGTTTACTGACCTCTTTTTACTTGTAAATTCAAAGGGAAATCCAAAGACTAAAACATATTTAAGGAAAAGAAATACTGTGAAAGGAAATGACCAAGATGAACAAACAATGCAATTCAGCCAAATGAAAGAAAAAAACAAAAAATAAGTAAAATTGTTAAAATCTCAGGTCATCCTCTCAGAAGGAAGGGACTATGTAAAAGAAAAAAAAAAAAAAAAAAAAAAAGAAATGAAAATAAGAAAGGTATATTGTAAATTAAATGCTCCATGTAAACTTAAAAGAAAACAACAGATAGATTCAATATTAAAATGGAAATGACTTAAATTCAACTAAAATGGAAAGAAAAAAAATGTATGGACCAAAAAAAAAAAAAAAAGAAAATTTAAGGGGCATAAGAAACAGACATAGAAAGAGCAGAATGTCTTTACTTCCAGAAACACAGAATAGAAAACTTAGAAAAGAAAATAATAAATGAAATAAACAAAATTTCTCAGTATCGACAGCAAGCAAGCCTTTATACTAATGTAACCCATAAGATGCTAAACAAAATAACGCCGCATACATATGCAGGTTCTGATGACACAACAGAACTTCAAATACAGAAATGCAAGTCCTCAAGGTGTCCAGAGAAGGAGAGAGCGACACAAGTAGAGAGAGCAACAACACATTTTTCTTCAAAAAGTGTACAAAATAGAAAGACTTCAGTCTATGGATGCCCCATCAAGTCCCCAGTTCGACATCTTCAACAGTTTTTAGTTGTTCTCTATCCTCCCAAATTAGGTCTGTTCCCGGACCCGCCATCACACCTGATGGCGACTCTGTGTTTCCTGCATGTGCAGCCCTGACAGTTCACCAGCATTTTCTTCCTCCCTCATCTTCTTCTCCCATGACTCCAGCTTTTCCTTGATTTTCCACTTCCAACCAGTGACCACCAGTAAACCATAGGTAGAAGAATGAAAAGAATACTGCTGAGTCATACTTGAGGAAAAACAGATGCTGGGCTACACAGTTTCCTCCCATTTTTATCCCCTTTTTAACTCAAATAGGAACTGAGGTAAGAACTAATAATCATATAGGGATGTAGGAAGATGCCATATACTGAAAGGAGGGTTTCTGGGAAGGGCAGGACTGTGTGGATTAAGTGAAGACAGATTGAATGAGCCATCTGATTCCACTCTGTGTGGAGTCCTTGACTCCATAAATTCACCTGCAAGTATTTTATTAATAAACTGAGAAACAGTGAGGGCTGATGACAGCTTCATGCAGACCCAGGTCATGGGCCTAGGCTGCCTTGAAAAACCTACATTGGTTTTTTTATATCTTGGTTCCTTACAGCTATTTGAGCAACGTCTCAGTATTCTTCCCCACTTTGCACTGTTAAATGCCAGATTTCCTAGCTTAGATCCTCTTCGTTAGTCTTTGCCATCTGTATTAGTAATTGCTATGGTTTGAATATTTGTGTCCCTGCCCCAAATTCCTATGTGGAGATTCTAACCACCAAGAGAATGATATTAGAATATGGGGCTGTTGAGGGGTTATTAGATCATAAGGGCAAAGTCTTCTTCCATTGGAATAATGCCCTGATGAGAGAGACAACGTACTAAAAACAATTATGCCATTCAAGTCCTGAAAAATACATGATCATGTAAGAATTAAGTACAAATATTTTAGTGTCTGTCAAATCTCACTACATATTGTATTCACATCTACTCTCTTCTCCTGTAATGCTCCTAGCCATACCCAAAGCCAAATTCAATTTTTCTAATAAGTGACTATTCCTTGTTTAAATCTGGCATAAGTGTCTCCCTGATACCTTTGGAAAGTACACTGACACTAGTCGGCCTTGCTAATTAACAAAGGGCACTGACTTCTTCTAGGGATTTTTCTGATGCGCTGTAAGAATTCATTATGGTGTTTTGACATGTCATAACATCCTCCAGAAAACTAGGACATAAATGGAGTTTCCTTCTGCTCTTTACATTGTTCTAGCTTATGTAATTTGATTTGCTTTTTGTTTTGAAACCTCATTGCATTAGTCTGTTTTCATGCTGCTGATAAAGGCATAACTGAGACTGGGAAGAAAAAGAGGTTTACACTCACAGTTCCACGTGGCTGGAGAGGCCTCAGAATCATGGTGGGAGGTGAAAGGTACTTCTTACCTGGCAGCAGCAAGAGAAGAAATGAGGAAGATGCAAACGCGGAACCCCCTGATAAAACCATCAGATCTCGAGAGACTTATTCACGTCCATGAGAAGGGTATGGGGAAAACCACCCACATGATTCAAATCATCTCCCACCAGTCCCTCCCTCAACACATGGGAATTATGAGAATCCAATTCAAGATGAGATTTGGGTGGGGACACAGAGCCGAACCATATCAATTATAGTACATATTTTTTTCCTCTTTACAGAAAGGTCAGCTATAGTAGATCTGCTACGGTGGCTATTTTCTCTAATTCCAAATTTCTTACATTTTCTAAGGATTTGAAAATACATAATTCGGCTTACAATGATAAAATTTAATGATATTGAAGCTTTTAGAATTTGCTCCCACGGTATCCATTAATGGATTCCAAGTAAAGACAAGGTAAATCAACTCCTACTGAACTTAAATGTGTCCTGATTTCCACAGTGTTCTGGAGAGTTAAGAATGTCAGAACACTGATGACCACATACCTGACCTCTTAATGTTGTAGTGGTTTAGGTAATGCTCGTAGAACAAATGTTTATGTGATATTTACTCAGTGCCAGGTAACTCTCAAAGGACATTACATGCATTATTAGCTAGTTTACTCTTTACCATAACCCTATGTGGTAAGTTCTATTGCTATCCTCATTTTACAGATCAGGAAACTATGATTTTGAGAGGCAATAAAATCTTTACTGAGGTCACTTGGGTAAAAATTGACAGAAACAAAATATTTGCATTAAGGCTTCTAACCACTTTGCTATAATAGCCCTCATGTCTAAAATGTAAATTGCCTAAGGTAGATAGATTTTATTCACTGTTTTGATTTCCTCATGATTTTCCTCATGAACCTCAGCCTCTAATGTATAAAAACAAATATTTGCTTTGCAGTATGTTCAAGCATCTAATCACATGTTTGGTGGGACACTGGAGCATAGCATCCTTTGATAATTTATTTTACACACTTGTATTCTGTTTCGTTACTTTACACAGGCATGGCTATTCTATGATAATGTGGAACTATTTGATCCAAATCTTATAGAATACTTTTGTGCTCAAACCTCTGTAAATAGGCCTTCAGTGGCCTTGTCTGCTTTGTGAAGCGTTGCCTGTGTCCTCAGAATCTGTTTGAAGAGTTTCCATGTCAACTTCAGGGCTTCACAGGCGATATCCCTGGATTCTGATCCCAGGGACCAACGGAGGCTGTAGTGGGGCTTAGTGCCACAACAGAGGTAACCCTTCATCATGTGCCACTCAAGATCACAGAAATCACAACATCTCTAATGCCACAGCAAAAGTAAGGCCAAATAAGGAAGAGAGTATCACTCTCTCCTTCCTGATGTTTCTCTTGTAAACTCTAAGGCCACATGGGGTATGTAAGGAAGATGATTCCAATTATATTTCCTCTAAACTGGACTGCATATTTGAGAATAAAATGAGCTGATTTTTTAAATTACAGTGGAGCAACAGAGATAAACTGCCCATTTCCCAGGTGTACAAACTGATGTATATATGGTCACACTAGAAATAGAAAAATCAACAAATACATAAACATAATTCCCACAAGCTCTGACTCATTATCTCATGTCTGACCAACGATTGTGCCTTAGTTCGTAGACGAATCATTAGCTTGCAAGTTTGGCAGATGAAGCTTGAAAAACCTTTAAACACATGCGTGTACGTGCACGCGCGTGCACACACACACACACACCCTTCAAGAAGTTTTAGCCTCTTTGTCTCCATTTTGCATAAAGTAGGCCTATTTTCTAATAGTTAATTTGTCACTTATTATTAAGGATGTTAATTTCCACATCTTTTCCAGCGATAGTTTGGAAGTGTAATCCCATCGTGTATCTTTAATATATTTTCAACATAATACATCTGCTAGATTCCAAATTACATGTCAGTGAGTAGTTCTCGTCTTGTATTCAACCTCCATTTAATGTTTGCACTCAAATGGAACAACTTGGTAAGCAGTTCTGTCAAGATTTAGTAACTTAATCTGGATTCCTGTTAAACTGCTCTTCATAACTAAACACTTGGGTAGACTCTGGCTGAGACCTCATTGCTGGAAGCTAAATATATACTGATTAGGAGAGAAGCAACCCTGGGGCATGTTACTGAACAAATGGATCATCATTTTTATGCAGACATTTGTACTTGAAAAAAGATCACAATTTAATAAGTAACAGACGCAAGAAGAAGATAAATGATAGAAGTTATTGGAGAGCGAAGGACTTGCTAAAGATAGGGCAAGATCTCAGATTAATGAAAGAAAAAATTAAAACTGTTCCAAACATGTTGTCTGGCCACTAAATGTAAATATCATGTGGCCTGACTGATACACAGATGAAACAGCATTTTAAAACTATGAATAGGAACCACTTACTTTTTCACACTGAACAACATTTTATCTCTTTGAATAGTAAACTAAGTCTTTGTCGACAACAGCCAGATGTGGTCATTGAAAGCTAACTACCGTGTTGGACTGCATGTCTAGTGAAGTGGAATGGATGAGAGGGGACAAAAATTCCATTTTCTGACCAAGCCAAATAATTCTGCCATTATCGCATTACAATTAGCCCTTCATAATTAGAAGGAGTGGCTTGGGGTTTTAATCAGAATTGGTAATAGAAAAATGGAAATGGTTTTAAATTATGCCCTATGAGACACACTTACAGGAAATGGTGAGGATGTAAGTAAACAGGAAGCAAATATTGATAAGTGCAGTCATTTGGGGGTGGTTGGGAAAATCACATGAGACTTTTTGTCTGTGGCTTTGAGGTCTCATCCAGAGCACATTGGAAAAAGAGAAGTAAATGGATTTGATCTCAATATAAGTTTTCAGCAGTTAGAACTGCTCAAATGAGCAATATTTCGTTCATTATTACCACACATATTTAAGTAAGTCTGATGACTACCAGATGAGCCCATCGTGGTGAAGACTGAAATATCTGATAGGTGGTTGATTACATAGCCACCTGATCTTTCTATTGTAATGAAATTCTCTATCTTCCCCTTCCTCATAATCAAATAGAGATAGGGAATGCAGGAGGAATTTAGCATACTTCAACAAAATTATTCAATAATAAGCATTTTATTAGGTAAATGAATAATTTAGACCCCATTTCTCAAAAAAAAAAAACGGTTGAAGAAACACAATTCAGTGACATTGTTCAGTCGTCATATGGGTTTAGTTTCTGAGGTGAGAAGTTGGCTGTTCATCTCCACAGAGGGTTGAATGAAAGAAAACTGAGCTGCAATAAAGAAGGAATAATTTAAAGTATATGTATTAAAAGTTTCTTACTTTAAGTGGGTATACAATGTTGAACCTTCTGCCCTGAAAATTTTAATAAAGAATAATAACAACCCATTTGGTTACATATAACTGTGTTATCAGAATGTTGTAAAACATTAAGTCCATGATATTTTTGTAATGAAGTTATATCTAGTTACATGTATTCAAAATACAAAGAATGCCAATGTAAATGGAAAAAGCAACTCAATTCTCAAGGTTTGGAGAATTATTAGTATGTCTACTGAACATTGTCTACTACTTTGCCACAGAAGAATTGGTTCTAAAACATGTCCTTGGCACAATCTCCAGCCAGGGAGTGGGCACCAGTTTGGCTTCAAGGTGTGACCTCTCTCCCTGTACAATATTTTAAACATAGTGTTCAATGAATACTAAGATAAGCACAGGATTTGCAACACGTGAGCTTAAATTTTCCACTATACGATCTTGAAAACAAATATCTGTTAGTTTTTTTTTTTTTTTTCCCAGAAATTTAGTTTCCTAGCAGATAAAATGTAGCAGATAAAAATCTTCCTAGAAGATTTCCAGAGTGAGGCTATATTGCATATTTGTTGTTTGAACACAGTGAGAACCCTGGTAAATGTGACGTTGCCTGAGGTTCTGCCTTCTTGGGGACTTCAAGAAGCACTCCAGGAAGAGTGTGACAGGGCATCTTGGAACAGGGGAGAGGAGAGGCTGAGCCCTTCCTCTCACACAGATGAGGTGTCTGCCTACCCTTGAGCAGCTGGGCTAGGCACACAGCACCCACAGGCTTTGAGAGCTTCTAAAGTGTGTTCTACTGAAATATTTAGATGAGATTATGAGGTATTCAAAAAGGTTTTTCAAAGCAAAATAAGTTTGGGAAACTGCATTATGTAAAGTTTGCTTAGAGCTTTCACATGCTAAGGTGCAATGTTTAGAGCTTCTGAAAGTACCAGTGCACATGATGAAACTGATGAATGGTGGTCACATCCCTATGGCTAAGTATTTGGGGACCAAAATCATTTCTCACAATCTATCCTTCCCGGTGCCATAAAGTTCCAATATATAGGGTCATGGTTGAGCACTTGGTGAAAGTTGAATAAAAATATCTAACACTTCTTGTATCTGGAGCCAGGATGCCAGGTAGGCCTGAAAAGCATTTGTTTAAAAACTAATGTTCTTGGATGCCTGGAACATGAGTTTGATTTTATCAACTTTAAAAATGGAAAAGAAAAAGAGTAACTAGGTTGAATACAATGAGTCCTTTTAAAAATATATCTTTTTAATTTTTGTTCAAAATCATTATTGCTTTTATTACAAAATAAAACAAAAAAAGAAAAGCACACAAACAAATCTATATTTTATGGAATTAATGTAATGTCAAGACACATTTTAAGAAAAGATTAGCTGGGTAATCCAGAAACAGATACAACTCTTTTGTTTTATAAATTATTGTTCCATTTTTTTACTGTTATATTTCTTTTCTCTCTGAAACAAGACTTAAAGCATTGCTTCTGCTTTCTAATCATTTTTTGTTGTTGTTGTTATATTTATCAGTATGGAGTCTTCCTTTTTTCAGCCTTCACTCTCTGTCTCCTGGTTAAATGCTGATGTCCACTCAGGGATCTGATGGGGTCCCGGTAGCTAAACGTGGCAGTGAAGAAAGCAGCAACCATGCTAGGGCTCAGAAGAAGAAAAATGTGAGAAAGTTTGTAACTTCCTAGAGATTTGGAGGGCTCAGAAGACAGGAAGATGTGGGAAAGTTTGAAACTTCCTAGAGACTTGTTGAATAGCTTTGCTCAAAATGCTGATAGTGATATGGACAATAAAGTCCAGGCTGAGGTGATCTCAGATAGAGATGAGGAAGTTGTTGAGAATTGAGTTAAAGGTCACTCTTGCAATTCAAAGAGACTGGTGGCATTTTGCCCCTACCCTAGAGGTCTGTGGAACTTTGAGCTTGAGAGAGATGATTTATTGTATCTGGTGGAAGAAATTTCTAAGTAAAGAGTTCAAGAGGAAGCAGAGCATAAAAGTTTGAAATATTTGCAACCTGGTGATGTAGTAGAAGAGAAAAACCCATTTTATGGGGAGAAATGCAAGCCACCAGCAGGAATTTGCTTAAGTAATGAGTAGCCAAATGCTAATTGTCAATACAATGGGGAAAAAGTCTCCGTGATATCAGAGACCTTAATGGCAGCCCCTCCCATCACAGACCCAGAGGCCTAGAAGGAAAAAATAGTTTCTTGGGTCAGGTCCAGGATCGCCCTGCTGTGTGCAGGCTCAGGACTTAGTGCCCTGGGTCCCCACCACTCCAGCTATGGCAAAAAAGGGACCAAGATGTAGCTCAGACTATTGTTTTAGAGGGTGCAAGTCCCAAGACTTGGCAGCTTCCACAAGGTGTTGAGCTTGTGACTGCAGAGAGGTCAAGAATTAAGATTTGGAACCTCCACCTAGATTTCAGAGGATGTATGGAAATGCCTGTATATCCAGGCAGAGATATGCTGCAGGGGCGGAGACCTCACGGAGGTGTTAGGGCAGTTCAGAAGGGAAATGTGGACTGTGAGCTCCCACACAGAGTCTCCCACCATCAGCTTCCACTGTGTGCCTGGAAAAGTTGCAGACAATGACAGCCCCTGAAAGTAGCCAGAAGAGAGGCTGTACCCTGCAAAGCCACAGGGTTGAAGCTGCCCAATTTCGTGGGAACCTACTACTTGCATCAACATGACCTGTATATGAGCCATGGAGTCAAAGGAGATCATTTTGGAGCCTTAAGATTTGACTGCCCTCCTGGATTTTGAACTCATGGGGCCTGTAGCCTCTTTGTTTTGGCCAATCTCTCCCATTTGGAATGAGTGCATTTACCCAATGCTTGCACCCCCATTGTATCAAGGAAGTAACTAACTTGCTTTTTATTTTACAGGCTGATAGATGGAAGAGACTTGCTTTGTCTCAGATGAGACTTTGGATTGTGAACTTTTAGGTTAGTGCTGAAATGATATAAGACTTTGGGGGGCTGTTGAGAAGGCATGATTGGTTTTGAAGTGTGAGGCTATGAGATTTGGGAGGGGGCCAGGGGCAGAATAACATCATTTGGCTGTGTCCCCACCCAAATCTCATCTTGAATTTTAGCTCTCATAATCTCCCCATGTCATGGGAAGGACTTGGTGGGAGCTGGTTGAATCATAGAGGCAGGTTTTTCCCATGCTTTTCTCATCACAGTGAATAAGTTTCATGAGATCTGATGGTTTTATAAAGGGGATTTCCCTTGTACACACTCTCTTTGCCTGCTGCCATGTAAGACATGCCTTTGCTCCTCCTTTGTCTTCCACTATAATTGTAAGGCCTCCAGCCACATAGAACTGTGAGCCCATCAAACCTCTTTCCTTTGTAAATTATCCAGTCTTGGGAATGTTTTTATTAGCAGCATGAGAATGGACTAATGCATGCAGTAATCAAAGACTTCACAGAAATTTTTAAAATGGAGGAAGAGAAAATTATCTCTGGATCTGATTCAGAACCATATGTATGGCTAACAATCTAGTGAAATGGAACGCATTGTAGAAAAACTATAAATCCAAGTATAATCATGGAAGCAAATGCAATTGTTCTGAAAAGCAAGATCCTGCTGTACGTATTTTGAAGGGTCTAAATCATAATTGGAGAATTAGGAATTTCTTCATAGAAATTTTAATTAAAAAAGAAAATAAAAATTGCATACATATATGAGAGGAAAACAACTTGGTATTTATAAAGCAAGCAGGTATTAGTTCTAAACTAAATGCCAGGGTTCAGATAATTTAGATATAAGAATAAGATGATCTGAGAATATTATATTGGGTAGGTTGTTTGTTACACATGGAGAAAATAGACAAAGGCTTTCAGATGTGGAAAACCATATTACAGTCATATACCTAAAATAAAACAGGAAGAGAAGGGAAAACATAGGTAAGAAAGAAGGGGGAGAGTCCGGCTTTTCAACATATGAAAAAATTAAAAGCAATAAATATGCAAAATATTAAAATGCCAGAAAAAAATTGATGGTGTACTTGAAATGCTGGATTAACCTCTGAGACTTTTAACATTCATAACAACTTTCAAAAAAGACCTGAAGAGATTCATCATGTCAGTAAGCTCCACCTGACTAAATTACTTACCCTAATGTGGTCAAAGGGTTGATGTTTTATTTTATAATTAATAGAAAATTATAGTTAATTTCTCATTATGGTTGAAAACCATAATAGGACATAAAAATACTCTGGGAAGATATTTCTTTTCAGACAGGAGATGATGACTTATTCAAAAGCCTAAACCATGAAAATTATAATTATGATAGTAAAATAACTCAAGAAAAAAATATAAGAACCAAATGTAACCACAGGCTCAACAGATTCATGCTTAAGTAATAGGACTATGTTTATTTTTATTTTCAATTCAACATATCTTTAATGACTACATTTTTTTCTACTTCAATTTAAACTGTTTAATAAGAAAAATTACCTTTTATGAAAACATTAGCATTATTTAAACCACTGCTATTTTTAACACTGTCACAGTATTTGTCTGCTATGAAAAAGGAACAAAATCATCCAAAGTAAGAAACAGTAGGAAAAAAAAATCCTGTAATTTTATTTAAGAAAATATTTTAAAAGATTAAAAAAAGTTTTTTTGTTTTGTTTTGTTTTGTTTTGTTTTTTTGAGACAGAGTCTAGCTCTGTTGCCCAGGCTGGAGTGCAGTGGCCAGATCTCAGCTCACTGCAAGCTCCGCCTCCCGGGTTCACGCCATTCTCCTGCCTCAGCCTCCCGAGTAGCTGGGACTACAGGCGCCCGCCACCTCGCCCGGCTAGTTTTTTATATTTTTAAGTAGAGACGGGGTTTCACCAGGTTAGCCAGGATGATCTCGATCTCCTGACCTCATGATCCGCCTGTCTCGGCCTCCCAAAGTGCTGGGATTACAGGCTTGAGCCACTGCGCCCGGCCTAAAAAAAGTTTTAATGTAAACGATGAAATGATCACAGCTGGTTTCCAAGGTAAACAGGCAGAGAAATTGTCTTGGTCCATTTGGGCCCCTATAACAGAAAACCATAGATTGGGTGACTTCAACAACAAACATTTATTCTCATAGTTGTGGAGGCTGGGAAGTCCAAGATCAAGGCACCGGCATATCCTTTGTCTGGAGAGGGCCCACTTCCTGGTTCATAGACTGCTGTTTTCCTGCTGTGTCCCCATTTGGCAGAAGAGTCAAGGTCATTCTCTCTCATCTCTTCTTATAAGAACACTATTCCCATTAGAAAGGCTCCACTCTCATACCTAATTACCTCTCAAAGACTCCCCCTCTTAACACCACCCCCATTCATGGCTAGGGTTTACATATATGAATTTAAGGGGCACCACAAACTTGCAGTTCATAACAGAAGTTAAATACCATTTATGTCACTTGCTAGGAGAGCTGACCTTGGGAAAGTCCTCAGTGTTTAGAAATCTCTCAAGCATTCTTATACCGATTACAAAAGATAAAAGTGTGCTAAATACTCTTTTATATAGACAATACCCAAGGCACTCATTATTTATCACAATAATGATCTTCAACCCTGACTGTACATTAAAATACCCTGTGGTGCATTTAAAAAAAAATGCAACTTAAAAGCATGATTCCAAACCTATTAATTATCATTTCTTAGGATGGAATCTGTACATCAAATTTTTTCAAAGCTCCCTGAGAAATTATGGTGCACCAAAAGGTTAAGAAAATAGTGAAAACAATAGAATAAAGTTTTCCCATCAGAAGTTATATATACATGAATGGTCTAATTTTAATTTATAAAGCATTTGTTCCAACTTCCCAAGATCTTATTCATGTAATTATATGAATTCACGTGGATAATACAAATGAAGGTAGACATAGGTTTTTAGAGTTTGTGGACTGGAAATCAATACCACTCTTGCAAAAGCAGAGGTGTTTACAAGCTATTTTTAAAAATATATTCACAACAAATTTAGGAAGTGTTTATTGCACTTTTCTTGTGTTTGCATTTCAGAGGGAGGAAAAGTGAGCTTGTGTTAAATCATGTACTTTACGGATGTGTTTGTGCTTGCTACTCCAGGCAGGAGGTAAATGAATAAACAGAATTACAATACAGCAAACAAACTAGGTTTTCTTTTTAAGTGCCATCTCCTGGAGAAAGAGGTCAGGCTGAGAAATGCCCTCTATTCGCACTTATCCTTTACAAAATTCAGGATTTTTCATGCCAGGCACCTATTCTCACATATTTTCCCTTTACTTGTGTGTTTCTTTCCACCTCATTATTTATTTACTTATCATTTTCTGAGCTTATTTACAGTCTAAGAATACAAAACAAACCCAATTCAGTTTAGAATTCTATGTATGAGAGAAACTTCCAAATTGAAGAATATGCAAAAATTTGCTTAGAATTCAGTTATGAGACTTTTCCTTCATATTGGGCGAGAAAAAAACGAAGGTTTTACTAATATATTTTCAATCATATATAAGAGAAGGACAAAGGAATTTTTCTTATAGCAGAAAAAGGTAATTGGCTTTGTAACTTCACATTCCAATAGCCTAATTCATTTTTCTTAAATACAATGCAAACCATTCAGCACACTAGTTTAGTTTACAATTGCAAATGCATGTAACTTATTCAAACAGAAGCAAACATACACATTTATTCCACAAGTATTCCTTGGGCAATTTCTGTCTCTTTGGTACCGTGCTAGATTTTGGGGATGGATGCAGGGAAGAAGATATCATCAGTCCACACCCTTGTGGAGCTTAAGTGACATTGGAGGGGACAGACAATGAACAAGACAACAAGCAAGAAAACAAACCTTTACAAGCCAGTGATCCCCGTGGAGAAGGAAATGAACAGAGTTTTGCAATAGAAATAATGAAGGGATTATTTAGGAGGTTCTATTTTTGATTAAGTGGTCAGAAAACTCCTCCCTAAAGATGCAGAAGCTGAAATGGGGAGTTAAATATGCACAGCCTTGTGACAAGTTGACTGATGAGTAAAACTGACCAGACCGGGGTGGTTCTGTTTTGTGAACAGAAAAGAGGCCGGCGTGTCTGGAACATAGCAAGGCAGGGAGACTGGATTCCGAGTAAGGATTTAAAAGTAGACGGGACCTGAAAGATATGGGATGTATATTTTATTGTAAGGGCAAAGTGAAGTCATTGAATGACTTTGTGGAAACTCCAAAATCAAGAAGAAATCATGACTAGGTTTCCGTTTACAAAGCATGCTGGCTGCTGTGTAGAGAATGGGCTGAGGGCGTTGGAGGGGGCAGCAGGGAACAGCCAGGAGCCCCTTGCGGAATGCTTGGTGAAGGATGTTGGGAACTCTGCCCTAGGTGAGTGGCAGTGCACATAAGTTGTAGCCACACATGTGAGATACATTTTAAAGGAAAACTCACAAGCCCAACTGATGAATTAAATGTGAGGGGTTGAGAAAAGAGAATAATTCAAGTTGATTACTATGTTTCCGGCCAAGGCAACTAGAAAGAAGGAAAAATTGGTATCAACGGATGACGAAACTGGTCAGGGCACATGCTTAGAGGTGTGTTCAAAAATTTCATTATGATAATCTTCTTTTTTTTTTTTTTTTTTTTTTTTTTTTTTTTTGAGACGGAGTCTCACTCTCCCGCTCTGTCACCCAGGCTGGAGTGCTGTGGCGCGATCTTGGCTCACTGAAAGCTCCTCCTCCCGGGTTCATGACATTCTCCTGCCTCAGCCTCCCCAGTAGCTGGGACTACAGGTGCTCTCCCTCCACCATGCCCAGCTAATTTTTTGTATTTTTAGTAGAGACGGGGTTTCTCCATGTTAGCCAGGATGGTCTCCATCTCCTGACCTCGGGATCTGCCCGCCTCGGCCTCCCAAAGTACTGGGATTACAGGCGTAAGCCACCACGCCTGGCCCCATTATGATAGTAATAATAGGTGAGATGCCTATAAAATATCCAAGTGCAGAAGTTCAGGATGGAATGAAAAATAATATGGAGATCAGATAAGTGGTCTAGACTGGAAACATAAATTTGGGTTTCATCATTTAGATGACCTCTTAAGGCATGGGAATGAATGAGATACTCCAAGGAGAGAACAGAGATAGGAAAGAGAAGGAGGCCCAGATGCTACCACGTGGAATTTTATTTGAGGAAAAGTAATCAGCAAAGGAAACTAAGGGCAACCAGAGAAGGGAAAGACAGGAAGCATATCAGGCCATGTTATAGGAACAAACAGCCTAGGAATGTTAATGTCTGACAAAATCAGATCTTGATTTCTCAATCAAACCACATGATCCGTTCAGGTTGGCTCAGGGATTACTCCAAAACCAAGGCTGAGAAAACCACTGTTTTCAGTATTGCCTATTGCCATGGCAGGAGGAAAGAGCCGGGCAGATTTCAAATGGACAGATCAGTGTTGGTGCCCGGCAGCTATGGGTCTCAATTCTACTCAAATGTAATCAGTCATTGCTAGTCACTTAGTCCCCAACTGTGCAAGAGCTATTTCGCCATGCACTGAACTATTTGGTGAACCATATCAAGGTCAGTAACAATCTGCTTTTCTGCTGGTCAGATATTTCTCACTCTTACTAAAGAAGTCAACCAAGCCAGAATCCCAACCAGTCATAGCATCAAAGCACGGATCTGTGGGTAGTGTTTGGTAATTAGTGGACTACATCATATTCAGGTTTGGGTTCTTTTCATATAGAGACCTAAGAAACAAAACAATGTGTCTACCCCAAAAGAACCTACAATGCATTGATGGAGTGGAGTGGATAGGTAATCTCATTCAAAACTCCCATTTGGAAAGGCACTCATAGAAAATTCTTTGCAAAATCTTCCTGGTTATGGTCTCATTCTTCTCCCTAGAAGGGTCTCTCCATTGCATAGTTCTCCAAGGACCTTGGCTTCCCATTATGTAAGTTGGTTCCTTTTTTATCATGCTCTTTGGACACATGCGAATCAAGCATTGGACAATATATTTTCCTTGGACACTGAGCAGGTTTTTCTGTCTGCTTCTTAACCATAGAAAGATTTTGCCCAAGGGGTTATCTTAAATCTTGAAAAATCTAACACGTTTATAATCTAGGCTTATGGTGTTTTCAGCAGCGCAGTTGCCTCACAAACATTCCCTGCTTCTTATCTCTTTTATTCCAGTGAGCTCTATGTGCCAATTTATGTAAGACGTGCCCTCCTCTCTCTTATTTATTTCAGATATTTTCAGTCTAACAGGCTCCACAGGGAGAGTGAAGCCTTTAGTTTCTTTTTCTTGAGCAATTTTGCTAAAAATTTATTTACAGGGACCATCTTGACTCTCTCTGCACCAGGAAAAACAGGTGTCACCATTGCTATCTGGATAGACACTGTTAAGTTTTCAAAATCTTTAAAAATTATTTTCAAATAATTTACAGAATTAAGAGTAAAGGAATAGTGAAACACAACTATTAGAAAACCTTAATAAGAATTTAAACAGATAACTCGTGTTTTTAATTCCATATTTACCTGGTGGGAAGGGTATACGCATGTGAAATAAGCAGTGTTCTTTGAAAGCAACTCACTGCTCGTCAACTCTCATAAAATAAACTAGGCCATATCAATCTGGTAAATACTGATTCCTGTCTTCAAACATTCACATCAATTCCATCTTACGACTACTTCATGTGCAGCATATTCTTTCTTCATCAAAATGCGATTGATTTTGAAGCTGTGAAACCTCATAATTTTGTTGCAGAGAGGTTAGCCATCACTTTTGGACCTAATTGTAAAATATTTTTTGTTTTTTTCATTTTTACATTTGTAAACACCAAGTAGAATGCTCTGATAATATTGTGGATTATTTCTACATAACACATGGCCTGCCAATCAATGTTCTTTATGAAGACTTTGTTTTTAGAATACTTTAAGGTTCAAAGCAAAATATGAAGGAAGATACAGAAAATTCTCATATATCCCCTGCCCCCCACATGCAGAGCCTCCCCCACCATTGACAACCTTCACCAGAGTAGTACCTTTGTTACGATTGATAACTATATTGATGGATCATTATCACACAAAGTCCATAATTTACATTAGAGTTTGCACCTGGTGTTTTAAATTTTATGGATTTGGGCAGAAGTATAGTGATATATATCACAGAGAATATTTTCACTGACCTAAAAATGCTCTGTGCTCTGCCTATTCATCCCTCCCTTCCTCCAGCCCCTGGAAACCACTGAGTATTTCACTGCCTCCATAAATTTGCCTTTCCAGAATGTCATATAGTTGGAATAACACATGTATTCTTTTCAGATTGGTTTATTTTATTTAGTAATACGCATTTAAGTTTCACTCATGCTTTTTAAGGCTTGATAGCTCATTTATTTTTAGCATAATATTCTATTGTATAGGCACACAACAGTTTATGTATCCATTCACCTTCTGAAAGACATCTTGGTCAATTCTGAGTTTTGGCAATTATGAATACAGCTGCTATAAACATCTGTGTGAAGGTATTTGTGTGGGAATAAATTTTCATTTCCTTTGGATAAATACCAAAGAGTGAGATAGCAAAATTGTATGGTAAGACTTTGTTTAGTTTTTAAACAAACAAACAAACAAAAAAGCCAAATGTCTTCCATAGTGGCTGTACAATTTTGCATTCTTATCAGCAATAAATGAGAGTTCCTGTTGCTCCACATTCTCTTCAACATTGGATGTTGTCAGTGTTATGGATTTTGACGATTCTAATAGGAATACAGTGGTATTTTATTATTGTTTTAGTTTACATTTTTCTGATAACATATGGAATGGAACACCTTTTAAATATGCTTATTTTCCATCTGCATAACTGAGATGTCTATTAAGGTCTTTGGCCAATTTTTAAATTGTATTGTTCATTTTATTACTACTGAAACTTAAGATTTCTATTTGGATAACAGTTCTTTATCAGATATGTTTTTTGCAAATATATTCTCCTAGTCTGTGCCTTGTCTCCACTTACTTGACAATGTCTTTCACAAAGCAGAAAATTTATATTTTAATTACATCTGGCTTCTCAATTCTTTTTCTTTCCCCTATGGATCATGCCTTTGGCACTGTATCTAAGGAGTCATCACCAAACCCAAGGTTACCTAGATTTTATTTGTGACATGAATTTTCACCATCGTATGTGATATTGTTAAAAGATTGTGTGATAACATCCCTTCTGTTGAATAACTCCATGGAGATTACATATTAATTTTTCATTCTTAGAAATATATTATGGTTTACTCATTGATTCTTGAATTTGAGAAAATTCATCTAGAATATTTTTTCTGATGACATGTAGTCTGAAATTTCACTTACATAATGAGTTTTATTATCATCACTAGTATCTTAAGTGCTATATATATCTCTTTGCATTCACACTTTGATTCATATAATAAATAAGGATATCATTCTCTTTGCCTTTTTGGTAGAATTCTTTATAAAAATTCTGATTTCTGAAGTTTGTTTAATGTTATTTTAAAGAAGGCTACAGGATCATGCTATTAAACTATTTTATACCTTCCTGAAAAATGATAAAATTGTACAACTCACTAAAAAACTGAAGATTATGTAATATTGATAATTTATTTTACCACTGCATTATTCCAGTGATTCAATTTCATTTTTAATTTATTCTCTTTTAGGTGTTGTTCAAAATAATTTAGGATTAACATTCTAAGCTGATTCAAAGCAAAATATGTCAAGATACAGGTAATGTAAGATGACTAAGCTCTTGTAAAATACATTGGATTCAAAAACGGTCCAATCAACTCATATTAAAAATACTATCTTTTATTTAAAGTCAACTAATTTTAGATATTAATTCTATCTACAAAATACTTTCATGACTTTATTTGAAACATGAAATATCATATTTTCTGTTAAATATAATGTGATATTTTTCCTTCTCTATCTTTGAATGATCCTTAAGAAAAAATATAATGACATAGCACTCCTTACAAAGAGTTAAACTACTCAAAAATATGCTAAAATCAAAACTTGGATTCAAAGCATGTTATATCTGCTGTTACACCTTGGATTACTCCATTAAGAAATGATAATAAGAAGCATAATATTAATATCCTTGACTTGACCTTGACACAGAGCTGATGTTTTGTTTTTTTATTTCTTTTTAGTAACACATACAAACAGCAACATACACAAATCCATTTCTATATCTAGATCATTCCATGATGTACCCACTTCTGTCCCACCACTCACATTAAGAAACTGCATTAAGAATAGCTTCCCAGTAGTCCCCCTCTTGCCCCTTCAATCACCGTTTCTTGTGAAGGGAACTGTTCTCTCGAGTTCCATCACCATAGATAAGCTCTGCCTGTGTATGAAATTTATATAAATGAATTATACAGTAAGCCCTCCTTTTTGTATGTCTTCTTTTCATCAGCATTTTTTTTCTGAGATCATTGATGACACTGTAGTTTGTTCATTCTATTTTTCTAAAGTTCTGTCCTATGAATATAATACATTTATCCCTTCTTATGCTAATATGGATAGCTTTCTATTTTTACTGCTACAATAGTACTGTTATAAACAGTTTTTGTATTTCTTTTTGTTGAATGCATCCGGCTATTTTTGTTGGCTTTATAATTAAATTAAGTATGATTCAACTTTTATTAGTACTGCTAGTTTTCAAAAGCAGTTGAGTCGAATTACATTTCTGTCAGCAACATATGAGATTTCTTCTGTAGAAAAATCCTTTCCAAAACGTATTGACAACTTTTTTTTAGTCATTCTGGCATGTATATTGTCTTATTCTGTGTATCTGAAGTTATTTTCTAATGAATATAATGAATGATGAGATTTAACACATTTTTTATATGTTGATTGATGATATGAATATATTGTTTTCTTTGGAAGGCATGTTCAAATTTTTGCTTATATTTTGGTATCTGTCATTTTTGTTGATTTGTTGAAGCTTTCAAAAATATACATTCTGGATACAATTGCTTTGTCAGATGTGCGTACTGAAAATATCCTATCACACTGAGGATTGCTTTTTACTTTCTAGATGTTGTCTTCTTTTTCTTCAAAGTTTAAAACCTAAAGCTAGCTCTTTTTGTCACTTATTAAATAAAATTATCCCCACTCCTGCATCATTAAGTTTCTCTTAAAAGCTTTTAACTGAACTATTGCTTAAATGCCTCCTCAGTTTTATATTTTATTAGTTAGAAGTCTAATTATTAACATTACCCCTCTTATGTGTGCCACATTATTGCAAGTGACAGTCTTACCAAAAGGATGACTCACTGTATTGCAGTCTTCAATGGTGATTAGTTTGTTGTCTTTTATGGGGTCTCTAAAGCAATGCCAATGTCGTGCAATGTTTTGCTTTTTTGGTTGCAGCAGCACCTACTTATGAGTCAGAAGTGACCAGGTTATGGTAACGACAACAAAATAACACAGTCTCAGTGGTGATATATGTATAAAAAAGGCTACTTCTTATTCTCTCCAGATCTAGGGAACAGCTCACTCCAAAACCCATGCCACAAAGACAGCCAAGCTTCAAAAAGTTGCTTTAATTAAGATACATGGACAATGGTCAAGAAGGTGACTTGATCTGGAACTGATACAGGAACTCCTGCTCATATTTCATTGGCCAGAATGCGTTACATTCCCATCAAGCTCCAGTGGGTAGGAAACAGCACATGCTGAGACAGTAACAACCAGTGGTCATCCTTCATGAGAAAGCAAATCTAGGCTCTTGGATCCTCAGTGAATATTTTATGAAGGAAATAAATGGTCCCTGTAAATCATAGAAGAACATGTAAAAGATTCCATGTCAAGCCAAAGACCGTGATTACACTCCAGACCACCATATCTGAGCACTATCTCCTCACTGCTAAAAGGGAAGTCAGTAAGCCTCAGATACACAAGCTAGCAAGCAATCAAGCACATAATTAGATTAACTGTAGGGTGCAGTGGTTGACAGAACAAGTTTTCAATGAATATATGAAGTATTAATATTATCCAGCTCGGTTTTAAAACAGAAATGAATATATCCATGCATTTCTTAATATAGTTGGGGCACCCGTGAAATGGAAGGAATTCTCCGCAGTAACAATGCGAATATTTTTTCTAGTCCTTTCTCAAGCACAAGTATTCTGAAAATATTCTTATAAGTAATAACCAATTCTTTATCTAAAATATTGAAGGGAAAATATGCAGTCTCTTTTCTTAATTTGAATTGGGCATCTCACTCTAAAAATTTCTCCCCTTTGTATTTGTTGGATCTCAGTAGAGAAAACCAATTTGATGGAGGAAAATTATGAACACTTATATGTAGATGGCATCTTGAAGTTTACATTTTGAAAACACACGTATACATTTAAACCATATAACTGTAAAGAAGAAAGTTATTATTTTACTTAAATAAGTATAATAAATTGTGCCCAAAGTTACAGCGAGCCTCAGATACAGATTCCTCAGAGCCTGTTTATATGATAATTGCCAACCCCGGTATGACCTCAACTTCAACATCCACAAACAGACCTAGAGTCCTCCTTCCCTTGACCTTCTGCGCTAGTTTGGGTTCTCAGAATCAGGCACCAAGACATGTTTGACACGCAGGAGATTCACTGGGATGAATACCTGTGAAAGATAAAGAAGGAAAAGAGGCAGTGTTAAGGGAAACTTCAGATTCGACACAGGTCCGGCAACTGTGAGCAGATTCGACACAGGTCCCACACGGGGAGAAAAGCGGGGAGTCAGGAAGGAAGAGTTGCAGACTGCAGTGGGCTTCTAACAATGGGGAGTTCTGGAGCTGAAGGGACTGTCCGGGTCCCACAGCTCTCACATGGGTCAGCAGGAGTAACCCTTTCCCCAACCCATGCTCACTGCTTAGCCAGGAGCAGCCAGGGCAGGGTAACACAGCAGAGAATTGAGATGGGTAGCTCTGAGCTGTCATTTAAATACACTCCTCAGAGCAGCATATTTCTCTGGCTGCAAAAGCCACTGAAATCCCTTTCTGCATTGCTTAATTTAAGCAATTATTTAAGAAATTATTTATTTATTTATTTATTATCTAAGCAATAATTTAAGCAAGTGACTTCTCAGTTCACTAGGAACCATGTTATAAGCTTTGGATTTTGTGCTTGAATGTGCCCATCCTCCACTGCTCATGTAGGAATTCATCCCTTCATTAGCACTGTACCCAATGCTCGAGGTTCAAGTGATTCCATTGGTTGCCTGCATTGTTGCAACAGCCTGCTCATTTATTCTATAGCATTTATTATCTCCAAACATCTTTGAAGATATCCCTCGTCAAACAAGTCAGAAAAATTCTAAAGCATTTCCTGAAGTTTTCATTCTTTTCTTCCACTCACTATACCTTACCCAATCTTGCTAATTCTTCTCTTACACCGGTTTCATCATTTACTGGGTTTTGACTTCTGGTTTAGACATAATCTCTTCTAAAATATAGCAATGACAGTTTAGTTACCTCAATGCTTCCAGGTTCATCCAGCTAACCCATCCTTAACACTGATGCCAGAGTCACTTAACTGAAATACAGATCATACTCTTCCCTCACTCATTCCCATTGCTTCCACAGGGCGCATAAGACAAAAGTAACTCCTTAGCCTATCATTCAATTTCCTTCACAGTTTTATTTGGCGAACTGTTTTCAGTGTCATCTCTCACCATTTATTACATCTCCACTATGTTCCAGCCCAAGATCAGACCCCCATCCTAGGCAGGTGGGCACTGTAGATGAGCAAGCACACAGTAATGAGTGGCAGTGTGAAAAATGTTTCTCCACCGAGAGAAACCAAGCTCAATTTTTAAAAAGTCATTGCTTGGGAGCCAAATGCAGCACAGAACTCTGGTGCCCACCAAGATGGCAAGCTGGCTGGTGCTGCGGTGCCAAAATCTACTGAAGAAAGCAGAGACCCTGGTGGGAACAATGAATTCCATGAACCAATGAAAATTCTTGAGAGCTGAGGAATTAAATGTGTCCTTGATCTGAGGGATGAAGGTGGTGAAGTAAAATGCAACCTGGAGTAGGGCTGAGAGATTCGACACAAGGACAGTTGAATAACATTCGCTCTTGTCCTTCCGCAATGTCACAAGGAGAAAATCATTGTCTGATCTTTCCTTGTGGAAATCTGTAGAGTGGCTGAACACTAGGGTGTTCCTGTACCAGGAGAACCATCAGGCCTCCTGAGAAACGTGAGGATGGATGAAGCGTTGATAAAGATGGGCCTGACCTGACTTTCTGCCTTGGACCATTCCTCTACTCATGTTCCCTACACCAATAAACAGCTGGTTCACAACAGACAGAGATCAACTTTAGCTCCTGCTGTTTTACCTTAAAAACAACTTAAAGGGGACAATTTGACAAAGGGATTACATGTCACATTGATAGCAAAGACAGTAATTAATACTTCCTTTCCTTAAGTTGAGGAATTTTAAAATGGCTAGGTCCTGGTCATTGGCCCTTGCTGCTTACATATTGCAAGACGGTGTGGTGATAACCAAGGGAGTATGAACATACCAAAATAGCTAGATAATTAAGAGATAGGACTGCTTTAAAAGATTAATAAGTAGGCCAGGCATGGTGGCTTACACCTGTAATCCCAGCACTTTGGGATGCTTGGGCCAATAGATGGCTCGAGGTCAAGAGTTCGAGACCAGCCTGACCAACATAATTAAACCGTATCTGTAATAAAAAAATTAAATGGGTGTGGTGGTGCAGGCCTGTAATCCCAGCTACTCGGGAGACCGAAGCAGGAAAATTGCTTCAACCCGGGAGGCGTAGGTTGCAGTGAGCTGAGATGGTGCCACTGCACTCTAGCCTGGGTGACAGAGCAAGATTCCATCTCAAAAAAAAAAAAAAAAAAAATTACTAATAAGTGGAGAATATAAAAAATGTAAATGAAAATATATTGAAAGGAAAAGGAATCTTTAATATAATAACAATACATAAGAAGATGGATGATTTAGGTGATATATATAAAACCGAGATCATCAAAATAACTGTCTATTTTGGATATGAAAAGTAAAATATTTGCACAAAACATTATAAGTGCTATAAATAGATGATATAACTAATAAAATTAGTAATTAGGAATAGTAGTTTATGAATCTATAACAGAATCTATAACAGCACAAAATGATAAAAATAATAAAAAATAGACAACTGGTATTTTTAAATATAAAGGTATGGATTAATATTTATAATATCTAAACATTTTAAAAGTGTCAATATCTATGTAATAAAATCCTGTAGAGAGGAAAGTAATAAAATTGAAAGGAGAAAATGTTTGAACAGTCTTATAGCATGTGATTTTTTTAGATTGTCTTTATGCAATAAATACAATGCATGTGAAACCCATTTAAGTTGCTAGGTATATCAACAGTTTGCTCTTTTTTACATCTGAGTAGTATTCCGTTGTATGAAATACATTACAGTTAATCTTTTTGCCTCTGAAGGACACTTTGGCTATATCTAGTTTTTGGCAATATCAAATGTAATGCCTCTAAACATGTGTGTGTACGTGTTTTTTTATGTGAACGTATGTTTTCTAATAGCAACCATAGAAGATCAATAATGATATTTTAAATAACATTATAAATCAACATCTTTAGGAATCTGAGAAATTTTGTGTGTATAACCAACATAATTAACTTAAGGAATAAAATGTTTTCATAATTATTTTATGAAATTATTTTATGCCTACTTTTGCACAGAGATTGAATAGTTATTTGTGAGAATTTTAGAAAATTTATGTTCTCGTTACTATCTCTTTGAATTTTCCTGTAACTATTCTCTTTATAAATGAGTTTGAAACTTCATACTTTAAAGCTCGAAAGAAAAAGCACATAAAGTGGTTTTGTTGGGTATAGGTATATTTTTAAATATCCTTTAGTTTCTGGATGGTTTCTTTATGAGAAATAAAAGGAATTGAATCACAATTATTTTCATATTTGGGGTTTTTTTTCATGTTCTCCTAAGTAAGAACCTTTTCATTACGTCTGTTGATTTCCTCAAATTATTCTTAATAGTTGTGTCATTATCTGGATGTTTTCTTTATTTTACAGCTATTTTCCTGACAGAAAGAATTGTAGCATTTCCAGGTTTTTAATACGTGAGTTATCTGTGGTTTGAGTTGGATAAGTTACCTTGTGTTAGTTATAATTACTATAATAAACTGAGGCCACACATATGTGCCTACATGCAACCCAGCTCTCTTCATAAAATACTGGCGGCAATGAGATGCTTTTGATAGCACTGAACATGTGGGCTCCTCAGAAGAACTAGCTAGGAGAAATTGAGCCTGAAGTCCCACAGGAACAATCTTATGGGAAGGTGAAAGTGGTTCCACAGACATCAAAATTAGTCCAAAGGAATTTTATTATATACATGAGCTGAAGACAGATAAATTTTTAAGTGTAAAAAACCTCAGAGAAAAAGCCTTTGGTGAAAAAGATCCTCAACAAATAAAATATTTTTTCAAAATTCAAGATTTTGACTTCCTATATCTCTTCATGCATTATTTTTAAAAACTAAGTGATGACGATAACTGTGGCTATTGATTATTTAATACAGATGTAGAATCAGTTCTTTGCTGTTCTAGGTTTTTTTTTTCTCTCTTCTTTTTTCTTTTTTCCTTTCTTCTTTTTTCTTGCTCTTTTATTTAACAAAACTGAAACATATTTTGGAGTCACATTGAAGCATTTGAATGACATGTAGGTAATCTGGTACCTGTGCCTAAGGACTGAGGACTTGCAGTGTCTAAGTTCAAATGTGAATCCTGCAACCGTAAAGATCACATCTTGAAAAAAGTGAATTATGCTGCTATAAAGACACATGCACACATATGTTCATTGCGGCACTATTCACAGTAACAAAGACTTGGAATCAACCCAAATGTCCATCAGTGACAGACTGGATTAAGAAAATGTGGCACATACACACCATGGAATACTATACAGCCATAAAAATGGATGAGTTTGTGTCCTTTGTAGGGACATGGATGCAGCTGGAAACCATCATTCTTAGCAAACTATCGCAAGAACAGAAAACCAAACACCGCATGTTCTCACTCATAGGTGGGAACTGAACAATGAGATCACCTGGACTCGGGAAGGGGAACATCACACACTGGGGCCTATTATGGGGGGGAGGGGGGAGGGATTGCATTGGGAGTTATACCTGATGTAAAGGACGAGTTGATGGGTGCTGATGAGTTGATGGTTGCAGCACACCAACATGGCACAAGTATACATATGTAACAAACCTGCACGTTAAGCACACGTACCCTACAACTTAAAGTATAACAATAAACAAAACAAAACAAAAAGCCATATATAACAGGCTTGAGATATGTTGTATATAACCAAAATTTACAGTCACATTTGGTTCATTATTATAGATATTCTTCTAATTTATATGACTGTTTCAAAATCCTTCCTATAAACATCAAAACACTTGTAGTTTGCATGACAATTATTAAATAGTTTATACAAAAGGAAGCAGGTTTTCAAGGCCAAGCAAAGTTTTGTTTGCAGCCATAGCAGATTTTGTACACATGTGTGAACCTTTACTATAGTATCTCAGCATGATAATTGTGTTTGACAGTCATTGGCTTTTGGATTGCACAACAGCATGGAAATCAGTTCAGACTGTAAAATTTGTGCTGAAGTCCTACTTACTACATGTGTTAAGGTCAAAGTAGCTGCTAATGTTATACTTCTCCAGGCGATTCTTGGGAACGAACATTTCACCAGATAACCTAGCACATCACTTTCGACATATTCCCATGCAAAACGGATTCAATGAACAGAAAGTGTCGACACTTGAAATCTTTTTCTCTAAGATCAGGAACAAGACAAGGGTGCCCACTTTTACTACTTATATTCTACATAATACTGGAAATCCTAGCCAGAGTAATTAGACACAGAAAAGAAATAAAAGGCATTCATGTATAGAAGCAACAAGTTAAATGATCTCTGTTTTCAGATGACAAGATCTTATACATAGAAAACACTAAAGACTCCATCAAAAGCTCTTAGAATTAATAAATGAATTCAGTAAAGGATACAAAATGAATACACAAAAATCACCAGTGTTTCTGTACAATAACAACTAACAGAAAAAGAAATCAAGAAAACAATTCCATTTATAATAATTACCAAAATAAATAAATAAGAATATATTTATAACCAAGAGGTTAAAACATCTGCATATTGAAAACTATAAAAAATGGTGAAATAAATGAAAGAAGATATAAATAAATGAAAAAATATCCAGTGTTCATGCATCAGAAGAATAATATTGTTAAAATGTCAATACTACCTAAAGCAGTCTACAGAGTCAAGGCAATCTTACCATAATTCCATAGCATTTTTCACAAAAATATTAAAAACAATAATAAAATTCATATGGAACCACAAAAGACCCAAATAGCCAAAGCAATCTTGAGCAAAAAGAACAAAGCTGCAAGCATCACAGTACCTGTTTCCAAAATACACTAAAAAGTTACAATAATTAAAACACCATGGTCCTGGCATAAAAACAGATACATAGAAAAATTGAAAAGAATGGAAAACCTGGTAATAAATGTATACAGTTTTTTTGACAACTGATTTTTGGCAAACATGCCAAGCACACACAATGGAAAAAGGGCAGTCTTTTCTGTAAATGGTTGGGTAAACTTGATATCCACATGCAAAAAAAAAAAAAAAAAAAAAGAAATTAGACCCTTATCTCACACCATATATAAACAACAACTAAAAATGAATTAAAGACTTCAACAAGAGATCAGAAACTGTAAAACTATTAGAAAAATACAGGTGATAGGCCGGGCGCGGTGGCTCAAGCCTGTAATCCCAGCACTTTGGGAGGCCGAGACGGGCGGATCACGAGGTCAGGAGATCGAGACCATCCTGGCTAACACGGTGAAACCCCGTCTCTACTAAAAAATATAAAAAACTAGCCGGGCGAGGTGGCGGGCGCCTGTAGTCCCAGTTACTCGGGAGGCTGAGGCAGGAGAATGGCGTAAACCCGGGAGGCGGAGCTTGCAGTGATCTGAGATCCGGCCACTGCACTCCAGCCCGGGCGACAGAGCCAGACTCCGTCTCAAAAAAAAAAAAAAAAAAAAAAAGAAAAATACAGGTGATTATCTCCAGGGCAATGGTCTGTGCAGTAATTTATTGGATATGACTCAAAAAGCATATTCAACAAAAGCAAAATTAGACAAATGGGATCACGTCAAACTAAAAAGCTTCTGTACAGCAAAGAAAATCAACAGAGTAAAGAGAAAGCCTATGGAATTAAAGGAAATATTCATAAAACACACATCTGAAAAGGGTATAATATCCAAAATATGATACATAAGGGACTCGAACAACTCAATAACAAGAGAACAAATAATTTGATTAAAAATGAGCAAAGAATCTGAGTAGAAATTTATGTGTATAACACACTAATGGCCAACAGGTATGTAAAAACATATTTTGCACATCACTAATCATCAAGGAAATAAAAATTAAAACCACAATGACATCAATTTATACCTGTAAGAATAGCTATTATCAAAAAGATTATTTTTTATAACAAGTGTTGGTGAGGATGTGGAGGAAAGGGAAGCTATTATCAAAAAGATTATTTTTTATAGCAAGTGTTGGTGAGGATGTGGAGGAAAAGGAAGCTTTATGCACTGTTGGTGGGACTGTCAATTAGTAAAGCCATTATGATAAATATGAAGGTCCTAAAAAATTATAAATAGAATTATCATATGATTCAGCAATGGTACTACTGGGTATATGTTTAGAAAAGACATGAAATCAGTGTGTCAGAGAGATGCCTACACTCACATGTTCATTACAGCATTATTCATAAAAGCCAAGACATACAGTCAGACTAAATGTCCATCAACAGATGAATGGCTTTAAAAAATGTGGATAGACAATAGAATACTGCTCAGCCTTTAAAAGGGGGGAAGTTCTCTCATTTGCAACGATAAAGATGTACCTGGAATACATAACGTTGAATGAAGTAAGCAAGACACAGAAACACAAATACCGTATGATCTCATTTGTATGTGAAATCTAAAAAAGTTGAATTTGTAGAAGGAGAGAATGGCAGCTCCAGAGGGGTAGTTGAGGAGAGGATGATTGGGTACGTGTTGACCAAAGGGCATAAAATTTCAATTGGTAAAAAGAATAAGTTCAAGAGATCTATTGTACAACATGGTGACTATAGTTAATGACAATGTATGGTATTCTTGAAAATTGCTAAAAGAACAGTTTTTGGGGTTTTCATCACAAAAAAAATAATCAATGTGAGGTAATGCATGTTAATTATCTTGGTTTCACCATTCCACATGTCTGTCTCTCTCTCTCTCTCTCTCTCTCTTTTTCTCTATTTTTTTCTTTTTTTTTTTAGGACAGAGTTTTGCTTTTGTTGCCCAGGCTGGAGTGCAATGGCATGATCTCGGCTCACCACAACCTCCGCCTGCCAGGTTCAAGCAATTCTCCTGCCTCAGCCTCCTGAGTAGCTGGGATTACAGGCGTGCATACCACGCCTAGCTAACTATGTATTTTTAGTAGAGAGGAGGTTTCTCCATGTTGGTCAGGCTGGTCTTGAACTCCTTACCTCAGGTGATCTGCCCGCCTCAAAGTGTTGGGATTACAGGTGTTAGCCACCACGCCCGGCCAGTATCTACATATTTTTAAACATCATACTCTACACCATAAATATATCCAATTTTTATATGTCAAGTAAAAAGGAAATAATAATAAGTAAATATCAACAGTAATATTGTAGACATACACCACTTTTAGATCACAGGTGTCAACCAACTGTGTAGTTTGAATATCTCTCCATCCATATCACACGCTACTGGAGGGCGTCTGTCTGTTCCAGGGTCATGAAAGCATCTGGTTCTAGCCTAATTAAGCTTTGGTAACACTTGCCAGCACCATTTGGCCAGGGATTCCTGATTTCACTCTGTTCTGCTTTACTACTTAATCTTCATTTTCCCAGCTATGTGTTTTTTTCTTATCCACTGATGTACTAGTAGTGTATCCTTAGCTAGTGCTTTATTTCACAACTCCATGGGGTATGTTGACTATTATGATGGGACAGTGTAGTATAAAATTATCAAAATTACTACTACTAATAATAAAATTGGAACTCTTAAGAAATTTTAAAATTATTCCATGAAAGACACTGAGAAGAATATTAAAGGACATTTTATAGACTAAAGAGACGAATCCCTTTCTCCAGAGGAACAGCCAATCATAAGTTGTGCTTACTCCCAGAGCCAGTTTCCCTTCCCCTCTGAAGCATGCTCATCCTGCCAGGAGTCAAGTATTTTGAACCATATGTCTTGTCCTTCTACTCTCAGTGGATCCTCCACGTCTCATCATACAAATTACCCACATTAGATGACTTAAGAGAAGGCTCCTGATTGAAAATAGCTCTAAACCTTGCAAGGGAGGAACAGGTGAAAGAACTGCAGGAAAAAAATCCTTCTCCCATTTCTCAGTAAGAGAACAAGGGGCAGTAATAATCAGGAAAACAAATCTCAGGAAGTATTTCTAGGAATATGATAGAATGAGGAAGAATCACTAACATACTGTTCTCCACATCCTCACCAAGAGTTGTTATAGGCTGTCTTTATTATTATGCCCATTCGAGTGTGTGAAGTGTTATGTGATTGTGGTTTTAATTTCACATCTCTAATGACTAATGAGGTTGACTGTCTTTTTATCTCTTTATCAGTTATTTCTATGTTATATCTGGTTATATTCAGAAATATGTATTCTACGTTATGTTCAGAAATTTGTGTCCATTTTTGAATTGGGTCATGTTTGTTTTCTTGCTACTGATTTACAATGACTTTTTTGTATATTCTAGATGGAAATCTTTATCAGATATTTGATTTTCAGTCTGTAGGTTATCTTTTATTAGTTATCTTTTGATATGTAAATATTTTTAAATTTGACAATGTCTAATTTATCATTTTTTCTTTTATAGATTGTGTTTTGTGTTTTGTATCTGAAAATTCTTCTCTTAGGATCTCAAAGATGTTCTCCAGTGTTTTTTTTTTTTCCTTTTGCTAAAGGTTTTATAGTTTTAGTTCTAGGCTTTAGGTTCTATGATTCATGATAAGTTCACTTTTCTGCATAGTGTTATGAACAGGTCTAATTAATTTTCTAATTTCTTTTGGGATATCGTCTTTGACCCATGAGCTATTGAGAAATGACTTGCTTCATATTCAAATATTTATGAGATTCTGTATGTTTCTTTTTGCTGTTTGTTCCTAAATTAATTCTATTATGACTAGATATCATATTTTTATGATTTCAATCTTAAAATTTATTGAAATTTGTGCAAGATCCCTATGTGAGAACTGCAAATCACTAATGAAAAAATCAAAAAGATCTAAATGAATGGAGAGATATACCATGCTCACAGATTGGGAGACTCAGCATATAATATGTTATTTCTCTCCTAAGTGATCTATAGATTTTCATAATGAAATCAAGCCTCTAGCAAGATTGTTTGTAGATATAGATAAGCTCATTTAAACATTTATATTGAAAACCAAATTACCTAGAACAGCTGAAATTATTTTGGAAAAGGGAAATAGAAGAATTATACTACTTCATTTTGAGACATATTAATTTGATAGTAATTAAAACAATATGGCATTGGCAAAAATATAGACACAAAGACCAATAAAATACAACAGTGAATCTAGAAATAGACCCATACAACTATGGCCAAGTAATTTTTTTTTAACAAAAATGAAGAGACAATTAAACTGTGAAAAAGTTTCTTCAATAAATAGTATTGGAACTATTGGGCATCCAGAAGCAGAAAAACATACTTCAAATAAATCTTCCATTTTTGACAAAAATTAAATCAGAATGAATCATAAGTCTGAATATAAAACAAAATTATACAACATTCAGAAGAAAATTTTGTAAACATTTTTATGACTTCAAGTTAGAAAAATATTCCCTACACATGAATCAAAAGTTCTGTTATAAAATTATCAAAATTAATAATAATAAAATTGGAACTAAAAAAAATTTTAAAATTGTTAGATACTTTCATTTCATTTTAAAATGAAAGACACTGAGTAAAATATTAAAGGACAAGTTATAGACTAAAGAGACAATTTTCAACCACATATCTGACAACTTATATACTATAAATTACATATATATACACTATATATATACTATAGTATATTATGTATACATAAAATATATACTATATGTATACTGTATACATAAAATATATTATATATACTATATATACATAAATATATACTATGTGTATAGTATATGTACATAAATATATATATACTATATGTATACTATTTTATTGGTCATATATACAGTTTCTTATATATGTATATAAAATCTCAGTAGTAAGAAAAATATCAAATTAATCATTGGACTCAAGGATTGGAATAGACTTTTTATCAAAGAGGATATATGGGAGATAAAGCAGATGAAAAGGTGTTAATTGCATTACCCATTAGGGGAACACAAATTTAAATCATGGCCAAACACCTCTGCACACCTATTAGAATGGTCACAATAAAACATAAGTCTTGGAAAGTATGATAACACCAATGTTGATAAACAATTGGTACTCTTACACATTATTGGTGAATTTGCAAATGCCACAGTTAACATATAAAACAGTTGGTAGTTATAAATTTAAATAAACATCAATATGAAACTCAATCTCATGCATATTTACACTGGAAAAATAAAAACGTATGTTCATCTAAAACTCACACATGAATGTTTATATAATCTCTTTTCTTAACCTCACACACATGGAAACTACCCAAATATGCATCAAAGGGTGAATGGCTAAACAAGAGGTGATATACACATGCAATAGTGTCCTACAAGGCAGTAAAATGGAATGAACCATTGATACACAGCAACTTGGATCAATCTGGAAATCATTATGCAGAGTGAAAGAAGCCTCTCTCAAAAGTTTACATACCGTAAGATTTTATTCTATAACATTCTTGAAAAGACAAAGGTATACCAATGTAGAACAGATAAGTAGCTCCTAAAGGTTTGGAGGAAGGAGAGTTGTGACTACGAAGGAATAAACACAAGTGAGATTTTTATGGTGAAGGAAATATCATGTGTCCTGTTTGGAGAAGTGGTTACAGAATTATACACATGATAAAATTCACTGAATCGTACACAAAAGTCCATTTTTCTTTAGGTAAATAAAAAAAAAGTTTAAAAATATCCGCTGTGAAGTTAGAGAAGAAAAATTGTTCTGCTTGGGATTGTTTAGGCTTCCTAAATCTGTAGGTTGATTCTAGAAAACTCTCAGCCAAAAGCCTTTTGAATATTGTTCTTTGACATTTTTCTCTTGTCTATCTAGAATTTAAATTATACACACATACATATACATATACACATATATATACTCACACATAACATATCATATTCTATCTCATTACCAATGCTAAAGTTTGAGAGAGATGTTCATCTTTTGGTTCTTTTTGTCATTTTCATCTAGGTCATATTCACAGAAAGAATGTATATTTTTGAGAGATAGCAAGTAAACTGCTGTTTTGGGAGACCCTAAAGACCACCCTAAGATTTGATGATTCACCAGTACAAAACAACAGACTCCATTTGTCATTACGCTCAGAGCTATGTTTTATTATAATGAAAAGGTACTGAGAAAAGTCAGCAAAGAGACAAATACATGTGGCAAAGTCCAGAGCAAATCAGGAATAAGCTTCCAAGAGTCCTCGTCCAGCACAACCACAAAGGATGTACTGAATTCTTTCAGTGAAGAATTATGGCAACCCCCATGAAATATTGTCCAGGGAAGATCATTAGAGATTCAGTAACTAAGAGTTTTATTGGAGGCTAGTCACTTTGGCGACCTCTGTCTCACATATACCAAAATGTCAGACTCTCAAAATCATAAACAACATTGCTATGCAGTTTAGGCACAATGAGCTACTCTTATTAGTTCTGGATATGGCATGAGGCATTCTAAAACCCAAGCTCCCAAATATCAGTCATAGACCAAGCTCGCAAGATAGCAGCGCTGGGTCTGCTGTGTTAACTTTCTCTGCAGAACTCCCTACCGTCTGCAGTGCTTACACTCAGTCTTTTATTTCATGCATTCTGCAACACCATAAAAACAAGCCTCAGCGTCTTCTGTGTTTCTGCTTCATAACTCTATTTATTTTTTTCTTAATTCTTATTTGACTGAACATTTCATTTGAGAGAATTGCATATTTTCTTGCTAGATGAACATTTTAAAGTATTTCATATGTAATGGAACACTTTCAGTTGTTTTCATTCAAAGGGTCGTTCAGCATGACCTGTCTACTGCGTTGAAGAACACAAACATTGACGTTATTTTTCATTAAAAACAAATACGATTTGCTTCATTGCATAGGCTTGTTATTTATAGTCTTAATTGCATATTGGATATGTATCAGGCAATGTCTTCAGCATCAACATTAGGCAAAAGAAGAAGTTGAGCTGAAATAAAATCACCACAGATATCTAACAAGACCTTACAAGGAGCTCTGGATCCCGATGGTCCTTCAGAGTTGTTGCAATTGTGGAAAGGGGTCTGTCCTTGATATCCCCTCATAATCCAGCACTGAATAAGGCTGCTCCAAGAAGGTAACATGACCTTGCTCAAGGTCAAGATTTTGAACTGAAGACAAGTCCAAGAGAGGGAACAAGCTCAGAGCTGTGAGTTGCTTCTAACTCCATTAGCTGGAGGACTGAGTTTCATAGTCCTGGGTTCCAGAGATTGTGCACATCGCTCACATACATTCATTGCGGTCTGATGAGAAATCAACGAACTGGCATTAGGAAGCTTATTTTGAAGTTACTGAAATATTTCCTGTTTCCTTATATATTTCCTGCAGATATTAATATACTTAAGTTATTAAATAGAAAAAAGGTGACTTTGTTTTATATTTTGCTTTCAAACCTTAAAAAATTGTTATTATAATTAGTTATGAACTGAGTCATTGCTTTAGTCCTTTTGTGCTGCAATAAAATACTACAGGTTGTATAATTTACGTAAAAAAATCAGAAATGTGTTTCTCACAGTTCTAGGGGCTGGTATATTCGAGATCAAGGCACTGGCATCGGGTGAGAGCCTTCTTGCTTCATAATCTCATGGCGAAAGACAGAAAGGCAAAGAGGCAAGAGGGGGCTGAACTCATTTCTTTATGATGGCATTTATCCCACTAACGAAGGCAGAGTTATCATAGCCTAATCATCTCTCAAAAGCTCCTCTTCTCAAGACTGTTACAATGGTAACTAAATTTCAATATAGATTTTGAAGGGAATGAGCATAAAAGCATCGCAGTCATCATCGTTATCAATATTATTTTTTCCTAGCGTGCAACTAAGTCTTTGAACTGGGATTATAGCTTTGCTTTCCTAAGGGTTGATTAATTTAACTGTTTACTTCAAAAATTTGAAGCCAAAGAATCATTTATTATTTTATTAAAAATTTCCCTGTGTTTTTAGTACTCTATTTTGGCTAATTGAAAACTGGTTGCATTTTTGAAATAAATAGAATGTGAATGAGGATAGAAATGAATGCCTTAAATTGTTTGTCGTATGGTGACTCAATTTCTTTGCCTCTGTTCAGATTGCTGGTAGGCCCCTCCCTGTTTGGTATGTTGCAACATCAATGTCACCTAGACTGCTTGGTGCAGACAGAGTCACAAACTTAAAAGACAATGAGCACATCAAAATTACATGTTACATTAAATGAAACAACTGGCTTTATGATGGTCATCAGATAATCTACAATTTGAGGGTGTGTATGTTTACTGCTCCATTTAAAACGAATGTAAACACAAATCATTCAAATTCTGGTTCACTGGCTAAAATAACTCGTAAGCCTTGAGAGAAAAAAAAGACCCCAAAAACTGTAGTCTCTGTTCCCTGACTTGTGTATAAGTACTCTGGACATACAGAACACCTGGGGATTTCCAGTTTTATGAACTACCTTTCAGCTAATTTTGTACTTGGTCATTTTGCTCTCGAGGCACAGGAGTGGAGGAAAATGCCCCCAGGGAAACCACCTGAGTTGGCTTTCCTGTGACTGTCTAAAAGTTCACTAATATTTCTGTACTGTCTCAGGTATTTTGGAGACCTCCATAGAAAAGCACTAGTAGTTACATTTTAAGAATCAGGAGGTAAAAGGAAGGTCTGATCATGAAATGCTGCTGATTCATGATCAGAACTTTCTGATCCTCACTCCAGGAGATTTAAGGCTCTAGGAGACAGGAGTCGAGGCCTATAGGTTGGAGATGATGACAGAGGACAAAAGGGGACAGGAGCACCAAGGACAAATTTCACCTACTTTATTATTTTAGAGGAATAGTCCTGGGGATGGCGGTTTTCAACAGGAGAGCCGAGGGATAAAAATAATAAGAAAGGGACTCCCCTTTAAGTTTGTTGAGAGAGCAAGTACTTAAATAGCAGAAATTCTTCTAGAAGGACTTCATTTCTCTTCTTGCTCACTTTTACTTATATTTCCTCAAAACGTAGTTGGTTGCAACTGCTGAGATTATGCAGTGCATAGACAAGTATCTGATAATTATATAACAAAGATGCCTGTTAAACAACACAACAACAGCGAGAACCACAAAACACACCACAACATGGCAAATACATAGAAATTGTTAAAAAATAGTCTTACCTGTTTCCAAGGACTTATTTACGTCCTTTTAAAAAAATAAATCTTCAGATTTCTTTGTGGAAGGATAAACACCTGCCTAATTTGAACTTAATGTGTTGCATGAAAGTGTTTACAAGAGTGTGTATTTCTAAGTTATTACAGTTAATCACATTTTTAAAGATTTTTGAGTGTTTAATTGAAGTTTAAAGTTTTAAGAAGTATAAAAATAACTGAACTATGTTTAAGAACCCTGAGAATTGCAGATGAAATGTTAATAAAATATCAGAGAACAGATTGAATAAATTAATAGACACAAATGAGGCTCAGATGACAAACAAGAAAAAAGAACATTGAAGATTGAAAAGACTGGAAATAAGAACAATAACAATTCAAATGCTCATTGCAGGACAGTTCTTTGGATGGTCTTGGGCCAACCCAGTTCTTTCTCCCATTTTTCTTGTAATTCTCAAGGGTAACTGTAGAAGATGCTGGGAATGCAATATCCCAAGACAAGGAAGAACTGGCTGGAGTAGCCTATCCTATCTCTTTGAGAACAGGATATCACAGAACACTTTAGTCCAGCATGTCATGTAGCCCCTGGTTATAAAACCCAGGGTGGACTACTTTCTGAGGCCCCTCAACAACAGAACAAGTTGTAGAATGCTCGACTCCATTCTCCCTGCGCAGCTTTCCTAAACTGGGGTTCCAGCTTGCCATAAATCCTAGGCTTATGAAGTCCCTTGCTGCCTGTCTGCGAGTAAGACATCTGCCTCATGTAACTTGCTGTGTGCTAGTGCTCTGTTTCACTGGACTTAGGCAAGTGATAGAAATTGCAGAGCCCAGGTGCAGTGTGGGAGGTGTTTGGCCTCCTTTCCTGGGATTGATACTAATGCCTAGTAATCTTGCTTCACATTAAATAAATAGAAGTACCCAGATAATCAGCATGAACTCCTGGGGGTTAGGGGATCTTCTTCTGGAGCACTGCGGTGTGCTGTATGTTGTCCTCCTACATCGCTTCTTGTTTCATTTCCATATGGTTTCCAAAGACAATTTCCAATAGTGTTACTATTTTCAAATACCATTAGGTTGCCAAAAATATTATACCATCAAAAACTGGTGTGCTGATGTTTTGACAGTCAGGCCTACATTTAGCAAAATGTACTATCATCCTCTAAATTAGCAAACATTAGCATTTTCTGGAGAAACTAGATGCACTAGTTATACACTATATTATGGTCATCAGATAATCTACAGTTTGGAGATTAATCTACAGGGAGAGGGTAAAAGCTTGAGATAATTCCTGAGGTAAAAGAAGGTAAAACAGTAATAGTAATTAATAATGGAACACTGACCTTACTAAATACTCACTTTTATTGTTGTTGCTATTACATTGTCACTATAATCTTGTGATCTAGGTAAATATTTCAACTTTATAGATAAAAGTTATTAAGATTGAAAAGTTAAATAGTTTTGCATAATTTTAATACTAATGAAGAAAGGGACAAAAATTCTAGCCCATCTCTGCTTGAATTCCAACTGAGTTTTAAGAGGGAATCAAACAGATTGCCCCACATAATTTCAGGATGCTAAAGAATATATAAAAAGAAGAGTATGTGGATTTTTTTAGGCAATAATCAGAAGCTAGTTAACTTCTTCCTGTTTTTACCATTCCAGACTTGTTGGTGAAGACTTCTTGGACAATCAGGAAGGAATTTACGTGCCCAGACTTCATTTACCACCAGTATTCATGTTGATCTGAACAGCACCTGGTGTATGTAAGAGAATTGAGAAACAGAGGGAGAGGAATGACCCCTAGATTCTGTTTTTATATTTTCTTGCATAGTAATTACAATGAATAACAATGCTTATTCTTTCTATGTGGGATGTGCGTGTGTGTGTTTATTCTTCCTACGGAGCTTTTGCAGTTCAAAATTATGTACATGCCATTTTCACCATGTGATTTGGAGATCCCACAGGGATATGATTTCACTGTATATTGCATTGTTTCACTATTAAGTCTTAAACAAAATGGACAACCAAATGTGGATAAATGAATGGAAGAAAGAGTTGATCAATTTATAAACATGAAACTATGAATGAGAACACATCAGTATTAAGTATGTCAACCAGCCCAAGATGAGAGAAAGGAAAGAACAAAGGAAGGAAGAAGAAATGGAAGGAGGAGGGAGAGAAGGAAAGAAGGAGGGAAGGAGAGAGGAAAAAGGAAGAAAAGGAAGGGAAGAGAGGACAAAAAAATAAAATGAGCCTACTCCGTGTGGTCAGCATTGCTGTGAAGATCTGAGATGGAGATATTTAGAAGAGCACGTTGGGAGGTATGCTGAGGTTGAAATGTCACTCTGAAAATGTACTAATCCCAGTTGTTGTGGAATGGAAGCAAAATTGTAAATTTGGTTTAGCAAAAGATTCCTTTTAGCCCAAAAATATATATAAAAGGAAAAAATGTATATTGTAATTCAAAATCAGAAAAATAGCATTTGACTTTATAGGCATCTATTTTATTTCTAATGAAATTATTCTTCCAGACTGAGACTCTATTGTAAGCATCATTAATAACATCCCTTCCCACAGTAATTGTAGTTGTATGTAGTTTTCTTCAAAATGAAATCATATGGGGAAAAAAGGAGCTATTAAGCAATTCTTAAAGGAGTCACTAGCTGTGGGTTTCATTTTTTTCACATCTATCTAAGATAGGCATACTGTTGTGTGTAGATTTTCTTCAATCAATCACATACACACACACACACACACAAAACACACACACACACTTATTACAGATTCCAGAAGCATTTTGGTTTCAACTTGAAACTTAAAAAGCAAGGGTACAATTGTTTCCTGACTCCCTTTTTCTTGTGAGTTCAGCTGTTTGAGTCACTGGTTCAAGAAGTAGCAGAGTTATTTGTGAAAATTTTAATTTGAGAGAAGAAGAAAACAAACCCGAGTCAAGTAACACATTAGCTGTGTACAAATATTTATAAGTTTTCATTGTAACCCAACAGACTAGCAGCATGTTCATTTTAATGACAATTTCTATATACTGTAATTTGATTAGACAAAGCCTTAAATTAAATTCAGGCTTCGAGTTGACTCAAAATCTACATTTCAATACTGTAAAACACAGTTATAAATGGAAAAAAAAAAACCTTGTATAGCAAAACACTAAAATGTTTTAGTAATACATTTGACTTTAAAAAACACTATCCATATTTTTTAGAGAAGCAGAATTTGAAAGGTATGTTTTTTAGTTATAGTGAAAATAGTATTTTTAAAACATAAGTGACATATAGAGAAATTTTGGTAATCCCCTACATGAGATGATACCAAATTTTATATTATAGGAGTTCATATAATAATATTGACCCTTGCAATAGTTTAATAGAGTCAAAATGTATTGTTTCTGATGTCCCAAGCTCTGTAAATTCATGCATATCTTACATGATTTTCTAAGCAATACATGAGATAAGTTCTTTTTTCTTTCCTTATAAAAATGAGGCAGCTGAGACTCAGAGAGGTAAGTTACTTCCTAGAGCACTAGTGGGAAGGAAAACAAGGCTTTGGACTCGGGCAGTCTGGTTCCAGAGTCTCTGAACCACTGTGTCGGGGGGACTCCCACTGCTACGAAATGAAACTATATCCATATAGTAGGACAGTATGTTTGTAAAGAAATCAAAATATTAAATGCTTCAGCATTTTGACTAGAATTTAGAACAATAGTCGAACGTTTCATAGGGCGAGTATCATTCGCATGTGCACCAGTTATTTTGTGAAGTTGTTTTCCTCCCGTTCAACACTATAGAAAAATAATTATGAATCTTAGCTTTCTCATGGGATCTATAATCCCCATCACGCAGCCTGAGTAATTTTGCTATCCTATGCCAGTTTTATTGTCAATAACAGCCTGGAGAAAAAATTTGCTTTGGCTTAGTTTTAATTTGTAAGTGTCCTAATCTCAACTGCACATACTAATTATATATCAAGCATTCTTTGCTCACCAGTGAGATATTGTTTAGACGCTTATAAACGCATATGAAACAGAAATAAGGAGGACTGAAATTGTTCCATTTGGGCTTGAGGGTGATTGGCTGTCTTGCTAAAATACATTAATGTTAGGCCATTACATGTATGTGGGGGCTGGCGGATGCATAGGTGCATAAATGCCTATGCTACATCCTGGGAAGGAAATTATAATTTATGCATTTGAGTTCTCAAAAATAAAGGTTACTGAGACTTCGTATCAATAAAGTATTTGTTCTGTATTTTGGGGTCCTAATTCCCGAATGTTGAACTTGTTGAGCAATCTTGAGAGTTACATGGTGGTAATAGTAATTTTATCCTTTCTACATTTTGAGCAGTTTTAATTTAGTATCGTGCTCAATTGTCATACCATAAGCTAAAATTTAATGTTCATAGATTGCATTCCAAGTCCTATCATGAGATTATTTCCTACATGTGTAGTAGATATCATATAGGTCTCTAGAATGTGTGAGCCTTCTTTTCTTTCTTCATTCCTTTTTTTATTTTTTCCTTTCCTTTTTCTTCCTTCCTTTCTTCCTTCCTTCCCTCCTTCCTGCCTTCCTGCCTTCCTGCTTTCCTGCCTTCCTGCTTTCCTGCCTTCTTGCCTTCCTCCCTTCCTGTTTTCCTTCCTTCCTCCCTTCCTGCCTCCCTGCCTTACTGCTTTTTTCCTTTATTCTATTGTATTTCTTTTCTTTTTTCTTCAAGTGATAAGTGTTTAGGGTACAATGTAATATGTGCTAATTGTGTTGGTTTGAATGCTGGCTCCACATGCATTAGTTGCATGAATGTTGTCATATCATTCACTCTCTGTATGCCCATGATTATCCATGGTGATCATAAAGGATGTCACCCAGATGAGCTATTGTGAAAATTAATGGGAAAATACATAATAAACAACTGGAGAAGTGCCCGGCTCTGTTATTATTATAAATTTGTTAGTAATTTATTGTTATTCTATTATCCGTTTAACATGTATGAACTGAGTAGTGAATATATTCTAGCCTCTCTATTCTAATGGTGAAAATTGCTAAGGTGGGTACATGTAAGTCACAATCAATACATAGTTTGGTGGACTTTTATTTATTTATTTTTGAAGCAGAGTCTCACTCTGTCACCCAGGCTGGAATGCAGTGATGTGATCTCAGCTCACTGTAACCTCAGCCTCCTGGGTTCAATCTATTCTTCTGCCTCAGCCTCCTGAGTAGCTGGGATTACAGGCATGTGCCACCATGCCTGGCTAATTTTTCTATTTTTAGTAGAGATGGATTTTGCCATGTTGGCCAGGCTGATCTTGAACCCCTGACCTCATGTTATTCACCCGCCTTGGTCTCCCAAAGTGTTAAGAGTACAGGCATGAGCCACCGTGCTTGGCCAGTTTGGTGGATTTTTTTATAGAAATGGTCACAATCTCCACACACTTTCGTGTCTCCTTCAGAATCCAAGTCCTTGGATACTTGAATAGTCTCCTCCCACATTGACTCTGGGCCTCACATGTGACCAGTTTTGGCCAACAGAACAAAAGCCAAGGTGATTCAAGTAGGGACTATGAAAGTCCTTGCACATTGTAGTTTGGCTTTTCTCTTGCTGCAGTCAATAACTCTGCCACCACTATGCTGGTAACAAGTTAGATTAGCCTGCTGAGCACTTGGCCTCAACTAGCCCAATTTCTTCCAATTCCCCTGCCAACCGTATATCAGCCACCCAACATGTAAGACTATGGACACCAGCAGACTGCAGACCTATGAATGAGCCCAGTGTGCACCACAGGGAACACAGATGAGCTCTTTCAGCTAAACAGAGCCCACATTGCTACCCACAAGAACTGTGAGCACCAAGCTTCTATATGTCTTGTTATGCATCAACCAATAACTGATATACGTAAGTTACTTATCTAGATTTATGTTTTTGTGAATTCATGCTGGAATGAGAGAGCCCTACCCAGGCCAAGAATTCCTTAGACTTCTGCTCATGACATCATGATGCTTTCTCAATAGATGAAATTCTCATCTAACTCAAAATGCCTTACCCCCTTTAATCTCTCCAGGAAACATTCCTTAAAATTATGACAGGCTGATTTCATTCACCCTACTCTAGGTTCCACGATTTCCTTTATCTCATCAAGTATGCTAGGATGTTCTTTGATGGTAACTATAGCATAAAAGCTTCTTAATCACCTTTTTTAACATGTAAATGAGAGTCCATGGGATAGGAGATTGGAGCATATATGGTAACATTACTGCTGAACTTGGAATTTTTTCTATTTTATTACAAAAATATAATATTGATTGGAATATACAATTCAAATTTATTTTAAATGATACTTTTTATAACTTTATGTTTAAGTTTCAAAAGTAGCATTAAAAATCATTAGATATGTTCCTTACCTTCTCTGTATTCTTCTCTTCATTTGTTTCTTATTTTCAAAGGAAGTATGATTTTATAATAGACAGATAACAAATCCTAGACTAAACATCTCTCTGGATATGTATTATTTAATTTAGTATATCTCTAATATACTATAAGGCAGCTCCTGTAAAGAAAGAAGACATAAAAGGAGGAGATAAGGAATGATAGGCAATATTTTAGAAAAGATATTGAGTAAGTAATGTATGAAAATGTTCTCATATATCTTTCATTTGTTTCTCACAATATCCCAATGATGTAGCCATTTTAATATGACTTTTGAGAAATGCAATAATTAGGTTGTATAGAGACTGTGTGATTGCTCATGATTCTATTGACAGAAAGTAATGGGAACAAGGTTTCAATGTCCTTGACTTCTGTCCTCTGTCATAGAGGACCCATTAAGAAGATCGCAGAGGACTGCAATTTAAAGAAAAGATAAACATCATATGCTATGGATTGTATTGTGTCAGTCCCATCCAAAATTTATGCGTTAATGCCCTAACCCTCAATATGACTGTATCTAGATAGAGTGATTTCAAAGTAAATAAGGTTAAATGAGATCATGAGTGTGACTCATAAGCTTAATCAGCCATGTCACTAGAAGCCTGGAATAAAGACGGGATTATACCAGCAGAAAACAGGCAGTTTGAACTGAAAAGTGTGGAGAAAGCAGGATGGACTGAAAGAAGGCTGTTGGACTGAGATACAAAAGGACCAGACCATAGAGTATTTATTTGACTGCGAACATGTTATTTTTCAAGAAAAGTAAAGAATGATCACAACTGTGACTCAGTGATTGGCAGGACTGCCTCCTTCATTTCAAAAAGTGAGGTCATTGTCTCAGTTGCCCAAGCCAGACAGCCTCTGACCAAAGCTTCAGGGCCAGGACCATTGCCCAAGAGGATCTGAAAATGGGACTGCTACCCTAGTGGATTTGGAAGGCAAAACATGGAACAAAAGAGGATTATTCTTGAGCATTAAGATCTAATGGAATTTGCCTTGCTGGCTTCTGGAATAGCTTAACTTCTGTCACTCTTTTCTTTCTTCTGACATTTCTGTTTTGGAATGAGAGTGTCTTACGCTTGTGTCACTGTTGCATTTTGGAAGGATGTAACTCGTCTGTTTGCACAGGCTCACAGATGGAGAGGCATTTTCCCTCAGAATTAACCACACCTTGAGTCCCATTCATATTTGATTTAGACAATATTTAGATGAGATTTTGACTTAGATTTCTGGATTGAGCTGGAATCAGTGTAGTTTGCGCGTAATAACAGCACAAATTTTGGTTGCGCAGGGGTAGAATGTTGTAGACTGAAGTGTGTCCCCCTCAAAATTCTTATGTTAAAGTCCTAACTCCCAGTGTGATTGAATCTAGAGATGGGGACTTTAAGAGATAATTGAAGTTAAATGAGGTAATATGAGTGAAACTTTAATCCTATAGAACTTTGACCTTATAAAAGAGAAAGAGGCAGCTTCCCCTCATTCTTTCTACCATGTGAGCGCACAGGAGAAAGGAGACTGTCTGTAAGTCACAAACACAACCCTGAGCAGAAACTGAACCTTTCTGGACCTTGATCTTTGACTTTCCACCATCCAGAACTGGGAGAAAATGAATTTCTCATGTTTAAGCACCCAGTGTATGGTATTTTGTTATGACTGCCCATGTTTACCAATAAACGTCATATTACACAGAGAGATCTGCTTCCACTTCAGACAAATCTAATAGGCAATGAGCAAGCAGTACTTCTCCATTAATCTTTCTGCCTTCTGTGTTTCAGAAAACAGTATGCCACTATAAGGCTTTCTCAGGGCACATATTGCAAATATTGTGGTGCTGTTTTAATTGCTAAGAAAAACATTACTAAGGCAAAGTTTAACCATTTTACACTTAACCATTTAAGCTAAGGGATTAATCAAGGATATATGCAAATATCCATAGGTATTAATTCAGATATTAATTTTCACTGAATCACAATTTATAGTGCCTTAAATTTGTGTAATTTAATAATGTCATATATAAATGACTAACAAATGAAGACACTACATAAAATGAAATAACATACATCTATGAAAATAGTGTTCAATAAGAGTATCTATTGACAGGACCTGTAACATGTTGTCACATTATAAATAGTACATACAATATCATGCATTAACAAATATGTGTCGGCTGGGCATGGTCGCTCATGCCTGTAATCCCAGCACTTTGGGAGGCTGAGGTGGGTGGATCATGAGGTTAAGAGATCGAAACAATCCTGGCTAACACAGTGAAACCCCGTTTCTACTAAAAATGCAAAAAATGAGCCGGGCGTGGTGGCACGTGCCTGTACTCCCAGCTACTTGGGCGGCTGAGGCAGCAGAATTACTTGAACCCAGGAGGCAGAGGTTGCAGTGAGCCGAGATCGCGCCACTGCACTCCAGCCTGGGCGACAGAGCAAGACGACATCTAAAAAAAAAAAAAAAAAAAAAAAAAAAAACCCTCAAATTCCTCCACATCGGAGCAAGATAAAAATAAAAATAAGATAAAAATAAAATAAATAATCCTTTGGGTATATACCCAGTAATGGGATGGCTGGGTCATATGGTACTTCTAGTTCTAGATCCTTGAGGAATCGCCATACTGTTTTCCATAATGGTTGAACTAGTTTACAATCCCACCAACAGTGTAAAAGTGTTCAATAGCAAAGACTTGGAATCAACCCAAATGTCCATCAGTGACAGACTGGATTAAGAAAATGTGACACATATACACCATGGAATACTATGCAGCCATCAAAATGGATGAGTTTGTGTCCTTTGTAGGGACATGGATGCAGCTGGAAACCATCATTCTCAGCAAACTATCGCAAGAACAGAAAACCAAACACCGCATGTTCTCACTCATAGGTGGGAACTGAACAATGAGATCACTTGGACTCGGGAAGGGGAACATCACACACCGGGGCCTATCATGGGGAGGGGGGAGGGGGGAAGGATTGCATTGGGAGTTATACGTGATGTAAATGACGAGTTGATGGGTGCTGACGAGTTGATGGGTGCTGACGAGTTGATGGGTGCAGCACGCCAACATGGCACAAGTATACATACGTAACAAACCTGCACATTATGCACATGTACTCTAGAACTTAAAGTATAATAATAAAAAAATAAAATAAAATAAAATAAATAAATACTGTACATAAAAATTCCATGTAGGTAGGCAGTGTTAACCTTAAGTGTGCTAAGTAAAGCACTAAATATTAGTGCTGCTTTAAATGTTTATGTATATATAAAAGAACTTAAGAGAGGGTAGAAAATATAAATAGTTGGCACTTTGGGTTCAATTTTAATTAATTTAATAATTAATTTTAAATAATTTAATTTTATGTACATTTGTTAAATGTATAAAATGTACATACAATAACTATAAACATACCAGTAGGAGTATAATATATGATGAAATGATAAATAACTTTTAAAATTTAGCGTTAAAGAGTAAGAACATGATGATCAATATACATCGATAAAATGAGTTTTCTTCTAAATTTATCACCTTGAAATAAAAATATTGATCAATCTTCCCACAGCTTCTCTTTGTTTCTTTGCTTGTATTTATAAAATAGGAGGCAGTAAACTAGAAGATGAAGCAAACAATAATGAAAACAGGAGTTGAGGGTGGCCGTACACCTCTGAATTGTGGCACCAAGTACACACAAATAACAGCCTGAAATGCTCACAACCTTGGATGTTTGCGTTTGTTTATGAACTATATAGGGTGCTTATTTTCTGCTTTTCATGATGGCAATAACCAATCTTTCCCCACCATATTTATGGTACTTTTCCTTCCTTTTTTTTAGAAGCATATTTTATGCTTGGCAGTATCTAAATGTTGTGTCTGGAATTTAAATAGGATAAACTGTACTTTAGCCTTAGCTAACTGAAGGAGGCCAAGCCCACTCCTGAATTGATGGTGATTATCTTTAGCAGAGTGAAATGGAAGGGTTCATTGATTGAATACTATTATGACTTAGGTGCTTTTCATATATCATCTTGTGACATTCTCCAAACAACCCTGTGGGGTAGGAGATATATTTCTCAGTTTCCAGGAAAGCAAAAATAGCATGGAGCAATTTTCAGCATTGGCTTGTCTGAGCTCAAATCCCATGGTAAGTGTACTGGCCACACTAAATAACATGTATATAAGATGATACTATGGACACATTAATTGTTGATTTAGACCTGGACAGTGTTGCACAAAGATCTCAAGTCAAGAGCTCTAAAAACATTGGCTAACAATGTAGTATATATGCCAATGCTCTCATCTAGGTGTTGCCTAAGGGGCTTATATCATACCTGCATTAGATACAATTTTAGATAATGAACAGATACTTTAACTGTAATCTAAAATAGTGGTAGATCTCAAATTGTGCATTATGTGATAACGAAAACAATAGCTAATAAACCAGCATTTATCTGGGGTTAATAAAAACACTGGCAATGAAACAGAGTATTTCTCTTTTTCATACTTTTCATATTTCTCTTTATTTCCTTGTAACATTGTTGCAAAAAGAAAAGCTGACTTTATTCACAGAAACATTCTTCTTAATGTAGGAAAACATATGTAATCCACAAAAAGATGTATAAATGATAAAAGTTTAGCAAGTTTCTATCATTAAAGATAAGTATATTAAAGCCAGTAGTATTTCTATATGTTAACACCTAAATAATTGGCTGCTAAATATTTAAGGCCATTTACAATACTATCAAAATATAAAATTCTTAGGGATATTAGTGGTATTTGGCAAAAAGATGAGCAAGAAGTCTGAGATAATTTGAAGAACGCTTAAATAAATGGAGGAGCACATTGGCATATGAGTCATGGAATCAAAGCAGTTAAGACATCAATTCTCACCGAATTGATCTATAGCTTTAACAAAATAGCAATTAAATTATTAGCAGAATTTATCTCATAGAAATTGGTAAACTGATTACAAATATCACATGGAAATGCAAAATACTCTAAATAACTAAAACAAATTGGGAAAGAAACAAAATTGGAAGAATAACATTACAGTACTTCACAACTTAATATAATCTTACAGTTATCAATAACGTGATATTAACATAAAATTACTGAAATGAATCAATGGAAAAAAATAAAGTCCAAATGTAGATGCACACATATATGTAAAACTGATTTTTAATAAAGGTACAAAAATAATTGGGTGGAGAAAGAATATGCTTTTCAACAAATGTTACTGGAAAATTTTCATATACATTTGCAAAAAAAAATCACAACACATACTTAGTGCAACACGAAAAACAAAAAAACAAAATATGAACCATAGACCTAAATATAAAGTCTCAAACTATGAAACGTTTAGAATAAAATCTTTGTGATCTAGGATTAGACATAGAACACATAGAATATGACGTGTTTTAAAACATGATTCAAGATATAACAAATTTACAGTTTGGACTTCATCAAAATGAAAACCTTTGGTCCTTTGGAAGCACTGTTAAGAAAATAAAAACACAAACCTCAGCATAGGAGAAAATATTTGCAAATCATATATGTGATTAAATATCTGTATCTAAAATTTATAAAACCTCTAAAATCAATAAGAAATAAACCCAATAAAAATCATCAAAATATTTGAACAAACTTCACCAAAGAAACGGTACAGATGGCACCTGAGCATGTGAAAAAATCATTAGTTATTGGAGAAATGCAAATTAAAACTGCAATTAGATTAAAACTGCAATTAGATGATACTACACAGATATTGTAATGGCTAAAATTTAAAAACACATGGATTTAAAAGTGTAGAGAGTAATTTTAGCACCCATGCACACAGGAGACAGCAATATCAAATGTTACAATCACTTTGGAAAAATAGTTTGACAGTTTCTTCTTTCTTTTTTCTTTTCTTTTTTTTTCTTTTCCTTTCTTTTTTTTTTTTTTAGATGGAGTCTCACTCTGTCTCTCAGGTTAGAGTGCAGTGGCATGATCTCGACCCATTGCAACCTCCACCTCCTTGATTCAAGTAATGCTCCTGCCTCAGCCTCCTGAGTAGCTGGGATGACAGGCGCAGGCCACCACACTCAGCTAATTTTTGTATTTTTAGTAGAGACGGGGTTTACCCTGATGGCCAGGCTGGTCTTGAACTCCTGACCTCGTGATGCACCTGTCTTGGCCACCCAAAGTGCTGGAATTACAGGTGTGAGCCACCGCACCCGGTCCTCAGTTTCTTAAAAAGTTAAACATTCACCTACAAAATGATACAGACTTTCCATTCCTAGATGTTTACCGAAGACAAATGAAACAGTTGTACAAAGTGTTCTCAGCAGCACTAGCCATTATGGCACAAAATTGTAAACAATTTAAATGTCCATTAACACATCAGTGATAAACATATTGTGTTCTGTCCACGTTTTCCAAAACTGCTTAGCAATAAAAAGGAATGAGCTATTGATCCTTGAAACAACATGGATGAGTCTCACAATAATAGTGCTGAGTGAAAGAAGTGAAACCAAAAAATTCCATAGTGTATGTTTTTATTTGTATAAACTTCTAGGAAAGGCCAGCTAATCTATAGTAACAGAAAGCAGACTGAAAATTGCCTGGGGATGGTGGTGACCCTATGTGGAGGAATGAGGATTAGTAAGGAGCACAAGGAAATGTTCTGCGTGACGAAAATGTTCATTAGTTTGCTTGTGGTGATGGATTTATAGATGTATATGTATGTCAAAATGTATGAACTTAAATACTTTGAATATGTCTACTTTATTATATGTCATTATACTTCAATGGAGCTGTTAATAAAGTTCTAAAGTCTCCTAACTTTCATAGTAACTCAGGTAAAACACTTGCATTCAAGTCAACATTTATTAATTTCAGTTCTATCTAAGGGCATGTGATATAAATTAGACTCTATGTACAAAAAAATACTCCTGACAAAATGCTAAAATTTGTCAATACATCTACCAAATCTGCCAAATCTATATTCTCAGGTGCCAATAGAAGAAGATTATGATATTAAAATCATGCAACATGCATTCTGGTAAGCAAGACACATCTGACTACCAAAACACAGGAAAAGTAGTTGTCTACCATGTCTGGTTTGTCATGAATTACTAGAATACTAATTAAGGGAAATCATATAAATTAAATGTCTTGGAAATTGAAAGTTCCTTCACATTTCGTTGTGAGGAAAAAAGAAAGCAAAACTTTTTAAAGTTATTCTTATTGTAATAATTTTCACTTCTATTTTAATTATATTTAGCATTTATTCACTTTCGTCTTTCATTCACAACAGACACACAATTGGGTGCACACACTCTAATCTGTTTCAGAAACTTTGCCATTCCAATGAACTATCTTTTTTCTTAAATCAAGTTTTTTTAGGTTTTTGACTAAAAAGTTTTCTGGGAGGCCGGGCGCGGTGGCTCACGCCTGTAATCCCAGCACTTTGGGAGGCTGAGGCGGGCGGATCACGAGGTCAGGAGATCGAGACCATTCCATCCCGGCTCACACAGTGAAACCCCGTCTCTACTAAAAATACAAAAAACTAGCCGGGCGAGGTGGCGGGCGCCTGAAGTCCCAGCTACTCGGGAGGCTGAGGCAGGAGAATGGCGTGAACCCGGGAGGCAGAGCTTGCAGTGAGCCGAGATCGCGCCACCGCACTCCAGCCTGGGTGACAGAGTGAGACTCCGTCTCAAAAAAAAAAGAAGGCCGAGACGGGCGGATCACGAGGTCAGGAGATCGAGACCATCCTGGCTAATACGGTGAAACCCCGTCTCTACTAAAAATACAAAAAACTAGCCGGGCGAGGTGGCGGGCGCCTGTGGTCCCAGCTACTCGGGAGGCTGAGGCAGGAGAATGGCGGGAACCCGGGAGGCGGAGCTTGCAGTGAGCTGAGGTCCGGCCACTGCACTCCAGCCCGGCGACAGAGCAAGACTCCGTCTCAAAAAAAAAAAAAAAGAAAAGAAAAAAAAGTTTTCTGGGAAATGTATGCTCTGTTTTCAATGCCTACAAAATATTGTGCGTGTAATATGAGTTTAAAATTCTAGACATTGTTTTTAACTGTCATAATTAATAATTGAGTTTAAATTATGTACAAATGCTGTAAATGACTACTACTCAAAACAGAACAAAATATTCCCATCCAAAATTTGGTTCAGATGTTGAGATTAATTAAGCCACACATACCCCTAGAGGGCATGAAAATTTTTATTTCTTACATAATGATGTTTTCTGAGGGAAAGAGGGCGTTGTCTTCCAAGCTGGCCTGAAAATGGCTTGAAAAGGCAGAGAAAGGAGGGTGGTTTGGGGTGTTTATGTTGGTTTAGGGGCTAGGGCTGGGGTGAGAGTTTTCATTTAAGTAGTGGCAGGAGGTCGTGTGATTTGAACTTTTCACTGGTGTCAAAGGAGAGAGCACTGGGACATTCTTATCAACTGCTCAGATGGTGAGGCACAACGAGAAGAAGGCAAGGGCATGGGAGTCACATAAAAAATGGCGTCAGGGTCTGCATGCGTTCACATCCCTGTGTGATGACATCAACCACAGGCCACGCCTACTATGTGCCAGATGACATAGCTTGGGAGATGTCCAGTTTATCAAAATGAGGACCTTTTAGCCTTCCCAGAATGGCTGATTATTCATTCAATGTTAATCAGATAGGTTAAAAAATGTGGAGCTAACAGTTTCCATTTGTAATTCTTGCATAGAAATGAATGTTGTGTAGAAACTGTTACACAACAAACATTAAGGACCGTAGGTTATTGGATATGATCTTCTACTTAAACTACTTTTCGTTGATGTGGCCTTGTTTCCAGTGCAAGGTAGTCTGCTAGCAAAAGGGAAGAAAACGGAAATCTTTTATGGAAATAAAGGGACTATTCTAGACTGTATCTGCAGAAAAACAAACGAATGTCAGCAGCAGTTGAAATTATGGCAAAGCCATCGCATTACAGACAGCGGAGCAGGGGAGGTGGGAACAAGGCTTGCAGACGCCTGCCTGTCGGGTAGCAGATTTGGGGATCATAAGTCAGGGGACAGTGAGATGAGGGACAAATCAAATAAGTGGGCCAAATCCTGAAATGTGAAAGGCTGTGGTCAGAGAGAGGAGTTTTGGATTATGAAATAAGACTAGAGAAATTCCTGCTACTGACAACACTGAGGATGCAGACAGGAGAGAGGAACCTACCGAACATTTTAAGATTAAAATCCTCTGATTATTCACCCAATAACCATTATGTAGCAGGCAGTGTTTTGGTGATAGAACATTAGATAAGAAATAGATCCTGACATTTAGGGTCATCCAACTAAATGGGGTATTAGCATCTAGAGAAGCATTTTACATCAATGTTCCCTCATCCTTCATCCACCTGCAGAAGTGTTGTTATTATCCGCAACTAAATGGGGTATTAGCGTCTAGAGAAGCATTTTACATCAATGTTCCCTCATCCTTCATCTACCTGCATAAGTGTTGTTGTTATCTACACTTTAGAGATGAGGAAACTAAGACTTAGGGGAGTTAAATTAAATGCCTAGAGTCAAGCAACTGGTTAAATGTCAAACCCTCTAGGAGTCAAACCCAATTCTGCTTTTTAACAAATTATTCTTTCTGTTATTGCTTTCCCAGCAAGAACACTTCTTGAAATGAAAAACAAAAGCAGCATTAGATGCTGATATCAGGCCTAATAGTTGTACACGTAGAAGAGATAAGATTAGAATCAAAAAATAAGTGGGCAGAAAAAATTCAAGTACTAATAATGGGGCAAGTGACGAAAGATACCATATTCTCTGAAATTTTAATAACTTTAAGTAATTGAGAAACATTAAGATGATCAAAGAAGACATGAATAAAATTGTCACTTAAATAAAATAAATGTTCTAAGAAATTAAGGAAAAGAAAACATTGTGGATAGTATTTCCTGATACTTGACATTCAAGAAGCAGATGCAAATTGCTAAATGTTTCCTTTATCACTTACGATCCAGCACATACACTGTGACTTCTATTATAATCAGAGGACATGCTGGGCCCTGGAGATGAAAAGGTGATGTTTGGGGTGTAGAGTGTGAATGTTAAATTTCCCCCTAAGGAAAGCCCACTGGTTATCTAATTAAGCCTGTGAACATCCGCTCCCCAAAATGCACAAATATAATTTGTAACCCCTGGAGTTTACAAGATATTCTTTCTATCTTCCTGAAAAAGTGGTGTGTTAGAACAAGTCACTCTGTTGATGCCCTAAAAGTCAAAAGTCTGTGACCAATATGCGTGTTAGAATTTTTTAGTATATAATATTTTCAAAAGAAAAAATGTGGATTCAAGAATATTTTTCACTCATTAGAGAGGCTATGTTTTCTGCCAACGAACATAGAGAGGAAAGAAGTTTTGCTTGACAGAGAAGGTTTAAGCAAGAGAAACATCCTGTACTAATGATTATGAATTCATCTCTACTTCTGCATGTAGTATTTTATTTAATCTGCAGATAATTGTTTTATGTAATATGAATTCTGAAGAAATTAAGTCCTGGAAGGGTGACTAAAATTTGAAACAAATGAGCAAATGACCTATATATGTTTCTTTGTTTATGTGTAGATTTCCTTTGCTGGATAACTGATTACCATAAACTTAGAGGCTTAAATAGCCTATTTTATATTCTCATATTTTCTACGTATCAAGCATCTGACTATGGCTTAACTGAGTCCTCTAATGGAGTCTTACAGATGGCAATTAATGCGTTAGGTGGGGCTGAAATCTCATCTAAGGCTTGGGATTCTAGACTCACATAAATGTTGTCAGAATTCATTTCCTGGAAGCTGTAGAGTTCATTTTGGCTTCTTTTAAGCTGCAGTGGAAAGTCTCTACTGCTTTGAGTTTCTGACGTCAGGAAAGGAAGCCCTTTTTAAAAAGATTCACTTGCATCGATCAGGTCCACCCAAGATTATCTTTCTTAGATTGATTAAAAACCAAATGATTTGGCATCCTGCACCTTGTAGTGCCTCCACTTTTGCTGTATCCTGTGCATAATCACAAGAGTGACATTGCATGGTGTTCTCAGGACCCCACGCCAACCCAGCTGGGTACACCTTCCTGGGCAGGGGAGTCCACAAGGGTGTGACTCACAGGGGAGCATTCAAGAATTACACCCACAAAAATGTTTATCCACAGAGAGACCTGACCAATGTAGTAGCACAGCTTTTTAAAGAAAACCTTGCCCAGCATTTTGGGAGGCCGAGGAGGGTGGATCACCTGATGTCAGGAGTTCAAGAGCAGCCTGACCAACTTGGTGAAAACCTGTCTCTACTGAAAATAGAACAATTAGCCTGGTGTGGTGGTGCATGCCTATAATCCAAGCTACTTGGGAGGCTGGTGCATACCTGTAATCCCAGCTACACAGGAGGCTGAGACAGAAGAATCACTTGAACACAGGAGGTGGAGGTTGCAGTGAGCTGAGAGCACACCATTGCACTCCAGCCTGGGAGACAAAAGCAAAACTGAAAAAACGCTCATCATCACTGGCCATCAGAGAAATGCAAATCAAAACCATAATGAGATACCATCTCACACCAGTTAGAATGGCGATCATTAAAAAGTCAGGAAACAACAGGTGCTGGAGAGCATGTGGAGAAATAGGAAGACTTTTACACTGTTGGTGGGATTGTAAACTAGTTCAACCATTGTGGAAGACAGTGTGGCGATTCCTCAAGGATGTAGAACTGGAAACATCATTTGATCCAGCCATCCCATTACTGGGTATATATCCAAAGGATTATAAATCATACTGCTATAAAGACACAGGCACATGTATGTTTATTGCGGCACTATTCACAATAGCAAAGACTTGGAACCAACCCAAATGTTCATCAATGATAGACTGGATTAAGAAAATGTGGCACATGTAGACCATGGAATACTATGCAGCCATAGAAAAGGATGAGTTCATGTGCTTTGTAGGGACATGGATGAAGCTGGAAACCATCATTCTGAGCAAACTGTCACAAGGACAGAAAACCAAACACAGCATGTTCTCACTCATAATTGGGAATTGAACAATGAGAACACTTGGACACAGGAAGGGGAACATCACACACCAAGGCCTGTTGTGGGGTGGGGGAGGGGGGGAGGGATAGCATTAGGAGATATACCTAATGTAAATGACGAGTTAATGGGTGCAGCACACCAACAGGGCACATGTATACATATGTAACAAACCTGCACCTTAGAACTTAAAGTATAATAATAGTAATAAAAGAAAAGAAAAAGAAAACCTTAAAAAACAAAGAGAGGGAAATAAAGGCATTTTGGACTTGTATTGCCAAGTCCAAAGTCCATTGCATGCCATTGCCATGCTTCGCAAAATTTCCTGTGACAACTTCTTCTTTTTATTTTTTATTAAGGGGGAAAGTATATACAATAAATTTCTCTTTGTTAGAATTTCTTTATTACACTTTCTCCCTTGTTAACTTTCCAATCTCTTTTGTCTCAAGAGTATTCCAGTTAAATGCTAAAATGCCTGCAATTTGGGGAAAATTAACAGATTTATTTTAAAATATTTTGTGATTGAATTTTCAAAAAATAAAAATAACTGAAAAAGGATGACAGTGTACACATAACTCTACTTCTTTGCTGGTATACGATATAATTGAATTTTTTTCAATTTTGCTTTCATTCTAGGAGCTGGTTTCTTCTTTATCTACTTGTTACTTATCATGAAAGTAAATAATAGTTATAGAAGGGACTCATTCATCACTCAGCCATCTCTGTCATATCTCAACTGCTACAACAGTGGTATACTTCTACACATGCTATGAAAGAACCAGCGTAATCACTCTTTAAAGTCATTAGGGAGCCAACAAATAACAGTGAAGCACATTTTGGAAAACATTTGTTTTTCTTGCTCTAAACGCAGTATGTCCTCACATTTACTTTAAGTTCTGTCCTTGAATTAATTTCATTTATAATACATTTTAAAAATAAGAAAAACCTTGATGTCTGTCATTAAAAAACTTTTATTGATTTGTATGCATCTCACTTTGTGTTTTTGTAAACTACCATTGAAAAATCTTAAGATAATTACTGTATAATGGGGTAATTAATTAAAATAACAATAATAAAGACTAAAATTTCTAAATTAGTCTCAAACCATGTTAACCTTACTTTAATTCTCAAGCTGTAATTTCAAGCCAGAGAAGGAACTTAGAGGCATTGCATGTAAACTTCAATTTTGTGTGTGTGTGTTGTGTTTTGTTTTATTTTTTAGGAAGAAGAGTAGCCCAAAAGATGATGAATCTTTATTGAAATCATATAACAGTGATTTTGTAATCACATGACTGAGTTTTTAAATAATGTTGTCTCCTTTTGAACATTTTTTGAGATGCTAGAGAGAGGGGGTAAATGAAATTAGAAAGGACGAATAAAATGGAAATATTTAGGATACTTTTAAAGACACATAATTACTAAGTATTGTTTTAAAGGAAGAGAAGGTTGTTTATTCAGTGACAAAGAAATAGGACAGGAAGTCCTGGGGGAAATGGGACGTGGGAATCCCTAAGAGAATACTATATGTTTGTTCCATTTTGTAGCATGTAGGTAACATGATGTGGTGGCAAGACAATTTTTGTTTGTTTTCCCCTTTGTGTTTTAAGGGAGACAAATTTGGAGGAAGAGACATTATAGTCATTGATCTATTCATTCACTAAACATTTACTAAGCTACTGTTGTGTGATTAACACTGCATTTTGTTTCAGTCTGAAGAACGTACATATTATTTTGGGGGAACTATTTGTTTTACAATTTTCATATACTTTACAAGCCAAAATATCACCTCATCTTGATAGTCGTAAACTGAGCACAGCTGTATGCATTATGTAAAGCTTAAACATTTTCAAATATATTAACCAAATTCAGTAGTATAGTTTCATTTACTACACCCACAAGGCATACTGTCTAACTAGTCTGGGAATAGTTTCACTTTTTATTTGAAATTCAACAGTTATTAAAACTGTTTTGGCTGGAGGACCAGCCAGTTGACCCAAGCTCAAAATCAGATCTCAGTAGGGAGACTATTTTCTTTATTCCAAGCCAGAATGAAAAGAATCTCGGCCAAGTGTCCACGTTAAAGGCAAAACTCAAACAAACAAAACCAATCACACTAAAAGGTGGTGCTGTATGATAGATGAATCTAAGGAGAACAAGCTTGAAAGAAAGATAAGCTGGTTCCAAATAAACAAGGGCAGAACATTATTTTCTATAAACAACATCTAGATTTCTATGTCACATGTTGGCCTGAAAAGGCTAGAAATAATAATTTTATTTCAGTTTTAGCTGAAATATACTTTATAAGTGTGTGTACACTTAGAGACTTTAAATTACTGACCATTCTTGGCATTTCACACTTACTTTTATCTTCCCTGTACCTCAAAGAAATACAAGGAAGCCACCTTTCAAATGATAAGACAAGTCACCACTGTTTTCAAGGCATGAATCAAAATTTAGGAGAAAAACTTAGCCCCTGATAACTTTTATCAGAAATTATTTTATTAATTTGGATCTGCTTGAAAATAATCCTTACTGAATGTATACTATAAACTTTTATGTGGACGTTAATAAACAGAACATAAATGATGTAAAAGTCATAGTTTCAAAAGAAAGAAAGAAGAGAGAGACTTGGCTTTTTTTTTTTCCCCATTCCTAATTCTCCTGTTCTTTCAAGTTCCCTTGTTTACTTTGAGATTGTTATATTTTTCTTCCATTCCCACTGCTCCTCATCTATGATGCTCCTTTCTCATTTTATTTGAGACTACTACAATGTGTTTCTAATGGTTCTATTGCACTCAGTCTGTGCACTCAGAAACTGGCAAAGAGAAGCACCCAAAAATAGAAGAAAACCCCCAATCATGGCACTTCACTTCACATGAACAAACTTCTTCATTTTCTGCCAAATGAAACCTGACTTCTCCGCCTGTCTTTCAGGCTTTCTACTGAAAACCCACCCCACATTCTCATGTCTCGCCATTCCTTACCTAGAATGAGCTCTTCTCTGCCCTGTGCCTTCCAGCACCTGTGACTTTATTCTGATAGTCCTTTCTGCTTTTTATCTAGTTCTATGAGTCCAACTCAAATTCTGAATTCTCCTGGAATTTACTCTAATTTATTTTCCTTTCAGTACTTCCCTGTTCTCAGAATGAGCTGTTCTACCTTGGCGCACTCACATACTTGCTTCTGATGCTATGTGTCATGTGCAGAATTGTGTCCCAGGTATTTTTCCAAGTCTCCCTGGTTTCCTTAAACAGTGACAAGCTCTGTGAGGTGCAGGCTGCACTGGATCCAAGGCACTCCACGTGCAGCTCCCCAGCAGCCTGCAACCGGCATGGATTGCCCCGCACCCTCCCCTCCAAGCACAGTTTGGGAATGTCTCTTCATTTCTGTAAAGATTTTTTTTGAGATAAAATAAAATAAAAACCTGCGTGATAACTCGTGATATGTTGGAGAGAAATAAAGAGGCAGATGCGGCTGGAGATTACAAGGAAATGTCAGCATCTTATGTGGCAGGGTTTGATTTGGGGGACTATGGAGAGTAGATAGGATCGAGAGGAATAACAAAAGAATAAGGAAGACTGTACCCACACACCATAAACAGACAGGCAGGAAGACTGCACTATGCAGAAAAGAGGGGACGTTAGGAGTAGTTTTGGTTATTCATAAATCAGATAATATGTAGTTTTAGATTTACTATTTCAATTCTGGCCACATAGCTTAAATATACACTGAGATATACTGAAGGAGTCCATAAATCTAAGAAACGACTGAAACATTTAAATACCTAGATAAAAATACAGGCATGGAACAAATTGGGTGTTAAAAGTAATTGTTACCTAATTCACTTTTTTCAGATACAGTGCAATATTATGCTCAGTATCTGAAAAAGTTAATTAGGTAACAAATTAAAATATGCTTTACGTGAATATATGTGCATTAGCTTAAAATATCTACCTTGTCCTAACTTCAGTGTGTTTTTAAAATGCAAAAATAAACATAATTTATTTGTATTTTTTATCTAAATACTTTTATTTTCATTACTTAATTTGCTTCTTTATGTTCCACCTCCCATGATAATGATTGAGAGTGTCTTATATAGACACGTGCAATACAACAAAAGTTACGGAAAATAGATGAAGCACTTGGAATACAGACAATACAATGAAATTGAGCTAAGATTGTTCCGCAAAGGACTTATTATAAGGTTCTGAATCATAAGTTGGTAGAAGGATCAAAATACGGCTCTGACCTTTCTAGAGGCTGGAACAAAGAGGGAAGCATGATCATTAAAAAACTTACCAAGCATTCCTTATCAAGAACGTGGAAAAGGAAAAGAAAAAAGAAACAATAACTTACCAAACACTTTGACTAGGTACTCTCATTCAGTCTTCACATACTCCACACAGTGGGCCTGTCTTTCCAACCCATGGCAGGGATCAGTGGTTTTTCTGGAGCTGTTATGGAGGTGATTAGTATGTCAGAGTAGCTTCCTCTTTGTCCTGCACGAAGGAGGGAACAGTTGCTGTCTTTTAAAATGAATCTTTTCTCCAAGCAGAATTCAAAAAGAAGTCAAAAAATTAGGAAATATGAAAAAAACAGATCTGAAGGTATTGGAGAGGTAAAAGACGGCCAAGGTTTGAGAGACAAAATCTCACAGAAAGTGAGCCCAGTGTTGAGGATGTAATCTCGGGATTACATCGAATCTAAGGATGTAATCTAGATTCACAAGATTAGGGATGTACTCTAAATTCACAAAAGTTAATGTAAATTTGGAAGACTGAGAAGCTGTAAATAAGGGTATTTTGCTCAGCGTCTGCTAAAGAAGGCCCTACTAACCTCCTTGCCAGGCTTTGGGTTGGGATCTCAAAGTGCTACAACCTAGGAGTGAAACTGCCTTTGCAAAAATTATGATAGTGAGGGAAATCTGACAGAAAAATTATGACAGTGAAATAAATCTGACATAACTGACTCTGTCTTGCTTCTAACCTCCAAGCTGCCTTTGTTCATTCCTGGGCATAAGCCAAGCTAACTATGGGAGGAATTTAGTTTATAATTTAACTTTAAAACAAAGATGATAACAGCTCCTTCCTGAAACTAACTCCTCCTTGCTCAGGTACCAAAACCACCTGTGTAAAACTAAAATTAGCAACAAGGTTAGAATTATAGTTCAGGAGTCCTGCAGCCAGAGGTTACAAGATTTGTAACCTTACCACTTGCTCCTGTAGATAACATCACTGTTGTAAAACCTAAGGTTGGTAATAGAAGTATTTTCTAGACCCTGCATTTTGATGGACTAGCTGGTGGTCCACCTGAACCAGTAACCAATACTAAGAAATGGGCTCATCTGGTCTTGTGACCCACCACCCAGGAACTGACTCAGCACAAGAAGACAGCTTTGACCCCCTATAATTTTATCCCTGACCCAACCAATCAGCATTCTCCATTCCCTAGCCTAATGCCTGCCAAACTATCCTTGATAAACCCTAGCCTCTGAGTTTTTGAATAGATTTATTTGAGTAATAATTACACCCGTCCTTTGACTTGGATAGCCCTGTGATTATTAAACTCTTTCTCTGCTGTAATAAGGCTGTCTCAGTGAGTTGACTTTATCTGTACAGTAGGCAAGAAGAGCCCATTGGGTAATAACAGGAAGAGCCCATTGGGTAATAACAGGAGCGATAGTAATTCATAAACAGACTGGTCATAGCAGGGATGGAAAACCAGCTTTGGATCATCTCAATATATGATTAGATCAAGGCCATATGGGATTACTACTCCCCTGGCTTCCTTCCAGAAGCAAATATAAGTCAATTTCAGAAGAAGATAATATTAATTTAAGGTTAACATTATTTTTATACTTATTCAAATACAATGTCTGGAACTGAAAGAGAAATAATCAATATATGAGGAGACAAAATAATGTGATACAAGATAATATGAAAAATAATGTTATTTTGCAAAGAAAAATAATAGACAATAGAAATAGGCAGGGAATGCAGATAATAGAGTTATCAGAGATAGGCTTTACTATAGCTATGAAAAATATATGCAAGGAAATAAAAGACAAGACTTTCCGCAGAGAACTGGGAACTATAAAAGAAGTTATTTAAATTCTAGAACAGAAAAGATAATACAAATTTAGAATTCAGTGGATGAAGCTGGACAAAGATTAGATATAGACAAAGACATAAAATATCCAGAATAAAAAATGGAGAGGTAAAGATGAAAATACAGAAAATCAAATGGAAAACACAGAGAACACAGTGAAGTCTGAGGTCCCCGAAAAAGAGGTAAGAGAAAGCATGGAGCAGAAACAATATTTCTAGAGATAGTAAGTGGGAATTTTTTAAAAAGAGAAACTAATTTCAAATGAGTAAGTGTAAGATTGGCAACGGGGCAGTCGGTGCCGCATCCCCAGCCCGCAGCCATGGCCGCCTACAAACTGGTGCTGATCCGGCGGGGCTAGAGCGCATGGAACCTGGAGAACCGCTTTGGCTGCTGGTAGGACGCGGACCTGAGCCCGGCGGGCCACGAGGAGGCGAAGCGCGGCAGGCAGGCGCTGCGAGATGCTGGCTATGCGTTTGACATCTGCTTCATCTCAGTACAGAAGAGAGCGATCTGGACCCTCTGGACAGTGCTGGATGCCATTGATCAGATGTGGCTGCCAGTGGTGAGGACTTGGGACCTCAGTGAGCGGCACTATGGGGATCTAACCGGTCTCAATAAAGCAGAAATTGCTGCAAAGCATGGTGAGGCCCAGGTGAAGATTTGGAAGCGCTCCTATGATGTCCCACCACCGCCAATGGAGCCTGACCACCCTTTCTACAGCAACATCAGTAAGGATCGCAGGTATGCAGACCTCACAGAAGATCAGCTACCCTCCTGTGAGAGTCTGAAGGACACTATTGCCAGAGCTCTGCCCTTCTGGAATGAAGAAATAGTTCCCCAGATCAAGGAGGGTAAACGTGTGCTGATTGCAGCCCATGGCAACAGCCTCCAGGGCATTGTCAAGCATCTGGAGGGTCTCTCTGAAGAGGCTATCATGGAGCTGAACCTGCTGACTGGTATTCCCATTATCTATGAATTGGACAAGAACTTGAAGCATATCAAGCCCATGCAGTTTCTGGGGGATGAAGAGATGGTGCGCAAAGCTATGGAAGCTGTGGCCGCCCAGGGCAAGGCCAAGAAGTGAAGGCCAGCTGGGGAGGATACTGTCCCCAGGAGCACCCTCCCTGCCCGTCTTGTCCCTCTGCCCCTCCCACCTGCACATGTCACACTGACCACATCTGTAGACATTTTGAGTTGTAGCTGCAGATGGGGACCAGTGGCTCCCATTTTCATTTTAGCCATTTTGTCTTCTGCACCCACTCCCTTCGTACAATCTAGTCAGAATAGCACTTCTAGAGCATAGGTTCTCAGCCCAAGCTGTGGAAAAGCCCCCCTTATCCAACAGAGTGTAAAGGTAGTAACTTGGGTTTTTGTGAGTTCTTTGTTTACTAAGGACTTGTGGGGAGGAACCATGCTAAGCCATGACCAATGAGGAGAAGCACCAGAGCCTGTCTGTCCCCAGGAGCCAGTCCTCTGCTCTTCTGCAGTCAGGCCACTGCCTGGGGGCTCTAGTCATTCCAGTGGAGGATGAATGTAACCTGCGTGGTGATGTGACAACTGTTTCCTCCCTGACCCTAGGGGACCTGGTTCTAGAAGTTTGGGATCAATCCTGAATTTAGTTATGTGTTACATTTACTTTTATTAAAAAAGCATAGTACATATAAATAATACAAAACAATAACGCTTCTGGGGTTTCTTGTGGTGGTTGAAATAGTCCCACATGTGGTCATCAGAAAATAAGCCATTCCTCATACCAGTGTGGGATCAGTTCCTCGACCTCTGAGGGGCAGGAGTGCTTCCTGCTGTGTGTGTGAGAATCCCTTCCTGCTTTGTTTCATGGCAGTGAAATGCCCTTTGGTCCTGTCCAAGTGTGTCTTTCACTGATTTCTGAATCATGTTCTAGTTGCTTGGCTCTGCCACATGGGTCCAGTGTTCACCTGAGCACCTGAGCATAACTGTACTAAATCCTTTTTCCAGATCAGTATAATAAAGGAGTGATGTGCAATAAAAAATAGATAAATAAATAAATAAAAAAGATTGGCAACTGTCCGCTTAACAAAAACAATGAAAGCCACAAAATGAGGAAATAATATATTTAAACTGCTGGGAGGAAGAAACACTTAAAAGAAAAACAAATACTCTCAACCCCAAATTCTATAACCAAAGAAGGTGATCATTATGATGATGAATACAGATTTAATGTACTCTCTGTCAAAATCTCGACTTGCATTTTTTGCAGAAATTGACAAACTATATTAGTCAAATTTCTCCAGAAAAACAGAACTAGGCATATACATGAATTATAGAGGCTGAGATGTCCTGAATCGACAGCTGGAAAGCTAAAGACCCAGGACAGTTGATGGCATCATTCTAGCTTAAGTATGAAGTCCTGAGAACCAGGAATGCCGGTTTTATAAGTTCCAGTTGGGGTACAAGTCTGAAGGCAGGAGAAAACCACTGCCTCAGCTTGAAGACAGTCATGCAGAGAGAATTTCAAATATAATTTATTAATTATAATCCTCGAGACAGAACTATTAAAATGTTTCGGTGAATTATGTTTGTCATGTGAAAGCTGGGATACTACTCTGCATTGTTGAAACAGAGACAAACATTTTCTTTTTAGTTCTGCAAAGTTAAATTTACCCTGTGTAATGACAGCATAAAAATTGGCTGAGGTTTATTTATTTATTTATTTTTTAACTGGGATAGAATGGTGTACTTTAGGCTCATAAGAACACCTGAGTTTAAAAAAAAAAAAAAAAGTGAAAAACGTTTTAGTAGAGGGAATCACACCACACTTTTTCGGTTGTTACTTTTTATCTGACATGTATGATAACATACAAGAAGATGCTGTAAAGCTGGAGATAGGGAAGATAGTGAATAAAAGGTGTTGCATTGGCAACGGGCAGAGAGGTGCCTCACAAGCAGGTGGGAAGAAGCAACAGAGAGGAGTGGCCAGGAGCTTCGACTCTGAAGCCAATCACCTAACTCCTCTGTGCGTCAATTTTCTTATCTGGAAAACAGAGTCAATAATCATCACAGCATTGTTATATGAATTGCGTGAGTTGCTGTTTGTATAGCGCTCAGAACACTGGCACACAGTAACTACTTAAAGCTTTGTATGACAAGAAAACACTGAGCTGACAAAGTCCACCATCACATTTCAGACTGCCAGCACGGAGTAGATCACCATGGCTTTTTAAGAGCAAGTGGCTTCTAGAGAACAATCTCCGATATAGTCACTTCCCATTGCCCACTAAAATCCACAATTACTGAGAGACAAAAATTAACAAGATATGTAAAAATGAAGGGAAATATTACTGCCAGAGACTCAGAGGAGTTTGCCCCAAGTACAAAGCCAAGGAACAGAATGGGACCCACTTAGTCTTTGCTGAAGAAAACAGAGTCCTCACTTCTTGGATTGTCTAAGGCATCCTGGGTCAAATGTAGCTAGAGAACCAGGCAGCTGCTCCCTACTGAGGAAGCAGTGTTCTTTCAAACAGTTCACTCATTACTCTAACCCCTGTGAATCCATTCTGAAATCAAAATCTCAGAAAATACCTGGGAGAAAGATAGAAAGGAGTATCAAAACATATCATTACCTGGAACGCATTATCTTCATAAGTAAAATAGCAAATAGTCAGGCAAAGGAATATTAAGAGTTACATTTTTTTTCTGAACTGTGTCATTCCAAAATAGGAAAGTAATCAGCAGTTTATGTGGTAGACCAGAAAATGTAAATGATCTGTAGTCTCTACGCTGGGGCTGGCCCGGAACTGGGTGTACGAAGATGCTCCAGGTGTGACTCTTACCTTCAGATTTAGTCAAGCCTCATCTACAAACCTTGTGTATTAGTAAATATGAGTATAGATACACACACACACACACATACACAAGCTTTCCAAACAAATGTACCATTAAATATACAGTAAACTTCCTCCGAGGACACATCATCCTCTAAAAGTGGTACATCTTACGACTGAGACGGCTGCCCTAAATTGTTTGGCACACACAAAGTAAGGCAAAAATAACATGGCACTTATTCATTTTTTTTTTTACTGGTTTAATAAGTTAGTTTTAATATGTACAAGGGACTCTGACAGATCATGAAATTTGGCAGTGAACAAACTGGACAAGGTCCATGCTTTTGAGGAGCTTACAGTTGGTGATGTAAACAACATATTACATCGCAAACCTGTTTGACTGTTATACATCGCTTTTATTTATTTCTTTAACAAATAGTTTTGAGCATCTGGCCCTGTGCTTCTTGCTCTTGGACTGTTTGATTCTGGGTTTCATATCAAACTTAAAATCTAGTGAATGACACAGGGTAAAAATCAGACACAAAAGTATACTAAGATTGAGATTATTCTTAGCAAGAAAATAGACATAATTCCATGGAAGTATATATAAGTGTAATTTAACCTGAGATATGATGGAGAGACAAGTTAGGCATTTAGGCAGAAATAACAGCACATAAAAAAAAATTGTGGTAACAATGAGTTTGAGACATTTGAAGGGATATAAAGGCCAGAAATCAAGTAATCACATAAGGACGGAAAGACCAACCCTATTGTAATTTCTATGCAGTGAGAATCCAAGAATGGGAGATCCTAAAGCAGCATCCAGTTTTTAGGTGGATCCTTCCTTAAGTCAATTTCCCAGACCCATTTCCAGCCAGGTGTGATGATATGACCCTGCCCTGGTCTATTAGGGGAAGGTGAAGGGCCATTTTCTGTAACATTTCCGTAAACAAGAGATTCCTCACTCACAACCTTGGTCCCTTCTTTCTCATTTTCTTCCTGCTGCTTGCGGCATGAACATGGATTCACACTGGGCAATGAAGACAAAGTTCTAGGGATGTCAACCTCCAAGAAGCCTGGACTCCACTGGGGTTCATGGAGCAAAGGCATTTCATGGGTCCTGACGGCATAGTTCCATGCTTCCACGCAAGCAAGGATTGAGGCCTGGTGTTGTTTAGCCACTATTATCTGAGGTTCCAGGCACTCTTCACCTCACCCAATCTTAATTAACGTAGAATTTGGTAATGAAAGTGTGGCAGCGTAAGTCATAGTGGAAAATAATAGCTTTTTGTTTTTCCTTGTAGCTCTGCAGGATGTTGGGAAAATGGCGGAAACCCCAATCTAAATGTTACTGTGTTGTAGATTCTTCAATATCCTACGCATCCCAGATGTGAGCCTTTACCATTCCTGCCTGGAACGATATACTGACTCCTATGGAATCAAGATAACTGGTGCTTCTCATTCTCTCTTTTGTAAGTAGGAGTCCAGTTATACTTTTTGTTAATGCTCCGTAATTACATATTGCCTGTGCAGGGAAGCAGACTTATATTTTGATATCTAGTTTTCTTGTTTACAAAGAGCCCCAGTTGGGCATAGTGAACAATCCTGGACCTGGATCTGAATGGGATTTGCAGTGGAACTTCAGGACTGCCTTTCACAGAGGAGTGTTGACTGTGGTTTACACATGGGAAGACATGGAATTAGGAGAGCCATTTATTATAGTCAGAGGCCTATGCTCCCACACACACCAGACAAAACTCTCCCAAACATTCAATAGAATCCTCACACTCCAAGAAATATGTAGCTTAGAAAATACGTTCAATAAAATGAAATATGAGTAGTCAGTGGTTTTTAAATAACCAAATAAACACATACTAAGAGGACTACTTTTGAAAATATTGATAGACCTATAAATTTTACCACAAAACAAAATTATGGATTTTTGCCCAAACCATTTTGTAAAACAAGCACAAAAGTACCATTTTATGAAACAAGCAGAAAAGAACAAGATGGAAAACCTATCTAAAATGATGTTTGTGGAGCAGCTTAATATATAATCTAAATAGAGTAAATACAGTTGTAACTGCATTGATACCAAACGGAAGATAATGGAGAATCAGGAAAATTTTGGAAGTTGAAGGAAGGGGGAATGTAAAGACCTTTTTCAGCAAAAGAGCACAGGAAAAAGACATTTTGGGGAAAATGTTCTCAGACAGAAAGCATTAGTAGTTGACCTTCACAGTGGAGAAGATTCTCATTTCCTCAGTTTCCATGGTTTACGCAGTTTGCATGATAATCAACAACTTCCATGTTCTAGCTGGAGATCACTGGATATGATTAGATTTGAAGTATAGTCAGGATTGGCATCCAAGGCTGATAAAGACGTCCACAGCAAGGAGCTGTAAAAATAGATGTCAACTTCAACTAAGCATCTGTGTTCAGTTGAGGATCAAATTGAAAAAGTGAAGCCTGAGAGGAAAAGTATAGGAACAGTGACCATTAGTGAGCTAAGTGGAAAGGGGGTGACTTCTGGAAAGAAAGTTGAAAATTAATACCTTGTGTAAGGATCAGAGTATGGTGGCCAGATGTGAGACCGGATGAGGAGCATGAAGGATCTTGAGAGCTGGAGTGTTAGCAAGATGGGATGCATCCAACATCCATCAGCAGACATCTGTGAAGCTAGTAGAAAGGTCTCTATACTATAAAATCTGACCTTTGAGTGTATCCTAAAATAAAACTTGAAAACCTTCACACATTGCTAAGTCTGCTGTGAAGTATAGCCACAACCAACGTAATGTGAAAGAAGATAGGGATACAGAACATAATATATATCTAGGATGATGCAATGATGAAAGCATCTGAAAGTGTCATCCACATTCCAGCAGAAGATTTGTTGCTAACACTATTGCTAATAACATCACGTTGCTTCTAAAGTTACAGGCCTACATCCCTATCGTGAAATTTTCTGTTTTATTAAATGCGTTTAGTGTGACGTCTATACTAGTTTATTAATCCTCTTTTTTCTTTAAGACAGTGTAAATTAAAATACGGTTTTTAAAAAAACTTAAAAAGAGAGATAACCAACCAGTCTTCGCATTTGTTGACTAAGTGCTTTGATGGGGTGAATAGACAATCTACTCGACAAAATGCAGTCCATATATGCCATTTTTAAATCTATATTTATTCTCAGTGCTAATCACTTCCCTCCACACATGCAAGTCTATGCATGTTCCCAATGAGATCTTTCCTGACACATTTCTTTGCCTGTTGAAAATAACCTCGCTCCCTTTCACTTCTCAGATTCCGTGCACTCTCTAGGATGCTGCTAAAATACTACTTCATTAAACTTTCCTAAGTACTACTACATCTCACTGTAACGGGGCCTTTTCTTTCCTTCAAGTTTTATTTTTGTTACTTTGCTTTGTGAGTTAGACCTAGAAAATCTAGGTTAGAATCATGCGCAAAGTAGGATGTCTGTTTTTGAAAAAGCATTGATTTGAACCATTAAGAATGTGCTTGATCAAGCTGAACTTAATAATGGAGGAACAGATCTAGTCGCATTCCCTATAATTTGGTAAAGGGAATTTCATTGATTTAGAAACCCTGCTGATGCTCTGCTTAGGTATGGGAAATTACAACTAATTGACATTGAGAAGTTAATATTGAAAATATAAGATTTTCCAAATTACAAAAGAGATATTAAAAATAATTATGCCTAATTAACATATCAGATTTTCCATTAGTATATCTCATGACTTCAAAGTCAAATTACTAATGTTCACAGGCAATACACGTTAGAAAAACCTCAAAAGGGGCCGGGCGCGGTGGCTCAAGCCTGTAATCCCAGCACTTTGGGAGGCCGAGACGGGCGGATCATGAAGTCAGGAGATCGAGACCATCCTGGCTAACACGGTGAAACCCCGTCTCTACTAAAAAAAACAAAAAAAACTAGCCGGGCGAGGTGGCGGGCGCCTGTAGTCCCAGCCACTCGGGAGGTTGAGGCAGGAGAATGGAGTAAACCTGGGAGGCGGAGCTTGCAGTGAGCTGAGATCCGGCCACTGCACTCCAGCCTGGGCGACAGAGCCAGATTCCGTATCAAAAACAACAACAACAACAACAACAACAACAACAACAAAAACAAAAAAAACACCTCAAAAGGAATTTTCTGAATATTTAAGAAACAAAGGTAATTCACATCATGTATAAAATTATCCCTATCTATTGAACAGCCTTCTCAGTCCATGCTCACTTTTTTCTTTTCTGTCATTAAGCTTTCTAAGAAAAATAAAAAAATATATATATGGGAAAAATTAAAGTATGAGAGTTCATAAATCTTGCTGTTTATTCATTCGGCTTTAGATCAGTTTGTTCGCCAGCATCTTCTCTTCTTTTTCCCCACTCCCTGACTGTTTTTCTCAATGCTAATGAATCCTGTGCCCACTGTTGGCTTCTTTGCAATGAAAGTCATCTGGAAAATGCCATTTATTTTAAATGAAACTCTTAGCCAGTCTTTCCATAGGCAGTTGATCACAGGAGATAAGCGGCTCATAGGTTAAATGAGAAATCATAGAATTGTTCTATTTACGGCACCCACATTCTCTCTCTTGCAGCTGTCACCTAGGATTTAACTGTTAATAATTACTTGTGGAGGAGAAGTTCATTTCTTATAACGGCAGAAGCCTAGTCTTATGATTAATAACAAGCTTCCTTGTTATTATAACATTGGCCATTTAAGATACTTAGGTATTAGGTGGATTTACATTTCTGGAAAGTTAAAGAAATTCTACTTTACTTTCTTTTGCTCTTAGAAATGACATGAATGGGTGAGGAAAAGTGCTTGCTTCTTATTTAAATTTCAAATAAGAATTTCATGAAGAAGGATTAAATAGCTTTACTTATAAAATAGCTGTCTATTTTTAAATAAAAACATAAATCAGATATAAAGTTTAATATAATAAACAAATCTAAAAAGTCAAGTTTAATATTATAAACAAATCTAAAAAGTCTAATTCTGCTTTCTAACAAAATTCTCCTTTCCTGTCCTTTCCTGTCAGCTTCCCTTGTGTTTACATTCATATTTTCACTTAACTCTTATAGAGCCACTTTTTCAGTTTTAGATGGATTTTATTGTCTTCCCAATACAAAAGTTAAAGTTCTAAGTCTTATATACATGTACCTGCAAAATCAATGCGCGCACGCGTGCACACACGCGCGCGCGCACACACACACACACACTTCATTCCCTCTACCTCCAGGGAGTTATAGCCTATGTTGTTGTTGGTAAGTCATTGGCTATGATATTAAGACTGAATATTTTTCACAGCTTTGGCAAATAACATACTAGAATTACATTTCTTTTTACATATTTTAACTTAGATAACTATCTATGTTTTCCTTTACTTTAATTATTATTTTTTAGACCACCTGGGGAAAAAATGCATTTACATATTTTCAAATAATTCAATAATTAATTTGTGGAATTTTTTTCTGGAACCAACCATTCTTTTCTACCAGTCTTTACTGGGGACTCTCTAGATCGACTGTCCTGGTGTTCTCCTTAATCTTCCCTTCACCATTGTCCTGGGCAGCCCGTCATCCTCTCCTGTGTTCCATGTCTCCTTTCTGGATGTGATTTATTTCTCTTCTTGCTTACTCCTGTGGGTGGCTGGGATAGGGAGAGGAAGGATAGGCATTCTTCAGTAGCTCACAAGATGTTAATTTTTAGATTTCTATATAGGTTTGCAAATGTTTTCTTTCCATATAAAGTTTATATGGTAATTGATTTCTTTATGGTAATTAATTTCCCCTCATGATTTTAAGGACTTCATTCACTCCATTGTCTTCTGATTTCCAATATTTCTATTGAAAAGCCTGATATCAATCAAATTAGCAATACTCTCTATAGGATTTTAGGATTTTGTCCCTTTTCTAGAAGAATTTGGATTTGTTTTATTCCTTGTGTTCTGAAATTCCATACTGCTATGCTGTAACACAAGTGATGTTTTGTTTCATTTTGTTTTTCTTCTTTTTTTTTTCATGAAAAGAATAAAAAGATATGTAAGTCATAGCATCCTATTCTCAGGCCAATACTTCAGGTGCATTTGCTCTGTAAACCCTCACCACTCATCCTTCAACCTCTCAGGGGCTCAGCCCTCTGGGATGCCTTAGCATCCTCCTAAAATGACATTCAACAGAATACAGCTTGCATGTCACGGTGGACATATAGTTCCCTTCCAAATTCCTTCATGTTTCTTGTCTCTCTGTATCTCATCTCCTCACCTGATAAAACACAGTTCACAGTGACACAGTTCATCTTGTTGTGCTGTGATTCACAACCCTCCAATGGCTACTCCCTGTAGCCCAGCCATCCTGTTTCATTTTTCCCAGAGAAGACATTTTCTTTTCCTCTCTTCTCAAATGCTTTGGTAGGCTCCTTCTCATGTTATTTATACTGAACTTCATGGAGTCTGTCCATCTTTACACACACATTTTCAGTCCTGATTTATTTTCTTCTATGATTTCTTAGACAACTCCCCGCTTACTGTTTTCATTTCCCTTCTCCCAGCCTCCCATTATTTGGATATTCAGTCTCCTGAGTTGATTCTTTCTCATATCTCCACTCTTCGTCTTCTCATTGTCTTCTTTATTTTCTAATTTTAGGAGACTTCCTTAGCTTTATCTTTATCTATCCAATTTTAAATTACTCTGCCATAATTTTAATTTTCAATCTCTCCTTTTGAGTGTTATGAATTGAGATAGATAGATAGATAGATAGACAGATAAATATAGAAGCTTCTTGTGTCATAGATGAAGTATCTTATCTAATCAATACATTTAGTATTTTGTTCTTTGTTTTCTTTTTTAAGTTTCATCTCATTTTCTGTTTCCTCTGGAATGCTTTTCGTTCTCATTGCTTGTTTTTGTCCCTCCCTGACTTTATGTTAGAAATGTTTCCTAATATCTTGTAATTACTGCACATACATTCTTGGATATTAATTAAAGAATTGCTAAGAAACATGCATACATAAAATGTGTGCATGTTTGGACTGGTCAAAGGTTGGTTTTTACCATGGTGTAGTTAGGCAAAGACAATGTTGTTTTGTTGAGGGAAATACAAATTATTAGTGTATTTTGAGTATTTTCTTTTGTGACAATTAATTACCCCTGAGTGGAAACTTCTGCTCTATTTCCTGGCAGCTGTAGTCTGGCTTCCACTATCCCCAGAAGCAATCAGGAGGGTTAAAGTTGTCATCATTATATATGCAGATGTTCACCTTTTTCCCTAATTTGTTCTTGCGCTGGTGTGTCAAAGTCCAGAAGTTTTAAAATTTAAATTCCCAAGAAAATCACATCCCCTTTTTCTGCCAGTGTGGGAAAAGAGAGGCTACATGGCTGCTGATGGCTTGAAAAGGAGCCTAATATTTCTTCTTAAAGACAACCTTCCCCTCTGCAAGGACTGGTCAGCACCCTGAACCTGTACCTGGGGCATCTGATTCAGAAGTCCCGCTAAACTTCTGGAAGAGGAATCAACTGGCTTCCTACTTCCTTTCCCTGTAACTTTTCCCTAGTTTTCCACGAGAGATTTGTATCATTCGTCTAGTTTACTGTCCCCCAGGGCTGTAGTCTTCTCCATATGCATTTCTTTTCCCTGAGGACTTAACCCCTTATTGCTTTCAGTAGAGATTTGAGGAAAAACAGACATAAACATATGATGAGTTCGAGCTACTGTGTTTAACCACAGGCATATATATTCATATATCCCCTCATTTTATTTATGAAGTAAAATTGGTTCCTGGCCCTCGACCAGCATTGAGTTGGCCCATAAAGTTTAACTGGCTCTGCCTGTGACCATTAGAACCAAGATGCCGCGGGGCGCGGTGGCTCACGCCTGTAATCCCAGCACTTTGGGAGGCCGAGACAGGCGGATCACAAGGTCAGGAGATCGAGACCACGGTGAAACCCCGTCTCTACTAAAAATACAAAAAAATTAGCCGGGCGCAATGGCGGGCGCCTGTAGTCCCAGCTACTCAAGAGGCTGAGGCAGGAGAATGGCGTGAACCCGGGAGGCGGAGCTTGCAGTGAGCCGAGATCGCGCCATTGCACTCTAGCCTGGGCGACAGAGCGAGACTCCGTCTCAAAAAAAAAAAAAAAAAAAAGAAAAGAAAAAAGAAAGAAAAAAGAAAAAAATAGAACCAAGATGCTCAAGTACAGAGAAAACCAAGCTGGCCCTTCCATTGTGCAGCAGTGATTCTCAATGTATGGTCCAAAGACGCATTTAATCAGACCCTGTAAAGATGGATGCAGCACTCTGTATTGTGTCAAGCCCTCTGGCTGGCTCAGATGCCCACCCCAGGAACTATAGTATCTTCTTGGACTCATTGGGCCACAAATTCCCATAGACATGTATAGATGTTGCTGATATATACTTTTCTAACTCATTGTTAATATTGGATTTGTGTTGATAAATGGATTGTATATCTCCATACCTCTGTATTTTTAAGTACCCAAAGTTTTTTGAAATATGTGAGATATTTTATCCCTTCTTAAAAATATTTTAATTTACTTACCCTAATGAGCAAATGTTGGTCACCTGTACCACAGCTCCTGAACCACTGCTAGGTTATTTTCTGTGTTGTCCCTTATAATTATTCCCAAGTCTTTTGGAGTCTTCTCATTTGGCCAATTTTACCAAAATGTCTCATGTGACAGCTTGTCAAGTCTCTTATCAAGCAATCTAAATAATCATATTTACTTAGAATCTTGAGTCTCACATTGTGAGATATAAGTTATATGTAGTTAAACACTTTTTTAGGCTGGTTGTGGTAATTCTCATAGCAAAAAAGGATTATATATTTACATTCATTCACTACTGAAAAAAAGAAAGTGTTAGTTCTACATTGCAAACACTGAACTAGATGTTGAGTTTTAAATTAGAAAATATAGAGAAGATAAATGATTGTTAAATAGGCACATAAGGCTTCTTCTTTAAAAATGTAATGTGACTGTCACAGGTATTTAATATGGTCATCGTGTTATGTTGACTTTGTTTTTATTCTTCAGGGAAGAAAATGACATTATTTAAATCTGTACTATTTCCACAAAGTTATTGGTTGTTTCACTGATTTAATGCCCTGTCCCAGATAGCCAATGCTCAAGCACAGATTGACTCAGGAGGTCAGAAAGATATGCTTTTGGTTTTTTTCCTAAACATCATTCTGAACTTAGCCTGAGAGCAAATACAGCAAAATGAAAAGTAAAATTATGCTTTTAGGGACTTTTCGTCAATGTTTTTCACAGGTACTCCATAATCATTCATTATCACTCATGGGTCAAAGAGAATTAGGATATGGTTATTTCAATAGAATTTTACTATCCCAGAGAAACAGTAAAAATGCCTGTAAGAGAATAAAAAATAACTCCAAAGTAGATAGAACATGAAGAAAACAATGAGGCAGAGATGTTGCTGGAGGTAATGTCATCCTACAGGATAAAAGCAACACTAGTGGGATGTTCTGATGCCAGTAATACTAGAAGTTACTGAGCAAACCTAAACAACAATGGAACAAATGTATGCCGGTAAACTTACGGTTTCTACACTTCGGGGATATCTTCCAAAGTTAGATTAATAGAAACAACTAGATGTGTACATTAAAAATATTATTAGCTTCTCTTTTGTTTGGTCATTTTTCTTTCTTGCACATAGGGTCCTAGTGAAAGATAATAATGCTATAAAATGTATTTTATAGCACAAAGAGATGACTGTATGTCATTGACCATATTTTATAGCATGTGTCAGCCAAAGCTATTGCTGGGTTCACTTTATGTTTCTTACAGGACATATTTTAAAATTAAAAAAAGAATGTTAGCATAAAACAATCTCAGAGAGCCAAGCAAGCATGTTTGCTATATTTAAAAAGCAAACTCCATTGTACACGAAGGTACAGTGTAGTTCTCTCTGGCAAAACATATTTAGTCTCTGTTTTCCTTTCATAGATAATCCTACGTTAGCGATGGTTTTGAGAGAATTTAATAACCTTGGCAAGCACCCTCAAGAGTTGGGAGATATTAAACTTGAAATGGATTATAAGGTCTGCTGTTTTTATAATATTATTACTTACCTGATAGCTGAAGCGGCTGTTTGACTGGCAGCATAGTTCTACATGCCTATTGCTCATGTATTTGAAATAATGGAATCATTGAATAATTGAATAAAAATGCTTGAAAATTTTCTATACAATTTAAAGAGAATTTCCAACTCTTAGGGAAGTAATAAGCATCTAGGTAAACATATTGCAATGTGCATATTGTAAAAACTCTCAAGTGACTTAGAGGATCTACTTTAAAAAATGTTAAAAAAAAACCCAAATATTTATATATAGGATTTAATAGTCTGTGAACCAAATTAGGATATTTTACTTCTAGACCTGATTGTGCCATTAACTAGCTGCATAACATGTTATTTTTATAAAGAGGAATATTTGATGCATGTGCTCCGGCACTAGACCATGAAATCAGTCATGACCAGCTAATCTCCAGCACTGGTAACATTTTGATTCATGCTAGTCATCATCTATGAGAGCCATATTCTTTATCTTTCCCTCCCTTCAAAAAGCAGTCAGGACCTTGACAGGAATCAGATGGCATACTCAAATGGCAGAGGGGAGAGGAGCTTAATCCTCTGATTGTTTACCAAGTTGTGGCAGGCTGTAGGGAAATCCTGACAGAGAACTTGCAGGCTGGATTCTGAGCTTCTTTGGATGATCGCCACCCCAGGTCAGAGGCAGAGGCAAAGGCAATACTTATTAGCGGGCAGTGGCAGTGAACGAGGTGGGGAGAAGGGGGACGAGAGAGAGAAAGACAAGGGAGAAAAGCTGTGGGAATGAGTACTGCAGTCCATTTGCCTTTCTTTCCAAAAACCTAAACGCGAAGCAAAAATCAAAGATGCTCCCCACGTAGGTCTTCCTCCCAAATTATAAAAAGGAAAGACAACTACCTCTTGTCAATTACATCTTGTGTGGGATTCGACTTGTCACACTTCAACTTCTCATAATGGTTCTTTCACCTTCGGTTCAACTACAGCATGGCAAAACCTTTTCGTATTTTGGAGTTCAGATACTTAGAAGTGGTAATATGATAAGACTTTTTAATGATACAGCATAGCTTGTAAAGATTGACTGCTATTGGAACACAGGTCAATTTTTCATTCCATGAGCTTTCTTATAAGACATAGCTTATATGAAAGCAGGATAGGGGCTTTAACTTTCTGTAGAAATAACTGCACATAGGGATAGCAACATGCAATCCATTGTTTAGGAGCAAAACATTCTATTATTCTTCCATTTATCATATTTTGTTTTAAAGTTGTCTATTGTGAAAGGAGTAGGTAAAACAAAGAGACACTGTCATGAAAGTGGCAGAGTTAAGGGAAAACATAAAAAATGGCTTGGGAGAAAATGTGTCACCTATTTTTCAAACTTCAGGAAGACAGCTTTCAAAATGTTTTAGAAAACAAAGGCAATGTTATGATTTACAGTTGTGATGCATGTCAAAATACTAGGCTTTCAAAAGTGAAGTGTGCAATGTCCAGCTTAAAAGATACCTGTGAGTTATAAAATCAATGCCAGAAAGAAGCAATTATTTTAAAAAGCCTAGCAAGAAGATTAAAGTAAATACAGGTAATCAAGAATGGGCAGAAATTATTTGCATTCTTAAAAATACAATATACAAGAATAAATTGTAAAATTAAAACTGAGGATTGCAACCAGGGCTAAAGGCATGAGAATATAGCTTCCTAGTTAAGTTCAGTGCAAGGCACAAAATGAATGAAGTCAGAGAAAACATGGTCAATAGGAAGAAGAGGTCATCCAAAAGGAAGTCAAAATCTTAAGTGAGATAAATTACATTCCCAGTAAGATGAGTAAATTTTTATTGATATAAACTGAGGATTGTTGAGCCATAGGAATTTTGCAAAGGAAAGAGAAGAAAGTATTGATTTTAAAATTTTGAAATGAATGTCTTCAATCATATGATTTTATAAAAATTTACCTATTAAATCTAGTATTGAAGATAATTGCTTTGATTTCAATTTTTGACTAAGTAAATAATGTAACTATGAATTTCATTGACATGCCTCTTACTATGCTAACATGTTGGGTACAAAACTAGGAGTGAAATTTCTGGCTAATAGGTACGTTTATATTTAACTTTATAATGTAAACTAATTTCCCAATTAATTGTCCCACTAGCAGTGCATGAGGTTGTTCCACAGTATCCCTAGCACTCAATATCACTAATAAACAGGAAATACACACTAAAATAAAAATACAGTGAGATACCATACAAAGCCTTCAGATGCCATCCAAAGGCTTTGTATGGTATTTCATTGTATTTTTATTTTAGTGTGTATTCCCTGTTCATTAATGATATTGAGTGTCTATTTGTAGGTTTATTGACTTTTTAGAATATTCTCTGCTGTTCATCATCTGTTGGAGTCTCTTGCCAATTTTCTTAGACTGTCTAACATTTTCTTGTAGAATATTAGTAGCTAATTTTACATTCTGGTTATGAGTCTTTGGCTGGTTGTATAAGCTGCAAATACTTTTCTCACCAGATCTGATAAACAAACTTAGTAAAGTCTGAGGTAACAAAGTCAATATACACAAATCAATAGCACTGCTATACACCAACAATGGCCAAGCTGATAAACAAATGAACAACTCAATCTTTTTTACAACAGTTGCAAAAACATTAAAATACCAAAGAATATACTTAATGAAGGAGGTTAAAGATCTCTACAAGAAAAACTAAAAAACGCTGCTGAAAAAAATCATAGATGACACAAACAAATGGAAACACATTCCATGCTCATGGATAGGAAGAATCAATATTGTGAAAATGATCGTACTACCCAAAATAATCTAGAGATGCAATGCAATTCCCATGAAAATACTATCATTATTTTTCATAGAACCAGAAAAAATAATCCTGAAAGTCATATGGAAGCAAAAGGAGCTCACATAGTCAAAGAAATTGTAAGCAAAAAGAACATATCTACAGGCATCACATAACCCGACTACAAATTATACAAGACTATATTGATCAAAACAGTGTAGTACTGGTATAAAACTGAGCATTTAGACCAATGGAACTAAATAGAGAACCCAGAAACGAAGCCAAATATTTACAGCCAACTGATCTTTGACAAAGCATGCAAAAACATAAATTAGGCAAAGGACATCATATTCAATAAATGGTGCTGGGAAAACTGGCAAGCCACATGTAGAAGAATAAAATTGGATCCCCATCCCTCACCTTATATAACAGTCAACTTAAGATGGATCAAAACCATAAATCTAATACCTGACACCATAAAAATTCTGAAAGATAACATTGGGAGAACTCTTCTGGATATTGGCCTAGTCAAAGAATTCATATCTAAGACCCCAAAAGCAAATGCAACAAAAACACAAATAAATAAATGGGACCTAATTAATCTAAAAAAACTTCTGCACAGCAAAAGTAATAATCAGCTGAGTAAACAATCCACAAAATGAGAGAGAATATTTGCAAACTACCTATCCGGCAAAGAACTAGTATCCAAAATCTACAAACAAACCGAAGCGAGGCATCACAAAAAATAATTCCTTCAAAAAGTGGACAAAGGACATGAATAGACATTTCTACAAAGATGATATGCACACGGCTAACAAATGTTTGAAAAAATGCTCAACATTGCTAGTCATCAGATAAATGCAAATTAAAACCATAGTGAGATACCACCTTACTCCTGCAAGAATGGCCATAATTTAAAAGTCAAAAAATAATAACTGTTTTTTGGCTTTTAAATTATGTTGTAATTTAAAATGTACATGTGCATTTGTACATGATGTAGTGAAAAGGGAACATTTTTATGCTGCTTGTGGGAATGTAAAGTAGTACAGCTTCTATTCAAGACAGTATGGTGGTTCCTTAAAGAAGTAAAAGTAGATCTACCATTTGGTCTAGCAATCCTACTATAGGTACCTACCTAAGGGAAAAGAAGTCTTTGTAAGAAAAAGACACATGCACATGCATGTTTACAGCAGCACAACTCACAGTTGCAAAAGTATGTGCCCATCCACCAATGAGTGGATAAAGAAAATGTGGTATATATACACCATGGAATACTACTCAGCAACAAAATGGAACAAAATAATGTCTTTTGCAGCAACTTGGATGGAGCTGGAGGCCATTATTCTAAGTGAAGTAACTCAGGAATGGAAAATGAAATACTGTATGTTCTCATTTATAAGTGGAAGCTACGATATGAGGATGCAAAGGCATACAGAGTGATATAATGGACTTTGGGGACTCAGGGTCAGGGGACAGTGGGAGTGGGGTGAGGAAAAAAGACTATATATTCGGTAGAGTGTACACTGCTCAAGTGACAGGTGCACTAAAATCTCAGAATTCTCTACTATAGAATTCATCCATATAACCAAAACCACTTGTATGCCCAAAACAATTGAAATTTTAAAAAATTAATTAAACAAGAAATGAACAAAATTTTTAATTGTAAAAGACTCCAATTTATTTCTCATTTATATTTTGTGGTGATGTATTTTCTTTTTTTTTTCTTCTTCTTTTTTTTTTTGAGATGGAGTCTTGCTCAGTCGCCCAGGCTGGAGTGCAGTGGCACGATCTCTGCTCACTGCAAGCTCCGCCTCCCGAGTTCACGCCATTCTCCTGCCTCAGCCTCCCGAGTAGCTGGGACTACAGGCGCCCGCCACTACGCCCGGTTATTTTTTTTTTTTTTTGTACTTTTAGTAGAGATGGGGTTTCACCTTGTTAGCCGGGATGGTCTTGATCTCCTGACCTCATGATCCGCCCATCTCGGCCTCCCAAAGTGCTGGGATTACAGGCATGAGCCACCGCGCCCGGTGGTGATGTATTTTCTAAAAATTTTATTATTTTTTCTTTTGCCTTTAAATTTTAATGCATTTATAACTTAATTTAAAACATAGAATGAAGGATGGATTAAGTTTTTCCTATGGATATCCAATTGACCCTAAATTTTTTACTGAAATAGCTATTTCTTTTTATTCTGCAGAGCTACCTCTTCCCATATCAACTGTCTACATATACGGGCATCTATTTCAGAGTTCTATATCTCTTAAATTGTCCTACTCATTCTCATTTATATAACCTTAACTACTCAGCTATCTTTTGTAATAAGTCTTGATGCTGAATAAGAAGAGAACAATAATTATGTAGTCAAAAGATATAGGAACAATATTATAAACATATTTCTGGTGGTAAAAACAAATTATTTTTTAGTATTTTGGGATATTTCTCTCATTAACTTTTAAAAATATAATTTATTTTGATTGCTTATTCTAAATATATATTCTTTTTTTACTTAATAATTTTTGTATCTTGTGCATTTAAAACAAATTTTGTTGGTTTTAAAAATTTATTAGGTTGATTATTGAAACAGTTCTAATTTTCTCTCAGAATTGTAAAAGCGTTGTCTTTTGATTGATATCTTTTTAATTTGAATTTTTATGAAGTAAACCATATCGAACCCTGTTCTAGCTCCTCCACATTTTGCCTCCTTTTATGATTCTCTTTTTTTTTATTCTTATTGCAGTATATTCGCGGTTTCAGAAGGATTTTTCTAAACATGGATTGTTTTTATTAATCAGTGTGGATATACCATGGGCCTTTTCAACTTCACCTCAGGAAGACATTCTTGTGCCATTTACTGGATTATCTCCTTTTTCTCCTCAGTTTTCTGTGGCTTGTATACTCCTTACATGGATATGAAACATCTGGAATCAATTCTTCATGGCTATTACCTTTTCTCCCCTATTAGCTTTGATCTCCTTGTTCTTCAAATCTAAGTTATTAAGAGATTTACTTGACTTTTACTATCAAAGTCACTGGCTCGGCTATTAGCCTCATGTAATCAATACATTATCTCTTTCTTTTGTTCCTTTATGTTTCTTTCAGGAAAGGAGGTCTTCCCAATTCTTTCTCTTAGATAGCTCTTTTTTTTAAGCAAAAAATAAAATAAAAATCAATGTTTCTCCACCAGCACAATAGACATTTGAGGGTCATCCTTCGCTGTTGGGGACTATCTTGTGAACTATAAGATGTTTACGTGCATCCCTGGCTTCTACCCACTGGATGCCCAGAGGAAAGAATGTTCCCAAGTGTTGCCAAATAGCTGCTGGGTATGGTGGAAGGGGTGAACAATCCCCGCATCCCCCAGGTTGGGATCCACTGCTCTGGATGTCTTACACAACTGAGTATTTTAGGTTACTAATAGAAATATGTTTAAAACTCTCTTAGGATGCTATCTTTGTGTCCTCCTGTGTCTGTTGGTCCTGTCTTAAGGCTCTTTCCTTATCTCTCTGCTGATTCTTAACTGTTGATTCATACTTGTGAATGAACACTAGAGGGAGCTGCACAGGTTACTTCTGTAATGGGGCAATCCTATCTCCCAACAGTGTGCATTTAAGAAAAAGCAGGGCTACTCTAGATTCAAAAAAGTTCATCTGTCTTAAGCAAAGCAGCCTTTGTTTGATTGATTGTTCCCTGTCTAATGGGGCTGGCCTGACCTGACTCTCTACTCTGGATCCCTGGGGACCTCACTTCACCAGGCTGGCCACCCACCTTCAACGTTCACAGATTCTCCTGGAGGAAGCTCAGACAGTGGGGATCAAGCAGAAGAGGCAAAATGAAACAATATGATGGGCCCAGCCATTGTGATCATGTTTACATATTATAAACATCTATATTATATACACAAAAAAAGGTATTTCTGATTGCCCTCTCCTGTTTTTCCCATTTGTTCCTTGTGGGCTTGGAGCACTCACTTCAGGATTTGGGGCTCTGTTTTTTCTCTTCCCTTTTCAATTTGATTCTATTTTGTATTTGTGAAGAATTTCTCAGAGGCTGTGGTTGTCTCTATACAACTTTTCTTATGCACTGCTTCTATTTACCGTCCCTGTACAGTCAACAATAAAGTCAACAGAGGGCTTGCTACACATTTAGAAAAATAGCAAGAGGGAGATACAAGAGCTGTGACCACACAGAGTGCTTGGGGTGGTTTGGGGCCCTGACCTTGCTGCCCTATAATGAATGATTCATTTCATCTTCTCTGCAATAACAGAAATGGGGAAACTGAGACTCGAAGGTCCAGAAAGTTCACAGAGTTGACGTGACCCATAACTGGCAGAAAGGTAATTTGAAGACTCGTTAGTACCATCCTAAAGCTACGCCAAATAGCTCAATACCACTCTGACTTGGCTGTTTGTGTACTAGAAAAATCCGTATTGCTTAGTATTCAGGATGCTAAGGAGACGTTGTGATCTTGTTAGGCAGAATAACTGTTTATCTCACCTAAATCTAATTATTTTCAAAAGGAACGTAGGAGGTAAGGTTTCTCCTCCATAATTCAGCTGCTGTTTGCACTGGGGTTTGCATCTTTTTCCACTAAACAACTTTAGACAGACAAGTCACAGCTTGGGAGCATTCCTCTTATCCTTTGCACACTTTATTTTCAAGGTGATTTGCATATAGTTTACATAAATCTGCATAATTTCCATCTTTTGAGAGTCCAGAAATGGATTTCTCTAATCAGGAAGCAATTCTCACGATCTCTCTGTTAGTGGTTCCAGGTAAACGTGTACCCTCTGTGAAATCACTTTTGAAAAGAAAAACACATTATTTTGATAATTTTAAGCAAAGAGCTAAAACATGAACGTCTTCGTGGTGGACTCAGTGAGATTCCAGGCTAATGTGCTACTTGGAACAATATGCTTTCCCTCTTTCCCTCTCTCACTTTCCGTGGGAACTATTCATTAACCAAAATTGGAACTCCTTGATCCTCACCTGTGTGCTTCCATCCTAGGTCTTGGCCCTAAATAAGGAGACATCTAAAATGTCCTCATTGTGATATACCACAAGTAGTCCTGCATGGAGTTCAGCAAAGCCTTGAGTCTGGCTCGCCCATCCAGCCCAGCAAGATGGGTCCTGCCTAAGCTCTGTGCCTTATGTGTTTCCTTTGATACCACAAACACACTCAAAATAAGTGCACTGAACAACACATCAGTATCCATCACGTGGGCTCCAGCCCTGGGCGTTGACACTGGGGAACTAGAACACGTTGTAGAAGGGAACAGCAGGGGACAGCTTCTGCATATCACTGGTCCTTGGTCTTGGAAATATAAGGCAGTTGAAAGTCCATCGTAAAGGATGTAGCTGTGCAGCTGCTGATGGTGGAGGGGACCACCAACTCCAAGTGCAGAGAGTAGAAGACTGGGGGTAGAAGCTGGGTACAAACCCCTTCAGGAAACTTGCCAGAGCTCCCTCTCAGAAAGCAGGCAGGCCACAGATCTCTTCAGGACATAACGACCTTTCCCAGACCTGTAAAGAGTCCATTTCTGCTTCTTTTCCTATTCCAGTGACTGGCAAGGCAGTTTGGGGTGGCATCACTGCTTGTGGCCACAGAAGGCCACTGTCACCTTAAACCGTTATGTTTCCTCATAACCCCCATAGATGTGTCAGTTTAGATGTTACATACAGGATCTATGGAACTGGTTTTCTTTAACAGCTAGATGAACACAAGCATTTTATTCTTATGATTTTTTAAAAATAAAGTTCAATTGTTTTCAAAACACAATTGAATTTCAGCTCCATTTAAATGTTTTGAGTTAAAATTAATATATTGATTGATAAGTTGTATTTGCCTTTTAATTTTAAGGCAAAAAGCGAGGGATACTTGACACAATAACTACACATACTTAAAGCACAACTTGAAAGTTTATATGTGTGTGTGTGTATCTCTCACAGAAACGCCATCTTTATCAAGAACATATCCATGGCCATCACATGCCTCCTAGCATGAAACTCATTCCTTCCCCCCCACACTCATGAACCCTGACATTTTCCAAGCTGGTCACTGGAAAACGGCACTATTCTCAGGCTGGCATGAGCACAAGTCCTGCTACTTTCATCCTTCTGGATGGTCCTTTCCTGTGTTTCATGTACTTTCTTCACCTCTGAGCTGAAGGGAAGGCAGGGATCCTCTGTGGATGGCTCTTGAACCCTCTTGCTCTCTCTCAGACTCCTTGCCCCTGGGACCCTCTGATCTGCTCATACAGACCCAGGTGTTCACAGCCTGGACGCTGTCCCTGAGTTGACTGGGACAGTGGCAGGTGCGCCACACTGTTCTTCAGCTCTCAGGGATTACTGTCCTTGATGCAGTGGCAGGTTCGCCTCACTGTCCTTCAACTCTCAGGGATTACTGTCCTTGCTGCCTGGTGTCAGCTGCTTTCTGGCTTTTCTTTAAGTAGGAGCAATTATCCAGTCTCTGCTACTCCATCTTAGCCAGAAACAGAAGACTGCCTTTTAATTTTAGTAGATAGTTTCAAATATTTTAGAACAAATATTAATTGGAAAAGACATATTTTTAACTTTCTATTTCTCCACTTAGTTTGATTTTTATGGAATTGTATTCTAATCCTTTTCACTTTGAATATAGTTACACTCACTTGAAGAACTATTTAGATCGTTACTGACAATACCGCAGGGATTATGTGAACATTTTGATTATAAACATAATTGGTGAATGTGTTGAAAAAAAGAAAAAAATCATGTGGAATAAAGATAAAGTCATATGATTTATGAATGTCTTTGTTTTAATTATTGTTCATTCAATCATTGTCAGTTCATTGCAAGATCCAGACATAAGCAATAGTCTAGTCATCTTTTCATATTTTACCCATTTTCAGTCTTAAAAAACTGTAGCTTAATAGAGATTATTTAATTTTGTTGCTAAGAATATGTTTCTGGTTAACACAATGACAGAACATATTTTATTTATTAATGTATTCACTTGACTTCTATCAGTGTTAGACACTTATTATATCGGTCTCTGTCAGTTTGGGCTGCGCTCACAAAATACCATAGACTTTAAAAATAGGGAGTTATAAAACAGAAATTGATTTCTCACAGTTACGGAGGCTGGAAGTCCAATATCTGGGTGTCAGCATGGTTGGGATCAGGTGAGGGCCCTCTTCTGAGTTGCAGACAGCCAATCTGTTATTATATCCTCACATGGGAAGGGAGAAAGAGTGAGAGAGAGAGAGAGAGAAAGAGAGAGACAGAGAGAGAGAGAGAGAGTGCTGAGGGGTAATCTTTTATAAGCATTTTAATCCTTTTTTATAATGGGATTAGAATGGTACTAATCCCATTAATGATGGCTCTAGCCTTATGACCTAGTCACCTGCCAAAGGCCCCATCTCATAATAAATCACCTTGAAAGTTAGGAATTCAACTATGAATTTAAGGTGACACAGGCATTCCGTCATTTGCAGTCTCCATTTGGGCTTGTGCTTGGCCCAGGCACAGAAGTGAGGAGCAGTGCAACCTCTAACCTTGTGCCCCTAAGCCAAAACTCTATTGCTCTTGGCATCGTTTCTGAATCATGCATTACTCTTTCTCCAAACCTGAAGGAGCTACCTTGCTTCTTGAAGACAAGTGTAATGGTTACTTCTATTAATGGCTTAAAGGCCTCCCTGATTCTTACTTTCATCTGCTTGGATCTCTGCATACCCCTTGTTTTATTCTCTAGATTGCTGTTCGTCTCTAATCATCTCTATTCTACTCCCTGGAACTCCCCACCACCAACACCTGCCCGTGTATCATGGAACATCCATTAACCATCTTCCACTTCCACTGCTTAGGCAAATATCCTTCTCTTTGCAGTAGGGGCTACCTTCCAATATTCTGCTATCTTGCACAAAAGTACTGCACTCTAGACAAGGCACTATTATTTTATTGAAAACCCCACTCATATAGGATCAGTATTAACAAGATAAGTTAAAATATAAATAGATCAACCTTGCATTGTATGAGCAAATAAAAGATAAAAAAGTTAAAATAATCAAAATTCTGTAAGAAAACATTTCAATTCAGTTCCTTCTTCAGTCTTCCCTGTCTGAGTGTATCTGCATTTATCATGATATGCGCATTTATCAAGACTTAAACACTGGAATTCTCTTTACTCCTAGTTTTATCTGACATGAGTCACCTTTGAATAGGCTTATCAGTGAGACCCTCAAGTCTGGTAAAAATATTTCTTGAATCTCTCCATCTTCTCTCCTATTCCACTGTTATCTCCAAGTCAACACAATTTGTACACAGTTTTTTCACATAGGATTATTATTTTAGTCTTCAAATTGTTTTTATTAATTTTACTCTTGTTCTCCCATAATATACTTTAAACAGAATCAGAGTACAGCCACCAGGTAGCCTACAGGACAACCAGTTAAATTTAAAACAGAAGAAAAGTAATATGTTTTTAATAAAAGTATGCCCCAAATATTGACTGGGATAAATTGTGCTATTTTTATTTGCTTTAGAAACATTTGCCTTAGCAAATTAAAAAAAAAACTGGCATTACTGAACCAGAATGATATGTCTTTATTTTAACAGAAAACAGATTATGCCATGCACTTGTTGAAAAATCCTTTAGTCTTCTCATTAAACTTAGAATTAAATTACTCTGACCTTGAAAACCCTACATGATATGATCTCCAAATCTATCTCCTGCCATTCTCCACTCAACCACTTCTCTTCAAACAGGTCTTTCTCATTCCTGAAATTGCCTGGTCTGTTTCTGAATTTGCAGTTTCCCCATCCCTGCTGTGCTCCTCTTTTCTAAAAATGTCATATGACTGCCTTGTTTTTCATAATGCAGGCCTCAGTTAAAGGATCACCTCACAGAAAGATACTCCAGGGGCCATACTTCCCTGGTGGCTATACCTTTTTTTTTTTTTTTTTTAATCACCTATCACAATCTAAAATTACAGTTTTAATTTGTTTGAGCTATTATTTACCCTTACTCAAAATTTATTTTCCTTTTATTACTCATCTCCATTCTCACTCTGATCCCAAGCACCACAGAAATGTGGGTCTTGTCATTCTGGTTCTTTGCTGTATCTTCCATGCCCGTTCCTTATCCCCAGGACACAGACCATGATCTGACCCAAAGGGCACCTAGAGTCAATTTGGATGAATGACAAATTATATTGAGCTCCTAATCAGAATCTCAATACAAAGGGAGGGTGGTGAGGTGGACAGAAGAGGATAAAACCAAGAGAAAAAAACATGCAGACAGGAATACCTGGAATCAGATGTGGAGGCAATGATAAAAGATTCCAATAAATGTGAAACTAGAGTTCTGGCCACCAAAACCAAGTCTCAGACAAAGTAAATGAGAAGTCTGGATAGCCAGCAGTCGTTTTCAAGAATAAATTCATGTACATTGAAAAAAATTGAAAATATTGAGACAAATAATATCTAATAGTGTCAGACTTCTCATGGAAAACCAAGATTCACACTGCAATGACTTTTCTACCTATTCCAAAAGGGTGCTTTCTATGACATAAGGAAACACAGCTCTCTCTAATCTCTGTAGCCAGGCTTGTGAATGCAGTGAAGTGAATTGTCTGAGTGGAGTGGGCACTGAGGGACATTTTATAGCCTCTCCTCTTGTAGACACAGGACAATGAAAGGGTTGGCTAGAGAGGGTAGAAAAGTAAGCATACTCTTCCTTCTATTTATAAATACAAGAAAGGAACGAATAAGATGGCACTGTGGAGGAAAGGTGTTAAATAGAGCAATGATTAGGACAAATGAATAGATGCATTTGAAAATGAACTCACTGGATAGTCTATTGAGATCTGCTATATATATAGCTACTTTCCTTCCCCGAGATTGCGTTTATTTAATAAGTACAAAATTCATGTTTACTGGATGATGAGGAAACTGAAACGTTGATGTCTGTTTGTGCAAAGAATTATTGTGTTTTGGAGGAAGAAATAGACAGGACAAGGATATCATAGCTTGATAGAACCCCCCACAACCCACGGTCCCTGCAAATCTAACCTGACAGCAGAGCTAAGATTACTACAAATTCCCTTCCTAAGGCCTTGTAGAATCAATTCAGTAGACCCGATCACAGTAGGCCTATTTGTATGATGGTGATTATTGTCAAAGTGTAATTTTCAAAAAAGTTAAAAAGATTCCTCTCATACAGATCTGGAGTGAAGACAGCATTTGAGGAATTGGATATTCTTTTCAAAAGAATATTAAAATAAAATTGCTACATTTCACAGATACAAAACTGATTGATGTCTTACAGGTCAATAAACCCATAGCCTTTGGTGTTATTTCTGCAAAACAAAAATCAACAAGGTAGTATATAACTTAACAGTGTCTAAAATCTATCAAAATAGAAAATAACAAAGTCAAACACAGAGATAAAATAATCCCCGGATGGGCCTGTTAAATATTGTTCCACTTTGACAAGGAAAGGCTACACTGTTATTTACTTTTACCTGATTTCCAAGTTTTTGAATAATTATCTTAGCCTCAATACCCTTTTTATTTGTATGGCAAGTCATTTTATTCATTATTACTTTGTAAGGAAGTTGAAGAGTTGGGAATGTCATGGGAGGGGGTCATGAGGAAAGTTGTATGTGATTCAGAGAGATTATTTATTAGACCCACTGATCAGTATTCCCTAGGAATTGATGAAAAATCATAATTACTTAATTATTAATTTAAAGATTATTGCTACGGTTGGAAGGGGAGAACATTTCTTACCCTTTATTTATGTAAACATTTTTCTCCATAGTTTTAAATACTTGCTAAACAACTAGAAATTGTGAGAACTTGAGCTAAAAGACAACCAGTTCTAAACCAGAATGTCAGGATTGTGTCTCAATATTTTATTCCATGATAGATAAAATGATGAAGTGATATCCTTAAAGTCAGGAGCAAATTTTCCTTTGAATGAAACTTCTAAAAACTTGGTAAAGGTGATTTTTAAGGCAAAAAGGGGGGTTAATCAGCCTGTTTATTTTAGTGATTAAAATCTAATTGAACACTCTGCTTGCCAAACCCAGGTTCCATGCAGCCCAGGACAGCTTTGAATAAGGCCCAACACAAATTTGTAAACTTTCTTAAAACACTATGAGATTTTTTGTGTGATATTTTTTCGTTCATTAGCTATCCTTAGTGGTAGTATACTGTATGTGTGGCCCGAGACAATTCTTCTTCCAATGTGGCCCAGGAAAGCCACATGATTGGACGCCCCTGCTCTACACTTTTTCAGTTGTTCTTACCTCATCTAAAAGGTGTTGCTGGGGCTGAGGTTGCGGCCGGCATACAGAGGTGAAATTATGAAGGGGAGAAATTGGCTCTTACTTTCCTGTTGAATAGCAGAAATATAGAAGTGTATATGGAAGGTGACAAGAAAGGAGTGAATCCAGTACAGTAATTCTTGTTGCATGAGAGTCATTTGAAACATAAGGGTGTCTGTGACAGGGTGTCTTAACTGGTATCACTAAAACAATACTTTACTGTAATAATTTAGGATAAATTACGTTTAAATGGTTTTAGTCACAAAAGTTCTGACTTTATCACAAAATAACTGAGCATTTTTCCTGAAATCATTAGTGTTGAAAAAGCTATTATAAAATTTGAACAACTGAGAATAGAAATAACTTAAAATCATTTCTTTTTTCCGTGTTAACAACACAGGCAAGTTGTGCAAAATGCCTCCTAAAAATAAAAGTGCTTGCAGAACTTTGCAACTGGAGTCCTAATAAAAATCCTAAAAGAGGCCGGGCACGGTGGCTCACACCTGTAATCCCAGCACTTTGGGAGGCTGAGGCGGGTGGATCACCTGAGGTTGGGAGGTCGAGACCAGCCTGACAAACATGGAGAAACCCCATCTCTACTAAAAACACAAAATTAGCTGGGCGTGGTGGCACATGTCTGTAATCCCAGCTACTTCGGAGGCTGAGGCAGGAGAATCGCTTGAACTAGGGAGGTGGAGGTGGTCGCGCTGAGCAGAGATTGCTCCATTGCACTCCAATCTGGGCAACAAGAGCGAAACGCCATCTCAAAAAAAAAAAAAAAAAAAAAAAAAAAAAAAAAGTCCTACAAGATTGCGAGTTTTCCCAGCACTTGCACCTAGAATCACAGTGAGCCAGTCCTTCCCAGACTTTATTCCTGGCGCTTCAGTCTAATCCCATGGCACTGAGGGGACTTTTGCTTTTAAGAGAAAAGATTTTCATCTAAATTAAAGATCCAAATTAAGGTGTAGCCTCCTTCATTAGCCCGCTGTTACTGGAAATAATAGTGGCCCTTGAAGACTTAAGCCAGTCACATTACATACTAACTTCAGTTAATGTGATCATTACTTACCTACATATTATTGTACATGATAATGTCCATCAGAGAAATACAGGTTTAAGCAGAACACACTGTAGTCCCTTCTTTTCTCTCAGAGTTTATTTCCAATCACGCATGGGTGAAACAACTGAAGTTGTTTTAATGGTGATCAGAAGACTGAAAGATTAAGAATGCATAACATGTGCAGAAGGATGGAAAGGGTGGATAACGTTTCGGCTGGAAAAGTGCAGGTTGAAGCAACCACGGACGCTCCTCATGGTGTTCGTAGCAAAAACAGCAGGAAAAGTCACTAACTCACTCTTCTAACTCTGCGGTAGGATTTCGGTAACTAGACGGGCATCACAGGAAGGGAAATAGGGAAGTTGGGTTTGGACCCTTCATGATCGTTCTGACATTGAGCTAAACAGTTTAAGCCAAAACAAAGAAGGCCTATTATTTGACAGTCCCTGGAATCTGATGAGTACATGGAAATGAAGAAAGTTGCTGTATCAAAAAGTGAGTCTCTTGTTACAATAATTCTTCAAGTGGAACCATAAGAAACACTTATTAAGGTTGTTACTGAAGGGACATACCTGTGTTTTGAGAATTAAGCTAAGTTTTAAGTCTTCTTTTACCTTTTGACATTTATACTTTTAATTTTAAAATGTGTTATATTTTATTATATAAAGAAAATGACACAAACAGAGAATGTCACTAAGTCTTGGACTTAGAGTATCCATAGGATGAACTTTGTCAATGCACTTTTTTCTTTCTTTGAGAGCCTTAAGAACAACTAAGGCTTTTGTTTTAGCTACTTTTGTTATTAAGCTATTCCTGTAAATACTGGAGTAGCTGGGCTATTGCTATTCCACATTCTTAAAGACTTTAATTTAGTGTGTCAAAATGTATCAAGTACATTACATGCTTTAAATAATTTAGTTCTGACGAATCCATTCAGTAGATACTAACAGTAGATACTAATCCTTTTGTGAATGAAAAGAATAAGACATACAGTACGGAAGTCATATGAACAATAGCACACGAGTCATAAATGAAGAGAAGGGTGTAAGTACACATTGGCGGGTTTTAGAACCTGTCACTTAGGTCAGACCTACCCCTGCTCGTGCTCAGAGGGAAGATGTATTTTTTGATCAACCCACTTTTCCTAACCTCTTTGTTCTGGTTACAGCACCGTTCATCCCTAGGGAACTTCTTTTTCCATTCCAAGCATATGGTGTCAGTGGGGATTCCCTTCTAGGTGCCCTGTCTCCAGGCTACAGGCGGTAGATTTTTATTCCCATGCTACTGCCCTTGGTATTTGTTCTAAGAAGTGGATGTGTGACCCCAGACTCAGCCAATACACTTCCTTGAAATTGTATTTAAAGTAGTTATAAGCTAGAAGTTTCTTCTCTGAGATATTTAAGCTTGAGTAATATGCTTCCAGGACTGTCAGTGGACATAGTCTCTGATTCTGGAGAAAGCCATCTACGGAAGAAAATACCAGATTTACCACACAAGTGAAAGAGACTGACAGAGAAGCCCCCCACGTTCCATGTCTGAGGGTTATAGGAGCGTGCTCGTTCGTACCTTTCTTCCTTTGATTCCATGAGGTCTAACAAGTTTTTTTACCATAACCTCGCTACACACAAATATTTTATTTTATTTTATTTTATTTATTTTTTTTTTTTTTGAGACGGAGTCTCGCTCTGCCGCCCAGGCTGGAGTGCAGTGGCCGGATCTCAGCTCACTGCAGGCTCCGCCTCCCGGGTTCACGCAATTCTCCTGCCTCAGCCTCTTGAGTAGCTGGGACTACAGGCGCCCGCCACCTCGCCCGGCTAATTTTTTTTGTATTTTTTAGTAGAGACGGGGTTTCACCGTGTCAGCCAGGATGGTCTCGATCTCCTGACCTCGTGATCCGCCCGCCTCGGCCTCCCAAAGTGCTGGGATTACAGGCTTGAGCCACCGCGCCCGGCTACACAAATATTTTAAAGGTAATTATAGGACAAGGGTTAATTATGCTAAAACATTTTAATAGCTATTTTTAAAGTATTTTGCAGCAAACTATATGCATCAGAGTCTCCAGTTAATCTCATTTTAAGTAGCACACTTTGATGAAGTCTGTAGGTTCTAAAGGCTGGCAAAAACGAGCATGGATGGCAGCGTGGTTAGTTACCTGATTCTCAACTTCGCATTTATAATGTAGGGTTAATGATGCAAATTTAAAAACAAGGCTATGAAACTTGAGTATATGTAAAGCACCAAACAGAGTGGCATATATTCAGTAGACTCAATAAAAGGAAACTACTATTGTGAAATATTACGTTATTAAATATTTTGTAATAACAATGGTCATTTCTTGAGACTGTGTACTAAGTTCTAGAATATTATCCATAAAGCACTATCTACCTATTGAATGAATGTTACATTTATTTTAGATCATAAAACCCAGAAAAAAACTGTTAAGTAATAACAAATTTTAATTAAAAATTCCAAAATGCACCTTTATTAAAAATGGACACCTTTTTCTCACACATTCAGTTTCATTGTCTCGCACCCCTTCGTTTCACTTTTCCTCCTTCAGAAAATGATAAATGTTGGCAAGTACTTATGTCAGGATGTGACTAGTGTTCTTCTAGAGGTCAGCGTAAATTGCCGTATAGATTTAGATGAGGAAGCCTCTGATTCTTTCTGGTGAGGTAGAAATGTTTATGGAACGGGTGACATTCTCATTTTGTCTTTTAGGATGAGATGTGGCTTCCCAAATAAGTCAAAAGGAAGGCAGTACTGAACAGAGAGAACATCACAGGCAAAAGCACAATGGTGTGAAAGGCCATGGAATCTGGGAGGGATGTAAAAATATGAACTAGTGGGAACTTAGGGCACGTGACCTGGGATGTCTAGAGGAGAATCTAGTAAAAACAATCAATTGAGAAAAAGGATCTTTCCCACCTGCAAGATTTTGAAATCAACTCTCTCATCAGTGACTGGCATTAAAGATTTATAAAGCAGAAGAAAAGTGATCAGATTAAAAAAATTTGGGGGCAACATTCGCAAAAGAATGGATTCCATGAGAACAGAAAAAAAAAAAAAAGGAAAAGTCTAAGACATAATTTTGGAAAGTTTAAAAGTGAATTTGGACAAAAGTGATGTCTGTGGAACTCTGATACAAGTAATGAAAGTAGCACTTGACCTAAAAATGTTAGAAAATTTAAGATAAAGAAGTTTTAATAATAAGAACAAAATGAAAAAATAAAATAGTGGTGGAAAATAATTATTAGAAATGGAAAAAATTCATGTTTCTTTCTTTTTTTTTTTTTTTCTTTTCAATTGAGATGGAATTTTGCTCTCGTTACCCAGGCTGGAAGGCGGTGGCAGGATCTCGGCTCAGTGCAACCTCTGCCTCCCAGTTTGAAGTGGTTGCTTTAGTCTCCCCAGTAGCTGGGATTACAGGCATGTGCCACCATGCCCAGCTAATTTTTGTATTTTTAGTAGAGATGGGGTTTCACCATGTTGGCCAGGCTGGTGTCCAACTCATGACCTCAGGTGATCCACCTGCTTCGGCCTCCCAAACTGTTGGGATTACAGATGTGAGCCAGCATGCCCAGGCAGTTATATTTAATTTCTTTGTCATTATTTAGAGGATTGATCTTTGTAACTGGATAGTTTTCTTGTTTGCTTGTTTTTACTTTAATAAATTATACTTTTTAGAACAGTTTTGGATTTGCAGAAAAATTAGAAGATTGAACAGAGAGGAGTTCCTATATAACATGTGTCTAGTTTCCCCATCACAGGTATAATTTATATCCATAATACAGCTATATCTTTAATACATTTGATATAATTAATGAATAGATAGTGGTATATTTTATGGATGAAATTCCTTACTTTATTCAGATTTTTACAATTTTTACTTAATGCTTCAGAATCTTATCCAGAATATAACATTATGTTTAGTGATCGTGTCTCCTTAGGCATCCCTTAGCTGTGAAAGTTTCTGAGATATTCCTTGACTTTGATGACCTCGACAGTTGTGAGGAGGACTAGTCAAATGTTTTATAGCATGCCTCTCAAATGATATTTGTCTAATGATTTTCTTGTTAGACTTTGCTTATGGATTTTGGGAAGAAAACAACAAGGTAAAATGTGATTCTCGTTGCCCTACATCAAATATAAAAATTATTAACATGATTTATCACTGGTGATATTGACCTTGATTACCTTGCTGAGGTAGTATTTTTCAGGTTTCTTCACTGTAAAGTGGATCTATTTCCCCCCTTTTCATACTATATCCTTTAGAATTAAGTCACTTTGCACAATCTACAAATAAGGAATGGGAAAGTGTACTTCGACTCACTGACAAATTATATACATAAATTACTAGGAATTTTTTTCTGCATAAAAGTACGGCGTATTCTCTCCCAGATATGAATTGATTCAATCATTTATTTATGCTAATATGGACTCATGGATGTTTATGCTATATTTTGCATTACAAACCAATGTTATTTTGCTTCCTTGTTCAAATTGATCCAGCCATGGTCACTGAGAGCTCTTTCAGCTGACTCTGGCCCCACCGACATAAGTACAAATGATGTTTTTATTTGTTTTGTCTTTTTTAGCACTTCCTTGATTTTTGGAACTACAACATCCTGAATTCTCATATGAAGCCTAACATAAGTACATACTACAGTAATTCCTCACTTAACATCCTTGAAGGGGTCTTGGATACTGTAGCTTTAAGCAAAACAATATATAGCTGGTCCTTGAATAATATCACTTTGTTCAATGTAATTTTGTTACACTACTGATGAGAAAAAAATGGGTTTTGTTATATATCATTTCCCTTAAAGTCATGTTTCAAAAAATGTATTTTTGATGTTAAGTGAGGAATGACTATACTTTCAATTCTAAATATTACCACATGGATGATTCTAGCCTGCTCTACTTGTTCATCTGTAAACTCTCACTCCAGCATTAAGGTGATTCCCACTATCCACGAAACCTTTATTTAATGTTTAATGTTGTTGTACATATGGAAGAGTATCAGAATTGTTAACCTTACAGTTGTGAGGAACAACTTTATCAATTAGACTCCAATCTTATATACAGTTTATTTCACCTTCAGTCTAAGAGACTCTACTGATTTCCAAAGTTACTTAGGTCAACAACTTTTATCTACCTCTTCTATAATTGACTTTAATACATTTAAATACATTAGATGTTTTTGTCAAATTCTGCATTTCATCATAGGATCCCCAGTCTTATAAATATTTTTAATTCCATTAAGGTTCACTTTTTTGTGCTATAAATTTCTATGGGGTTTGACAAATGCTTAATGTTATGTATCTACCATTATGGTATCACACAGTTTTCCACCCTAAAATATCCCCGTACATCATCGATTCTACCTTTCCTCACTTCTAAAAATATCTCAAACACTGATCCTTTTACCATCAGTGTAGTTTCCCTTTATTCTGTGTCCTTGAACTTTATTATTATCTTTTATTGAGACGAAGTTTCACTCTTGTTGCCCAGACTGGAGTGCAATGGTGCGATCTTGGCTCACTGTAACCTCTGCCTCCCAGATTCAAACAATTCTCCTGCCTCAGCCTCCCAAGTAGCTGGGATTGCAGGCATGTGCCACCACACACAGCTAATTTTGTGTTTTTAGTAGAGATGGGGTTTCTCCATGTTGGTCAGGCTGATCTTGAACTCCCAACCTAAGGTGATCCTCCTGCCTTGGTCTCCCAATCCTCTAACTTTTCTTTTTTGTTTGTTTGTTTTTTGAGACGAAATCTCTCTCTGTTGCCCAGGCTGGAGTACAGTGGCATGGTCTCAGCTCACTGCAGCCTCCAACTTTATTGATATATAATAAATATATCATATTCTTTATTCATTTAAGGTATACAATTATTGGTTTTTAGTATATTCATAAATATGTGAAAACATCACCACAGTCAACTTAAAAACATTTTTATCAACTCAAAAAGAAAACCCATAACCTAGAGCTATCACATCCTTATGCCCTACTCCCAGCTCATGCAACCACTAATCTACTTCTAGTTTCTGTAGATATCTCTTTCCTAGACTATCATAGGTATAAAATACAAGGTCTTTTGTGACTGGCTTAATTCATTTAGCATAATATTTTCAAGGTTCATGAATGTTACAGCAAGTATTATAGCAATTCATTCTTTCTCTATGGCTGAATGACATTCCATAGTATGAATATGCCAAATTTTGTTTATCCATTTATCTGTTTATCTGTTGTTAAACATTTAGGCTATTTCCATCTTTTGGCAATTATGAATAAAGTTGTAATGCAAATAGATTTTGTATAAGTTGTTGTGTGTACAGATTTTCATTTTTCTTGGATATATACTTAGAGTGAATTGCTGGGTTATAAAATCTCTATGTTTAAATATTTGAAGAATTGCCAGGCTGTTTTCCATACTATCTGCTCCATTTTGCATTTCTACTGCTAGAGTATGAGGTAGTACTCATGAGTACTCATGAGATTCCAATTTCTCTACGTCATTCTTGTTATTATCTCACATTTTGGTTTGCCATCCTGGTGGGTATGAATTGGTACGTCATTGTGTTTATTTTTGTTATCTTTCTATGTAATTATTGGTTATTTTTATATATCCTTAGAGAAATATCTATTGAAGTCATTTGCCTATTTTAAGTGTTTTTTTAAAAAATTCATTATTGAGTTGTAAGAATTATTTATATATTTTAGATACAAGTTTCTTATCAGATATATGATCTGTAAATATTTTTCCTCCATTCTGTGGGTTGTCTTTTTACTTTCATAATACTGTTCTTTGAAATACAGAAGCTTTACATTTTGATATAGTCAAATATATCTATTTTTCTTTTATTACTCATGTTTTGGTGCCGTATCAGAGTCATTTTCAAAATCTAAAGTCATGAAGATTTATCATAATGTTTAAGAGTTTATAGATTTATAAAGAACAAATAGTTCTTTGATCCATTTTTGCTAGTTTTCTACATGGTATGAAATAACAGTCCAATTTAAAAAGACTTTTCCTAGTAAATGGTCTTGGTACTTTTGTTGAAAATCAATTGGTCATGGGTGTATGTGTTTATTTCTGGACTCTCAATTCTATTCCATTGATCTATCTGTTTATCTTTGCACCAGTACTATATACAACTGCCTGGATGACGTTGTCTTGTAGTAAGCATTGAAATTGCAAAGTGTGAATTCTCCTGCTTCATTCTTCTTTTTCAATATTCTTTTGGTTATCTTGGGTCTCTTGCAATTCCATATGAATTCCATAATCAGATTTTCCATTTCTACAAAGAAGACAACTAGAATTATAATAGCGATTGCATTGAATTTGTAGATCATTCAGGGAATATTGCCACCTTAACAATAATAAATCTGATACATAAACATGGTATTTTTTCATTTATATAGATCTCTTTTAGTTTATCTCAGCAATGCTTTGCACTTGACAAGATTACAGAGTATGTTTTATACTTTTTTTTTGAGACGGAGTCTTGCTCTGTCACCAGACTGGAGTGCAGTGGTGTGATCTCAGCTGACTGCATCCTCTGCTTCCTGGATTCAAGCGATTCTCCTGCCTCAGCCTCCCGCGTAGCTGGGATTACAGGTACGTGCCACCACACCCGGCTAATTTTTTGTATGTTTAGTAAAGATTGGATTTCACCATGTAGGCCAGGCTGGTCTCAAATCTCTGACCTCGTGATCTGCCGGCCTCGGCCTCCCAAAGTGCTGGGATTACAGGGGTAAGCCACTGCGCCTGGCCCACAAAAGGCAATATGACTCATCAATAAAAATGAACACATGCAACAGTATTGAGGAATCTCACAAACATAATACCGACTGAAATAAACCAGACACAAAAGAACACACATTTTATGGTTAAATTTATATAAATTTAGATTACAAACTAAACTAAAGTGTTAGAATTCCCAGTGTTAATCTTGGAGTGTGTAAGTGATTGGAATAGGAAACTGATTGAACTCCTGGGGTGCTGGTATGTTGCGTTTGTTCATTTGTTTTTAACCTGAGTGCTGTTTACATGGATGTGTTCAGCATGTAAAAATTTATTTAGCTTTAAACTTGTGTGTATATCTGCTATACTTCAAGGAAACATTTAAAAACATTTTCTATCACAACGTAAGAGTGTAAAACAAAAATAAATTGCACAGTTATGTTAATGTTAGGGCTATATTATGCTAATTTTAGACAAGAAAAAGACTTGAGATGAAGGCATCATATAAATTAATATAAAGCAACATACAAGTAGTGAATGAAACTGACAAATACACTATCAAATTGGGAGCTTTCAACCTCTGTCTAAATTATTGAAAATTCAAAGTGGTTAAATTTTAGTTAGAAAACAGATAACAAAAATAACAAAATTAGCAATACTTGGATTATTAAAATAATATAGACAGAACCCTAAGCCTATGAGACATTTATGAAATTTAACTACTTGCCAGGCAATAAAACTAGTGAAAACTATTTCAAATGGGATACTAATAAGTCCATAATGTAATTAGGCTAGACATTTATTAAAGATAAGACACAGAAAAAAATCTCCGTATTGCAGAGGGAAAAATATGCTTCAAGAAAAGCTTAGATTTAAAAAGAGATTATAATAGAAAAGTAAATGCATACTTACAGCTAAGCCATAATGAAAATAGAATACACCAATAGTTGTGAAGCTCATCTAAAGTGATACTTATGAAAAGCAGTAGCATTAAATATTATATCAGAGAGAGAAAAAGTCTATGAATTAAACAAATTTTTAAAGTTTCAAAAAATAACAGAACAAATCTTAAAACAGTTGATAATAGGAGAAAATGAAAAGTACTGATAAAAAAAAGTCAAAAGAGGGAAATCAAAAAACAAACACTTTTTAAAAATAAAGATTAATAACATAGAAAAACCTCTTCTAAAATTAAAGGAGATGAAAATGAGAAAGAGGAAGTAGAGAAGGAAAAAGAGGTTAAAAATAACTAACTACTAAGAATGAAAAATTGCATAGGCTTATCAGATATTAATATTGCAATAAGAAAGTATATGCCAATACATTTGACAATTTTGACAGAATTGTCAGATAGTGTCCTATATCCATTAAAAAATGAATTAGTAGCTACAAATTATTCCATTCAGAAAACACTAGGATCAAATATTTTGGAGCTGAGTTTTGCTAACTTTAAGGAACAGGTTGTTTTAAGATTGTACCTTCAGCAACTACTCAAGAGAAGTGTTGTCAGCAAGATTGAAGAATAGAAGATCCCCCACTTATACGCCCCTAGTAGCAGCAATAATTTCTGAGCCATTCATAGACAAAACTGCCTTTGTGGGAGCTTTGGGATTCAGGAAGAAGGCTGTGAAACCCCAGGGAAGCCCAAGAGCTAGTAGGTCTGTTTTGAAAGGGGAGACCCACACTCAGATGGCAGAGTCACCAAACCAGCTTCAGATCTAAAAATAGCCCTATTCTTCTGTGTGTTTGAATAAAGCTTCATTTTCCTTGGTCCTGCCATCAAAATCATCAATCAAGGGGAGTGAGGAGGATTCACGCCCACTTGTGCCTCAAGTGACAGGCCTTCTGATTTTGGTCCCAACTGTGGATCCTGATATAACCCTGAGATTCTGCTCCCACCCTTCTCCACTGCTGTCTGAGTGCAGTTCTTCCTGTACCGAGACCCAGAGGAAGATGTGCCTTCTGAGTCCCTGGTACAGGCTTGCCAACCTCAGTCCCACAGCACACCCTGAAATGGCCATGAGAGTCAGTTTCAGCCCCTCTCAGCTGTGATCTGAGAGCAGTGCTACCCCCAAAAGACCCGGAAGGGGACATGCTTGTTTGTGTCCCCAGAGGTGGGTCTACAGACCTCAGTCTTGGCCATGGGCCCTGATGCAGCCCTGTGACTCAGTTCTAACCACTGTCAGCTGTGGTTAGAGACCAGTATAGCCTGCCCATTGAAATAGAAACACTTCCTGCCCTCCTAAGGACCTGGAGAAAGCCACACCTATGTGCTCACTAGATAATAGTCCCATCATCTGCAGACTCTGAAGCATACTGTCATCCTAGCACCTGCCCTACTGATCAAGATGCAGAGAGCAGTTTAGTCCACCTGAGGACCAAAGAAGAGCCACGACTACTAGAACCCCTGGTTATAGGAACATTAGTTTGGACTACAGTGGGATCCCAGCAACAGTCACATAATTTGGCTCTAACCCCACTCAACCTTTATCCCCAGGGAAATTTATCCACCTAGAGATCTAACAGGAGAAGGCTTTTACCTGCTGCAATTAAGCAGTAAAGATTGTAAGTGGTGTTTTTTCCTTCAAATGCACAGATATCAATACAAGACTATACAGATAACAGGCAAACAGGACAACACACACACACACACACACCACACACACACACACACACACACATAAAGTTCCAGTAATTGACCTCAAAGAAATAAAGGTCTACAAATTGCCTGAATAAGAACTCAAAAATAATCAGCATAAAGAAACTCTATAAAATTCAAGAAAAAAAATATTCATAGACAACTAACCCAAACTACAAAAACTACATGAACAAAATGAGAAATTTAATAAAGAAATCAAAACCATTAAAAAGAAACAAACAAAAATACTAGAGCTGTATGTAAAACAAATATAGAGCTTTAACAGGAGACTGAATCGTGCAGAAGAAAGAATTAGTGAACTAGAATACAAGTTATTTGAAATTAGCAATGTAGAGGAAGAAAAAGAAAAAAAGAATGAAAAAGAGCAAAGAAAGCTTACAGGACCTATGGAATACCATCAAGTGTACAAATGTAAGAATTATTGGAGTCCAACAAGAATAAAGAGGAAAAAATGGGGGCAAAGAGAGCTTATTTAAAGTATACTAACTGAACACTTCGCAAATATTGGGAGCAATGTGGACATCCAGATTCATGAAGATCAAAAGATCCAAGCAAGATCAACCCAAAGGAGAATTGTCTGAGATACATTTTCATTACATTGTTAGATGTTAAAGACATCAGTAATGTCTTGAAAAAAGCAAGAAAAAAGAGACTCATCACATACAAGGGAACTTCCATAAGGCTGTCAGTAAACTTCTCAACAGATATCTTGATATCCTAGCAGGAATAGACTGATATATAAAAAGTGCTAAAACAAGCAAAGAAAACCTGAGGATGAAAACTATTCTACCCAGCAAAGCTGTCCTTCAGCAATGAAAGAGAGATAAAGACATTCCCAGACAGAAACAAAAGCTGAGGGAATTCGTTACCACTACGCCTGCCATAGAAGAAATGCTAAAGAAAGTTCTTGAAATTAAAACTACAGGACATTAACTGAAAATGTGGAAACACACAAAAGGATAATAAAACTCATTGGTATAGATAAACATATAGTAAAATTCAGAATACTCTAATACTGTAATTGTGATGTGCTATTCATTTTTAACTGATATAGAAGTTATATGACAGAAGTGCTAAAAATAACTATAATTACAATAATTTGTTATTAAATACAAAAATACAAGATGTAAAGTGTAATATCAAGAGCATGTGTAATACCAATAGCATAAAATAAAAGTTTTGTATGCAGTCAAATTTACTTTGCTATCAGCTTAAAATAGAGTTATAACTATAAGTCATTTTATGTAAGCCCCCTATGATATGAAAAAGACAAAATAACTAGCAGATAGACAAAAGATAAAGAGAGGAAAAAATTAAAACACATCACTACAAAAATCGAAACATCAAAAAGAAAGACAGCAAGATTGAAAGAAGGTGACAAAGAAACTACAGAACATTTAATAAACAATTAAGAAAATGTGAATACTAAGTCATTACATCAATAATTACTTTACATGTAAATGGACTAAATTATCTAATCTAAAAACACAAGGTTTCTAAATAGATAATAAACAAGATCAAACAATATGCTGGCTACAAAAGAATCACTCTAGCCTTAACAATCTACACAGATCAAAAGTAAAGTTATGAAAAACTCTATTCCATGCATTTGACAACTAGAAGAGATCACGGATGGCTATACTTCTACCAAGAAAATTAGATTTTCAGTCAATACTCTCACAAGAGATAAAGAATATTACTATATGATGATAAAGGGATCAACTTATAAAGAAAATAATTATACTTAATTATAAAGAAATACTTATTTATTAATTATAAAGAAATAAATTTATTTATTATAATTATTTTATAATTATAGGTATAATTATAAAAATATTAATTATAAAGAAATAATTATACTTAATTATAAACAAAATATAGCAATTATAAATATATATACACCCAACATTAGAGTACCTAAATAAATAAATCAAATAGTAACAGAACTTAAAAGAGAAACAGATAGGGGACTTTAATATCTCAATTTTAACAATTGATATATCATGAAGAGAGAAAATCAACATGAAAACATCTGACTAAAGTGACATTATAGCCCAAATACACTTAAAAGTTGTATACAGAATATTATATTCAACAGTAGCCGAATATATATTCTTCTAAAGTGTTACAGAATATTCTCCAGAATAGATCATCTATTGGGTCACAAATAAAAGTCATAAGAAATTTAAGAGATGGAAACTACCTCAAATATAGTTTCTGACTACAATAATACAATGCTAGAAATCAATACAGGAGGAATTTTGGAAATCTCAGAAATATGTGTAAAGTAAATAGCACAGTTTTGAACAACCAATGGGTAAAAACATAATTCAAAAGAGCTATCAAAATATATCTTCAGACAGACAAAAATAAAAACATCATACCAAAACTGATGTGATGCAGCAAAAGCAATACTGAAAGGGAAATGTAAAGCAATAAAGGCCTACATCAATAATAAGAATAATCTCAAATTAACAACCTAAATATATAACTTAAAAACTAGAAAAATAAAAGCAAACTAAGCACAAAGTCAACAGAAGAACGATGATAATAAAAATTAGAGCAAAAATATATTAAATGGAGGCTAGAATGACAATGGAAAAGACTAATGGAATGAAATAGCTTTTCTTGAAAAGGTTAAAGAAATGAACAACACTTTAGTTAACTAACCAAGCAAAAAATCGTCTGGCTGAAATGAACAACACTTTAGTTATACTAACCAAGCAAAAAATCGTCTGACTCAAATAAAATTATAAGTAAAAAGAGACATTACAACTGATATTACAGAAAAACAAAGGATCATAAGAGGCTGCTGTGAACAATTATTTGTCAACAAACTAGATTATCTAGAAGAAATGGATAAGTTTCTAGAAATACACAACTTACCAAGACTAAATCATGAAGAAATAAAAAATCTGGATGGAATAATAACTAGTAAGGATATTGAATCAATAAGAAAAAAATCTCCCAACAAAGAAAATCCTAGAAACAGAGAGCTTCATGGCTGAATTCTAGCCAAAATTAAAAAAAAAAAAAAATTCACTTCAACCCTTCTTAAACTCTTCCAAGAAATTGAAGAGCTGGAAATGCTTTCAAGCTCTTTCATCCTCTTACCAAATCCCGACATGTATAGTACAAAATAAGGAAATTAGAAGCCAATATCTACAATGAACACAGATGCAAAAAACTAAAGAAAATACTAAATTCAGTAGCTCACTTCAAAGATTACTCATCATGATCAAGTGGGATTTATCCCTGAGATGCAAGGTTATTTCAACATACAAAATCAATACATGTGACATATCACATTAACAGACTGAAGGATAAAAATCTATAATCCTCTCAATAGATGCAGAAAAATCATTTGTAGAAATTAAACATTCTTTTCTGATTACAACTGTCAGCAAATTTGATAGAGAAGAATTTGTCTCAACATAATAATGGACATATATGACAAGGCCACAGCCAGCATCATACTTCATGATGAAAGCTGAAAGCTTTTCCTTTAAGATTAGGAAGAAGGCACGAAAATTCACTCTTACAGCTTCTATTCAACGTGGTATTGGAAGTCCTAGCTTGAAAGATTAAGCAAGAAATAGAAATAAAATGTATCCAAATAGGAAGACAAAGTTAAACTGTCTCTGAAGATGCAATAATCTTATATAGGGAAAACCCTAAAGACTCCACCAAAAAACTGTCAGAACTAATGACAAAGTTCAGTAAAATTTCAGAATGCAAAATCAGCATACAAAAATCAGTCGCATTTCTTTACATTAACAGTAAATTATTCAAAAAACAAATTAAGAAAACAATCCCATTTATAATAGTATTGAATATTATGAAATATTTAAAAATGAATTTAACTAAGGAATTGAGAGAACTGTACTTAAAACTAGAAAATATTGATAAAATAAATTGAAGAAACAAATAAAGATCCCATGTACATAGATTAGATTAAGAATGTTAAAATATCCATAATTCCTAATTTATAGATTCAGTGCAGTCTCTATCAAAATTCCAATGACATTTTTCACAGAAATAGAAAAAAAGTCATAAAATTTGTATTGGACCCCAGTCAAAGCAATTTTAAGAAAATATAACAAAGTTGGTGGGATGGCACTCCCTAATCTCAAACTATACTGCAAAACTATAGTAATCAAAACAGTGCAGTAGGGGCATAAGGGCAGACATATAGACAAGTGAAACAGAATACAGAACCCAGAAATAAACCCATGCATATATAGTAAACTAATCTTTGAAAATGATGCTACAACTACACAATGAAGAAAGCCTCTTCAATAAATAGTTTTGAAAAATGGATGTCTGTATGGAAAAGAATAAATTTAGACCCTTGTCTTAAACCATATATAAACATTAAACTGAAATGGATTAAAGACTTAAATGTCAGATCGTAAACTGTGAAACTTTCAGGGAAAAAATAGAAGAAAAGTTCTTTGCCATTGGTCTTGGTAATAATTTTTTAGTATATGACACAAATAGCACAGGAAACAATAGCAAAAATAAACAAGTTAGTTCCTTCCAGGATACAACTGGGTTACAGGCATTGGATAAATGCTTCTATTCCAACTGGGAGAAATTGGCCAACTAAGGCTCTACAGGGCCCATGCAAGTCTGAAACCCAGAGGGGAGTCATTAAATCTTAAAGATCAGAAATAATCTCCTCTGATTCCATGTCTCACATCCAGGGCACATTGATGCAAAAGGTAGGCTCCCAAGCCTTTGGCGGCTCTGCCTCTGTGGCTCTACAGGGTACAGCACCCACAGCTGTTTCATGGGCTGATGTTGAGTGCTTGCAGCTTTTTCAGATGCATGGTGCAGGCTGTTGGTGGATCTACTATTCTGGGGTCTGGAGAGTAGTATCCCTCTTCTCACAGCTCCACTAGGCAATACCCCAGTGGGGACTATGTTTGGGGTCTCCAACCCCACATTTCCCCTCTGCACCACCCTAGTAGAGGTTCTCCAAGAGGGCTCCACCTCTGCAGTAGACTTCCCCCTGGACCTCCAGGTCTTTCCATACATCCTCTGAAATCCAAGCATAGGTTTCCAAGCCTCAACTCTTGCCTTCTGCATACCCACAGGCCCAATACCACATGGAAGCTGCCAGAGCTATGGGCTTGCACCTTCTGAAGCAATGGCTTGAGCTATGTACCTTGGCTCCCTTTAGCCATGGCTGGAGCTGGAGCAACTGGGACACAGAGTGCCATGTTCCAAGGCTGCAAAGAGCAGCAGGACCCTGGACCCAGCCTGTGAAACCATTGTTCCCTCTTAGGCCTCCAGGCCTGTTATGGGAGAGGGTACTGCAAAGATCTCTGAAATGCCCTGGAGACATTTTCCCCTTTGTCATGGCTATTAACATTTACTCCTCATTTACTTATGCAGGTTTCTGCAGGAGACTTGAATTTCTCTTCAGAAAATGGGTTTTTCTTTTCTGTCACACACTCAGGCTGCAAATTTTCCAAACTTTTATGCTCTACTTCCCTTTTAAACATAAGTTCCAATTTCAGACATCTCTGTGTTAATGCATATGACTATATGCTGTTATGAGCAGCCAGGGCACATTTTGAATGCTTTGCTGCTCAAAGATTTCTTCTGCCAGACACCCTAAGTCATCTCTCTCAAGTTCAAAGTTCCACAGATTCCTAGAGCAGGGGCACAATGCCACCAATCTCTTTGCTAAAGCATAGCACGAGTGACCCTTACTTCAGTTCTCAGTAAGTTCCTCATCTCCATCTGAAACTACATCAGCCTGGACTTCATCGTCCTTATCACTATTATCACTAGTAGCATTTGGTCACAATCATTCAACAAGTCTCTAGGAAGTTTCAAACTTTCCCACATCTTTCTGTCTTTTTCTGAGCCCTCCAAACCCTTCCAACCTCTTCCCATTACCCAGTTTCACAGTTTCTTTCACATTTTCAGGTATCTTTATAGTAGTCCCACACTCCCCTGGTATCAATTTTCTGTGTTAGCCCATTTTTACACTGCTATAAAGAACTACCTGAGACTGGGTAATTTATGAAGAAAAGAAATTTAATTCACTCACAGTTCCACAGGCTTTCCAGGAAGCGTGACTGGGAGGCCTCACAAAACTTGCAATCATGCTGGAAGGTGAGGAGAGGCAAGTACCTTCTCCATATGGCATCAGGAGAGAGAGAGAGTGAAGCAAGAACCAGATCTTGTGAGAACTCACTCACTATCAGGAGAACAACAAGACTGAAGTCTGTCCCCATAATCCAATCACCTCCCACTTGGCCCCTCCTTCAACTTGACATGAGATCTGGGCAGGGACACAAATCCAAAGCATGTCAGTCTTGGTAATAATCATTTTGTGTGTGACACCAAAAGCACAGGAAACAAAAGCAAAAACAAACAAGTAGGTTTACATTAAACTACAGAGCTTTCATAGAGCTAAAGAAACAAAATTAAAAGGCAACCTAAGATATGGGAGAAAATATTTGCAAACCATATATCTGACAAGGGGTTAATATCCAAAATACATAAGGAACTCACACAACTTTGTAACAAAATAATAATAACAATAAAATTTAAAAACGAGCAAAGGTCCTGAATAGACAGTTTCCCAAAGAAGGCAAATAAATGATCTGGTATATGAAAAAGGTACTAAATATCACTAATCATTAGGAATGTGCAAATCAAACAAGATATCACTTCATACTTGTTAGGATGGCTATTATCCAAATGAGAAGAGATAAGTGTTAGCAAAAGTGTGGATAAAAGGGATCCCTGTACACTTCTGGTAGTAAAGTAAATTGGTACATCCATTATGAAACAGTATGGAGTCTGCTGACAATTTTTAAAATAGGACTACCATATGCATATGATCAAACAATGAAAAAAAATGACATCTATACTTTCAAAAGGTGTGACATAGTTTCACTCTGTGTCCTTAACCAAATTTCACGTTCTAGCTCCCATAATTCCCACTTTGTGAGAGGGACCCGGTGGAAGATGATTGAATTATGGGGGCAGGTTTTTCCCATGCTGTACTCATGATAGTGAATGGGTCTCAGGAGATCTCATGGTTTTAAAAGGATAAGTTGCCCAGCACAAACTCTCTCTTTCCCAGCTGCCATCCACGTAAGGTGTAACTTGCTCCTCCTTGCCTTCCATCATGATTGTGAGGCCTCCCCAGCCACAAGGAACTGTGAGTCCAATTAAACCTCTTTCTTTTGTACATTGCCCAGTCTCGGGTATGTCTTTATAAGCAGCATGAAAATGAACTAGTACAAGGAAACTGCACCCTCATGTTCATTGCAGCATTGTTCACAATAGTCAAAATATTAAAACAAGCGAAGTGGCCATAGGTGGATGAGTGAAGAAAGTAAATGTAATCTATATGTATGCATACACACACACACACACACAGAGAGAGAGAGAGAGAGAAAGAGAGAGAGAGGAGAGAGAGAGAAAGGGAGATAAAATGGAATACTATTCAGCCATAAAAGACATCTGGTCATCTGTGACAACACAGATGAAACTAGAGGACGTTACACCTAGTAAAATATGACAGACACAGAAATACAAATATAACATGGTCTCACTTATTTGTGGTATCTAAGAAAGTCAAACTTACAGAAGCAAAAGTAGAACAATAGCTTCCAGGGACTGAAGGGTAGGGGGAATGGACAGATGTTAATCAAAGGCACAAAATTTTACTTATACAATGAATAAGTTCTAGGGATATAATGTCCAGAATGGGTGATGATGGATGTGTTAATTAATTTGATTGTGGTATTCAATATATTTTATATATATATATGTGTGTGTGTATATATATATCAAAGCATTGCATTGTATACTTTGAATATATACAATAATATTTGTAAATTAAATATTTTTACAAATATTTGCAAAAATATTTTAAAAATATATTTAATAAGTATATTAAATCTATAATATATTTACATATATTAAATGAGTATATTAATTCCAGATGAGGATAGAGAAATGAAAATTATATAATTAATACTATTTACATCCCTGCAGTTTTCAAATTACATAAAGGAACATACATTCTCATATAAGGGCTGAATAGAAATTAATATAAATAGTAGCTTCCACTAGAAAACGGGATTTGAGGATTCCATTAAGAGCTCCAAGAGGACCCACATTCTTATAGTAGTACATGTGGGGTTTTGAGCACACAAACTCTATCAGCAAAATGTGTGCCATGGCTTAAATAGAAATATCTGACATATGAAATAGAACTCTTTAGACTTTGTAACACATCTGTCAAATCACCTTATTTGCTGTTAAAGATTTTCGTTGGTTCTATAAAAGAACAGGAAGGGAAATGTCACTTTAGCTTTTGAGAGAGGGAGAGAGAAAAAGAGAGAGGGAGAAAAAAGTCTTACATGAGATCAATTGCCACCATAACCATTCAGATATATTTATCGTGTAAAAGGTGGATTTGTATTGATTTCCTATTAAAGCTGTGAAAGTATGATTCAATTTTTAATGATACTGTGAATTATGTATTGCTGTCAGGCTCTTTTTAGGTGATCGCACTGAAACAAAATAGAGATATTTTAAACCATTCAACATAACATCTCACTTCTCCAAAATTAAATTACTTATTTTGAAGTTACTGCAATGATATGTTTTTATTTTTCATTTTTAGACTTCATCTTATCATGCATCTTTTCAAGTTTATCTCTTGAGATTACTACATCAAAATCCAGCAATCATACCAAGAAATGATGAGGAGTTAAATCAGTCCAAATTAGTGGAAAAGCAGATTTTATACATTTTAAAAGAAATATAGTTTTCTGGTTTGGAGCCAAAGTAAAGCTATCCTCATGTCATTTATTTGATGATTTTGAAAAATGGTGAGACTTCTAGGTCAGGTAATAGAAACAGATTTCTGCCAGTTACGCTTACATAGGTGTTTAGGTTCTCTCATAGATGGGTTAGAATTTCACTTCCTGCTGTATGTATAGTACTCAGTTCTGTGCTTGACTTCAGCGATCAGCAGATAGCACTTTATTTTTAAGAAAAAAACTCCTTTAGCCAGGAAAATAACAGGACCTGTAAAAGTAGAAAGGGAAGTTATAATTCTAGATAATACTCATGAGATATTCTACTAAAAGTACATTGTCAAAAGAAACAGTTCATTTCATGTTGGACAGGCTCATACAAGTGTTTGCCTGAAGATCTGCCATAAGACATGTGCTGAATTCTATACTCTGAAAGTCCATCTTATGAATACCCACAAAACAGATTTATGTTACTTTATGCTGTCTCATCATTGTCCAGCAGGATAGATTAAAAACACACAATAGTGATTGATGTGTCCCAAACCTTCTTGGTAGGTAACAAATAAATGAAACGCGAAAATCAGACGGAAAAGTCAGACCATTTTCTTTGAATGCGTGTGCTCAACAGAGCAGGAAGGAGAAAAGTTGCATTTGAAAATTATTTATATTAATGCAAGTGAAAAATGTCTCAGACTTGAGGACTTATTTAACACTCTACATAAAGTTATTTTTTTCCTGAATCCCATACTGAATGTTTTCTTTTTATCTTCTATACACCATATGCTAAGTATTTGAGAAAAAGAAGAAGCTACTTGATTACACTAGACTTTTTATTACAGCTTACATTTGAAAAAAAATACAGTTATGTCATTCACTTAATTTAAAATAAAGCTCTGTAATACCAACCAAACTGCAGGCACTATTGGCTGTAGAGTTTAAAATCTAATGAAAGACAGACAGTTAAGAAGGTGATTACAATCAAGTGTGATAAACACTTGGACGGAGTAAGTCGTGAGTGCATAACAGCAGGTCTAAACCCATTGGTTTAGCCATATGGAAGAAATTTTGAGGAAGTGGAATGAGCAAATATCAATGGTGCCTGCAGAAGGCAGGGCATGCTGGCAGCCAGCAGCTCAACTAGGGCCAGAGGAGGTGGTACAGGCAGAGCAGGTCCTGTCACACTGAGTCTCTGAGTCTCCAAACTGGGCTTGGGATTGAGGCTGAGGACTACCATGTACCATTTACAGAAGGGAGAACAGGACATTTACAACCTAGAAATTTCACTTTGGCTGAGATTTGGAAAGTCAATTAGAAGAGGCTGGGAGGATGGTTAAGAGCCATGGGTATGGAAGAGCCAGATGTTGAGTGCACGTAATGGATGAATCAACTCTGGTGACCAGCAGCTGCCTGAGCCCCCTGGGGACACAAGGGACAATGATGAGAGGGTCTGTGACTGCTGTGCCTACGTGATCATCAACTTGAACTTCAGGGACTGAGAAAAACTCACCTATTAAATTGTGTGTGTGGGTTTGTGTGTACACACATCCTAAATATTCTCATTTAATTTTTGCACATTTTTTTGCATGGAAAAGAATATCACATGGGCCTCACACATAACTACAAATATTAAGTATCAATGAAAAATGCTTTCATAAAATGATTTTATAATTTTTGGATTCTTATAAGCCTATTTAAAATTAAACTATCATCAAATTTTCTTTTCCAATCATAATATTATATATTAAATGGAATTTCGGCCTTTTTAACTTTTATGTTAAATTCAGGTGTACACGTGCAGGTTTTTATATAGGTAAATTTGTGTCATGGGTGTTTGTTGTACAGATTATTTCATCACCCAGGTAGTAAGCCTAGTACCCAATAGTTATTTTTTCTGATCCTCTCCCTCCTCCCACCCTCCACTCTCTGATGAGTCCCAGCGTGTGTTGTGCCCTTCTATGTGTCCATGTGTTGTCATCATTTAGCTTCCACTTAAAAGTGAAAACATGTGGCATTTGATTTTCAATTCCTGCAATAATTTGCTAAGGATAATGGCCTTCAACTCCATTCATGTCCCTTCAAAGGACATGATCTTGTTTTTTTTTTATGGCTGCATAGTGTTCCATGGTGTATATATACTACATTTTCTTTATCCAGTCTATCATTGATGGACATTTAGGTTGATTCCATGTCTTTGCTATTGTGCATAGTGCTGCAATGAACATATGCTTGCATGTGTCTTTATAACAGAATGATTTACATCCTTTGGGTATATACCCAGTAATGGTATTGCTAGGTTGAATGGCATTTCTGTCTTTGGGTCTTTGAGGATGCTATCTTCCACAATGGTTGCACTAATTTACACTCCTACCAACAGTGTGTAAGCATTCATTTTTCTCCACAACCTCACCAGCATCTGTTATTTTTTGACTTTTTAATAATAACCATTCTTACTGCTGTAAGATGATACCTAATTTTGGTTTTGTTTTGCATTTGTCTAATTATCAGTGATATTGAGCATTTTTAATGATCATTGGCCACAGGTGTGTCTTCTTTTGAAAAGTGTCTATTCATGTCCTTTGTCTGCTTTTTTATGGATTTGTATTTTTCTTGTAAATTTAACTTCCCTATAGATGCTGGATATAAGACCTTTGTTGGATGCATAGCTTGCAAAAATTTTCTCCCATTCTGTAGGTTGTCTGTTCACTCCAATGAACATTTATTTTGCTGTACAGAAGCTCTTTAGTTTAATTAGATCCCATTTGTCAATTTTACTTTTTCGCAATTGCATTGGCATCTTCCTCATGAAATCTTTGCTCATGCCTATGTCTTGAATGGTATTGCCTAGATTGTCTTCCAGGGTTTTTATAGTTTGGGTTTTAAATTTAAGTCTTTAATCCACCTTGAGTGAATTTTTGTATTTTGTCTAAGGAAGGGGTCCAGTTTCAATCTTCTTTATGTGGTTAGCCAGTGTATTATATATGTACTTTGTCAGTGTATTATAGGCAGAACATACATCTAACATCAAATGTATAGACGGGTTTTTTTTAGTAACCAAGTCTAGAGTTCTGAAGAAGAAATAACCTTTCTTATCTTTGTGCATTGCCTTGAATTTAACTCTAAGCCCATTTTAATATTTATGATCTCAGTTGATATGATTTCTCTTGGTTTTATTTTATACAGTTCCACATTGCAATGTAATTTTTTGATTAATCTTGATTCTGTCTCAGGAAAGGCTGATAAGAGGGTTCTTGGGTAAGTATTTTCAGAAAGAGTATTTCAGAGTTTCAACATCTCTATCCATTCAAGCTCCTGAATTAGCAGTATGGCCTCACACCAACATGTACAGAGGTTTTTTGTTTGTCTGTTTTTTCTCGTTCTAATGGGTGATAATTGGAGAACAATCTTTTCTCTATGGTGGAACAGTGAAGAATGAAAACAAATGTTATTCTTTTATTTTATTAGAAGATAGTTGCCATGATGATAAAAAACAAAAAGACTCCATAAAGTCTATGAGACTAAATACCAGGCGAGCAAACACAGGATGACCCCATTATAGACATTTAAATCAAATTCCATTTGTTTGGGAAAACTCTTGTAGCTAACATAAGTTTGAATCTAGATTATATCACCGGATTTATAAGCAAAGCTTTCTACATGTTTATCATTTAAAAACTTGGTAAATATATTTTTCTTTCATTCTACAATTTGAACACAATCTCATATCATATTGTTTGTTAAAAAACAAGAAAGGAAGTTAAGAATAGGATAGACCTTGAAATCAGACAAAACTGTGTGTAAACTTTGCATTTGTTCCCTATTTTCTGAGTAAATCCTTCTATTACTTAGTATATTTGAGCTATTTCCACCTTTCTTATCAGTCAAACTCAGTTACATGTGAATATATCACAAACTCATTTCGGAGAGGTACAATCTGACAAATTTCTCTCTCTTTCTACCCTTTCCAGAAAGCTACTTGAGCTATACTTCTCCCCAAATCAGGAAATATATAGAGAAGGAGGCAGACATGCTAAAGAACATGAAAATGGAAGATTCAACCTAGGAGATGAGAAAGGGAATGCCAGGGGAGACAATGGAAGAGGAATATAGGCAGGGAATTGCACCAAGCAGAGAGGACAACCAGTCCATTGGGAGCAGTGAAATTCAGAAGACAGGCTAAGAGTTTTCATCACAACCTCTGTCTTGGTGCCATGTTTTTAACATGGTAGAACTACTGGAGGATATGCTTCACCCAAACAATAGAGTAAGTCAAAGAAGAGAAGTCCTGGTATACAAGAAATAAGCATTCAATTTAGGATGATGGTAAAGGTCGACAACAGGGCAACACACCTAGGTAATGCTGGGGATTAAAGACCTCCAGTAGTAAGACCTGCAAAGAAAATTTGAATTTATAGTTTACTGAACTTTATTACTTTTTGGAAAATGGCACTGATAATATCATAAAAAGTACAAACCGATCTAGTAAACACACAAATAATCCAAGCAAATGAAAACAAACAAGAGGCCAGGCACAGTGGCTCATGCTTGTAATCTCAGCACTTTAAGAGGCTGAGGTGACGGGATTACTTGAGCCCAAAAGTCCAAGACCAGCCTGGGCGACGTAGTGAGATTCTGTCTCTACTAAACAAACAAGGAATCCCAAATTTCAGAACAAATTGAAAAGGGTAAATGTGATCCTTTTATGACATGGTAATAATGTAAATACCATGAACCCTAATGTTGCTTTAACCCCAAATTTTAACAAGATTATAAGAAGAGAATGAAGAACATAAAATAGATTAGCAACATAATAAATGTAAATCCTCATCTATCGCAACAGGAAGCCCATAGTATCTAAAAGTGATGAGTTCAATATCAGCAATTTATTCACATGTTGAGAACTATGGAAACTAAACAACCAAAAAACACAGCTGCTTGGTTTTGGAGAGGGAGACTGGTCGGGGAGGGAAGTGATGCAGCAGAGAGTCATTTAGTTTTAATCCTTTTAGTTTACTACTTAACTTTTTATGCTATTGTGTATGTGTTGCTTTGATAAAATAGAATTCAATTAAAATAATATTCACGATACAGATTTTAAGCCTCTTAGGTATTATGAGGCTGACTTCTCTAGGTAACGTCCATCTTTTTCCCTAATGTCCACTTTTTTCCACTTTGACTCTTGTGCAGAAATATGATCCTCACACAGAGAATAGGTCTATACTGTACATTCAATTATGCTGCTCAGCAGGTCCAATCCCACATATAGATTCAGCAGAAAACATAGAGGATGAGGCATTATTGACGAAATCTATAAAGAAGGAAATTCTGTCTTTTCTCTGCAAAAAAGGAGGCTGCCTAGCAACCATTATCCTGCACACTGAGGAGAGACTAGACTACAAATTTATTTCCATTTCTCCACCTATTATGAGATTCAACTTAACAAAAATAAAAACTTACATCCCTGATTAGTTTGGAATCATTTTAGTACTATCAAATCTACCTTTCTTATGAATCAACATTATAAAAAAAATAAAAAATGCATTCAAGGAGAAACAAGTGCATTAAATTTCCTGCAACGTGCAAACATTATTTTTCTTTCTAACTGGTTAAATAGTTTTAAAATAATATGTGCAAAATGAATGCCAAACTGTAAGCCGATGATGTAAAGCATTCACGGTTTGAGAGTTGGAGTTGAGTGAGTGCCATTATGTTTCATTGCATTATTCTTTCCACTTGAGTAAATGTACTGTACCCGATTTGGACTTAGTCATGCTGTAGTTTGCCTGTCAGAAAATTTGCATTTCTGTGATCAAAATGAAAGTTACGTTTGAGATTTATTGGAAAAGTGGGTGTAGAAAAGGCTTTCAGTGCTTCTGAGATCATTTCTCTTTTATGATGATTTGTAAAGAGCTTTGGAAAGAAGGTGCAAAGCTTCTAGGAGTGTCAGGAGCAAAGCTCTAGTCGTGGTGGGTGTGAGATTTGTTCTCCATCAGCACACACTCCATTAACTCTTTACCCGGAATGAGTCATGAGTGCTTTTCTTTGGTATAAAAATGAAGGGATAACAAGAGCAAGAATATTTTATTTTCTTCACTCTCTCAACTTTGGGCATCTAACAACCAATAAAAATGCTTTAAACAATGAAATATCTCCCAATGCTTTTACTTAAGTTATAAAGTCAACAGCAATTTATGTAGGAAATCGCGCCCCTCTCCCCTCCAGCAGCTGTAGTAAGCCAGATCACAATGAATGAAGGGAAAAAACACTTTACGGTTTGCCTGTCCAAAGTCTTTGGATAGGTATTTTTCTTTCAGTGAATCCAAAGAACAGCAACAGTTCATTCTGCCTCTAAAAATTATCTGGATTTGGGCAGTAGTGAATTCCTATGTTGCATTAAAAATATCTTCTGTCTCCTATCATCACCCTCAAAATTCATATTGTAAGCCTATTGTAATACCATGCACTGTGTATGAACTATAAACAGTCATTGTTAAAGATAACATGAGCTCCAAAAGTCCCAGTTCTTTTTCTGGGACCTTGAGGGCAATTGTGATGCCAGTACTTTGGATCTGCTAGCTATGAATCATTATAGCAAATAAGCTGGGAAAATGTGGAGATGCGATCTTTTGTCAGAGCAAGAATATATAAGCAACTTCTGTTTCATGAAACTGGTTGACTGTTCAGACCACGGTGGAAGTCGTCCCTCTGGGAGGGAGGAAAATGAATACCAGCTGGAATATTTAAGACTTGCCCTAGCTTTTCATTTCCAATAAGGGGATAAAATTACTTTCCCTTTGGCAGGAACAACATTCTCTAAGCTAGTTACTGCTGAAGGTTTTGTTCTTCCGAGATTCTTTCGTGCTTTTGTGCAGCAAGCAACAGGCTCCATATTAAATTGTGACCTTCAGTCTAAGAGGAATAAATGCACCTCCCCTGCAACCCTGCCTTCTTCCCCCCAAATTCTGCTCACCTCAGTGGGGATCCACAATAATAAATCACTCTGTGCTCAAGACTGCCAGGTTGAGCAATACATCACAATAATTCTCCTACCGTTTAGAAAGTTCTCAATTCTTAGGGAGATTTTTAATCACAGTGGAAACACAAGGGTGTTAATGAGGTCTATAAATTAAGTTAAAGCAGGGTAATTATGTCCTATGTTGCAATAAAGGCTGGGGTGGCCAATATCATTAAGGCAAATTAAACACTTTCTTCGATTGTGAAGATAAATTGAATAAAAATATTACTGTAAACAAGGGGCTCTTTTGTTATGTACACATTAATTATGAAGTGGAAGCCGGAAACGCTGTCCAGGCTTAACCTGAGCCTATCCATGGCTGAGATTCTTAAGACGCGTGAGCAGCTGTGTGGCACAGAGAGAAAAGGAGGGGCAACATTTACACCAGGACTGCACCCCAGACCCCAGTCTAGCAGAATACAATCACCTAGTCTTGCTCAGTCACCATGCCTGCTTCTTTTTCAGATGAGCATATTTACTTTGTAGATTTCTTACTTGAGATTATGATGAGCATGTGGCACAGATATTCTAGCATGAATAAATGAAGTAAACAAAATAAAAAAGAAACAAGAAAAGGCTTGAAGATGCTCTCTCTCCAAGTAATTATTTAATCACTTTAAATATTATTATTTATTGTAAATATTATACAAATGGTGAATATGACAAAATCTTCCCAATATTTCATATTTTGGATGTATTGATAATATGCTAAGATTGTTCCATTGCTTTATACCGATGGTTTCCTTGAATAAAACAACCCTACAAATCAAGTACTATTCTTTTCAACACACAGAAATGGAGACTGAGGCATAGACTAATTGCATAACTTGTCAAAATTGTAACTAATGCTACCGCATGCATTTAGATTCAAACATAAAACTTTTTCATTCCAAAGCCTATATTCATAATCATTGCAGAACACAGCTTATCAATCACCTCCCATCACGTGAAAGAAAGCCCCTTACTGCACTGGAGCAAGAGTAAGCGACAAGAGAGGAAAAGGGACAGCCTACAATCTCTGATAAAAACCAGAAATTAAAACCACAGAAGTTGTTTAAGTATCAAGCAACAATATGCTGAGAAACCCAGTTAACCAAACAGGGATTGGGAAAGATTTATTTGCATGAAGGACAAAAGTGTTAGTATTCTCTTTTCTACTTCCGCAATGCTTTTGAATACAATGTAGAGAGAGGCAGTTAAGTGAAGTTAGTAAGAGGACCAACTAAACAGTGCCAGGATTCCAGTCCTACTTCCCTTTTCACAACTGTGAGGTGTTGGGCACACTAGTAAATCTTAGTCTTCTTTCTTCATATGTAAACTGGATACAATTTTGATACTCCACATGATGGTCTGAAATTTCAATTAGTTAATAGATGTAAGGCACTGAGAAGGCAGTGTACATATGCCTGTTATATTCGCATTAGATGTTTTAATTTTTGAGAATCCTACAGGAACATATTTTTTCTCGTAGGGCTCTGAAGAATTTCAATGCTTTTCCTAAAATCATTTTTTTTTAATTTTTCTGTATTTTCTTTCATTATAAATGGTGGAATGTCCATATCTCCCTCTTTTTTTGGCTATAAATATTAAAGACAAATTTGTGCTCAACCCATATGAGTTGTGTGGGCTCATACTTGAGGGCCATCTGGCAGTATTTCTTGCAGGACAACATAGAGGAACATGACAAACATAACTATCCTATGAATGGGAGGTGCCCTTTCCCTTGTTTACTCATCTCCTGCATCCATTTGGAGTCTGCACACTGAACTGAGGAGGGTCTGTCCACATAGACAGTGACCTACTTCTCCCTTCTTTCAATGGCAATTTTCAAATCAAATCTCAAGCATTTCAGATGAGAGGTATGCAATTTTGTACAGGTCTTATTTTCTCTACACTTGTTCCATTGTATTTCCTCATCAACCTCTCAACCTCTCATCTATGCTATTGTATTATTCAGCATGCTACAGAACCAGAGAATATAAATACAGATCTATAGAAAGAGATTTATTATGAGCAATTGGCTCACACTTTTATGGAGACTGAAAAGTCCCACTATGCACTGTCTGCAAGCAGGAGGCCCAGAAAAGTGGATGTTACAGTGATAGTCCAAGCCCAAAGGTCTGAGGACCAGAGGAGCTGATGTTCAATGACAGGAGAAGCTGGATAGCCGAGATCAAGCAAAGAGGGAATGTGCCCTTCTCCTTGCTTTTTGTTCCCCTCAGTCCCTCAAAGGATTGAATCATGCCTGCCCATGCTGGTGAGGGCAATCCTCTTCACTCTGTCTACTGATTCAAATTTTCATTTATTCTGGAAATATCCTCAGAGAAACACCCATAAAGTATGTTTTATCAGCTATCTGGGCATCCCTTAGCCCAGTCATATGGACTCCTAAAATTAGTCTCCATAGTCTCCCTTGAATCAACATGACAGTGTAAGCTACATGAGGGAAAGGGTTATTTCTACTTTGTTTAGTGCCGTATCTCTACATCCTAGAAAGACTTCTCACACATAGGCTTTTATTAAATAGTTACTAAATAAATGAATGTTTAATGATTATGTATTTTTACAACCTCCCTTAAATAATTTTTTGAATAAGATGAGATATAAATATATAAATAAGTAATATACTGCTGTGCACGTAACAGCAAACATTCTATATAGTTGGCATGCTCCCCATTTCCTCCCTTATACACACATACAGCTGTATATACCTAGGAACTGTCAACTCCAAGTAGAAAAATAATAATTAGGTCACAACTTTATATCTGGGTATTATTAAGGTATTAATGAGAAGCCTAAATAATATAAATTAATAATATATGATATTTAAATCAGCATAGAGTATAAGCTTTTTAATGTTTTAAGCTTAATCTATACATGAGAAAATTGAATGACATATAGATTTGATTCCCAAAGAAAATAAAAGTATTCACTATGTTGTCTTTGCTTTTAGTGAGAGTCTCAGGCCATGTAAATTAAGAGAAAATAATCTCTTCTCTCTCACTCATGAACAACCAGGTTCATGGAGCTTCACTGCCCACTGGTCCCATACCAGAAAAAGACAACCACTCATGATATAGCTACTGGGGTTGTGAGAAATGTCTTAGAAGATCCAGGTTTTAATTAACACTATTATAAGGTGATGATTCCAGGTATTTATGATTTGTTCATTCATATTAATTTTGAAGTTCTATTTCATGTTTTCCCTATCAGCACTTATGGAAAACCAGCATCTAATCTCTCTGTCTGCTCCTCAGGACTGGAATCTGGTGAGGAGGAGTGACAACACGGAGAGCCCAGCCCGAAGACATGCAGCAGAGGCGTCACCAAGGCACCCTGCTCCTCCAGTTGATATAAAACAGCTCTCAACATTCTGTGTTTCTTTTCTCTGCTTTTTCCTGCCCACATCCTCACATCCTAAGTGTTTGAATGCAAGGGGAAACAGAGAAAATTACATCTGAGGTGTATTTTAGTCCATGCTGGGGCAGGGCAGGGGTGCAGAGGTGTATTTCTCTACTTCATCCTTCATCCAGCAGAGTTGGGCAAGGATTCTTCTGGAGTTTAAGGCAAGATTCCTCGCTCACATGTTTTTAATTGTAACCTTTCCTGCACTTGCCCTAAGATCATATATTTCCCCTAGGGAATGGGTATAGAGGATGGGTGGGCTAGGGCTGGACCTTGGCTTCTGATAACTTGTGTTCTCTTCAATTTCTGTAATCTTTATTTCCTGGCCTTTCTCAGCATTCTTCTTAAGTACTGATTTGATATTACCCTCATTATTCACTTTTTCCATTTGAATGCTTTTATTTCTTCTGACAATTTTTTACTTTATGCCAAATGTAAAAGATGTAATAAATTTCAGAGATCTCCAAATACAAGGGAAATCAATTCCTTTCCAAGAGCATTGTCAGGTTATGGGTTTACATGCATTTTGCAAAGTGTTTGGCCAAGTTTCATTATGTTTTCTTGCATAAAATGGGAATCAGTGGGGTAGAAGGCAGTGTCTCTGGAAGAGCCCAAGGCTCTCTCCTTTGCTTTTTTGAATTGAGCACCTTCATTAAGTTCCAGGGATATAATGATTAGATTAGAGGCCATCATTAGAGTTTTAGATTGCAATTCACGAAACAAATTATATTGGCATACAGTTACAATAAGGCAGATTTAACAAGATGAACATTAAATCTTATAAACTACCTTAAGGGTTAGGTGGTAGCTACATCTACAATTCTATCTCAGTTTTTGAAACAAATTCCACTGACTGGGTGCGGTGGCTATGCCTGTAATCCCAGCACTGCGGGACATCGAGGCGGGTGGATCACAAAGTCTGGAGATCAAGACTTCCTGGCTAACAAGGTGAAACCTTGTCTCTTACTAAAAAAATACAAAAGTTAGCCAGGTGTGGTGGCGGGCTCCTGTAGTCCGTCTCAAAAAATAAATAAATAAAATAAAATAAAATAAAAAATAAATAAATTCCACCATTTATTATCATTTATACAGATTTAAGAGGATATATGAAGAATTATAAACCCATTATATTTTCTCAAAATATTGGGTTAAGACCCTTACACAAAACTATGGGAATGAAATCTGTACTCCCATTGACTAATGTAATCAGAATGTACTATCCAAAACATGGAAATGGATTTTCACCCTCTACTCTGCCTCAGTGACACCTTTCCTATGGCACGCCTGTGTTTTCTAGTCAAAGGCCACCAGGAACACACTTGAGGTTGAATAACTTGGGTTTGTTATTTGTTACAGCAAAGGAAAACACACACTCATGGGAAATGTAGAGAATTTCTGTAGGAGGATGATAGCAAGAACTTATTAACTGTAGTCACCATGCTGTCCAATATATCACTGAAACTTATACCTGTCTATCTGAAAGTCTGTACCCTTTGACTAACATCTTCCTTTACCCAGCCTAGGCCCTCCCAGCCTCTGGCAATCACTATTCTACTCTCTACTTCTATGATTTCAACTCTTTTAGATTCCACATGTAAATGACATCATAGAGTATTTGTATTTCTGTGCCTGTCTTATTTCTCTTAGCATAATATCCTCCAGGTTCACCCATGTTGTCAAAAATGACGGGATTTCCTTCTTTTTTAAGGCCGAATAGTATTCCATTTAGTATCTGTACCACATTTTTATCCATTTATCTGTTGATGGACCCTCAGTTTGCTTCCATATCTTGACTACTGTGAATAATGCTGCAATAAACATGGGAAAGCCGGTATCTCTTTGACATACTGATAAACGAGAAACAAGATTGCTGGAACATATGTTAATTTTATTTTCAGGGTTTTTTTTGGGGGGGGGGAAACTTCATACTGCTTTTCATAAAGGAAGAATGTGAGTAACCCCCTGTTTCAAAGACCGCAAATCCATTAAGAAAGTGGAATTAGGTTTAGAACATTGGTTTCCATCAGTGACCTTAGCATGTGTGCTGAAACTGAAGATGACATGTAATTAGTGTTGGTTTAAGATAAAATGAGAGAAGATAATTTGGAAATGAAGAACAAGCAATTCACTTGAGGAATTTTACTACAAAATATAGAGAGGAATAGGGTAGTTAGTATCTGGGATGAAAGTTTTTTTTTCTTTAATAACATTTCTGTATGCTAAAAATATTCCAATAGAGGGAGACATATTCATTATTTCAGGAAAAACTGGAGTTAGTAGAAAAGAGAGCCTGACTAGATGAGGGGTGGCCTCTGGAAAGTCAGCAGGGCAACTGCATCTAGATGAGCATCTGCAGAGCTCAGGGGGTAAGGCAGGAGATGGAGAGCCCACGGCTGCCAGGCTGGGAGTGAGCAGCAAGAAGGCGGGTCCTGCATGGCTCTGGGCTGGTGGTCTTAGCTATCTCAGAGGGGCGGAAAGGAGATCCATCCTCTGAGAGTGATGACGGGGAGAGGAACTGGGGGTTTGAAGATAGAGGAGAGAGTGAGAAATTGTTCTCCAGGGTGTGGGAGAATCAATGCACTAGAACACTAGTATGATGTAGGATTTAAAATATCAACTATAGATAAGCTTACATGTCTTAAACATGCACCCAATGCTCAACCATTATCAATAACTGCAAGTATCCTTAATAGACATTTAGTTCCTCTGAACAGAAGCAGTTTCATCAGTTAGGCATTCCCCATTTTCCTTAGTGTATCATAAAAATCAGGGCAGGTAGGAAAGTTAGACTCCACTTACTCAATAAAAGTATGCCCCAAACGAACGCCTTCCTCAGATTACCCTCTCCCTCACAGTTAATTCCTCCATTCTCTTCCTTTCTGATGCATCTTGAAGAAATATCCAGTATTACATATTCCCCTGTGTCATCTTAAATTCTATGTCAATCCATCTCTCAAGCTAATTGCGACACCCCTCAGGGCATGTGCACAAGCACAAGGGATGTCATCCCAGCACCTAGTGCCGTGTCTGATACATGGACGAACATATCTCCTTTTTCTAAAAAAAAGTTTTCTTCATTTATTGGTTTTTCTTCCTGAAGCCAAATGTATGGATTTATGTTTATCATTATTAACTATTATTGTTAAGATATCGCCCTTTACAACAAAGGGTTTATGCATTTTTAAATCCCACCCTATCTATTATAGCAGGGTCATGATCAAATTATCAACTCCAATTGCTCTTTTCAATTTTTCCCTTATACAAGTAGAAATAAGTTCAACTTCATAGTATAAATCAAAGACAACCTTAAAGCAAACTTCTCAATTTTTTCTTACTAGTTGAGATTAATCATATCATCAGAAATTTTTTAAAATTATTTTTCAGCTCACCTATTTTTAAGTGGGTTAATATTAGTCTCTTAAACTGAAAGACTATTTTGCCAAAAATCTAAATAACTTATTTCTCTGGCAGTACCATTATACTCTGTTAATACTACTTTGAGTTTTTTAAAAATGAGATTTTACAATTTGCTAAGCAGTACTAGCTCCTGGAATAAACTACTAACATTTCTGTGTATCTCAAAGCCCCATTTCATAGTTCATTCTAGTGAGCATGAGAATTTGAGCCAAGGCCTTTTGCCATTCTTTCCCCTCCAACTCCAAGCCCAGATACAATTATAATCTCCAAAACTAGGAAACAGGAATACTCATAGGTAAGAAATAGAAAAGATTTCTCATAAAGGCATCTGGACCAAGCTGATAAAGTAAAAATAATAAAAAGGGCTAAGCTAAGAATTACTGCTCACTTTTGTGTGATGAGTAATGTATTTGGAATTTTAAGAAGATTACTGAGCTCTTACTTGTAGTTTCTCCTTGTCTGCTGGCTGAGAATACACTGTTTAGTGGCATCTAGACAAGACCCTGATATTGGAGAGGTTGAGGAACTATGTAAGATACTGAGAGAAAAAGAAAGTAAATACCTCCAGCTGTTGGAATCTCCTGCAATTCGGAGTAGTGGCTTGGGGAAGTTGCTGGTGATACTCAGGAAACCATGAAGACACCACAGCCCAGCCATGGTAGTCTGTTCCTTGATGGAAAAGCCTTTTTCTTATTGTATGCAGCAATATGTCAATGGAAACAAGACACAGCATTACTAGACTGTTTTCTTGGATGCTGAGCAAAGCAAATGCTGAATGAAACAAAAGGTATACAAAGCAAAAGCAGTAACCTCTAGGGTGGCTGTTTCATCCACAGACAACCTCACGGACATGAAGCTAGCCTGCTGGCACTACCCATGTTTCTTTTTTCCCTCCAGATTGCCCGCATGAGGAGTGGGGTATGTAAAACTTTAGCAACCACCTTTCAAGTGAGTGAAGACCAACAGCAATGGGCAAGTTAGTGAAAAATCTGCAGGGAAAAATCTGCTCGACCTATTCATGGGAAATAACCTCTTGTTAGTCAAAGATGATAAAACAGAAATGAATAGAGAAATAAACAAATCCAATATGGAGTTATGGAAAGATTTTGCATCATAAAAAGGGAAACGCTTAAAATATAATGTATTAAACTAAAGCAAGGCATTGCTAACATTTGCATTATTAAACCTTAATAAAATTGCAGGAAATACACATAATCAATCAACATCTCCACAAGTCCTCCAACCTGCTGAGTAACTCCCTGTATGATGTCATAAGAGTCTGAGCTCTTTCCCACCTCTTCATAGCCCCAGGAATGAGAGGGGCAAATAAATTTCTCTAGTAATTTGCATAGATATTTACATAACTTCTATTATGTGACACTATAAACATACTAGAATTTAATACTTATAAATGACCTCTAACATTCTAAGATATGCAAACAAAATTCAAAATTTGGGCCAACAGAGGTTGTTTAAGTTGAATGTTTTCTTACTGTTGTTGTTTATTTGTTTTACTACAAGATTGACTCTAGAAATGCTCTTAATTCCAATATTAATGATTAATAATAAATTTGCATTTTTAACTTTAAGATTTCAACATGTATTACACACAAACCCACACATGCATATACACTGTGCACACACACACAAACACACACACACAGTACTCCTAGAGGGTTCATATATCAAAAACTACAAAATCAAAAAATCAAAAAGAAACACAAAACTAAAATATTGCCAGGGGACCTGGGGTTGTAGGAGGGCCTGTTGCTGTCAATCTGGCGTTCTGTCCATTTCACTTAATTTTTTCTGTTCTCCCCATGATAATGTCAGCTCCATGATGATAAGATTATTTTTGTCTGTTTTTTGGCAAAGTAAAGAATGGGTCATTATTATTTACTGAGAGTGAATAAAAGTGTGTATTTCTCCACAATTCTCTTCTTTGGTCTGCCCATCGGACGCCACCCACATCGGACCAATCCCATCTACCATCTGGCATTTGAAGATAGTATGCAATACACGAAAAAGCTCTCCCACCCTCCTTTCATTCAAATAAATACTCTGCTTATTTATTTTAATAGATTTTATTTTAAAGATCAGCTTCAGGTTCACAGCAAAACTGAATGGAAGGTACCCGGAGTTCCCATGCATCTCCTGCTCCACATATGGATAGAATCCCGTTATCAACACCATTTTGGTTTCTTTGTCATTGGGCATGGATTTGATTTTTGTACACAGAATGTTCTCTATCTTCTTCTTGTGCTTCAGTCAGTGTTGACCCAAATCTGATAACAAAACACAGTAGAGAAACTGAGAAATGCATGCAACAAATGCTTAGGTGTATGGAATATAAGCTCCACTCATGCACATTTTATTTAGCAAAGCATTTAATGTTTTTTAAAAAGCTATTCAAGATCATCAAGTTTAAAAGTGACTGATGTAGATGATGAATTGATCTTTGTTTTTTCTAGCATAAAGCCCTCTCCTGAAAGCTGTAAGTGTCCTCCTCTCTAATTTTAGACCCATTCATGCTCTAATTTTCATGATTTCTACAACAAAGGTTGTATCTACCTTCCTCTTAGCTTTTAATATTTCAACTAGAAGACAGCATGGCTCTTATTGTACATATGTGTCTACCATCACATAACCAGCACCTGCCTGATCTCCATATAAAGTAGTAAACTATCACTTCAGTTCCTCTCCTGCATGAGCTTTTCCATTCCACAGAGCCTGAGAGTCCTCCCGTCCCTGATTGGCTTCACATACTGGATGCAAGTCAAGAGACCCTTATAGCAAGTGGATTTTTTTACTTTAAAAATATATGAGCACAGAATACGTTTAACCAAATAGAGGAAAGAGACAGATCAACCGTCTCAACTTGCAGAGGATGCAAAAATGAACATTCACCACACTGATCTCTTATTGCCTCTTTCAGGAATTTTATTTGTTGGTAGCCTAAGGCAATACACTCGCTGTTGTTTTTATTACTTACTTCAATCAACAACCTGTTTCATTGCACATTATGTAGATCTCAAATTGCACCCAAGATATGGAGCGATGAATGTAACCAACCCCGGCTGCAGGCTCCGCCTCCGGGCAGACCTGTTCTGAGGATGCCTTGAATGAGGTAGCGCGGGCCCTCAGGAATTGCTTGTGTTCTCAAGGTTTTCTTGGGAAGTTTCACATTTTTATATTAGCTTACAGAGTTTTTTTGGAAGCACTGGGAACAGTTAGACACAGTGCTGAGCTGAACATGTTAACCCCTCACTTTTAGAAACAAATAAGCTTAACATTCAAGAAGGTCTCTGTGCAATGTTCCACATGTCTGCATCACATGTTGCCTGTTATTGCCAGACCTGACAGGTGGGTCACAGGGCTGCTTCCCATCAAGTTATACAAGGTTTAAAGGGATTTTTACATAATGCCAACACATGTAGTTTTTTATTGGATCAAACCCTGATGATTACATTTGCAATTTAATTAAGGCGGGCTTATTTTTAGAGTTTGCTTTGAAAGACTGGTGGGAAGGGAGGTATGTTATTTCCTCTTACCACACAGGAAAAAGCAACGAATCAAAGTCATTAAGAGAAGGACAGATAGCTAAATAATTCTAGAATTAAATCCAACAGAGCATTTTTACCCTTCCTTCTCTCCTTCTCATGAAAAATTTAGGCTTTGCTCAACAATGGAAAACAGGAGAGAGGCTTAACAGGACACTGGATAGGACAATAGGCGAAGCTGTGCTTCTTTCTGAAAAAAATTTTCCTCTCCCCTTTTAGAAGCCTGGCCCTACTGTCCACTATGACTAAGTAAAATCTCCTTCTTAAGGAGAAGCATTTACATTCAAATGACTTTTTAAAAATTATAACCACTACTCTTTATAAAATACAAGCCTTTGTCTTTTTACAAAGCCTATTTAACAAATCAGAGAAAAGATTTAGACAGAGATATTTTCTGGCAGTCCTGAAATTAAAGCAATTAGGCAGCGGCCTGTTCTTCTGATTAATGGTGGACACGACTATTTGGGCTGGCCTAAGAGAAAACCAATTAAATGTCCCGTAAAGGTGACAATGAAATCGTTTTTCTGGATTCCTTTTACAGGCTCTGCAGTAGAGATTCATCCTCCATTTTGACTACAGACAGTATCTTTTGAAAACCACTCCTGTATTTGCAGTTTCCTCACATTATGAGCACACCTCCTCTCTGAGAAAAGTCAGGAACTACATTTTCAGACACTTCTCATCTTGGATGCCTGATGGTGAGCTGGGCTGGCCACTCAGATACAAATCACTGGGAGGTTTCAGTTCCAAGCAGAAGGGCATGAAGAAGAAGGCATATCAGACAATCGATCACTTCTATCACGGGGGCAGAGGGACTTCCTTCTCTCAGGACAAAGGTGGGGGAGTTTCTGGCAGTAGAATCGGCTGCTTAGCAGAGCTGGTGTGTACCTGTTCTGTGCCCAGCAGTGGCTGCAATGATGTGTCCATGTGAGCAGAGCTCTTAGAACACCACTGCTCCATGATGACACAGATGCAGAAGTTGAAAGGAAAGTTGAGAAACCTTTAGACTTAGAGCAATTTAGCATTGCCACACCATCCTATGACATGACTATTTGAATAGGATACCAACCAGCATTTTATCAGACTCACAGGGTGAACCGCATGTGGTGAGAGTTGTAAACCAGACATGTTCTGTAGGACCATGTTCAATGTGGGCTGCATTTTCAGATAAACTATAATGAAGAAATGTATAACCATCCCAGAAAATGTGTCCTTAATGAAAGATAGATGTTTGGAAAAGTAGTGTTTCTACAGAATGTTGTAATATGTTCCATACTTTACTTACAGTTACCTGAATTAGGTGATAATATTGATAGTGTACAACTGAAAAAGGTTATTGTGAGGATACCTAATAAAATTTGATTAAATTTTTAAAATATTTTCATCAAAAATAATGAATAGGAAATGAATGGACTTGAAATCAATTTCTTCCATTGGAAAATATTTTAAAGACAACTATAACTTTACAGATTAAATTGAAATTGGTTACTGATGAAGGACTAAAGATCAATTTTGAAACTACAGTATTGTCTCAGTGGTGACCAATCTAATAAATGAATATTTTGTGTTTGCCAAAATTACTCTAAAATGTCTTTCTTTATTCTAATTTGCCTCTGTGAGAGACTAGTTTCTCTACTATGATTTTCATTAAAATGGAATACAGAAACCATTTATATATAAATTATTCCTCAAGAGGAAGATTGTCATCAACCAACCTAAAGTAATTCATTTAACTAGCATGAAGGAAGATTATTCATCACATTAAAAACTTAAATATTGATATACATGATGTTCATTCCAGATGTGAGTGCAGGTGTTTAATATGATGATTGCTAGTTCCTTCAAAACTTTTTGTTTAATTATGATTGTGGAAAAACAAAAAGTTACAAGTAGAGTAATGATTCTCTAAATTAATCACTTATATGCACAATAGCAGTAAAAAGATATATGTTTTGAAATTTTTTCTGTTACTGCATTATATTTATTCTGATTATATTCATTGAAATGCAATATGTCTATTGTATCTAATGATAAAAGTTTTGAAATTATATTTTTATGCTTTTCATATTTTGTTTTCTAGAAAGTATTTTTATTGTGTTTTATAAAAGTATGGGTTCATTACTGATATATAAGTATGCATATACATATTGACATACATATATAATTTTTTGGAAACATATCTGCATATCTGTCACCACAGAAATGTTGAGAAGGGCCGGGCGCAGTGGCTCAAGCCTGTAATCCCAGCACTTTGGGAGGCCGAGACGGGCGGATCACGAGGTCAGGAGATCGAGCCCATCCTGGCTAACACGGTGAAACCGCGTCTCTACTAAAAAAAAAAATACAAAAAACTAGCCGGGCGTGGTGGCGGGCGCCTGTAGTCCCAGCTACTCGGGAGGCTGAGGTGGGAGAAGGGTGTAAACCCGGGAGGCGGAGCTTGCAGTGAGCTGAGATCCGGCCACTGTACTCCAGCCTGGGCGACAGAGCGAGACTCCGTCTCAAAACAAACAAACAAACAAAAGAAATGTTGAGAAGCCCTGTTCTAGAGCCCTCTAAGAACATAAATTACATAGGCTTCCTGGCCGGATGGCCCCACTCCTGACTCTATGACGTTCTCAGACATTTGTAAGTTGCCCCATAATAGCATTAAATACATTCTGCTTGAAGTGGCTAGAGGGAGCTCTGTGTTTTGTAGCCAAGGCCTCCTCATTGTCGCTCCTCATTCACTCCTCATTCTTTCTTGCCTCTTTCTTAACTTTTCTACACACTGTGGCCTGAGTAATTATTCCCATTCAAGTTTGATCTTGTCTTCTGTTGAAACGTCTTTCAATTTCTTCCCATTGCTAATTTAAAAAAAGAAGAACTCCAATATATGACTTACAAGACAGGAATGATGACTTTCTTTCCTCCTTTGTCACTTCCCAACTTCTTTTCTATGTTGCATCTACATTCGCCTTTTTTTGTTTTCAGTTTCAGTCCATACTGCTTTCCGCCATAGGGCTGTCATTTCCTCAACTGACAGAGAGCTTCCTTTTATTCAATATTTAAATCCCATTGTCCCTCGAGATCTCTGTCAAATCCCTTTCTTTAAGGAGTTCTTTGTACAGCTGAATCTGGTTCACAACTTGTTTCAAGTTTGTGTAGTGTCACACATATCCATTTCATATTATCTGAGGAAAGCAGTTTGTGAAAACACTTGCATCCTCTAGGACAGCGGTCTCAAAACTTTTTAGCACCAGAAACCAGTTTCATGGAGGACAATTATTCCATGGACAGGGGGTCGAGGTTGGTTTTGGGATGAAACTGTTCCACCTCAGATCATCAGGCATTAATTAGATTCTCATAATGAGCATGTAACCCAGATCCCTCGCATGTGCAATTCACAATAGGTTTCATGCCCCGATGAGAATCTAATGCTGCTGCTGATCTGACAGGAGGTGGAGCTGAGGTGGTAATGCTTACTTGCTCACCACTCACCTCCTGCTTGTGGCCTGGTTCCTAACAGGCGTTAGACCAGTACTGGTCCACAGCCCAGGGGTGGGAGACCCTTGCTCTAGAGCAAAATAACTTACATAATTGATGCACCATATTCTCCATTGCGTCCTTAGTGCCAAATCCAGTGCAAATCCCAAAAAGAGCACTCAAAAGTCTCAGCTGAATTCCCCACCACACACGTGCTACTGATATAACAGATTGTCAGCCTCTTTGAATGTCAAGGAATATATGTTGGCAAAATCATTTTTGAAGTTTACAAAGTATTTAATTATACAGATATACTGAGTTAGGCAACTAATAGGACTTGTGTTCTGGCCACAATTCTGCCGACCCAAACAGGATCTGTTCCCAACAGGATGAAGTGAAGATATTGGCAGGAACCAGCAGATGCGCATGAAGGCTGTCCTCATTACTCATTGGTATAAGACACTCCCGCCAGTGCCACGGCAGTTTACAAATGCCATGGCAATGACTGGGAAGTTACCACCTCTTCCCTACAAAATTCTAAATAACCTGCTCTTCAGTTTGCATTGACTTGCACCTTAATTTGTATATAATTGAAAGTTGGTTAATGTGAGTATAAATACAGTTTCCAAGAGACCACATGCTGATGACTTTGGGCACACTGCCTATGAGTTTGTCCTGCTCCTCCATGCCCTTGAATTCCTTCTTAGGGGAAACAAGAACCCTCCCAAGCTAAGCCCCATTTTGGGGCTTGCCTCTCCTGCAATAATGCTATAATTTAGTAACTTTTTAATATAGCTAGTTATTTTTAATAATATAGTCACCCCTAGAACCATTACCTATAGCAAAAGCTGTGGAGCATATTGTCCCATCCCTCTGACACATCCACCAGAGATGATCATTTTAAATTCCATGTTAATCATCTTCTTCATTTCCATAATTCGATAGATTCCCCCCCCTTTTTTTTTTTTTGCTGACCTTGATATTTTTAAGGAGTACTGGTGTTCTATGTTGTAGAATGTTCTTAGACTTGGGTTTATCTGGCATTTTTCTCATGCTTACACTGGGATTCTGGGTTTAGGGAAGGAAGACCACAGGCATAAAGTGCCATTCACTTCACTTCACTTCACATCACATCACATCACATCACATCACATCAATCACATCACATCACATCAAGGCTATGCGCTGTCAACATGATTTGGGCCGGGCATGGTGGCTCATGCATGTAATCCCAGCACTTTGAAAGGCTGAGGTGGATGGATCACCTGAGGTCAGGAGTTCGACACCAGCCTGGCCAACATGCTGAAACCCCGTCTCTACTAAAAATACAAAACAATTAGCCAGGGTTGGTGGTGGATGCCTGCAATCATAGCTACTTGGGAGGCTGACGCAGGAAAATCACCTGAACCCAGGAGGCGGAGATTGCAGTGAGCCAAGATCATGCCACTGCACTCCAGCCTGGGCAACAGAGCAAGACTCCATCTCAGGAAAACAAAACAAAAAAGCATGACTCATCATGGTTGGTGTTAAACTGATCACCTGGTTGACATAGTGATTGTCAGATTTCTCCACTATGAAGTGATTAACTTCCACCTTTCCCCTCTGTACTGCAGAAGGAAGTTACTGCACCCAACACAAAATTAAGGGATGATGAATAATGCTTCACCTCCTTGAAGGGAAAATGTCTACATATATTATTTAGTGTTTTTTCTGGGCTGGTCATGGTGGCTCACACCTGTAATCCCAGCACTTTGGAAGGCCAAGTAGGTAGATCACTTGAGCCCAGGAGTTTGAAAGCAACCTGGGAAACATGGTAAAACTGCAGTTCTACCAAAAATACAAAAAGTAGCCAGCCATAGTGGCTCACACCTGTAGTCTCAACTACATGGGAAGCTGAGGTGGGAGGATCACCTGAACCCAGAAGTCGAGGCTACAGTGAGTCATAATTGCACCACTGCATTCTAGCTTGTATGACATAGTGAGACCTTATCTCTCAAAAACTAAAATAAAATAAAATCAAGTTTTTCTATATAAGAGATTTGTCTTTTATCAGTCACTTACTAATTTAGTTAAGTGTTTATTTATATCAATATGGACTTGTTGATTTTTATTTATACTTAGTGTTATAATCCAATATTACATTCTTTTGTTGCTCAAACTGTTGCAGGTGAAACCTTTTTATCCCGGGCTCGGTTGTTATTCCCTCACTGTTATGTTTTGCTTTGTTTCTTTTGGGTACATCCTTATTTTCATTGCTAAAAAATGCTCCAGAATTACTTCGTCTGTTCCATGACCCATATTTAGGATCGACCATTTCTCCAGGAATCTCTCTGGTTCTTTGACTGGAGGAGGGTATTTAGACACCAATATCTGGATACAGGGTGTGCTTATTTTCGTTGTTTCTAGGCTGTATCAGCCAGCAAGAAAAAAGCAAATTTACACATACTAACGCATGAATATGCACAAATCTATAAATATTTCTATGTGGATCTATCTATATTAAGTTAAACATGAGTTCATATTGATGTCTTTCACTCATTGATCATTCCATTATTTTCGTTTTGATTTTATGTAACCTTTAACTCCATCAGTGAGAAACCTGCCAATTGTTTACTTATTTCTTCAATTTCATTATACTAATGTTAGAATTGTTAATTAATATCCCATGAAAAACAATTTGATCTGCTATAGTACAGAGTTTATATTTAACTTACTTTGCCACTAGTTTTACAGTCTCTACTCACTTCCAGAGTTTCCTGGGTCAGAAATCATGTCTCCGTTTCTCTCAGTGAGGTTATTTCCTACATTTATAATGCAATCAGATTATTTTGTCACAATCTGCATTCTATCCTAGCCTTGTTCAAGCGCCTAAATAATTTTCTTTAAATTTCACACATTAATATCCATTCATATGTACTGTAAAGTTCTATGGATTTTTGAAAAATTCATAATATCATATATCTACTATTTTGGTGTCACACAGAACAACTTCATTACCCTAAAAAACAAAAACAAAAACAAAAATACCTTACACTTCAACTATTCATCTTTGCAAACCACTGGCAATCACTGATCTCTTTCTGTCATTATGGTTTTGCCTTTCTCAGAATGTCAAATAAGGCTGGGCGCGATGGCTCATGCCTGTAATCCCAGCACTTTGGGAGGCCTAGGCAGGAGATCACAAAGTCAGGAGTTTGAGACCAGCCTGGCCAATATGGTGAAACCTTGTCTCTACTAAAAATACAAAAATTAGCCAGGGGTGGTGGCAGACGCCTGTAGTCCCAGCTACTCAGGAGGCTGAGGCAGGAGAATCGCTTGAACCCGGGAGGCGGAGGTTGTAGTGAGCGGAGATCGGGCCACTGCACTCCAGCCTGGGAGACAGAGTGAGACTCTGTCTCAAAAAAAAAAAAAAGAAAAAGAATGTCAAATAAATAAAATCATATAACATGTAGTCTTTTCAAGAATGGCTTCTTTCACTTAGAAACATATATTGAAGATTCATCCATGGTTTTTCATGGCTTGAGAGTTTATTCCTTTTTATCCTTAAATACTATCCACTTTCATAGATGCACCGTGGTTCATCTATTCATTCACCTGTTGAAGGGTGTTTTGATTGCTTCCTGATTTTGGCAATTACAAGTAAAGTGCTACGAGCATTTGTATGCAGGTTCTTGTGTGGCCCAGATTAATCGCATCACTTAGTTAAATACAAAGGAGAAGAAATAGTGGATCTTAAAGTAAGAGTATATTTAGCTTTGTAAAAACTGCAAACCTAAAGTGGCTGAATCACTTTGCATGCCTGCCAGTATTAAATGAGAATTCCTGTTGTTCTGCAACTTCACCAGCAATAAGTATTTTCAGTTTTTTTTTTATTTGAACCACTGTAAGATGTGTACAATGGTATCTCCTTGTTGCTTTAATTTGCATTTCCGTCAAAACAAATAGTGTTGATCATCTTATCATATGCTTATTTTGTCACCTAAATTTTTTATTTAGTGAAGTATCTGTTTGGAACTTTGTCTATTTTTAATTGAATTATTTCTTGTCTTGTTCTTAAAATTTTGAGTTGTAAGTTTTCTTCTTTATGTACATTTGGACTAAATATGTATTTTGTAATGCATAGTCTTTGTATTGTCTTAAGAGGATCTTTCACACGAAAGTTTTAAATATTAAAATAGCCCATATTATCTATATTTTATTTAATGAATTATGCTTTTAGTGTTGTATCTTCTTAGCAAATCCAATGTCATAAACATTTTATTCCAAGTTTGCATTTAGAAGTCTTATAGTTTTTAATTTTACTTTTAGGCTTATAATCATTTTAGTTACTTTTGTGTAGGATGTAAGGTCTGTGTCTAGGTTCACTTTTTGTACAGAAGCACACAATTGTCCCAACATCATTTGTTAAAAAAAGACTACTTTCTGTATTAAATTATCATGTTCCTTTGTCAAAAATCTGTTGACCATACCTAATTCTGGGATTATTATGTTTGTTGATTTATGTATCTATTCTTTTGCAAATACCAAACCATTTTCATTAGAGTAGCTTTAAAGTAAGTCTTGAAATAATAGTAATATTTAAAATAGAACAACAAATGGAAATATTTATGCATAAAATATTAACCTTTTCATTCTGATTATAGCTTCTATAAATACATCTTTTTTTTCAAGACTTGTGTTAAAGCTACTCTAATCAAAACAGTGTGCTACTGGAAAAATAATAGATACATAGATCAATGTGACTCCTCCAACTTGATTATTCTTTGATATCATTTTGCCTATACTGTGCCTTTTACCTTTCAGAATAAATTTTAAAATCAGTTGGTCAATATTTTGAAAATATCTTGCTGGAATTGTGATTGAGATTGCATTGAATCTATAGATGGAAAATGGAAAAAAATTACATGTCAATAATGTTAACTTTTAAAATACCTGAATATTGAATATCTCAGCATTCACATATATTCTTTTTGTATTTATTTTATCAGTGTTTTGTAGCTTTCCATATACAGATAATTTACAAATGAGAAAAACAATATATCCTATCAATAAATGCTGAAAAAGCATTTGACAACATTCAACACTCATTTCTGAAAAAAAAAAAAAAGAAATAGAAAGAAACTCAACACAATAAAGGAGGTATCCTTAAAACTTACAAGTAATATCATAATTATTGTGTGAGACTGACATTTTTCTCCTACAGTTGGGAACAAGGTGAAGATGTCCTTTCTCACCATTCCTATTGAACATCAAACTAGAAGTGCTATCTAGTGCAATAAGATGAGAAAATGAAATAAAAATATATACAAATCAAAGAGAAAGTAGTAAAATTTTCATGATTTGAAGATAACATGATTCTCTAGTTAGAAACCCCCAAAGAATCAAACAAAATGTCCTGGAACTAATAAGCAACTATAGCAAACCACATGATACAAGGTTACTATGCTTTCCTATATATCATCGGACAACTGAAATGTAGAATTAAAAAAATAACAATAATACTCAAATAGAACAAAAAATTGAAGTATTTATGCACAAAACTATTAATCTTTCAATTCTAATTATAGCTTCCATATACATACACACATATATATGAACACATATATTTAAAATATCTATTAGATGCATGTATAATTCTATATATTTAAAATTATATGACTCTATATGTGCATGTGTGTATAGATATAGACAGAAACAGAAGTAAATTTACTAAATCATCTAGATTTTATGCTTTTAGGGGATTATTTATATCATTCTTTTTTGTTTGTTTGTTTGTTTTCTTTTTTGTTTTGTTTTGTTTTGTTTTTTTGTTTTTTTGAGACGGAGTCTTTCTCTGTCGCCTGGGCTGGAGTGCAGTGGCCGGATCTCAGCTAACTGCAAGCTCCGCCTCCCGGGTTTACGCCATTCTCCTGCCTCAGCCTCCCGAGTAGCTGGGACTACAGGCGCCCGCCACCTCGCCTGGCTAGCTTTTTGTATTTTTTAGAGACGGGGTTTCACCGTGTTAGCCAGGATGATCTCGATCTCCTGACCTCGTGATCGGCCCGTCTCGGCCACCCAAAGTGCTGGGATTACAGGCTTGAGCCACCGCGCCCGGCCAATATATCATTCTTTAGTATTAAACAGTTTTATAAGTATGTATTATTTTTTATTTTCCAAGAAATAATAAAGCTATTTTCTAATTTTAAAAAAGTGTGCTTATTAATGCATCTAAAAACAAAGATCATACAAAAAGAGCATTATTTGACTCCCCCTTTTCCTCTACTTCTTATTTTTATGCATGTTCTTTTCATAATTATATTGAAAACCAGAAAAATAAGCCCAATTCTCTGTTTAATTGCTTCCAATACTCACCATCTGTCTTTGAAGAACTATTTATTAATTCTTCATATATCTTGAGGTGTTAAGAAGACTCAGAGAGAATTTAGTAGCTCTGAGTTTATGCTGCAACCAGTTATCAAATAAACTTCTCTTCTTCCAAAGCAATCAAGAACAGTGTGGACTTGTGAAAATATTCTCTAATAAATCAAAGAAGAAATATCATACATGCAGTCCTGAAGTAGGACGTATACGTGGGGAAATTTTTTTTTAAGGAAAAAAATAAATTTAATTACTATTTGCAGTACACATTTAAATTAATTTTATTGAACAGAGAAAATGAAAAATGTGATGAAAAGTTGACTTTTTAAAGTGAAAAGGCGGTGGCTGAGAAACAAGAGCAGAATCTGTCTGCACTAGGGAAATGGGGGCAAGATCAATACAATGAGACCGCTATCAACAACTGGAAGAGATATGAGACATTCTTAAAATTTGAAAGAAGAATGCAGTGAAGATAAAACAATGAAGAAAAAAAGAACTATGGAGGAAAAATATTAATAACTGAAATCCAAGAAGAAGATGTGAGAATAATAAAAGAGAATGAACTAAGGCAAAATAGCCCCCCCTTCTTCCTGAGGTAAACACAAGGCATGGATTTGCAAGTAGAAAACAAGTGTCTCCAGAACCTCTGAGAAACTTGTCTCTCATGGGTATGTGTATATGTACACACAAAATACTTTCACTTGTGCACGAAAATCCTGCGAAGTCATGTGCTGTTAAACTGAACATTTATTTCTGTTAATCTTAAAAGAAAAAGTTAGGATGAATAGTTAAATCAAGTGATAAAATTTTATCAGTGAAACAAGTTTGACATAAGTAGTAACCACGCAAAGGGAACTTCAGTTGAGTTTGTTTATGTAATGCAGTTTCCCACACTTATCAAATTAGAAAGAGGAGGGTTGACAGTGTGTGCTTATTGGTGTGGGAGGGATACAAGAAAAGCAGTAGAGAGTGGGTGATCTGTTTTTTAGGTTCAATTCAAATCTGTGTTTCATGATTTTGTTTTTCTTTGTGGAGTTTACACAAGAGCAAGTTCCCTTCTGTCATCAAAAGGATTGAAAAATTCGAATTAAAAAACCCCCAGAAAACCAGAAACATTAAAGTTGTTTTTGTCATCTCAGTTTCTGGTCATGATCCATTCTGAAGCTGCCACAGAAGAAGTAAAGGAATTTTCAATCCACGCAACAACCTTTTTAAGGCCTGTAGTCATCTTGCACTCAAGCTGCACTTACATAAAACACTCCTAGGGTAAATTAAAGGCTAAACAGAAGAGGGCCTAGAAATTTGTGGAAAGAGTGTATGCCTACAACAAACTGAAGATTTCAGAAATGCTGCTCCTCCACCTCCCACATTTGTATGTGTGTCATGAAAATGAAAAATTAAGTCATTTTTTCGTATGATTTGGTCTCACTGGAAATTGTTAGAGTGACTTCCTTGGTGAAGGTGTCTTTTTGTGAAATAATGGTCACATATAACACTCTATACATGTATTCATTTATTGTGTTTGGGAATGGAAAAGTTACTGTACACCAAAACACAGTAATCTGAAAATGGTATAATTCTTCAATAGCTATTGTGAGAAAACATTGTAAATTACATATTTTTTCAAAAAAATCTGATCTCTTATTTACTTATATAATACTAAATGTAACCACTTAAGATGAAATCAATTCTATCATGCTAATTTGCTGTTTAGATTTTAATTTTTTTTTTAAGTTTTTTGTTTGTTAATTTGTTTGTTATTTTTTGTTTGAAGAAGCAGGATCTTGCTCTGTCACTAAGGCCAGAGTGCAGCAGTATTATCATGGCTCACTATAACTTCAAACCTCTGGGCTCAAGCGATTCTCCCATCCCAGCCTCCCAAGTAGCTGGGAGTACAGGCATGAACCACCATGCCTGGCTAATTTTTAATTTTTTGTAGAGATGGAGTCTTACTTTGTTGCCGAGGCTGGTCGTTAATTCCTGGGTTTGAGCCATCCTCCCGCCACAGCCTCCCAAATTTCTGGGATTACAGGCATGAGCCACCACACCTGGCTAATTTTAAATGTTTACATTTTTGTTCTGAAACTTCCTTTAGACACAAACAACAAACTTTTCACTATCACCTCTCTTCCTGTCATTTTCAAATGGAACGGTGACACTTCAAGTCTTTGTAGTTCCTAAGATGACTTCCTAAGGCACTGCACTGCTTTGTGCAGACCCTAAGCAAAATACACACTATATGATGGAATCCTCAGCCAGTTTTCAACTCAAATGCAAGACATTGCCCTCCTACTATAACTTTGGTGCCATAAATGATGATTTTTTAAAAATTTAAACACCCCAGAGGAAGTTGCTATTTTCCCACCTTTATATATCATAACATACAAGTGTCAAGAGTATTTGCTTTGGGGCCCACTTTTTCATTTCAATATTTAGAAAGAGTCATGAAGAGAGGATTAAGGGAGAATCAGCACTGATGTCTAATTAAAACCAGAAATCATGTAGTTTGGACAGAAAGCAGGAAATGGATACAGGTGGATGTCAGAATATTTTGGTAAATTAGAGCAATCAGCAGTTTTTAGAAGTAGGTTTCACATACCAAGAAAGATACGGGCAGCACAAATGACTAGAGATTGCCAGCTGTGATAAGTCTAATTAGCATTGACACACTCTTGTTGAAACATCTGTGACATGTATATTAAAAAATATAACTGTGAAATACAGAGTTCTATGGATATTTAAATGATTGGGTTTCAAGCAGACAGGTAGCAATTTAAAGGAAATTTCTGTTATAATAAATGATAATACAACAGAAATCTATTTAGGACCATGGATTATTCCATTTTAAAAAAGATTGATTGATGGATAACAAAGAAAATTAAATGGAAAATAATAGAAAATGTCACTAACTCAATAGGGCATGAGTTTTTGATGTTATAATAATACCTCATTCACATATTTTATTTAAATTAGGGCCGACTGTTTGATTAACTATTCACCATGCATCATCTACTTTAAGGGTTGTGAACCTATGAACAGTCTCTATTACATTGAAGATGCCATTTTTTGTTTCTGAAATGGAACACTTTCAGCACATTCAAAACAGTAAAATAGAAACAGTAATGTGTTGATTAATGGGACTCATTTTCCTATCCCAAATAAACACTTTCGTAGTTACTGTTTCCTTTAGAAAACAAAAACAATTTCCCATAGCAAAAAATAGACATTGTGGTAGCTAAAATTCTCTTAATATAGAATAATGGTAATGCTTGTGTTTGCACAGGTAATGCACATGATTTTGGAACAATATTTTTCAATTAAAAATATAATCAATTCTGAATTCTAGATGGGCAAGCTTGGAAGAGAGCAGACAAGTAGTACAGACTTTTGGTTTTTACCCTTGGACCAAATATTAATAAAGGAATGCTCAGTTTGAGGGGTGGGTCCTTCTCACTCAAAGATTAGGAACAAGTTGTGCTCCATCCCTGAAATCAGAGGGGGCTCATGGGGGAATGTCTAGGTAAGGTGGTCCCTGAGAAACCCTCACAGTGGGTATTGACAATAGCTAGAACAAATCGGAAGGTCACCCAGTGTTGGGTCTGGGACAGAGACAGGAGAAAGTATGAGGAATAGGGGCCCATAGAAACCAATTTAGTGGCTGCATTGGAGTGAAAGGATGGTCCACGTGAAAGTGGCAAAAAATACTTCCACGAAGTATAAGCCATCTTCCTTTTTTAGAATGCCTTCTAGAACCCAGCCACCAATGCTGGAGAGGACTTAATAGATCATTGCCCTAAAGAAGAATGGAAGGAAGTTCTAGAGTGGCATCTTTGACTTCACATCCCTCGACATAGTCATGGTGGAGACTAACAAAGATGATTCTACATTATCTTTCATCATTTTCTGTCGGTGTTTTCTCAACAAATTTCTGATTATTGGCTTCCAAAATAGATTTTCTAGAGAATATATTTCAGTCATTAATAGTAATTTCTTATAATTATACATAGCTTTGTATATAATATGTTGCCATTATAGTTGAAGTCTCAGCCTCTGCTTGTGGGCACTGATCTACAAGAGACAATACATCTGGATGTAGGGGAATAAAGAGTTTATTCAAGGCCGAGATCAGGCCTTGACTTAGTTCAATGTTACCAAGCCAGCTCAAATCTGAGAAGGCCTGTCAAGCGATAAACCAATTTAGCTGAACATTCTTAAATTCTTTATTTCACAATCCCTAAACCAAAATAAACAATCTTATATAGATTTTCGTAGCAGTCAAGATAGTTTCTATTTGAAATACAGTTCTCAGAAAGATTTTATCATGTGTAAGACCATATATTATCTCATTAACAATCTTAACGTCTTTATTGCAGGACACTAAGCCACTCATCTGAAGAAATTAGTTAATCAAAAGATTATTTATTTACCAAGCGACAGCATCCTGACACACAGGATAATTGGATGTGCTTTTCCTTTATTTAATTCTGCTTTCACTTATTAAGTACCTGCTCTGGGCAGAACCCCGGGTTAGTCAGTCTGTGGTAATGAAACATAATTTGCCACTAAATGAAGGCACAAAAAAACAAGAAGTGGACAGACCTAGAAGCTACAGACTTCATCAGAAATTAAAAGTCATATTTTGGTATAACAACAACAGAAAAACGACCTCCCTATCCATTACACACTGTGCTTATTACTGTGGAAACATTTTATTAATGTTTGCAAGAGGCAAGGGTCATATGTAAAATATCTAAAAACTTGTAGGGCCAGCAAACAATCAGGCAGAAGGTTAAAATCTGGATACCTCCGAACTCCCTGGCAGGTGTTCAAGTTTAGTTGCTGGGATAATATGCGTGAACAGAGTCCTGGACTACCGGAGTATCAGGGCCCCTCAGGCAGATAACAGCTGATACAGCTGAATATCAACCTGGAGAATATCTGATGCATTGCTATCCTTATTTTTCAGGTGAAGAAACTTGGGGGCTTAAAGAGGCTAAGTTATTTCTCTTTGGTCACAGAACTAACGTGTTGAAGCTGAAATTTGAATAAAATACTTTCTGATTCCAAAGTTTATGCTCTTAATCTCTCTTCCATATGTGATCTAATAAGTAAGCAAACACTCGTAGGATTGCTTGGGGGAAGAAATCGTCATGTCTGACTGAAGATATTTGAGGACACTGCAGAGAGTCTGGGCCTTAAAGGGGTAATCAGATTTCAGCCCACATTTAATTCCTCAGTGTAATTGATAGAAGATATGTAGGCACACTCATTTCCCAGAGATATAATCATTCAAAGCTTTGGGTGAGTCATGTACTCTTATATTTATGCCTCTCCCATGATTAAAAGAAATTCTCTTTAGTACTTAATCCTGAATTAGATATTCCCATGCTTGTTTTCTCAATTTTCAAGGGGCAGTTACTTTGTTATTTTGATTTAAACTTCTTTCGTTTATTAGCCTCAATCCTTATAATATTTAGAAGTAGCTCCTAACATGCTGAAATTTCTGAAAAAGTGTCATGTAAGAATAGATCTCTTTTATTAAATGAGAGAAGATTCCTGATACCCAACTCAGGGATGAATGAGCAGGGAGGCGTTGGCCTGATTGATGAACCGGGTTCACCTCTGGCTCCCTTCTGTCTGTGAGACATGACCCTTCCCCAATCCTGGCTCTTCCCTTCCCAGCCTGTGCCTCTGTTACTCACCCTTCCTGAGCGCTTTTCATTCGTGCCCCAGCCTACTTGGGGTTCTCACGGCCATCATGCTCTTGTAATAATGTTCCTTCTGTTATTAAAAGACATTTTATGTATATGTATATATAATGTATGTTTTATGTATATTAATTAAATATGTCTAAAAACATCTTTTAATAACAGAAAGCCTGTAGTGCTTTTAGAGCTATGATACAAAGGCATGCAAGGGCAGTAAACAAATCAGTATCTGACCCAAAAGATGACACCATGTGTTACTGGAGAGTGCGTCTGTGGTTGAATTAAATGGAGAAGTGATGTCCTCTCTCTGTTCAGGAGACCTGAAAACTGGAGTAGAGAAGCTTGTAAGATGACTCATTTCCAGTGGGATTTCTTTATGTGAAGATACATGAGTCTTTCTTGATCAGTCACTGTCTGCTGCTGACACGTGGGTTGGGGCCAGGTTGTTCTTTGGGCCACATTGTTCTTTGTTCTTCTCTAGATATTGACAATTATGTAAACCTAGGGCGAGGCTAGCAGTGACCATTCCAACACCATCACTGGGCTTCCTGGCTATTTCTGCAGACCAGCTCTACTCATAAGTGAATTTCATTGATTGCTGTTACCCCTGGTCTTTCCATCCAACCTTACGGCATATACCACCGATATCCTGGTGTTCTTAGCAACAAAGCTGATAGAAAGACTGTATTCTGTGTGTACTGAGATGGGCTTGAATGTGTGTGTGGCAATACTTAGTGAATGGAAGAAAGATTTAGTAATAAATGTATTTAGCAAGAAATAGTAAAGAAATAGATAGCTTACAAAAATCCAAAATGTGCTTGGTAAATATGTTGCTGTTAAAACTGGTAAATATGTTGATGCAAAAACTAAATCTTACTTATCTTTGTATCCCAGGTTCAGTCACTGTCCCTAGTATATAGATATCACTCAATAATTGTATACTAAATTAAACTGATAGTATTTGTGTAAATTTGCAGATACAAGAGAATTATGCCAGCAGAGCAAGAAAAATTAGAGTCTAGAGAGAGATAAAATGAATTTGGCAGTGAGAAGGTATTAATTAAATATGGATGGGCAAGAAAGAATAAGCAAGCTGCAGATAAGAAAATTATGGAGCAGTGAATGAAACAAATTAGAATTAGAATTCCTATGCATCTAGACATGCATGACTTTACTTATACCCTCCCATCATTGCGCTCAGTGTCTTGGGCAGGAGTGGAGAAAGAATGTAGCTGTAGAAGCACGAATCAGAATAAAAACATAGGGGCATGGTATAATTTTTTTGCACATGGCTGACCCAAAATATGTACAAATATGGCTTCTGGAGATTTCCAAGTGGATGCTGCATTATTCCTTAAAGTCAAAAATTTAAAACCCTACATTATGTACTGCGCCTCTTCTAACAGACTTTCTCAATCATCAGAATTACCTCTCTTCTAGACACCCTGAGCTAAGCATATTATCAGGAAAACTGCATTTGATCTTCATAGTAGGCACAGAATTGGAAATGGCTATGCCATTTCACAGGTGGGGCAAGTGAAGTTTATAGATGTTTAAGACGTGCAGTTTCATCCTTGGTTCCACTGGCTCCTAAGCCAATGATTTTACCTGCTGTGTTAACAATTGTATTCCTGATGTGGCCCAAAGCAATTTGCTTATATCTGTATCTTAGTATATACATTTGGGTTTGCTTGAGTTGTCAATTATTTACACAGTTCTGTGTCCTTTTCTTACAAGATTCCTGAGGGCTTAAAAAATAGCAGGTTTGGGGGTGGTTATATCCTAATTTTCTTTGAAAATCCTTAGTTCTGGGGACTAGAGCAGGGTGATTTGCACATATTAGGCACTCATAATGATTAGTTAATAAACAAGGCAACCATATTTTTATAAGGATTATAGTAAACTTCCTTACTTGAAAGCAGCTAAATAGCTAAATTTGTCTAAATTTGTCAAAGTCAATTAAACTATGCCCAATAAAATAGAATAAAATTGAGAAATAAAATTCAGATTACCTAGTGATTAGTACTTGATCCCATTAGATTTTTAAAAGCAAAGACCAGAGAGCTTGCAGCTTGCTTAACGACACACCATCAATTGGCAACAAACTCTATTGAACAAAATGAATGTGAACTGTCGTCTGCTGGAAAAATAAAGCTCTGGGGCACACAGAGTCCCTTTAGCAGGAGCAGCCCTATTTTATCTGCTTTAAATATTATGCTGCCAAGTTTATTGAAAAAAAATGTTTCACAGCTAGATATATTTTAAAAGCCCTGTTTTAGGAATTAGGCTCACAGTTTCTGAGGAGAGTCTTACCTTAACCAGAGACTTTAGATTATCACATGAGCAGACATACATTCACTTTTTTCTCTGTCCAAAAGCTAAAAGAAGGTTTTCTCAATCTCCAGCCCCACAATATGATTACAGTCATCAATGTCTTATACCTGTAATTATAATATGTGGCATGAAATGTGTGTGTGTGTGTGTGTGTGTGTGTGTGTGTGTGTGTGTATTTAAGGAGAATCAAAGACTATTAAGTTGGCTCTATATAGTCTAATTCATCTTACCAAACACCTTAGCTATAGTGCCTGACTCAAATCTATTTTTGAGTGTCCTATAACCTCAGAGTTATCCTTACAGTTGAAACAATTGGGAGAAGCATGGGCCACACTTGGAAGCTGGAAGTGGTAGCCAATAAGAACAAATTTGGGAAAAATGAAAATGACTATTTTTTTTTTTTTTTTTTTTTTTGAGACGGAGTCTCGCTCTGTCGCCCAGGCTGGAGTGCAGTGGCGCGATCTCGGCTCACTGCAAGCTCCGCCTCCCGGGTTCCCGCCATTCTCCTGCCTCAGCCTCCTGAGTAGCTGGGACTACAGGCGCCCGCCACCGCGCCCGGCTAATTTTTTTTGTATTTTTAGTAGAGACGGGGTTTCACTGTGGTCTCGATCTCCTGACCTTGTGATCCGCCCGCCTCGGCCTCCCAAAGTGCTGGGATTACAGGCTTAAGCCACCGCGCCCGGCCAGAAAATGACTATTTTTACACTTTTAATGATTCACTGAATGTTCAATAGACTTAAAGTGGCGTTGGGTCCAGTTGCAGTGACAATATCTCACTACTGACTTATCATTTACATGACCTTTTAACATCTCAGATCTGTCAGCTCTCCCCTGTGTCCTAGCCACTCTTGGGTAGCATGTAACATGCATGTTAGATCACTGATGGGTTGCTTTCTAGTGTCAGATCTTCTATAAAATGTCTGCAGGGGCCGGGCTTGGTGGCTCACACCTGTAATCCCAGCACTTTGGGAGACTGAGGAGGGCAGATCACCTGAGGTCAGGAGTTTGAGACCAGCCTGGACAACATGGTGAAACCCCGTTTCTATTAAAAATTAAAAAAATTAGCCAAGCATGGTGGTGTATGCCTATAGTGCCAGCTACTTGGGAGGCTGAGGCAGGAGAATTGCTTGAACCTAGGAGGCGGAGGTTGCAGTGAGATGAGATAGTGTCACTGTACTCCAGCCTGGGCAACAGAGCGAAACTCCGTCTCAAAAACAAAAAAAATTAAAAATAAAAGTGAAAATAAAAATAAATAAAAAGCCTCCAGGGCTTAGCTGGAGAGGCTCCATGGTGTTGGGCATAGTCTATTTTGTACATTGTTCATGGGAGCCTGGCATTTCCAGTTCACACAGGCACTTTCCGCCCTAATAAGTTTGGATATATAAGGTTGTAGCTTCTGACGTAAACTATGAAAACTACTTTGGTTTCTAAAAACAGGACATCTTAGTCCCACAAATATCCATAAATCAAGTCCCACGTTGGTATCTTAGCAATTACGTTAATTGAATATTGACCTTTAAAGCAAATCCTTTTAGTGATTCTACCCTTCTCATTTATAAGAGAGTTCTTCCTGATGTAGTTTTATCTTCACTTGAGAGAAATGTTACCTTAACAAATTATTATTTTTACTAGCATTGCTTTCTACATTTACAAAGATAATTTCCTTCTTTAAGCTAATTTTATTTTAAAAATAATGGATTTTTCCCCTTCATTAGATCTTTCTTTAAGTTTATTTATTTCTAGTATGCTGTCTTTGGAGAGTTTTGTTCCAAATTAACACTGGGAGGGCAGTGCTTTGCTTGCAACATAGGTTGTCTATTTATTTCCTTATTTAATTACTGTCTTCTTCAGGGCAGGATTATATTTAAACAATGATGGGCAAGTAGCATCATAAAGAAAGGTCCTTTTGAGGTATAAGGACTGCTAATTAATGATTCTTCTGTATAAAATGAATAAAGGAACTAACTTTTCTTTTTTCTTTTTTTTTTTTTGAGTCAGAGTCTCACACTGTCACCCAGGCTGGAGTGCAGTGGCTCGATCTCGGTTCACTTCAAGCTCTGCCTCCCGGGTTCACGCCATTCTCCTGCCTCAGCCTTCCAAGTAGCTGGGACTACAGGCGCCCGCCACCACTCCCGGCTAATTATATATATATATATTTTTAGTACAGACGGGGGTTTCACCGTGTTAGCCAGGATGGTCTCGATCTCCTGACCTTGTGATCCGCCCGCCTCGGCCTCTCAAAAGTGCTGGGATTACAGGCGTGAGCCACCGCGCCCGGCCCTAACTTTTCTTTTGAGAATAAATAAAATATAAGAAATTTAAGATTGGGAACTGGCCCTGCAGATATTATTCTTGTCTGAAATGTTGTAACTTTGAATATTTCTGCCATTCAACAAAATGTATGCTATTACATGATATGTCTAAAGATTTCAGCTATTACCAAGCTTGCCATTTAAACCCAAATGTGCTTGAAAAATGCTGCAGAAGCTATTACAAGGCCTGCTCTATGAGTATAATTCTTCCACTAATAAGCTTCACCTTGATAAAGCAAAGGTCACCTCTCTGTGTTTCACTATTTTGTATGTGATTTCTGTTGATGGCTAGAGATAATCTTTAATTTCCATTTCTAGTTTAGAAACATCTGATGTTGGCTAACATACATGCACACATTTTAGAAAAATATTTCCATTTTTTAATACTTCCTTGAATAAATTTCTTTCCTTAGTTGTTTCATTTCAGATCTCTCTAATCTCATTGCCTCTGTCTTATCCCCAAGGACCTGCTGTCATCACCTGTCATGTTGACTTTCTCTGTAGGCCCTTGCAATTATCACCTTATGATTTTCCTTTTGTCCTAACATTTATCTATTTTTGAGTCAATTTATTTCCTACCCCGTTCCAAATCTAGTTTTTGTTTTCATTTTTGGTTTATTTTGTTTTTCCTTATACAAGTGAACTCCAATGTTTTTGGTTCTAATAAAAATTATTTCTGTGAGATACTTGGTACTTTTTTTTCCTTTTACATTCTAAAAACTAACAGCAACAGGAGGAAGAAAGTCCATTTCAGAAAGCATGGGGGATTATAAAGCAAAGAATAAGACTAACTCTCAAGAACTTTAAGCCTGAATTTGCCATAGCATTGGGTATGAGCTGAGGGTGGTTGGTGAACTTTGACTTCTGATATTAACCCTGCAGTTTCTGTATAATTTCTAAAGTTTATTTCTGATGAGAAATAAACAACTTTAATTATTTGAAATATTTTACTTTTAAATCATCATCAAGAAATTGACACTAAGTGATGCAAGAGACAGCAGTGATGAGAATGAGAATCCAACACCCCTTCTACTATGAGCCTGCCAATCATTAAAGTAGATAATGACACTTATTAACCTTAGTTTTAGCAAGCTGCTCCCTGAATGTAGGTTTGGGGATTAGGTAAGAGAGAAAAGATGAAAGAGATTATTTTTTGTTTTTATCCTCTGAGCTCACCTGGCTCAGAGGTGATAAATTGTTATTATAGAAGGTTGTATTAATTCACTGGGTTTGTCACGTACTTCTGGAGGTGATTTCTCGTAAATTTGACATGGTAAGGCAAAATGCAAGCAGTAAAATCAAGTCCTATTGGAAAATTTGTAGCTTTAAAGAAAGCTACTAATTTCAAGGAACTGTCCTATAAAAGCACAAAATATTATATCAAGAGTATCCAAAAAGCGACATCAGCAAAATGGGAGAATAAGTAGCTCCAATCTCCCATCTCCTGGCAGAAACATTAAAAAGTAAGCAGAAATTATCATAACCCACCCTTTTAGAGCTCTGAAAAAAATCGTCAAAGGTTTAGAGCAACCAAATGAATGGTGAATCTAGAAAAAAGAAGCTCTAAAATAGAAAATTTTTGTGGTATTTTTACTTGAATGTGCATCTATTTTAGTGAACATCAGTTATTTGTAAACTGGAGAAGAAAATTCAAGATTCTGTTCAGCAATCAGCATTTTTACTTGCCCCAACCTCTTCCCTGTTTTGGTAGCAGTCAGGATGCTGTTTTGAAAACTGTTCCCAGTGGGAAACTGTGAAATGTTGGTCCCTGGCATCAGAGGAAAGTGAGAAAACGTTACTTGCAGGATACTGTGTACTTTTCTAATCTAGCTGGTGAATGTCTGAGACAAAGCGTTCTCTTTTGCTTAACTCAGAAGTTATATGAGCAGGAAACACTGTGGCTGTTTTTCTAAAACATTGTAAGGTAGAAAGAAACGTAACCTGTAAATGCCTGAGGAAAAGATTGCATTTGAGACATAGCCTAGATCAACTAGCCAGAGAGGAAAAGCCTGGGGAGACTTTCTTCCGCAAGTTAGGGTAATCCAAAGCACTCGTATATAAGCTGAAATGTAGAAAGCCATGTACCTGCCTAGGAAAATACACTCCGAAAAGATGTGAGATGACCTTATGCCTTCACTTTGGGCTTAACTCTAAGATCATGCAAATCTAGGTAAGTATTCAAGAAAATATTTAGTACAGAACTAATCTGCAAAGACTGTGAGAGGCGATTTTTTGTTTATGTAGCTTGTGATGTTTTAGAAAATATCTGTCAAAATACTATCTGAACACAAGGTAATGAACTAAATCTTCAATGACTACACATGACAAGAAATACAGTCTCTGCAAAAATAGCTGGAGAAAGCTACTACATAAATGCCCTATCATAGCCTTCAACAATCAAGTAAAGAAGAGGAGCTTCAGGATGGCTGAGTAGGGGTAACTGGTACACCTCACCTCCTCCACAAAGAAGTACATCTAAAATAGAACACAACAATTCAATACAGAAACTACAGGAAATACCTAAGGCAAGGAAGGAGAGGGAAGCCAGGCAACCTGCTCAGCCAGGATCTGCTGGAAGCCTGAAGAGGGTCCCTAAAGCAGAAAAAGGATAGATGGGCCACATTTCCACTGCAAACTTCAGTAATCCCAGGCCTGGGAGAGTTTCTCAACCCCCATAGGCCCTGAGACTAACAGAAAGAGCTACCTGGAGATGATGTGACAGCATTGCTCCAGAAAGGGTGCTCACATCAGATCCTACACACCCTCTGAGTCCTAAGCAACTACAGCAAGGGACCATTTTGAGAGTCCAGCTCCCAACAGACTACATCTTGACCTGGGACCCAACAGCTTCTGCTGGTTCCCTCCTCCACTCCTTTATTGACATCCACTGCCCACAGCTGCTGCTGCTGTTAGCTGCTGCTGCCAGATGCTTTGAGCCCACCACCCCCAGCAGAGGGGCTGATGCACATTTGTATGCATCTTAATGATAGGTTTCTTCACCAGTCACCATTGATGGCTACTGCCACCTGGGGCCAAAGTGCAAGTCACTGGCAGTGACTCCAATGCCCTCCTGCAGCGGGGCTATCACTTATTTACAAGCACCTTGAGATCAGGCTTCTCTTCCTGCAACCACTATCTGAAGCCAAAGCAAGTGCTCCTCAGCTGCCCTCCTACAGTCGCTGCCAATGAAAAGAACCCCACACTCCCCAACAGCAGGGCACAGCACAGCAATTGCTGCCTCCACCTGAGCACTTTCCTGGGAGCACAGGAGTCACTCACTCCCTGTGAACCACAGCTAGCACACACATGTGTCATAACAGGGCCTGAGGACAAACCCACCTGGCCACGTTTACACCACAGAGTACCCGAGCATACTGTCTGGAGCCTGGGTATTGCCCTGCTCCCTCCACCACCATCGATGCCTGAAGATTTCTACCATCGGCCTGAGGATGGGCCCACCCGACCTGCTACTACCACCAAAGCTGGTACCCAAGACCTGAGAAACTGCCTATACCCCAGCTCAATCCTGGTACTACCAGCAAGGATTGCTAGGGGCCCAAGGATTGGCTTGCCAGGACCTGATAACACCAATGCTGCATACATCAGCACAGTGGGGCCAAAGGACAGGCATGCCCACTCTACTGCTGCCACTGCTAGGGCCTAAGGACTGGCCCATCTGGTATTCCCAGTCTCAGAAAAACTTTACCACCGCCTCCAGTAACAGCCACACCCTTAGACATTGAGAAAATCATAGACATTGCTGACATTGTTTACAGCTGAAAAAATTATATGAAGACTTTATTACTGCACACAATCAGAATCAAAGCCAAAGTGCCATACACAAACATCACCCTAGATGTATCTTCAGAAAAAAGTCCTCCTCTATGAAAGAAAATCCAAAAAATTGGAAGAAGCAACAATTACACCAGATGCACAGCTAGCAAGATAAGGACACAAAAAAATGTGAAAAAGCAAGGGAAAATGACAACTCCAAAGAAACACAATCATTCAACAGCAGATCACAATGAAAAATAAATTTATAAAATGCCAGAAAAACAATGCAATATAATGATATTAAAATAGCTCGATGAGATATAAGAAAACAAAGATAAACAAGATAAAGAAATCAGAAAAACATTTCAGGATATGAATGAGAAATTTACCAAAGAGATAGAGATATTGAAAAAAGAACTTAACTGATATTCTAAAACTAAAGAATTAATTGAATGAAATATAAAATACTTTTAAGAGCTTCAGCAATAGACTAAATCAAGTAGAAGATTTTTAGGACTTGAAGACAAGTCAGACAAAATGAAAAATAGTCAGACAAAAATGAAAAAAATGAATAAACAAAACTTATATGACCTATGAGACATCATAACATGACAAAATGTTTGATGTTTTTGTGTTCCAGAAGGTGAAAAGAAAACCAAAGGAATCAAAAACCTATTTAATTAAATTTCATTATATAATCTTAGTGGGGACAAACTCCCTTGACCAGAGCTTAGGAGGTGAATGGGAAGTGTGCTGCAGACAGGAGCACAGGAGGGGAGTGCCCAGCCTTGCAGGCAGATGGGGAGGGGCATGACCTGAAAGCCCAGTCTGCTATTTCTGTAAGGAAAGCTTATACCTTGGGAAAGGTCTGAGTTCTGTCTGCAGTCTGCCTGGGTATTAGCCTAGTGCTGTTACCAGAGGACTACAGGAGTGAGATCTGCCTTTTCAACTATGTGGGAGCTGGGTGAGACTTACTGCTCTCCACTTCCTTTGCAAACTCTTCTGTGAACAGAGATGGTTATACTTCCCTATGTAACATTACTCCCTTGGTCTAAGAACTGTCCCTCAACTGGCACAGAGGCTGCTGTTTGCCGTGTATATGGAGAGTCAGAGCACACACTAAATTGACCCAACTCTCACCTGGCTATGCCACTCCACCCTCTGGTAGCTTAACACAAAATACATACACTTTTGGAAGCTTTATGGCTATATCACCGCACATTGCCTGAGAAATCAGAATACCTACTCTGGGCAACATAAGGTAAGCTGAAATCCTACCACTACTACTGCAACTGGTGCTCTTTCGCAAGCCCCACCTTCTGGCTGGAGGCCAATTGACACCATCCATTACAGCGTATATAGGTGGAATAATACTACACCAGGAAAGGAGAAAACTGGTATTGGCCTCAGCCGTCACCATTGTCTGCAACACCCTGGCTAACCAGAGGTCCTGGATCTGTGCTTGTGACAAATTCACTACTATGATAACCAACATTTGAGAAAACCAGGACACTAAACCTATCTACAATCAAATAATCTCAGACTCGAAGTCACTCCCCTGCCACCTCTATTAGAGCTGGGGCTGCTACCTATTCCTGGGAGACTTCAACATGGGTCACATAACTGGATCCCTTGCAGATATTTCCCAGCATCAGCCTGAAGTGTGGCAGCCCTACTGGGTGAACAGACTCAGAAGAGCAATAGCAATCACTGAAGCCTGGCTTTCAGAAACTCCTACTCCTAGGGGAAGGAAGAGAGCACCACGTCAAGGGAACATCCTGTGGGACAAAAAAATCTGGATGGCAGGCGTTGAGTCCCACATCTGTTTGCTGATGGGAATTTTCTTTCAGGAGAGACACAATTGCAGTCCTGGGCTTAGCAAAGAAAGTATGCACCTCTAAGCCAACAGTGAGACAGCCTTTGTTCTAATGAAAGGTCTTGGAGAAGGGGTTCTCTTTCCTCCCTTGCTCACCACTGCAGACACAGTTAGGGCTTCTCCCACAAGGACTCAGCATGGATACACGTATAGACACCCTTCCAGGAAGACTTCAGGGTGATAGCATCCCCACAGAAAGGGCACTCCACAGGTTCCAGCTTGTACTAGAGGCAGAGTCACAATTCCTCTCCACTTGGCATATCAACATTCTTGCAGACAAAAAGTGGTACCTGTCTGATTGGAATAGCTGGAACACTGGGACAGGAGTGAGGTTGGGAGGGGGATAGCTTTCCTGTTCGGCTGGCAAGGAAGCTGAGAGAGTTCCCACCCTTCACCCTGACAAGACCACAGTGCATCTAATTGAGAGTTCCCCCAGCCACATTAATCAAGCTTGGAACCTCTGCCCACACTGAGTATTGCATCTACGCACCTGTTTTAGCTACAACCAGTTCCTACCAAGGGATACCTCCCCTACTGACCTGAAGCCTGAAGCATAAACTCAACAAACAAAATACTGGGGGAAAATTAAATAAATTAAAAAGTATACACCACAGCAGAATAAGATAAGCTTCAAGAGACCCCTGCCATTCCAACCCCATAGGAGACAGTGAACTTGCTCACACACAGAGTGTATAGCAACCGTAACCAGTGAGAAAGCTACTACAACCAGTGAGAAAACCATCACACTTAGACGCTATATAACCAAGGAACTTAGGCAGAATCTTCACCTTTAAAAGTACTAAGAATCAAATTAGGCTATAATAAACTATGTAAAAGCCACATCCTTAAAAGAGGAAAAAATTAACAAACAGGCGAATCAAAAATAAATTTAAGAACAATGAGAAGAAATAGTCTACCCAAATGAGAAGGGACCAGAAAAGTAATTCTGATAATATGGCAAAACAGGGGCCAGGAGCAGTGGCTCAAGCCTGTAATCCCTACACTATGGGAGGCCGAGGTGTGTGGATCACCCGAGGTCAGGAGTTTGAGAGCAGCCTGTCCAACATGGTGAAACCCTGTCTCTACTAAAAATACAACAATTAGCCAGGCATGGTGGCAGATGCCTGTAATCTCAACTACTTGGGAGGCTGAGCTCAGAAGAATCACTTAAACCTGAGAGGCAGAGGTTATAGTGAGCTGAGATCATGCCACTGCACTCTAGCCTGGGCGACAGAGCAAGATTCTATCTAAAAAAAAAAAAAAAAAAAAAAAAGGCAAAACAGGACTCTATAACACATCAGAAAGATTATGCTAGCTTCCCAGCAATAGATCCAAATGAAGATGAAATCTTTGAAATACCAGACAAAAAATTTAGAAGTTTGATTATTAAGCTACTCAAAGAGATACCAGTGAAAACCAATATAAAGAAATAAAAACAAACAAGCAAAAAACTGCAGAGTATGAATGAAACATTTTCTTTTTTTTTTTTTTTTTTTTTTTTTTTTTTGAGACAGAGTCTCGCTCTGTCGCCCAGGCTTTCCAGAGAGACAGATACCTAAAGAAAAGCCAATGAGAACTTCTGGAAATGAAAGACACACTTAAGGAAATACAAAATGCAGCAGAAGTTTTCAATAATAGGCTTAGAATAAGTAGAAGAAAGAATTTCAGAGCTTGAAGACAAAACTTTTAAATTAACTCAACCAAATAAAAATAAAGATAAAAGAATCAAAAGAAATGGGAAAAAATGTCTCCAAGAAATAAGGGATTATGAAAATGGCCAAACCTAAGAATAATTGGTGTTCCTAAGGGAGAAGAGAGGTTTAAAGGTTTGGAAAATGTATTTGAGGGACTCATTGAGGAAGCATTCCCTAGCCTTGTTAAAGACTTAGGTATCCAATACAAGAAGCTCAAAGAACTCCTGTGAAATTCATTGCAAAAAGATCATCACCAAGGCTTATCAGACTACCTAAATAGTTATCAGACTACCTAAAATGTGCATGAAGGAAATAATTCTAAGAGTTGTGGGACAGAAGCATCAGGTAACCTATAAAGGATAAGTTATTAGACTAACAACAGAATTCTCAGCAGAAACCTTACATGGTAGAAGGGATTAGGGTTCCTTCTTCAGTCTCCTTAAACAGAACAATTGTCAGCCAAGAATCTCACATCCAGCAAAATAAGCTTCATAACGGAAAGAGAAATAAAATATTTTTTCAGACCACCAAACCAGCACTACAAGAAATGCTAAAAGCAGTTCTAAATCTTGAAACAAAAGTTTGATATGCACCAAAGAGAACCTCCTGAAAGAATAAAATTCATAGATCCTAGAAAACAATAACACAACAACAAAAAAAGTATCTAGGTAACAACTAATAGTATGAATGGAACAGGACCTCACATCGCAATATAAACATTGAATGTAAATGGCCTCAGTGTTCCACTTAAAAGATATAGAATGGCAGAATGGATAAAAAATCACCAACTAAATGTCTACTGTCTTCAGGAGACTCACTTGAACAGAAGAATTCACATAAACTCAAAGTAAATGGGTGGAAAAAGATATTTCACACAAATAGAAACCAAAAGTGAACAGGAGTAGCTGTTTTGTCTTATGTCAGACAAACAGACTTTAAAGCAACAACAGTAAAAAAAAGACAAAGAAGGTCATTATATAATAATAAAAGGATAATAATGATAATATAATAAAAGGATGCATCTAACAAGAAGCTATTAGAATCCTAAATTTATATGAACCTAAGATCAAAGCTCCCAGATTTATAAATCAATTACTACTGGACCTAAGAAATGAAATGGACAGCAACACAATAATAGTGGGGGACTTCAATACTCCCTTGACAATAGAGAGATTGTCAAGACAGAAAGTCAACAAAGAAACAAAGGACTTAAACTATACTCTAGATTAAATGGACTTAACAGGTATTTACAGAATATTCCACCCAACAACTGCAGAAGATACCTTCTTCTTTAACAATGAAATAAAGATGAGAATTTTTAAATTTTTTGAAATGAATGATAATAGTGACACACTTTATTAAAACTCAAGGAGTACTGTGAAAGCAGTGCTAACAGGAAAGTTCATAATGTTAAATGCCTACACCAAAAAGTCTTAAGGAGTACAAATTGACAATATAATGTCACAGCTCAAAGAACGAGAGAAACAAGAACTAACTAAACCCAAATCCAGCAGTAGACAAGAAATAACAAATATCAGAGCAGAACTGAATAAAATTGCAACAGACAAACAAAAAAAATGAAACAGAAAGTTGTTTTTTTGAAAAGATAAACACAATTAATAGGTCACTAGCAAGATTAACCAAGAAAAGAGGAGAGAAGATTCAAATAAGTTCAATTTGCAATGAAACTGGAGGCATGATACCACAGAAATGCAAATGATTATTCAAGACTACTATGAACACCTTTATGTGCACAAAGTACAAAGTCTAGAGGAAATGGACAAATTCCTGGAAACGTAGAATCCTTGTAGATTAAATCAGGAAGAAATAGGAACCCTGAACATACCAATAGCAAGTGGTGAGATTAAATCACTTATTTAAAAATCACCAAGAACAAAAAGTTTAGGACAAGAGGATTCACAGCTGAATCCTACCAGACATTCAAATAATTAATATGAATCCTACTGACCCTATTCCAAAAGATCGAGACAGAGGGAATCCTCCCTAAATCATTCTATGAAGCCAGTATCAACCTATAACAAAAAACAGGAAAGGCTACAACAACAACAACAACAACAAAAATTAAAACTACAGGCCAATATACCTGATGAACAAAGAAGAAAAAATCATCAACAAAATACAAGCTAACTGAATTCAACAGCACAGCAGAAAGATAATACATAATTATCAAGTGGCTTTCATTCCAGAGATGCAGAAATGGTTTAACATACACAACAGAATAAATGTGATACATCACATAAACAGAATTAACAACAAAATTCATATAATCATCTCAATAGGTGCAGAAAAAGCATTTGAGAAAATCAAGCATCCCTTTATTATCAAAACCCTCTGCAAACTAGGTATAGAAAGGACTTACCTCAAAATAATAAAAGCCATAGATGACGAACCCACAGCCAACATCGCACTTAATAGGAAAATGTTGGAAGTATTCCCCCTGAGAAATGGAACAAGGCAAGGGTGCCTACCTTCATCACTTCTATTCAACATACTACTAAAGTCCGAGCTGGAGCAATCAGGCAAGAGGAAGAAATAGGGGATGCAAATTGTAAAAAAGAAAGTCAAACTATTGCTATACACCAATGATATGATTGTGTAGAAAACATTAAAGACAGCCAAGACAGGTGGATCACAAAGTCAGGAGATCGAAACCATCCTGGCTAACACGGTGAAATCCCGTCTCTGCTAAAAAATACAAAAGACTAGCCAGACGTGGTGGTGGGCACCTGTAGTCCTAGCTACTCGGGAGGCTGAGGCAGGAGAGTGGCGTGAACCTGGGAGGCGGAGCTTGCAGTGAGTCAGGATTGAGTCACTGCACTCCATCCTGGGTGACAGAGCAAGACTCCATCTCAAAAAAAAAAAAAAAAAAAAAAAAAAGAAAAGAAAACACTAAAGACTCATCCAAAAGGCTCCTAGACCTGATACACAATTTCAGTCAAATCTCAGGTTAAAAAATCAGTGTACACGAATTAGTAGCACTGTTATACACCACCAATGATCAATCTAAGAATAAAATCAATAATTCAATCCTTTTTACAACAGCTCCAAAAGAAAACAAATAACCTAGGAATATGCTTAGCCAAGGAGGTGAAAGATCTCCCAAGGAAAACTATAAAACACTGCTGACAGAAATCATAGATGACACAAACAAATGGAAACACATTCCATGCTCATGGGTTGTAAGAATCAACATTGTGAAAGTAACCATACTTCACAAAGCAATCTACAGATTCAGTGCAATTGCCATCCAAATACCATCATCATTTTTCACAGAACTAGTAAAACCAATTCTAAAGTTCATATGGAACCAAAAAAGAGCCTGCATAGCCAAAGCAATCATAAGCAAAGGAACAAATCTGGAGGTATCCCATTATCGGACTTCAAATTATACTACAAGGCTTTAGTTACCAAAACAGCATGATATTAGTATAAAAACAGACACATAGACCAATAAAACAGAATAAAGAACCCAGGAATAAAGCCAAATACGGACAGCCAATTGATCTCTAACCAAGCATACAAAAACATAAACTGGGGAAAGGACACCCTACTCAGTAAATAGTGCTGGGAAAACTGGCAAGCCACATGTAGCAGAATGAAACTGGATCCCTATCTCTCACTTTATACAAAAATCAACTTAAGGTGAATCAAAGACTTAAATCTAAGACCTGAAACCATAAAAATTCTAGATGATGATATTGAAAATATTCTTCCGGACATTGGCCTAGGCAAAGAATTCATGACTAAGATCCCCATAAGCAAATGCAACAAAAACATAAATAAATAAATGGGACCTAATTGAACAAAAACTCTTCTGCATAACAAAAGAAATAATCAGGAGAGTTAACAGGCAATCCACAGAGTGGGAGAAAGTGTTTGCAAACTGTTCATCAGACAAAGAACTAGTATCCAGAATAAACAAGGAACTTCAACAAACCAGCAAGAAACAAACAAATAATGCCATCAAAAAGTGAGCAAAGATATGAATGGACATTTCTAAAAAGAAGATATACAAACAGTCAATAAGCATAATGAAAAAAATGCACAACATCACTAATCATCAGGGAAATGAAAAATAAAACCACAATGAGATACCACCTTACTCCTGCAAGAATGCAATAACTAAAAAGTAACTAAATAGTTGAAACAATAGATGTTGGTGTTAATGTGGGGAATACGAAACACTTTTAGACTGCTGGTGGGAATGTAAATTAGTACAACCTTTATGGAAAACAGCATGGAGAATCCTTAAAGAACTAAAAGTAGATCTACCATTCAAACCAGCAATGCTACTACTGGGTATCTACATCCCCCCTAAAAAAAGTCATATGAAAAAGATACATGCACACACATGCTTATAGCACCTTAATTCACAATTGTAATGATATAGGACCAATCTAATTGCTCATCAATCAATGAGTGGATTAAAAAAAAATGTGGTATAGAATACTAAACAGTCATAAAAAATAATGTAATTATGACTTTTGTAGCAACTTGGATGGATCTGGGGGTCATTATTCTAAGTGAAGTAACTCGAGAATAGAAAACCAAATACCATATATTCTCACTTATAAGTGGGAGCTGGTTTATGAGGATGCAAAGACATACAGAGTGATATGATGGACCTTGGGGACTTCAGGGGGATTTTGGGAGGGAGGAGAGGAATAAAAGCCTATATATTGGGTGATGCTTGCCTAAAATTTCAGAATTCACCACTGTGGAATTCTTCCATGTAACAAAAACCACTTAGACCCCCAAAGCTTTTGAAATTTAAAAAAAAAAAAATTCCTACAGGTGTTTCAATAATCTAATGTTGCACCTCAAGAAACTAGAAAACCAAGAATAAGCCAAACCTAACATTAATAGAAAGACAGAAATAATAAAGGCCAGAGAAGAAGTAAACAAAAGAGACTAAAACAAAATATGAAAAGTTGATTTTTTTTAAAAAAAAAGATAAACACAATAGATAAATGGCTAGCTAGACTAATCAGAGGGCAAAAAGAGAAGGCCCAACAAGTAAAATAAAAAATGAAGGTGAAGACATTCCAACTGACACCATAGAAATACAAAAGGTCATCCAAGACCATAATGAACAAATATACACTAACATACTGGAAAACCTACAGGAAATGTGTAAATTCCTGGAACTATGAAAAGTACAAAGATTAAATTAGGAAGAAAAGGAAAACCAAACAGTCCAAATATGAACAATGAGATTGAATTAGTAATAAAACATCTTACACCAAAAATAAAGCCCAGGACCAGATGACCTTACAATAAAACTTTACCAAATATGTAAAGAATAATTAATATAAATTCTCCTCATGCTATTCAGAAAAAAAAAAAAAAGTGATGAGGAGGGAATTCTCCCGAACTCATTCTATGATGCCAAACTTACCCTGATACCAATATCAGATGAGGACACAACAAAAAAGAAAACTATAGGGCAATATCCCTGATGAACATAGAAACAGAAATTCTTAACACAGTACCAGCATATTGAATCCAACCACACATCAAAAAGATCATATAACATAATTAAGTGGAATTTATCCCAGGGATGCAAACATGGCTCAATATATGCAAATAAATACACATTATATATCTATAAAATTAAGAACATAAACCATATGATCATCTCAATAGACACATAAAGGTTTAGATAAAATTCGACATCCCTTCATTATGAAAACTCCCAACAAACTAGGCATAGAAGAAATGTATATCAACATGATAAAGGCCATTAATGAAAACCCACAGCTAACATTATACTGAATGTGGAAAAGCTGAAAGCCTTACCTCTAAGAATTGGAGCATGAAAGGGATGCCCACTTTCACCACTCCTATTGAACATAGACCTACAAGTCCTATCCAGAGCAATCAGGTAAGATGAAAAATAAATAAATAAATAAAATGTATCCAAATTTACGTGAGGGAATCAATGTGTCTCTCTTTGCAGATGATGTGGTCAGATAACTAGAAAAACTTATAGATTCCACAGAATCCTCTCTAATCTGATAAATAAATTTGGAAAGTTGCAGAATACTTAATCAGTATACACAAACTAGTAATGTTTTTATGCCAATAAAGACCTAGTGAAGAAAATATCTAGAAGATAATTTCTCTTTCAATAGCTACAAAATAAACAAAATGCTTAGAAATGACTTTAAGGAAGGAAATGAAAATCTTGTACAAAGAAAACTATAAAACTCTGATGAAAAGTTGAAAGGGATACAGACAAATGAAAAGATATACCATGCTTATGATCAAAATAAATATTGTTAAAACAACCACATTCCCCAAAGCAATCTTCAGCTTCAACGAAATCTCTATCAAAATATCAATGTCATTTTTTCACATAAATAGAAAACAAATCTAAAATTTGCCTGAAACCAAAAAAGAGCTCATATAGCCATAGTGATCCTGAACAAAAAGGAGAAAGATGGATACACCACACTACCAAACTTCAAAATATATCACCAAGATACAGTAACAAAAACTGCATGGCATTAGTATAAAAACACACAAATAGGCCAATGAAACAGAGAAGAAAACCCGGAAATAAATCCACAAAATTTATAGCCAGCTGTTTTTGACAAAGGCAGCAAGAACATAAATTGGGGAAAGGACATGCTTTTCACTAAACGTATGAGAAAATTGAATATTCATATGAGAAGGAATGAAATTTGACCCCTATTTCTAACCATATACAAAAAACAATCCAAGATGGATTACAGACTTGTATGTAAAACCTGAAACTATAAAAATACTAGAAGAAAATATTGGAGAAACAATTCAGGGCATTGTTATAGGCAAAAAAAAATTGGCTAAGATCTCAAAAGCACAGGCAACAAAAACAAAAATTGACAAATGAGACTATATTAAACACAACCTCTTCAGACCAAAGCAAACAATCAAAGAGTGAAGACACAACAGGTTAAACAGAAGAAGAAGAAGAAGAAAATATTTGCCAGAGAGGTAGCTGCATACAATGTATTGAGCAATGTGTTAATTTGCTCAAGCTATAACAGCTCAATCTGGAACAGCAGTTGTAATCAGAGCCATCATTTTGTTATTCTTATGGAAATCCACTGTTATTCAAGATCCATCTGTTTCCTGCACAGGACAAATAGGTGAGTTGAATGGAGATGCAGTAGGAATCACATTCCTGGCATCCGTCAAGTTCCTAATGGTGACATTGATTTCTGCAATTCCTTCAGGAAAGCAGTATTGTGTTTGGCTTACTATTATTCTAGGTAGAGACATTGCTAATGGCTTCCACTTGGTCTTTTCTACCATAATAGCCCTCACTCCTCAGGTCATGGTATAAATGTGCAGCTTCTACAACTTGCTGAGTATATCTACTCCAGTTAAGCATTCCAAAAATGATAAATTAACCACAGAATGTGTTTGGGAAACCATTAGCCCCACTGTGAGATGTACCTGATCTAAAACTTTACTGGACACTTGACCTTCCTAATACCTTTTTCTGACTGACGGACCTCGGTGATGTCTTAGGTCTCCTGGAATTAGTGTCAGCAAGAGCCTGTATCTAGTAGTCCCCAGAAACTGCGATAATTTTCTTTTTTCTAGTGTGTGGTTATCCTGGTAACAGGCCACAGGCCCCTTTGGGGAAGAGTGGAAGAAAGATGACTAGTATAAATATGTGGCTGTGTACTAAAGTCCTTCCTCAAGGAGCCTTGGACTCCACTTCATTCCAGGGTTTCAGAATCTGTCAACTGGCTCAAGTCTGGGATTGAGAAGCTGTTATTTCTGTTATTTTGGTATACTTTTGTTCATATGATCTCAAACTTTTATGCTTATACAGATTGCATAAGAATTCAGAAGACTTTCTATATTTCACTTCTAGGAACACCATGAACAACTAGTTGGTGCCATGGGTCTGCACAAGGCAGACTATCCCGATTGCTGCTTTACCTCTGCTGTCCAGTACCACCTTGTCTTTTGCAGTTGGGTGCTGCCGCTTGGCCTCTACCACCTCAGGATCCAATTACTCCCACTGCATTTAGGTTTCCCAATTAAGTGATCACTCTTCTTCTCCTCTCCTTCTCCTCCTCTTCCTCTTCCTCCTCCTCCTCCTCCTCCCCTTCTTCTTCTTCTTCTTCTTCTTCTTCTTCTTCTTCTTCTTCTTCTTCTTCTTCTTCTTCTTTCTTTCTTTCTTTCTTTCTTTCTTTCTTCTTTCTTCTTTCTTCTTCCTTGAGAAAGAGTCTTGCTCTGTCACCCATACTGGAGTACAGTGGCATGGTCTCCGCTCCCTGCAATCTCTGCCTCCCAGGTTCAGCTGATTCTTCTGCCTCAGCCTCCCGAGCCAGCCGGTAGAATTACAGACACACACCACCATGCCCGGCTAATTTTTGTATTTTTAGTAGAGACGTGGTTTCACCATGTTGGCCAGGCTGGTCTCGAACTCCTGACCTCCTGATCCCCCTGCCTCAGCCTCCCCAGAGTGCTGGGATTACAGGAGTGAGCCAGTGTGCCTGGCTGTGATCACCATTCTTATTGGGTGACCTTGCCTACAGAAAAGAGAGATTGTAGAGCTTTTCAAAGATGCTGGGGCTCTCTTCACAAATTTATTTCTTACATTTGTGATAACAAGTATGTCTTCTGGGCCTTCCCATTGTGGATAGTCAGAAGTGGTCCTCCCAGAGAGAATCACAAATCCACTCTAACATTCCCATATCCGTAAATTTTGAATCCCTTCTTGTACATTAAACCAAGGCAGGCCCAGCATTTCTAACTTGCTCACTGTCAGTTACCTCTTTGTTCCATGCCCAACAAACAAACAAACAAACAAACAAACAAACTGTTAGAGCCCTTTCTAACTCCCTGAGGTACAATATTATATACACAATGTATGTTTGGTGAGACTATATCAATCTATTCAGCCTGGCCCAACTTTATGTTCCTCCCACCATTGTACCAAAACTTTAATATCCATTCCTATACGTGCTCCCTTGATTTCTCTCTGCATATATGAGAAAACTCAAGTAGTTCTTTAGAAGTATAGCAATTCTCTTCATTGAGTTACACTTTCAACCTCACCTTTACAGGCCTGCTGGGACTTGTGTGTAGATATGAGTAGGATCAAAGTGGTGTTACGGGTGTGTTCTAAAGAGAACAGCGTTGTCTTCCATGCCAACTGGCTCGGAGGAGGCTATTGCAGGTTTCTCAGGCAATGCAGGGTTAGTCCCCTCAAATGGGGGACTAGGGGTGGAAAAACTATTTCAACTAAGAGTGGGGAGCATGTTTCCACTGGTGATGCAGAGGCTGTTCCCACTGGAAGTGGAGAGGCTGTTTCCACTAGCAAAAATGTCTTATCGAAATGTAGGGACTCAGTAGCCCCAGCGTCATCAATCTTTCCAGTCATCCTCATTTCAACTTGCAGGATCCCACTCCTTCCTTAAAATGCCTTCACTTTAATGGCAGATCTTTGTATGGCTGGGAGTTCAAATTTTGTTGTAATTCAGCAAGTTACAGAAAGAGATTCTGAGTTTGATTTTTCAGCAATCTTAGCCCTGTGCCTACAGATAATAAGAGAATCCTTCAGGGCCATATAGAAGCTTTCAGGTCACTTATGCAATGTTTAATTTGGGAATTGGAATCCCCAAGCTCATCCTTTCCTTCTCCACCTGGTCTGGCAATATTAGGAGTGAACAGCTTGGTGGTTAACAGATTTGTATTTTATGATCCTTTTATAATTTGTTGCTGTAAGTTGCAAGCAATGTAAACTTATTCCAGATATTTTAGTGCAATATAAATTTATTAAGAGGCTACTGAATAATAATATCTAATATTTAGAGAGGAAATGTGTGTCACTTTGGAGATATACATACACAATTATAAATGCATTTATAAAACATAGGAATTACTATCTCTGCCTTACCAATTAGAAACTGAGAAATGCAGAGATAAAGTAAAGTACAAAAGATGACACATGCATACACAAACAATAGGTGGTAAAGGTGAGATTTGAATCCAGATGATGTTTGTACTACATATTTGCTCCAGAACAGTGATTTTCAAACTTGAAGCTGCATCAGAATTCCCTGCAGGACAGGTTAGTGGGAGAAGAGCCCACTGCTCTGGGCTCTTCAAAGCTGCTGATTCAGTAGGTAGGAAGTGAGGCCTGAGAGTTTTTATGAAGTTCCCAAGTGATGCTGATGCTAGTAGTTCTTAAGTCCAAAACTTAAGAACCTTCATTCTTGATAACTATGTTTCGAGGGCCAGAGAGCCAGACTCACAGGTTATGAAGTTATTTAGTGGCTCAAAACAGAGGTGGAATCCATCAATGAACTTCAGCCATGACCACTACTTTTCCTACCACATCAAACACTGGAATAAGTATATGCTGCAGATCAACCACCTGCCCATCCTTATAGTAGAATATTGATACCATTTCTAGCATTGTTCCCAGCGTTCTCCTGCAATTTCAATTTTCCTAAAATCACTTTGCCTTTAGAGATTATGTTTATGGCCCCCTGCCTCTTTGAATCTCATATTCCTGATTCAGAATCCAAGATAGGTACATATGATTAGGTGGAACTTAAGTCACACACCCTTGTCTTTGCCCATAAAGAGGAGTTCAAAGCAACTTCTGATTCCATAGTTGATTGTAGACTGATGAGTTGTTTTTACGAATGAGTTTTATTACATAGGGGATTCAGAAACTAAAGGATAATGGATGTCTACTACAATTGCCTTATCAAATAAGGGGCAAAGAGAATACAATTTTAATCATTTTACAAATTTTTATTGAACAACAATTTTATGGTAGAATCATAAGGCACTGAGAATAAAGTTTAATAGTATTTGACCTTGCTTTTTAAATTCCCACTAAAAGAAAAAATAGAAATGTGATTATTTTGCTTAAGGTTGCACAATGTCACAAGAATCTGAGTGGAGGCCAGAACTCTGGTTCTAATCCTCCATGATTTCTCATCCTTGGAAGCAACATTCGTTATTGTCTTAGTCTGCTCTGGCTACTATTACAAAATACCATCAACTGGATGGCTTAAACCTCAGAAATTTGTTGCTCCCAGTTTTGGAGGCTAGAAATTTCAAGATCAAGGTGTCTGCAGATGCTGCATCCAGTGAGAGCCCAGTTCTTCATCGATGGCACTTGCTCACTCTGTCTTCACATGGTAGAAGGGATGAGAGGTTTCTTTGGGGTCTTCCTCACAGGGCACGGATCCCATTCATGATGGCTCTACGTTCATGACTGTATCACCTCCCAAAGGCCCTGACTTCTAATCACATCATCTTGGGGTTTAGGTTTCAACGTGAAATCTGAGGACAAACATTCAGACATATAGCAGTTGCCGTGTATCCATCTGCCTTTTTACATGAAAGCACTAGTTTTTCACTATTTCAGTATTTTCTGAAAAATCTGAATCAAAGCATAAGCATTTCAGAAGGAACGATTTGCTTTATTCCAGTGTATTATTCCTGATTATTTGATTAAAGACAACTGAATCCAACTCTGGAAAGCTTAAGAGAAAAACATCTTGAAAGGAATTGGGTAGTTGATAAAATGCAACCCAGGCCCAGAGGGTAGAGAAAGCAGGAGAATTCTAATGTACAGTCTTTTAAGGGTTCCATTTTCAGAATAGAATTTTCCAACAACTTTTAATATAACGTTTTACTTTGCTCAAGATTTAACTACAAAGGGAAGAGATTCCCATTAGCTTCGCTTGCTCCCAGACAGGGAGCTCTTAATAGTAAGCAACTTCAGACAGTACAGAATGGGGAAGGGATAGTTTCTCAAAGGAAAATCTGGAGGCTGCTACTAGGAGAAGGCAAGGTGGATGCTAGGCAGATTAAAAACAATAAATGCGTGCTGCTTCCCTAACCTGTGTTATTAACCAAATGCATGATGATGTATGAAACCTAAAAATATTTCCTTGTAATAGTTATCTTCTCCACTTTTTTTATCTTGTGTTTCTTCCTCTGGAAAGATCTGTTTAGCCAAGAAATAGGCCTAGTAAGTTTCTTATACAAAAATTAAAAATAAATATGCCTGTAAGGATATTTACTACAACCTTAAATACTTCAGAAGAAAAATGTTGCATAATATCAAATTCTAATTTATGTAGTTCACAAAGTATTTATCAGTATTTTATTATTAATTTAGTCTTCATATTTAACCTTATTTCATTTGCTTTCTTTTCCACTAATAGACAGAGTTGGCATTACTTTGTTTTGAATTAACATTTTATGATAATAATTAAATACATTCATTCTTATTAGACAATACGATGGTACACATAAAAATTGTTAGACAAATATTTAACCAAGTCACAAAAATGTGTAGTAAAATTACATTCCATTATACCTCTATTCTCAAAACTATCTTGAAAGTACTTATCACTGTTAATGCAATTATTATTTTTGGACTCTAAAGAATTTTTTTCTAGAGGGTAAATCTTTATTTATTCATATTATTGTCTTATGTATTCCTGAGTCCAAATGAGCAGAAAAAGTGATTAGAATTTTAATTCCTTCAAAACAATCATTCGAAGTGAGATGAGATAATATTACTCCTCACAACACTTTACCTTTCAGTGTTGTCAGCAACTTTGTCAGGGAAAGTGGATGCTCAATGCAACTGCAAGTGCTACGCTATCTACTCACAGAAGCAGTGCATTTACTAGTATTTATGCTTAATATTTCACTAGATCTATGTAATTCACAGGAGATTTTTAATAGAGCATCAATTAGTAGTTATCTGTACAGTATAATTTAAGCTCAAAGAATAATAAATTAAGAAACACATTGTGCATGTTGTAAAAGAATACGAGAGAAACTAAATAACTTGATTATATAATATTTGAAATTATCTTTATGGAGATTTATTTTTGTATATAGACTATATTAACCTGACATATTTCTTATTATTGTAAAGTTTCTGAGAATATGCCAATTAAGTTGAAACTTAGAATACTCAGTTTAAAAATGAAAACTTCTTGGCTGGGCATGGTGGCTCACGCCTGTAATCCCAGCATGATTTGGGAGGCCGAGGCGGGCAGATCACGAGGTCAAGAGATCAAGACCATCCTCACCAACATGGTGAAACCCCGTCTCTACTAAAAATACAAAAATTACCTGGGCATGGTGGCACACACCTGTCGTTCCAACTACTCAGGAGGCTGAAGTGGGAGAATCACTTGAACCCAGGAGGCGGAGGTTGCAGTGAGACAAGGTCGTGCTACTGCACTCCAGCCTGGCAACAAAGTGAAGCTCAAAAAAAAAAAAAAAGGAAACTTCTTTAAAGTAAATATTCAGGTAAATTACAGAAAGATTTGTCAGTATAACCATAGCCTTTCCTAAAGTGAACATTGAGAGAAAATTAAAAGACCTTCAACTGTAGGCATCGATTGAACGACAGGAACTATTAGCAGTTCCCCAAAGCAGTTCAAATGGTGTGAAATAAGGGAAGGAAAGTCTGTGTTGCTACGTGTGTGTGCTCTCAGCCAAGTACCCTTTGTAGGGGAAGGATGCACAGAAGGAGTCTGAGATGGTGCTTGCTCTGGACAAGAGCATCTTGGTGGAGGAACCTGTGGTGGAGGGGCGGAAGTGTAGAGAAGGGGTCATTGGAGATTGCTGCCTGGGCTGAGACAGAATTCCAGCCTATAGCCAAAAGGAGAAGGACAATTGTAAATTTCTCAGAAGGAAGAGGGAAAGTCATCAGGCTCATTAGTTAAGAGAGGTCCTTTTTCAGGGGAAGCTGAACTGAAACACCAATCAGAAACCAGAGCTGAAGCCCAGTCTCAACAACATGGAGGCTAGAGCTCAGTTTATGAAGGGAGCTTCATGACCCACCTTGCATATTTCTGTTTTAAGGCAATAATTTCAAAATGTCACCATCTAGACAAGGTCTTATATGAGAGAGCCATTTATTTTCTCAATGACTGACTGTAGTTTGTCATGAACCCATCTAAATGAAGTTTTCCACAGTGAGAAAGGCTGGGGTCAGAAAGAACTGATAAAAGGCAGAAAGTAAATTGATGGACTCTATCAGCTGTATTAGATTTGGAGATTTATAGAAAAAATGAAGACAATAGTTATGTGTTCCTTCCCACCAAATTCATTATTTTCCCACCATTATTCTCCTTCCAATGTGTTTGATCAATGGTATCACCATGCACTGTTTCATCTAAGTTAGAGACCTGGATATCTAGCAAACTGCCATTACTCCTAATTCTTCAAATCCACCTGTCTCCTAAATCTTGTTAATTCTATTTCCTTCAGACTTCAAAAATTGGTATACTTCTTTTTCACCATTCAAATTATCAAAACTCAACCCCGTCTGACAACAGAGGGTTTGTACTCTGGAACGTGATGTCTCACCTATTTCTGATTTTTATGATTTTAGATGAGACTTTAGACTTGAGACTTTAGAATTGAGACTTTAAAATTGATGCTGGAATAAGACCTTTGTGGCTGTTAGGTAAGAGGAAGGTATTTTGCATCATGTGATAAGGGCATGCATTTTGGCTGGTCAGGGGTGGAATGCAATGGACTGACTTGGGTCCACTCCCAAAATTCATATGTTAAAGTCCAACATGACTGATTTGGAGACAGGACCTATAGGAAGGTAATTAAGGCTAAATGAACTCATCAGGGTGGGACCCTAATCTGATAGAATCGGTATTGGATGCCAGTGAGCTTTCTCTTTCTCACTGGCTCTGTGCATGCACACAGAAGAGTTTATGTGAGCATAGCACAAGGTGGTGACCACCTGCAAGCCAGGCAAAGATGCCTCAAAAGGGGAAATCAAACCCCACTGAACCACGATCTGGGACTTCTACCATCCAGAGCTGTGAAAAAATCAGTATCTGTTGTTTAAGCTGCCTGGTCTCTAATAGTTTTGTCATGGCAGCCAGTGCTAATGCACAGATTTTGGAGACATCCATTCCCCCGTGCCCTGTCCTCACCTACCACGTATCCCTGTGTTAACACTGCTCTGCAGCCACTGTATCTTGCTCACAGATCTTCACATAACTCTTTGTTTCTCTATAGCTTTGTGTTTATAAACTACTCTCTTTTTTGATTCTGGAATTAGCCTTCCCTCATTTTACCCTCTTAATAAAGAATTGCTAATCCTTTAAGAATAAGTTAAAATTCTCTTCAGTCTAAGCTAGTTGATCACATTCTTCTTGTTTATTCTTTTTAGATAAATACATTGCGTATCTAAGGATGAAATTCACTAATTATAGGCCTCTTTTCTTTCCATTAAACAGTTAACTTCTTGAAACAGTGTGCTTTGGAATTGAACAGATCTGTGTTCAAATCCTAACTCTGCATAATTGAGTATCTCTCTAAGTTAAAATATCCAAGTAAATTGTCTATAATAACAACTTACTATATTACTATGAAATTTATTCAAAATCCCATATTTCAAATACATGTCAATATATTTAGTGATAATAATGTTTTTTTTTTCATTTCTTAGCAAAATAGAGTTTAGCGTAGCTTCAGCTGGCAATCTCATTGTAAAAATTTACAAACAAGAAATCAAATTAATGAAGGATTGGAAACAGTGATAAAAGTGACTAAAAAAAGAAAACAAGAAAAAAAAGAAAGCCAGTATAAAGAAGAAGCTTGAAGTGGTCATAAAGAGTAATAGGAAGCAGCATCTCAGAGGGCTTGATTGTTGGTAGTTGAGCTTTGAAAAACTTTTCATGCCTTGAAACATTTGGTCTGCTTTTCCCAAAGTCAAACGTTGAGTCTTTGTTTTGCGATAAATGTTGGTAACGTGCTCTTTATAGCATTGTATGCCCTTCTGTCTCACGTATCACACTTTCCCAAACCTCATTCTCTCTGATGGACTTAAAAGACAGTCAAGATTTCACGGTGCTCATGAAACAGGTTACATAATTATGAACAGGTTTCATAATTATAAACAGGTAAACAACATTTGAAGAAAATGCCATGGAGGCAAATTTTGGCTGATAGCTATATCAGAGCTTGGAGTTTTTACGTTTGTTTTTAAAATACGGCAAAAGGTCTTGAACCAGAGAGTGCTCTACTTACCTGACAAGGTACCCACTTACACATTCAAGGATAGCAAATCAGTTTAAAATCTGTGCATGACAAAATATTTTACATCTTTCCTGCCTCTCATGCTTTTGAAAAAGAATACATTTTCCTTCTTCCTGGAAGAATTGGCTCACATCTAGCTTACTACTTACTTGAAACATGACACTTATCACACTTAATTTCAGTGGACTATTTTGCACGTTGGTTTGGGCTAGGCTGCACTACATTGTTTAGTATTTCTTCCCTTGTATGTTACTGGTTAGCATGAGCCACAGAAAAGGTTTTTGAGCAAACTAGGAAGAGTATAATTGAAACAGCCTCTGTATTCTCATGGAAGCATGCTGTCACCCATCTGCCGGCTCACCTTGTTGACATGAGCCAGCAACCAGGCTTGCAACAGCTCCTTCCTTCCCTGGCTCCTCTTGTAGCTTCTTCCAACCCTTGGGACAGTTGTGTGTGTAGTCTCAGTTACTGCAGAACACCCACACCACTGAAGTCACGGAAACAAGAACTTGCATTAATTTTATCTCCTTGGGCTCCAGTCTATGCTTGTAAGGCCCAGCTTGTTCTTTTTCTCTTCTCACTCTACGTCTTTGTATCCATCCTCCTCTCCCAGCTGTCTGCCCTGTGGACTTCAAGCTCCATCATCAGACTTGAAGACAGCAGCCTAGAAGATGCTGCTTGATCAGCCCTCACAATCCCAAAAGGCAAAGTATCTACAACAAGTCACTTCATAGATAGACATGGATCTCTCTCTATATATATATATTTATATGCATGCATGTATGTATATATGCAGACATGCACATACACGCATGCATATGTAATGTATATTCATCAGAGACACAGAACCACTACACATATATGTGTACATGCTTATATATACACATATAAAACCATTATAAATATATGTCTGCATCCACATCAGTAGGGATTCCACTTCTCTGATAAACCTCAGCATGGGTCATTAACATTCATTCATTACACTATAAGCTGCTGTAAGCAGGGACTCTAAGGCATTCTGTGGAAACCATTGTATTAGTAAGAACTAACACATGGTCTGACACTTAGTAGATGCTACATAAAACATAGCATATTATGATATTTTACATTTTTGTTCAGAAAGACTGAACAAAAGAATGGGAAAATTCCCTCTGGAAAACTCTCACCAAATAATGTAAAATAATATAAAGTTATATTATTAAAACAATATAAAGTTATAGACAGGATATAAACATAAAAATGTAAGTTTGAAGTAGCTATAGGACAATCAGTTGTTTACATAACTTCTGGCATGTGGCACCTGACTTTAAGAAACAAGTCAGTGCTAATGTGTAGAGGTATAAATCATTAGAACTCATGTTGTTATGGAAACTGTGGACATTAATACAAAGTTATATGTTTAACATAATTGAGGAATAGGAGTTGAAATTTGGGGAAGATCAATACTTAGGAGCAGACAGAGAAATATCTCTCAAGAGGGCTAACAATGAAAGTCGGAGAGGTTGTTAGAGAAATAAATAAAAGAGAATGGTGCACTGAAAGTCGAGAGAGGAGACAGAGTTAAGAATGAGGGTGTGGCAAACAACTTTAAATATGACAGAAACAATGAATGAAATAGACAAGGAAGGATTTCCATTTGGCACACCTTCGCAAATGTTAGGAAGTACCATTTCAGTGGGATAATAATGGCTACATCTAAATGTTATTGATTAATGAGTGAATTAGTGGTGAGCCATTGAAGGCAGTATGTAGATCAGTTATTCAAGAGAGGTATGTTTAAAAGGAACATGGTGGGTGGCAGTTGCAGACCTGGAGAAATTTATTCTTGATATTTTTAGACATGGAAACACCTAAGAAGATCAATGTATGTGCCGGATAGAGATAAAGAAATAAGAAACAGTTGTTCAAGACAAAAAAGAGCAGAAGCATTCGACAGAAGAAGATCTCAGAAGAAGAAGGACATTCGCTATAAAATAGTGGGGTTTTAGGAGGCTAAATAATGCGATCTCTCTCTCACTTTGCTATCACCATCTTAACCAAATGATTAAACTTAGCATCATCCATGGCAGAAAAAGCTGACATGATACACCTTTTGATGTGATCCAATAAGAAATATTCAACATTGATTTTTAATATTAATATCCTCTGATTAAAGTTGATTAATTTAAAACCATCCTGAGTAAACTATATAAAAATAAACCCAGAATGTGGAGTGGTCTACAAGTCAACTGACTTGCACTCTTCATAACAGTTGATTTCGTGAAAAACAATGTTACTAGCTCACTAACTCCACCATCAATTAACTAACTAAATCAGTCAATCAAAATGAAGGGATTGTTCTTCACCTAAAGAAACAAAGTAAATATGACAAGGATATTTAGTGTGTAAACCTTGATTGGGTTCTAAAATAAACATTTAATTTAAAAGACTGTAACATATATTTTTAAGTTGAACATTTTGTGCATATTTTTTACATGATACAATAAAACTTTTGCTATATTCAGACACAATCATGGTATTGTGGTCCATAGGAGGATAGACTTACCCTTAGAAGATGCATGCAGACTTGAAGGGTGAAATGTCATGGTGTAGAGATAGGTAGATGGAGACAGAGTTTGCAAATGCAGCCAATGTTAACACCTAGTGAATTCTGGTAAAAAGCATAGTGGTGTTTATTGTATTATTTGTTAAAATTTCCTTACATTTCTAAGCTTTCAAAATAAAGCAATGCAGGAAGATAAAATTCCTCTCTTCCTTTTTGTTTCTGGGTTTGGATATTAATGGAGACGGGGGGCAGTGTTGGGGCAGGAGATGTATTGATTTGCAGTTTATCCTAATTAGTCATGGATTTGATCTTTTCAAATTCACCTACTTGCGAATATTTATTTGTAACTCCTAAATTCATACCTGTGGCATTTTCACGGTGCCGCTTTGCCATTCACAGAGATGTGGAAAATGGGAGTTCCTCATCCCCATGTTCCCTGCTGAGGTGGAGACAGGTGAGCTACCTTTTCCTCATCAGCTCACACTGCAAACACGCGTCCTTTCCATGGCCCAGGTAGCGCCGTGAAGTTCACACTTTTTTTCTTTTTATTCGTGATTTCACTGTTTCAAAGCCCCATGAGCCTAGGGCTGACGTGCCTTCTAGTGTCCCTAAGCAACCGTGGTCTGGGATGTCCCCTACGGAGAAAATGCCTGGGATAGATAACCTTTGTTTAGACGTGAGTTACGACGCTGACGGCAGGAGTTCAGTGTTAATGAAGCAACCATATGCAGTAACCAAGGTGTCTTCGAACAGAGACACACATGAAGCAAAGTCATGTCCTGACCAGCTGATGAAAATGTAGATAAGAGGCTCACAGGAATCTAAGCCTGTACTTCCCCTAGGGACAGTGAGTGCTTTAGTATTCTCGGCCCCTTTATAGAACATAATTATCGCGAAGACTGAGAATCAACTGTAATATATGTAAGTCATTGTGGCTTTGGCACCGCCTTCAGCTGGGCTTGCTACTCACCAGAATTCAATGTTTTAATCCATGCGGTCATACACCCTTCACACCCTCCCTCACCCCCAAACAACAAATAGACAGGAAAAGACAAGAGCAGAGCTTGCTCTGCTAAATGGATCACACAGAGAGAAAACAGGCAGGCAAGCCAGGACACAGGCTCCTTCAGCAAGGGTGCAGAGAGGACGCCCAGCAGCGGAGCGGGCCGGCTGGCGGGAGGTGCACACCCGCCCAGTGCAGGAGGAAAGAGCCACCACAGCTGGTGCCCTTCCAAGGGAAACGCGGGATCCAGGAACCGCTGCAGTTTCCCTTTAACTCCGCGCCCCAGAGGAAGAGAATTTTTCTTCTGCAAGAGGAAGAAAGACTGTGGTGTGATACCCCACAGGTCTAGATAATGGTTATGAATCTGATGTCCTTAAGGCAAAGCTAGGAAAATAAAGGCACAACTGCCAGAGAAAGGCCAAGGGTGCCACAGAGGAGTGGCCGCAGCGTAGCACCCCACTGAACACAGTGATGGGCTGTCAGGACAAAAACTGGCAAACCTGATGACCACTCCCCAGAGTGTCTGCAGCCCAGAAACCCTGAAGGTCACACATCTGGAGGTCCCAGAGGCTTTGGCCTGAATCCTGGACTTTTTCTGTGATATCAGAGACTTGGTATTTGTAGACTTGGGGTTAGGTGGAGCCGTTCACGGAGACCACTCAGGCCTTACCTTAACAATAGCAGAATTCAACAGAAATGTGTCCCTGGAATATTGTTTCACAGCAAGCATTTCTGAGGAGGGTTTTCCCCGTCAAGTTTCTGCCCTGTGTGCAGGAGGAGGTGCAGTCCAAAGAAGTCTCAGGCCCTCCTCCCTGACACGGGGCCTTTTCAAGGATGGAAAACTTTGGGTTTTATTATCTGTGAGATTATTTCATATTTACATATACTTAGGGCAGAAAGACTGTGCAAGGTTTGGCTTTAGGCCTAGATATTTCATGAAAAAAACCTTCTTATTTGCTTTTAAGAGTGTTAAAGAAGCATTTGATTCACCACGTTCACTCAGCATGAAGTAGGTGACTTTCCTGGGGTCTGTCAGATAATTAGTCTTCAGGGTCAGTCACAGATTCATGTCTAGGCACAAGTTGCTCCTTCATATATAAGAATGTTAGTGAATTTCTCCGGAAAATGCTTTCATGGCCCTCCCGTCCCAGATACAATTTGTATCTCTGTGTCCTATAATATATACTATTAATTAAATTAGAGAGTCATAATTATATGTTCCGGAGGGGAAAGAAACAATAGGTTGGGATTCAACAACGGAAACATAAATAATCTGCCATAAAAGATGTTTTCTGTTTACTCAACAGTGGTCCTTGCTGACCCACTGCCAATGCCACCAACCCCCTCCAAAAAAAACCTCATTTCATCATCATTTGACTTTCATAAAAAACATACATGGAAATGACTAGGATTGACTTAATCCATTCCTCTGGCCAGGAAGTTATTTAAGGCTTTGAGTAACACGTCCTGATCTACTGACGTGAGAAATCCATTGATGAGTTTCTAAGATAGATGTTCTCTTTCAATAAAAAGTTGCCCAGAAGGCATGCTCTTCCCTGGCACTATTGTGTGTGTGCTGGGAACTGCTGCACTTTGGGGTCCTTGAGGACCACATGGCCCAAAAAGGTTACATAGCAGAGAAACTAGAAGCAATTGGCCCCTAAATTCATCAACCCTAGAACCGCCTACTTGTGGGTTTCTAGATACATGAGTTAATGAACTCTTGTAATAGCCGTTCTTATAGCTGGGTCTTCTGGCACTTGCAGCTGAAAGCAATTTTACAAAACGCAGATTCATCTTTTGTGAGAAAGAACAAAAGGAATGAAGGCCTGAACAGATAACTTGCTTTATTTGCATATTTATCTAACTTTACTGAAAACTGTGTTGTTGAGATGTGATTTCGGTTAACAGAGAGAACCCATTCTATTTATAAACTTCGTTGTCAGAAACTTCATATCACAATCATCCTCAAATATTGTATGACATGTTTACTGATGCCAAAAATATGTCCAATAGAGTACAGTGGTCACATGCCATATTTTGATAATAAATTTTAAAATTTCTTATAGTAACGTGTTTTCAAAGAACAAATAACCACTTCATTCAAGGACACACACACACACAGAAAGAGAGAGAGAGAGAATATGTATGTAAACCAAAGATGGGAGAAGTATATTTTTTTCCTCTTGAGGTAGAGGAAAGTCAGAACTAAAGAGAGAAAATTGTGCAGAAAAATAATGCTCAGGATTCAGAAAAAAATGTCTTTGACTCACATAGATGAATAAAAACCATTCACAGAAGCACTTATGTAGCAAGCTTCACATAAAAGTTTAAGATTTTTAAAAATAGTTTTTGTTAACAGAATACTTGATAATACTTGAGATGTTACTACACTATCCAGACATCCACCATCATTTTTGCCCACTCTTTCAACTTGTAATATTTCAGTTTTAACTTCTTTTAATTCTTTCTGTTTCCAGGATGTTTTAAAATATTGTACCATACCTTCTTTTCACTAAATTTAATGATTCCCTTCATGTTTAGAGTCTGTTCTTTTGAAAATTAACTAACTTGCCTATTTCTTTTCTTTCTTTCCTTTCTGCTTTCTTTTTTTTTCCTTCTTCTCTGAGTTGTGTATCAGGGGCAAAATGTTACCTACCTGCAAAACTCTAATGTGAGATTCCTTCACATGAGTGTGTGTGCTTTTCAATATCCCTCTTTCCATCTGCCACTTATATCTCAGTTTGCAAGAGAAGATCACATTCAATTCTGCTTCCTGGCCTTCTTTAGAAGTTATTTGACTTGGAAATTACAGAACTTTCAGTTTCTGATTAAATGCAGATGTAGTATCAATGCAAGAAAAATTATTGGTTTTTCTTTTGAGTGATTTATGCATATGGATTAGGTTTCAACAACTATAAAATAGTCTAATTCATTTTTGAATTCTGAGTACCTTCTAAGGTCAGTTTATCTTACCTATGTCTAAGTATAGAAATACCCACCTAAGCTTTTCCACTGGCATTTGTTCTTGTGGCCATTTGAAAACTTTATTTTGTTAAATCTATAATATTCACTGACAAGAATTTTGACAATTATTCATAAGATTCATTAACTATCATTGGTTTCAAGATATGATTCCATTAATGATTTCATTAATTGTCATAGCATTTATTTGAGTCTAAAATCTACACATCAGGGGTTAACTTTATGCTGCTTTGCACTGTTTTTTATTATTAATATATACCAGTCTGGTTTTTTTTTTTTTTTTTTCTTCAATCACTTTGTAAGTCCTTAAGAACAGAGATTGTGACAATTATGTCTGGACCCAAATGCTCAGGCAGAGATTCAACCAAAAATTGCTTAGAAAGCCCTTCATTCCTCTCCATAGAAGTGTGAATGTGTTGGTGTCCCTTGCTGGCGTTTACAAATATGTTTCTTTTTGTTTCTTGGGGCTTATTTTATACCAAGAGATCATTAATATGAGAGAGAGAGAGAGAGAGAGAGAGTGTGCGCGCGCGCGCGCGCGCGCACATCACCTAGTTATACAACTGGAAAGAGGCAGAGATGAACATCTCCTGACTGCACCAGTCTCAAGGCCAAGGCTTTCCTGCTTGGATGTCCTGCCTGTTATCAGTAAATGAAAGAATATTGGGTCAAACCATATGAAAAGCAAATCAGACTTTAAATTTCTTCTGAAAGTCAATGAAAGTGAGAAGCAACCTAATAGTAAATGAGCCAAGATTACAAGCAGAGTCATCATGAAAAAAGATATTAGAATGCCCACTAAGTCATGCCAGGTGCTCATCTTTAGCAGTGAACAGAGACACGCAGCATATGCAGTAGGGTCCCATATCTTACGTACCATGTGGAGACGGTGAGAAAGGCGATCATGTGAGGTGTCGAGTGGACTTGGGGAACTGTGTCTATACTACTCTTCGTGGGAGTGTTAACTGTTTTGTTTAATCAGAATGCAGTATTATAATATCTAATATATATAATTATATAATATATATAAATCTAGGAATGTATTTTACAAAAATGTAAATAAGGGCACAGCAATTTATTTAAAAAGCTATTTATTGTCAGATTGCTTATAACAGAAATAAATAAATTACTACCCACCAGAATGGCTACCGAAAGCAGAGTGCATACTTACTGTGGTTCATTATGCAGTTATGATGAGAATAACAGAGGCCCGTAGGTAAGGTGTTGGAAACATTTGCAAGATATGTTGTTGAATAGCAACAACAAAAAGATGTCGCAGTCTCCTACTCACCCTCACTCTTCTCTCTGCATATATTTATAGATTTATATATGCACACACATATACAAATGCACATATTATATATGATCTTCTCGTATAAAAATGAGCCCCAAGAAACAAAATGAAACATGCATTTTTTAATGCTTGAGAGAGCTACCAAACTGTCCACTCATCTAAGAAAAAGGAATGAGAGAGGATTTTCAAGTTTTGATTGTTATATTATGCATTATTTGATTCTTTAGATGAAAATATATATCAGGTAATAAAACAACAACAACGAAAGTTTATCAGATGGTCTAAAGGAGGGAATTTGCATCCAAGTTAAGCAGAAGAGAACATGGAATTCGGAGGTAAGGCAACTGGAAAGGACCAGAAGCCCCAATTGGAGAGGTAGAGCTGAGTGAGAGCTGTGGGCAGGGGCACAGTGCAGGAGGGAACGTTTCTCACACAGTGAAGCATCATCTCTTGGCTGAGAAAAAAATATTTCGCAAAACTGTGTTGATCTTTAGAAATGGATAAACTATATTTGCTTCAAAAATGTGATGAGATACACACAAGTGTAGGCCCCAAATCTTCTGAACTGAATGAACTCTAGGTTATTGGCTGATCAAAAACTTTATATTCATGTATTTAATATTCTAAATTTGTATAAATATTCATGTATTTAATAGTCTAAATTTTTAACTGAGGAAACTATCCTGAAGGTCCTTTATATAGTAGTTTGGGATTTTTACTGAGACTCCACTTTGAACAATGCACACTTACATTCTTAAGTTCAGAGCCTGTCATTACCTAGTGTCTGCCCATAGGCTGAGTGTGGTCACGCACTGAAGAAAGACAGTGAGGACGCAGACAGAAGGCAGCCACTGCCTGCAAGCCAGGAAGAGGGTTTTCACCAAAATCTGAATCATCTAGCATCTTCATCTTGGATTCTGTTGCCTCTGATTTTTGAGAAAATAAATTTCTGTTGTTTAAGCCACCCAGTCCATAGTATTCAGTTATGGCAGCCCAAAGAGACGAATACAATATCATATACATTTTATCTGAGAAATTAAATACAACAGTGATATGAGGAATACACAAAAACACAGGTCATACTCTATTGTAAGTGTAAAGGGTTTTCTTTCCTCAAATATTCTAATAAGGAGTTTCAAAAGCTTCTTACCGTGTCTTCATAAATCATTCACTGTAGTGTCTTCCACTTAAGGGGAAAAATAAAGATGTCAAAAGATTATAATTAAAACACTTAATTTTAATAATTATTATTACTTTCCGGCCGGGGGCGGTGGCTCAAGCCTGTAATCCCAGCACTTTGGGAGGCCGAGACGGGCGGATCACGAGGTCAGGAGATCGAGACCATCCTGGCTAACACGGTGAAACCCCGTCTCTACTAAAAAATACAAAAATCTAGCCGGGCGAGGTGGCGGGCGCCTGTAGTCCCAGCTACTCGGGAGTCTGAGGCAGGAGAATGGCGTGAACCCGGGAGGCGGAGCTTGCAGTGAGCTGAGATCCGGCCACTGCACCCCAGCCTGGGTGACAGAGCGAAATTCTGTCTCAAAAAAAAATAAATAAATAAATAAATAAATTATTATTATTATTACTTTCCAAAGCAGTGGTTTAATAATACATTTTTCCTAAAATTAAGGGGTTTAATCATTATAAAAAATCGAGTACAGTGCTTAAGACAGCTATGTATATTGGAAGAAAATTAAATCAAAATTTATTAAAGGCTTAAGATAAAACATCATCACATTTTAAGTACAGTTTTGAAAACTGCTCATGATCTATAGAATCCTGTCAACAGAATAGTCTATGGCATTAGTATGACCCATTTTTGGACTCGAATAGAATCTCTCTTTGAAAAATTGAGAGGAGTGTAGGATGAATTTCAGTGGCATCCAACAAAAGCTTCATTGTATTTGCTTAATACATTTTTTAAGAACGGCGTCTAGAGTCTTTTTCAGAATTCAGGAAACAAATCTATAGAAAGGGTGTCCTATTCTCTGTCGCCGTGCTAGTGCGTGTTCCTTATGGTTCACACTGGTTATACACCTGCTCTTAGGGAGAGACGCTGCTGAGATTTCTTTATTCAGTTTTTTATTCCGTTTTGGAGAATAAAAGTTTTCTGATTTTCACTGCAGTAGACATGTTGGCCTTGTTGATGTCCTCTCGGATATGAGGAGGTGACTGGTGAGTTTCAGGAGGTGTACTATAGGAGTTTGTGTTGTTCGGACACCTTCCATCTCTCTTTCATGGGTATCCTTTGCTCTCTTCTACATGGAGGTCCAGTGGTTGGGCTCCTCTCGGCTCTGCGGGAGAGAATTTAAATGTACAGTCGTGCACCACATACAATGATGTTTTTTCATCGACCACCTAGATGATGGTGGTCCCCTAAGATTATAATGGAGCCAAAAAGTGTCAGTGGTTAGACCTCCGTAGCCATTGTAACATCGTAGCACAACACATTACTCAGGTGTTGTGGTGATGCTGGTGGAAATGAAGCTACCGCGTTGCCAGTCCTGTAAAAGTCCTATGGTTATACACAGTACCTAATATTTGACAATGGTGATAAATGGCATGCTACTTTTTAATGTATTTACCGTATTTTTATAATTATTTTCGAGTATACTCCTTCTACTTACAAAAATAAATAAATAAATGACTGTAAAATACCTTAAGGCAGGCCCTTCAGGAGGTATCCAGAAGAAGGTGGTGTTGTCACAGAAGCTGAGAGCTCCCCCGCCTGCTATTTCCTCTGAAGACCTTCCAGTGGGAAAAGATATGGAGGTGGAAGGCAGTGATACTGATGATCCTGACCCTGTATAGGCCTAGGCTAATGTGTGTGTTTGTGTTTTGGTTTGTAACAAGAAGTTTAAAAAGTAAAAAAATAAAAAAATAAAAATTAAAGTAAGGCTGGGCGCGGCGGCTCACGCCTCTAATCCCAGCACTTTGGGAGGCAGAGGTGAGAGGATCATGAGATCAGGAGATCGAGACCATCCTGGCTAACAGGGTGAAACCCCATCTCTACTAAAAATATAAAAAATTAGCTGGGCGTGGTGGCATGCGCCTGTATTGCCAGCCATTCGGGAGGCTGAGGCAGGAGAATCACTTGAACCTAGGAGGCAGAGGTTGCAGTGAGTGGAAATCTCACCACTGCACTCCAGCCTGGGTGATAGAGTGAGACTCCATTTCGAAAAAAAATTAAGTAATTAATTAAAAATAAAAATAACCTTAAAAAGGATATATATAAAACATAGGTATACGTTGTGCTTCTATTTTAAGCTGTGTTATTACAAAAGAGTCAACAAGTAAAAAAAAAAAAAGTTGGCTGGGCGCGGTGGCTCAAGCCTGTAATCCCAGCACTTTGGGAGGCCGAGACGGGCGGATCACGAGGTCAGGAGATCGAGACCATCCTGGCTAACACGGTGAAACCCCGTCTCTACTAAAAATACAAAAAAAAAAAACTAGCCGGGCGAGGTGGCGGGCGCCTGTAGTCCCAGCTACTCCAGAGGCTGAGGCAGGAGAATGGCGTAAACCCGGGAGGCGGAGCTTGCAGTGAGCTGAGATCCGGCCACTGCACTCCAGCCCGGGCTACAGAGCGAGACTCCGTCTCAAAAAAAAAAAAAAAAAAAAAAAAAAAAAAAAAAAAAAGTTAAAGTTTATTAAGTAAGACAGTTATGGTAAGGTAAGGTCAGCGGATTATTGAAGAAATGGATGTTTAATAAGTTAAGCATAGTCTAAGTGCACAGTGTTTATGAAGTGTACAGCAATGTACAGCAATTTCCTAGGTCTTCACATTCACTCACCACTCCCTCGCTGACTCACCCAGACCAACTTCCAGTCTTGCAAGCTCCATTCATGGCTATATTCTATACAGGTGTACCACGTTTTATCTTTCATAATGTATTTTCACTGTACCTTTTCTATGTTTAGATTTTTTTTTTTTTTTTTTTTTTTTTTTTTAAACGGAGTCTCGCTCTGTTACCCAGGTTGGAGTGCAGTGGCGCAATCTCGGCTCACTGCAAGCTCTGCCTCCCAGGTTTACGCCATTCTCCTGCCTCAGCCTCCAGAGTAGCTGGGACTACAGGCGCCTGCCACTACGCAGGGTGTTTAGATATTGTTAGATGCACAAATACTTCCTACTGTGTTACAGTTGCTACAGTATTCAGGATAGTAACCTGCTGTACAGGTTTGTAGCCTAGCAGCAACAGGCTGTACCATATACCCTAGAGGTGTAATAGGCGTTACCTTCTAGGTTTGTGTGAGTACACTATGTGATGTCCACACAACAACAACATTGTCTAATGACACATTTCTCAGAACACATCCCTGTCATTAAGTGATACATGACTGTACCTGCAAGTGTTTTTAGGCGGCAAATAGAATTCCTCAGAACCACTTGATTCCTGGATGCTTATTTCAGACTCATTGTTCCTTTCCTCTCCTTTATAGAATCTTTGCCCATTTTATTTGTTCAGAAAGCAGGAAGATTAATATCCACTGTCGGATTGAAATTGTAAGCATTGCTAAAACTAAAAGAATTATGCAATTTTTCACAAATAGTTTTTAAAAATTTTTAATGTTGCTCCCTTTATGCCTTGATATAGGCTTCAATTTTCTTGCTCTATTAGCCTTTCTGTTCTCTTTTTATTCCTATGTTTAATGCTATTTTTTTCAGATTTAGACTGATGATCTGTTTTAGTGAGCATCTCTGGGTGCATCAGCTTTGGTCATAAGTTTTGCTTCTTGTTCCACTGACAGATATTCTGTTCCTCCTTTGCAGGCGTATTATGTTTACTAGCAGGTCTCAAAATCTAATTCTTTCAATTCAAAAGATTTCTCTACCAAATGATTAGTGTCAAAGCCATTCAGTGTAGCACAATTACATAGATTGTTTAAACTTTTTAAACTGAAGCGTATAGGTACAGTTCTAGGTAAGACATCAGTAAATTTATCTTCCCCTGAACTAGTAGGTGCAAAATTAAATCCAAGTGTGTCTTGAAGAGCAGCAAACATTGCTTTTCTATTTGGAATGATTCTCCTCATCCTGGAATGTCAGCTTCCAGAAGAGGAATACATCACTAGAGTTGTTATCGTCATTGGAGTCCATGCCAGACAGATTCACTAACTTCCCTGGTTCTGAGCCGGTTATTCGGTTAGCTACAACGAAAGTTTTTTGGTTTTTTTTCCAACATATCTAGCCAGCACTTGAGTTAGAAAGTTTATTTCTCAGCTGTAAATGGATATCTTGTGCTTCTCTCACATTGGAGTTTTTCTTTCCGAAGCTAATGCCAACATTCTGTTGTTGCCCTGATATTTTTTCAGGAACTGAAAAGTGCTGGTGATTCTCTGGCATGGTACAACTACGAGAGTTGTATTTGCCAACGTCTGCAAGTTTTTAATTCTGTTCTCTTTCATATTTTTGTTTGTTTGTTTACATCTTCTAGATTGTACTAAAAAGACTTTTTAAGACAACTTTCCCTCATCATCTTCTTCCTTGGCCATCACCTCTATTGTCAGGCCCCTCCTGCTCACTGGCAGTACTCTGCCATTGGAACCTCTGGTCAAGATCCAGCCCTGGCCTAGCCCCAGCTACCCGAGTCTGGCTCCATCTCCCATTGCAGATTTCCATGATTGCATTTCAACTTACCTTCTTCATTTGCCCATTGGTCGCTTGGCAGGCTATGATTACTGAACTTTTAACATAGATTACCTCAATCCTGGTTAAGGATGAAAGGGAAAGGGGTAACGGTACTTGAGCCCATCAGATATTACCAACAGGGTTAATCAGATTCAGAGTAATTTTCTTGTCACATACCCATGAGCTAACTAGTTGAGAGAGAAAGGAGGAGAGAGAGGGAGTGGGTGGGCTAGGAGGGGTAGAAAGAAAGTTGAGGGCTGATTCTTTGGAGAAAAAAATGGAGAGATGACACAAGACACCGGGATGAAAAGGACTTTGATTTTAAATCAAGCTAGCACCTGAGACAGCAGGTTAGGAGGGAGAAGAGATGTTAAGCATTTGCACATCAGCTCTTCATCCAGCGCCAGAAAACACACTCTCCTTTGTTCCTAGCAGGAGTCCACATCTTTGTGCTGGACAGGCACATCCACACTCATGCCTGCCTTTGCGTGAGATTGAGGTTCCAAGGTCCTTCATCACTAACTCCCATCCTTGACCATGTGAAGCATATCAAAGAAAGCAAAGTAACCAAGCTCTGCCCTCAAATTACATAAAGGGTAAGAAAACAGGATTCTTTCTCTCTCTCTCAGCATCCGTTTGAGGAAAGAAACCACAGCAATTTTCTTATAACAGTAGGATCTATATTCTTTTATTCAATATCCAGTCCCACACCCTTAAAAGTTTCCAGTTTCTCTTTTGGTAGCAGATGCGATTCTTGTAAAGCAGGGTGGGTGTTATTTAGGTACAACATTCACCTAATGCTGGAAACTCAGCGTAGACTCACTGTAATTTTAGGTAAGACTGTAGGGCAGCGGAGGTGGCACAGAGGTCACTGAAGCAGAAATCATGATATTGCTCCCACTTACCCTTAGAACTTGCCTATGCTCTTTGGAAGTTTTCAGGAAGCTTTGTGTGCTAGAATTATTGAAAATCAGCAGGGTTTTCACATGTGCACCCTTGGAAGAAAAGCACAAGGATGGAATTCATTTGTAGTCATGCACCTGACTTCTCATTTTGATGGAAAAAAAAATCAAGCCTCTTTCCCTGTCACTTTCAGACAGCTGAACTTTCCTCAGTGAGGCCCCCTTGCTAACGCCAGGTTTGAATATCAATAATATCAGAAATTTCTGAAGACAGTGCATTGCAGGCAGGCTATCTGCAATAATGCACAGAAGATTGAATAGGTGATTGTCATCAGAATCTGAACTCAAGAAAAACAACTTATGTTTTTGACACCACAAACATCAGGGAACTTTACACCCATCACGTATCTTGCTGTGGTCTGCATAGGTTTGCAGTCCAAATCTTGGTCCTTCAAGAGTATTCTGGTTTTTTTTTTTTTTTTTTTTTTTTTTTTTTTTTTAACAAGAAATTTCAATGTAAAATACAGTGATGTTTTAAAAAACCATTTATGTGAGAGTAATTACAGTTGGGATTGTTCCTAATGATTCATGAGCATTTTAGTGTTTTATAAGAAAATGTCTGCCAGCAAGAGAACTGACTACACAACTTTTATATTCCCTAGACATCGTTGCTTTAGTTGGGAAACACACACACAACACAATATTGTCTTGAAAAATCACAGCAAACTCATTTCTGATATGGCAAGATATAATTCTACATACTTAGGGACTGATCATGTTTTCAGAGCCTAATTTCTCAGAATTTAATGAATGGGTATTCATAAGTGGAATTTCAAATTTAATACTATAAAATTATAATTTCTTAATAATTTTACAAGCATTGCTAGAGATAGACAAGAGTTAGGTTCTAATACATTCTGTCAAATACATCCCTTTCAGTAGAGTCTATGTCCACGCAGTTCAGTAAGACTAATGCTGAAGAAACTCTCAGGAGTCAACATGCTTTGTACCATTTTGGGTCTGTTTCATTCCCCCCATTTCTGGCTATGTTTCATTTTGTGTTTACCGCCCTTCCTCCCTCCCTCCCTAATCCATCATTTCCTTCCATCAACCACCATAGACCTGATGCCTAAGCTGAAGAGACATGTCTTACACAATATAAAATTGAGTCTGCCAGAGATTTATTGTACAATTCTAACTTTAAATTAATACATGCTTATAGAATCTTAGAGAATATATCAAAATATAGAAACATATAAATCAATAAGCCCAAGTTGCACATATTTTCACTGCGTACTTGTTTCACATTTTTACAATAAACATTTCCTAGGCACCAATAATGTATAGTGGTATCTTGGGAAACTGCAAGAGACAACCTCCCTTCAAGAACAGTATTTTAATGAGAAGAGAAGAAAACGGACGTTGCTATGTTAAGTGACAATAAAGACATAAAGCACTATGACAAAAGGAAAGGGTACAATATTTTAATATAGCAACATTGTGAAGTTTGTTTGTTTCTTTGGAGAGAGAATCTGTGCAACTAGACTTTATGGGACTAGAGGGGCATTCATGGAATTAGAGTAGAGATTCAGACAGAAAGAAGATCAAAATGATAATCTCCAGGGGAGAAAGCACAGACTTAGCAGGACATCATAACAATCACTTTGAGTATAGGTCACTTAAACCAGTGATCAACTAAGGAGAAGAGTCAACTGGAGAACAGGGAGGGTCTTGAGTCAGACAAACATTAAGGGAAGAAGTAATATATGCCAATATTTAATAAGATTAGTCTGCAGTGGCTCACGCCTGTAATCCCAGCACTTTGGGAGGCTGAGGCAGGTGGATCACGAGGTCATGAGTTTGAGACCAGCTTGGCCAACATGGCGAAACCCCGTCTCTATTAAAAACACAAAAAGAAAAAAAAAATTATCTGGGCGTGGTGGCAGGCACCTACTCGGGAGGCTGAGGCAGGGGAATCCCTTGAACCTGGGAGGTGGAGGTTACAGTGAGCCGAGAGATCATTGCCATTGCACTCCATCCTGGGCAACAAGAGAAACACTCCATCTTAAAAAAAATAAGATAAAATAAAATAAAATAAAATATTAGTCTGTGGTGTTAAAATGATTAAGGCAAGAGCAGCAGGTAGGAACCCATTGCAATAGTCCAGAAAGGAAGGTATGATATTTGTATTTAGAGAAATGACAGAATTAATACAGAGGGTGAATACACATAAAAGGCATTGTGATTATAGATTTGACAAGAATTTCAAGCAATGGTGACAAGGGAGGAATGAGTTTTGCAGCTAAAGTTAAGTTCTTTGCTGTTGAGAACTAGGTTTAGATTTAACCATTAACAGATATGGAGGAACAAAATGGAGAGACCAGAAATGGAGAAAAGCTAAACTTTTATTAAAAGTAACTTTTAAATTTTATTTTAGCATAGTTCTGCATAAAATTCACAAAAGAGTCCCTATATAAACCCTATACCTCATATTCCTTGTTGTTTACATCTTACATTAGCATGATACATTTGTCATAACTTAAGAACCAATCCATTATTCATAAGGGAATCTCACACTTTTTTCAGACTTCCTTAGTTTTAGCTAAATTTTTTCTATCAAGACACCACACTACATTGAGCCGGCATGTCTCCTTAGGCCTCTTGGAACTAACGGTTTCTCAGATTCTTCTTGTTGTTGATGACCTTGACAATTTTGAGGGGTTTGGGTCAGGTGTTTTGTAAAACGTCTCTCAATTGGGATTGATTTGATTTTCTTTCTCATGAAACCACAGGGATCAGGGTTTAGGGAGGAAGACCACATAGGTAGAGAGCCACTCTGGTCACAGCATGTGAAGGCCACATACTAGCCACAGGCCTTAAGAGCCTCGAGCATCCAGCTAGGGGAGTGTGTGTCTGGCTATTCCGCCGCAAAGTCACCCTTTGCTCCTCTTTGCCCTTTTCATCTGGCCTCTTTGGGAGAAGGTCACTACGCACAGCCTACGCTTTGGGGTGGGGACTGAGGCTCCACTTTGTCTGGAGAGTAAATAGGACTTTCAATATCTGTATTTCAATATAAAGGTCTGTCCTATGAAAATGTATTTGTTGGCCAGATCCACGCTCAGTCAAAATTAGGTTGTCATCCATGTAAGCCATAAAATTACCACAGGAGAAAACTAGAAGAGGCAGCCTTTGAGGCTGTTTTTAGGATTTTGGTTAACCCACAACTTTACTTTTCTAACAAATACTGTGTAGTACCCCATTTGAAATGAATCATAGAAACATAACCTATGTAGAAGCAAATTTCAAATGTATATATACACACACACACACATATATATGCATATATATAATATATATCTACATGTAATATATATCTGCCTATATAACATATATTATATATAATCTGCATTATATATAATATATAATGCAGATATATTGTATATTATATATGCATATAATATATATGTAGATATATTATGTATATGTCTGCAAGTATCATTACTGAATTGTAACCCAAAGGGAAATAATAAGAAAACAATAGCTAATGAGATAATGTATATACTTTTATATGTGAAGACTAAAGCATCACTACCCTAGTAGACATAGCAAACTATTCTGATCCTTCTGCCTTATATTAACCAGGGAAAGCAACAGCAGTTGCTGAAATAATCATGCCTCAATTATAGCAGCTTCACAGGCCAAAGGCTGGTTTCTCTCTGGGGTCGGTTCAAGCCCCATGTGACTGTCAGGCTCCCAAGCCTCGTGCCCCTCCTCAGTGTTCTCCAGCAGCCTTGGCCTCTCCAGGAGACTGCAAAGGCAGCATGCTGAGAAGGCACCTCCTTTTAAATGCCTGGGTACAGAGAGGTGCTCTTTGGTGAAAAATGTTCTCATGGCCCCGCCTGACTTAGGGGAGGCTGGAAAATGCAGGTCAGCTGCTTGACAGAAAGGAGAAAATGGAGACAGGATTTAGTAAGCACAGAACCCTCTGTGTGCCACTCACAGCCAAAACGCAGACCAATAGAGATGGACCTGTGGGCACCTGCGTGTTTACACGCTATTTCTGTCAGTGGTGTAGTTTTTCCCTGCAATGCAGACAAATAGTTGTTAAAGTTTTAAATAAAACAAATATAAACTTCGCTCAATTTTTACAGTATTTGGAAGCATTTTTACAGTATTGGAAGATTCAGTTGATTAAAATTGTACAAGATACTTCATGTTTATGAATATGGAAAACACAGATTGATCATCCACAGAGTTAATTATAACACAGGTCACCTGTATTATGGTCTGGCTATACAACTTTTATATGAGATGCAAGGAACACCTTGTTGTGTGCAAGCATTCATGTTGCAGACATGTAGTGCTTGGGGCTCTGCTTAAAAAACACAAGTAGCATTACTCCACTCCATGTCAATTACTAAGACAAAGTAAAGCACCTCCACCAGTTTTCAGAGGCCCCTTGGAGATGCTGTCTCCTGATTGTGAGCCATAGAATTAGTAGAGGAGGAGAGGAGACAGAGAAATAGACAAATAGCATGGACAAACTGAAAGGAAAATGATGGTCACGTGGCAGAAGGGGAAAAAGTGAGATAGATTTAAAAATATAAACAAAGACGCTGTTCCGTGGATATTTGGAGAGAAAAATTTGAGAGTAGGGCTGGGAATTTATTTTTCTCAGAACATTACCTAGGTTTGAAATTGTCATTTTTGTCAAATAGCATGTTGAATATTTCCTTGCTTTTGATGGCAGTAAAAAAAAATGACCAGGGGATGCTTTCACAATGACAAAAAGTCATCCAAAATGCCACTGGACAATTTAATATTAATGAGGTCTTTCTACACATTATGAATATTACAGAAACATTATTGCTCCATTTTGGTCACAGATATATTTGGCATAGACCAAATTGTCCTCAGATATGCCTTTCATTAGCCTCCTGTTTGTATCATTCACAATTGCTTCAAAGAGAATAAAATACCTAGGAATCCAACTTACAAGGGATGTGAAGGACCTCTTCAAGGAGAACTACAAACCACTGCTCAACGAATAAAAGAGGAACAAACAAATGGAAGAACATTCCATGCTCATGGATAGGAAGAATCAATATCATGAAAATGGCCATACTGCCCAAGGTTATTTATAGATTCAATGCCATCCTCATCAAGTTACCAATGACTTTCTTCAAAGAATTGGAAAAAACTACTTTAAAGTTCATATGGAACCAAAAAAGAGCCCGCATTGCCAAGACAATCCTAAACCAAAAGAACAAAGCTGGAGGCATCATGATACCTGATTTCAAACTACGCTACAAGGCTACAGTAACCAAAACAGCATGTTACTGGTACCAAAACAGAGATATAGACCAATGGAACAGAATAGAGCCCTCAGAAATAATACCACACATCTACAACCATCTGATCTTTGACAAATCTGACAAAAACAAGAAATGGGAAAAGGATTCCCTATTTAATAAATGGTGCCAGCTATCCATATGTAGAAAGCTGAAACTGGATCCCTTCCTTATACCTTATACACAAATTAATTCAAGATGGATAAAAGACTTAAATGTTAGACCTAAGACCATGAAAACCCTACAAGAAAACCTAGGCAATACCATTTAGGACATAGGCATGGGCAAGGACTTCATGTCTAAAACACCAAAAGCAATGGCAACAAAAGCCAAAATTGACAAATGGGATCTAATTAAACTAAAGAGCTTCTGCACAGCAAAAGAAACTACCATCAGGGAGAACAGGCAACCTACAGAATGGGAGAAAATGTTTACAATCTACCGATCTGACAAAGGACTAGTATCTAGAACCTACAAAGAACTTAAACAAATTTACAAGAAAAAAATCAAACAACCCCATCAAAAAGTGGGCAAAGGATATGAACAGACACTTCTCAAAAGAAGACATTTATGCAGCCAACAGACACATGAAAAAATCCTCATCTTCACTGGCCATCAGAAAAATGCAAATCAAAACCACAATGAGATACCATCTCACATTAGTTAGAATGGTGATCATTAAAAAGTCAGGAAACAACAGGTGCTGGAGAGGATGTGGAGAAATAGGAAGACTTTTACACTGTTGGTGGGACTGTAAACTAGCTCAACCATTGTGGAAGACAGTGTGGCAATTCCTCAAGGATCTAGAACTAGAAATACCATTTGACCCAGCCATCCCATTACTGGGTATACAGCATGAGTATAAATCATGCTGTTATAAAGACACATGCACACATATGTTTATTACGGCACTATTCACAATAGCAACGACTTGGAACCAACCAAAATGTCCATCAATGATAGGCTGGATTCAGAAAATGTGGCACATATACGCCATGGAATACTATGCGGCCATAAAAAACGATGAGTTCACGTCCTTTGTAGGGACATAGATGAAGCTGGAAACCATCATTCTGAGCAAACTATCGCACGGACAGAAAACCAAACACCACATGTTCTCACTCATAGGTGGGAATTGAACAATGAGATTAGTTGGACACAGCATGGGGAACATCACACACACGGGCCTGTTGTGGGGTGTGATAGCATCAGGAGATATACCTAATGTAAATGACGAGTTAATGGATCCAGCACACCAACATGGCCCGTGTGTACATATGTAACAAACCTTCACATTGTGCACATGTACCCTAGAACTTAAGGTATAATAATAAAAAAAAATGAATTAAGAATTTGGTGGTAGAGTGTTAACAAAAGGGCGGAAGTTAACTGTTAAAACACCGCCTGCTGTACACAGTATAAGGGTCTCTTTGCCTCTTCCCCTTGAGAGTTGTATGCAGTTCCCTTCTGCTTGTAGCTTCCCCAACCACCTCCCCATAAATCCATTCTCAGGACTTGAGATGATGACTAGGAATTACTGTGCTGCAAATCAGGCAAGAGGTCTCACAAGGGGGCCACCTGCCTGTGTGTCTTCTGGAGTGAATGGCAAGCAATGGCAAAGGGACACAGGGGCTGCTGGGGGTGGGGAAAATAAGAGTGTAGGCTAAGAAGCTGAGCTTTGTGCTCTGAGGAAGCTCAGAGAAGAGCCCAGGGCAAATTTCAAGTTCCAGGGACTCCAGCCATGCACTCAAGGGCATTGCACATGCAAACAATTCCTGCTAGACTGAAGCCTCTGCAAAACCTCTTTCATTCTGAGGATTCTTTATTGGTGGGACTCTGACAGTCTTCTCTAGGCTTCCCTGGGCTTGATTAACTGGTTAACAAGAAAGATAACTGTGCAGCTTTCTGAGAAAACGCTAGGAGTTACAGGAGCAACAGATGGCAGCGGAGGAACCTTACCAATTAGTAGAGTTATTCCATCTAAAGATGAGAAGTCTGGTCCCTGAGTCAAAATTCAATGTTGGCATTAGAGAATAGAAAAAAAATGAATAAAATTCCAGTCTGCAGAAGGGGGGGGGGGGGGGGGGGGGGGGGGGGGGGGGGGGGGGGGGGGGGGGGGGGGGGGGGGGGGGGGGGGGGGGGGGGGGGGGGGGGGGGGGGGGGGGGGGGGGGGGGGGGGGGGGGGGGGGGGGGGGGGGGGGGGGGGGGGGGGGGGGGGGGGGGGGGGGGGGGGGGGGGGGGGGGGGGGGGGGGGGGGGGGGGGGGGGGGGGGGGGGGGGGGGGGGGGGGGGGGGGGGGGGGGGGGGGGGGGGGGGGGGGGGGGGGGGGGGGGGGGGGGGGGGGGGGGGGGGGGGGGGGGGGGGGGGGGGGGGGGGGGGGGGGGGGGGGGGGGGGGGGGGGGGGGGGGGGGGGGGGGGGGGGGGGGGGGGGGGGGGGGGGGGGGGGGGGGGGGGGGGGGGGGGGGGGGGGGGGGGGGGGGGGGGGGGGGGGGGGGGGGGGGGGGGGGGGGGGGGGGGGGGGGGGGGGGGGGGGGGGGGGGGGGGGGGGGGGGGGGGGGGGGGGGGGGGGGGGGGGGGGGGGGGGGGGGGGGGGGGGGGGGGGGGGGGGGGGGGGGGGGGGGGGGGGGGGGGGGGGGGGGGGGGGGGGGGGGGGGGGGGGGGGGGGGGGGGGGGGGGGGGGGGGGGGGGGGGGGGGGGGGGGGGGGGGGGGGGGGGGGGGGGGGGGGGGGGGGGGGGGGGGGGGGGGGGGGGGGGGGGGGGGGGGGGGGGGGGGGGGGGGGGGGGGGGGGGGGGGGGGGGGGGGGGGGGGGGGGGGGGGGGGGGGGGGGGGGGGGGGGGGGGGGGGGGGGGGGGGGGGGGGGGGGGGGGGGGGGGGGGGGGGGGGGGGGGGGGGGGGGGGGGGGGGGGGGGGGGGGGGGGGGGGGGGGGGGGGGGGGGGGGGGGGGGGGGGGGGGGGGGGGGGGGGGGGGGGGGGGGGGGGGGGGGGGGGGGGGGGGGGGGGGGGGGGGGGGGGGGGGGGGGGGGGGGGGGGGGGGGGGGGGGGGGGGGGGGGGGGGGGGGGGGGGGGGGGGTAAGAAGTGAGAGCAACAGCATGGCATCTCATTATTTCAGACTGTACTCATTCAGAATGATAGCAGATAGTGGGTCAAAATCTTCAGAGACTACAGACATGTGTCGCATTATTTTATGTGAAATTCTTACTGCAAATTTTTTCCATGAGCACAAAATAACAAATGCTAAGAGCTATTTATTTACAAAACAGATTCTGAGCACAACAGATGTTATTTAGCTGACAGTAGCAAAAAAAAGAAGCTTAAGTGACCAGTAGCAAAAACGATTGTGAAATTAAAGGAAAATTTAAATTTTTTTAAATTAAAAGGGGGGGGGGGGGGGGGGGGGGGGGGGGGGGGGGGGGGGGGGGGGGGGGGGGGGGGGGGGGGGGGGGGGGGGGGGGGGGGGGGGGGGGGGGGGGGGGGGGGGGGGGGGGGGGGGGGGGGGGGGGGGGGGGGGGGGGGGGGGGGGGGGGGGGGGGGGGGGGGGGGGGGGGGGGGGGGGGGGGGGGGGGGGGGGGGGGGGGGGGGGGGGGGGGGGGGGGGGGGGGGGGGGGGGGGGGGGGGGGGGGGGGGGGGGGGGGGGGGGGGGGGGGGGGGGGGGGGGGGGGGGGGGGGGGGGGGGGGGGGGGGGGGGGGGGGGGGGGGGGGGGGGGGGGGGGGGGGGGGGGGGGGGGGGGGGGGGGGGGGGGGGGGGGGGGGGGGGGGGGGGGGGGGGGGGGGGGGGGGGGGGGGGGGGGGGGGGGGGGGGGGGGGGGGGGGGGGGGGGGGGGGGGGGGGGGGGGGGGGGGGGGGGGGGGGGGGGGGGGGGGGGGGGGGGGGGGGGGGTGCACACATATTGTTAATTACGGCAACAATTCAAATAGCAACGACTTGGAACTGCAGAAGTGTTTAGTAAAAACGAGGGGGGGGGGGGGGGGGGGGGGGGGGGGGGGGGGGGGGGGGGGGGGGGGGGGGGGGGGGGGGGGGGGGGGGGGGGGGGGGGGGGGGGGGGGGGGGGGGGGGGGGGGGGGGGGGGGGGGGGGGGGGGGGGGGGGGGGGGGGGGGGGGGGGGGGGGGGGGGGGGGGGGGGGGGGGGGGGGGGGGGGGGGGGGGGGGGGGGGGGGGGGGGGGGGGGGGGGGGGGGGGGGGGGGGGGGGGGGGGGGGGGGGGGGGGGGGGGGGGGGGGGGGGGGGGGGGGGGGGGGGGGGGGGGGGGGGGGGGGGGGGGGGGGGGGGGGGGGGGGGGGGGGGGGGGGGGGGGGGGGGGGGGGGGGGGGGGGGGGGGGGGGGGGGGGGGGGGGGGGGGGGGGGGGGGGGGGGGGGGGGGGGGGGGGGGGGGGGGGGGGGGGGGGGGGGGGGGGGGGGGGGGGGGGGGGGGGGGGGGGGGGGGGGGGGGGGGGGGGGGGGGGGGGGGGGGGGGGGGTTATTTCAGACTGAAGAATGCGTGATGCTACATTTATTTTTATGTGAAATTCTTACTGCATTTTTTCCATGAGCACACCTAACAAATGCTAAGGAGCTATTTATTTACAAAACAGATTCTGAGCACAACAGATGATTGCTACCTAGAAGCCTTAAGTGACAGTAGCAAAACGATTGTTTTATAAAAGGAGTGCTTTAAATTTAATTTTTTAAAGTTGAAATACAGTAAAACGAATTTTCTGTGCGCAGCTCTATGATTTGTAAAACATGTACAGATGGATGAAATACCTCCACACGCAGAACACAGAGCAGTGGCCTCACTGCAGGAGCCTCCCCTCATTCCCCATGCAATCACTTTGCAGGCCCACCCCACCCCTAGAGCTGGGCGACTGCTGGTGTGTTCTCATGGAATTACACAGCGTATATTCCTCTTTAGATACTAGCTTCTGTCACTCAGAATAATGTCTTTGAGATGCACTTAAGTTGCTGAGTGTATCCATAGTCTATTCCTTTACATTGCTGCATACTCTTCCCTTGTATGGATTTGCTACTCTTTTTTTTTTTTTTTAATCTATTAAGCTGTTGAGGGGCATGAGGGTTGTTCCAATTTGAGACAATTATGAATAGAGTTGCTATCAATAATCGTATAGAAAGTTTTGTGTGAATATAAGTTTATATAACTCTAGGATACATAGCCAAAGAGTAGGATGCCTAGTTCTCATGGTGTGTATGTGTTCAACCATACCAGGAACTACCAAGCTTCTTGCCAGCTTTTTGGAGTGGCTGTCTAAGTTCACATTCTCAATGTGAAGTTCTCATTCACAGCACGCAAGAGCTCCATTGCTCCACATCCACATCAGGGGTATTGTCAGCATTTTATGGACCTACCATTATAATGCATGTGTGGTGGTAGCTTACAGTCACCTTGGGATTGCCTTGCCTGTGATGTTGAACTTTTTTTTTTTTTTTTTCTGAGACCCAAGGTGGAGTGCAGTGGTGTGATCTCGGCTCACTGCAACCTCTGCCTCACAGGTTCAAGTGATTCTCCTGCCTCGGCCTCCTGAGTAGCTGGAACTACAGGCACATGCCAGCACACCTGGCTAATTTTTTGTATTTTTAGTAGAGCTGGAATTTCACCACGTTAGCCAGGATGGTCTCAGTCTCCTGACCTCGTGATCCACCTGCCTTGGCCTCCCAAAATGCTGGGATTTCAGGTGTGAGCCACTGTGCCCGGCCTATTATGTGGTTGTTAATATCTTCTTTGGTGAAGAACCTGTTCAATACTCTTGCTCATTTAAAAATTGAGTTGTTTATTTACTTATGGTTGAGCTTTAGTGTTTTCCAAATTTGTTTATTCTAAAGACAAGACATTTGTCGTATACACAATGTGAAATATTGTTTTCCTCATCTCTAGGCAGTCTTTTCATTTTCTCAACTGGCATTTCACAGAATAGGTGGCTTTAACTTTGATAAAATGCAATTTAACATTGTAATGGATTGTGCTTTTAGTGGTATGTCTTATAATATTTACCTCAGGCAGGATGATATCTTACTTTTATTCTAAAAGCTTGATAGTTTTCATTTTAATATTTGAATACGTGATCTGTTTTGAGTTACCTTGTATGATTTGTTGAGGTTCAGGTTAAAGTTTTTAGTGTGTGTGTTTATAGTTCTCCAAGGGTTCCAACACAATTTGTTAAAGAGAATGCCTTTCTCCGTTAAATTGTCTTTGCACGTTTGTCAAAAGTAATGGGTCTATTCCTCAACATTCTGTTCTGTTCCATTAATTGTTGTGTCTACTGTTCACCAATACCATACTGCCTTGAGTACCATGCCTAGCAACACTCATCAGTTTTCACTATCTATAGTGAAAAAAGGAAAAAAGAAAAACTCAGAGCAGTCTGGATTATGTGTTACGCAAAATTTATCATGCCCAGGGAGATCAGTATGGACTTCAAGCATGCCCTCCACATCCATAGGACAATTGTTTAGAAGCATTTTGTTCCTGACTAGCTGCTTCAACCATTATCTTCTTGCTCCTAGAATTTGTGATGTAAAGAACAATGTATATCCAATCAACAGCTTATGTTATTTTAACGTAATTATTTGGTAAACAACACAGAAACTGTCTCTTCTTTTTCCTTAATAACCCACTTGTAACTGCTGCTAATCAAAGTGTATATTCAGGGCCACTTGAATCTATGCTTCTCACATAGCCATCCTCAGGCCTTGAACTCAAATAAACTCTATACTTAATCCTATTTTCTGAATTTCGATGTTTAAGATTGACAACAATAAGTCTTAAAGCCAGGTGAAGTGATTCTTCTAACATGATTTATCTTTTCAGTGTTGGTTTGGGTATACTATTTCCTTTGACTTGAATCCAAATTTTAAAATCCATTTGTCTATGTCTGTAAAATTTTATCCTGCTGTTTTGTTAAGAATTTTGTTAAATCTGTGGTGTGATGTGCGGTTATGTGACACCTGTATTATAATGAATGTTCCAATCCATAAAAATAATATGTCTTTCCATTTATGTAGGTTCTATTTATTCCTTTTACTAGTACTTGTAGTTTTTAGCCTACAGATTATGTCTACATTTTGATAAATTCTAAGTATTTCACTTTTGGGGGAACTTCTGCAAATGGTAGTAGTTGTGTTCTAATTTGGTTTTCAGTTTGTATTACTAATATGTGAAAATATAAATTTAACTTTTATGTTTTGGTCTTGCATTCCACTGCTTTCATAAGCTAACTTATTAGTTCTATAAGGTATTTTTGTATGTTCTTTAGAATTTTCTACATCGACAATTCACATTATTTGTGAAAAACAACAATGTTATTTCGTCTTTTCTAAGTTGTAAGCTTTTTATTTCTTTTTCATATTTTATGTAATGGCTAGAACTTTGAACACAATGTTGAAAAACGGATATCCTTGCCTTTTTTCCAATCTTAAGGTGAAAGCCACTGAGTCTGTCGTCATTACATAAGATATTTGCTGTGTGCTATTTGCACGCCATTTATCTGGTTGGTAAATTTCCTTCTATCCCTGGTTTGGTGCAGATTTTCTAATACATAGATTCTGAATTCTGTCAAATGCTTTCTTTTTGTGTCATTTGATATTGCCACATGATTTTTCTTCTTTAAATTGAAAATGTGATATACAGTCTCCATTGGTTTTTAACATGGAATGAGCTTGCATTTTCACGAAAAAACACATTTTGTTGTCATTTTTGTAACATACATTGCTGGAGTGGGTTTGCCAGCACACTGAAGATGTTTTTGTCTGTGTTCATGAGGGCTATTAATATACAACTTTTCTTTATTTGTCTGCTTGTGTTATCAGAGTATATTGATTTCCTATGGCAACATAACAAATTACCACAGACTTAGCAGTAAAACAACATCCATTTATTAGCTCACAGTTCTCTAGATCAGAAGTTTAGAGACAGCATGATTGCTTTCTCTGTTCATGGTCTCAAGTGCTGAAATCAAGGCGAGTTCTCATCTGTAGGCTCTGGGGAAAAATTCACTTACAAGTTTATTCAGATGGTTGAACTAATTTACTTCCTTGTGGGTCTAACACTGAGGTCCTCACTTATTTGCTGACGATCACCTGAAGGCCACTCTCAGGACCTACTGCCTTCAGACAAACCCAGGAGACATTGTAGGTTTCGTTCCATACCCAGGAGACATTGCAGGTTTTGTTCCATACCACTGAAATAAACTTTTTAGTTTCCCAGTTCATATAAAAGTGTTTACTATACTGTAATCATTTAAGTGTACAATAGCATTATCTTTAAAAAGTACATATCTTAAGAAAAAAACGCTTTATTGCTAAAAAACGGCAACGATCATCTAAGCATTCTACAAGTTGGATTTTTTCCTGAATGGTCTTGCCTCCATGTTGATGGCCATTGACTGATCAGGACAGTGGTAGCTGAAGGTTGCGGTGGTTGTGGCAATTTCTTGGCTGGGTGCGGTGGCTCACTCCTGTAATCTCAGCACTTTGGGAGGCCTAGGTGGGCAGACCATGAGGTCAAGAGATTGAGAGCATCCTGGCCAACATGGTGAAATCCCATCTCCACTAAAAATACAAAAATTAGCTGGGTGTGGTAGTGCATGCCTGTAGTCCCAGCTACTTGGGAGTTTCAGGCAGGAGAATCGCTTGAGCCCAGGAGATGGAGGTTGCAGTGAGCCAAGATCACACCACTGCACTCCAGCCTGGTGACAGAGCGAGGCACTGTCAAAAAAAGAAGAAAATAAAGAGGACCTATCTTAAGAAACAAAAAAAGCTTTATTGCTCAAATATGCCAATATTCATCTAAGCTTTCTACAAGTTAGAATTTTTCCTGGAGGGTCTTGCCTTGCCTCCATGTTCATGACCATTGACTGATTAGGGCAGTGGTTGCTGAGGGTTGCGGTGGCTGTGGCAATTTCTTAAAAGAAGACAACAATACATCTTTCTGTATCAATTGACTCTTCCTTTCACAAAAGATTTCGCTGTAGCATGTGAAGCTGTTCTTTGGAATTTTGCTCACATTAGAGAGTCTTTCAAAATTAGAGTCAATTTTTTCAAACTTTACCACTGCTTTATCAACTAAGTTTATGTAATATTCTAAATCGTTTGTTACCATTTCAAAAATGTTCACAGCATCTGCACCGGGAATAGACTCCATCTCAAAAAGATCATGTTCTTTGCTGATCATTAAGAAGAAACTCTCATCCCTTAAATTTTATTATGTATTTGCAGCATTTCAGTCACATCTCCAAGCTCCACTTCTAATTCTAGTTCCCTTACTATTTCCACCACATCTACAATTACCTTCTCTACTAAAGACTTGAACAGCACAAAGTCATCAATTTTGGTTGGAATCAACCTCTTCCAAACTCTTATTAATGTTAAAATTTTGGCCTCATTCCATTAATCACAAATGTTCTTAGTGATATCTGGAATAGCAAATCCTTTCCCAAAGGTTTTCAGTTTACTTTTCTCAGGTCCACAAGGGTAATGACTATCTAGAGCAGCTATAGCCTTACACAATGTGTTTCTAAAATAATAGGACTTGTAAGTCTAAACTACTCTTGGATTTATGGGCTGCAGAAAGGATGTGTTATCAGACATAAAAACAACATTAATCTTCTTGCATATCTTCATCAGAACTCTTACCTCTGACCAGGTGCATTGTCAATGAGCAGTAATATTTTGAAAGAAATTTTTATTTTTTTTTTCTGAGCAGTAGTTCTCAACAGTAGTGTTAAAATATCTGGTAAACCGTGCTGTGAATACATATGTTGTCATTCAGATTTTGTTGTTTTGCTGATGCAGCACAGGAAGAGTAGATTTACCATAACTCTTAAGGGCCCTAGGATTTTCAGAACGGTAAATGAGTATTGGCTTCAAGTTAAAGTCACCAACATCATTATCCCCTAACAAGAGAGTCAGCCTGTCCTTTGAAGCTTTGAAGCCAGGCATTGATTTCTCTCTAGCTGCAGGAGTCTTAGATGACATCTTCTTCCAATGATGTAGTCACCTTCATCAATGATCTTAGCTAGATCTTCTGGAAAGCTTGCTGCAGTTTCTACATCAGTACTTGCTGCTTCACCTTGCACTTTTATATGACGTAGATGACTTCTTTCCTTAAACCTCATTAACCTACATCTGCTAGTTTCAAGCTTTTCTTCTGCAACTTTCTCACTTCTCTCTGCCTTCATTGAACTGAAAAGAGTTGAGACTTTGTCTGGATTAGGCTTTGGTTTAAGGGGATGTTGTACCTTATTTGATCTTTTATCCAGACCACTCAAACACTCTCCATCTCAGCAATAAAGCTATTAACGTTTTACTTTCTTATAATTTGTGTGTTCACTGGAGCAATACTTTAAATTTTATGAAAGAGCTTTTCCTTTGCATTCATAACTTGGCTGTTTGGCACTAGAGGCCTAGCTTTCAGCCTATATTTGCTTTCAATATGCCTTCCTCACTAAACTTAATCATTTCTAATATTTGAGTTAAAGTACGAGACACTGGAATCTTTCTTTCACTTGAACATGTAGAGGCAATTGTAGGATTATAACCGGCCTAATTTCAACATTGTTGTGTCTCAGAGAATAAGGAGGCCAGAAGAGAAGAAGACCAATGGAGGAACAGAGCAGTCAGAATAAACACAACATGTATGGACTAAGTTTGCCATCTTATATGGGCTCAGTTTTTGGTACCTCAAAACAATTACAATTGGCCCAGTGCAGTGGTTCACACCTATAATGCCAGCATTTGGGGAGGCCAAGGCAGGTGGATTGCCTGAGACCAGGAGTTCAAGACCAGTCTAAGCAACATAGTGAGACCCTCCCCTCTACGAAAAATTAAAAAACAAGCTGAGCATGGTGGCACATATCTGTGCTTCCAGCTTCTCCAGAAGCTGAGGTAAGAGGAAAACCTGGGGTGGGTAGCTCCTCTCCTCAGCTGGTCATCTCATCATCTCTTCAGCTCTCAGTAGAGAGGACACCCTGGTGTGGGTAGCTCTTCTCTCTGCCACTGATCATCTTGTAGTCTCTTTTTCAGTCTGGACAAGCCTGAGGTATTTCTGGCCTTCAGAGGAGAGAAAGTGTGTGTTGATTGGTCTATGGGCAGCCATGGGTGGGCCCGGAGAAAGCCCCAAAAATTCCCATTCAGGTCTTCATGACGGGCAGCCCAGCCCCCAGGCTTCAGGTCTTCCTCAGTTTGAAGGTGGGGCCCCTCCCAGGACCTTCCCCTTTCTTCCCCACAGCCTGCCTTTTGGTGCTGTTCATGGTTCCCAGAGTGTTCATTCATGTTCATCAGTGCCCAAAGTCCGGAAGGGGCCAAGGCAGCAGGAGGATGGCATGTCAGTGCTGCCACAAGTGTGTGCACACTCAGCTTGGTTGTGACAGTGCCCAGGCTTAGCTACAACTTTGCTATGAGATTAGAGTGGGCACTGGGAGTGGGTCGAGGCCAGATAGTGAGAGCAGGCACTTCCAAGGGTGAGAGGGGAGCAGGGAGCCCTTCCCAGGCCATGAGAGTGCAGAGATGGCTGGGTCCACAGCCGTGGCTGGGCAGTGGCAGCTACACCCGGGAGGGTGGAGCTCCTGTCTGCTCCTGGTCCCCAAGAGCACACGAATTCCCAAGTCTGCAGCTGTGGCTGGGCAGCCACTGCTGTGCCTGGGGGGCACAGGGCTCCTGTCTTGCCAACTTAGAAGGGGGCAGGGTATCTGCCTGTTCCCAGCTCATATGAGCTCCATGGAGTGGTCGGCTCTGGCTGCTTCTCCCCCGCTGCAGCCAGCATCATGGCAGCAGCTGCTCTGGATGGGCTGCCACTGCCATCACTGTAACATGCTCTTTGGGACTTTGTGGTTCCTGGAATCTCCAAGCTTCCAGGTGCCACTGCATTCCCCTAATCCAGACACAGGTGCTTGCAGTGAAAGCTGCAGTGCAGTACATCTGGTCCAGCTGCAGCCTCGCACAAAGCCAGCACCTGTGCTGGGACTTGGAGCTGCCTGACACACCACAACAACCAGCGCGCCTGGCTGTGTGCAGTGACTGGACCCTGCACTTGCTCACCACACACGCTTCGCCACTCTGCATCTGGCTTGCCCTTGGCAGGTGTGAGACCTGAGCCAAACGCAGCCTGCTACGTAGAGCAGAACAAGCTGAAATAATGAACAATATTCAAGCAGAAGGTGCCAGCAGCCTCAGAGGTTTCTGGCCGGCTAAGTGACACCCCAAGGATTCCACGACACCACCACAACCAGTCATTATATTTTCTGTCCTTTTTTACTGGCTTTAGGTATATTTTTGCTCTTCTATTTTTTCATGAGGTGGACAATGAGATTATTGGTTTTAGACTTGTTTTCTTTTCTGAAGCAAGCAATCACTGCTATACATTTCCCACTATGAATTGCTTTAGGTATATACTTACAATTTTTTCTTTTTCTTTTCTTTTCTTTTTTTTTTTTTTTTTTTTTTTTTTTGAGACAGAGTCTTGTTCTGTTGCCCAGGCTGGAGTGCAGTGGCACAATCTTGGCTCACCGATACCTCCGCCTCCCAGGTTCAAGTGATCCTCCTGCCTCAGCCACGCTAGTAGCTGGGATTACAGGCACACGCCACCATGCCTGGATAATTTTTGTATTTTTAGTAGAGACAAGGTTTCGCCATGTTGGCCAGGCTGGTCTCAAATGCCTGACTTCAGGTGATCCACCTGCCTCGGCCTCCCAAAGTGCTGGGATTACAGGCGTGAGCCACCGTGCCCAGCCTATATTTACAATTTTTCATCTTGTACTTTTCTTTTCACTCAATTCAAAATAATTTCTTAACTTCATTTGGTAGTTCCTTTTTGACTCATTAATTATACAATATTAAGAAGCGACTGCTTTATTTCCAACATTCTGGTGATTGTCTTGTTAGTTTTCTGTTACTCATTCTTTGTTTAATTCTATTATAGAGTAATACATTTCATATAATTTGTGTCCTCTACAATTCCTTGCTCTTTGCTTTCATCGTTTGGGATATTATCTATATTGGCTGCTCACCAGGTGCACTGGAAAAGAATATGTATTTTACCATTTGGGGGTGGAGTGTTACATAAATGTAAGTTAAATCCAGTCATTCGTGGTGGTGTTCATTTTTTTCTGTATACTTGCTGATTTTCTGTCTACTGGTTCTATCAATTACTGAGGGAGGATATATCCAACTACATTGTCGATTTGTCTGTTTATCTTTTCAGTTATTTCAGCTTTTTTCCTCATGTCTCTGAAGCCTTGTTTTTTATGTTCATATGAGGGACTCCTGCAGGCCAGTGCCAAGCTGCCTTTCGCCCTTAGCTTCCCTCCCCTGTTCACCAGTGACCAAAGTCTGGAGGGGGCCAAAGCAACACGGGATTATTTTGACTTTTAGGATTATTATGACTCATCACAATGAAATACCTCTTTTTATCCTTAGCAACATTTGTTTCTTTGAAGTCTACTTTCTTTAATAGTAATATAACTGATTCCGGCTTTCTTTATATTTTGCTTTTAAATTTCTTATTGAGATTTTACAGTAAATACTTTGTAAATTTGTTTTGAGATGATGTCTTGCTCTGTTGCCCAGGCTGGAGTGCAATGGCGCGATCTCGGCACACTGCAGCCTCCACCTCCCGGGTTCAGGTGATTCTTCCACCTCAGCCTCCCAAGTAGCAGGGATTACAGGCGACCGCCACTACACCCAGCCAATTTTTTTTTTTTTTTTTTTTTGTATTTTTTGTAAAGATGGTGTTTCACCATGTTTGTCAGGTTGATCTCAAACTCCTGGCCTCAGGTGATCCGCCCACCTCAGCTTCTCAAAGTGGCATGTATTTTTAATATACTTCATTTTTTACAGAAATTTTACTCTTACAGCAAAATTGAGTAGAACCTATAGAGAATTTCCATGCATGCCCTGCCTCCACACACTCACAACTCCCCTCACTCTTAGCATCCCACACCACAATAGCACACTGTAACATGGATGTTCCTACATTGACACATGATTATCACACAAAGTCTACAGTTTTTGTTAGCATTCACTTAGTGTTATGCATTTTATGGATTTTAACAAATATACAATGACGTGTATTCACCACTGTAGTATAACACAGAATAGTTTCACCACTGTAGTATATATAACACGAAATAGTGTCACCACTGTAGTATAATGTGGAATAGTGTCACTGCCCCTAAAAGTCCTCTGCCTACTTATCCCTTTCTTCCCTCCAACTGCTAGCAACCATTGATCTTTTCCTTCTCCACAGTTTTGCTTTTTCCAGAATGTCATGTAGTTGGAATCATACAGCATGAAGTCTTTTTAGATTAGCTTATTTCATTTAGTAATACACATTTCTGCTTTCATATCTTTTCTTGGTTCAATACTTTCTTTCCAGCATTGAGTAATACTCCATTGTCTGCATGTAGCATAGTTTGTTTCCCTACCTAAGGAAATCTTAGTTGCTTCTGAGACTGGTCTATATAAATAAATTTGCTATAAACATTTATCTGTAGGTTTTTCTGTAGACATAAGTTTACAATTCATTTGGGTAAATACTAGAGTGTATGGCTGGGTTGTATGATAAGAGCATGTTCAGTTTTCTAAGAAATGGCAAAGCTATCTTACAAAGTAACTGTACCATTTTGCATTCCCACCAGCAATAAATGATAGTTCCTGTTGCTCTACATTCTTACCCGGATTTGTTGTTGTCAGTGTTGTGGATTTTCACCATTTCAATAGGGTATGACTGTTATGTCATTGTTGTTTAAATTTGCAGTGCCCTAATGATGTGATGTTGAACATCTTTTCCTATGCTTGTTTTCCATCAGCATAGTTTATTTGGTGAGATGTATGTCTATGTCCTTTGCCATGTTTTACTTAGATTTTTCCTGATCTTATCATTGAGTTCTAAGAATTCCTTTTATATTTTGGATAACAGTTCTTTTTCAGATGTGTCTTTTACAAATAGTTTCTCCCAGTCTGTGGTTTGTCCTCTTATTCATCTGATATTGTCTTTTGCTCAGCAGCAGTTTTTACTTTTAATGAAGTCTAACTTATCAATCGGCTTTAACATGATCATGCTTTTAATGATATATCTGTAAAATCATTGTCATTCTGAAGTCCATATACATTTTTTCCTAGGTCATCTTCCAGAAGTTTTATAGTTTTGAATTCTACCTTTAGATCTTTGATGTACTTGAAATTAATTTGTGTGCAGGATGTTAAGTCTATTAGTAAATTTATTTTTTTTTGCATGTGGATGTCCAGCTGTAGCACTGTTTATTGAAAGACTATCAAGATTATCCTTTCTCCATTTTATTTCATTTTATCCTTTGTTAAAGATCAGTTGACTGTATTGATGTGCTTCTGTTTATTATTATATCAACACCACCATCTTTTTTTTTTTTTTTTTTTTTTTTTTTTTTTTTTTTTTTTTTTTGAGACGGAGTCTCGCTCTGTCGCCCAGGCTGGAGTGCAGTGGCCGGATCTCAGCTCACTGCAAGCTCCGCCTCCCGGGTTCACGCCATTCTCCTGCCTCAGCCTCCCGAGTAGCTGGGACTACAGGCGCCCGCCACCTCGCCCGGCTAGTTTTTTGTATTTTTTAGTAGAGACGGGGTTTCACCGTGTTAGCCAGGATAGTCTCGATCTCCTGACCTCGTGATCCACCCGTCTCGGCCTCCCAAAGTGCTGGGATTACAGGCTTGAGCCACCGCGCCCGGCCCAACACCACCATCTTGATAAACACTTAGCTTATGGTAAATCTTGAAGTTGGGTAGTGTAAGTCCTCTAACTTTGTTCTTATTTATTTTTATTTTTCATTTATTTATTTATTTATTTATTTTTTTGAGTCGGGGTCTAGCTCTGTCGTCCAGGCTGGAGTGCAGTGGCGCAATCTCGGCTCACTGCAACCTCCACCTCCTGGGTTCATGCCATTCTCCTGCCTCAGCCTCCCAAGTAGCTGGGACTACAGGCGCCTGCCACCACGCCTGGCTAATTTTTTTTTTTTTTTTTTTTTTTTGTATTTTTAGTAGAGACGGGGTTTCACTGTGTTAGCCAGGATGGTCTCAATTTCCTGACCTCCTGATCCTCCCGCCTCGACCTCCCAAAATGCTGGGATTACAGGCGTGAGCCACCGCGCCTGGCCAACTTTGTTCTTTTAATTCAATAAAACATTGTCTATTCTGTGTCTAAGATAACTCCATATACATTTTATAATCAGTTTATTAACATTCACAAAATAGCCCACTGGAATTTTGATGGGGATTGTGTTGAATCTATAGATCAATTGAGCAGAACCGGTATCTTGGCAATATTGAACCTTCCTATTCATAAAAATGGAATATCTCTTTATTTATTTAGTTATTTCTTGACCTCTTTCAACAGATTTTGGAGTTGTTTGCATATAGATATTGTGCATATCCTGTTGGATTTGTATATATTTGGGGGTGCAAGTGTACATGGTGTGTGTTTTTAATTTCAGAGTTCATTTGCTCATTGCTTTTATATAGGAAAGTGATGGGTTTTTAGATATTAACCTCATATCATATAATCTTGCTATATTTGTTGTTTATGTTTTTCACACATTTACTTTTATAACCTGCATATAATATCACATTTGAAGTGAATTACTTCTAAGTAGGTAAAGTAGGTAATTTTTTTATTTTGCAATCTCTGCTTGTTAACTGATGTTTTTATCATTTTTATTTAGTTTATGACATGTTTAAATTTAGTTCTCTCTAAAATGTGTTTTTTAGGTGTTCCCTCTCTTTTACACTTTTGTTTTCCTTCCCTTTGGGTTTAGGTTACTCGAACATCGCTTACTATTCTATTACAGTCTACTTAGAATAAATATTTTACTCTTTAAGTTGAATACAATAATTTTACAGCCATATATGTCCCTGTTCACTTCTGTACTTTATGTCATAGTTGCCTTATGCTTTAAGTTTAGATACATAAAAAACTTTTCCAGAAATGCTAAGGTTTTGACTTTAAAACTTCATACATATTATAAAAACTCTCAAAAGGAGAATAATAGTCTATTACATTTCCCCAGGTATTTATCATTTCTGTTGTTCATGCTTCATTCCTGATGTTCCTGGGCTTATCCATTATCATTTCTTTTCTACCTCAGTACCTTTCTTTTTTCCACACCAGTTGTTTGGAGAAAATGTTTTGCATGGAATTATCTTAGTTTTCCTACCTCTTAAAACTTCACATAAATCTCAAAGGTTACTTTTCCTGGATATCTAGTTCTTCGTTGACAGTTCTTTTTCTTTCAACACTTAAAAAAGTTTCCTCCTGCTTCTTTCTGGTTTTCAGGCAAGATTTCCACATCTATTTGAATCTTTGTTTTTGAAAAACAATGTGTCATTCTTTTTCTGTTTTCAATTTACTTGCCTTTATTATTCAGCAGTTTGGGGTTGCTTGGAATCTTGAATTGATATGTTTATGTCTTTTGACAGATTTGAGAAATTTGCATTTATTTATTTATTTATTTTACATTTTGTTGAACACCACATCTTTCACCAGTTCTGTAATTGCAGTGATGCAAATGTTAGATATTTTGGTATCTTCCCACAGGTGTCTCAGGCTCTGCTCATGCAAAAGATTTTTTTTCTGTTGTTCACATTGAATGCTTTACACAGGACTATCTTGAAATTCACAGGATATAATCAACTAAACAGTGACCCTGAAAAAAAGTATGTCCATGCCCTAATTCCCAGGATTTGTGAATGTGACCTTACATGGAAAACGAGTTTAGATGAGGTCAGTCTGAATTAATGGAGTGGGTTATAAATCCAATGACAAGTGTCCTTATAAGGAACACACAGCAAAGAGGTGGAGGCGGTGTGACAATGGATCCAGATATTGTAGGGATACAACCACAAGCCCAGGAATGCCAGCAACTGCCAGAACTGGGAAGAAGAAAAGAATCACATCTCACATAGAGCTTTCTGATAAATCACAGCTCTGTCAACACATTCATTTCAGACTTCTCGCTTCCAGATCTGTGAGAGAATAAATTTCTGTTGTTTTAGGTCACCCAATTTGTAGCAATTTGTGACAAGAGTCACGGGAATCGAATGCATGGGCTCTGAGATAATCTAAGGTTTGTTTTTGTTGCCACTTCTCAATTAATGTTATGTTTTAGTTCTAAATATTTCCCCTTGGCATCTTTTTTGTTCTATTTCTTTCCTGAGATTTTCTATGTTTTTATTTGTTAAAAGAGTCATTGCCTTTATTTATTGGGCCATTTTTATAATAGTTGCTTTAATATCTTTTTCAGAAAATTATAACAAGTGCATCATCTCAGCATATATGTCAATTGACTATTCTTTCATATATGAGTTGTGAGTTGTGATTTTCCTAGGTTATTGGATGTCAAATAATTTTGGATATTATCCTGGATATTTTAAATATCTTATTATGAGACTGTGGGTCTTTTAAAAAATCCTACAAATAATGTTGATATTTTTGTTTGACAGGAAATCAGTTGGGCTTAGACCACAAGTTCCAACCAGTCTTTTATGGATTATAAATTATCTAATATAGCTGTTTTCAAAGCGTTTGCAGTGTTGTTTATATCTGATCCAGGTGAGCACCACCCAGTGGCCAGGCTGTGACATGGGCAGTGGTTTATCCCATAGTTCAGTTCTCAAAATCCATTGATGCTAATAAGGGTCAAAGCCATGCATATATCATTTGAAATGAACTCAGAAGTACAAAATCAACACTCAGGGATCACTTTCTCAAGCTCTCCTCTCTCTGCAATCTCCCTAGTACTTCTGCAGTACCCTTGGTCTTCCCCTTGTGGTCGTCATACCAGAAATCTAAGGTTTTGGGGGTCCCACTCTGTTGTTCAGTGACAGGTAGACAGAGACAGGCAAAAGCAATAGAGTTTCATACCACCCGTGGGTAATCACAGCTCCTCTGATCAGACAGGGAGGTGCCCTTCCTTAGAGTTTTGGCTCTGCTGCCAATGCCGCCATGAGATTGCTTGGGGACTGGGGCATCCAAGAATAGAGGGGAAAAATGCATAATAATCCCTACTCTCACTGAGTGTTAGGAGTTATCTTTCTTTCTTTTTTTTTTTTTTTTGAGATAGAGTCCCACCCTGTCACCCAGGCTGGAGTGCACTGGTGCAATCTCTTCCGCTCACTGCAACCTCCACCTCCCGGATTCACATGATTCTCCTCCCTCAGCCTCCCAAGTAGCTGGGATTACAGGCACACAGCACTATGCCTGGCTAAATTTTTTTGTATTTTTAGTAGAGATGGGGTTTTGCCATCTTGGCCAGGCTAGTCTCAAACTCCTGACCACAAGTGATCCACCCACCTCTGCCTCCCAAAGTGCTGGGATTACAGGCATGAGCCACTGCACCCTGCCATGTTTCTTGAGTTTGAACTAGAGGATTGCTCCTGTCGTTTTCTGTATCAGTGCTCTGGTGACTACTTCTGGGTTTGGGGTGTGGTCAAGTTCAAGTTAGAGGATATTGGAGGCAACACTGAGAGTTCAGTGGTACTTTAAATTCTGGTCGTTTCCCCCAAACTGTCTGCTACTATTACTTTTCAGAGTTCTTAATAGCTTCTTCATGCATTCTGTTCTGGTTTTATGGCAATTTTAAGTAAGAAAGACAAGTGTGATTATTTCATCTTCTACTAAAAAAAGAATTATGGTAGATAATTTTAAAAATCACATTGTAATAATTTTACCAAAATTTACTCTATAGTAAAGTGAATAATGGATGTGTGATGCAACAGGATACAGTGACAGATTGCTGATGTTACAGTGACCCAACCTGTGTAATAGGGAAAAGACGACGATGGCACCAACCAAAATAGACTGATGGATAATGCTTCGTTCCAGCTTCCTCCATTTGTGAAAATCTCGTCAATTTCAATGGTCAAACCTCATTCACTTCTAAGCAGGAGGCAGTCAGTAGAATATGCTGAAAGAAAACAAATTGAGACCTTAAGAAAAATCAAGTAATACAAATGTATATGTGTATCTTTACAACAGAGCTAATGTAATATCTTCTAGTTCCAATTTCAAATTCTGATGATTAGTGATTTTGTCATATTCCATTCTCTAGTCCTGTAACCAAGTTTTTAAACACATGCATGCATGTTTGCATAGGCATAGTATATAAATACAATGCAAACATACACATATGGGTGCCTGTATATATAGTACATAGGTCCATGCAGATTTACACACAGAGATACACACATATTAATTTATCTTTATATATCTAGAGATGGAGTCAAATATTTTATAATTTTCAATAAATGTAAGTATACATTTTATTACAAGTATTGACCAAAGAAATATGTGATCTGTGTCTGACACTAAGCCTTTATTATTTTCACTTCTGTTATTAGTTTAATTTAAAAGTGATGGATTCTATTAGTCAATACAACTCATGGTGGCATACTATATGTACTGTGAGTCATATTATATTTTGTGTGCTATGACATCTTTTCAAACACAGTGACTGTTATAATCAAGCTTTCCAAATATCAATAATTTAAATTAGGTTAGTCACTGTATATTCCTTGGAAAAGATGGTTTATTGTTTATATGAGTCATATCTGTTTATGAAATAAGTTTCCCTATATATCTCTACTAGGAAAAACTTTTTCAGATATGCATTTGCTACAGTGCAGTATTAGCGATTACCTCTATTTAAAATTCCAGACTTTAAAAATTGGATTTCTTCCCAACCTTACGTAATTCAGATTTTTAACTAATTCAGCCAGTCATCTCATTAGTCTGGATTTCTGAAGTTGGACTGTGCTTGTCCTGAATCTCAGCTTTGATTATTCTATGGATCCAAAGAATTATTCAGTGCCCTAATAAACATCGTTCTGTCCATTTGAACCTTTGAGCCTTTCTTTTCCTACTTTAAAGATATCAGTTACAGCTGTAACTTCTGCTTGACTTGAGCAAGAGCTTTAAGATCTTTTTCAGCTGCAATACCCTAAAATTTAAATCATCACCTCTGGTTTAAAAAAAAAAAAAAAGTGAGTTTTAAAGCCGGGAGTTCCAACAAAGCTTTAAAAACAATAAGCAAGAACGAGTGACAGTTTCCAGAAATTTCTCCCATGTAAACTGCTATTTATGTCATCTTTAGTGCCATTGGCACCGAGCCAGCCACAGCTTGGTGAAATGGGAAGGGCAGGAAAGAAGCGCTATACTACGAAACAGTTTCTTAGTATTTTCATGTCTCTGCAAATCTTATTTGATAGAGTTAAGCTTTGTCGATTAAAGCTTATAAGTGTTTTAATAATACTTTTAGCTTTTTTATATATGTTCCAACCTTGTCTAACACGTAGGCATATTAGTCAATTATAGGGTTTGACTTAAAAGAGAGCAAGAAAATACATCAACCCCTCAATGAAGCTCTGTCCCCAAATAATCTTTCCATTGACTCTGCTGATGTTTACTTTAAAAACTCCAGTGTCCACTGTAACATCTAAACTGGTCCATGCAATGAGGACCTGCAGGCTCAGAAAGTAATGGAAGGTAGTAGTTGAGGACATTCAATCAGGATGAGGGACCAAAAAACAGAGAGATGCAAGCTAATATGTAGGCAGAGATAAGAACTTTGAAAGGCATGGAGCCACCTAGTGCAAGAGGCAGTAGAAATGAGGGTGATTCTGGGAGGGGAAAAAGGTAGGTGGGGTGCATAAGTGGAGGGTGATCAGGTTTAGAGCTGGACACTGATAAATCTGCATGAAGCCAGACGTGAATTTCCGCATGAGTAAAATTTCAATGATAAACTCTCACCTCTCTCCAAATGGTTATCTGTGAAACTATGCTTCCTCCACACCCGCACATGCAGCTCTGCTTACACGCTGCTCACAAGCAGGCTGAGCCAAAACTCAATTGTAAGGAAAATTTAAAACCTCACCTGTAGCAAGTGCAGCACATTAATATAAGATATGAAGAACAGGCTGGGTGTGGTGGCTCACGCTTGTAATCCCAGCACTTTGGGAGGCTGAGATGGGCGGATCATGAAGTCAGTAGATAGAGACCATCCTGGTCAACAGAGTGAAACCCATCTCTACTAAAAATACAAAAATTCACTGGGCGTGGCAGCACGTACCTGTAATTCCAGTTACTTGGAAGGCTGAGGCAGGAGAATGGCTTGAACCCGGGAGGCAGAAGTTGCAGTGAGCCGAGATCATGCCACTGCACTCCAGCCTGGTGACAGAGCGAGACTCCGTCTCAAAAAATAAATAAATAAATAAATAAATAAAAGATAAGAAAAGATAAGAAGAACAGGGGTCACTGGGGAGCTAGACGAGTGGAGGTGTGTAGGAATGCTTTGTAATTTCCACTCATTTTTTCTGTGAACTTGAAATTGCCCCCAAAAGTAAAGCCTGTTAATATTTTTAAAAAGTAAAACCGAAGACAGATGGAACTTATGATATTTTTCCAGGATGAGGACTTCACTGCACTGGCATTCTTCAGTAAAGTCAACTGCCCATGATTCAAAATCCTGGTCATCGCTGCCTAATCCTCTGGGGCAGACATGTCTTTGCACTGGGGTGTGAGGACTGCTAAGTTGTTCAGGTTTGCTTTTCACACAGAGCCAGCTGTGTGTTCTTCTCACAGGTATATCTTTTCCTCTGAAGTGATCAGCAATTACTTCCTGGTTGATCATTTTGTTATTTATTTATGATTTTTTAGGTTGCAAAGGTGGTCTTCCAAAGGAAGTCCTTTGGAAATTGTATGAACTTTTGAGAGGGAGAGAGGAAGAGAAACAAGCACTGAGAAAAAGCAAATGGCAAAGCTGTGCCTCACAGATGATACAGGAGAAAGCACAGGAGATGGAGAAAGGAACAGGAAAAATAATTTTTGGGGTAGTAAATATTACAAATAAATAAACACAGAGTAGTAGGGAAACACGTAACAAGGCAAACTCACCTAAAGTGAAAGCAAAGTATCCAGAAAAGGATATTAGATCTCAAAATCAATAATCTCTTTGAAGTGTGAATGCAGAGGCTGAGGTGGGTTCTGAAGGACGTGAGAATAATACATCCCATAGTTACTACTGTTATGGATCAGAACCCCCAAATTGAATCAACTGAGAGGAATACCGGTATCTGCCCAGGCTTGATGCAAGTGTCCACGGACAGGAAACGTCTGCATCTTTACCACACGCCAAAAACCCAGCATCAGTCTCAGGATTCAGGTGTACAGAGGAGGCTAGGCAATGCAGAACCCCTCACTAAAAGAAGGCGAGGACACTGGATGATTTCTAAAGAAGGATGAGTGATAGAGAGTTGGGTCATAACAAATGCTAAATGCAGGGGTAGGGAGAGGTTTTAGTCCCTCTCTGATTTCGAAGAGCTTATTTATTACTAGAAAAATAAGCTTTGGATTACAGATATTTTTCTACTCTTTTTAACTTTGTTTAAAGATGTCTATGATGGTTACATGTGTAAGTATAACATATTTGCAATTATAGCTTCTGAATTTGATGTCCTTTTTGGAAAGATATCAATACTGACCCCATAAGCTTCTTTAAAATAATTAGTTCAGGTGTAATATCAGCCCATGTGATGGCCTAAAGAAGGCAGTGATGGAAGGAATTAGGCTGCATTTCAGGAGATGGAAATGGCAACAAAATGATTGATGACTCAGGTGTGGCATTGATTAGTGGGGAGGAAGACCACCTTTTCACATGTCACATTAAAGGGAGTTGAGTAGTGAAAAGTTGAGAACTCTGAGAGAGGTGTTAATTGGAGGGTTAGGTGAAAATAAGCTTTAGCTCGTTCCATTTCCATGGAAATAGAAGAAATTTCAGGTGATTTTTTTTTAGATAGGTGATAAGAAGAATCGTGAGACAAAAGTGACCAAGTGAAGAGCAACCTTGGTGTAGGAAGCAGTGACGTGGATACAAGAACAATGTTTACGGAAATAGATATAGATAACCAGCAGGAGTGACTTGAAGTTATCAGGGATGAAGGATTTACTTGGATGAGAGTCACAGTGAAGGTTCACATCTAGATTTGGGGAGAAAGTATTGTAGTGACAAAATTCCACTGCAAGTGAGGCATAGGTTCTGGATATTAGCCCTTTGTCAGATGAGTTTTCTCCCATTCTGTAGGTTGCCTGTTCACTCTGATGGTAGTTTCTTTTGCTGTGCAGAAACTCGTTAGTTTAATTAGATCCCATTTGTCAATTTTGGCTTTTGTTGCCATTGCTTTTGGTGTTTTAGACATGAAGTGCTTGCCCATGCCTGTGTCCTGAATGGTATTGCCTAGGTTTTCAGGGTTTTTATGGTTTTAGGTCTAACATTTAAGTCTCTAATCCATCTTGAATTAATTTTTGTATAAAGTATAAAGAAGGGATCCAGTTTCAACTTTCTACATATAGCTAGCCAGTTTTCCCAGCACTATTTATTAAATAGGGAAACAACAACCCCATCAAAAAGTGGGCAAAGGATATGAACAGACACTTCTCTAAAGAAGGCATTTATGCAGTCAACAGACACATGAAAAAATGCTCATCATCACTGGCCATCAGAAAAATGCAAATCAAAACCACAATGAGATACCATCTCACATCAGTTAGAATGGCGAGCATTAAAAAGTCAGGAAACAACAGGTGCTGGAGAGGATGTGGAGAAATAGAAACACTTTTACACTGTTGGTGGGACTGTAAACTAGTTCAACCATTGTGGAAGACAGTGTGGTGATTCCTCAAGGATCTAAAACTAGAAATACCATTCGACCCAGCCATCCCATTACTGGGTATATACCCAGAGGATTATAAATCATGTTGCTATAAAGACACATGCACACATACATTTATTGCAGCACTATTCACAATAGCAAAGACTTGGAACCAACCCAAATGTCCATCAATGACAGACTGGATTAAGAAAATGTGGCACATATACACCATGGAATACTATGCAGCCATAAAAAAGGATGAGTTCATGTCCTTTGTAGGGACATGGATGCAGCTGGAAACCATCATTCTGAGTAAACTATCGCAAGAACAGAAAACTAAACACCGCGTTTTCTCACTCAGAAGTGGGAATTGAACAATGAGAATACTTGGACACAGGGTGGGGAACATCACACACCAGGGCCTGCTGTGGGGTAGGTGGAGGGAGGAGAGATAGCATTAGGAGATATACCTAATGGAAATGATGAGTTAATGGGTGCAGCACACCAATGTGGCACATGTATACATATGGAACAAACCTGCACGTTGTGTACATGTACCCTAGAATGTAAAGTATAATAATAAATAAATAAATAAAAAGAAAGTGTGGCATGAAAAGGAGATGAATTAGATTAAATGAAATAAGGGACAACAGCATTTGTTAAGATTCACTTTGCACCAAGGTTGACGGAGAAGATAGTACTAGCAAGAAATTTGACACTTGTGCAGTATTCATTCCCAATATTGAATTGAATTTCAGAAACAGAAATGTCTAGTTAATCGCCCAAACCTATGGAACCATGAAGTTGCCATGCCACAGTTTGTGTGATATTTGTCTGATTCTGAGTACTATTGTGTTTGTGCATATTCATCCTGATTCCCTGTGTGAATGTGTGTGTACCTGTGTATGTGTGTCACTTATAATTTGTGTGATTTCCAGCAGGTCTCTTCATTTCTCTTAATCTCTCTGAAGTTCTCTTCATTCCCTTATGTATTATATATCATGCCTATAAAATATCTGCCTTACAGGGATGCTGTCAAGTTTAGAAATTATGAACATAAAAGCCTTGGTATGAGGTCTGCAATGTAGCAGGTGATCATTAGTTGGCAGTTCAAGGGAAACTTCTTGGTCATCCCAGTCATACATTTTTGTATAAAGGATATGTATGCTACTTTACTAATCAAATTATTTCATCCTTATTTTTGGAATTTGTATTTAATGTTTGCCTTTATTACATCATTATAGGTTCATTTCCCTGCTCTATAACTTAAAATAGACTGAATGCTATTAATTGCTTGTGAAGTCACTTCACTTTCTGATTTGGAAATACAGTAAGTTTTTATATCTTCATCTGATTCTCAAAGGAGCAATTATTTGTGATTCTACTACTTTACTTTGTTTTCCCCAAATGACAAACAACAATGATTACTTGTGGTGATTTCTATTTAAATACAATTTTACGACTCTATGTATGCGATATATTGTTCCTAAGATATCTTCTTGAAAATGCCAAATATCTTTTAAAGTTAAGTGTTAAATGTCTCTTTAAAATAATCTTGTAGGGCAGATATCTAGGTGTGCAGTGGCTCACACCTGTAATCTCAGCACTTTTGGAGGCAGAGGCAGGAGGATCGCTTGAGGCCAAGAGTTTGAGACCAGCCTGGGCCATACAGGGAAACCCTATCTCTATAAAAAATGAAAAGAAAATGGCCAGGCACGGTGGCTCACGCCTGTAACCCCAGCACTTTGGGAGGCCGAGGCGGGTGGATCACGAAGTAAGGAGATCGAGACCTTTCTGGCTAACATGGTGAAACCCCGTCTCTACTAAAAAATACAAAAAATAAAAAAATAAAAACAGCCGGGCATGGTGGCGAGCACCTGTAGTCCCAGCTAACCGGGAGGCTGAGACAGGAGAATGGCGTGAACCCAGCAGGTGGAGCTTGCAGTGAGCCGAGATCGCGCCACTGCATGCCAGCCTGGGTGAGAGAGTGAGACTCCATCTCAAAAAAAAAAAAAAAAGCAAAAAAAAAGAAAGGGAAAGGAAATAAAAGGAAAGGAAAGAAAAGAAAAGAAAAGAGAAAAGAAAAGAGAAAAGGAAAGAACTAAGCATGACAGTGTGCACATATATTCTCAGCTACTTGGGAGGCTGAGGTGAGAGGATTGCTTGAGTGCAGGAGGCAGAGGTTGCAGTGAGCCGTGATCAGGCTACTGCACTCCAGCCTGGGGAACAGAGTGAGGACTTGTCTCAATAATAATAGTAATAATAACAACAACAAATAAATATAATACAATAAAATTATCTTGCTGCTTTAGTTTTACTGTGTTTGAAATTATTTTTGATGGGATTAGACTCAATGAATTTAACACGATGAATAAACATGTAAATTCCCTCTTAAAAATACTTTAAAGGAGAAATTAATAGTGCCCATCTTGTAAAACTTATTTCCACTAGATTTTTTTTTTAATTCCACATCAGCATAGTTCCATATGAAATACTGAGATAGTTCTACTCCATTCCTAAGACTTTCTTTAAACATAACTGTTCTCATTATTGCAATTTCTTATAAAGAAATATGCTCAACCAAATGCCCGAGAGAATCGTTTACATTTTGTTATTTTGAAGGACATCTAGAGTGAGCCCTGTGTGTATATAGAGAAAACCATTTGGAAGTAAACCTAGACTTGAATCCCAGATCTGTGAATGAAACTTTAGGCATGCTGCATAGCCTTTCTGTTCTTCAGTTTCCTTATGTAGAGAGATTAAATGACGTATTATTTAAATCGATGCTCTCCAGTGTCTTCTTGGGTGATGAGTGAACTGTCTTTGTAAAGCCGAGCATCTTTTTTCTCTCTCTCGTGCATGTGTGGCAGGGTGAAAGGCTCTCTGCAGAATGCTGTCAGAGTGCGCTGCACCCTCTCAGGCACTGTGGCGGAGCTGTGATGTCAGTCTGGGGCAACCCTGAGGAGCAGGGCAGGAGGCAATGGAGGGTGATGCACCCTGGGCACTGGAGAGCAGCCTGGCAGGGGCTCAGGTGCCAGGGAGACCAATGCTTGGGAAATGCTCTTACGAACCTCCCTAGGTCCCAGTCTGGGCCACAGGCTGCTTCCTGTTTTTTTTTCTTTAAAATTTATATATTGTGGTAAAATATATATGACATAAAACTTGCTGTTTCAATCATGTTTAAAGATATTAAACAAATTGTAATCCCCTTGTTGTGCAAACCTCACTACTATCTATTTTCAAAAGCTTTTGCTATTCCAAGAAGAAACTCTGTACATGTCAAGTGACATCTCCCCATGTACCTCTCCCCCAGACTTGGAAACTTCTGATCTGCTTAATGTCTCAATGAATAGGCAGAAGGTTCTAATCGGAATGTTCTAATCAATATACCTATGGGTTTACCTTTGTGGAGGACTTGGAAGCAAGCTTTAGAGAAAGGTAAAGAATACGTGTGCCACGTTGGTGTACTGCACCCATTAATTCATCATTTACATTAGGTATATCTCCTAATGTTACATATGTATACATAGGTAACAAATCTGCATGTTGTGCACATGTACCCTAGAACTTAAAGTATAATAATAACAATAATAAAGGTAAGGAATATACGTGTTTGTGTCTGTCTGTCTATCTGCATTAGAAAGAAATAGTTGGAATTACTAATGAATAAAAAGGACAGACACTTGAAAAGAGGAAGAAGAAACGGGGACTGACTGTGAAGCTTGTTATTGTAGTTTAAGTACTTTATTATGAGAAGTGAGATATATAGTATAAATGTATTTTCTACTTTAACTTTTTCACTTTCTGGGATGCGAGCACATGCATGCTCTATGTTATTAGTCTCTTTTGTTTGACATATGTGCATGTATGTGTGGACCTGTGTGAGATTAAAAAAGGGATTAAGTCCCGTGTCTGCCTTGGTTTTCAGCCAAGAGATGAAAACAGCCAAAGCTATATGGAGAAGAGATCAGGAGACTGGGAATTCTACTTAGAGTCAAACAGGTCTAACAGAACCCCACACCCCTACCCACGCCAAAAAAAAAAAATGTCGGAATCGTGTGGATAGCAATGTGTTCTGATGTGTGAGAGACATACAAAAATGTGAATGATGATACTGATAAAACAATAACGAGAAGCAGATGAGGTAATATCTGTGAAACTCCAAAGCAAGATGACTACCATAACCTAAGTAATCAGTCCCTTCCTCTCCTGCCTTCATTTCTTTCATTTCTTCCCTTTATTTTCAGGCCAATTAACCAGTGAACTCTCAATACCTTCTGCTTGGGTGTATGTGGAGATAGGAAGCTGCCCATAAGACAGAGGAAGCCCATTCAACTATTATTTAGCTCCTCCCAGTAGAATGTGTTTGGTGGAGGCTGCTGGGTGGTTGATCTGTCTCTATTGGCTTGTCCTTGGAACTGCTTCTCTTTCTTCTTGGGAAATTTTTTTTTGTTAGTTTACTTGATTGGTCTTTGTTTTAACGTCAGTAATTTACTCCTGGCCAGATGCAGTGGCTCACGCCTATAATCCCAGCACTTTGGGAGACCGAGTTGGGCTGATCACGATGTCAAGAGATGGAGACCACCTTGGCCAAAATGGTGAAATCTTGTCTCTACTAAAATACAAAAAAAAAAAAAAAAATACCTGGGCATGATGGCACATGCCTGTAATCCCAGCTACTTGGGAGGCTGAGGCAGGGGAATTGCTTAAACCAGGGAGGCAAAGGTTGCGGTGAACTGAGATCGCGCCACTGCACTCTAGCCTGGAAACAGAGAAAAACTCCATCTCAAAATAATAGTAATAATAATAATAATAATAATAATTTACTCCTAATACAGGCAGAAAATGTAGGTTCCTGCCACTTAGGGTATGAGTCACGGTACTCGAGGGTGTGCACAAGATCCAGTGGGGGCCAACCAAGTTTCCAGAGGCTGCTTTAACAGGAGCCAGAGAGCATTCATCCCTCTTGTTGGAAAAATGTTGCTATATGAAGCATGATCGCTAATGTTGCCACATCTCCCTTCCTTATGGATGAATGTGGATTGAGAGAACAAACTTGTGTATGTATAGAGTCCTAGAAATACTGAAGTTCCCTGAAAGCTGTTTTGGCTTTTCTAAGATGTGTAATGAGAGCTCAAAAATATTTCCTTTTTATTGAAACTGGTTCAATTTGGCATTCTATGTTTGCAGTGGAAGTATCTGAGCTTTTATCATATCTAAATATACATGTTCCCTTTTGGTTCCTTGGACTTTGATTCTGGCAGAATGAATTACAATTTTGTTCAGTTGTCAGTCATTCCAATATTCCTGGCAGTAGTGACTTAATCTTTTTCTCTCAAGCTCTTCTAAAAATTCTTCATATGATGTAGATTACACATGGTTACCGTCCTAGGAAACCTGTTTTCATACTTGATGTGTCAACGTCTCAGATCTCGTCCACATACCTTCAAAGGCTGCTCCACTCTAGCTTCCCCATAGATTTTGGATTGTAGCCTTCGTTTCTTCTCTACCACTCTCCCTCTGTGATCTCATTCCTGACCCCTGACCTTTGCAATCATCAAAAAAGATCCAAATTTATATTTGGATTTTTTAATTGACTTCCAAATCAATACAGTTTGGCTACCACATATTATCTCATGAATCTTTTAAATTCCAAGTCTGAAATAAAATTTGCTGTATTTGCTTATCCAAATTTTCTCTATTCCTGAAGTCATGGAGTTGGTAAATTATTACCTGTTATCCACCAAGTCACCCAATATCAGAGCTCCAAATAAGGCAAGCTTTTCCCAACCAGGTTATTTATCTGAATCACAGAACAGAAGAAATTATTTTAATCACAGATCAAAGGAAATACTATTTTAGCTCAGTCATAGTCTTCTAATTTCTGTTTTTGTTAAACCTACCAAGGATTATTGTCTTAAGAGTAATATTACTGTGCAGATTCTGAGACTATGAAACAATTTGCTCTTGGGTGGACGAAAATCAAGGTGAGGTCTTAGAAGCTGGTTCTAGGACATTTCCAAGTCTCTTCAATTCATCTGAATTACAGAACAAAGGAACTATTTTCTCCATTATTTCAAAGATGGTGAGTAGCTATACTATTCCAGCTGCACAGGATATGTTAGTCAATTGCACACAATGAGTGTCTTAAGACACTATGATGTAATCTATTATAGAAACCTGACTGCCAATATTTGTCTTACCTTAAGTGTTCTTTTACTATTTCATGTCTCCTTATTTCCATTGCCACAATTTTTTGTTTGGCAAATATAATAAGATTCTTGAATTATTGAAATGGCTTTCGAAATAATCTCCCTGCCTTATGTCTTGCCCTCATCATTTATCAGTGTGTTCGGTCTAAACTGAAATCACCTGTCCCCTCACAAATCCTTCAAGAGCTCTATAACGGAATAAAATGATCTTGAGACATGCCCACCCTGTGGGAATGCTTCATGGCTTGCTTGGTTCCATCCTGTGATGCTATCTTTTAAAACATTGTCTGAAATGAAAGCATAACTCATTTGATGAGAAAAATTTTCACCCAAAACTTTAAACTCATAATTGTAAATACTCTTTGTCAAGGCTTTTGCTTTAAGTTTCTATATTCAACTAAGTTGATATCTGTTTTTAGGTAAATATTTTTAAGATTTAAGATTTCTAGTAAAGCACAAAGATTAACACTATTCCATGTGACGGAACAAAAATTTAGCAACTCTGAGACCATACCCTCTACCGTTGATATGAGGATCAGAACTGAGAGCCGACATTCCCCATGCTAACCCCACTTGGGGGGACCACATTGAAGAGAGACTTGGAGCTGTCCTAGAGACAGCTTCTAAGACCTCACCTTGATTTTTGCCTTCCCAAGTGAAAAGAGTTTCATAGTCTCAGAATACGAGCAGTAATAACAGTCTGAAATCAATAATCCTTGGTAGGTTTAACAAAAACAGAAATTATTAGAAGGCTTAGGCCTCATTACTAAAATAATGCGATAGTTGAAGACGTAGGCTTAGACAATGATTAGGAAACCAGGGAATCCGGCCTCAGGCACAGAACCAGTCTGGACAAGGGAAAATGGCTTTCACTGCTGCCCCCCATCAAGGACACTCCACTGCCACTTGCTACTGGATATTGGTTACTCACTGCCTCTGACAACAGAAGGAATTCCAAACAACCCCAGCTCCTTTCCATATTAGTTCTGGATGGGATGTTCTATCCCATAACTTCCGTTTGACTCAACTTCCATTTGGCTCAGTTATGTGCCCATGCCCTAGGTTCCAGGTATCAAGGAAAGCTAATATTTGAGGGCTTTTTCTAGAATGGGAACAATCACCCTTCCTTCTACTGAGTGGCATACAATTTTGGATTTCGAAGAAATACAGAGGTTCTATTGCTAATGAGAAAAAAAATTAAATATCCTCAATAGTTTACTTCTTTTAATGAAGTATCCACTTATACAGTTATTTCCATACTGACCACTCACTCATAAATTTCCTCCAGTTAACTCAAGGTAACTTCTTTCCTTCCTTCACCTCCTCTCAAAAGCGGATGCTAGTTATCATAAGTAACTGTCTCCATAACCAGGCAGAATCTTGGAGTGACATTTATTTTTTATCTATATGTACTATTACCTCATCTCAATACCAGAAAATATTTCATAGTGGGAGTTCAGGAAATATTGTCAGATTTAGGGGACATTCCTTCCCACTTTGACCTTCGTATTTCTCTGTTACTCAATTCCCAGGAATTAGAACTTGGCTTCTCTAGTTTCTCTTCCTTTCCACTTTTCTTCCCAAACCCTATTCCAAATCAGCAGCACTAACCAAGTTCAATTTAATTTGCAAAAGCTTTAATCCTAATACTCTTAATAATCTACAGAAGAATTAAAACAAGTTTGTGGATATTCATTCCCATATAGAAACTCTTTCCTTCCTTTGAGCCCTTCCCCCACCTTTTTTTTTTTTTTTTCAGTACAAATTACAGAAGCGAATGTTCTGTGCCTCTTTATATTACATTAAATAAACTCATTGCCGGCACCATTCTTCTTCCAGTTTGGAGAATTAAAATGCTTGTAGTTCATGCTAAAGGATGATGCCCCATCAGTACAGAGGAGCACCTCCCCGTATCTGCTCACCACTCATGGTCACGTGCCTCCCCAAGAAGTGTCCCAGGTTAAAAAAAGCCACTTTGCCGAAGGTTACACATCCTCTTCAGGGATAGTCCCCATCCAATGATAGGTCTATTTGTCGAGTACACAGACTGAGCCCCCCTTATTTCAATTCTGCATTTAGGACAGCTGTGGATGCCATGTCAGGGCCAGGAGCCCACACAGACCTGTTTGTGGCAGCTGGATTCCTATCAGCTGCTCTGGTAAACCTGTTTTCTTCATTCCTTCATAGGTAGTGTCCATTCCTGAGAACAATAACAATAATCTTACTGCATGTGCATGTCCATCTCAAGGTCAGAAACAATCTTGGATCATAATAGAAAAACTGGTTGACTTTTTATAAAAATGTAAAATAATTGTAAGACAGATGCATTTATGCATTAAGCATATACTTTTATTATCATTTATGCTATTTTAATGACAATGGTGAACTCCACCAAATATTTTAGAAGAAGATTACACCAAATCTTACATTAACTTTGGTAGATAATGTAAAAAGAGGAAATATTTCCCAACTCATTTTATAAAGTCAACATGCTTTTGATACTGGTGCTTGACAAGCATGTTTTAGGGAACTAAAATTATAGGCCAGTATTTTTCACAAGCACAGATGCAAAAATCATAAATAAAACACATCAAATTAAAACATATAACAACCATATTTTTCCTGTAATTGTAATTTGCATCATATATGCTGCAGAAATAAGACATATGTGAACCAAAACCCCCTAATAACAATTATAGAAGTATTAATTTGACATAACCAGAAAGTGAAAACAAACAAATGACTATCAACAGAAGAAAAGATAAATAAAATGTGGCATATTTACAAGGGAATAGCATGCGGTACTGAAAATAAACTACAGCTATATACAACAACATTGATGAATTTCACAAAGTAATTATAAGTGAAAGAAGCCAGACTCCAGAGGATATACACTTTTGAATCTCCATTTCTATAGAGTTTTAAAACTAGCACACTTAATCTATGGGTATAGCAGTTAGGAAAACCATGCCTTTGAATAAGAGGCAAGGACTAATTATTGGAAGACTGTTACATTGCAAGCAAAATAAAGAAAAATCCCTACTCATGGAGCTCATCTAGTTGAGGTTGACAGGCAATAAAAGCAAGAAACTAAATAAAATATTTAGGCTGTCAGTTAATAATAAGGTCTATAGAGAAACATATGTGTGTCAGGAACTAGAAAGATATGAAGTGTTATGGTGAAGTGGGATGTGAATAGTGTGTAACTTCCTCGATTTCAATAAGATTTTCAGAAAGGACAGAGACCTGAAGTCAGTGAACAGGTAGGCCAGTGAAGAGGTCATGGCAGGCTGGGCGCAGTGGCTTACACCTGTAATCCCAACACTTTGGGAGGCCAATGTGGGTGGATCACTTGGAGTTCAGGACCAGCCTGACCAACATGGTGAAACCCTGTCTCTATTAAAAATATAAAAATTAGCTGGGCATGGTGGTGGGTACCCCAGCTACTTGGGAGGCTGAGGCAGGAGTATTGCTTGAACCCAGGAGGTGGAGATTGCAGTGAGCTCAGCTCTTGCCACCGCACTCCAACCTGGGCGATGGGTGACAGAGTGAGACTGTCTCAAAAACAAAAAAACAAAAGAAACAAAAAAAAAAAAAAAAAAAAGAAAAGGAAAAGGAAAAAAAGAGGTCATGGCAACTGGGCTCGGTATCTCACGCCTGTAATCCCAGCACTTTGGGAGGCCAAGGTGGGTGAATCATGAAGTCAAGAGATCAAGACCATCCTGGCCAACATGGTGAAACCCCATCTCTACTGAAAATACAAAAATTAGCCGGGCATGGTGGCGGGTGCCTATAGTCCCAGCTACTCAGGAGGCTGAGACAAGAGAATCACTTGAACCCAGGAGGCAGAAGTTGCAGTGAGCCAAGATCACCCCACTGCAATCCAGCCTGACGACACAGTGAGACTCCTTCTCAAAAAAAGAAAAAAAGAGATCATGGCAACCATTCAGGTTGGTAGTGACTGTACAGGCTTGGGCAGACGTGATGATATTAAGGGACAGAATAAGCAGAAGTAGACCGATTCCAGGTGTATTTGGAAAACACAGGTGATATAATTTGGTGATGGATTGGATATGTAGTGTGAAACAGTAATCCAGAATGAACACAAGGCCAGGTGCGGTGGCTCACACCTGTGATTCCAGTATTTTGAGAGGCCAAAGTGGATGAATAGCTTGAGCCCATGAGATAGAGACCCACCTAGGCAACATGGTGAAACCCTGTCTCTATAAGAAAATACAAAAAATTAGTCAAATGTGGTGGCATGAGCCTGTACTTCCAGCTACTCAAAAGGCTGAGGTGGGAGGATCACCTGAGCCCTGGAGGTCAATCAAGGCTACAGTTAGCCATGATTGTGCCATGCATTCCATTCTGGGTTTATAAAACAAAAGTAATGAACACAAGATGTGTTTAGCCTGAGAAGTTGAAAAGATAGGGTTCCCATTTCCTGATGCAGGAATTTGGTTATGGGCTTGTATGGTTTGAGTTGCCTACTACTCATAGCAATGGAGATGTCAGTAATGACATTGTTTACATGATGTGAAACTCAGGTGAGGTCTGGGCTGGGACAAAACTTTGGCAACTATCAGCAAATTTATGTGTTGTATTACACTATGGAGGGGATTTCCAAGGGAATTTCAAGAGTGTGAGACACTCCAATCTTAGAGTTCAAGGATATGGAAAAAGACAAGCATATGGGACTAAGGGGAACAGATGGTAAAGTAAGAACCAAAAAAATAAAAACAGTAAATATGAAAAATCCAGCATGACTGGCTATCCTGGAAGTCACGTGAAGAAAATCTTTCAAGAAGAACTTTCAAGAAGTATGGAGTGATCAGCCATGTCAAATGCTACTGACAGTTCAGTAAGGTAAGGATTGGAAAGTAATCATTAGGCTTACGAGTCTGGAAACAACTGGTATACCTGACAGGAGTGAATTTTGTGCAGTAGTGGGGTAAAACCCTAAGTGTAAAGCATTTAAGAGTAAATGGGAGATAACTCATTGGAGACAGTGAGAATAAACAATATTTTCACAAAACTTTGCTGAAAAATGAGCAGTGAGAAAAAGAAGTACTTAGAGGTGGGCAGAAAAATCTAGAGATTTTTTTCAAAATGAGGGAAATTATACTATATTTCCTGGTGAAAATTAATAAACATTGAAGAGGAAACTGAGGATTAAGATAGAAAGGAGATAATTTCTATGTAATATTCCTGAGTAAAAGAAATAAGATCAGAACAAGTATACAGTTTGAAGAGCTGGCTTTGAAAGGAGCACAAGGAATTCATTCCTGATTACAGGAAGAAAGTCAAAATATCTGACCACAGAAGTAAATGGGTGATATGGCAGCAGGCTCGTAGATACTCTTTTCTGATTACTCTCCTCCTATTTACTTCTCTGTCTTCATCTTCCAGTTCTCTCCCAGTCTTCCTTCCTTCTTTGCTGTCCTTCAAGTCAGTATAACTCCCTCTAATCTTCATGTCTTTTTGCTGATTGTTTTCCATAAATATTTATGGGGCTTAATCTTTCAGCTTCTGCAAGTTTATACACATATGCCCCCTTCTCTCTGAGATCTGCTCTGGCCACCGTACAGAAAATGGCAACTCCTTTTTATTTTCATTCCCTGCTGTATTATTCTCCTTATTATTTAATAGCCATCTAATACATTATACCTTTTAGTTACTTAGCTTATTCAATAGCTACTTTTTCCACCATATAGTTTAATGATTTGGCCATAACTCTATTCTCCATTTCTCCATTGGGGGAGCAATTGCTATGGGCTGGTCATATTTGGCCATACTATGCCTGGTTTACCATAATCAGCAATTATTGATAATATATATTATTGATATTGATTTATTAACTAAACTATTTCAGGATATAACAGAAATTGAAATGATTCTCAAATATCCAAAAGAGACTAGCTTAGCATTAACCTCATATGGAAATCAGACAAAAGGAGTACAAATAAAGATATAGACTAATTATTCTTATTAATATAAATGTAGAAAACTAAAATAAATTTTAATAGGAAAAGAATAATGCTTTATAATAAACTAGAGCTTACTTGAATTTCCTTACTAACAAATTAAAAGAGAAAAACATTAAGTTATTAGCCTCACCATAGATCTTGAAAACTGTATAGAGCACCCTTGATATAACTCACTTCATCTTAGAAAAATACTCTATTTTGTATGTCATAGGGAACTTTGGCAACAAGGATACAATATTTTGCTTAATAAACAAATAAAAATATAGAGACTGTATTCAACCAGGTATGAACATAAACAAGCACACTCTTCCACTATCAGCCTCACCAGATGATTCTGTGGTTATAAAAAGAGCAGGCCTTCAGTAGCTCCAAATGGCCATCTTAATCCACAAGTGTTTTGCTCTCACTCATGATAAGAACTTGGCATCTGCCACTGAAGGCTCTGCCACTGAAGGCTCTGCCACATCACAGACTCTTCCTTGCAAGACCCACAGAACAAATTGCCCAGACCAGGAGATTCTTTTTGTCTTTTTCACTTACCTTGAGCTGGTTTATTAACCCTTTCCCCTATCTCTTTTCTCTTGATGTTAAGTGTTACTTTGTTTGTTGTGGACTGTTTAATCTATAACATTTATATGTTGATTAGGTATAACAATATGTATTTTTTTTTTATGTTGACTAACTTGGAGAGTGGTTTGAGGTTCTGTGCTCAGGCTCTGACTACCAAGTGAATGGGAAAAAATTGCATCATTGGGAATGCCAGGTAGCTTGTGGCTTTTGTGACTGAAACAGTATCAATAAAAGTCTGACATTTGGAAAGACACAAATGTGCATGGATCTGATTATAGTTAACCTTGCATCACTTATGATTTATTTGATAAAATTCAAGATCCATTTCAGATTGAAATATACATATAATCAAACTAGAAAGATAACTTGATAACTTAAAAGAAACCTACCAGAAACCTACAGCAAACATTGAGCTTAATGTTGGAACATTAAAGGAAACCCTCAGACCAGCATGCTCAATGTTGCTGGAGCAATTCAGTAATGAACTGATGATTCTAGTCAGTGCAATAAGATTGAGTCAAACAGTAGATTATAAATCTGAAGAGAAGAGGAAATAAAATACAATTTAATTTGTTAATAATATTATCTACCTAGAGACACAAAGGGATGGCAAAAACTGTAGGGTACCTAGGAATAATTATAACAGGAGTCTCAAGTTCTTTACTAAGTTCATTTAAAATTTTACTCTATATCTTTGTTTTATAAAGACTGAGGAATGTTTTATCATCTTCAACAATGGAAATACATAACAGTTCAATGTAACGATTATCTATAAATTGATATTTGAATTCAATTTAATTTATTTCAAAAAATTTTTTGAAATATTTATATAGAACATTGGCCAACAAACGATGACCTGTGGGCCAAATCTGACCCATTGTCTGATTTCTTAAATTAACTTTATTGGAACAAAGCTCTGGTTGTTTGTTCGAATATTGCTTATGGCTGTTTTTTTTGGTACAATGGCAAAGTTGAGTAGTTGTTACAGAGATCATATGTTCTGAAAAGTCTAAATATTTACTACTTGGACTTTATAAAAAAAGATTGCTAATTCCTGATATAGAAGAACAAAGACCCCAAATAGGAGAATGTCATTCCTAAAAAATGATCATGTATTTAAAACTGCATATATTTTCATGCATTTAAACAATTAACACTAGATAGAGTGTTAATTGTTTAAATGCATGAAAATATACAGTTTGATCTCACTAAGAGAAGAAACAGAAGACTAAATCCCAGATTTAAGCAAATCTACACTTACAGAAAAGAAGGATGTGGAGGTAGTTGCCGTTGGAGTACAAGTACATGGGAAGGGGGTGGATTGAATTTTTTGTCTTAAAGATGTTTTTATTATTTGTTTTTTACTGAGTGTATCTCTATTTCAAAAAGAAGATGATAAAAACAGAAAAGTTCAGCCTCTGGATAGGATTTTTGTCTCTTCTCTCTTCCTTCTGGAAGCTGAATGATCACTACGTAACCTGCCTCTCCCCTTTCCTAGTGGTCTAATCAGAATTATGACATCTTACTAGTTCTTCACTCCATGCACTAAAGAGACAACAATGCTCACATCTGGGCCAGAGTGCCGAGGCAGAGGCATGGGTACACTTGCCTCCCCACGTATTGCCAGGGGCTGTGGGAGGCAAGTCTTCAGGCCTAATGAGTTTAGGGGGCCTGCAGGGATAGCTGCATTCTCTGTCCTCCGCTTCTGATTGTATGCTTTGAGGCCAGTGCCTCAGTGAAATTTTACAAGTTCTGTTTGCCATTGTTTCTTGTGCAGAAATTCCCCTAAGGGACCTCATACAGCTGGGTGCGTCTGGTTCCCAGGGCCAAGTATCCACTCAATAACTCCTGATTATCACCACATTTCTAACACCATCAATAAAAAGCTCAGTAAACTCTTATTTTCTATCAACAAGTAATATATAACACACACACAAGTAATATATAACACACACACACACACACACTCTGTGTGTGTGTGTGTGTGTGTGTGTGTATGTATGTGTATATGTATGTATATTCTGGGACTCACACAATTCTTGGAGGATTCCATTGTCCTTTCTAGCTTATGTTTGAATACTTTGAACATCAAGTATTTCTCTAATCTCATGAGAAAATCCATTCCATTTTAAAATAGCTTTAATTATAATGAAATTCTTTCCCTCAGGGAGCTGAAACCTGCCCATGCATGACATTTACCCGTGGGTTATACTTTGAACTTGAAATCCAACACACACAAGATCTTCCCTGCAGGAAAGATGTTCACATGACTAGATGGCTGCTGTGTGGTCAGAGCGTTCTCTTTTCCTGGTTCATCTTTCTGGGTTCTTTCTGCTGCTCCTTTCTGTCACCCCATCTTCCTGCACATCTATTCTTTATCCATGATTCGACTCATCACCTTGATTTGTTTAACTCTGGGCACAGATTCCTGGCCTTCTCTCTGGGAAAATGACTTGTTTCTTGTTCTTTCCAATCTGTGGATGAATATTGAAGATCTTGGTCTGTCACTCTGGAAACTCATGGAACAAACCCCAGTGCAAGACACCCTGCCTGAAGATACATCTCCCAGTGGTAGGTAAGGCATGATTCCCTAAGAAACAGGTCCCTGGCCTTTGACCAATCAGTTGAGAAGTATGTGTGCTCTTGGCCGTTCAAAACCTTATCAGAAAGAGAAATGGTGGTTTGTCTTTAAAAGAGACGTGCACGCTCCGGTCCTGAATCGGGCTGGGTGAATGATTCCGTAGCCCCATTCACTAGGCTAGCTGTGCCTGTGAGCAGCCAAATTGGAAAAGGCTGCTTCTCCTGCTGGCTGCTTAGTCTCCTCCCATTTCATGCTGTCCCCCATTCAGGCAGTCACCTTGGATGCCTGTGTGGCTGAATAGACCTGGCCTACAGTTGGCCATTTTCAATGTGGTCCATTTGGTTTTATTCCCAACTCATTTTATTATTGATTTCTCTTAAGAAGCAACACCTTACTCTGCTATTGTCTAATTACTTGATAATCAAAGTAATGCTTTCCTCAGTTTGTCTGCTCTGTTCAAAGCCCCTGTCATCAGTGAATATCAATGGCTAAGCCAGAGGGATGCTGTTCCCTATAAATATGTATTGGAGATGGTCAAAGTGCAACACAAAGCTTTTCTGGCATGTGGTGAAGTGGATAGCAACAACCTTCCACACCACAATTCTCTATTTCTATTATTTGCCAATATGTAATACTTAATAATAAAAAACCTTTAAAGCCTTCACTGTTTTAAATAGTAAAAAGTCTCTAGTTTCACTTGAATTCAATATATTGCTTGTCTATTTCTTTATTTCGAATCCTAAATACACTGTAACTTTTCTACTGTTTCATTTGGTAACGTAGTTTTTCTCCAGTAGGGAAGCACCAGATGTTTAAGCAATAAAACTTGTTTCCCAGATGTTCTACTTCTTTAAAACTACAGCAGCTAATTCACCTACATGTGAAGACTTTTGAAAAATAGATCTTGCCGTCTTCAAATAGCAAATATAATTCTTCCTCCCACTTAAAAAAAAATTGGTTATATATCATCCCAGTTAAATGGTTGATGGCAAACAATTTGCCTTGCAGTCCCAGCTATTGGACTCAGAGGTGGCTGCATGAGAAACGTGACACCACGGAACTGAAGTGTTCTCCAAGTCAAAGAGAAAACTAAACACACATCCTTGTCTCTGACGACTGCCGCTGCAATAAATTTCATTCTGTTTCTTCCTGGAAAATTGACTAGGGTTTTGGAACATGAAGGCAAACCACGTTTGCCTTCCATGTGCTGACCACGCTGCCAAAGAATTCCCAGAAAGAGGCAGAGAGGTGGCTGACCATGGGGATCCTTTTCTGCCCAGCTCCACGGTTGGATCTGTGCTGCGTGTGAGGACTGCTGGGGGAGGGAGTTGAGTCCAGGTGGAGAAACCCCAGGTTGCACTTTAGCAGTTTCCATAGTTCCCGTATGGCCCCATTGTCTTGGGAGATTCTATTGCCTCACTTTCATTTTACCCAAGAAAATCACTGCAGCCTTCTTAGAACTCTACCCCAGTGGAATCCTCTTCTCTCCATATTGTCATCCTGTTTGTTAGCTTCAGTGCAGGGAGAACTAGTTTCAGGTGTCAGGAACAGAAGTCCAGGAGCATCAGGCGACTCCAAATCACTCTACCCTGGCAGAGGGGAACCACAGGATCATAAAAAAGACATGCAAATGAAACCACCACTCTACAGTTATTCACCTTTTAAGACATAGTGCCAGTCTCTGTGGAACAAGACAGAGTTGCAGGAACGAAATAGTCAGAGGTGTCTCCGTCCTTTCCAAAATAGCCATGAAATTTCAGTAGGAATATAAATTATGAATCAGATCTAATAAAGTGTAATGGCTGGATACTTGCTGTCATTAGAAAGGAAAGCTGCAAATGAATACTTGGACATATTCACAATTAGGTAAAAGACAGCAGATGATTTCTAGACCCTAAACTAGATGAAAGAACTTATAATGTCCCACCAAGCCTAGGTAATTTAAAAGCAAAATGTGCTGTTTCTAGTTTCATGTGTTTTTTTTATCTCATTGACAAAGCATGCTTCCTGTACAAAGCAATGAAAACAGAAATCCTTCAGGGATGGCAATAGTAAAAGCTGATAATTTAAAATAACTAAGGATCACTATCATTATTATGATTGATACATCCTTCCAAATGCTTTGGTGATATTATCTCATATAACCTTCCCAAGAACCACATTAGGCAGGATACTACTATTAACCCTGTTTTTTAGAAACTGAGGCACACAGAGATTAATTTGACCAAGATCTCAGAAAATAAATAAAATGAGTCATTTAGGATTTCATTACAGGGAGGCTCTAGATTCGAAGAAAGTGTTTAGAATAGAACTCTCAAAGAAGATTTAAAGGGAATTTTAGAAAAATCAGGAATCATTAAAAGAAACATTACATTAGAGACATGAAGAGGGAAAACTGCCTGGAATGTTTTTGAAGAGTGTGTTTTCCAATCATTTTCTTCAATTGATGTCTCCTCTTGATAACGCCTTCCTATGACATTACATTACACTTGGCAGTAAATTTAATATCATGTCTAAATTAGGTTAATGTCATTTGTAGTGAAAATTATATTTTAGTCTAGTTATTCTGTCAGCTTGATTGTTAGGTTTTTATTTAAATGATAAGGTGAAAGAATGTGTAGAAGATATAGAATATGCAAATAACCAAATGTATAAGCTTAATATAATTGACATTAATCCTGTACCCAAGCATTACCATAGATTTCTTCAAGTAACTATAAAACATTTATAAAAATTAACCATGTACTTCTTATGAGATAAATCTCAAGATATTTCTTTTTTTTTTTTTTTTTTTTTTGAGACGGAGTCTTTATCTGTAGCCCAGGCTGGAGTGCAGTGGCCGGACCTCAGCTCACTGCAAGCTCCGCCTCCCGGGTTCACGCCATTCTCTGGTCTCAGCCTCCCGAGTAGCTGGGACTACAGGCGCTGCCATCTCGCCCGGCTATTTTTTGTATTTCTTAGTAGATACGGGGTTTCACCGTGTTAGCCAGGATGGTCTCGATCTCCTGACCTCGTGATCCGCCCATCTCGGCCTCCCAAAGTGCTGGGATTACAGGCTTGAGCCACCGCGCCCGGCCTGAGATAAATCTCAAGATACTTCAAAAAGTAAAATAAAACATACCATAGTCACCAATCACAATAAAATTAAAATTGATATAAAAAATAAAAACAAGTCTTTGTAATCTAAAAAAATTCTCAATGGTTTTAGGATAATAACATTAATTATAATAACATTTTCAAAATATAATTAGAACTATATGATTAAAATAAAGCATTGCAATAATGTATTAAGTGAAAATTGTATTAGATGAAACTTTATACCCTTAAAAACTTATTGAGGTACAAAAATCGTAAAAATCAAAGAGCTAATTGTCTACCACAAAAGTTAGAAGACTAGCTAAAGAATAAATTGAGCCAGGCACGGTGGCTCATGCCTGTAATCCCAGCACCTTGGGAGGCCAAGGCGGGCAGATCAGTTGAGGTCAGGAGTTTGAGACCAATACACTGAAACCCCGTTTCTACTACAAATATAAAAATTAGCCAGGTGTGGGGGTGTATGTCTGTAACCCCAGCTTCTTGGGAGGTTAAGTCAGGAGAACTGCATGAACCCCAAAGGTGGAGGTTGCAGTGAGCAGAGATTGCACCACTGCATTGCAAACTGGGCACAGAGTGAGGCTCCGTCTTAAAAAATAAAAATAAATAAATATAAGTAAATAAATCAATTGACATTAAAAAAGAGACAGTAAGAAACTAAAATAAAGAAATAGGCACTAAAATAGGGAAATAAAACAAAACATTGATAATGTCAAATATATATGTTAATGATATAGATATGTGGTTATAATAACATAGACAAAAGAAGCATGTATTGAAAAAGTGGTGACTCATGCTTGTAATCCTAGCACTTTGGGAGGCCAAGGCTGGTGGATCACGAGGGCAAGAGGTAGAGACCATCCTGGCCAACATGGTGAAACACCGTCTCTACTAAAAATACAAAAAATTAGCTGGGCATAGTGGTGCGTGCCTGTAGTCCCAGCTACTTGGGAAGCTGAGGCAGGAGAATCACTTGAACCTAGGAGGGGGAGGTTGCAGTGAGTTGAGATCATGCCACTGCACTCCAGCCTGGCAATAGAGTGAGACTCCATCTCAAAAAAATAAAACAAGTACTATGAATAAAACAGGCCAATTATAGGTCAATCACTCTCATAAATATACATTTTAAAATTTTAACACAATCTTGATAAACCAACACAAAATATCCAAGAAATGTATTTTGTTTATTATCAAGGTTGATATATCTAAAACATCTATGACTGTAATTTGCCATATTAACAGGTTAAAAGTTTACGTATTATATAATATATGCACACATTATGTATATATTAAGAAATATATACATATGTAAACATAACATAACCATGTCAATACATACAATATAGCCATATCAATAGATAGGGATAAAAGCTTCATAAAGTTAAATGTCAGTACATGATACAGAGGGGAACTTCTTTTATAGTTAAAGAGTACCTACCAAAATCCAAAGCAAACATTATATCTAAAACAAGAACAAGACAACAAATACTAGGTATACCTACTATTTTTTCAATGTCATCCTGAAGAACCTACCTGGGACAGCAACAAATTTTTATTGCAAGCTGATCTAAATTTTTTCCATAAGCAAATCCCAAATAATTCACTAAGGGATTATTGCAATAAAAAAGAGAGTTTTACAAGTTTGCTGAAAATAAGAAACATCTTTAAAAATAAAAAAAATGTGTATTTTTGTATACCAAGAGCAAGAACAATATAATTTTAAAAAACTGCATTTATAATATCAAACTGCAACAAACCTAAGGATAATAAAACATAGCTGTGGAGAAAATTTTAACACTTTCTTGCACATTAAAAAAACTGTAACAATGAAATATTTTAGCAAGTTCAATGATATAAAATTCAGTATCTTAGTGTTGTTAGTTTTTTCATATTGTTTTATATACAGTCTCAAATGCAATTCCACTCAAATCCTAATTAGAATCTCATATGAAAAGACAAGAACCAAACAATAGTTAAAAGATAAAAATTGAAAAGATGTTTTTATTAAAAAATTCAATCTTTATATAAAATTACAGAAAATAAATAATGTTTATAAGGATACAAACATAGATATAAATGGAACATAAGATAGAGACTCCAGAAAAAAGCTCATGTCTATGAAATCTAATATTTCATAGATTGATCATTATGATCATGCTGAAAGATGTAGCACTGAATTAATAATACTCAGATAATTTCTATCCATATGGAAAAGTAAATAAATTTAGAACTTTATCACACAAAACATAAAATTCAATTCCAGATGGATTAAAGACTTAAATATTAAAGGTAAAACTTTAAAATATTTAAAAGAAAATGAGTATGTTTCTATCATCTTGAAGTCACTATAGATTGCTAAACAAGATGCAAATATGTCAAATTATCAAGGGAAAGACTGTCGAACATCAATCTCTTTAAATTAAAACCTTCTGTTGTAAAACTGTGATAAGGAATGTGAAAGACAGTCTAAAGTACAGAAAATATTTCCCACATATCAACTATAAAAACTCTAGTACATAGAACACATGAATAACAATGAAAGAATGAAAATGCTGGATAAATTAGTGTTGGCTAACTACTGGAACAAATACTCTAAAAATTTCAGTGACTTAACACAATACAGTTGCATTTGGCACTCATGTTTCATTCTGATTTCTCCTTTGACTTGTGACCTTCCAACTGGTGATTCAGAGAATGAGTCCCTTAATAATGACTCACCGTAACCTGGAGCCTTAAATCCTTCACTAGATCTAGACTTTGTTGCAGGATGATACTATAGATAAGATTTGGAGAAGAATGAAAGGAATTTTAGGGACAAATCTTGGGAGCAGTACATATCCACCCACATTTCATGGCCCAGGCAAGAATTCATAGACAGATATATATACGAACACAGACACATGGACCACAGCTACTTGTTCAGGAAGACACAGAGAATTTGGTGAATGAACAACTACAATCAGAATTTGTATCGCAAATACTTGTAGTCCAATGGAAAAATGAATAAGAATCATGATATAAATGTTTCAGAGAAGAAAAGAAAGTGTCCAACAAAAATATTTAAAATATTTTAACCTATTTGTAATAAAATAAATGTATATTAAAATCGTAATGAGTTAGCTAACATTTAACAGCCACCAGAAGAACAAAACCTTTTCAAGTTATGTTAAGAATGTGAAGCAATATAAATTCTTACATAGTGACAGTGTCAGTACAAATGGATATCACCATACTGGAAAACAATTTGAATGTATCTAGTAAAGTTGAGGGCATGCCCCAAATCCCACTCATTACCTGTCATAACCAAAATAAATAAATTTTTATTTTAATATTAAAAACTCTAAATATTTGAAATGGTTATTAAGAAGAACTCAGATAAGGAAATTGCTGGGTACTCACACAATGGAATTCAATACATTAGTGAGAAGGAAATAAACATCTACCCACAAAAATGTGTGTGACTATCAGCAATATAATATGGAGTGGAAAAAAATTGGTCACAAAAGTATATGCACAGTCAAAATTATATTGCAATACACACAAACCCACACATTATAACCCTAACAGAATCAAAAGAATGATAAAAAGGCATGCAAATGGTTCTTTTTGGGGGCACATGTGGGGGAGCATAACCAAGAAGACAAGAGGCTTTCAATAATTGTGATGTTGTTATTCCTTAAGCTGAATGCTGAGTATATGCTGGTCCATTTTATTACACATTATACATATTGCACTTATGTATACTTCCTTTTATAAGCATATAGCATTTTTTTAAGTAAATGCTATTGGTCTAGATCAGAAAAAAGTGGCTAAATACATAGAAAAGGAACCTTGAATAGCCAAAGCAATCTTAAGAAAAAGGCAACAAAGCTGCCTGCATTACATTACCTGATTTCCAAATACACTGCAAAGCTATAATAATCAAAACAGTATAGGTATTGACATGTAAATAAACATATAGACTGGTAGAACTGGTAGAATAGACAGCCCAGAAATAATCCCATGCATTTACAATCAACTGACTTTTGACAAAGTTGCCAAGAAAACAATGAATAAAGGGCAACGTCTTCAATAAATAATACTGAGAAAATTGACTGTCTACATGTAGAAGACCAAAATTTGACCCTTATCTCACATCACATACACACATCAACTCAAAATGAATTAAAGACTTAAATGTAAGACCTGAAACTATAAACCGACTAAAAGAAAATATAGGGGAAGAGCTTTATGACATAGGTCTGGGCTATGGTTTTTGGAAGGTGGTAATATACCAAAAGCACAGGCTACAAAATCAAAAATAGAAAAATGGGACTACCTCAAACTAAAAAGTCTTTGAACAGCAAATGAAACAATAACGTGAATTGGAAAAAAATAGCAAATTATGCATCTAATAAGGAATTGATATCCAAAATACATAACAAACTTAAACAACTCAATAGTAAGAAAACAAATAACCCATTAAAAAATTGGCAAAGAATCTGAATAAGAATTTCTCAAAAGAAGAAATACAAATAACCAACAGACATATGAAAAAAATGCCAAAATAACAAATTGTCAGATAAATCCAAATTAAAACCACAATAAGGGCCAGGAGCTCACTCCTGTAATCCTAGCACTTTGGGAGGCTGAGGCAGAGAATTGCTTGAACCCAGAAGGCAGAGGTTGCAGTGAGCTGAGATCATGCCACTGTACTCCAGCCTGGATGACAGAGCAAGACTCCATATCAATAATAATAATAATAATAAGCTATTACATAATATATGTTAGAATGGCTATTATTACAAAGATGAAAGGTAAGTGTTGGTGAGGATGGGGAGAAAACAGAACTCTTGTACACTATTGGTGGGAATGCAAATAGTATAGCCACATGACAAACAGTATGGAGGTGCTTCAAAAAATTAAAAATAGGACAATCATATGATCCAGCAATCCCACTAATAAGTGTTTATTCAAAGAAGTGACATCAGAATGTCAAAAAGACATCTTTACTCCCAAGCCAATTGTAACATTATTCACAACAGCTAAAATACAAAATCAATGTAAGTGTTCATCAAAGGATAAGTGGACAAAAATGTGGAATATATACCCAATGGAATACTATTCAGCCTTTAAAAAGAATAAAATCCTGTCATTTGCAACAATGTGAATGATCCTGGAGAACATTATGTTTAATGAAATAACACAGACATAGAAAGACAAATACCACATCCTCTCACTTAGATGTGGAAGGTGAAAAATGTCAAACTTGTAGAAGCAGAGAGTTGAATGGTCGTTACCAGGGGCGGGAGGTGTGGGTAATTGGCAAGGTTTTGGTCAAAGGATACAAAATCTGAGTTACATAGAAGTAAGTTCAAGAGATTGATGTATAACATGGTGTCTATAGTATTGCACTCTTGAAATTGCTAAGTAAGTAGATTTTAAGTGTTCCCACTACAACAAAAAGAAAGAAAATTTAAAAAGGAAACAGAAAAGTTTTCCAGATATTAGACCTTAACTAGAGAATAAAATGAGATGCAAATCACAAGGGTTGGCACTAGCTTTAGACAGAAGAGGAAAGGGTTTCTGAGTTATAAGCAAAGGGAAAGAAAAGGAAAGAGTACACACAAACACAGATAACTATATAGGATTAAAAGGTATGAAGTAAGAGGTACGATGTTGTAATGATGAGGACATGATTTGGTAGTTTCAAAAGTGTGAAAACCATTTGCAAAAGTCATTTTGACATCCGGCTTCCAGTCCAAAATGTGAAGAGTTGGAGGTCATGTCCTTTAATTCTCGCAACACTAAGAACGCTGAAAATCAATTCTCTTGAGATCCTTCAGATAATCAAGGTCTCATCACATTCTACGGTCCCTAAAGCTGGAAAGACAGGAGGATACGGAAAGTCACAGCTCATCAGGAGCACCAACCAGTCAGAAGCGCTAATGGAGCCAGCACTGGTTGAGAATGCTGATAGGGTAATAGACAAATTGCTGAACTGGGGTGGGCTAGCTTGGGAGATGAAAATCTCTGGAGGCCTAGTCTGAATAAACGTTAGAGTTTTAGAGTTTTACCTCTAGGTGCCATATCTCGTTGTCATTATGAATCTTATAGAAAAATGCCCTTACATTTATGGCAGGGGAAGGAGAAAGATAGGCATTTTAAAATTAGCCCGGAATATTGTGTATTCCTATAGAAAGGACTGCACTCAGTGGGAACTATTTTAAGAGTTTAACTGACACTGGGGAGGGAATGATCCAACTCAAGCTTTCAAATATGGGGACCTTCCCATTTCCATCCTTCCCATTTCACCTGAAAGTTGAAATAAACAAAATAAAACAAAAAAAGTGAGAAGTGCTTGTGAAGGTTGCAGTCCAGGGACATAAGTTCAATAAAATATTGAGACCTAATTACAGAACTACAGAACACTTTTTCTACCTCCCCACTGGCCCCGTCTTACTACTCGGTGGATGGGCCCTGTATAGTAACAGAGAGAAAAAACTGCAAAGCTTGGTCCCCTACTTCAAATGAAGCTCAAAGGAAACCAAAAACAACAGAGGATACAGGAGTAAGACTCCAGGGGAATTTTAGTTTCTGACACTGACGGGTGCAGCAAACAGTCAACACAGCCTAACTTAGAACCAGATAAAAATAAAAGAGTACTCTGAACACCTATTGAACTCAGCTTCCTTTCCTGAATATATCGTGTCTGTCAGTTGACAAAAATTTACAAGGCATGTAAAAGACAAAAAACACACTGTGAGAAAGATGTAGACAAATCCACTATTATACTTGGAGACCGACCTCAATACCCCTTTTATATTAATTGACAGATCCAGCAGGCAGAAATTCAGTAAAGTTAGAGTGCAACTGACCAGAAACATCAATCAACTGGATACAGTTGACATTTATAGAATCCTTTATCCAACAACAACTGAAAACAAACTCCTCCCAAGTTCACATGGAACATCCTCCAAGAATCTGGGTCACAAGACACATTTTAACAATCTAAAACAAGGGAAATCATGTAAAGAATGCTCTCAGCTGGGTGTGGTGGCTCACGCCTGTAATCCTAGCATTTTGAGAGGTCGAGGCGGGCAGATCACCTGAGATCAGGGGTTTGAGACCAGCTTGGCCAACATGGTGAAACCCCATCTCTACTAAAATACCAAATTTAGTTGGGCATGGTGGTGGACACCTGTAATCCCAGCTACTTAGTAGGCTGAGGCAGGGAGAATACCTTGAACCAGGGAGGTGGAGGTTGCAGTGAGCCAAGTTCGCACCACTGTACTCCAGCCTAGGTGACAAAGCGAGACTCCGTCTCAGAAAACACACACACACACACACAATGCTGTCAGACCACGGTGAAATTAAACTAGGTATCAATACATAAAAGATAGCTAGAAAATACCCAAATATTTGTCAATTAAACAGTACACTTCCAAATAACACATAGACGTAAACTGACGCAAGAGATTATACAAATACCTATTGAACTCAAGAAATGAATATACAACGTATAAAAATATAAACACTATAAATAATAAATAAATAAATATACAATTTATAAAATTTTGTGAGATGCAGTGAAGGTAGAGCTTAGAGAGAAATTGATAACATTGAATGTAAACATGAGAAAAATTTAATGTACATATTCTAAACTTTCACCTTAAAACACTAGAAAAAGAAGAGGAAAGTAAATTCCAAATAAGCAAAAGACAACAAATAATAAAAATTCAGAGTAGAAATCAATGAGGTAAAAAATAGAAAATTAACAGAGAAATCAAAGTAATGGTAACCAAGAGCTGTTGCTTAGAAAAGATTAATAATATTGATAAATCTCTAGCCAGAAAAATTAAGGGGGGAGGGATAAAAAGGAAACATACAGATTGCTAATTTCAGAAATGAATGAGGAGCCATTCGAACTGATTGCATGGGCTTTAAAAAATAATAAAGAAACACTATTAACAACTTTTTACCTATAAATTTGATAACTGGAATGAAATAGACCAGTTAGTTGAAGACTCAATATACTAAAACTCACACCAGGAGAACAGATAATCTAAATGGGTCTACATTTATTACAGAAATTACATTAACAATCATTAACCTTCCAAAACAGAAAACAGTCACCTAGATGGTTTCATTTGTGAATTCCATAAAATTTTTAAGGAAGAAATTGTATCAATTCTATATAATCTCTTATAGGACACTTTCTAACTCATTCTATGAGACCAGCATTACCATAATCCAAAAAAAAAAATAACATTACTAGGAAAGGGAATTATAGATGAGCGATTATCTCTCATGAATATAGTGGCAAAATCCTCAACAAAATTTTAGCAAGTCAACTCAAACAACATATTTTAAAAATTATACATTGCTATGATTTGAGTATTTGCTTGCTACAAAACTGATTGAAGTTAAATCCCCAGTGTGCAGTATTGGCAGGTGAGCTCTTTAAGAGGTGATGGGTTCATAAAGCTCTGCCCTCATGAAGGGATTAATCTATTCATGGATTAAAAAATTAATGGATGAATGGGTTATTGTAAGAATGGAACTGGTGGCTTTCTAAGAAGAGGAAGAGAGACCCAAGCAGGCACACTTAGCTCCCTCACCATGTGATACCCCATGCGGCTTCAAGACTCTGCAGAGTCCCCACCAGCCAGAAGGCTGTCACCAGATGTGCCCTCTCAACCATGGACTTCCTAGTGTCTTAAGAAATAAATTCATATTCTTTATAAATTACCCAGTTTCAAGTTAAAAGAAAAAGAAAAAAAATACTAAGACACACAACATATCCAACTGGGATTTATTCAGGTATGCAAGCCTGAGTCAACATTTGAAGATTAATTAATTCATCACATCATCAGGCTAAAGAAGAAAATCATATGATCAGATCACATCAATCAGTGCAGAAAAATTATGTGACAAAACTTAACACCTATTCATGATAAAAAGGGAAAGAAAATTAGAATTAGAGGGGGACTCCCACAACTTCATAAAGAACATCTACAAAAACCTCTAGCTAACATTATTCATAACACTGAAAAACTAGATTAGTTTCACCTAAAACCAAAAGCAAGCAAGAATGTCCCCTCTCACCAACCAATCCTATTCAATCATTAAAAATACAAGCTAATACAATCAGTAAAAAAGGAGATAAAAGATATACAGATTGGAAAGAAAAAAATAAAATTATGTTCACAGAGGATATAATTGTATTAATCTAGAAAATACCTAAAGGTGACCCAAAAACCCTCCTGGAATTAAAAGCAATTATAACAAGGCCATAGAATATAATGTTAATATGTAATATTTAATTACTTTCCTATATACCAGACATAGATTTTGAAATAACATGATTTACATTAGCATAGAAAACATATAAGACTAACATAATATCAATAGGATCCATATTCATAAAACTGCATAACTCTCATGAAAGAAATCAAGTGAGATCTAAATAAATGGATGCTTTATCAAGTTCTTGGATAGAAAGATTTATTAGATTTATTATTAAAAATATCAATTCTCCTCAAATTGATATATAGACTCAAGCTAATACTAATCAAAGTCCCAGCAAGTTATTTTGTCAATATTGACAAATTGACTCTAAAGTTTATAAGGAGAGGTAAAAGACCCAGAATAGCCAACATAATACTTCAGAACAAAGTTGAGGAACTACCTACTTCAAGACTTACTATAAAGTTACAGTGATCACAACAGTGTGTTGTTATCTAAGTAATAGACAAATTGTTCAACAGACAGAAGAGCAAGCGCAGAAATAAACCCACACAAATACAGTCAATTACAAAAGTTTGGCAAAAGACAATAGCTTATTCAGTGGAAAAAAAGAATATTGTTTTCAATATTTGATGCTAGAACAATTGTACATCCACAGGAATCTATAAACAGCTCTTATACTTTTCACAAAAATGGATCACAGACCTAAATGTAAAATGCCAAATTAGACAACTTCTCGAAGATATCATAAAAGAAAGTCTAGTTGACATAGGGCTGTGTGATGACTTTTTAGATACAACACCAAAAACATGATCTGTGTGAAAAAGGGTGATCATATAGATTTCATTAAAATTAAAGGTATACTCTTCAAAAGACACTGTAAAAATAATGAAAAGACAAATCACAGACTGAAATAAAATCTTTGCAAAAATACATACCTAATAAAAGATTGGTATAAAAATACACAAAAGCTATTTTAAATTAAGCAACAAAAAACAACCCAATTACCAAATGGGCAAAAGATCTGAACAGATGTCACATCAAATAAGATATATAGATGGCAAAGAGACATATGAAAAGACACACATGGCATATGTCATCAGGGAATTGAAAACTCAAGTAACAGTGAGATGCCAGTACATACTCATTAGAATGGCTAAAATCCAAAACACTGACAATATCAAATGCTGATGAGGACAGAGAGCAATGGCAACTCCCATTTATGTTTCTAGGTATTTATTAAATGAAATGAAAGCTTATGACCACACAAAAGTCTGCTGACAATTGTTTATAACACTTTATACATAACTGTCAAGAATTAGATGCAAACAAACTGCCCATCAATAGGTGAACTGATAAACAGCAGTACGTTTGTATAATTGACTATCATTCAGTGATAAAGAGAAATATGCTATCAAGCTACAAAATTACACAGAGAAATCTTAAATGCATTTTGCTAAGTGAAAAAAGCCAGTCTGAAAAGACTAGATGTATGATTCTAAGTACAGTTTACCCATGAACAACATAGGTTTGAACAAGTTCAAAAAATATGCATATCTTTTACAAACATACTTGGATGTAAAACACATTATTTGTGAAATGCAAAACCAACATACATGGGAACCAGCTTTTCATATACACAGGTTTGAAGGGGCTGACTGCGAGACCTGAATATGCTTGGATTTTGGTATATACCAGGTTCCTGGAACCAATTCCTTGCGTATACCAAAGGACGACTGTATATGACTTCTGGAAAAGGTACAATTCGGAAGGCAATAAAAAGATCAGTCCATGCTGAAGTTTACGGGGAGTGAATAAAAAAGGTGAATAGGTGAAGTGCAGGGACTATTTGGGACACTGAAACTATTTTGTATAATACTGCTATGGTGAATACATGACAATATGCATTTGGCAAACCCATAGAACTATACAACACGGTGTAAGCTATGGACCTTTTTAAATAATAATACACTAATATTCTTTCATCAATTGTAGCAAATTTACCACAGTAATGCAAGAAAGCAATAATAGGAGAAATTCTGTGAGAGATGAAAGATGATATGTGAAGTCTTTGCCTTTTTTATACAAGTTATTGTAAGCCTAAAATTTCTCTAAAAATATGTCTATTAGTTTTAAAATAGTGATTGCTTGTGTCAAATTCAAGTAACTTAGTAGGATTATTCACAAATTTTGACAGTCCATTTTTGTTTGGTAATAATTTGTGGCATTTTTCACTATCTTCTTATATAATTCTTAATTTATTTGCTGTGAGTGAGGTTTAACCCAATGAAAGAAGACAGAAATCATTTAGGCCTGTGAGTATAGCAGATAGAGTTAACACAAAAGATATATAGTAAGAGGAATTGAGATGCTTGTAAAAATTTACTGAAGTAATGGACCATAGAATCTAAGCCAGAAAAGGGAGGCAGCTTACAGATTAAAGAGAAAAGTAAAAGATTCTATGGATTGGAAGGATCCATCATATTAAAGAATGGTAGTATTTGGCATAGTTAAAAATGTAGTTAAGAGGGTTATAGCCCTAAGTGTAAAAAATAATACATGGGTTTACAGTGTCTATAATTTTATAAAAACATGCATCATACACACATACATACAGAAATGGGGGAGTATAGACTAAAATTTCTTACAAAAAATTTTAAGTAATATACAAAATACTCTACCCTACTAGAGGGGCTGCTTAATTTCACATCCGTTAAATGTCAGCTGAATTTAGTTACTTAATTCCGAAAAATACAGTATGGGAAGGGAAAGACAATAACTTTGCAGTGCAGACAAAGACTACCTTATGTCCTTATGCGAGTAATAATTACTACCTTCACCAGTATTGTTATGTGGATGCTATGCACCTCCAGACATGGTGTGGTAGAAGGGCATTTCAGCTCTACAATATTCTTTCTCCATAAAGTTTGTCTAATCATAAGAAAAATGTTTATACAACTCAAATGATGGAACATTCTACAAAATTCCTGGCCAATACTCAAAATTGCTGAGGTCATGAACAACAACAACAAAACAAACAAAAAAGACTGAAACAGTGGTACAGTCTCCAGGAGCCTAAGGAAATGATGAGTAAATGCAATATAGTAAGTGGATTGGATCCTAGAACAGAAGATGGACGTTAATGAAAAACTGGTGGAATCCAAATGAAGATTGGAATTTAATTAGTAACAAAGTGCCAGTGTGGGTTTCTTAGTTTTGACAGATTATCACAACGGCTTAAGATAATAACATTACATAAACCAAAACTGAGTGTGGCATATATGGAAATTTTCTCTAATACCTTTACCACAGTTTTGTAAATGTAAAATTAGCCCAAAATAAAAAAATAGTTTGCATATTTTAAATGAGAGCAAATGGGGAAAATACTGTCTGATTTTGGAATTCTAAGTTGTAATGTGAATCGGTTGCTTAAGTAAGATGGATTCACTCATTTGGAGAAGGGAAATGTAAGGTAGTGAGAAGGGAGAAGATTGCTCTCTTCAGACAATATGGTAGTAGGGCTGATGTGGAATGAAAGACTGTATTGCAGATGACAGAAATTGATGAAAGATGGGGTGTGACTGACATGTCAGTTGATGACAAGAGGTAGAATAGCTTTGTTCCTTTTGTAAGGGCATGAGAGAGGTAGTTGTCTGGAAGTAGAAATGAAGAGCAAGGACTTGTACCCACTATTCAACTTTGTAATTGATGCAAGTTTTGAAAAAGGAATTAAAAATGGAGTGGGAGTGGTGTCACCATTTGGGAAGGTTACAATGGAGGTAATGGCTGGGGAAGAAATCAGGAAAGTCAGAGAAGTAAAGGAAACATATGGAAAAGATTACTCAAATTATGGTTGCCAGATTCACAATAGCTCTGTGATTCTTGCCTGTTGGTATTCATGATTTTTATGTAGTCTTCTCCCATAATAACTAGTGCTCACTTGTGTCACTGTAAAAGAAAACTAAATTTCAGGGCCCTCTAAATGTATTATGCCAAGAGAGAAGTTAACCCTGGCGACTGAGTCAGTAGCATATCTGCAATTTTGCTTCTCAAATTACAGCTTCACTCTCCTGCTCATTGCTCTAGTTCTGTAAGTGACTAGATGAAACCAGAGAGCAGACTTCCTTGCTTCCAATCACTGGTCTTTGTTACAGCTGCCTCCTTTATTGTCTTCCACCAAACTAAGACCACATAGTACAACAGACTCCATGACAGTTACAACTTCAATGTGGAATTGAGACAGAGCAGAGACTCCCTTTTTTAGGGGCCTGGAGTCCCCAAGCATGAGAGTTCCTTCAAGAGAAATTCTAGGCACCTAACTAGTCCTGAAAAGTAACTAACCAACTTGTTAAATAAGAAATAGTAGCCTAAAACAATTGTTAAATAAGTTAGAATCTTGAAGATGTTTTCTTTCCCCTTAGAAACTAAAGATAACATCTTAACCTATGTCACTGAATTGTCTGTCAGAAGTTCAGACCACCATTGAGGACCCCCCTGAATTGATCCACTGGCACACGGACCCTGGAGAAGGTGGAAATTAGGACTAAATTTTAAATATTGCCTTTTGTTCTGTTTCTTTCTAAGGAGCTTGGAGAAAGCCACCACCCCCCCCGCCCCCAAGAAGTTCACATTTTTCTACTGACCTCCAAATTTTTAAATGAAGCTTCTCTTCTTCAATCAATTGCAAATCAGAGGATTTTTAAATCTGTCTACAACCTGTAAGCTCCCACTTCAAGGTACTGAGAGGAGGGACCAGTTGGGCTTCCCGGGTGGAGTAGGGGCTCAGAAAGCTGTGAAACTCACTCATTTCCTGCATTAGGACTTACTTCGGTCCTGGATGAATAATATTGAAGATAGATGCTTAAACTATTCCTAATACCAGGATTTGTGCATGTGTTTTCTTCCGTAAGAAAGCTATCAACAGAGAAAATTTTGCTGTAAGTTTCCATGTCTTTCTCTTCCTCTCTCCCTTCCCCTTCCCCGAAACTAAGGTAAAAGGAATGTTAACTGCCCGTTTTTCTGTAACCAGGAGACTTTATCTATACTCCCAATCCCAAATCCTTGTAAACATACTTTGTAAAGTCCTGTAAGATCCTATCTCCTTTGCCATGCCACTGCAAGGCCAGAAAGTAGATAAAACCTAAGTTGCAGTTCGGTTTTCCTCAAGATCTAAGACATGTCAGGAATGCCTAATTGTCTTTGTTTCTCCCTCTCGTAACATCTTACCGCCGCACATATTTCCTGCCTTAAAGAGTTTAAAAGGCAATCGTATAATTTAACTCTGGCTACCCATTCGGAACCCCTTCCTTGCTGTGGAAGCTTCGTACTTTTACTCCGCCTCAATAAAGCCTACATCTTTTTCTCACACTCGGTCCCTGTCTCTATCACTCATCATGGTCAGCTGCCACAACAATTCTTTGGCATGGCGAGGCAAGAACCTGAGGCGTTACAGTATCCTATGCTTTTCCAAAACCAAAGTGTTACTTCCATGTATTGATTTAAGATTTTACCTGTAGCTTCTGCTTTCTGACATTTATCCCAACTTTAAAAACCCTTCTTCGCAAGCCATCGGGGAGGTCAGGTTTTAGGCAAAAGCTGCCGGACTCTCCTTGCTTGGTGCCCTGCAACAAATGCCTTCTTTTCTATTGTTGCAAAAACTCATTGTGGGTATCTGGTTTTACTATGCTGGGTGAACAGACCCCAGTTCGCCTTTATAACAGAATGTTAATTACATCTTTCCTGAAAGAAAAAGACCACCTCGACGACTAATAAGATTTTTGTACCTATGCATGAAGTCCTGCATAGAAAATGTTTGAAATTCTGTTAAACTTCCTTCAGCTTTGTCTGGATAAGCAATCCCAAGCCTCTACACTTTCTAACACTGATTTCCCTTCTTTGGAATCTGTGCTTCCTGGGTGGCTTGTCCTCGAACTTTGTGCTTAAATAACTCTCTTTAAACTAGATTCTGACCTTTTTGATTATTTTAGGTTCACAGTCACCAGTAAAGCATTATAGAAATAATGTGTGAGTTCTGTTAGGCCTAAAAGATTACAGATTCTACCTCGCTGTAACTTGTGTCACTGACTGAGGCAGCCAGTTGACCGGCCAAGGGCCCTGTGGAAAGGCACCGTGGAGGCGTTGCTATTCCCTTCAGCAGCCACCACTGCTTCCCAGAATCAGAAGGAGCCACTGGGAAGCAGAGTCTGCACCCGGCCCAGCCTTCAGAGAACTGCAGCCTCCTGCAACTCACCCAGGGAAGTTGCTGCCTTAGTAACTGTACTAAATGACTATTGTTTATACAAGCCACTACATTTTCTGTGTAATACATGAAGATTTACTGAAAAATCAACTGGCCAAAGGCAGTGAATAGGAGAAAAGATATGAAAATTTTTTAACAAGCATGGTGTGGTCATGGAGTGACTACCCCATAACCCAGTGGTAGCTTATACACCCCTTTTCATAAGGAAGTGGCGAGATGAAGAGTGTAGACAACTTTTTGGAGGGGCAGAAAATGACTGACTGACAGGAGAATGAATGGGCCAGGGAGACAGAAATCAGTTTGTAATGATTCTCTCTGGAATTTGAACAAGCCCAAGAGGCAGATATTATCTTGTGAAACAGTCCATTCAAGTTGGTTGCATTCTGGGGATAGACAAAGGGATTTCCGAAAGGAGATGAATGATAGTTGGTGTTTTGGGGAAGAAGTTTTCTTGCTCACCTCAGGAAATTCCAGAGAGAGTCCCTCCTGCTGGTGCTTTGAGAAAGAGGATCCGGGAGGTGGGGAAACTTCAGAGACAGACCTTGGTTCTGAGGCTGATTTCTGAGGCCTTCCCATTTTCAAACCACTCAGCAGGCTAAAGCCCATAATTTGGGGCATTGTTTTCTGCACCCTAATAGTGCTATGTATGCACAGAGAGCTCAAGGCCAGTGTAAGGAATGGGTTCATTATGGAGTCAGGGCACAACCGGAAGATTCCAGAGGCGGGGAGAGTTTGGAAAAGGAGTTTCTTGAATGACAAAGTAAGGTGATTGTTTCAGCAACTTGAAATATTCCTTTCCAGTCTAACACTTTGTGATTCAATTTGCTTTTATTGGTGGGAAATACACTCCCTCTGGAGTTTACTGTGCAGAGAGTTGGCCTTTGATGCCGCAGATTGATGCTATGATTGATGATAAAATAGTATTTGACTTAAGCTTTTGTTGTCAACAAACCTCATGGAATGTTTTTGTTTTTTTCCTTTTATTTGGGCCTCATTGTAATTTAAATCAGCTTCTCATTGTGCACTGCAGAAACCTTGTTATATTGTTTTTTTTTTTTTTTTTTTTTTTTGTGAGAGCTACACTTTGGTTTCATTGTACTGATAAGACCTACAAGTGTTATGAATATGTAACTCCCAGGCAGAATCTGGATGAGGTTCAGTGAGGGCGGAGAGATTAGGCCAGAAAGGCTTTTACAGTTGTGTGGTTAGAAAAACTATAAAATCAATAGTTTACTTTCTGACTTATTTTAATGCTAATAGCAAATAGAATCACAAGATTGTTAGGATACTGAGAGATCCTTTGTTCCATTTAGTTTTCCTTCTTCGAGCAAATTGGTGAGAATCTGACCTGTTTAAAAGTACCTTAAGTGGAAACTCTATTCAAGTTTAAGAACTGAAAAATATTACCGGACTAGCCAAACTCGGGTCAGGCTCCGAACCTTCTCCTAGGCCTATGTGTGGACTTCCTTAAGAATCTAGTTTCAACAAAGAACTCTGTGAGTGTCTGATGGGTTCCTCTTGCCCACTGCACAGATAGAATCGATTCATCCAGACAGAGGAATTGCAATAGAGAAAGAGTTTAATATACATACAGTCAGCGAAATGGGGGACTGGAGTTTTATTACTCAAATCAGCTTCCCAAAAATATGAGACTAGGGTTTTTTAAAGACAGTTAGGTGAGTACAAGCTAGGAAATGGGAATGCTGATTGGTTCGAGATAAAACCATAGGGAATTGAAGCTGTCTTCTTGCATTGAGTCATTTCACTGTCATAATTTTGTCACTGTTATAACTTTTGCAAAGGCAGTTTCCACCCTGCTAAGTCAGTTTGGCAAGAAGCCCCTCACCCTCAGTATCTGATTACTCCCTCGGATATCTGATAGTTTTCCTCATCCTCCCCCAGGTGATGTCTGATCACCCTGGCCTGCCTTCAGCAAGAGTCCTGTTACGCCAGATAAGTAGAATCCCCCTTATCCCTTGTTCTGTATGGTGAAAATAAGGAGATGGTGAAAGTATGATTTCAAGAGTCACACAGTTTCTTTTCATCCAAAGAGAATTTTTCTTAGGTTTGCAATGATTAAAAGGGAGAAAAACATGAACAGACTTCACAGGGAATACCCTTTAGAGATGAGGTACATTAACCACATAGGGAGTGAACTTCAAAGTCATTAAAATCCAATTGCTCAATGAGGACCCAAGCAGGTCTTTGTGCAAAGATTCCCGATGATGCGGAAGGCCCCTCATGCTAGACAGAGGTGCTAGTGCTGGCAGGCAGGCTCCCAGGCTCCCAGGCCTGCTGCTGTCTAAGGTCTGGGCATTCTGGAGGCAGCCGACAGAGGGCAGCCTGCCTTACCTAAGCTCTTAAAGTGGCTGTCACTCTCTTAGGTTTATGTATATTTTTAAAATGTTTGATTGTATAAATTTACGGGGTACAAACGTAATTTTGCTACATGAATACATTGCATAGTGGTGAAGTTAGGGCTGTTAGTGTATTCAGCAGTAGAATAATGTGCATTGTACCCAATAATTAACTTCTCATCATCCCCCACTCCCATTCCCACCCCTCTGAGTCTCCCGCATCTGTAATACACATTATTTAGCTCCCACTTATGAGTTAGAACATGCAGCATTTGTCTTTCTGTGTCTGACTTGTTTTATTTAAGATAATGGTCTCCAGTTCCATCTGTGTTGCTGCAACAAAAACCCATAATTTTACTCTTTTTTATAGTTGAATAGCATTCCATGGTATATACATATACTGCATTTTCTTTATCCGATCATCTGTTTATGAACACTTAGGTGCTGCTAAGTATATTTATAGTGTTGCTGTAAATATATGAGTGCATACATCTTTTTGATACAATGATTTCTTTTCCTTTGAGTAGATACCCAGTAGTGGAATTGCTGAATCAATTGATAGTTCTATTTTGGAGTCCAGTTGTTGAGGTCAATATTTCACATATAGAGTCTGATAAGGTGTGACATAACATTCCTGAGGAGAGGGAGGGTTTGCTCGAAGTTCTTGCATACAGGATCTGATAAGACATCACATTCTCCAAGGGAGAAGGAATGAGTTTCAAGTTCTTATTATAACAAGACATGTCATTTATGTAGCAAACTATGTGTCTGGAATTATTTCAAAGCTACATAACACCCTGGCTGTTTCCTCTTAGTAGTTTTCTATCTATGGAGTCCACATCATGCTCCTTGTCTATGAATTTCCACTTGCCCTTGCTGCGTTCTGAGTTGAGCCTAATCCGTCTCCCCTACTGCAAAACCCTACTGCACTGTCACTGTACCTACTGCAATAGTCCTGAATAAAGCCTCCTCTATTGTACATAACCAGTATCATTGAATAATATTTTTCTTTAACAGAACCAACCCTGTCATGGCCTGATAGCATAGGTTAGAGTGTAACTGTAAAATTAATTGTATTAATATGTGCAACTAGGAGAGATTAAAAATAGTTGTATATCATTTTTAGTAAGAGCCTTTATAAATGTACAGTTTATGCAACACTTTTGTTAGTATTATCATTGTCACCATTACACCTCAACAGTCCTAGAGATAAATTTGATATTTTCAGTACCAGTTTATGAAGGAGGGACCTAAGGTATGGAGAATTGAAGTAGAAATTATTTAAATAAGAAATGAAAAATTCTCCCTTCAAATGCAGCCCTTGCCTGTGTCAATCTGTAGGTATTTCTGTGCCTACAAAGTGACAACAACTGTGCAATCCACTGGCAATGCAAAGACATAGAAGGCATGTCCTACGCCCTCTAAGAAGGTTAGGGAGATCCACCGGCAATAAAAGCATAGAATTCTGAGTGAGAGGCACTTGCAAAGGGAGCACGTGAAAGCACTTAAGGAATCTCTCAATCAAAAATCTCCAATAAGAGGTAGTATTGGAGCTGAGGTTTGAAGACTTTGTGTTAGTTACATAAATATAAAAGCAAGTTCAACTGGGGCAAGTGTCAGGCCTCTGAGCCCAAGCTAAGCCATCATATCCCCTGTGACCTGCACGTAACATCCAGATGACCGTTTCCTGCCTTAACTGATTACATTCCACCACAAGAGAAGTGAAAATGGCCTGTTCCTGCCTTAACTAATACACTACCTTGTGAAATTCCTTTTCCTGGCTCATCCTGACTCAAAAGCTCCCCCACTGAGCACCTTGTGACCCCCACACCTGCCCGCCAGAGAACAACCCCCTTTAACTGTAATTTTCCTTTACCTACCCAAATCCTGTAAAACGGCCCCACCCTTATCTCCCTTCACTGACTCTCTTTTCGGACTCAGCCTGCCTGCACCCAGGTGATTAAAAAGCTTTATTGCTCACACAAAGCCTGTTTGGTGGTCTCTTCACACGGACGCACGTGACAGCAAGAGTATGCACATAGACACCCTAGTTGAGGCTCATGTTCAGAGGCACAGATGTCTACATAGCGTAACATGCTCACAATTTACAAAGAAGAAAGTAAAGTGGCAGTTATAGAGTGGGGCTCAAGTCATCCAAGAGGGCAAATGCCAATTCATGAAAAGCTTTATGAGCCAAAACATGGACTTGGAGTTTTACCCTAGAAGCTCTGATAACCCAGTGAAGCATTCAAAAGTGGAGAATTACCTAAGCTGTCATGCAATGCCTCTTTGGAATCAGTACAGAGGATAGATTTCATGAGAATCATACTAGAGGTTTTTGGAAAATAATTCCAGTGTAGGGGTGAGAATTCAGGCCACAGCAGAGACTGTAGGACTGAAAGGTCACGAACACTGAGTGCCAGTAGGTGTGTTCTGAAGCTGTCAGTTCCCTGTGGGCAGTCCTTCTCCCCCTGGGTTCCTTGCAGACTCCAACTATGTCCAACTTGAGCTGGGTACACTGGAGGACTTAGATTTGTCAAGCGAAAAATTCCACAATTTATAAATTTGCAAAGGAAATTTTTATTTCCTAGAAAGGTATACAGCCTGCAGGCAGGACATCCTGACAGGCTGGGAGGCTTAGCCTGTGGCATGGTGTGTTAGCAGGTGCTTCAAGGGAGGAGAGGACAGAATAGGAATTTATGCTGAACAGGTTGTGAAACGTACATATTCAACAGATGACAGGAGGAGCCATGAATACTCATGGAGGTGGCCCTGATACATGTATATTGAACAAACATGTATGCAATATATGATCCATGTTCACCTGACTGTGTAGACTTAGTGCTTAAATGTATTGCAATCAGGCCTCATACATCAAAAGGGAAAGTGGGGACATGAAGGCACGCAGTGCGCAGCCTCTGTAAACCGTCCAGAACCAGTCCATTGTCAGTGGTCTCTTACCAGGAGAAAGTCACTGAAATCAGTTTCTTATCCAATTAAAGCTGTGGTATGCCTGTGGAACAAGGGCTGGAAGTCAGTCAGTCAGTCAGCAGCTGGCAGTGGATGAACTGCAATTGTTTAAAAAGCACTTATTTCAAGGCCACTGCTTGTTGTTTGGTTCCACAAGAAAAATAAAAACCTTGTGGCAGTTAGAAAAGAATTTATTCTTTTAAGTGTAGAGAAAAGAATTTATTCTTTTAAGTGTAGAAGTGAGTGATTTAACCCTTGCCTGGCATGGTCTTACATTCTGTTTATCATTTGGTATCTTATTGCCACAAAGAATCCATCCTGTCAGTCTTATGACCTCTATTTAACACTAATGCTGGTCAGTTGTCATGTCTGAACAGCAAAAGGGAAGGGGGTGGAATGAGGCATGTTCAACCTCCTGTCCTGTCATGGCTGGGAACTCAGTCTCTAATTTAGTTTTTCTGGGGTCCCCTGTGCCAAATTAGGGTCCATTCAGTTGGTTGAGGGGCTTAGGATTTTACTTTTCCTTCTCAGACTCTTACTCTAAATCTATGACAGGACTTCCTTGACTGGGCAGTTGAGTGTTTCAAGAGATGCTCATGAATGGGGCTTTGTACTTCTATTCAGCAAGAGGTGTTTTCACAAGAGCTTGCACCAGCTCTTCTGGCAGGCCTAGGACCCACTGCCCTATTCTTGAGAGCTGCTGTTTGGCTCCCCTCACTTGGTCCTTGTGACTGGAGAATTGCCTGGGATGCCCTCAGGATCAATTTGCACTCATTAAACTCAAACTTTCCCACACTATCTAATTTACATGTAATTAGAGAAATTCAATTTAAGCTTTCTCTTTCCTCTTCTCTGCCTTATGGGATTATCTGAATTCATTAATGATACTGTGGTGAACACTAGTGTCCTGTGAAGTGTGTTCTCCTGTCTCCCACCTCAGAATCCCTGGTTGGGTCTACTTTCAAAACATGGTTCATTTGTCTGGAGAAAATGTGGGATAACCTGCCAAGTTCAGGTGTCAGTCCTCTGAGATTCACCGGTTGATTTAGAAAAGAATGAGTGGATACATACTAAAAAACAGTGATAACAGGTATCACGTGGTGGCTCAGGCTTGTAGTCCCAGCACTTTAGGAGGCCTAGGCGGGTGGATCATGAGGTGGGGGACCAAGACCATCTTGGCCAACATGGTGAAACCCCCTCTCTACTAAAAATACAAAAATTAGCTGGGCATGGTGGCGCACACCTGCAGTCTCAGCTACTCCGGAGGCTAAGGCAAGAGAATCGCGTGAACCCGGGAGGCTGGAAGTTGCAGTGAGCCGATATCACGCCACTGCACTCCAACCTGGTGACAGAGCGAGACTTTGTCTCAAAACACAAACAAACAAAAAACAGTAACAGCAGAATGAATTTCAAGAATAAGAACAGAATGACCATATACTGCATTCAATAAAAATCAGTCAAGTCCGCTGTGGTAGACAGAATAATGTCCCCCAGTGATGTCCACGTCCTACTTCTCAGAGCCTACGCATGTGTTATGTGGCAAGTGGGAATTAATGTTGTGACTTATGTAATCAGCCAACCTTAAGATAAGTCAAGGCCGCTGAACTTTCTCAGTAGGCCCAGTAAAATCACCAGCGTCTTTAAATGAGGAAGGAGGTCCGAATCAGAGAAAGCCTCCTCTGGCCACCACTGGCCTCCAAGGTGGAAGAAGGCTCCAAGCCAAGGAAGGCAGGCAGCCTCTAGGGGCTGGAAGAGGCCAGGCAAGGATCCTCCCAAGGCTCCCCGAAGAGGTCAACTCTGGCCATGGGGGCCCATGTCACACTTCTCACCTCCATAATTGTAGGAAAATAAATTGATGTTGTCTTAAGCTAAGTTTGTGGTAATTTGGTACGGTAGCCATAGGAAACACGTAGGATTCTCTATTGATGTATTTACTCATGTTCATTTATTTGTTCACGTTGGGCATGAGACGTTACACATTTACTTGAGATTCAGAGATCACAGGATACAAATAATTTATTCCCTGACAATTACAAGGTTCAACAAATCCCAAAGTACAATATATTTTAGGTAACAGGATCTGTTTGGATTTAGGATGTGTATACCCCAAAATATGGTGCCCTGGCATTAGAGAAAACAGTAGAAGCAGGAGGCGATTTTCTTCCTTCCCTTGTCCTTCTCCCATAAAGTGGACCATACAACCCTCATTTGAGAGGGGCTCCCATCCCCGAAAGAAAGGGACATCTTTATCTCTGAAAACACAGGGACACAGAGAAGAATCCGAACATATAAGCCTTGCTGTCCCCTCCATATCTTACTGTTAGATCAGACCCTTTTTCCTGCAATTATGTATCTCCAGGATGGTTCACTCTTCATCACACCTGAGCATAATAATGTACAAGTTTGCCCGTTTCTTTGGGTCTTCACTCCTGAAGGCTCCCGTTTACAACAAAACTTTTAACTTCTATTAAATAAATGTGTACGTTTTTCTCTTGTCAGTTTGTTTTTTGTTTTAGGGGCTTCAGCTCTGAACTTGGTGATGGGTAAGGAGAGAAGGTTTTTTCTTCCCCATGCTCTTCAATCCATAAACTTTCCTTCCCTATAATCCTATAATTCCATTCTTCTGGATTCTGTCTTTTCATTCTCAAGTGTCTCTTCATCTCACCTCCTCCTACAACAGAAACCTCCTACAAATACTAGCAAACCCACCATCTACTCAGGATACTCAGAGCTTTTAGGATACTCTGGGTAGTTCATGGGTTACATCAGAATCAGATCTTTTCTCAGGTCCTGAACTTACTGCCATATTTGTTGAAAGCCACTTTTCCACCTTATACAACATTCTTTTTTCTCTCTCTGTCTCTCTGTCTCTTTCTTTCCTTCCTTCCTTCCTTTTCCTTCCTTCCTTCCATCCTTCCTTCCTTCCTTCCTTCTTTCCTTCCTTCCTTCCTTCCTTCCTTCCTTCCTTCCTTCCTTCCTTCCTTCCTCCCTCCCTTCCTTCCTTCCTCTCTTTCTTTCTGCCTGCCAGCCTTTCTTCCCTTTCCTTTCCTTTCCCTCCTTCCCTCCCTCCCTCCCTCTCCCACCCTCCCTCCTTCTCTCTCTCTCTCTCTCCTTCCTTCCTTCCTTCCTTCCTTCCTTCCTTCCTTCCTTCCTTCCTTCCTCCTTTTTTTTTTTTTTGGACAGAGTCTACATCTGTCACCCAGGCTGGAGTGCAGTAGCGTGATCACAACTCGCTGCAGCCTCGACCTTCCCGGCCCAAGGAATCCTCCCATCTCAGCCTCCAGAGTAGCTGGGTCTACAGGCTCCACCACCACTCCCAGCTAATTTTTTAAAAATTATTTTTAGTAGAGGGGAGATCTTGCTATGTTGCCCAGATTGGCCTCAAACTCCTGAGCTCAAGCAACCCTCTCACCTCAGTCTCCCAAAGTGCTCACATTGAAGGTGTGAGCCACTCCACCCAGTCTATCTGAAAGAGTTAATGATATTTCATCATTGCAATAATTCCATCTTATAGTAGAATCTCATAGAAAAAAAAAAGAGGTAATTTTGATGCAGGTGTTACATTTTAGTAGTATTTTAAAAATATTGTTTTTTCTCTCTTAGTGAGTTATAAGTTCTTCCTTTGAAACTGTTAGCTGCTCAGAAGTGAGCTAGAAATTGCTTGTCAATTGTCAATAGTTACTAATAGTTACTTTAATATTTGCATAATAAATGATTCAACAGTAATTGGTCCTGCAAATTCATTTTTGTGAGACCCTGTAAATGTTTACAAATACCCACACATACATTGTAAGTTCTGTTATTGAACAATGATACTTGGCTGTTCATTATTCACTTTACTGATACAATAAAGGCAACTGGATGTGAGACCTGAATGGAAATACATACAAAGAGAAAATAAGCAATGTTGTTTAATGCTTGATTGTCAAGGGCAAGGAGATTCAGCAGAGACAGCAGAGAGCAAGGAGAGAACAAGGACTCAAAAGGACTCAAAAACGGCTCCACAGGGACTGGGTGTGGTGGCTGATGTCTGTAATCCCAGCACTTTGGGAGGCCAAAGGGGGCGGATCACTTGAGGTCAGAAGTTTGAGACCAGCCTGGCCGACATGGAGAAACCCTGCCTCTATTAAAACTACAAAAATTAGCTGGGCGTGGTGGCGGGCACCTGTAGTACCAGCTACTTGGGAGGCTGAGGCAAGAGAATAGTGTGAACCTGGGAGGCGGAGGCTGCAGTGAGCCAAGATCACCCGACTGCACTCCAGCCTGGGCGATGAGACTTCGTTACAAACAAAACAAAACAAAACAAACAAACAAGCAATAAAAAAAAAAAAACGCTCCACAAATGTGTTCTGCTCTACTTTATGGTGGAAGAATTTAAAGGGAAAAAAAGGATTGTTAAGAGTATAAACTAACTTAGTTTTGGATAAAATGTGTTTGAGTTTGGGTAATATAACTTGGTATGAATGCTAGAAATACTGTTGGAAATGTGGAGCTAGAATATAGAAGGTAGGGCCTGGACATATTTAGGAATTAAGAAAGATCAACATCATTTTCTACAAAGAAAACAACAGGAAAGCAAGAAGGGAGAGTGTAAAAAGAAGCAACAAATGAAGAAATGGCAACATCTAGAAAAAAAAAAACTTTAACTTCCTCTTATAAAATTTATCTATGATCTTCTATCAAACACCCTCTCCCGCAAACACACACATGCATCATGTACGTATGTGTGAGTCACCTAGGGTAGCCATCACAAAGTAACAGATGGGGGAGCTTAAACGACAGAGATTTATTTTTATCTCAGATCTGGAGGCGGGAAGTTCAAGTCCAAGATGTCAGCAGTCTGGGTTCTCCTGTGCCCCGCTCCTTGGCTTGCCAATGACCCCCTTCCATGTATCCCCACATAGCTTTTCCTCGCACGGATCACCCCAGTTTCTGCCTGGATAAGGATGACTGGTTCAGAATTGAATATGTGACTTATGGAGAGTCCTTTGATTTCTTAGCCTAATTTTTCTGTCCATATTTGCAATTGAGACATAGAAGATAGGTACTTGGAGAAGATACTGGCTATGTCTATTTGACTTTGCCAACTGAGGCTCCTAGGATTTGAAGGGTGTTTGGGGCTGTGTGTGTTGATGAGCATGTTTGTCTGTGCAGAGATGCAGGGGAATGGCACAGGGAAACAGTGAAAACTGGCAGAATGAGCAGCTGTGTTACTTCTCAATTGCTCTTCAGGTCCTAGAAGACAAAGCCTTTCCCAGGGAACTTCAAGTGTAGCAATGCTTTAAAATATTTTCTTATGGTCAGATGCGGTGGCTCACACCTGTAATCCTAGCACTTTGGAAGATCAAGGCAGGCAGATTACTTGAGGTCAGGAGTTCAAAACCAACCTGGCCAACAATGGCGAACCTTTTGCTACTAAAGATACAAAATTAGCCAGGCATGGTTGCCGGTGCCTGTAATTCCAGCTACTTGGGAGGCTGAGGCAGGAGAATCGCTTGAACCTGGGAGGTGGAGGCTGCCGTGAGCCAAGATCGCACCACTATACTCCAGCCTGTGCCACAGAGTGAGACTCTTTCTCAAAAATAAATAAACAAATAAAAATAAAATGTTTTCTTGTTTTGCTTAAAGTCACTCCTGGACGTTAGTCAGTGTCAACCAGCATAAATTTAGGTAAAAAATTAAGGATGGGAGAGGGAGAGAATACACACTTCCAAGGAAAGCATACTAGAATTTTCCATTTCTCTTCACTTCAGTGGAAGAAACCTTTTTCTGCATACAATACAATCTTAGGTCACACAATATACATTTTTCCTCAGACACTAGGCATTGGCAGATTGTATCATGTCTCTTATTTTGATTGGGGACCCTGGCCAGATACCCTCTGCCCCGACTGGACATTTCAATGCTTATGTTCTGAAGTTGCTGCTCACTTAGGCTTTGGACAAAGAGCTAGACCGAGTGCATCCTAAGAAAACTCCTCTCTTCTAGCACAAAGGGTGTAGACAGCTCTTTGCTTGCTACATCTGGTGTCCAGTGATAGATGCATTTTTCTGGGTTTCCTGAATGTGATCTTAGATGCAGGACCCTGAATTAGAGTTGAAAATGGAGGCAGGAAAAGCGTCACAGTGAAGTTGAGACATCCTTAGGCTGATTCCAGCAGAACTGAAAGAATAAGCCAGAATAAAGTGTGTGTTGCAATTAGCAAAATTACGCTATCAGTAAAACACAGTCTTATGGGGTGCAGTGGGAACTACAATAAATACAGTATTGGGGAGCCTGGAGAAAAAGAGAAGGTAGGCCAAAGCAAGTGAACTTGGAGAGGTAAGCAGAGGTTTGATTACTTGAGTCTTTGTACAAATCTGAAGAAGCTCTGACTATACTCTGTAATTCTTACTATTTGGTGTTTTGTTTCCTCATTTGATAACCAAGCTATTTTTGAGTTAAGGAGAGGGTCTCCATGCAGGGTAACATATTTTCTCAAAGCAAAATATTACTTTTTTTGTTGCAAACAAGGCACATATAATTGGAAATACTGAAGGTCAAAGCAAAGTTTGTATTATTCATTGAGAAAAAGCACTTGACTCATTTTTTTAAATTAAAATGTTTAAAATTTCTATCTCATTTGCAAATGTGTGACAAGCAATCTGCACTGAAGGTTCACAGATCTCAGATGCATCTCTGAGCTTGGGAAATATCCCATAGAATGACAAAGTGCCAAGTGTTTTCTATAAGGGAGTCAACTGTCTTCTGATAATTGGGCTAATTGCCTGAAGTTAATTATTTTCTCCCATGTTCCTATGGTCATTCAGGTATTGATCAAGCTTGTAAGTAAACCATAATATAGAATATTAGCTGGCCGGGTGCGGTGGCTCATGCCTGTAATCCCAGCACTTTGGGAGACCAAGACTGGCGGATTACCTGAGGTCAGGAGTTTGAGACCAGCCTGACCAACATGGCGAAACCCCACGTCAAAAAAAAAAAAATACAAAAATTAGCCCGTCGTGGTGGTGGGTGCCTGTAATTCCAGTTACTTAGGAGGCTGAGACAGGAGAATGGCTTGAACCCGGGAGGCGGAGGTTGCAGTGAGCCAGATAACGCCACCTCACTCCAGCCTGGGTGACAGTGAGACTCCATTTTGAAAAAGAAAAAAAGAATATTAGCTAATACAATGCTCTATTTTATTTCTCCTGGAATTGGATTTTATGTGCCTGGACATTGTATGACCCCTTGCTTCACATTGTGAAGATATAAATGTGCTTTAAGATGTTATTCTTGCTGGCTGAGTTCAGCTAGCACCATCCGTCTTTTTGGTTCTTGTTGAGGGAAGTGCTCACTGCAGAGTGTTATCAGCATAGATTATCATTGGCTGTACTCAAAACAGGAAGCTTAGTAGTCGCGATCGTTTGTTCCTGTTTCTGTGTCCACATTCCTCTTCACTTTCCACTTTAAAATAGTTTCCTAATATTTCTTATTTACTTATTTATTTATTTAGAGTCAGGGTCTCGCCCAGGTGGGAGTGCAGTGGCGTGATCTCTGCTCACTGCAACTTCCGCCTCATGGGCTTCAAGCGAGTCTCCTGCCTCAGCCTGCCAAGTAGCTGGAACTACAGGGACCCGCCACCACGCCCGGCTAGTTTTTGTATTTTCAGTAGAGACGAGGGTTTCACCATATTGGCCAGGCTGGTCTTGAACTCCTGACCTCAGGTGATCTGCCTGCCTCGGCCTCCCAAAGTGCTGGGATTACAGGCGTGAACCACCGCACCCGGCCCCATAATATTTCTAATAAACAAAACATCTGTTGAGTCTTTAAATTTTGTGTTATCTTTTCAATTAGTCATTTGAAAACGTGAGTATTCCAAATGAAAATAGTGAGACTATTTTTGTCACTAATAAAGTTACAAAACATATTGAATATGGATGATGATACAGCATTCTCCTAGCATATTTTTTTGAAATGTCTTAATAATAAAATACAAGTAGAAATATCAGTCCACTAAATGAGACAACAGAGTAATTCACTTGGTATAATAAGGCTTTAATACACTAATTACATAGTTTACTTTTTAGTATAATATGCCACTTTTCATATTTAGATGGGTAATATTTTCTGTGAACACTAGATTCATTAATAATTATAAATTGCTATAGCTTAGGATAACAAAAGGTCTTTGGCTCCAAAATAATACACTAATTGTCAGTGTGATTATTTCATTTGCAGTGATTAATGATGTTGGCATTTGGTTCATAATAAAATTGTATTACTTTGTTTTCTACAGCATTCTGTTTCCAAGAACTTCAAAGTATTTCTCTTTTCTTATACCCTCGAGAAGTACTGTAGTGTACATGTATTGTATAATAATTTTATTTGTATAATGGTAAAGTCACTAGCTATTTTTATGATATTATTATTTTGAAGAATTCAAAATGAAAAAGTAACATTTTTATGTTTTTTTAGTCCAAATCAAATAATTCAGAACTTTTTGTATGTTGACAGTTGATTTTGTAACGCCTCCACTTATATTTAAGTAACTGTATTTGTTCTATTTACCTCTGAATGTGTGAACTTTATTACATTGCAAACTGAAATTATTCTTTTAATGAAAGATACTAATATTTGTCCCAGGAAGCATAGAGATAAAATCCTAACTATTTTATATCAAGTCTATGTAATACATTTCTGCATTAAATACACACCTGGAATTTAGTGAATTCTTGTAATTTTAAGTTGCCTCAGCATTCATTTTGAATATAAATGACTCTTTCACATGAGAAGCAGGGCTCAGTCACCCTTGACACAGTTTCTAATTCAACACTGCCCTGCCCCCAGGTCCTCAGTGGGTTTGATACAGCTGTCTGCCTTATACAACTGCCCTCTGGTGACCACCTTCCTATGGGAGATGCAGCCTGCTTAACTCGGCCACCGACCCTCACACCCGACATGGCCTGTAGAGATATGACGCAGTGACTGCCTCTCCATCATGGCGTGACCTCCTAAACTTGAGCCTGCTTGCTTGAAACCCACCAATTAAAATCCCTGTGGGAAACCTTCTTGGATACAGCCCTAGATCCAATAAGGACATTGGCTAACTGGTCCCTTTCTGTTTCTCCCTGTCTGCACTCCTTGATCTCCATGTGTGGTTTCCAGATATGCCAGGTACCCCCAGACCTGGAAGTCCTGGAAGTCATAAAATCTTTATTTCCATCTTGTGCCTTTCCTAAGATCCTAAATTAAACATGGCAAAATTCTATATTCATACTTAAAAAACAAGCAAACGACAATTTATTTGTCAATTCTGTGATTTTACATTCACAATACATCATATAAACAAGTACAACTAATCTTTTACAAATGTTGAATACATTATCAAAAAATGAACACATTTTTCAGAACCATTTCCAGATGTGTTAGGGGCAAAATAAAGAAAAAAATAATTCCTAGCTACCTACAAAGGAATGAAGCTATTTAATAGAAGAGTAATGATATAACAGTAGCAATCAGAACTAAAAGAAAGGCATCCGATGGTATATACGACATGTAAAGATGTTACAAGAATTCTATTAGTTAATCCAAGAATATGGTCGGAGATTCCTGTATACTGGCATAATAGGTAGTCGATCAATATGAAGTGAATTCATTGACCGAAAATTGTGGAAGATTACGGAGACTTTACTTACAGACTACAAAAGATCCAAAAGAGATATTTAAAAGGATTGTCAGAATGAGCAGCAGGGAAGTAAAATTCAAGTAGAATTATGGGAAGGGATGGAAGAGAATGCTTTTCAGACATTAAGAGTGATAGATACAGAAATGTGATGAAGTGTTTTGAATGCATCTCTGCCCAGCAGTTTACATAAACTTTTTCAGTTTTTCCCACCATCAAGCATCAAAAGAACTAAGAATGTATATTTATTGATGTTTTCTGGAAAAAGAACACACAAAATTTATCAATAGTAGTATTAATGGTTTCTTATCTCATTTCTCACTCCTGATGCCAAAGTATGTTGCTATTACAATCCGGTTGGTTTTTAGAAGATGAACTTTGGTGGTGAAATTATGTGCTGTTAGTTCTAGATCTCGAAATGTAACTTGCCTGCTTCTGGCCCTGAGTTGTATTGCCTGGCTTATGAGATGAGGTAAGCTGAGTGTCCATATGATCATCATGAAAGGCTAGGTGTGTGTGGTGGCAGACCTGCCCTCTGTGCTTTCCACTCCCAACTCCAAGCCATATTCATGGAGCAAAGCTAAACTCTCACAAGCATTTCCACCCCATGTGTCTTAACCCCAAATAACTTTGAGATGGGCCCACAGAGAACATGGTGTCAGGGGTTACAGAAGGTAGAGAGAGGAATAAGGTGTTCATCTTTAGTTGACTCACCTACATTATTATTTCTCTGGAAACATGATAATAGACAATAAAAAACTATCTCTGAAATACTGCACAATTTTAAATTATATATATTTTTTGTTTGTTTTTTGTTTTTTTTGAGACGGAGTTTCACTCTTGTTGCCCAAGCTAGAGTGCAATGGCTTGATCTCAGCTTGCCACAACCTCTGCCTCCCGAGTTCAAGCGATTCTCCTGCCTCAGCCTCCCGAGTAGCTAGGATTACAGGCATGTGCCACCACGCCCGACTAATTTTTTATTTTCAGTAGAGATGAAGTTTCACCATGTCATGTTGGTCGGGCTGGTCTCGAACTCCTGACCTCAGGTGATCCACCTGCCTCAGCCTCCCATGGTGCTGGGATTACAGGTGAGAGCCACTGCACCTGACCCAAACAATAATTATTAGTAGTTCCTGCACATTAATTTTTTCCCCAAAGTCAGAGAAAATATAGCAATTGTTTAAGGAAAGAAATGCAAACCTGACAACTCACTTATCATTCTCTTCTAAACTAAAGCTATTAAATCACATTATAGTAATTATATTCTTCATAAAATTGAGTGGCTTCCAGATCCCAGAAAGATATGAGACTAAAGGTATCAGAGCATTCAATATGCTGAGAATCTGTCACCTGCCTTTGTTGTCTCACTCTAGTGAAGACATTCGTCTAGTGAAGACTTTGTTTCAGAATTCTGCTGGATTGTTGCATGGAAAGAGTGTAGGATCCCTCTGCCAGTGAGGAGTTTTTCATATTAAAGCAGAATTCAGACCAAACACTTTGTGAAAAATTTTAGTAGCTTTGAATGAACAGACATCGTCACTAAATCATCAGATAACATGCAGTTCACTTCACACAGTGAACATACAAGACATTAAAACATTCATGAAAAAAGATTATATAAATTAGGAAAAATAATAATGCAAACTGCAAGAAAAATTGATGACACACAATAGAGAATATTAAAAATATGGGGAATATTGAAAATGAAAACAATGCATAGCTACATATAAAATATGGAATATTTCCCATTCAATAAAGACCGAATTCACTTATCAAAAGGTGATATATATCCTGGTTAATTACTGGAATTTGAAGATAAGTAATTATTTAGGCATGGAAGAAGAAACTGTAATTCTACTAGGGAAAAAAATTTAGACTGGCATCAGGTTAAAAAAAATGAATGTTCATGATGAAAAGATAGTGAAAGTTCTACAAAAAGAATATAAGAATTAAGTGCACTCCAAATTGTTTTCTAAATGCTGCCAAACTCAAACATTTTTTTACAAAAACTCTAACCACCCTAGAGATCAATCAGAACAAAGAGGAAGGAATAATTTGTGAAACCAGTATCAGTAATGATAAAGTCTACATCATTTCAGACTTGGTATATATTAAAATTATATTATAAACTAATTTACATTACTTATTTGTAAAAATACTATGTTATGACCTATTGTTTGATAAGTATGATAAAATTAACCGATATGCTAAAAAATGTAACTTGTCAAAGATGTGGGAGAACCAAATTAAAAATTTGATCTTGTCACTTTTTAAAGACCTTCTCAAAAATAAATTAATTAGTATTTTTAAACAAATGTTTATGAAGGTAATTACAGAAATATTGCTCAAACTCTTCTAGAGAATAAAACAAAAACATTTCTCAACTCTTTTAATGAGGCCAACATATATTTGATACCAAAATCTGGTGAAGACATTATGATAAAATAACATGGATACAAAAGTTTTAAATATTTATGCAAAAATGCCTCAATAAAATAGTCTCAAAATGAATTCATCAATATGTAAAAGGACCAGATAAGATTCATTTCAGAAATGTAAAGATTATTTTATATTCTAAAATAAATGAATATCACTAATTTATTTTATATTCTAAGATAAATTAATGTCTGTAACTTATTTCATGTTCTAAAATAAATTAATATCAGTAATAAATTTATCAGTAAACAAAAGAGAAGAAAAAATCTCAGAAGTTTAAAAAACACTTTTTTTTACAAAATTCAAAATCTTTGAATGATGTTAAAAAAGAACTATTATTAAAACAGCCATAAGAAAACTTCTTGAGTCTTAAAAATTGTGTTTACTACAAAACCTACAGCTTACCTTATTCTCAAGAAATATTGAAACATTTTTCCTGTAAGCAAGAAAAAGATAAGGATACCATTATTGAAATTAAATATGTATTTTTTTGATATCTCAACAAATTAGGAACAAAGGGGAATTTCCTAGACTTGGTAAAAAAATTACAAAAAACATACAGCTAACACTGCAATGCTGGGAAACTTGAAGCTTTCCTACTATGGTCAGGAAGAAGGCAAAAATATATCCTTTTACCACTCCTTTTCTAGATTGTACTAAGAATCCTACCTAATCTGATGGGACAAGAAAAGGAAATATAGATCCTGGAAGGAAATAAATAAACCTGTTCTGCTTGCAGATGGCATGATTAGCTATGCAGAAAACATGAAAGAATCAACAAAAAATCCCTCCTGGAACTAATAAGTGACTATAGCAAAGTTGCATTTATAAGTTTAACATAATATACACAAATCAATGGCTTTCCAACATACTAACAATGAACAAGTGGAATTTCAGATTAAAAACACAATACCATTTACATTCGCACACAAAAAATGACACACTTAGCTATAAATCTAACAAAATATATACAAGATCAACACAAGGAAAATATAAAAATCTGATGAAGTAAATCAAAGAACTAAAGAAATGAAGAGATAGTCTATGCTCATGGATAGAAAGATTCAATATTGCCAATCTGTCAGTTCTTCCCAAATTTATAGATTCAATAAAGTCTCAATCAAAATCTTAGCAAGTTACTTTGTGAATACTGACAGGCTGATTCTAAAGTTTATATAGAGACACCAAAGACTCAGAATAGTCAACACAATATTGAATCAGAATAACAAAGTTGGAGAACTGAAACTACCTGATTTCAACACTTACTGCAAAGCTACAGTAATTAAGACAGTCTGCTATTGGAAACAAACAAACAAGTACAAATAGATCAACCGAACAGAATAGAGAGCCCAGAAATTGACCCGCAGAAATAAAATCAAGTCAGCTTTGACAAAGGAACAAAGGCAATTAAACAGAGAAAGGAAAGTATTTTTAACCAATGGTGCCAGAACAACTGAACATTCACATATTAAAAAAGAAAAGAATTGAATCTAGGCACAGAGTTTACACACTCCACAAAATTTAACTCAATATAGGTTATATAACAAAACATAAAATACAAAACTCTATGTATACGCTATGCCACATCTATGGCACATGATGCTTATAGACATGGTATTATTAATTGTTATGTAGAAATAGTTTATGGACTGGAATCAAATGAAAATATTGTTTATAAAATTGGAAAATAAAAACAGTAGGAAATATTGTCAGAAAAGTATAGGTATAACTATAATAGATGATACTATATTCTGAATTATAAATAGGAAAGCCAAAAAACTAAAAAATAAAGAAATCATAAAAAGTATTATGCCCCATCGGCTGGGCGCAGTGGCTCACACCCATAGTCCCAGCTACTTGGGAGGCTGAGGCAGGAGAATGGCATGAACCCAGGAGGCGGAACTTGCAGAGAGCAGAGATTGTGCCACTGCACTCCAGCCTGGGCGACAGAGAGACTCCATCTAAAAAAAAAAAAAAAAAAAAAAAAAAAAAAAAAAAAGTTCTTTTGAATTCTTAGCTAATTCTTAACAGATGCAAGTAAAACGAAAGAACATGATATGATCTTGACCTCTTGGATCCAATAAACTATTGAGAAGTGTTGTAAATATAAATGACAGAGGCAGCTGAGAGAACATCTAGTTTTTCCAGATGACAATTTTCATGAAGAGCAGAAAAAACTGCTCTAAGAACCAAGAAACAAGCAGCATTGTAGATGAAGCTGAAATTTTCAGCAATTAGATGAATGCATATGAAATTGCACTTAAAGTGGATTATCTTAAAAACAAAGGAGAGACTTTCAAGAAAAAGAAAACGAGTGAATGGTACTGCAAATGCTCATGTTCCTGAAATCCAATTTTACTCAATATGAAAACAATGAAAAGTAAACAGTTTGGGTAAAATTAAGAAAAACAACAACAGATAATTTGTTCACAACCTTCCCTGTTTGGTATTTGAGTAGTTATCTCTTGTACATGCCATGCTATTAAGATCTGAAACGTAGAGGAATCTTGTTGGATGGAAGCTCAGTGGCAGATAGAATTGATGGTCTATCCTGTTGCCATTCTACCTCTTCCCTCCCTGGTAGATGTTGGATCTTTTCTTCTCATATTCATCTTCTCATGTACTCATGGGCATTGGTCCCTTCCTAGCCACAATATGTAGTTTTTGCCCAATCTAAATAAAATGATGATAATTCTCTTTATCTTGACAGAGAATGGTTTTGCCAAGGTTTGTCAATGTAATTAGCACAGTGGCCAACAAAATATATAAAGGTTGGCTAGTCATAGTGGCTCACACATGTAATCCTAGCACTTTGGGAGCCCAAGGCAGGAGGATCATTGAAGATAGGAGCTCAAGACCAGCCTAGGCAACATAGTGAGATCTCATTTAAACAAAAATTTAAAAATTAGCCAGGCATGTTGGCACATGCCTGTAATCCCAGCTACTCAGGTGACTGAAGCAGGAGAACTGCTTGAACCTAGGAGTTTGAGGCTACAATGAGCTATGATCATGACACAGCCTGTGTGACACGTAGACACCCTGTCTTTTAAAAATAAAAATTATACATTTTATATATATGTATATATATCTTCAGGTATTTGTGTAAGAAAAATATTCTTTTCCTTGGTTAAAAAATATTGTGCTTGGAGATACAGTTCTTTTCGTATTTTGATTGAGATTGTGAGAATCAGATGCTTGGAGCTGTGGAAATGATCTTTCAGTCATCAGAGGGCAAGACTGAAGACACATTTCAACTGCTGAGAACACAAAACAGAAATATCAGTGGCACTTGGGTCCTTGGTGGTGTTGGGTGTTGCGTAATTAACTGATCCTAGAATCGCATTTTCCAGGATGTCTTGTTGTTCATGATATTAAACTCTTCATTGTTTAAAACATTGAATTCTGCTTCAGGTAATCTATTACTTGCAGCCAAGGCACTCCAACTGACAGAGCAACAACAATACACACAATCAACATTTAATATGCCAATAGGGTAAGATAAGGTACAAAGAAAATATTTACATTTAAATTGACATTTTATGCTTTTAATATTATGTAATAAAAAAGATGGGACACCCCCACAACAAGATCAACACAGAATATTCCCAATATTTCCAAGCTGTTGAAAAAAGGCCCTTATAGATTCATTCTTTCATATGCAGGTTTATAAATTATGATTTTATGAGGTGTCTTTATTTATTACTATTTATTTTATTCATTACCTCAAACTAGTTAGAAGAAAAGCAAAAATATCTATCCTAGAATCAAATAGATTAAATATATTGTTGAAATAACATAAAGTAAAGCTGCATAGGAGGTAGCAATTTGATACAGTGAGACAGTTGGTGTTGTTCTAGAGCAAATCAATAAAAGCTTAGAATGTAGATATGTTCGGGAACTCCAAGACCAGCTTCAGAGCCTGTGATTCTCCAGAACTCACAGGACCCAGAGTACAGCATACCCATGGCTAGGATTTACTACAGCAAAAGGATGTAAAATAAATTCAACAAAGGAAAAATGTGTGGAGGGTGAAGTCTGGAAGAAATTAGGCTCAGGCTTTGAGTCCTATCCCAGTGGAGACACCAGGGTAGAAGTTCATGAGGGACTTGGTGCCCAGGGTTTTTACCAGGGGCTGGTTACACAGGCATTGTCTGCCTGGCACATACCAGAATGTCAAGAATCCACAAGGAAAGTGTGTTCAGCAGAAACCATATGATTTGTTTGGTTAGGCATAGTGAGCCACTCCAATCTGTTCTGAGAGTAGCAGGAACTCCCCTGAAATCCAAGTCCCTGGATACCGTCAGAGGGCCAACCTTGCAAGCGGGACATTTTAAGAAAAAGCAGTTAGGCCTGGTAGGTTAACTCTTGTGATGGTTAATTTTATGTTAGGTCTACTGAGCCACAGGTGTGTAGATTAAAGTTCACTTCTGCGTGTGTCTGTGAGGGTGTTTCCACATGAGTCTAGCATTTGAATTGGTGGACTCAGTCAATTAGATTGCCCTCCTCAATGGAGTGGGCCTCTTTCAATCAGTCCAAGTCATGAATAGAACAAAAGGCCGAAGGGAGAATTCACCCCCTGTCTGCTTGCTGCTTGACCTGGAACTTCAGTCTTCTCTTGCTCTTGGACTGGGATTTATATGATTGTCACCCTGGCTCTCAGGTCTTCAGATTCAGGTTAGAACTATACCACCAATTTTCCTGGATCTCCCATTTGCAGAAAACAGATCATGGGACTATATATATCTTATTGATTCTAGTTTTCAGGAGAACACTGACTAATGCAATTCTTTTACGTACACTAGGGAAAGAAGTAATACAACCTCAATAATTTGTATGAGGCTAAACCTCAGCAGTGTCTTGATTCATTTTGGGTTTTCTATATTTGAAGAAATAATGATATCATAGAGATATTCCAGATTTGAGCATCCAAGCTATAATGTGCATGGAAAACACAATGAATGAAGAAGTCATCATGTTTTTGCACTGAGTGCTCTTTAGAAAAGAAGAAAGAAGACAAGTGTATGCTAAGGTCAAAGAAAAATATATTGATCATTTTCAAAAGGCCAGATATAGAGGCAATATAAATAAGGCATTTACAAGGATTTGTGAGTAGCTAAAATATTCTGTTGTGATTCTTAACAAATTCTCCAGTTAACCAACTAAGCACACGTGCTAGGATCTAAATGAAATTCCTACTATCTTAGGAAGGCATTTTCGTTTATAATTCACATCTCCAAATTTTTGAAATGGTTCTTAATGATGTCCCTTTGTGACATTTTCTCAATCTTAAACTTTCTTTATTCCTAACATTGTGTTATCCCTGTAAATGAGCATGGCCAATTTGCTGGGTGACAAGGGTGTAAAGGTAGAAACCTGTTCATTTAGACAAGCTTTAAACTTCCAATTCTGTTGAGACTTACACATGTAAGAAACAAAAACCAAAAAGCAATAGCCTTATGCAATTTTGATTTTTCAGTTTAGAAAAGCCTTTGATCTCCCACATGTATTTACAAGCATGTGAAATTAGAAACACCTTGGCTGAAATATACCGTGTGATGGATAGTTTCAGAATGCAGAATTTTGCATAGTTATTATATAGTCATTGTTGCTATTTTTAAATTTGGATGAAGCAACAAATTATTGTCAAACAGTTGTGTCTAAACTCTACATTATTTGATGACTTTTTCAATTTAAATAAAAGTGCTTCTTATATTTCTGAGAGATGATTTTATATAATTGCATTTTAGGGGATGATGTTTACTTTTCTCTGCCACACGCTTAACACGTAGTCCTTTTACTTTTGTTTCTCTCTAGGGCACATGCACAAAATGATAATGCATGTCCACAAGTTATTTGGCAGCTTGAGAGAGAATCTTTAAGTCCATTAAATGAATAAACCATTCATTAAGACCCCCAGCCCAAATTTCACCATAAAAATAAGACTAACAGTTCATAAACTATGCTTCTGCATACAAACAATTAGATTCAAATTTTGAAGCCTTAATGCACATAATTAAATTATTCTTTTTTCTTCTGCTTCACAACAGGAAGTTGTTGCTATGAGGAAAATGTGCCCACGTTAAAACTGCAAATTGATTTTTGATGAAATAAAGCTACCTGTAACCTAGAGAAAATTTGATGCCTTACTAGAGTGTTAAGCAGAAAATTATAACACCTGTGATAAATACAATTAAAAATATGCCTTTAGAGATATAAGTTTGCTATTGTGAAATATGTGAGCCTTGCATATCATTAGGTTTTTTTAAATGGTGAGGTAAAGACAAAATGAAAGAAATTATTCTTTAATAAAAAGCAATGTTTCTATTATAGAATTATAGTGATACAAATAATCCTTGAAACTTTTTGCACTAAAAATTGCAGTCTCCTGGTTTCAGCTTTGACATTTAAAGAGACTGAAAGGTGACACCACATCCTCATAATACCAATCAATAAGTAAACAAACAAACAAACATCAATAAGAAGATAATCAACAACTCTTCTTGGGCCCATCAGGGAAATGATGTAGAGCAAATCATTCTTCCACAATCTGGGGAGAGAGATGAATCAAGAGAACCATAGCTGAGACTGGTGACCTGGAGCTGCTAGACTACAAACTCGCAGGAAGACTTGAATGAAAATGAAGAATTACTGGAGCTGAGCATGGACTAGTGTGGTAGAGAAAAAACTGGAGTCCAGGGTCTGAGGGAGGTCCTCACACTGTGGGTTCAACCACCAGGCATTCCATCAGATTTTCACAGTAAAGCTCTAAGAAAGACACCTACTGCCTCTTGCCAGGGGAAGAATAATCACTGTGAAATGTGCCCAGAGTTTTTTTTTTCTATAGCAAAGGACTACTCTTCAGGGGAAAGGACTTTACAAGAAGTCCTTTATTTCATCTGTAGGAACTCCAGCCCAACTCCTTCCCCATTAGCCTTAAGGTCTGATCTAGAGGTAAGTGGAATCTACTACTGCAGGACCTTTTATGAAGGTTTGATCACTCAAAGACTTGGATGGAATCGTAAGGTTACAGAGTGGTAAACCTTTCCACCCCTTACTGCCACACCAGTAGGACTCAGAATAGCAATAGATTGCAGTGGAAAGAGCTGTCATTCTCAGATGCTTTATGAGGAGGAGTTGGGAAAGCCCAAAGTCAAAAGAGGAAACAAAACCAAAAACATGGCCAAGAGCAGTGGCTCACACCTGTAATCCCAGCATTTTGGGAGGCCGAGGTAGGTGGATCACAAGGTCAGGAGATTGAGACCATCCTGGCTAACACGACGAAACCCCGTCTCCACGGAAAATACAAAAAATTAGCCCGGCATGGTGGCAGGCACCTGTAGTCCCAGCTACTCGGGAAGCTAAAGCAGGAGAATGGCATGAACCCAGGAGGCGGAGCTTGCAGTGAGCCGAGACTGCGCCACTGTACTCCAGCCTAGGTGACAGAGTGAGATTCCATCTCAAAAACAAAACAAAACAAAACAATAGAAGAATCAGAGTCCTCTGGCACATACTGTTACAGAACATACTGTACTCAGCAAATTGACAGGAAAGATTAATATAAATACTTGCATTAAGTGCTGTAGTCCATTCAACATCATAAGGCATGCAATAAAGGCAGAAGAAACTATTTCAAGAGGAAAAAGAAAATCACTAGAACCAGACTCAGATACATATGTTAGAATTATCAGACAGAGAAATTAACGTTGATATGATTAATATGTTAAGGGATCTAATGGAAAAAGAACCAATGGGTTATGAAAAGGGAACTCAAAAAATGAAACAAAAGGCAATACTAGAAATCAAGCACATTGTAACAGAGTTGGAGAATACCTTTGGTGGATTCGTCTGAAGACTGGGCATGGGCATGAACAAAGGAAAAATCAGTAAGTTTAAAGATTTTTCAATGGAAACTTTTCAAACCAAAATATGACGAGTTGATAGGTGCTGACGAGTTGATGGGTGCAGCACAGCAACATGGCACAAGTATACATATGTAACAAACCTGCACGTTATGGCACATATACCCTAGAACTTAAAGTATAATAATAATAAAAAATTTTTAAAAAAAGAGTAAAAAAAAATTAAAAGAAAGAAACAACACAACTTCCAAGAAATGCAGAGAAATTTTAAAAGGTTTAATATATACATAATATGAATATTAGGAGAAGAAACAGAAGACAGAGCAGAAAAAAAATATTTGAATCAATAGTGTTAAACAATTTTTCAAAATTAATAACTGACACTGTATTAGTCTGTTTTCACACTGCCATAAAGAACTGCCAGAGACTGGGTAATATATGAGGAAAACAGGTTTATTTGGTTCACAGTTCCACCTGGCTGGAAAGGCCTCAGGAAACTTACAATCATGGCATAAGGGAAAGCAGGCATGTCTTACATGGTGTCAGGCAAGACAGAGTGAGTGAGTGTGAAGGACGAACTGTCAAATACTTATAAAACCATCAGATCTCATGACAATTCACTCACTATCATGAGAACAGCATGTGAGAAACCATTCCCATTATCCAATCATCTGCTTCCCTTATAACTGGAGGATTACAAGTCCCTCCCTGGACATGTGGGGATTTACAATTGAGATGAGATTTGGGTGGAGGCAGAGGGCCAAACCATGAGACACTAATACGGTTTGACTGTGTGTCCCTGCCCAAATCTCATCTTTAATTCCCACATGTTGTGGGAGGGAGCCAGTGGGAAGTAATTGAATCATGAGGGCAGGTCTTTCTCATGCTGTTCTCGTGATAGTGAATAAGTGTCATGAGATTTAATGGTTTTCTAAGGGGGAGTTTCCCTGCACAAGCTCTCTCTTTGCCTGCTCCCATCCTTGTAAGACATAACTTGCTTCTCTTTGCCTCCTGCCATGACTGTGAGGCTTCCCAACACAATTCCAAGACACATGGGACTGTAAGTCCAATAAAACTTTTTTCTATATAAATTACTAAGTCTCAGATATGTCTTTATTAGGAGCATGAAAGCTAACTAATATAATAAATTGGCACCAGTACAGTGGGGTTCTGTGAAAAGAGATCCAAAAATGTGAGGCAACTTTGAAACTGGGTAATAGGCAAAGGTTGGGACAGTTTGGAGGACTCAGAAGAAGACAGAAAAATATTGAAAAGTTTGGAACTTCCTAGAGACTTCTTGAATGCCTTGGCCCAAAATGCTGATAATGATACAGACAATGAAATCCAGGCTGATGTGATCTCAGATGGACATAAGGAAGTTGTTGGGAACTGGAGCAAAGGTAACTCTTGCTATGTTTAAGCAAAGAAACTGGCAGCATTTAGCACCTTCCCTGGAGATGTGTGGAACTATGAACTTGAGAGAGATGATTTAGGATATCTGGCAGAAGAAATTTCTAAGCAGCAAAGCATTCAAGAGGTGATTTCGGTGCCATTAAAGGCACTCATTTTTAAAATGGAAACAGCACAAAAGTTCAGAAAAGTTGCAGCCTGACAATGCAATAGAAAAGAAAATCCCATTTCCTGAGGAGAAATTCAAGTCAGCTGCATATATCTGCATAAGTAATGAGGAAGCAAATGTTAATTGCCCAGATGATGGGGAATATGTCTCCAGGGCATGTCAGAGACTTTTGTGACAGCCTCTCCCCTCACAGAACTGGAGGCCTAGGAGGAAAAAATGGTTTCGTAGGCCAGGCCCAGACCCCCCCCCCCACCCTCACTGCTTTATGCACTCTAGGGACTTGGTGTCCCATGTCCCAGCTACTCTAGGCATGGCTAAAAGGAACCAATGTATAGCTCAGGTCATGGCTTCAGAGGGTGCAAGCCCCAAGCCTTGAGAACTTCCATGTGGTGTTGAGCATATAGGTGCACAGAAGTCAAGGGTTGAGGTGTGGGAACCTCTGTCTCGATTTCAGAGGATTAATGGATATGCCTGGATGTCCAGGCAGAAATTTGCTTCAGGGAAGGAGCCCTAAAGAAGAATCTCTGCTAGGGCCGTGTGGAAGGGAAATGTGGTGTGTGAGCCCCCACAGAATCCCCACTGGGGCACTGCCTAGCAGAGCTGTAAGAAGAAGTCCGCCATCCTCCAGACCCCAGAATACTAGATCCAACAACAGCTTGCACTGTGCACCTGAAAAAGCCACAGACACTGAATGCCATCCCATGAAAGCAGCCAGGAGGGAGACTGTACCCTGCATAGCCACAGGGATGGAGATTCCAAGACCATGGGAACTCACCTCTTGCATCAGCGTGACCCGGGTGTCAGACATGGAGTCAAAGGAGATCGTTTTGGAGGTTTAGGATTTGACTGCCCTGCTGGATTTCAGACTTGCACAGTGCCTGTAGTCCCTTTCTTTGGGGCAAATTCTTCCATTTGGAATTACTGTATTTATCCAATATCTGTACCCCCATTGTATCTAGGAAGTAAATAACCTGCTTTTGATTTTACTGACTCATAGGTGAAAGGGACTTGCCTTTTCTTGGATGAGACTTTTGACTGTGGACTTTTGAGTTAATGTTGAAATGAGTTAAGACTTTGGAGGACTTTTGGGAAGTCATGGTTGGTTTTGAGATGTGAGGACATGAGATTTGGGAGCAGCCAGGGGTGGAATGGTATGTTTTGGCTGTGTCTGCACCCAAATTTCATCTTGAAATCCCATGTGTTGTGGAAGGGACCCAGTGGGAGGTAATTGATTAATGGGGGCAAGTCTTTCTCATGTTGTTCTCGTGATATTGAATAAGCCTCATGAGATCTGATGGTTTTATAAGGGGAGTTTCCCTGCACAAGCTCTTTGCCTATTTCCATCCATGTAAGATGTGACTGTTCTTCCTTGGCTTCTGCCATGATTGTGAGGCTTCCCAGTCACATGGAACTGTAAGTCCATTAAACATTTTTCCTGATTAAATTACCTTGTTTTGAGTATGTCTTTATTACCAGCATGAAAATGGACTAATACAGACACCAAACGAGAGTTTTTAAAAAAAAACTCAGAATAGACCAAGCTTGTTAAGAACAACAACAAAAATCTCTACACCTAGACATATTATTTTCGAACTGCAGAAAACAAAATACAGAAAAAGAGAAATTCATGAAAGAAACTAGAAAGTTAGAGAAGCAAACACCTTAGCTATAGAAGAAAAAAAGATAAGAACTGTAATGAAATTATCCTCTGAAACCATTCAACCAGGAAGTGAATGAAATGAAATATTCGAAGCATCAAAAGAAAATAAAGCCACCAACATAAAAATTATATATCCACTGAAATAATCCTTCAAATGTGAAGAAGAAACTTCCTATTAGCTTCAAGATATAAAGAGGTTAAAAGGCATCACTCCTGCCCTCAAATAAGGAAAGAGCTGAGCAAACTGAAAATCATCGACTTCTCAGATCCATCAGAAATCAAGATCATAAGTCAAATTGCTGCTCCAAAGTCTGGAGAGACAAATGAACACAGAGAAGTATAGTGAAGATCTGCTTTCAGCAGTGAAGAAAAATATGCTAAAACCAATAAGTGACAGGAAAAAAATGATAATTGTGATGAATAATTGACAACTGAATGTGGAGTAGCTTGAGGTAAAAACTCTCTGAGGGCCTAGACTGATAAGTGCCCCACATTTTCATGAGTTTTACCAAACATAGTTCTCACAGCCTTACTCAATGAAGAATAGACAAAAATCCAGTTGTGTTTTGGGCAGGAAGGAGAGAAAAAAACATTTTGAAATATGCTCAGAGCACTCTCAATAATAGAAACCTTCTCTGTAGAGAAAATATTTTACGAGAACCTTATCTGAGCTGGAGGAACATCAATTAGGCAATTCCAATATCTTCTAGTATTGTATTTCATACAAGTGGAGAAAAATAAAAAAAGAACCACTATAGTAAAATAAAACCTCTGTCACTTGCAGTTAGAGCAGACATTCAGCTCAGACCAACTCCTAGTCTGATGTACAGAAAGTATCACACTCAAAGCCTAATGATCTGACACATTGTGTCTGGCTTTCAATACACACTGCAAAGCTGAAAGACAAGAAAACACACAGGTTGGAGAGACAAGAAAGCATAAGAACCAGCATCAAGCATGGGAGAGACTTTGGAAACATTAGACCAGGAATTTAAAATAAGTTGGAATAATATATTAAGGAGTCTAATCGAAAAAATAATCAATACACAAGAACATATGGGTAATATGTGCATACAGATGGAAAATTTAAGAAACAAACAAAAGAAAATGCCAGAGAACAAAAGCACTGTAGCAGAGAAGAAGACTTTCTATAATGGACTCGTTCTCAGACTCGACACAGCTGAGGAAAAATCACTGAGTCTGAACATATGTAATAGAAATTTCTCAAATTGAAATACAGAAACAAAAAAAAATTAAAAATATACCAGAATACTCCAAACTGAAGGATAATTACAAAAGGTATAAATACATATCATAGGAATAGTAGAAAAATAATAAAGAAACAAAAGGAATATTTGAATTAATAATGACTGAGAATTTTAAAAAATGACATATAATAAACCACAGATCCAGGAGGCACAGAGAAAACCATGCAGGGTGAAAAACCAAAAAGTCTTCATCTAGGCATATCATAGTCAAACTGCATGAAAGAAAGGACAAAGAGAAAGTCTTGAAGGAAGTCACATGGGAAGAATGGGGCAGTTCCTCTACAGAAGAACAGGAATAAGAATTATATATGACTTTCCATCTGAAACCACACAAGTCAGAAGAAAGTGAAGTGAAATACTAAAAATCATTGAATGAGAGAAGAAAAAAACACAAAAAATCCAAGATGCCAATTTAGAATTCCATACTCTGTTATTATTCTTCAAAAGTGAAGAAGAAATAAAAACTTTCTCAGAAAAGTAAAAATTCTGGGAATGTGTTGTCAGTAGACATGCCTATCTCACCACATCTCTCCAACATTGTACTCAAAGTCTTAGTGCATGCAATAAGAAAAACAGAGGACATGAAAGCTATACTAATTAGAAAGAAAAAAACTTGTCTTTGTCCTCAGATGGTCTAATTATAGTTATAATTATAATCATCTATGCAGAAAATCCCAAAGAATTCACACAAAAAAATGCTAGAACTTATAAGTGATTATAGCAAGGTCATATGATGCAAGGTTAATATACAAAAGTTAATTGCTTTCAGATATAACAATGAATAATTGTCATTTGAAATTAAAAGTACCATTTAATATAGCTTCAAAAATTAAATATCTAGAATTAAATAAATAAAAATTTGTATGGAACCCATATGTATAAAACCACAATACTCTGATGAAAGAAAACAAATAAATTCAGTTATGTGAGAGATATTGTTTGCTCATTGACAGTAACACTAAATATTATTAAGATATCAACTCTTCTCAAACTGATATATAGATTCTATGCCTTATCACTCAGTATCTCAGCCAGTTGTTTTGTGGATATGGACACACTAATTGTTAAATTTATGTGGGAAGTCATAAGACTCAGATTTGCCAATACAATACCAAAGAAGAACAAAGTTGAAAGACTGTCACCACCCTAATTCAAGACAACTATAAAGCTACTGTAATTGAGTCATGTGGTATTGGTGAAAAATAGATACATACATAAATATAACAGAATACGTAATACAAAAATGAAACCACACAAACCCAGTGAAGCAATCTTTGAAAAGGGAGGGAAGGTAATTTAATAGAAAAAATAATAGTCTTTTCAAAAAATAGTGTTTAAACAGCTGGATCTGTATATCCAAAATAATATAATCAGACACAAACCTCATACAACCTTACACCAAAATTAACTCAGAAAAGACCATAGACCTAGATAAACTGTAAATCTCATAGGAGAAAATGTAAGGAAAAACATTCTATGTGACTTTGAACTGGGTGGGAGTTCTTAAGAGCACAATCCAAAAATAAAAATATAATAATAATATAGACTTCATTAAAATTAAAAACTTCTGCTCTGTGAAAATATTTAACTGTATACATTAATGTATACATTTTGTGCTGTGGGCACTTAGGGAATACTTGGTGTCATCAGCCTGCCATTATTGGGCTCAGAAAAAACTGAGAATAGTTTCATCACCCTAAAACTACCCTATCATTCACTCATTCAATATTTCTCTACCTTAGTCTCTGGTGACCACTGATCTTATTGTCTCTATAATTTTTATTTTTTCAGAATACCATATAATTGGTATATGGTACATAGCCTTTTCATATTTTTTTTTCACTTAATAATGTGCATTTACAGTTAATCTACTAATTTTCATGACTTGATAGCTCATTCCTTTCTATTGATGAATACTATTCCATCATATATTTGTAAGAAAATTGTTTATCCATTCATCTCTCTCTCTCTCTCTCTCTTTTTTTTTTTTTTTTTTTTTTTTGAGACAGTGTCTTGTTCTGTCACCCAGGCTAGAGTGCAGTGGTACAATCTTGGCTCACTGCAACCTCCACCTCTAGGGTTCAAGCAATTCTCATGCCTCAGCTTTCCGAGTACATGTGCCAGCATGCTTGGCTAATTTTTGCATTTTTTGTAGAGAGGGGGTTTTGTCATGTTGGCCAGGGTGGTCTTGAACTCTTAGCCTCAAGTGATCTGCCCATCTCAGCCTCCCAAAGTGCTGGGATTACAGGTGTAAGCCACCACACCAGGCCCATTCATCTCTTGAAGACTATCTTGATTCCTTTGAAATTTTGGCAATTATAAATAAAGCTATTGTAAAAGGCTTGGGGGTGGAAATAGGTTTTCAAATCAGTTGGGTAAATATATAGAAGTTCAATTGCTGGATAGCATGGTAAGACTATGTTTAATGTTTTTAAAAACTCTCTGCCTTCCAAAGTGACTGTCCCGTTCCGCATTTCCACCAGAAAAGAATTAGAGTTCCTATTGCCCTGAATTCTCCACAGCAGTCGGTAGTAGCGGTTGGTTTTTTCTTTAGATTGTAGGCATTATAATAGATTGTAGGGGTTTCTCATTATGGTTTGATTTTGCCATTCCCTAACGACAAGTCATGTTAAGTCTCATTTTTATATTCATTCAATTTATAATTTTTCTTCATTATGTAATTGGGCTGTTTGATTTTAATTGTTGATATTTAAGACTTCTTGCATATTTTGATACAAATCCTTTCTCGGATGTGTGATTTGAAAATATTTTGTCCTTATTTTTGCTTGCTTTTTGATTCCGTTAACAATATTTTCTGGAAAAACACCTCATACGAGCATAGAAACAAATAAACAAAATCACCCTTTCTTCATTCGTAAGCTTAAATATAACTGTATTGAAAAATTTCTTCTTTCTATACAACAAAAAAATCTGATAAACTCATTCAAAATAAGAAATAAAAAAATGAATTTCAACGTGTTACTCTGCAAAAGTAAATTTGCATTTCAGCAGGGTCTAAAACATATTACAAATATTATTATTAAGAAAAAAATTCTGATACAGAGTTGTTCCACTGAAAGGGAGCCTTCTTAGAAGCAGATCACAAGGTCAGGAGATCAAGACCATCCTGGCTAACATGGTGAAACCCCGTTTCTACAAAAAAATATAAAAAATTAGTCAGATGTGGTGGCGGGCACCTGTAGTCTGACCTACTTGGGAGGCTGAGGCAGGAGAATGGGATGAACCCAGGAGACGTAGCTTGCAGTGAGCCGAGATCATGCCACTGCACTCCAGCCTGGGTGACACAGCAAGACTGTCTCAAAAAAAAAAAAAAAAAAAGACCTAATCATACTTAACTTATGCATTGAATTAATTTATATCAAACAAGTGCATATTTTACTTTCATTCTACCTACAAGTGTCCACACATCATCATGTAAGATAAGGGCATGGAAAATGAATAATAAAGAGGTCTTATTCACAATGAAAAAGATATAGCTAGGTAACGTTAAAAGGATGTAGAAACTGATGGCTCTCATGACACCCGAATATTAGTATTCCTGATAAATTATGCAAGTCAACATATTGCACAGAAGACAAAAGCACCAAAGAAAGAAAAATCACTTTTCAGTATGGAAATTCATGAAGGTTCACATTGCCCTATTATTAAAATCTAATAATCAACCAGCAGAAAAATGGAAATGGCCAACCACGAATAGGCAAGCAGTAGGAAGAAGACACAGAGCTCTTAGGGAAAATTCATTGAGAGGTCTACCTGTGGCTATCATGGATTAATTAGTTGTGGGAAAATATTTCTGCTAAGACACAAACATAATGTTATTTATATATATATATATACATATATATATATATATATATATACACACACACACACACACACACACTAGAAGGCAGTGGTCGGGACCTGCTGAAGCTTTTGGAACCTTGAGAGACCAAGATCTTTGAGAACTGGGGAGAGACGAGGCTATATTTTGTAGCCATTTTCCCTAAGTATATTTTTTAATTCTGAGCATATAAATCCAGGCAAAACATACAGTTAGAGGATCATCTTTCTGAAACAAAGAAACCAACTAAAATTTTGGCAGTCTGGAAGGATTCATAGACAAATTTAGTGATTTTGGAAGAGAAAGACAGAGAAATCAATCCAATCCTCAGTTGCTACTTGCCAAAATTTAAAACTGGATGGCATAGGATGACAAAAAGCAAAGCAGAAAAATCTAAAGAACACTGGAATTTATAGCAGTCTTGTGGTACTGGGGAAATAAATATCAGAGTTTGGGATTTACAGCAGTGGGGTCAAGGACTGGAAGCACCCCATGCTCTCAGTTGGAAAATTGAGGAAGCCGCACAATAGCAGGAGAAGAGGCATGGGTGAAAAAAAAAAAAAAGACAAAAAACAAAAAAAAAAACAAACAAAAAACCTGTTACTAGAATTGCAGCACAATCTTAACTTAGTTCTATCTAGCCTAATCTTTCTACCAGGCAGAGGACAAGTAAAACATCTTTGGGGAAAGATGAGAGCCTCTTCAATTTGTAAACAATGGTTGTCACTGTACAAATTGTACACAAGGGACATGACATTGTGAAAATTGTGGTTTAGCATGAGCAAAAGTCAGGATCTGGCTTGAGATACTGTAGCTATGTGGAGAATTAACCAAGCAAAGGAAGAGAGTGTCCTGAGGGAGGTAGGAATAATTTTACTGTAAAATGTTTCAAAATAGTTAAGCAGCTGTTAAATGAATGCAAGTTAATAAAGAAGCCACAGAACTATATATAAAGTCTGTCCTCATTATTCATGAATTTTATGTGTAAATTCACCTACTCGCTGAAATTGAGTTGTTACTCCAAAATCAATACTTTCAGTGCATTTGAGGTCATTTGTGAACATGTGCAGAAGAGCGAAAAATTTGGAGCCATTCAATATGCACATTCTCAGCTGAGCCTGAACAAAGCGGACACTGTGTTCTTGTCTCAACTTTCATACTATAAACAAGCATCTGTGCCGGGCACAGTGGCTCACACCTGTAATCCCAACACTTTGGGAGTCCGAGACAGGTGGATGACTTGAGGTCAGGAATTTGAAACCAGCCTGGCTAACATGGTGAAACCCCATTTCTACTAAAAAAAAAAAAAAAAAAAAAAAAAATAGCTGGGCGTGGCGGTGGGCACCTGTAATCCCAACTACTTGGGAGGCTGAGGCACGAGAATTGCTTGAATCTGGGAGGTGAAGGTTGCCATGAGCCAAGATTTTGCCACTGCACTCCAGCCTGGGTGACAGTGGGAGACTCCATCTCAAAAATAAAAAATAAAAAATAAACAAAGAAACAAGTGTCCACTTTAAGTTCATTTAGTGCCACATTTTAAAAGTTTTGTGCTGCTTCTTGGTCATTTTGCCATTTAAAATGTTCCTATGTATAGTACTGAAGTGTTGTCTAATGTTCCTAAGTGCAAGAAGGTTGTGATGTGCCTTATGGAGAAAATACCTGTGTTAGAAAACACTTCACTTAAGTATAACTTATAGGACGGTTGGCCGTAAGTCCAGTGTTAATGAATTATCAATATATATTAGATAAGGTGTCTGTAAACAGAAAAACACAAAAAGCAAGAGAATATCTTGATTAGTTGATAAAAATGTGGTGACCAGAGACTCACAGGAGCTCAATCTTTTCCCCAGGAGCATGACTGTGTTTGGAAGGCTGGGTTCAGTAGCAATGAAGAGGCCCTGGTAAAGTATATAAGGCTGAGTAACACTTTGGAAAATTGAGTAGCCTGTGGCCCAAAGTACAGTTGGTCCCCACATAATTCTAATTCAATGGCAACCACACTAAACCTATTTTTATCAAAATGGCTCAGAATCTACATTTGCATGTTGTCCAGGAAGATAGACCCTGTGCTTTGAATACATAGTCAGGTATTGTTTAATGACAGGAATATGTTCCAGGAAATATATCATTAAGCAATTTCATCATTGTGTGAACACCTTGGAGAATATTTACATAACCATAGATAAGAGAGCCTGCTACACACCTACGCTGTATCATACAGCCTATTGCTCTCAAGGTACAAACTAGTACAGCAATTATAACACAATGTGAAGTATGTGTGTGTCTAAACATACCTAATCATGAAAAAGTACAGTAAAAGTATGTATCATAATCTTATGGGACCATCATCATGTATGTCATCTGGTGACAAAATGTTGTCAAGCAGCACATGACTGTAATTGCTAGCAGGACATTTAAGTTTAAATGGTTACCAGGTGATGAGTTCAAAGAATAAAACATGTAGAAGAAGGGAGAAGACAAAGGGAGTGAACAGCAAGTCAGTCTATGGCTCATTCTAACAGTTGGGAGAAGGATCTCTTTAGCTAAGAACATGCGGGCTTTATAGTTTGTTAAGAATAGAGCGCTTGAGGATCATGGCTGCAGAGCATGTTTTGAACCACAAATAAGGAAAGCAATCTCACCGGAATGGTAATGGCAGAAATGAGATTGTCATTAGTTAAGGATCAAAATACTAATGAAAAAGGGATATACAGGGAGAGTTTAGAATTGTGGGGGCAGGGCAGGGAGCGGTGACTCACGCCTGTAATCCCAGCACTTTGGGAGGCCGAGGCGGGCAGATCACGAGGTCAGGAAATCGAGACCATCCTGGCTAACACGGTGAAACCCCGTCTCTACTAAACATACAACAAAATTAGCCGGGCTTGGTGGTGGGCACCTGTAGTCCCAGATACTCAGGAGGCTGAGGCAGGAGAATGGCATGAACCCAGGAGGCGGAGCCTGCAGTAAGCTGACATCAGGCCACTTCACTCCAGCCTGGGCAATAGAGTGAGACTCTGTCTCAAAAAATAAATAAATAAATAAGTAAATAAATGTTGGGGCAGGAGAGATATTTGAAAGGAAAGCATGGGAAGATCATTTTACCTAGAAGCAGTGTTAAGAAAATATGTTTTCTCAACATGAAAAGAAGGGAAAATATTTTTAGACAAAAAACATAAAGTAGAATGATATGGTATATTATTCCAGAGGTGGAAGTGGATTGAATCAAAAGCAAATTGCACTGCTATAGCAATGAGTAAAGATTTGCCATTTCTACAATGAGAAAGAGGGAAAAGTGCATGGGGGATACAAAAGAAATGGATTAAAAAAGAAAGAAAAAGATAAATGTAGCAGAAATAAAGGAAGTGAGATACTAAAACAATCTGGAAGTTTCAAGGTGGCTGTCAATAACGTTCAGGACATTTATTTTTGAAAATATATTTGTAACAATCTATTTGGCATTTATTGTGTGTTAGGCAGTGTGATTGGCTTGAAGAAAAAAGTTGTTAAGTGGATACTAGTCTTGGCTCTCAAGTTGCTTAAAGCACATTTGACAGATATGTAAGAGAGGTATGTTCAAGTTGGTTTTGGAACAAAAGGGCTGGTGTTACAGGGAGCTGCCCTTAAACTAGCTTGGGGAAGGAGTCCAGAAGAAGGTGAATTTTAAAATGTGTTCAGAAGAGAGATAAATGAAGAAAAGGGCAAATAAAATTCTAGGCAGAGGGTAGGCAGGGGCAAGGACGCATGAGAAAGCAAGGATAAGTTGAGACATTGAAGAAGTTAAAAAAAAAAAGGTAGAATCCATGAGTGTCTAAAAATCATCAGCTGGGAAAATACGCTGAAGACAGATAATGGCACTGGAGAGTCATATGATGGGTTTTGTTTTTATTTTAGAAACATCATACAGATGGTAGATTGCAGAATGTCATCTACCTCCAGAATGACAAAGGAACCAGAGCCTTCACCCAAGAGTGGAGTGTGGAAGTAGGTTGGGGATATGAAGGCTGTGGAAAATATTTTCAACAGCTGCTAAAAGAAGAGTTATAATGAGTCAGTCAGAGATGAGGAAAATCATTCCCAAGTATCTCTAAAACCTTGACCAAAGTTGCTTAGCATGAAATTGTGGTGAAGCTAGTAATCACATGTATGGCAACAACAGCCTAGGTTGAGCAGCAAAACAATGAAGAAATAAAATATTGTTGAATAATTGTGAGTGAGATATGTCTCATTGACTTTGTGGACAAAGGACAATGAAAGACATTGACTTAGGGCACAATTAAATTGGTAAACCTTCAATTCTATTATGGGTATGCTTGCAAAAACAAAACCTTGAGTGGACTCAGAACACAGGAGAGAAGAGAAGATGAATGGGATAACTGTCTAACAAGTGTAGAATGAAATAAGAGAGAGAGAGATATGTAAGAATATACGTCAGTCAGTTAAGAGAATCATAGAGTTCAAAAAACTCGGAGGTGGATTAATTCCTGGTAATAATAAGGCTTAGGGTGTAAGTCACTGATAGTCAATGAAGTATGCTGGAGTTGAAGGTCAAAATAAATGAGTAAGAAAAGCTGGATAATTAAACTCAGAATGGGGGAGATAACTCAACAGTGCAATTATTGATTGGAATACTAGAGTCATGTCACCTATCACAAGACCACATGGAGAAATCTTTTTTTATTTTCTTTTTAAAATGAGAGGCTACTTGAAAAAGTGTTTAATGGATGAAAATTTGACTCAGTAAGAAAATAATATGGCAGAACTTGGGGATAATTTTAGACTTTTGAGTTTTAGTAAGTTGGAGACATTGCAGATTTAGTATGAAGTTTATTCTTTAAATTTTCCACATAGAAATTATTGAAAGTGTGAATGAAAGTAAAAGAAAGCCCTCCCCTCATTTTTCCCATTTGTGTGTTTTGTATTATATTAAATATCATTGGCACTATTTATAAGCTCTAAGCTTAAGGAACATCACCCATAGATTGTTGTCTGTCCAAAAATGAAATCTCATTTTCTGGTGTGGACTATGGCGTACTAAATGCTCAATCAATGCTTGTGGAATAAATCTATTGGTTTTAGAATTAAACTCAAGTAATATGGAATTAAATCTCTATTTTTTCTTTTCCTACCTTGTGATCATTGACAAATTGCTTATTTTCAGTTTTGATTCTTTACATATAATATTGATTGTGTAAAAACAAAACATAAGGCATATTCGGAAGACAGTAACATAAAATATTAAAATGCCTCATAATTATAATTTTTTTTGTTTCCCATTTTACATCTTATTTTCCTGTATAAAATATTTCAAGTTTAGTTACCTCAATTACATAAGCAAATGCACGTTTTCTTTCCTTCCTTCTTCCCTTCCTTAAAAATGTATTGAATGTCCCACCATTTTATTGAAGACACTATGCTAGATTCAGATAATATAGAGACAGAATGTCCTATAAGGGACCAATTCATTAATTATGATAAAATTAAGTTGATTACTAAGAATATCATTATTTTAAAAATTTTGGCTTGAATGAATGAATAATTTTTAGGTGTTATTTATTGAGTCATTCTGCTCTTTATTTTCTTTTTTTCTTTGTTTAAACTATATTATGAATTTTTATTTATTTTTATTTTTTATTTTTTATTATACTTTAAGTTCTAGGGTACATGTGCACAACATGTAGGTTTGTTACATATGTATGCATGTGTCATGTTGGTGTGCTGCACCCATCAACTGGTCATCACTCATCAACTCATCATTTACATCAGTTATAACTCCCAATGCCATCCCTCCCCCCTCCACCCTCCCCATAATAGGCCCCGGTGTGTGATGTTTCTCTTCCCATGTCCAAGTGATCTCATTGTTCAATTCCCACCTATGAGTGAGAACATGCAGTGTTTGGATTTCTGTTCTTGTGAAAGTTTGCTGAGAATGATGGTTTCCAGCTGCACCCATGTCCCTACAAAGGACACGAACTCATCCTTTTCTATGGCTGCATAGTATTCCATGGTGTATATGTGCCACATTTTCTTAATCCAGTCTGTCACTGATGGACATTTGGGTTGATTCCAAGTCTTTGATATTGTGAATAGTGCCTCAATAAACATACATGTGCATGTGTCTTTATAGCAGCATGATTTATAATCCTTTGGGAATATATCCAGTAATGTGATGCCTGGGTCAGATGGTATTTCTAGCTCTAGATCCTTGAGGAATCGCCATACTGTTTTCCACAATGGTTGAACTAGTTTACAATCCCACCAACAGTGTAAAAGTGTTCCTATTTCTCCACATCCTGTCCAGCACCTGTTGTTTCCTGACTTTTTAATGATTGCCATTCTTACTGGTGTCGGATGATATCTCATTGTGGTTTTGATTTGCATTTCTCTGATGGCCAGTGATGATGAGCATTTTTTCATGTGTCTGTTGGCTGTATGAATGTCTTCTTTTGAGAAATGTCTGTTCATATACTTTGCCCACTTTTTGATGGAGTTGTTTATCTTTTTCTTGTAAATTTGTTTGTGGTCTTTGTAGGTTCTGGATATTAGCCCTTGGTCAGATGAGTAGATTGCAAAAATTTTTCCCATTCTGAAGGTTGCCTCTTCACTCTGATAGTAGTTTATTTTGCTATGCAGAAGCTCTTTAGTTCAATTAGATCCCATTTGTCAATTTTGGCTTTTGTTGCTGTTACTTTTGGTGTTTTAGACATGAAGTCCTTACTCATGCCTATGTCCTGAATGGTATCACCTAGGTTTTCTTCTAGGATTTTTATGGTATTAGGTTTAACATTTAAGTCTCTAATCCATCTTGAATTAATTTTCGTATAAGGAGTAAGGAAAGGATCCAGATTCAGCTTTCTGCTTATGGCTAGCCAATTTTCCCAGCACCATTTATTAAATAGGGAATCCTTACCCCATTTCTTGTTTTTCTCATGTTTGTCAAAGATCAGATGGTTGTAGATGTGTGGTATTATTTCTGAGGGCTCTGTTCTGTTCCATTGGTCTATATCTCTGTTTTGGTACCAGTAACATGCTGTTTTGGTTACTGTAGCCTTGTAGTATACTTTGAAGTCAGGTAGCGTGATGCCTCCAGCTTTGTTCTCTTGGCTTAGGATTGTCTTGGCAATGTGGGCTCTTCTTTGGTTCCATATGAACTTTAAAGCAGTTTTTTCCAATTCTGTGAAGAAACTCATTGGTAGCTTGATGGGGATGGCATTGAATCTATAAATAGCCTTGGGCAGTATGGCCATTTTCACGATATTGATTCTTCCTATCCATGAGCATGGTATGTTCTTCCATTTGTTTGTATCCTCTTTTATTTCACTGAGCAGTGGTTTGTAGTTTCCTTGAAGAGGTCTTTTACATTCCCTGTAAGTTGGATTCCTAGGTATTTTATTCTCTTTGAAGCAATTGTGAATGGAAGTTCATTCATGATTTGGCTCTCTGTTTGTCTGTTACTGGTGTATAAGAATGCTTGTGATTTTTGCACATTGATTTTGTATCCTGATACTTTGCTGAAGTTGCTTATCAGCTTAAGGAGATTTTAGTCTGAGATGATGGGGTTTTCCAAATATATATAATCATGTCATCTCCAAACAGGGACAATTTGACTTCTTCTTTTCCTAACTGAATACTCTTTATTTCTTTCTCTTGCCTGATTGCCCTAGCCAGAACTTCCAACACTATGCTTAATAGGAGTGGTGAGACAGGGCATCCCTGTCTTGTGCCAGTTTTCAAAAGGAGTGCTTACAGTTTTTGCCCATTCAGTATGATATTGGCTGTGGGTTTGTCATAAATAGCTCTTATTATTTTGAGATACGTTCCATAAATACTAAATTTATTGAGAGTTTTTAGCATGAAGCGCTGTTGAATTTTGTCAAAGGCCTTTTCTGCATCTATTGAGATAATCATGTGGTTTTTGTCTTTGGTTCTGTTTATATGCTGGATTACATTTATTGATTTGTGTATGTTGAACCAGCCTTGCATCCCAGAGATGAAGCCCACTTGATCATGGTGGATAAGCTTTTGGATGTGCTGCTGGATTCGGTTTACCAGTATTTTATTGAGGATATTTGCATCGATGTTCATCAGGGATATTGGTCTAAAATTCTCTTTTTTTGTTGTGTCTCTGTCAAGTTTTGGTATCAAGATGATATTAGCCTCATAAAATGAGTTATGGAGGATTCCCTCTTTTTCTATTGATTGGAATAGTTTCAGAGGGAATGGTACCAGCTCCTCCTTGTGCCTCTGGTAGAATTTGGCTGTTAATCCGTCTGGTCCTGGACTTTTTTTGTTTGGTAGGCAAAATTATTGCCTCAATTTCAGAGCCTGCTATTGGTCCATTCAGGGATTCAACTTCTTCCTGGTTTAGTCTTGGGAGAGTGTAAGTGTCCAGGATATTATCCATTTCTTCTAGGTTTTTTAGTTGATTTGCATAGAGGTGTTTATAGTATTCTCTGATGGTAGTTTGTATTTCTGTGGGGTCAGTGTTGATATTCCCTTTATCATTTTTTATTGCGTCTATTTGATTCTTCTCTCTTCTTCTTTATTAGTCTTGCTAGTGGTCTATCAATTTTGTTGATCTTTTCAAAAAAACCAACTCCTGGATTCATTGATTTTTTGGAGGGTTTTTTGTATCTCTATCTCCTTCAGTTCTGCTCTGATCTTAGTTATTTCTTGTCTTCTGCTAGCTTTTGAATGTATTTGCTCTTGCTTCTCTAGTTCTTTTAATTGTGATGTTAGGGTGTCAATTTTAGATCTTTCCCGCTTTCTCTTGTGGGCATTTAGTGCTATAATTTTCCCTCTACACACTGCTTTAAATGTGTCCCAGAGATTCTGGTATGTTGTATCTTTGTTCTCATTGGTTTCAAAGAACATCTTTATTTCTGCCTTCATTTTGTTATGTACCCAGTAGTCATTCAGGAGCAGGTTGTTCAGTTTCCACGTAGTTGAGCGGTTTTGATTGAGCTTCTTAGTCCTGAGTTCTAGTTTGATTGCACTGTGGTCTGAGAGACAGTTTGTAATAATTTCTGTTCTTGTACATTTGCTGAAGAGTGCTTTACTTCCAACTATGTGGTCGATTTTGGAATAAATGTGATGTGGTGCTGAGAAGAATGTATATTCTGTTGATTTGGGGTGGAGAGTTCTGTAGATGTCTATTAGGTCTGCTTGGTGCATAGTTGAGTTCAATTCCTGGATATCCTTGTTAACTTTCTGTCTCGTTGATCTATCTAATGTTGACAGTGGGATGTTGAAGTCTCCCATTATTATTGTATGGGAATCTAAGTCTCTTTGTAAGTGTCTAAGGACTTGCTTTATGAATCTGGGTGCTCCTATATTGGGTGCATATATATTTAGGATAGTTAGCTCTTCCTGTTGAATTGATCCCTTTACCATTATGTAATGGCCTTCTTTGTCTCTTTTGATCTTTGATGGTTTAAAGTCTGTTTTATCAGAGACTAGGATTGCAAGCCTTGCTTTTTTTTTTTTGTTCTCCATTTGCTTGGTAAATCTTCCTCCATCCCTTTATTTTGAGCCTATGTGTGTCTTTGCATGTGAGATGGGTCTCCTGAATAGAGCAAACTGATGGGTCTTGACTATTTATCCAATCTGCCAGTCTGTGTCTTTTAATTGGACCATTTAGTCCATTTACATTTAAGGTTAATATTGCTATGTGTGAACTTGATCCTGTCAACAAGCTGCTTATTTTGCTTGTTAGTTGATGCAGATTTTTTCCTAGCATCAATGGTCTTTACATTTTGGTATTTTTTTGCAATGGCTGCTACCGGTTGTTCCTTTCCATGTTTAGTGCTTTCTTCAGGGTCTCTTGTAGGGCAGGCCTGGTGGTGACAAAATCTCTAAGCATTTGCTTGTCTGTAAAGGATTTTATTTCTCCTTCACTTATGAAACTTAGTTTGGCTGGATATGAAATTCTGGGTTGAAAATTATTTTCCTTAAGAATGTTGAATATTGGCCCCCACTTTCTTCTGGTTTGGAGAGTTTCTGCTGAGACATCTGCTGTTAGTTTGATGGGCTTTACTTTGTGGGTAACCCCACCTTTCTCTCTGGCTGCCCTTAACATTTTTTCCTTCATTTCAACTTTGGTGAATCTGACAATTATGTGTCTTAGAGTTGCTCTTCTCGAGGAGTATCTTTGTGGTGTTCTCTGTATTTCCTGAATTTGAATGTTGGACTGTCTTACTAGGTTGGAGAAGTTCTCCTGGATGATATCCTGAAGAGTGTTTTCCAACTTAGTTCCATTTTCCCCCTCACTTTCAGGCATACCAATCAGATGTAGATTTGGTCTTTTCACATAATCCCATATTTCTTGGAGGCAGAGCAAGATGGCCGAATAGGAGCAGCTCCAGCCTCCAGCTCCCAGCATGAGCTACACAGAGGATGGGTGATTTCTGCAGTTTCAACTGAAGTACTGGGTTCATCTCACTGGGTAGTGCCAGACAATCGGTGCTGGTCAGCTGGTGCAGCCCGACCAGCGAGAGCTGAAGCAGGGCGAGGCATCACCTCACCTGGGAAGTGCAAGGGGGAAGGGAATCCCTTTTCCTAGCCAAGGGAAACTGAGACACACAACACCTGGAAAATCCCGCTCTAATACTGCGCTTTACCAACGGTCTTAACAAATGGTACACCAGGAGATTATATCCCACACCTGGACAGGAGGGTCCCATGCCCACGGAGCCTCCCTCATTGCTAGCACAGCAGTCTAAGATCTAACTGCAAGGCAGCTGCGAGGCTTGGGGAGGGGTGCCCACCATTGCTGAGGCTTAAGTAGGTAAACAAAGCTGCCAGGAAGCTCGAACTGGGTGGAGCCCACCACAGCTCAAGGAGGCCTGCCTGCCTCTGTGGACTCCACCTCTGGAGACAGGGCGTAGCTAAACAAAAAGAAGCAGAGACCTCTGCAGATGTAAATGTCCCTGTCTGACAGCTTTGAAGAGAGCAGTGGTTCTCCCAGCACGGAAGTTGAGATCTGAGAATGGACAGACTGCCTGCTCAAGTGTGTCCCTGACCCCTGAGTAGTCTAATTGGGAGACATCCCCTACTAGGTGCAGACTGACACCTCACACCTCACATGGTGGGGTACGCCCCTGAGACGAAGCTTCCAGAGTGAGAATCAGACAGCAACACTCACTGTTCAGCAATATTCTGTCTTCTGCAACCTCTGCTGCTGATTCCCAGGCAAACAGGGTCTGGAGTGGACCTCAAGCAAACTCCAAAAGACCTACAGCTGAGGGTCCTGACTGTTAGAAGGAAAACTAACAAACAGAAAGGACACCCACACCAAAACCGCATCAGTTTGTCACCATCATCAAAGACCAAATGCAGATAAAACCACAAAGATGGGAAAAAAGCAGGGCAGAAAAGCTGGAAATTCAAAAAATAAGAGCGCATCTCCCCCTCCAAAGGAATGCAGCTCATCACCAGCAACGGATCAAAGCTGGATGGAGAATGACTTTGACGAGTTGAGAGAAGAAGGCTTCAGCCGATCAAACTTCTCAGAGCTAAAGGAGGAACTACGTAACCAGTGCAAAGAAACTAAAAATCTTGAAAAAAGAATGGAAGAATGGATAATTAGAATAATCAATGCAGAGAAGGCCATAAACGAACTGACAGAGATAAAAACCATGACCCGAGAAATACGTGACAAATGCACAAGCTTCAGTAACCATCTCGATCAACTGGAAGAAAGAGTATCAATGATTGAAGAGCAAATGAGTGAAATGAAGTGAGAAGAGAAGTCTAGAAAAAAAAAAGAGGAAAAAGAAATGAATATAATTATAATTATTAAATAAGTTTACCTGAATTTAACACTTCTTTTGTCATGATGTATAGTGTTCAGTATGCTGTTTAGAGATAACTAATATCTGATATTTTTAATGTGATGGCTTTTTCTTCCACACACAGTAATTAGTGATGCAAATTCTTTTCCGGTTTTAATCTTAACCAATCTCTTTTTTGTTCATTGCCTTTAAAAAAGGAAATATAATTTTCAAGTAGTCAGAGTACAAACTGTAAGCATGTATCTCTTAAAATTTTTACATATATTTCTAGAACCATCACTGAGATCATAATATAGAACATTTTTATCTCCCCAGAATAGTTTGCCCTGTGCTTTTCCAGCCAATGGTACCTCAGTCAGAATAGTTTAGCCCTTTATTTACTTTTAATGCCTTTGAGATCCATCCCTGTTGTTAAATTTATCAGTAGTTTGTTCTTTTAAAATTATTCTTTAGTATTGCATTGTAAAAACCATGGACCTTTAGGTATTCTATTGTTGACGGATATTTCAGTAGTTTCCCACAGTGTTTGTTGTAAAGAATGTGCTTTCACCAGTCATTTTGTAAACATATTTACAAAGTAAGTAGAAAATATTTTAAACACAATGGTAATGAAATTAAGACAGCCTAAAAATTGAGTGTTCCATCTAAACTATGCTAAAAGTTAATGTATAGCCTTAAATGTAAATATAAAAAAATCAAAGCCTAAAAGTAAGTAATCTAAATACCCAAAGACACAGAAATCAACCATCAGGGCATTAAATATGCAAGAAGTGGTATTAATAGGGTTGCCAAATAAAATACAGGCTACTCTGGTCCAATTGAATATCAGATAAACATATATATTAGAGTAAGCAAGTGTCAAATATTGGAAGGGAATATACTGACACTAAAAAAAAAAATGGCATATCTGAATTCATATTTACCTGAGCATCCTGTTTTCCTTTTTTCCCCTGTCTTACATTCCTAAGTGGAAAACTGGTCACCATGGTAAGAGTAATAATAATGAAATGAAAAACAAGTCTATAGTATAAGCATCAATAAAGATAAAAATTTGTTCTTTGAAAACACTAATAAAATTTATAACACCTTGACAATATCAGAGATAGCACACACAAAAGTACATAATATAAGACATAAGAAAACAGAACATCACTATAGATATTAATGACATAGAAATTAGAAGGGAATACTATGGTCTACTTTATGCCCATAAATTCAAAATCTTAGATATAATACAAAATTGCTAGAAAAATTATAATAAAAAACAAATAATATAAATGAAAAATTTATATTTCCTTTTTTTAACATAAAACATTAAAATTCAAACCATAATTAAATAAGTTACTCAAAATGTAAAGCACAGATGAATCCTATGAAACATTTAAAACAGAAATAACACAAATCTTAGGCAAACCCTTTCATAAACTAGAAAAAGAAAAGACACTCTAATTTATTTTCTGAGGAAAAAGAGACCTTGATACCAAAATCAGACATGAATACAGGAAAGAAAATTTCCATTTCTGACTCTTTCATGGACTTGGATGAAAACATAACAAAATAGCAAAAAGAATTAATATATCAATGAAAGGAATATGAAAAGAATACTGCCTTATAATCAAGTTCATTTTACTTTAGGGATTCTAGTTTAGCTGTAGGATATTAGTGTAACAAAACAAAGGGAAACAGGTGATACAACTTATTTTTTTGGACAAGGTCTCACTCTGTTGCCCAGGCTGGAGTACAATGGCATCATCTCGACTCACTGTAACCTCCACCTCCTGAGTTCAAGCGATTCTCCTGCCTCAGCCTCCTGAGTAGCTGGAACTACAGAAGCCTGCCACCACACCCAGCTAATTTTTGTACTTTTAGTAGAGACGGGGTTTCACCATGTCGGCCAGGCTGGTCTCGAACTCCTGACCTCACACTTACGGTCAGGAGGTCTGCCTTCCTTGGCCTCCCAAAGTGCTGGGATTACAGACATGAGCCATTGTGCCCCACCATAAGTGATACAATTACCTCAATAGGTGTTAATAAAACTGTCGCAAAACTAGGATGGTAGAAAGAAATATTCAACATTCAAAAAAATAAAAGTAAACCCGTTATTTTAAAAATTTCAATATATTTCTGTTGTAAGCAAAATAATGCTCCCTACAAGTATTAGAAGGTCCTGAAAAATATAATAAAGCACAAAATAGGAACACAACAGGACTGAAAATGAAACAATGATGTCCTATTACATAGAACGTGTATTTACCTATTGACAAAAGAATTCGTACATGAATTTTAGACAAGTGACTTCATCCAATGTGCTTCCTGATGGGATTGGTTAAGAACTACAAAATATCACTTCATTTTTAGTTTTTCCAAATATGTTTCTGCTGCATCTAATCACAGACAAATCCAGAACATAGGGCATTCTACAGATAAACATGTCTGCATATTTTTCCAATGTCAGGGAAAAGAAAAAAAAGGAGCTGGAATAACCCATTTTAGACTTTTAAAAAAGCATTAAAAAACATGGAAACCCACTGAAATGAATGAACCAATGTTGGGTGTTGACTAAAAAAAGACAGTCCTAAAACATTTTTGGAACACATGAAGCTATATTAGGTGATGTAATTAATGCTAACATACTTAGGTGTAAAAGTCATCACATGGCTAAATAGGAGGAGATACTTGTTCTTTTTTTTTTTTTTTTTTTTTTTTTTTTTTGAGACGGAGTCTCGCTCTGTCGCCCAGGCTGGAGTGCAGTGGCCGCATCTCAGCTCACTGCAAGCTCCGCATCCCAGGTCTACGCCATTCTCCTGCCTCAGCCTCCCGAGTAGCTGGGACTACAGGCGCCCGCCACCTCACCCGGCTAGTTTTTTGTATTTTTTAGTAGAGACGGGGTTTCACCGTATTAGCCAGGCTGGTCTCGATCTCCTGACCTTGTGATCCGCCCGTCTCGGCCTCCCAAAGTGCTGGGATTACAGGCTTGAGCCACTGCGCCCGGCGAGATACTTGTTCTTAACAGCTTTTTGAGAATTCTTTCTAAGCAACTTTGGCAAAAATAATTCTATCTTTCTACCTATCTATCTACTCAGAGAGCAGATATAGCAAAATTTACCTATTGGTAATTTAGGAGAATTGAAACTTTTTCAAACTTTTCTAAGAACAATGTTTTAAGAACTCTAAGAATTTGTATGTGATCATAATAAAAATAACAAAATATAACTCGATATTGGGAAGATAGTAAAATGTTAAAATAATTAAATGTTAAATATCAAATAATATTAAAATAATTAAAATATGATCACATAAAAATTCCTTATGATAGTTATATGGCAATTACACCATAATGTTATTAAACATGTGTGACTATTTTTTTTTTCCTGTGTCCTCCATTGACACAACTACCATATTAGTGGATTGACAAAAATCTATCAAGAGTTTTGTGCATAATTTAAACTAGCTCAAAAGATTTGAAATATTAGGGCCAACCTCACAAAAGAAAAAAATTGTATATAACATATATTACATATAAAGTATATTAGATGACATATATAATAAAATATATATAATGTTTATTATACACATATCCATTTATGTATGTAAGTTATATACATAAAAATCACACACTTCTATACAGAAGTACAAAACAACAGAAAATAATATGTTAAACAATGCTATTTATAATAGTTTCAGAAACATCTTTCAAGAAACAGATACATAACACATGGACAAGATTCCACTCAAAACGCTTTAAAAATATATTGATAGAAACTAAATTAAAACCTATATACATATCAAATTTCATTGATTAAAAGGTTCAGTATTATACACCACACCAAAGCAGATATACAGATGGAAAATAAAGGTAGGAAAAGATGTTTCACATCACATATGGCATCAGGGATGTGGAAATTAAAGTAAAAATGAGGTACCACTATGCACCTATTAGAAAGGCCACAATCCAGAACACTGACCGCACCAAGTTCTGATGAGGATGTGGAGCAACAGGAACTTTCATTCAGTGGAGGTGGGAATGAAAATGGCATGACCTCTTTAGAAGATAATTTGGAAATTTCTTATAAAACTAATGTTAACAAAAGACCACGAGGTTTGTAGAGGAAAAATAAAGAAGTGTTTTATTTTCTAATAATAATAACAAATCTGCTGATCAGAGAGATGCTGCTTCCAAAGTAAAACAAGAGTGCACTCTGGAGATAAAAAGGGTGTCTGGCTTTTTTTTTTTTTTTTTTTTTTTTTTTTTTTTTTTGAGACGGAGTCTTCTCCCAGGCTGGAGTGCAGTGGCGAGAACTCGGCTCACTGCAAGCTCCGCCTCCCGGGTTCACGCCATTCTCCTGCTTCAGCCTCCAGAGTAGCTGGGACTACAGGCGCCTGCCACTACGCCTGGCTAATTTTTTTTTTTTTTTTGTATTTGGTTTTTTTTTTTTTTTTTTTTTTTTTTTTTCGTTGTTGTTTTCTTTCTTTCTTTCTTTCTGAGATGGAGTCTCGCTCTGTCGCCCAGGCTGGAGTGCAGTGGCCGGATCTCAGCTCACTGCAAGCTCCACCTCCCAGGTTTATGCCGTTCTCCTGCCTCAGCCTCCCGATTAGCTGGGACTACAGGCGCCCGCCACCTCACCCAGCTAGTTTTTTTGTATTTTTTAGTAGAGACGGGGTTTCACTGTGTTAGCCAGGAGAGTCTTGATCTCCTGACCTCGTGATCCGCCCGCCTCCGCCTCCCAAAGTGCTGGGATTACAGGCCTGAGCCACCATGCCCAGCCGGGTGTCTGCCTTAAAGAGGGAAAGTTCCTGCTCCAGCTCTCAATCAGGTCTGTATATGCAAATGAATAACTCAAATTCATTCAGTCCTGATTGGTTTGGTATTTTCCAACCCCAAACCAGAAGTCTGTTGGAAGCCTTTCAGGAGGCTAGTGGGAGGAGTTTTCTGCCATGTTATTTCAGCTCCAGACACAGGGTTACAGGAACCATCTTAGCTCAGAGGTGCAAATAGGATATTCCTCTGGAGCTGCTCTCCTGGGAATAATGGAAAAAATTAACTCATTGGACACAGTGAGTGACCCTGTGATCACTCACTACAGCCAGTGTGTTCATTTTACTTCACACTAAACATATTCTCATCATGCAATTCAGCAATCACACTCCTTGGTATCTACCCAAAGGAGCTGCAAACATTTATCTACACATAAACCTACACAAGATGTTTACAGCAGTTTTACTCATAATTGCCAAATGCTGGAAGCAATCAAGACGTCCTTCAGTAGACAAATGGATAAATAAACTGCGGTACATTCAAATGATAAAATGTTCCTCAGATTTTAAAATAAGTAAGCTATCAAGCCATGAAAAGAAATGGGGGAAACTCAGATCCATGCTATTAAGTTAAGCCAATCTGAAAAGGATACATACTTTAAAATTCCAACTATATGACATTCTGAAAAGGGAAACTATGGAGACAGTAAAACAATCAGTGCTTGCCAGTGGTCAAGGAGAGGGAGAGATGAGTAAGTGGAGCACAGAAGAGTTTCAGGGCAGTGAAGCTGCTCTGTACAATACTTTAATGGTGGATATATGACCTTATAAGTTTGTCCAAATATACAGAATGACTACAAGAGTGAAACCTACATAACCATGAACGCTGCATGATAATGATGTGTCAGTGTTGATTCACATCAGTTGCGATGAATGTACCACTCTGGTGGAGGATGTTGACAATGGGGAAAGTGTGCATATATGGGGTCAGGAGGTATATGGGCAATTTCTGTAACTTGTCTAAATTTTGTTGTAAACCTAAAACTGCTGCTTATAAAGATGTTTGTTCTCCCAAAATTGATTTGTACACACAATGTCATTCTATGAAAAGTCCAGGATTCTCTTTGTATGTGTGGACACTGGAAACCGATTCTAAAATCCATCTGGAAATCGAAAGGACTAAGAATAGTTAAGACATGCATGAAGAATAAAGACAGAAGATTCAATCACTTGATAGTAAAACTTATTTTAAGCTATGATAATTTACTGTGCTGTTGATTCAAAAAATAAACCAATAAAATCAAAGAAAGTCCAGAAATAAACGCCTCCATGTAAGTACTCTATTTAGGACAAACGTGAAAGTGTGGACCAGTGTAACCAATGTTCTTTTCAACAAATTATGGTGGATTTTCGCACAACAGAATTACACTGAGTGACTGTAGGAGCTCAAAGAGAAAGGCCCAGGCTGCTGAAGATGCCCCCGGCCCCCGCGGGCCCTCCTTGGACCTGGTCTCTAAGTTGAGGGAGGCTGAGGAGACACCGAGCACGCTGCAGGCCAAATGTGACCAGCACCACGGCATCCTGGTGGAGATGGAGGGGATGCTCAGAGACCTGCAGAAGAGCCTGGAGGAGAAGGAGCAGGTGTCCAGGGCCAAAGTAGGCACTACAGAGGAGGTATTCGAGAAGTCACCTGTCAGTGAAACATCTCAAAGATACTGTAGAGAAGCTAAAAGGAGAACTTGAAAGTTCAGACCAGGTGAGGCAGCACAGGTCGCATTTTGAGGCAGAGCTGGAGAAGTACATGGCAGCCCCCAGCTCTGTGCCAGAACTATGCCATGGAAGTGGTGGGGTTGAGGCAACTTCTACTAGAATCTCAATCTCAGCGGGATGCAGCCAAGAGCGAAGCCTAGAAACAGAAGGATGTGCTCGTCCTGCTCAGGCAGCAGTTGAGTGAAATTAAGAGCCACGTGGGGGATGGTGACCTAGCAGGGGCCCCAGTTGCCTCCCCAGACTTACCCCCAAACCTCCTAGCCGAGCACGACCCCGTTCAGGTAAAGACGCAGCTGGAGCAGACAGAAGCCAACCCGGAGGACAAGCAGAGGCAGCGGCAGAAGCTCACGGTCGAGTTTGAGGCTGCTCAGGCCTCAGTGTGTTGGTTACAAGAAGAGTTGGAAAAGCTCCGCACAGCCTGCCACCTGGAGTCTTCGGAAATGGAGGAGGCCGTGCAGCTGAAGGAGAGATTATAAAAAGGGATGTAGTTAACGACTGACCTGGGCCGTACCGCCACCAAGCTGCAGGAGCTTCTGAAGATGACCCAGCTGGCAAGGGATGACCAGCTGGCAAGAGGGAAGGACACAGTAAAGAAGCTGTAGGAACAGCTGGAAAAGACAGAGGACAGCAGCAGCTCAAAGGAGGGCACCTCTGTCTGAGTCTCCTCTGTGGAAAAAGAAGTTACTGTCGGACTTACCAAAATGCCGTACACATTTCTTACATATCAGCCAACCAACCTACAGTGTTATCCAGGCCCAACTTTCCGTAGCTCCGAAAGAATGAATTAGAGACTTGAGAGTGTCTTGAAGTCAGAGAAGTAGACCTTCCTGATCCCCCATTTGTAAACAAACCTGTGTCACATTTGATAAACACGATCTTGGGCACAGCCCAAGGCCACCGCTGAGTGACGCCAAAGCCCTCGTTGACTCTGACAGTCCCTGCAGGGTGTGTGGGAGGCCAGGAGCTCTGGGGTCTGTCTGTGGATGCAATCATTTTGTCTTTTTACAGTGGAGCGGAGTGGGAGGTGGGCAGGACCGGGCAGCGAGTTCTGGAAGTCTGCGGGACTGACTGGAGGCCACAGCCACTCACCCCTAGACATTGCAAACCAGAACTGACCTGCGACCTCCTGAGTGTTGATGCCATTAAAACCAACGTTGGTGACCGTGGTGGCAGGGGGTAGGGGGGGCAGAAAGTAGGAATACTGTGTCCAGAATTGGTGGGTTGTTGGTCTCGCTGACTTCAAAAATGAAGCCACAGACCGTCGCGGTGAGTGTTACAGTTCTTAAGGATGGTGTGTCTGGAGTTTGTTCCTTCAGATGTTCAGATGTGTCTGGAACTTCTTCCTTCTGGGGGGTTCATGGTCTCGCTGTCAGGAGTGAAGCCACAGACCTTCGTGGTCAGTGTTACAGTTCTTAAAGGCAGCACATCTGGAGTTGTTCATTCTTCCAGGTGGGTTTGTGGTCTTACTGCCTTCCGGAGTGAAGCTACAGACCTTCTGGCACAGCGTTGGGGGTTGCCATGTGCTTCTCCAGCTCTGCCTCAAAATGCACGACGTGTGCTGCCTCACCTGGTCTGAACTTTCAAGTTCTCCTTTTACCTTCTCTACAGTATCTTTGAGATGTTTCACTGACAGGTGACTTCTCGAGTACCTCCTCTGTGGCGCCTACTTTGGCCCTGGACACCTGCTCCTTCTCCTCCAGGCTCTTCTGCAGGTCTCTGAGCATCCCCTCCATCTCCACCAGGATGCTGTGGTGCTGGTCACATTTGGCCTGCAGTGTGCTCCATGTCTCCTCAGCCTCCCTCAACTTAGAAACGAGGTCCAAGGAGGGCCCGCGGGAGCCGGGGGCATCTTCAGCAGCCTGGGCCTTTCTCTTTGAGCTCCTGCAGTCCCTCAGTGTAATTCTGTTGTGCAAAAATCCACCATAATTTGTTGAAAAGAACATTGGTTACCACTGGTCCACACTTTCACGTCTGTCCTAAATAGAGTACTTACATGGAGGCGTTTATTTCTGGACTTTGATTTTATTGGTTTATTTTTGAATCAACAGCACAGTAAATTATCATAGCTTAAAATAAGTTTTACTATCAAGTGATTAAATCTTCTGTCTTTATTCTTCATGCATGTCTTAACTATTCTTAGTCCTTTCGAGTTCCAGATAGATTTTAAAATCGGTCAGTGTTACAGCTCTTAAAAGCAGCACGTCTGGAGTTATTCATTCTTCCTGGTGAGTTTGTGGTCTTGCTGCCTTGCGGAGTGAAGCTGCAGACCTTCATCGTGAGTGTTACAGCCCTTAAAGGCAGCGTGGACCCAAAGAGTGAGCAGCAGCAAGATTTATTGCACAAAGCAAAAGAACAACCGTTCCATAGTGTGGAATGGGACCCAAGCGTGTTGCCACTGCTGGCTAGGACAGCCTGCTTTATTCCCTTATCTGACCCCACCCACATCCTGCTGACTGGTCTATTTTACAGAGAGCTGATTGGTCCATTTTACAGAGAGCTGATTGGTCCATTTTGAGAGAGTGCTGATTGGTGTATTTACAATCCTTGAGCTAGACAGAGTCACAGAGTGCTAGCTAGCTAGATACAGAGTTAACTAGATACAGAGTACCAATTGCTGTATTTACAAATCTTGAGCTAGACACAGAGTACTGATTGGTGTATTTACAAACCCTGAGCTAGACACAGAGTGCTGATCAGTGCATTTGCAATCCTTGAACTAGACACAGAGTCACAGAGTGCTAGTCCTTCAAGTCTCCACGAGGTTAACTAGATACAGAGTACCAATTGGTGTATTCACAAACCTTGAGCTAGACACAGAGTGCTGATTGGTGTATTTACAAACCCTGAGCTGGACACAGAGTGCTGATTGGTGCATTTATAATCCTTGAGCTACATACAGAGTGCTAGAGGGAAAAGTTCTCCAAGTCCCCACTAAGTTAGCTAGATACAGAGTGCTGATTGGTGCTCATACAATCCTCTGGCTAGATATAAAAGCTCTCCAAGTCCTCATCAGGTTCAGGATGTTGGCTTTACCTAGTGGATCCTGCCCCGGGCTGGCAGGCGGAGCTGCCCGCCAGTTTCCAGCCAAGCCTGCACTCCTCAGCCCTTGGGCTGTAGATGAGACTGGGCGTCATGGAACAGAGGGCAGCGCCCTTCTGGGAGGCTCAGGATGCACAGGAGCCCACCACAGCAGGGGAGCTCAGACATGGCAGGCTGTGGTCCCAAGCCCTGCCCCTGGGAAGGCAGCTAAACCCTGCTAGAATTTGAGTGCAGTGCCAGTGGGCCAGCACTGCTGGGGAACCTGGCGCAACCTCAGCAGCTGCTTGCCTGGGTGCTAAGCCCCTTACTGCCCTGGGCAGGTGGTGCCAGGCAGCCGCCCTGTGTGTGGCCCACCAAGCCCAAGCCCATGCCCGTGCCTGTGGGAACTCACACTGGCACTGGCACTGGCCCGCGAGAGCCACCTGGAGCCCCGGTTCCGCCTGCGCCTCTTGCTCCACACCTCCCGGCAAGCAGAGGGAGGTAGCTCCAGCCTCAGCCAGCCCAGAGAGGGGCTCCCACAGTGCTGTGGCAGGCTGAAGGGCTCCTCACGCACCACCAGAGTGGATGCAGAGGCCAAGGAGGCACTGAGAGTGCTAGTACATTGTCACCTCTCAATACAGAAAAATTAAAAAAAAAAAAAAATGACAGTAGATCCCTTACATAATATTGAACACAAAAATCAATTAAACCTGAATTAGTGGCCAGGTGCGGTGGCTCAAGCCTGTAATCCCAGCACTTTGGGAGGCCGAGAGGGGCGGATCAGGAGGTCAGGAGATTGAGACCTCCCTGGCTAACACGGTGAAACCGTGTCTCTACTAAAAATACAAAAAAAAAAAATTAGCTGAGCATGGTGGCAGGCGCCTGTAGCCCCAGCTACACGGGAGGCTGAGGCAGGAGAATGGCGTGAACCCGGGAGGGCGGGGCTTTCAGTGAGCAGAGATCGGGCCACTGCACTCCAGTCTGGGCGGCAGAGGGAGACTCCATCTCAAAAAACAAAAACAAAAACAAAAACAAAAACAAGGAAACATAAAAAACCTGAATTAGTAATCCAAATGTGAAAAGTAAAACAATAAGAAAGATAATATTGGAGCATACCATCATTAATTGTATTAAGGAGTTTTTAAACAGAGTTAAGCATAACAAAATAACCCACCAACTATAAAGAAAAGGAGTAATAAATAAGATTACATTAAAATTAGAAACTTCTGTTAATCAAACTTCATTTTCTAGAGAGTGAAAAGGAAAATTATGGACTTAAAAAAATGGTGAACATGAAACTAACAAAAAATTACATTCAGAGTTTAGAAATGAGCAAGAAATGTGAACAGAAACTTTGCAAAAATAACATACAAATGGTCAATGCCCAGTATCCTCATGCTTACTAAAACTCTTAAAAATACAAATGAAAACCATAACTTAATGTCACTTTATATGCATCAAAATGTCAAAAAGATCGACAGTACCAAATAGGCCAATAATAGGAAGCAACTGAAAGCCCATATATTGCTGGTGACTGTATAAATTGATATAAAATCACTGAGAAAAATCATTTGGCATTATTAATCAAAGTTGACTATAACACAGCAATTTCACTTATTTGTCTACATTTTTTTTTAAAAAACACCATATATGTGTATTTCAAGAGATACATACAGAAATACTCAGCTCCTTTAGTTCTAATAGTCCCAAGTGAAGATAATCTAAAAGCCATCACCAATAAAATATTTAAATAAGCCGTGGCATATTCATTCAACAAAATTGTATACAGTATTTAAAAGGAACGGATTATTGCTATATGAAATGCCACAAATGAAAGGTACAAACATAATATTAAGCAAAATAAAGTGGACAGAAATGAGTACATGGTGTATGATTTCATTTATGTAGAAATATAAAAGAACAATTATTAATGTGATAGGACTCAGAATGATGCTCACATTGTGGAGGGCCAGGGTAATGATCATCACTGTAAATCTGCAGAAGAGCTGGTATGTTTTCTCTACTAAGATGATAATCACATGTTGTTTTCACTTTGTAATCATTTGTCTGTTTTCAATTTGTACATTATCCTTTATGAACATTTTAGTAGGGGTTGAGAGGTCATTTCAAAAAATGCTCTGATACTGCCTGTAATGTCATGCTATGTGTTAAAAACTCAGAACATACACCCAAGAACTCTATGAGCTTTCCCAAACAGTTAGTGTTTATTAACCACAAGTACACAGTGGTACAAATTTCTAATAAAAATATGTCTAGATCGCTATTATAAAAATGTATATGTTTTTTAATGAAATCTGCATGCCTTGATTATTTGTTATCTGGGAGTTTCAACAATGAGCCAGTGTTGAAACGGAGGAAGCTGCCTGAAAAATTGATGAAATGATGTAAGATACATGATTTAAAGGGACACCTTAATCATGTTATCAAAACACAGGAGGTTCTGTCTAGGTCCTGCTGCCTGCCACACAGAAAGCTAATCACTGAGAAGTCGAGTATTGCCAAGGAAGAAGGCTTTAATTGGGTGCTGCAGCCAAGGAGATGGGAGTTCAAGTCTCAAATTCATCTCCTTGACCAACTAAAGCTAGAGGTTTGTGTATCAGGCAAGAAATGTAACAACGTGTAAGGAAATAGAAACTCTGGAGGGGCAAGCAAGCAACCATGGTGAGTGAGGGCTCTGGCATCTGGTGTGGTGATCTGGTTTCAGTTCTTTGATACTTTTTAGGAGAGGCCTGAAGGTCATTTCCTGAGGAAGGAACTCAGATAAAACAAATGTAAGTTTCAAGCTTTAACAGCAGGAGGGTCTCTGCAGGTTGTACAGGTTTGTTACATAGGTAAACATGTGCCATGGTGGTCATGGCAGTGGTGGCCTAGCTGGAGTAGCCACTGTCATGATGCTGGCTGCAGTGGAGGATGCGTGCCATGGGCTATGTTCTCCATGGAGCCAGAGGGAGCAGAGAACAGGTGGCAGCTGATCCCCTTTCTGAATTGGTGAGTTGGGAGACCCAGCCTCCCAGATGCAGCAGCAGCTGTCTAGCTGTGGCTGCAACCGGGAATCTCTGCACTCTTGGAGACCCGGGAAGTCCTCCTGTCCCACAGGCTCAGAAGTGCCCGCTCCTGCTGCCTGACCTCTCCCTGCTCCGGTGCCTAGTCTGATTTTGGAGCAAAGTTGAGGCCTAGCACAGGTACCTTCATGATCTGCCCAGGCGTGCACACTCTCGGGACAGTGCTGACATGACAGACCCCTGCTCCCTCTGTCCCCCTCTGGACTTTGGGCATTGACAAGCATAGGAGGGAGGCTGAGGTGGGGCTGAGGTCAGCTTGGCGTGAGCCTGAAGGCACCTCTCAGCACCAAGAGCCTGGGCACCATGGACAGCAGCTTGATGGCGGCAGAAGGCAAACAGGGTCCTGGGTGAAAAGAGGCAGGTAACCAGTGAAGCCCAAACCTTTAAAGCAGGAATGGCCTGTAGGCAGCCTGGAGGCTGGGCTGTCAGTTCTGCAGACTGAAGTGAGAACTTATGGTGTTTTTTTCTGGGCCCACCTGTGGCCACCCATGGACCAATCAGCATGCACTTGATCCCCTCTGAATCCCATAAAAATCTGGACTGAGCCAGAATCCTGTAGACAACAGGACAACCTGCTTGCAGATAGGAGCTACCCACTCTGGGTTTCCTCTCTGCTGGGGGTTGTAGAGATGACAGACTGACCTGCCTGCAATAGGATTTACCTACCCTGGGTCTCCTCTTTGCTGAGGGCTGCAGAAACTTTGAGACCACCTGCCTGCAGAAGGAAGCAAACCGCTGCAGGTCTCCTCATAATTATGCTGCTCAGTGAAGCTCTTCTCTGCCATGTTCACCCTTCAGTTGTCTGTGTACCTCATTCTTCCTGGATGTGGGACAAGAACTCAGGACCAACCAAAGGGCAGGACTAAAGGAGCTGTAACAGAACAGGGCTGAAACAAGCCCCCAACACTTGCCACATTGTGGGCGACAAGGAGAGAAGAGTTGCAGCCCTTTCAAGAGCCCAGACCTAGAGGCTCCCTGAGCCAGGGCTTTTGCATTCTCTTTGGGGTTTTACAGTTCCTGATGTCTCCAAGTCTCTGGGAGCCACTGCATTCTCCTCGTCCAGATGTGGGTGCCCACAGCAGATGCTACGTGCAGTACATCTGGTCCACCTGCAGCCTTACATGGAGCTAGCCTGTGTGCCAGCATCTGGAACTGCCTGCCCCACTGCGGCAGCCAGTGTGCCTGGCTTTGTGCAGTGGCGGCACCCCATGCTCAGTTACTCACACACCCCTCACTACTCCGCACATGGCTTATCCTTGGCAGGGGTGAGATCTGGGCCAGTAGTTCAAGCCAAGCACAGCCTGTCAGGCCAAGTAGGTGGAATGGACCCAGGAGGCATAAGCAATACTCAGGCAGAAGGCGCCACTGCCACAGTGGTTTCCAGCTGATGAAGTGGGGACCTGTGACAGTAGTTTGCTGTACCAATCAACCCATCACCCAGGTATTAAGCTAAGCATGTATTTGCTATTTTTCTTGATGCTCTTCTTTCCCCTGCCCCCTGACAGGACTCATTGTGTGTTGTTCACCTCCCTGTGTTTTTGTGTTCTCACTGTTCAGCTACCACTCATAAGTGAGAACATGTGGTGTTTGGTTTTTTACTCCTGCATTACTTTGGTGAAGATAATGGCTTCCAGCTCCATCCATCTCACTGCAAAGGACATCATCTCATTCCTTGTTTTGGCTGCATAGTATTCCAGGGAATATATGTACCACAATTTCTTTATCCAGTCCACCATTGATGGGCACCTAGGTTCATTCCATGTCTTTGCTATTGTGTATAGTGCTACAATGAACATATATGTGCTTTTATCTTTATAACAGAAATATTTATATTCCTTTGGGTTTATATCCAGTAATGGGATTGCTAGGTCAAATGGTATTTCTAGTTCTTGATCTTTGAGGAATTGCTACACTGTCTTTCACAATAGTTGAAATAAATTACATTCCCACCAACAATGTAAAAACATTCATCTATTATTTCTTGACTTTTTAATAATCTCCATTCTGACTAGTGAGAGATGGAATGTTGTTGTGGTTTTGATTTGCATTTCTCTAATGATCAGTGATGTTGAGCTTTTCTTCATGTTTCTTGGACACATCTTGATAAGTGTCTGTTCATGTCCTTTGCCCACTTTTTAATGGGGTTATTTGTTTTTTTCTTATAAATTTGTTTATGTTCCTTATAGATTTTTGATATTAAACATTTGTCAGATGGATAAATTGCAAATATTTTCTCCCATTCTGTAGGTTGTCTGATCACTCTGATGATAATTTCTTTTGCTGTGGAGAAGCTCTTTAGTTTAATCAGATTCCACTTGTTAATTTTTGCTTTTGTTGCAATTGCTTTTGACATTTTCATCATGAAGTCTTCACCTGTGCCTATGTCCTGAATGATATTGCCCAGATATTTTATAGGGTTTTTATAGTTTTGGGTTTTACATTTAAGTCTTTATTCCATCTTGAGTTAATTTTTATATAAGGTGTAAGAAAGTAGTCTAGTTTCAATTTTCTGCATATAGCTAGCTGGTTTTCCCAGCACCATTTATTCATAGGAAATCCTTTTCTCATTGCTTATTTTTGTCAGGTTTGTCAAAGATCAGATGGTTGTAAATGCATGGTCTTATTGCTGAGTTATCTATTCTATTCCATTGGTCTGTGTGTCTGTTTTTGTACCAGGCTATTTTGGTTATTGTAGCCTTGTATTATAGTTTGAAGTCAGGTAGTGTAATACCTCTTGAATTTGCTGAAGAGTGTTATGCTTCCAATTATGTGATCAATTTTAGAGTAAATGCCATGTGGAAATGAGAATAATGTATATTCTCTTGTTAGGTGGAAAGTTCTGCAGTTATCTATCAGGTCCACTTGATCCAGAGCTGAATTCAAGTCCTGAATATCTTTGTTAATTTTCTGTCTCAATGATCTGTCTAATTCTTTGACAGTGAGTTGTTAAAATCTCCCACTATTATTGTGTGTGTGAGTCTATGTCTCTTTACAGGTCTCTAAGAATTTGTTTATGAATCTGGGTGTTCCTGTATTTGGTATAAATATACTTAGGATAGTTAGCCCTTCCTGTTGAAATGAACCCTTCATGATTAGATAATGCTCTTCTTTGTCTTTTTTGATCTCTGTTGGTTTGTAGTCTGTTTTGTCAGAAACTAGGATTGCAGCCACTGTTTTTTTTTCTATTTTCCATTTGCTTGGTAAAGTTTCCTCTATCTCTTTATTTTTAGCCTGTCTGTGTTTGCACGTGAGATGGCTCTCTTGAATACAGCATACTGATGGGTCTTGAGTCTTTATCCAGTTTGCCATTCTGTGTATTTTAATTGGGGTGTTTAGCTTATTAGCATTTAAAGTTAACATTGTTGTGTGTGAATTTGATCCTGTCATCATGATGCTAGCTGGTTATTTTGCAGATTTGTTGATGTAGTTGATTAATAGTGTCGTTGGTCTGTGTACTTCAGTGTGTCTTTGTAGTGTCTGGTAATGGTTTTTCCTTCCCATATTTAGTGATTCCTTTGGGAGTTCTTACAAGGAGGCCTGGTGATGACAAATTCTCTCTGCATTTGCCTGTCTGAAAAGGATTTTATTTCTGCTTTGCATATGAAGCTTAGTTTGGCTGGATATGAAATTTTGAATTGGAAATTCTTTTCTTTAAGAATGTTGAATATTGGCCCCCAATCTCTCTGGGATGCTAGGATTTCTGCTGAGAGGTTCACTGTTTATCTAATGAACTTCCCTTTGTAGCTGACCTGGCATTTCTCTGTAGCTGCTCTTAGCCTTATTTCCTTCATTTTTACCTTGGAGAATCTGATGACTAGGTGTCATGGGGTTGATCTTCCTTCTAAAGGAATATCTGATTGAGATTCTCTGTGTGTTCTGAATTTGAATGTTGACCTGTCTTGCTAGGTTGGAGAAGTTGTCCTGCCTTATATCCTGAAGTGTGTTTTCCAACTTGGTTCCATTCTCACCGTCTCTTTTAGGTACTCCAGTCAGTTACAGGTTTGATCTTTCTATGCGATCCCATAGTTTTCAGAGGTTTTGTTTGTTTCTTTTCTTTCTTTTTAAATCTAATCTTGTCTGCCTGCCTTATTTCAGCATGATACTCTTCGAACTCTGACATTCTTTCCTCTGCTAGGTCTATTTGGGTATTGATACTTGTGGTTGCATTGTGAAGTTCTTGTGTTTTTTGGCTCCATCAGATCGTTTATATTTCGCTCTACACTGATTATTCTGGTTACCAGTTCCTGTATTGATTTATCATGGTTCTTAGCTTTTTTGCACTGGGTTAGAACATGCTGCTTTAGCTCAGCAAAGTTTGTTATTACCCACCTTTAGAAGTCTGCTGTTGTCAGTTCATCCATCTCAGTCTCAGTTCAGTTTCTGCCCTTGCTGGAGAGGTGCTGCAATCATTTGGAGGACAAGAGACACTCTGGGTTTTTGAGTTTTCAGCATTTTTGTGTTGATTCTTTATCATCTTTGTGGATTTATCTACCTTTGATCTTTGAGTCTGCTGACTTTTGGATGAGGTTTTTTCTCAGGTCTTTTTTGTTGATGAGGTTATTGTTGCTGCTTTCTGTTTGTTTTTCTTTTAACAATCAGGCCCCTCTTCTGTAGGGCTTCTCTGGTTTGCTGTGGATCCACTCCAGAGCCTGTTCACTTGGGTCTCTCCTACACCTGGAGGTATCACCAGTAGAGGCTGCAGAATGGTGAAGATGGTTGCCTGCTCCTTCCTCCTGGAGCTCCATCCCAGAGGCGCACTGACATGATGCCAGCTGGAACTCTCCTGTATGATGTGTCTGGCAACCCCTGTTTGGAGGTCTTACATAGTCAGGAGGCAAGGGATCAGGGGCCCACTTAAAGAAGGAGGCTGGCTGCCCCTTGGCAGTGCAGGTGTGCTACAATGCGGGGAATCCCTGTCATCTAGACTGCCCAGACTCTTCATAGCCAGCAGGAAGGAAAGACTAAGTCCACTGATCCACAGAAACCACAGCTACCCTTCCCTCCCGGGGCTCCGTTCCAGCCTCTGTTCATAAACTCCTGGCTGGAGTTGATGAAATTACCTCAGGGAGGCCCCACCCAGTGAGGTGGGATGGATCTGGTCTTACCTGATGAAGCAGTCTGGTCATGATCTGCCACAGTCACTGTGTTGTTCTGTTGGAACTCCTCTTGGGCCCTATAATTTTTAAAATGAATAAAACATGGACCCTGAGCATGCTAGCCAGTGAGAAGGGAAAAAATAGTATAAGATACAGTAGGAGAAAAAGAGTATTGTAACATCTGCCCTGGTTCTCAGGCTGTGACTATGAGAATAGAACTCATGGGGAGCCCTGGGCAATTGAGTAATAGAGAAAAAAAAATAAATAAAATAATTTTTAAAAAATTCAGGAAAGAGACACATTAGTTTTTTTCTAAGATTTATATAGCATGTTTTTCAGAATATATGTCTATAAATTTTAACCTTATTACTTTTCTTGTACCTAACCAATTAGTGGTAACTTAATCCTGCTGAATGTGTGCCTGTGTGTATGGGGCGGTAGGAAGCAGGGGACGCTGAGGAATTGAAAATTTCCTCTCTATAGAAAGTAACTAGATGCAATCTACTTTAAACTGAAACAGTTCCTGTTTAGTAAGCAAAAATGTCTCCACTTAAGGTAAATAACCCAAACCAGTTGGGAGGTAGAAGCAGTTCATATTTGTTCTATCCGTTTCGAGAAAGATTCCATTAGGTGGCTGAAAATTTAGGATAAGATTTATTTCTCAGAGAAAATAGACAATAAGGACATTGGGAGTCAGGGCTTGAGAAAAGCAAATACATGCTCAAGCATAACAAGCTATGAGGTCATATGCTTTCAATATGATTTGTATCTTGTTCAGAAATGGTATGGGAACTGTAGTTGCTTTTTGTTTTGCTTCTTTTGTTTTTTGTAATTTTTTTTTTTACTTAATGCACTCTGTGTACCTTTACAGGTTGCCTTGTTTTGTATCTTAATCATAAAAGACCTTTTGTACTATGTATCCCTGATCATTAAATGTGTTTACTGATTTATTATTTTCTCAGGATTTCATTAATCTCTCACTGACTCAGTTCATTAATGAAGATGTGAAATTAGATTTTAATATGTGCTTTTCCTGGCAGCAGCTCCGTGTAGAGCAATGTGTGATGACTTGGTAATAACATTTAATTTTTTGCCCCTATTACAGTTTGTGTATCTAAATCAATTTAAATTAATGTCATAATATTAATATTTCATGAAATAATGTATTAAACTGTGTACTCAGATGCCTAAATACTGCATCTCCTGCTGTTGAATCATGCATTAATTTGGGCAATTCCACTTCCAAATATCAATTTGCAAATGTGTGGTATTTCCTTAAGAATTGGCTTTGAATAAGTTCTTACTTCTTTGATCTTTACTGGTTTTGAATATAATGTAAATTCCATGCATTCCAGTCAGTAGGTGGACCTCAGAAGCAGATCACTAAAACCATTGCCCTTCTCAGATCTTTCTTAGACAGCCTTCTGTGCCAATCAGAACACAGCCTATTGCCTGGCATGGATTTTATTATCAATGGCCCTCTCCTTGTCCCATCCAGCAAGGTTCAAAATCCATTAGACTGATAACATTGTCTGTTTATCATTGCTATGTTGTTGGTTTTTTTTTTAAAGGAATCATATCATAACTTTCTTATAGCTTAAGAAAGTTCCATTTTATGAAGGTAAAACTTTCACTCAGTGGCATTTGCAGTTTAACAAGTGCTTTCTCTTCAATGTTTTCGTTTGGCCCTACAGTGAATATCAAAGCCATGTGCAAACTGGAAAATTTAATGCAGATACCATTTAAGATTGGTGTTATCCCCACTTAATTATAAAATCTGAGTTTAAAAATGTGACTCTTACAACATGAAATAATGACAGGAGATACCATTTGACTCTGAAATCTCTGACCATGTCTCAGAATTCTTTCATGCTTGGAACATTGAATCAAATTCCAAACATCTTGGTCTCATTGCTGACATAAACAGAATCCTGAAGCAAAACTTATTCCTTCCTTGATACTTTCAGCTTCCTTTCTTTCTTTTCTTTTCTTTCTCTCTCTCCCTCCCCTCCCCTCCCCTCCCCTCCCCTCCCCTTCCCTCTTTTCTTTTTTCCTTTCATCTCCCTCTATCACCAAGCTGCAGTGCAGTGCCATGATCTTGGCTCACTGCAGTCTCCGCCTCCTGGGTTCAAGTGATTCTCCTGCCTCAGCCTCCCAAGTAGCTGGGACTCCAGGCGTGCACCACCATGCCTGGCTAACTTTTTTGTATTTTTAGTAGAGACGGGGTTTCACCGTATTGGCCAGGATGGTCTTGATCTCCTGACCTCATTATCCGCCCACCTCGGCTTCCCAAAGTGCTCGGATTACAGGCATGAGCCAGCACGCCCGGCCAGCTTTCACTATTTTGTATGTCCCCTATTTAAGTAAAAAAAAAAAAAAAAAAAAAAATTATAACTTATCCAACTGACCCAAGCCAAGAATGTAAGCCTTCTCTTTGACTGTTTCATCTCTTATCTCGTCCTCCATCCTGTGCAATCTACTATAAGGTTAAGCTTATCTTTTTTTCTTCTTTCCAACTTTTATTTTAGGTTCAAGAGGTACATGTGAAAGTTAATGACATGGGTAAATTGTGTGTCGTAGGGGTTATCTTATCTCTTAAGTCTAGTCACTTAGCACCATCCCCACCATTACCTGCACAGTTTATTTGGTTGTATCAGTGAGAGTTCTCCAGAGAAACAGTACCAGTAGTATGTGTAAATGTATAGAAATACATTTACAGAATTGTTTCATGTGATTATGGCGGGTGGCAAGTGCAGAATCTTCAGGATGGGCCAGCCAGTTAGAGACTGAGGAAGAGCTCATATTGGAGCTCAAAGCAAAAGGCAATCTGATGGCAACATTTCCATTACTGGAGTATGTCAATCTTTTGTTCTGTTCAGGCCTTCACCTGATTGGTTAAGGCCCACCCATATTGTAGAGGGCAGTTTTCTTTACTCAAAGTCTACCAACTTAAATGTTAATCTCATCCAAAAGCACCTTCAGAGAAACATCCAGAAGAATCTTTGACCACAGAGCTGGGCACTGTGTCCCAGCCAAATTGACACATAAAATTAGTCATCACATTGGTCATGATCTCATTGGAATAGTTTCATTTGAATAACTCAAATAACCTCACTAAATATTCTCTCCCCTCTCTTTAAAATTTTGATAATAATTCAGAACCACCTTAATTGTCATTTCCTTGAAGAAATCTCTGAACTACTTAGAGGCGATATTATCGCATGTGTTTCCATAGCAATTTGATTGTTCCCTTTAAAGTCATCAATTTTTCTCCCATGTAATTTCTAATTTCCTTGTTTTGCTCTCTCATGATAATTAATACCCAGGAAGGCAGTGTGTTCTCTAATGCATCATTGTAGGCATCACCAATAACTAAGTTTGGATCACAATTTGCATTTGTTCACAAAATTCATTTCTGAATGAAAGAATGAATGATATTCTAAATAATTGCTGGGTGAGAGTTCAAGCATAACACTTAGGACTCTAAAATTAGTGATGTTTACAAATATACCATATTGCCTCTATTTAATTCTATAGAACAAATAAATTAAGGATATCTAGAGCAGAGGTATATGTTTGAAAACAAGATATATTTTATGAGCTAGAGTACATATTCAAACACATATGACCATCTGAAAAAGTATACCTCTGATCAGAAGCAACTTGCATTATTAAGCTATAAAGAGTGGTATGGGCATTTTTAACTATTTTCTTTTCTATTGGTTTTCTGATATTACTTTTAAATTCCTCACATGTGTCGTGTCAGAAAATGTGATCTTAGCCAATCTTAGTTTTATTTTTTCTCCAGTCATTTCTGATTTAAACTCAGTCATTTTATCTAGCATGCCCCTCCACCCTCCCAAGCCACCATATATATTCTTAGGTCTTGGGTAAAATCATGCTATTGGGAGAGAAATTAGGTTTCCAGTTCCAGACAATTGTCAACTCTCATCCAATTCGATTCACCTAATTCCAAGTGACAGCTGGCCCTCAACAAGTCTGCTCATTGTCACTCACTCAGCTCTCCTTAATGTCATCACCGTTTCTGGGCCATCGTTGTTGGTCACTTTTTTTTATCTGTATCATTCTCATCCCAATTAGTTTTTATTGGTCCACAGGCCCCCTCTCACAAATACAATGTATCTAACTTGATATACAAAGTGAAAATCTTTTTTTTTTGAGATGGAGTCTCACTCTGCCTCCAGGCGGCTAGAGTGCAATGGCGCAATCTCTGCTCACTACAAGCTCCGCCTTGGGTTCACACCGTTCTTCTGCCTCAGCCTCCTGAGTAGCTGGGACTACAGGTGCCTGCCACTAGGCCCGGCTAATTTTTTGTATTTTTAGTAGAGACCGGGTTTCACCGTGTTAGCCAGGATGGTCTCCATCTCCTAACCTCGTGATCCACCCACCTTGGCCTCCCAAAGTGCTAGGATTACAAAGTGAAAATCTTAAAAATCAGTGACAAAAGGCACATTGAGTACCAAAAAAAAAAAAAAAAAAAAAATCAATTGAATGGGCTCAGCAATCTGATGCCTGTTTTTGTGAACAAGATTTTATTGGCTGGCTGTTTTTGTGCTGCAAAGGCAGATTTGGGTAGTTGGGGAAGAAACCATTAGACCTGCAAAACCTAAAATATTTACTGTTTATGTCTTTATGAGAGGTGTTGCTAGCTGGACTTCCCAGTCCCAGGGGGACTTAGAGAGCTTTTCTGTCTAGCTAAAGGATTGTAAATACTCCAATCAGCGCTCTGTGTCTAGCTAAAGCTTTGTAAACCCACCAATCAGCACTCTGTCAAAACGGACCAATCAGCACTCTGTAAAATGGACCAATCAGCACTCTGTAAAATGGACCAATCAGCTGTCTGTAAAATGGACCAATCAGCAGGATGTAGGTGGGGCCAAATAAGGCAATAAAAGCAGGCCACTTGTGGCAGCAGCAGTTTTAAAGGGGGGGGCGGGGGGGTGTCTTTCCAAAATAAGAATAAGTTTGTGTTTTCCCTTTTCTAAGTAAGTCTTGATGCTGGGGATTTTTTGGGTTTGTAGGGAGATGATTAGGAGCCGTAACATTCACCACGGAGGTCTGCATTTTAACTTCTGAAGCTAACGAGACCACGAACACGCTTGAAGCAAGAAACTCCGGATACACTTGAATATCTGAAGGAATAAACTTCGGCCGCACTATCTTTAAGAACTGTAACGCTCACCGCGAGTGTCCGCAGCTTCATTCTTGAGGTCAGCCAGACCAAGAACCCAGCAATTCCAGAGACTTTTACACAAAGTTTGCTGACCCCTGAATTAGACTGATAGAATACTTCTCAAGAGAGTAGTAGCAGAAGAAATGGAGCGTTTTTTTTTTTTTTTTTTGGAGACAGAGTCTGATTCTTGCCCAGGCTGGAGTGCAACGGCATGATCTAGGCTCACTGCAGCCTCTGCTTCTTGGGTTCAAGCAACTCTCTTCTGCCTCAGCCTCATGAGTAGCTGGTACTATAGGTATATGTCACCACACCAAGCTATTTTTATTTTTAGTAGAGACAAGGTTTCACCATGTTGGGCAGGCTGGTCTCGAAGTCCTGACCTCAGGTGATCCACTTGCTTAGGCCTCCCACAGTGTTGGGATTACAGGTGTGAGCCACTACGCTTGGCCGGAGGAAAAAGTTTGTGTTCAAGAGAGAGAATGCTGTTTTATGAATTTATGACTGCATAAATTATCTTTGAATAGAACAAGTATAATAAAAGCATTTTTAGATAACAAACAGAAAATTCATTACACACATACATATGCTTGCTAAAATAAGGAGACAAGGATTTATCTAAGAAAACAGAAAAGTAAACCCAGATTGGAATGAACTGAAATAAGCAATGAACTATTAAATAGTAAAAACTGTAAGTACAATTAAGAATTGACTGCATAAGTAACATGATGCATAATTTTTGGTTTTCAATTATAAAGAAAGAAAATACTTGACAATAAAATGTAAGGTGGATGGTAAAGTATTAGCTTTATTCTGGAAAAAGCACTAGAAATGTTGGTTTGCTTAAAATTTATTTTTCTGGTGAAGTAATGTTTAAATTTAAGATTCACCTTGGACAAGGAAAAGTATACTTAAGAACAAGGTGAGGAGAAGTATAATTTTTATTAAAAATGAAAGTATAAGTATATTGCAAATAAATACAAATATATTATCAATAAAATGTGCAAAGAAATCAGTGAATCAGAATAGAAAGCTCAGATATAGATACATACAAATAGAGTAAATTTATCATTAAGCAGCAAAGGCAACTCAGGACAGTCATTTCAACAAGTGATGCTGGAACAACTGGCATCCACTTCCAAGAAAGTGAATCTAACACAAAAATTTCTAAAAGAAAAATTAACAGTCTCAAAATTAACAAATTTACAAAAAGTAAATTACAAAAATTAAAAACAAATTGAATCATAGAACTAAAAGTAAGGCACAATATTGTAAAACTTCTAGTAGATAACATAGGGGAAATTGTAGGTGACCAGTAGGTATGATGCTGACTTTTAAGATACAACACAATAATAATAAGATACAATACAAGCAATAATAATCTCTGAAAGAAAAAAGTTTGATTTTATTCAAATTAAAAACTACTCTGTGAAAAACTGTTAAGAGAATGAAAAGGCAAGTCACAGAGTGGAAGAAAATCTGTGCAAATATAAAATATTAAAAAAACGCTTAAAAGTCTAATTTAAAATTGAGCAAAAGTTCTGAGCACATACTAAAGACCATACACAGATCAAAGGTACACAGATCACAAGCACATGAAAGGATTCTCAAGTCATATTTAATTAGGAATTGGCAAATTGAAACAATGAAGTGCCACTATATGCCTATTAGATTGGATAAAATCCAAAACATGAATACCACCAAATATTGGTGAGGATGGTGAGCAGCAGGATCCCTCATCATGGGTGTAGGAGTGCAGATGACGCAGGTCCTTTAGAAACAGTCTTACCATTCAGCAACCATACTCTTAGGTATTTATACAAATGAGTTGAAAACAGATGTGTCCATGTGAAAACCTGTGAATAAATGTTTATAGTTGCTTTATTCATAATTGCTAAAAATTGGAAGCAACGAAGGTATCCTTCAGTAGGTGAGTAAGCAAAGTGTAGCACACCCATAAAATGTAATATTATTTATTGTTAAAAAGAAGTGAGCAATTAACCCATGGAACACATGGAGGAACCCCAAATGCATAGTGCTGTGTGAAGGAAGCCAGTTTGAAAAGGCTACACTCTGTTTGATTTCAACTAAAAAAGCAAAACTATAGAGAGTAAAAAGATTAGTGGTTGCCAGGGTCTAGGGGCAGGGAGAGATGAAGAATAAGTGGAGCATAGGGAGACTTTAGAGCAGTGAAATTATCTGTATGATTTTTAAATGGTTGATATACAACATTATATATTTGAAAAAACCCATCCTTGTACAACAGAAAGTATGAACCCTGGTGAATACTATGAGCATCAGTTAATAATTTATCAGTATTGGTTCATCAGTTGTCACGAATGTACTGCACTCTTGCAAGATGTTAATAAACGGAGAAATTACATATAGAGAGAGTGCATATGAGAACTCTACCCAACATTACATTTAACTTAAATACATTTAAAACAAGAAAAAATTTTGTGAGAGAGCATTTGAATGACACTATTGGCAATCCGAATTTGAGGGGTAATACATTTTTTATGCAAATAAACAGTATTTACCAAAAACTCACCACATGAAAACTACAGATTAAGTTCTCAACAAAAAAGGAAACAAAATTATAGAACATGTTTCTGCCAACAATACAATAAAATTAGAACTCAATAAAAATGAGACAGCTAAAATAAAAAGAAAAATAACCCATTTTTTAAAGTTTAAAGTCTTTTTTGTTTGTTTGTTTTAAACAGGATCTTACTCTGTCACCTCAGTTGCAGTGCAGTGGCATGATTATAACTCACTGCAGCCTCGAAATCCCAGGCTCAGTGAGTCCTCCTGCCTCAGCCTCCTAAGTTGCTGGGACTACAGGCACATGCTCCTGTACCTCGCTAATTTTTGGATTTTTAGTTTTTAGAGAGACTTGAGTCTCACTTTGTTCCTCAGGTTATGCCAATCATTCTTAAGAGAACAAGAAATGTGATTGACCCTGAGAAACAAAACATGTATTACAGTATATTTTTAACATACTGATACAGACATGTATTAAAAAGTGTAGATTAAAGTGCTCATATCAGGCCGGGCGCAGTGGCTCATGCCTGTAATCCCAGCACTTTGGGAGGCCGAGATGGGCGGATCACGAGGTCAGGAGATCGAGACCATCCTGGCTAACACTGTGAAACCCCGTCTCTACTGAAAATACAAAAAAAAAAAAAAAAAAAAAAAAAAAGGGGGCGGGGGGCGGGCGCCTGTAGTCCCAGCTGCACAGGAGGCTGAGGCAGGAGAATGGCGTGAACCCAGGGGGCGGAGCTTGCAGTGAGTGGAGACCGCGCCACTGCACTCCAGCCTGGGCGACAAAGCTAGACTCCGTCTCAAAAAAAAAAAAAAAAAAAAAAAAAAAAATTGCTCATATCATTAGAGTATAGGAAGACAGGTTCACAATTCAATTTAGAAAGTTAGAAAAGCAATTAAGCAAATATAAAGTTAGAGAAAACAAAAATGCCACAATATGTAAAATATAAAAGATCAAAATCAAATGCAAAGCTTTAGATAACACTTTTAAAATAATATTTTTCAACATTATAAATAGACAAACCATAAATTATTAGAGAATGAAAAATATATCACAATTATGAACTTTAAGATCATGCTAAATGCTGTAATCTGCTTACTTTTATTAAATTTGAAATTATTAAAAAACAGGAGTCTAGAAAGGTATACATTATTAGAATTTATTTATGAGGAATAAAAATATGACTAAGCCTCTATATATTTTTCAAATATGATTCAAATTTTGATATATGCAATGTTTCAGAAAATGGAAAAAGAATGAGAGCTCTCTGGCTTATTTGATTGTGCTAGGGTAACTTCGTCACCAAATCTCGAGGTTTCTGAGTCAATTTTGAGGTTGACTTAAGGATAGTATAAAGGAGAAAACACTCAAGGATAATACAAGAAAGAAAAAACAAAAAGTTGATATTTACTTATAATTTACATGCAAATATTTTTGTTAAAGTATTAATAGTCCAGTGAATTAATTAAAACAATCCAAGGATCAATCTTGTTCTTCAGAAACATGTAAAGATGATTCAGCAGGGGCATATCTGCATTAAGTATGGCCTAGTGTAGGAGTACCACGTAACTCTGCTCAGAGATCAAGATTTCATTCAAAGTGCTCAATAATTTTTGAGATAATTATTTTTTGAACAAAATCAATTTTTTAAAGTTTGATTTCAAGATGTAATTTATCAACAAATTACTGTTTAGAATATATTAATGTATACTTCCTGGTAGATTTTCATAAAATGTATTTGTTGTAAGACACATTTTAATTCACTCAAAACATATTGTAGGAGTTTGGTTGAAACTCAGTATACTATTTTTTTACTTAATGTACTTTCCAGTAATAATTCGAAGTCAAATAGATTTTACAAATACTGTAATTCTAAGTTATAGCTATATTTTATCATTTTTATTTTGAATTAGGAGTCAGACACTTTCACTACATATCTTCCAAAATGTATAAAAATGCCTCTCTTTTTTACATAAATATATAAACATGCTTCTTTCTCTGTTGAAATAACAAAAGTTAACCTGCAAACGTGATTCAAATAATTTATCTGCTAATCAAACTAGTATGGTGATCAAACTAGTATTCTGATGAGCTTGGAAAAAAAGAAAAGTGATTGCATGAAGTTATGTGTTAAATGGAATTATTTTTCCTAATGCATTTGTTCTGGTCAACAAAGGTTGATGTTTCCTAACAAATAACACTGGCCTGAAATTGCTGAATGAATTGTTTTCAGTAAAGAATACAAAATTAAGTATGTAGGCATTCAGGATGACTTGTAAACTGAATCAGCATAGCCGATACCTCCATATTCAGTCACCTATTTAGTTACATTTAGACATAACCATAAACTCATAAAGTTTTGCATGTATTTATTCTTTTGTCTTTGTCATCATTAACCTGATAATGACAAAACACTACCTGGCACAGATTCTTGAACCTTCACATTTTTACATGATCTAATCTGTTAATTTCCATCATCTTTTCAGTAGAGAGCGACTTTATTGATGTAATACTTAGATGTGGTCCAGGAAGACACCATGCTGCGTTCTGAATGGTAGGATTGTTTTCAAATCGAATGAGTCATTCATGAGGATGCTTATTAAAAGCCGGAACAACAAGAAACATGCTTGCTTTGTAAGGGTTAATCTTTCTTGATTTTCATTATTTTTAATACATTTTAGAATAACTTTCCAATTTCATTTGAATCCAAGACTACCTGAAATGTCCTAATAAAAGAAGATCTGGTTGCCAAAGAGAACACGCCATCATGCCAGTTACCTGTGGCGTTCATCCTTCTTAAAAGCTACAAAAATATGTTTCCTACTGTGTCATCCAGTACACCAAAGAGCTTTCCCTGGAAATCACTCTTTCATTATGTCTTTGTAATTACTGTTTCCTGTCTGATAAATCTTATGCAAGCTGTGAGACTTTGAATTATGGATCTGGGAGAGTTACAAGAACATAACTAGATGCAGCTCAGTCAGCTGTGCATGTCGATCCTTGCTTTCCAGGCAGAGCCTGTGCGGCTATCCACTCTGTCATCTGTATTCATTTTCAGTGAGTTGATCAAAATCCTAACTTACAGAACCTTGGGGTGAATTTCTCATTTAACAAGTGTTGAGCATCCATGGCAGGAAAGTTATTGTATACAGCAGCACTCAAGAGACATAATCTTTGCCCTTAAAACTTTCATTTTCGAGAGGAAATAGTGCAGCATAAAAATGTCACCTCTATTTTCATTTTATGGCCTTAAAGTTTTGATTATAGAATTATATCTGAACAGGACTGGAGCAACTACACATTTTGTCTCATATGTATATAACAAAACATTGGAGACGTTGTAGGAGCTCCATCCAGAAAGAATGCAATAACATGAAATTATTCTCTCAAACACTCACCAGAAGTGTAAGTCTAAAAGAAAATTTTCTTACGGAAGCAGAGTTTATTTATGAAGGGTGAAAGCTGAATGATTCCACACTACAGGAAATATTCTGTCAATAAGCATTTGACTGCCAACACATACACCACCTACTGTGTTCTTCAGTGCTGGCTTTATGGTCTGGTAATAGGAGCTTCACTTTGAGTTATATTACATTTTTGAGATTTAATCACCTTATCTAGTAGAAAAGCAGACAGATGTTATTTTCTTGATGAAAGGTGTGGTCTTTTCCAAAAGGAGCATAATTCTCTGAGAGAGCCGACTCGTAGAAAGGGGAACATGGGGGAGAATGGAAGGAAGCAATTGCACACTGGACATATGGACTCAACCAGTGCGGGCTAAATGGCATGTTAGAGTCTGCAAAAGGCTGTGCGCACAGGCTGTGCGCACATGCCAGGCCAGCTAGCCCAGTGCTTCTCTACCAGGCTGACAATCACATCCACTGGAGAGCTCTAAAGATTATTTAAATGAGAATAGCAGGGCACGGGGCACGTCATTCTAACGTGCAATTTTGTTTCTAGACCTGTGCATCCTAAACTTTAAAATGCATGTGAACCACCTGGGAATCTTAGTAAAATGCAGCAGCTGATTTAATTAGTCTCGGTGCCTGAGGTCCTGCATTTTTGACTTACACCCAGGTTATGACCAAAATTGCTGGTACTTTGTCACCTTTTGAGCTGCTAGAAATGCAGAATTTGGGGCCACATGTCAGACCTACTGAATCAATATTGGCATCTTACCACCGCCGGTTGATTTGAATGAACATGAAATATTGTGAAATGGTCCTCAAAAATCTTCACTTTTTTTTCCAAATAAGGAAAACGATATTAAATATAACGTAGATGTCAAATGATATTCTGTTCCTTTAAGATCTAAATTAAATTTGTTCAGTTCCCACAAATTTCAGATCGTAACCAGAAGATAGACAATCCTATAGCAGTGGTTCTCATTGTTTGGTTCCCAGGTAGGCATCATGGCATTACCTGGAAAGATGTTAGAAATGAAGGTTGTTGGGACCAACCCAGACCTAGTAGGCGTGAGTCTCAATAGTTTGTTTAGAAATTCCTCCAGGTGACTGTGGTGCCACATAAGCAAGTTTGAGAATTACTGGCCTATAAAATTATTGTAATACTGTAACCAATTACAATATAGAAGCTAAAATATTTTAAAAGGACACACAAACTGAACTCATATTGACTATAATACTCTTAAAATGAAGTGTGAGAAATTTAAGGAAATAGTATATCGATAGCAGTATTGGAAAATGACATGGGATCATAAGTGGATCAGATATTTTATGGAATTCCCAGATGAGAGAAAAAGAATAGGATGAATTGTTACAAATGTGCATTCATGCATGGGCATATAGGAGAACACACAGGAGTCAATATCACAGTAAAATCTAGAAAAATCTCAGAGTGAACAAATAAAAAGTTGTCGGATGTTTTATGACAAACTTTAGAACAATAAGCATATTTATTCCTAGCTGCAGAACCAGTTGGAATTTTCTTACCAGATCCCTTAAAATAAAGAGAGGAGTTGGGATAGATACATAGGTTCATCTCCTAGATAGACAGGAGTTCAGATAGATTTCTGAAGTTTCTCGTCTAAACAGTAAACGACCTATGAGGACAGAGTGGAGATATATATATATATACACACACACACACACAACACACACACGCACATCAACACACTCATAAACATAATTTTATTACATTTTTAAGGAACACACAAGTCATAGTCATAATGTACCCCTGCTTTGGTTCTCAGACATACTTTTTTTTTTTGATAAATATGGTAGATAAAGGAGCTCAGAAATAACTGAATATCGGTACTTCTTATCTAACACTGACTTCATAACCTCCAAGACAAGCCCTCCCAAATAAGTAATTATATCTATCTCTTTTTCTATTTATCTATCTATCTATCTATCTACCTACCTATCTCATGACCAAAAATTTTAAATTGGATTTTATTAAAATAAAAAAACACATTTTTGCTTTAAAGAAAATGACCAGACAATCCACAGAACAGGAAAAAGTATTTGCAATCCCGCGTATCTCATAAGAAACTTGTAAGCAGAATATTTAATGAACATTTAAACCTCAAAAATAAAAAGACAAATAACTCCATTAAAAATGAATAAAGAATCTGACTAGACATTTCTCCAAGGAAGGGATGCCAATGGCCAGTAAACACATGAAAAGATGTTCCACATCATTAGTCATTAGCAAAATGCAAATCAAAACCACAATGAGATACCACTTCACACAAACTAGAATTGCTAGAATCAAACAGTCAGATAATAATCAGCATTGGTGAGAATGTGGAGAAACTGGAAGTCTCATACATGTGGTGGGAATGTAAATGGTATCCCCAGTATGGAAAACAGTCTGGCAGTTTCTTCAGTGATTAAATATAGTTATCAAATGACCCAGAAGTTTTACTACTCTGTATAATTCAAACATAAATAAAAACATTTATCTACAAAATTTCATACATGAATATTTAGAATATCATTGTTCATAATAGCCCAAATGTCTATCAGCTGACAAAAGGATAAACAAAATATGATATAACCATGAATTGAAGCATATTTCGCATATCAAAAGGAATGAAGTACATGCTGTAACACAGATAACCTTAAAAATAGCATACTAAATGAAAGAAACCAGTCACAAAACAATGCATATTATATAATTCCATTTATATAAAAGTGCACCATATGGAAATCTAGAGACAAGGTGTAGATTAGTGGTTCCTGGGGCTGAGAATGGGGTGGAGAGGTAGGAGGTCATGACTATAGGGTCCAGGGTTTCTTTTTGAAATGATGAAATATTACAATTTACTGGGCTGATAGTTGCCCATATCTGTGAATACACTAAAAGTGATTGAATTGTGCACTTTAAGTGTGTAAATTACATGGTATAAGATTTATCTCAAAGTTGTTTTTAGAGAGTTTACTGACAAATAGTCTTGAATAAAAAATAGATCAGAAGGAAAGAAAACCATGATCAAAATTTAGCACCAAGTTATTGAAAATAATGAAGCTATCAGCTCTACAAACATGAGAAAATGTAAAGATCTCAGAGCTCAGGCAAAACAGAGCAACAGAGGACAGAAAGAGCTAATGTATAGGTAGCAGTGCTCAGGGAAAGAAAATCAGCTTAAAAAATGGAAAACCATGAAACCAGATTTCTCTGGGTAATAAAATAGGATAAATGGCGTATCTTTTCAATAAGAATTCTAGAGTGGTTTAGCACTTTAAGCTATCTGAATGGATAATTTGGTTGACAGGTAAATAATAATTAATTAAAGTGCTAAAAATAAGTTTTAAAAAATTGAGCATTTCTAGAAAATACTTTGTCCAGTATTGTTCAAAAGTATCAAGATCATGGGACATATGAAAAGACAGAGCAAGTCTCACAGACTACAAGAGACTAAAGAGGATTAATTCTTAGAAAAGAAAAGTGAGTTAAAAGAGAAACCAGTGAAATTTAAATACAGTCTGGAGTTTACTTAATAGATGGAACCAATGTTAATTTATTAGTTTTGATAAACATAACATAAGTATTATGTAATTTAGTAACTTTAGGAGAAGGGTATGAAGCAGGGTTTCTCAGTCTCCATAGTGCTCACATTTTTGGGCAGGTCACTCTGTGTTGTGGGAGTGTGTTTCAGCGCTGTAGGCTGTTTAGCAGGGCTACTGGCGACCTCACTTACAGACATTCTCCAATGTCCTCAGATGGGTAGGTGGGGGTGAGAGGGTACAGGTACAGCAAAGTCATCTCTAATTGAAAACTACTGTTCTACCTTAATCTCTAATATTATCTAACCAAAAGAAATCAGTTGTCTCTTAGTGTGTGAGAAGGAAAAGAAACAGACATGTTCAATGTTTATGAAAATAACTTTTTACTCACCTTTGCCTTTGAAGGTATAATTAGACTTGACTACTAACCTATGGCTGCCTGCACTTCACCAGCAGGAAGAATGTGATTTTTTGAAGGGTCTTTAACCAAAAACAAACCAAAATGGCACCCATTGGGTTGTACTTCAAATAGGACATGGAAAACTGTGTAGATACTAAGAAAACATACATTTAAAAAAAATATAGACCCCTCACTGCATTAACTGTCCACTCCAATGATAATACCATCTAAAGAGGCTTTTTAGCTATAAAAATTATTGTCATCTTTATCAAGAAATGAATTATTAAGAAAAAAGTTATAGCATAGGAGATTTGTTTTTAAATTTTATACTGGAGGATTCTTAAGAAATCTGGGGAAATGAAAATGAATGACTGACTGAGCGGAAAGTCCTGGGGCTGTCATCCTGCTGCTCCCCTTGGCTGACAGTGCCTTTGATAATCAGCCCCTTTCTGAACCACAGAACTTTCATGAAGACTTCTTATTAAACATTTTTTTCAGTGTCCTCACCATTCACTTCTTTGTCTCTCAAATCCCGAAAGAAAACCTGTTGTGGATTATTGGCTTTGGTATTTTGTTAGTCTCTACTTTTTGCCCCTATGATTGGACCCACTCAGGTGTTGCCTTCTGCAATGCTCTTGAGAGGCTTTCCAGAGCAGTTTGTCTTACACCTCCTTGAACAGACCTTCAAATGAGATGGCTGTAATCAATTGCCCAATAGCCTTCAGATAATGTTTTTATAAGCAGATCTTTTCACCTGGTAGCTACAGTAGTGAATCATTCTACTCTATATACACATATTAGGAGAAAATGGAAAAAAGAAAAACTACTTTAATGTCTGAAGGGAAGAAATCTATATACGAATGTATAAAAGCTTAAAATTACAGGAGTCTACATAAAATCATCGTCAGTTCTCAAACATAAGTTGTGGTGTACAACCACCATTTCCTTAAAAGGTAAATTGCAGGATGTAACATTAATAACCATTCTAGAAGAATAAAACATGTATCTTGTTTACTAAAACTAGCTGTTTTTCTTAAAAGTATTTCAGTGAGTTATGTTTGTTTTTATGATAATGAAAGAGAGGGTCCTTCTGTCAGTAGTCTATCTGCAGTTTTCTGCAGGTATTATTATACATTCTCTTTCTAAATGTCAAGTATAAAATAGAGCAACATTACTGATGAGGACACAACACCCTACAGAGGCAGAGGAGAACAGTTTGGTGGTTCCCCTTAAACATGGACTAACCACAGACCCAGAAATTCTACTCCCAGCTACATACTACATAGAGGTGAAAATATTTGTCTGCACAAAATCTTGCCCCACCAATGTCTATGACAAAATTCTTCATGATATCCCAAACATTCAGACAACCCAAATGTCCATCAGCTGATGAAAGGCCAAACCGATGTGTTATATCCATGCAATGGAATAGGTTTTTGGACATGAAAAGGAAGGATGTGCAGGTCCCAGCAAGGATGAACCTAGAAATCATCATGCTAAGTGATGTCATAGGAGAGCCCACAGGAGGGAAATCTACAGAGACAGAAAGTGCATTCCTGGTTGTCGCAGCTGGGGAGACCGGTGGATAGGAAGGTGACAGCTACAGGGTACAGAGCTTCTTCCTGAGGTGATGAAATTTTTTTCTCATGTACCGTGCTGATGGGTGCACATGTGTGGCTGTACCATAAAACCCACTGAATTCTACACTTCAACTTGCTGAATTATTTGGTATATGAACGACATCACAAGAAGAGGAGGAAGGAGAGCGGAGGAGGGGAGGGAGAGTGAGGTGGAAGAGGAGCTGAGAGGAGAGGGAGGGGGAGAGGGAGCAGAGAGAAGGGGGAGAGGAAGGGAGGAGGAGAGAACAGCAGACCGTGGTAGCTCCTAGGCCCTTCTCTCCAGAGCGAAACTTGCTGGCTGCACCTGGAAGGAGGCTTATGCCTCCAGTGTCTTCCTGCAGTCTGGGCGTCTGGGCACGTGGCCTGCGCGTGGCGCCATTGTGGGGTGTCCCGTGACCACGCCCCGCGTGCCTTCCAAGCGCCCAGAGGCCAACGGTCCCCCAGCCTTGGGCGCTGCAGCCCGGCCAAGTCCGCAGATGTCAGGAACTTCTGGAAGGCGGGCGAACCCCTGCTGCAAGGCCCCGACGCCCTGGCGGCTCCCATGGGCAGGTCACCCAGCGCGCCCCAGACCGCGCTGTCTCCCCGGGGTCACCAGAGCCCGTGGTCCCCGAGGTCCCCGACTCAGAGCTATATTCAGTACGTCCAGCGGGGGCGCCCGGCGCCCAGCACCCACCTCACCGACGTGCGGCTCAGCCAAGACCCCCACAAGTTCCGGCGGGTGGGCCCCGAGACCTGGAGGCGCCCCGCCCTGCCCGGGGAGACCGCCCTGGGGCGAAACCTCTCCTGCGCCTGGGAGGGTTGCATGAAAAGGGGGCTGTGTCGTGCCCGGAACCCAGGACGGACCTGGAGCCCGATGACCATCAGGATCGCCCCTCCCGAGCGTCAGGAGAGCCCCTGGGGATCCCCAGGACAGCGAGGCCGCCCCGCAAGCCGCCCCGCCGCCCAGGAGCTCCCGGACTTCTGCACCCGGAAGACTCTGCTGAGGGCTCTCAGCCAGTGTCGCAAGGGAAGCGCCAGGTTCGAAGGGCCATTGTGGTTCGAGGTCTTAGACAGCAAGGGCGGCAGATGGAACCTGGAGCCCCGGCCCTCTGCTTTCAAGCCCCTGAGCAAAAATGGAGCGGTTGCTTCCTTCGTGCCCAGGCCAGGGCCTCTGAAGCCGAGCGTCGGCCCCTGGAACCTCAGTGTTTGTGATGATACTTGGCCTTTCGTTCTGGTCCAGCCCGCCCCGTCCGCCATCTGGGACTTCTGGGAGGCGACAACACCTTCCTGTGGCAGCTGCAGTAGGGTCTCCTTCACTCTCCAGGACACCCAGTCTGCTGGCTCCTTTGGCTCCTAAGAATCTGGGCCCTGCTACCCACCTCCGGAGACTTAAGCCCATGTATCTACTTTCACTTGCTCATCCTTGCTGTACCTCGAAAGTGGGGCCCTGACACCAGGTTATCAAACATGCAGCCCCCACACCCCTCATCGGCATATCCCCAGATCTTCCCTCTGTGCTCCCTCCCACCCTAACAGCTGTTGATTTCAGAACAACCTTCGCCCTGCTGGCCCTCTCCTCCCTGCCCTTCTTCCTGCCCTTCCTCTGAAAAGAAGCATTTTGGGAAGGCTTGCTTTTTCTCCATGTCTCCCAGTTTGCATAGTTAAATTGTCCAGTTTGTGTAGTTAAATATTTGATCTTATTAAAAATATTTGTTTGCAGAAACTCTCTCTACATATAATAACAACAATCAAAAAAGCTTTTTATGCCAAAACAAAGGGAAAACTGTGTTCCAGGCAGGGGCAAGGGCAAAGATTCTGTATGGGGAATAATTCCTATTTATTTGAAGTCCAAATATAAGTCCAGTAGAGCTGGAGACCAGTGAGAGAGAAGATATGAGGTTAGAGAAATAGACTGTGATGAAGTACTTACTATAAGGCATGGGGACCAGAGTACCGGGTTTATTCTAAAGCCACGAGTGTTAAGCAGTGCACAGTCTATGATCTGGTTGATATTTTTAAAAACACGATTCTGGCTACAGCAATGGAAATGGAAACCACAGGAGATCAATACAGGATTTCAAGCAATCCATGGGGATGGTTTGGTCTAAGAGGCAAATCGTGCATCTGGAAGGATACAGACAAGTTTGGGGTTGACCTAGAAGATAGTGTGGAACCTACTGATGCCCTAGATGTTAGCACTGGGAAAGGGGAAGGATCCCAACAGTTTTAGCATATCGGCTTAAGAAACTGGATGATGATAGTGTCATTTATTGGGATGGGCACTACCAATAGGAGAAAATATTTGAAGAAATCAAGAGTTTTGTTCAGGGTGTGTTTTCTACAACAACAAAAACACTTGCTATGCTGTGGTCCTGTTAACCGTGCTATTGAAAATAATAATCCTGGAACTCATTGGAGGGTTTGAACCTGGCAAAATAAATTTGGGAGTCATGAACATATAAATTCCTCATGACATAGAAATGGTCCTTAAAGCCACAGGCTACATGAGATCACTTATGCAGAAAATACAGAGAAGGGCAAGGGTGAAGCCTAGGGTACTCCGACATTTAGAACATGAAAGAAAGGAGAATGGAAAAAGAAAAACCCTCAAAACCAAGAACCATGAGAGAGAAGGAAATCCAGGAGCAGCAAGGGCACTGAGGATTCCAGAGCATGGAATTTACCCACCACGGTGGCTGCCTTTGAGAAGAGATGTTCCTTGCCTGATTTCAGAAGAGAAGTTGTTCAGATTGTTGGAAGTGGGACGCCTCAACTGCATGGGAGATGGAAGGAAGGCAGGGTGTGTTAGTCCGTTTGCATTGCCATGAAGGAATACCTGAGACTGGGTAATTTAGAAAGAAAAGAGTTTAATTTTTGTTCTGCAAGTTATACAGGAAGTGTGGTGCCAGCACTGGCTTCTGGTGAGGCCTTCGGAAGCTTCCAGTCATGGCGGAACGCCAAGGGTGAGCAGGCGCCTCACATGGAGACAGCTATCAAGCAAGGAGAGAACAGGGAAGTCCCAGAGTCTTTATAAACCACCAGCTGGCATGTGTCACCAAGGGGATGGCCCCAAGTCATTCATTAGGATCCAACACGTCCCACCAGACCCATCTCCAACATCAGTGGTTACATTTCAACATGAGATTTGGAGGGGACACACATCCAAACTCTATCAGTGGGCTTGGAGGCAGGGACTGTAGAAGCCACTAGGAGATATTAGGTTGTTAAGTGAAGCAAGCAATAAAATTGCTGGAGGAATTTTACTTTGTCTTTAGATTTTCTTTTAAGAAAGGATAGGGGACAAATGTGAATAAGAATGGTATCTACACTGTTGTCCAAGCCATGGAGGTCTTGGAAGTCAAGATAAAGTGTGGCTTTGCTTTCAGGTGAGGGGCAGTGCACATGAAAAATGAGTTAAGGGTAGGAAGGTGAAGAGAATATTTGTAGAAGTTAAGGTTTGTGGGATTTTCTGATGACTCCTCATGAGTTTCAGAGGGGATTGTGTGAGGTTTGAGAAGACAGGATGTGAGGTTGAGTCGGAAATGGAATGGCCTGGGAAGGACTCATTAGTCTAGAAAGAGATTGCTCACCTGGTAATTTAAAGCACTATCTCAGCATAATGTGGTTGATCAATTACATTACGGAACAGAGTATTTATCTGGAATGTAGGGACACATTTTAGCAAGAGGGCAAGGACTCTTTACTGTGCACCAGCATTGCAGTAGCTAAGGAACAGTGATTCCCCTATGAACAGTAGCAAAGGAAGCCTCCTTCCTTGTAGCCAGCACAAGGCTCTGGCAATGAGATGTGAATAGACATATCCCTAGGAGTGAACAGAGATTCTGAAACAGATATGCAAGAACTTAACATACGAAAATGGTGACATTCAAAATCTCTGTGAAAATAATTAATTGCTGAAGAAATTGGATTGCAACTATTGGACACCCAATTAGGAATAAGAATGTATGTATATAATTAGTACATTCAAATATCTTGTGGCCCAGGATCTCTTTAGTAGCCCAATACCTTCATACTTCTATCAATTTAATTGTGCTTTTACCACAAATTCACTTAAATGTGTTACCAAACCAGTTCATGAAAAACTTTTTAGTTACGTAGGTGATCTATTTCATAGAAGAATGAAATGTAACTGCAGAAAGAGAGTTATTTATTTCCATGTAAGCTTAATAATTTGGAAACACTTAAGTAGAGTTAAACAAAACAGTTCTTCTGAATTAGGTGTGAGCCAGTTATAATACACTGGGAAATATCTACAAGTAATAAAACTTGAAAGACAAGCGACAGGAGAGGTGACTACTTTTATAACCCACATAGCAGGGTTACTATTCCACAGTAGTAAGACATCACTAAATATCAATGATAAAAAAATAGAGAATACATAGAATTACTAAAAACATAACTACACAGTTCATGTAATAAATAGCTCAAATTATTAACAAACTTATAAAATACTCAAGTGTTCTATATATTCAGAGAAATAAATATATATAGAATTTTCACTCATCATTGCCAAAAACAAGGTCTGCTAATACTCTTCCTTTGTAGGAGAAACAGAAAATATCATGTAAATTTGATAAATTGATCAGAATGACAGTCTGCAAATTATCTTTGCATGTAACTTTTTAATTATTCTTCCATTTTGGCAGTGTCATTTAATTTTAATAAAGGATTTAATATGCAATAAAGATATGAGCCATGAACTGGGCCAAATAGCATAGCTTTGAAATACATTAACAAAACAAGAAAGAAAAGAAAAATAGAAAAAAATAGGAGGCATTTTTATGACTTAGACATTGGCACAAAAATGTCTAACATGGTACAGAAATAGTTACAGCTGATAACAAGTTTGTGATTTAAAAAGCTTGATTATATTTCTCACATGGGAGCCAAAAGGACTCTTTTTGTCCCTACTATTAATTTCTAAGTCACTTGGCTTAATTTCCCTTCAAACCCACATGCTGATTTTGTCTTTTTTGTTTTGTTTGGTTTTGTTTTTTAGAGACAGGGTCTAACTCTGACTGTTGCCCAGGCTGGAGTAAAGTGGTGACCTCATGGCTCATGGCAACCTTGAACTCCTGGGCTCAAGCAATCCTCTTGCTTCAGGCCTGAGCCACTATGCCTTGCTAAATTTTAGTTAATTTTTTGTAGAGATGGAGTCTTGTTACATTACCTTGACCTTTTGAAGTGCTGGGATTACTGGCAAAGCCACTAGCCTAGTGTTAATCTTTGACAGTACCGATAAAGGAAAGGGACAAAGACACAGAGACCAAAGGAAATGGAACATTTTTCCAAAACCTACCATGACCATGACATCTATTTCTTTCTCCTTTTTCTCCTAAATGCCACTCTTAGTTGGCTGTGATTTCAGAGGGCAGGGGACCTCCTTTCAAATAAGAGTTCCACTTCTATTTTACTTTATCTAATATTTAATAAAATATTATATACAACTGCATGAATAATACATGTAACATAAAATTATATTAAAGCAATTACAAAACAAATTGATAAAGTACTACAGAAAACAATGGAGCTTGAAGTGTGTGTGTAAACTTATATATACACACATATAAATTATGTATGATAAACACAAACATAATTATTTTGCCTGTTACTGTCAATATTTTGGATAAACTGAACATTTTGCTTAAAAGGAGGTATCACAAAGAAACATATTGTTTTAACTTTTAATATAAAGTTATAGTTATCAAATTTTAAATAAGAGATCCAGGTTTTGTGATGCGAAGGAGTCTGCTAATCAAAGTTCTGCATAACCCATACCCCCTATATGACACCTTTTAAATCCTAGTTTGATTTATTTTAAAGTGAGACAAGAATTTAAGTATTTACAAAACAATATGAATGCAGATTACTTATAGATTTTTTCCCCCAGTGTTTTATAGGTAACTTGCTCACATGTAATTCAGAATTGTTTTTGGCAACTCTACGTAAGTTATCCCAAATTGTTAAACTAATTTAAAGGAACAACAACTCTTTCTGCATTTATATTTTATTCTTCTACAAAATAATTAACTAAAAGTTTTGTCACGGACCGGTTTGATGGAACATTTAACTGAATTTCTGTTAAAAGTGTAATTAAATTGATAGAAGCATAAGAGTAGCTAGATACTAAAGAGAGCCTGTCACAAAGGAGAAATGAGTGTCTAATTAGATACTTTGATTCTCATATGTGTAAATAGATTGTGATCTTGATGCATATGTGTGTGTGTATATATATAATACTTTTGAAGTAGAGGTACACTTAGACATGTGTAAACAGAACATGTACCTATTACGTATATATGAGGGATCTTCAAAAAATTCATGAAAAATGAATAATTGTGGAAAACCATGCATTTCAATTTTGTTTTGCACCAAAATGAATGCATACTAACTTATTGGAACATGTCTGTACAAGATCTAGTTTGAAGCACTGAGTAGGATAAAATATCAGTTTTAAAAGAGCCCCTATCAGAGTAACATGAGTTCTGCTATTAATTGAAATAAGTATAAACATCCAATGTATGATGAACCTTTAGTAGTAGAATGGTGAAATCACTAACGCTTTATGAGAAGTTTGTGTGAACAATGCCCTGCAAAATGGCAGTTTACAAATGGAGAACTTATCTTAAGAAGGGAAGAGATGATGCTGAAGATAAAGCCCAAAGTGGCAGTTCACCCACATCAGTTTGCAAGGAAAAAATTTGCTTTGTTCATACCCTAATTGAAGAGGACCAGTGATTAACAGCAGAAACAATAGCCAACACTATGGACATCTCAACTGGTTTAGCTTACACAGTTCTGACTTAAAAATTAAAATTGAGCAAACTTTCCACTCAGTGGTGCCGAAACCACTGAGCCCAGATTAGCTGCAGACAAGAGCAGAGCTTTCAATGGAAATTGTAAACAAGTGGGATCAAGATCCTCAAGTATTTCTTCAAAGAATTGTTACAGGAGATGAAATGTGGCTTTACCAGTATAGTCCTGAAGACAAAGCACAAACCAGTGTGCTGGCTGCCAAGAGGTGGAAATGGTCTTAGTCAAAGCGAAAGTGGACTTGTCAAGAGCAAGCTCAGGGCAACGGATTTTGGGAATGCTCAAGGCATTCTCCTTATTGACTTTCTGGAGGACCAAAGAACAGTAACTGTTGCTTATTATGGAAGTGTTTTCAGAAAGTAAGCCAAAACTTTTAACAGAAAAATGCCCAGGAAAACTTCACCAGGGAGTCCTTCACCATGAGGGCAATGCTCCTGCTCATTCCTTTTATCACACAAGGGCCGTTTTGCAAGTTTCCATGGGAAATTTAGCTTATGGTCCTGATTTGGCTTCTTCTGACTTCATTGTGTTTCCTAATCTTAAAAAGTCTTTAAAGAACACTCATTTTTATTCATTTAATAATGTAAAATGATAGCATTGACATAAATTCCCAAAAGTCTCAGTTCTTTAAGGACTGCTGTCATCACTTACAGAAGTGTCTTGACCTTGACAAAGCTTATGTTAAAAAATAAAGTCTCTATTTTTTAAATTTTTGTCTTTTAGTTCCATATTTCCCAGGAACTTTTTGAAGTCTTGTCATGTATGTGAATAAGTTAATATAGCAGTATGTATTTACAAACATACTTACACATACACATAATATATTATGGATGTTAATATAGTTTGAAAGCCAGCACATTAGCTTAAGAAGAAATTTCAGAATCCTCATGTAATGAATGAGAGTTATATTCACAGAATTAAATAAGTTAGTAAAGGAAAGAGTGAAATTGATCAACAGGAAAAAAAAGAAACTTAAAACCAATTAAAGTAGCTAGAATACAGTTCCAGGGATTAATTCATAGCTATTAATAAAGAATAACTAATAGAATTTCTTACAGAAAATGCAACATCACAATTTAAAGTTGTGTTTTGAAGATTACTTGGGGTTTCACGTGTTTGCTAGGACCAAATATTTCTCAGATATGTAATGTTTTAGATATAATTGCAATGAAATCAGCAAAAAGTATCATCTTAATATTAGATTATGCTATTAACTCAAAATTAGTTTTATTGGTTACGAGTTTTTTTTTCAAATGCAAGTGAAAGATTTAGTATAATTTTATTGGTATATTCAATCATTCCACCAGTGACCATAGAGCAAATCTCAATTTTACTTATGAAAAATAGGCACACTTTTGTAGCTGTATTTTAAAAGTGTACTTAAAGTTGTAGTTCTTTTTCCTTTGCAGAATTTTTATATCCAATTTTAGCACTCTCTAGAAAAACAGAAGTTCTAAAAAGTAGCATTATTATATTTTAGAAAAATGTAAAAAAGGTTTTTATCAAAAATGATTTCTCTCACATGCTCTTAAAATGTGCTGTCGTTAGCTAAATGTATGACATTTCTCCATGATGTGAAATAATTCTATTGAACAGCAAAAGCAATAAAAATTCTTTAAGTAATAATAATCCTCCACATTTCGTGATTGGGAAAAATAATAATTATGACAACAGGTCACATCACAAGCTTGAAATTTTATGCTATAATAATTTAAATATTTTACATTAAACTTTCAAAAAAGCATTATTTGAAGTAATATAATAAACTGTTTGAAGTGCACTGTTTTTGAAGGTAGAATTAAATTTAAGTCAATGGTCCTTTGATAGAACACGGCCTTGCTTTCTCTTGTTTCTATCTTTTCCAATCCATGCCAGCAGCAGCAGCCCTGCACTAATAATCTGTTGATAAGCGTGAGTAAACGAGGAGAGGGTCCAGCCCAGCCTCACCAGCGCGGAGAGCTCAACAATATATTTGTCTTTGCAGTTAGTCTACTCAAAATTCACAAAGAGTAAGTGTTAAGTGTTGTTGAGACAGAGACATGCAGACAAACAGATGGTCAAATCATAAACTATATAAAAAAGGGACAAAGAGTGAGTGCTCTGAAGGAAAAGGAAGATCCTTTAAGATAAGCATTTGTCCCCCAGAATTAGAGCTCAAGACTTCACCAGAAAGACACTATCAGAAACAAACCCTATCCAAGGACATTGCTTTCAAAATCCCTGCTTTTCAATCCTCATTTCTGTCTCAGGTCTGATCATTTGCTCTTGAGGTTTTGAGTCCAGATTGTCCCAAATATTCTCCTGCTGGGCCTGGGTGTTGCTGTCTTCCTTCCCGGTCACGGCCCACTCATGGCCTTGACCTGTTCACAAGCAGACTCTGTGCTCACAGCACAGGCTCCTCGTCTTTTGCCCGAGGCCTCTTAGGTAGTTTTCTACTCTGTTTTTCTTAGTCCAGTTATGACAGTCCATAGCTTGAAACAAAAATGATAACTTAATATTTATTAACTTTATATTTTAAAATAATTTTAGGTTTATAGGAGAGTTTCCACATATCTTTTTTTTCTTTTTTTTTTTTTTTAAGAGGAAGAAGAATTTTATTTTTTAGAAATTCAGCAGGACTGTTACCTGACACTGAGACAAATGGAAACCCAGAAAAGATCACACAATAGGGGGCAGCTAGGATGTGGCTTCTGAGATGTCTGAGCCACTCTGCACAGTATGGTTAGGGAGAGCTTCTGACAACCTCCTTTGGACAAGCAACAAACCACAGGGAAAGGTGACTGGAGCTACCAAGAGTCACATTCTTCAGAGGGTAGATGCTAGAAATTACTCAGTAATATCTGCGTTTTGTGTTTTATCAGTTCTGGGTTTTCTCTTTTTTTGTATGGTGTCTTCTTTTTTTTTTTTTTTTTTTTTTTTTTTAATCATACTTTTAAGTTCTAGGGCACATGTGCACAATGTGCAGGTTTGTTACATATGTATACATGTGCCATGTTGGTGCGCTGTACCCATTAACTCGTCATTTACATTAGATATATCTCCTAATGCTATCCCTTCCTCCTCCCCTCCCCACAATAGGACCCGGTGTGTGATGTTCCCCTTCCTGTGTCCAAGTGATGTCATTGTTCAATTCTTTTACTCAGTTTCCCCTAATGTCAGCCTTTTCCAGCATCATGGGATATTTATCAAAAGTTAAGAAATTAACCAGCCATACCCTAAAGTGGTAATAACTATAAATGACATCAAGACACCCTTTAGGTGCCACAGAAAAACTACAATGAAGAAAATATTATATGAAAGTGAAAATGTAAAGAAAGCTGAGCAGCAATATTTTCAGAAAATGTCAATTTTAAAATATGAGATAGTTAAATTGATCATAGGTAGATTAGTATAATGAATGAAATTACCAAATAACGAAGGTATATTATTATCAACATGTACAGAATATCACAGCATTCCAACAGAGAAACTAACAATGATTAGCTGGAGAATGTATCCAGAAACATGAAAAGAAAATATAAAAAATAAAACATAACCAAATAAAAAGATAAGTAAATAAAAACAATTTAAAAGACTGCAGTAGAAACACTAGAGATGCTTTTTCTTCTACTAGATTAATAAAGATAAAAAACTGCTGATCCACAATGTATTTAAGGATATGGTGAAATGCACCCTTCCAAGTACTTCAAACATTTAAAATCTTCCCAGTAGGCAATTTAGCAGTATGCATCAAACATCTTTAAAAGGTCAATACTTTTAATGTATTCTTTCTAATTCTAGGAAATTATCGTAGGAAAAATAATGGGGATTAAACAGCTACAAGAGTATTTTTAAAATCCTATTCTCACGACAAATGTATTGGTTTGAATCAAAGATTTAAATGCAAAAATTGAGGCTGGATGGGGTGGTTCAATCCCAGCACTTTGGGAGGCCAAGGGGGATGGAACACTTGAGGTCAGGAGTCCGAAAGTAGCCTGGCCAACATGGTGAAACCCCGTCTCTACTAAAAATACAAAATTAGCTGGGTGGGATGGTGTGTGCCTGTAGTTCCAGCTACTAGGGAGGCTGAGGTGGGAGAATTGCTTGAAGCCCAGGAGGTGGAGGTTGCAATGAGCCTAGATGGCACCACCGCACTCCATCCTGGGGGACAGAGCAGAGCAAGACTCTGTCTCAAAAACTAAACTAAACTAAACTAAACTAAACTAAAATAAAATAAAACAAAATAAATGAATCTTACTCTCGAAATGCTAGAGAAAGATATAGGAGAAACTTGACATAATCTTTAAGAGTATATGAAAAAAATGAAATGCCTGAAATATCTAATAAAAGAAACTTATTTCTCTTAAGCACTTTTCCATTTTCTGTTTTCTTTCCTGGAACTCTGCCTCCCTATCTCTACATAGCTCACTCACACTTAACTCAAGTCTCTGCTCAGAGATCAGCTTCCGTGCCCACCTGGTCTGAAACCCTGGCCCCTCCTCTACGCTGCCTTGCTGCACAACAACCCCTCACCTTGCTCTCTTTTTCTTCATAGGGTTTGTCCATGCTTTGGTGTATAATTGATATTTACTTGTGTGTTGCTCTCCCACTAGAAAATAAACCATTGAGAGAAGGGATATTTTTATTCATGATTATGTCCCCAGAGTCCAGAACAGGCACCTGAATATTTGTTGAATGCGTGCATGAATCAAGTAATGAAACACAGTATTAAATAGTGATCAAAAATGAGAATGTGGTTACACATTTACAGACAAAGCACAATATATAAAATGCATTACAATTAGAAAATATAGAAAATTGTTACAATAAAATAAAACTTTACACATAAGAGATATAAACTCATTCTCATAAAGCCAACATTTATTTTATTTATATATAACAAACTGCAAAAAAGTAATTGTGACTTAATAATAAGAAAGCAAACAACTTGATTAAAAATGGGCTTTCATCAGAGAAATGCAAATCTAAACTACAGTGAAATATCATCTCACCCCAGTTAAAATGGCTTTTAACCAAAAATGTAGGCAATAACAATTGCTGGCAAAGACGTGGAGAAAAGGGAATCCTCATACACTGTTGATGGGAATGTAAATTAGTACAACCTCTATGGAGAAGAGTTTGGGGCTCCTTATAAAACTAAAAATAGAACTAACATGTAATCTAGCAATCCTACTGCTGAGTATATACCTAAAAGAAAGGAAATCAGTATATGGAAGAAATATCTGCACTCCTGTTCTTTTTTCAGCACTATTCACAATAGCAAAGATTTGGAAGCAGCCTAATTCATCCATCAATAGACGGATGCATAAAGAAAATGTGGTACATACACAAAGTGGAATACTCTTCAGCCATAGGAAGAATGAGATCCTGTTGTTTGCAACAACATGAGTGGAACTGAACATCATTATATTAAGTGAAATAAGCCAGGCATAGAAAGAGAAGTATATTTTCACTCATTTGTGGGAACTAAAAATTAAAACAATTGAAGTCATGGAAACAGAGACTAGAGTAATGGTTACCAAAGGCTGCGAATGGTAGTGGGGATTAGAGGGTTGGTTAATGGGTACAAAAATATAGTTACATAGAATGAATAAGATACAGTATTTGATAGCATAACGGGGTGGCTATAGTGAACAATAATTTATTGTACATTTTAAAACAACCTTAAGAGCATAATTGGATTGTTTGTAATGTAAAGAAAGGATAAATACTTGAGGTGATGGATACTTCATTTCCAGGATGTGATTATTATGCATTGCATACCTGTATCAAAATATCTCATGTACCCCATAAATGTGTACACCTATTATGTTCCCACAAAAATTAAAAATTAAAAAAGTGCCAAAATCTTAACAGACTGCTCACCAAAGAAGATACGCAGATAGTAAACAAGCACATGAAACAATGCTCCACATCATATGACATTAGAAAAATGCAAATTAAAATAACGATAAGCTATTACTACACATGCATAAGCGTGAGTATAATCCAGTACTGTCAGTACCAAATGCTGGCAAGGATGTGGTTCAAAAAGAACTTTTATCATTGCTGGTGGGAATGCAATAGGGTACAGCCATTTAGGAAGGCAGTTTGTCAGTTTCACAGAAAATGAAACATAGTTTTATCACAATCCAACAATCATATTCCTTGTAATTCCTTTCCTTTCCATATTCCTTTCCCAAATATCGAATTTATCCCCAAAAAGCGTGAAAATCTATGTCTGCACAAAGACTGCACAAGTATGTTTATTTGTAATTGTCAAAATTTTGAAGCAACCAAATTCTCCTTTAGCAGGTGAATCGATAAACCTTGGTGCATCCAGACAATGGAACATTCTTCAGCATTAAAAAGAAATTATCTGTCAAGTCATAAAGAGACATGGAGGAAACCTAAATGCATATTTCTAAATGAAAGAAACCAATCTGAAAAGGTTACATACTGAATAATTCCAACTGACATTCTGGAAAAGCCAAAACTATGTGGACAGTTAAAACATTAGTGGTTGCCAAGGGATGGAGAAAAGGAGGGATGAATACGCAGAGCACAGAGGATTTTTAGGGCAGTGAAAATACTCCGTATGATACCATAATGGTGTATACATGTCATTATACCTTTGTCCAAACCCATAGAATCCACACCACCAAGAGTGAACACTAATGTAAGCTGTGGACTTGGGCTGATGGTGATATGTCAGTGCAGGCCCATCAGCTGTGATCGATGGAGCACTCTGGTGGGAAATGTTGACAATGGGGGAGGCTGTGTTTACAGGGGAGCAGGGGACTATAATCCAGTACTGTCAGTACCAAATGCTGGCAAGGATGTGGTTCAAAAAGAACCTTTATCATTGCTGGTGGGAATGCAATAGGGTACAGCCATTTAAGAAGGCAGTTTGCCAGTTTCACAGAAAATGGGATATCCCCGTATTACACAAATCTCTATACAATATTTCTCTCAATTTCCCAGAGAACCTAAACTGCTCTAACAAAATAAAAGTCCTAAACAGTTTAAAAAAAAAAAAAAGGTAACATGGGTACAGTATTGTAACCTAAGCTACAGATTTGATTTGGATTTTTTTCCTTTTATTTTCTTTCTTTCTTTCTTTTTTTTTTTTTTTTCTTAAATGGAGTCTCGCTCTGTCACCCAGGCTGGAGTGCAGTGGGACAATCTTGGCTCACTGCAAACTCCGCCTCCCGGGTTCAAGCCATTCTCCTGCCTCAGCCTCCCAAGTAGCTGGGACTGCAGGCGCCCACCACAATGACCAGCTAATTTTTTGTATTTTTAGTAGAGACGGGGTTTCTCCGTGTTAGCCAGGATGGTCTCGATCTCCTGACCTCATGATCCGCCCGCCTCAGCCTCCCAAAGTACTGGGATTACAGGCGTGAGCCACTGCTCCCAGCCTTGATTTGGATTTTACCAGTTTTTGCCTTAATATCTTTTCCTTCTTCAGCATTCAACTCAATATTCCTTTGTTGCATTAAATCATCACCTCTCTTTACACTCCTGCAAGCTGTGACAGTTTCTCAGTTTTATCCTGTTTTTCACGACCTTCGCACTTTTGTAAAATGTCTCTGTATTTGGGTAAAAAAATCTAAAATGAATGAAATATATCTTGGAGGTGGAAGATTATATAAAAGGTCGTTCATTGTTTAAAGTTTTTGGTTAAGGTACGCTTTTAAAAATTATAGTCACATCTATATGAGTGGTTTTGTTATGCATATTAAGTGTGGCTCTATTTCAGTGAGAATCCTACCCCACTTCATGAGTGACGCTGCTAAATGAGAAGGGAAGTGGAAAGAGTGAGAACAATGCATTACCATTGACAGCACAGCACAAAAGCTGGCTAGGATAGCATTGTATTGAGTCCAGTAAAGGAATTGAAATTTAATTAGGTTGAAAGAGAATTTAAGTATCTGGGCAATTGTATCACTCCGATCTCTGTCAGTATCACATTCATTTAACATTCCTAAAGTAATTTTTTGAGAGTCTATATTGACCCAAGTATTTTGCTAGACACCAGGGATATGATGGTGACAGAGACACCAAGGAAATTAAAGATTAGTGGGAAGATAGCTAAAAGAAGAGAATTCAACACAATTAGATAAATTCTGTTGTAAGGGCTAAAACAAATTTCTATGTGAACATATAAAAGACATGAGAAAGTTTTTTGCTGTAGATAATTTAGAAAAATAAACCCTGAAACTTTTAAGAAAAGTAAAAGTTGACTGGAGAGGAAAAGAGGGGAACAGAAAGAAGCTAATTTTGGAAGACACCATGTTTAAATGGCTGTGGGGCAGGGTTGGGCAGTGCTGGGCTTCGGAAGTACAGGTCTAGAAATCTGAGCACAGACCAGTTTAACGTGTGATGGCTTGTATGGGACAGTCTCAGTTGGCCTTCCTTGTGCCTAGCTGATCTGTGCCCGTTTTCCTTCAAGTGTCCTGGTGTGAATGAGAGACTGCACAACCCTCTGGAGAGAATACAGGTTATTCTTTGTGCATATTATGGGGATATGGACTTGATTGGGTGAGCACAACTAGAAGTAGAAGGAGGTGCAGGAGTCTCCTGACATCTTCATTTTGGTTGGTTGAGCTTGAGGCTCTTATGAGACATTCATGCAGAAATAACCACTAGATAATTCAATATAGGACAATATTGAGAAATATGTGGATGTGTGTGTGTATATGTATACAGAAAGAGACAGGTAGAATCAATTAAAAGTAGGGTGCATTCCAGAGAACACTGTGATATATAATGATTTAGCAAACATATTTCTATTCTGTTTAATTGCATCTCTGGTTCCTCATCTATAACTAGGGCTAATATGACTCACTTCTCAGTGTTATGAAGATGAAATAAAATAGTACATAGTATATAAGCACCTATATCCAGCAATGTCCATATAGAGAGAGATATATAGCTATTACAATTTATTCATATTTATGTATTTTTTGCTAAACATACATGGCTACCATTCATTTTCCTGTGTCACTGCAGTAGAAGAAAAAGGGAAGCTCTCATAACAACACTTTACTTGAGGGCTATATTATGACATCAGGTAACTAGGTATTTGAAGTGATGTACTTCTTCCTTTTAAATTCCCATAGGATAGTTTAGGGCAGGCCAGTTTGCCTGAAAGCAGAATGACAAGAGGAGAATAATAGACCCATGAAATTGTGTTTTCCTTTTTATTTGTGAGAAGTTAGAATTCTGCCTTTGATTATGCCCTATCTGTGTGGCTGGCCTTCAGGGATCTTGAAGATTCTGGGTCATCATAGTGGCCGTAACACCTTGTGCTAGCTAAGCCTGTAATAGCATGCTTAATAAGGCTTATAAAGAATGACCTGAATTCCTCAAACAAAACAAGCTCTATTCAGAGGTGGCATATGGATTTTTCTTTCAAAAGATAAGCCAAGAAGAAGTAGATGATTAAAGGCAAAATAGATCCACAGGTCACTAATGGTGTAGAGACATACAGAATTACAAAAAGCAAGAACTAGTTAACAGAATTTATATCTAAAGGAAATAAAACAGGGACACATAGCCACACAAAGGTTGAGCAAAGAGAGCCCGTGTCGTCCTTTGGTTACTCACTAACAAGGGAGCCTGGTGTTGGATGCTGACTCAGCAACTGCAGAACTTGGGGAAACTGGGTCAGGTGTGCCTTCCCTAGCAGCTATGATGATTCCACAAAAATTAAACCTGAAGAAGTCGAATTAAGAATTCAGACGTTTCTATAGGTAAGCTTGAGCATTCTTTCTAACAGTAATTTGCTAAGAAGCAATTTATTTAACCCTAGGAATTTGTTAGTCTCATTTTGGAACCAAATATCTTTTCTGTGAAAACTTCACGATGAGCGTCTTCTCGCTGGTGCCTCTCCCTAGAGAATCAGGGCTGGGAGCCATGAGGCAGGGAAGCTAGATCAAAACAGCCAGTGTTCCTTGGAGGAAGGCTCCAAATTTATCCTTTCCAAATGTATTTATCTATTTCATACCGCTAGGAAGGGTAACAGATGCGCAAAGTTTGGGAAAGTTTCAGCCAAGTCTGTCTCTCTGCCTGTGTTTATAAAATAATAAAGAAATAAAAGAAGTGTCATTGGGACAACGCCCCGCACATTGATTACACATTTTCTATCGATGTTTTGATGCTGCTGCCATGGCGGAACTGATCTTGCAGCCTCTACTGCCTGAAGTGTTCACTTTCTGTCCCTTTACAGAAGTCTGAGGATCCTCAAACTACACCAACTAGTTTATTAAAAAAGATATGTGGGCCAGGAAGCCAACCCAGTTTCTTTCACCTTCATCAAAATGAAGATGTCAGGAGACTCCTGTACCTTCTTCTACTTCTAGTTGTGCTCATCCAATCAAGTCCATATCCCCTTAATATGCACAAAGGGTAACCTGTATTCTCTCAAGAGTGTTGTGCAATCTCTCATTCACACCAGGACACTTGACGGGAAATGGGTACGGATCAGCCAGGCACGAGGAAGGCCAACTGAGACTCTCCCAGATAAGCCATCACATGTTAAGTGTTTAGGAAAATGAATGACAGAAGGACTGGGGAATCAAAAGCCAAGTGACTATTTTTTTCTTATGACTGGGAGACCCTTCCATGAGGAAAACATGGGGGGAGAAAATTCATTCTTAACTTTAAAATGTTAAACTAATTTTAAACTAATTTATGCAAACTTGTGTAGCATAAAAATCAAAAGATAAAAAGGTCCTACACTAAATTATTCTTCTGAGTCTGTCCCCAGCTCCCCAGAGACATTCATACACTAAATTATTCTTCTGAGTCGGTCCCCAGCTCCCCAGAGACATTCAGAGTTGTATGTTATTTATGTTTCTTCCAGAGTTAATGTATGGCATGCCACACACACACACACACACACACACACTCATATGCAATTATATATGCATACATCTGAAAACAAACACATTTTAGGCTACTTGATATTTTGCTGTAATAAAGTCCAATTTTCACTGCCCCATAATGATGTATTTTTAGATTTTTCTAATATATTTATCTTACAAAAAATGATGAATGGGGTATTTTTGTTCATATAACATTCTGCTCATATGTGAGTATAGCTGTAGGATAAATTTCTAGAAGTGGAATTGCTGAGGCAAAGGGCATGGCATTTGCATTTATAATTTAAAGATATTACCAAATTGCCTGCAAGTTTTCCGCAATTCAAGCTATCACCCAGTCTGTAGGAAAATGGATATTTCCCTGCACACTCACCAACACGGCATCTCGCCACAGATGTGAATCAATACCAACATGAACGATGAGCAGAGGCCCCTTTCCTGCTGCTGCGAAGGCAGTGTGCCTCCATCTTCCATGCTTTTATCTATCATAGGAAAAAAACAGGATTTAAATGTAAAAGTTGGACAAAATCACCCATCACAGACTATTTTAACCCAGCTTAGGAGGTTGTTAAAATTGGTATGGACAGAATGTCTGGATGGAAAGAAATTTTGAATAAAACTTTAAAAACCCTGAAGAAGTAGTCCTTGAAAAGTTTAAATGTGCCCTGAAATGCATCTGGGTTATAATAAATGATAGAGCATCCAAGAGAATGTGGAAGGCACATTTTTATTGAATGTCTGTGTTTTAGTATGATTATATTTGCAATCCTGATATCATCAGGGTTTGAACCGTAAAATAGAGGCCACTCTTTGTGTACAAGGAATGAATGATTTTAAAGAAGGGACTTAAAAATTTGTACAACAACTGGAAGGGCTGTAGAACTGCAGGTCAGGAGGTCATCACCAAAGTAGGTGACTCTGCAGAGCTGGCCTTAAACCACCCTGGACAGTTCACCAGCTCAGGCCAAAGCACTCATACATAGCATTGTCAAGAAACTCAGCTGGGCTGCTTTAAGATTTAGGCCTGTCCCATCTGCTTGCAAGTGTCTCTGTAAAATGAGTCTCTTCTCCTCCATCTTCCACACTGGGTGTAAGAGCTTCTCATTGGACATACCAACCTTAACCCATATGGCGAGTGGAATTCAGGAACTGTTGTTCTCAACTTTGGGGTAATACGATTTTTGAACCATACTGTGAAACTGATATTTTTTCTCTTAACATTGTATCATGAACATCTCCCATAGCTTTTAATATATCATAAATATTTTATAAACACATGATTTTTATAGGCTCTTTTATTCTATGCAATATTGTCAGACTTTTTTTCTACTATAAATAGTTTTGAAAAGTATATTCTGATACATGAAGTTTTTATATCCCTGATGATGTCCTTCTTGGCTATTCCTAAAATTGAAATTAAGGAATTAAAAAGAAGATATCTTTTATAGGGAGAAAATAATTCAAAGATTTGGATCAGAATAATTTATAATTCCCTAACATGTATCTGTAAATGATTGTTATCCTTTTAGAAACACTATATATTTTCATCAAAATAATTTAAAACACATACATATAAACACACAAGAAATGCTGCCAACTTGATAGAGAAATAATGGCATCCCATGTTGATTGAAATGTTTATTAATGAAGTTGAGCAAATTTCTTATACATGTTGCTTCCACTGCTCCAATATCTTAAAAGTGCTCTGCCTTCGAGGAACCTCCATCCCAATTTTTGTAATGACTTTACTAATTTATATTCCCACCAACGGTGTATAAAATTTCCCTTTTATTCATATCCTCATCAACATTTGTTACTTTTTGTCTTTTTGGTAATAATTATTCTAACAAATGTGAGGTTGTATTTCACTGTGATTTTGAATTCCATTTATCTGATGATTAGTAACATTGAATATGCTTCGTATACATGTTGGCCATTTGTATGTCTTTTCTGAAATGTCTATTTAGGTATTTTGTTCATTTTTAAATCTGATTTTTGAAGTCGTTGCTTTATTTCTTAGTTATTTGTGTTTCTGTATATTCTGGATAGTAACCCGTGCAAATGCATAGTTTGCAAATGCTTTCTCTCATGCCGTAGGTTGTCTCTTCATTTCATTCCTTGTATTGATTGTTTTCGTTTCTGTGCAGAAGCTTTCTGGTTTGATATAAAGCTTTTTCTTTGTTTAGTTTTTTTTTCTTTTTTATTTTGTTGACTGTGCTTCTGAGATCCTATTCAAAAATCTTTGCCTTGTCCAATTTCATGAAGCATTCCCCTGTTTTCTTCTAGTAGTTTCAAAATTTCTGACCTTACACATATGTCTTTAATCATTTAGATTAATTTTTGTATATGGTGAGAGCTAGGGGTCTAGTTAAATTCTTCTGCATATGTATATTCAGTTTTTCTTACATCTTTTTTTTTGAGACTGAGTCTCACTCTGCTGCCTAGGCTGGAGTGCAGTGGGGCGATCTTGGCTCACTGCAACCTCCGTCTCCCGGGTTCAAGTGAATCCCTTGCGTCAGCGTCCCAAGTAGCTGGGATTACAGGCACCTGCCACCACGCCTGGGTAATATTTTTTATTTTTTATCCTTTAGTAGGTGTGGGGTTTTGCCATGTTGGCCAGGCTGGTCTCGAACTCCTGACGTCAGGTGATCAGCCCACCTCGGCCTCCCAGAGTGCTGGGATTACAGGCATGAGCCACCGTGCCTGGCCCTCTACATATTTTTTCTTTTAAAAAAGACTGCCCTTTTCATAACGTTAGTTCTTTGAGCCTTTGTAACAATCTCATTACTGGTTATATATCCATAGGAAAAGAAATCAGTGTGTCAAAGACATACCTGTACACCCGTGTTTATTACAGTGCTATTTACAATAGTCAAGATATGGAATCAACCTAAATGCCTATCTACAGATAAATGAATAAAAAATTATACACACACACACACACTAGAATACTATCCAGCCATAAAACAGGATGGAATCCTGTCATTACAACAACATGAATGAACCTTGAGGGCAACTATGTTAAGCGAAATAAACCAGGCACAGACAAATACCACGTGATCTTAGTTATATGTGAAATCTAAAAAAATGTTGATTTCATAGAAATAGTAGCATAGTAGTTACCATAGGCTGGGGATGGGAGGCTGGGGGAACTGGGAGAAATTGGTTAATGGATACACAGTTACAGTTAGACAGGAAAAATAAATTCTGGTATTCTATTACAAGGTAAGGTGACCATAGTAAATAACAATGAATAATGCATATTTCAAAATGGCTAGAAGAGAAGATTTTGAATGTTGTCACCACAAAGAAGTAATAAATGTTTAAAGTGACAAAGGTGGTAATCATCTTGACTTCATCATTTCATAGCCTTTGAAACATCACATCATAGCCCACCAATATCCAGAATTGTTTCCTGTCAAAAAATAAATATAAAACATGCTGTACTATAAATATTATCATGAAGTGTTGGGATAATTAGTAATGAAATTGGATTTTTAAATGTCTGTTTCTGTTTTTTGTGAAATGCTTTTCTTGCACACAATTCTCAAGCTGTTCCTTCTATTGAAAGTGATAGTGACAAAGGCATAATCCCATTTCATCACTGATGCTGGAAAAACATGGCAGTTATTCTCAATGTGTGGGTGGAACTACAGTAGTGAAGAAACATATCTGTCCTCCCCCAAGAGAATCTGGGGTGCATTTCAAGGGAGTGTACACCCTCAGGGTTACATATCGTAGCTCCACAGCTTTGTATAGTAGCAGGTGTGCCTTGCAGGCTGTGTGCCTAAGAGTGCGAGCATGTGTTCCCACTACCATAAACAAAAATAAGATGTATATTTTATACGGCTCCACCTTCTTTTTGAGGCATGATAGCTTTGTACATTTACTTATGTATATTCATTCAGTTGTTATTCATTCATTAGATCCAACGTGATCAGATTCAGTTGTTGAGCAATTAGCAGGAACACTTTTCAATATAGTTCAATTAAAGCTGTAAAATTCTTTGATCTCAGAAATGTGTCTATTAATGTAATATTCTTATTCCTGTAAGGAAATTTGGGATAAGCCAAAAACATTACTGGGTGTCTCCAGTGGAAAATCATACATTGTTTAGAACACACACTTTCACATTGCCTTTTAATACCTTTGAGCTATTATACTTTTGTAAGTTGTAAATAATTGCTAGCAGTGAGAAAGAATTCTTGCCTATAGATCTGCAAATTAATTCTGTTTTCTGGAGGTCCATTAACTTCCCACTCAGGTATCCTGCCACCTCATCCTCCCTGACTCCTATGCCAAAAAAGGCAGTTGTGAGTCTACCTAAAATTGCATTTCCTCATCTCTCCTCTCTCTGTCTCTCTCTCTCTCTCTAGATATATATATATACACGTATATATACACATATATACATATACACATATACGTATGTACACATACATGTATGTACATACATATGTATATATATGTATATGTATATATATATAGAGAGAGACAGACAGAGAGAGGAGAGATGAGGAAATGCAATATATATAGGTACATATATATGGTTATATTTATATATACATATGGCTATATTTACATATATAAAGATTTCTTTGAACCTATTATAACATTTTCCTGATTCCTTCCTTAATATAGAGTTAAAGTCTCTCTGCTTTGTGTGTGTATATATGTGTGTGTGTATATATATTGAAGTCATAATTTATCACTTTTGCAAATTGTATTTTAGAATTCTATTTTATTATTTTTATTTTTTTGGTCGTGATAAAGTTGTGAGTATGGTCATATGTCAGGAAAAGATTCAAATCTGTCTTTTGGGAAAGAGTTTCTTATTAACATTATCTATGCCACAGGTTATTATTAAGGTAAATGCAAATCAATAATTACAAAACAGTTAAAATTATCCCATAAGCCAGTGTGGTGACACGTGTCAGTAGTCCCACCTACTCAGGAGACTGAAGCAGGAGGACTGCTTGAGCCCAGGAGTTCAAGACCAGCTGGAGCAACATAGGTGACACCTTGACTGTAAAAAAAAAAAAAAAAAAGAAAAGAAAAACCCATAATGAAGATTTATCTAGGATCTCCCTCTGTACTGTTTCCAAACTATATTCGTGTATAATCAAAAACTAGATACTATTTTATGGACTCTCCCAAAATTGCCCCAAAACTTACCATTTTCTATAGACTCCTACAAGAGTCATGGACAAGTATTTCCTAAAGTGAATTAAACAAGTGAGTTCACAGAATACAGATATTTTAAGACATTGAGGTAGAACCAAAGAACAAAAGAGAGTATACATACTCTTTAAGAGAGGGGTATAAGAAAGATCTTCATAAATAAGAACTATGTGGGAGACGCTCCATTCAGGAGGGGATGCTTGAAGGGAACTTCACCAGCAGGGACTAGCCTCTTACGGTGGCAGGACAAGAAGACTGCCAAGGGTGCACGGTGAAAGGCAGGCCTTTTGTTAGAACTATTATATGGGAAGGAGAGGCTTTGGGTCCCATACCTATTAATAATAGCTGACACTTCATTATGTAAACAACTAAAAGAAGTAAATTTAAAATAACCCTGTTGGTGAAACAACAGATTGGCAAAATGATTGAGGAAACCAAGACAAGAGCAAAAAGAAAAAATTACTTAGGAGAATTTGTAGAAAGATGCACAGACAAATCGGGAAGATTTGGGGGTAAAAATATAATCAGATTAGGTGAGAGAGAGCGACATTTGGCATGACATTTGAAATTGGTCAATTTTATTTAGAGAGGGAGAAAGCCCAGAGTCCTCTGGCAGAGTCTTGTTCCTTTAGGCCAAAGGCCAAGGCCTCAAGCAGCAGCAAGTCCCAACTCCACTACCTGGGGCTGACCCTGTCCAGGCTCCTCATCAGACCCTATGCAGCACACTGATTCCCCTTGGCCAACCTCTCCAGGGACAGGTAGGGCTGATGCTTCATTTTCATGTAGCTCAGAAAACTGCAAGACAGTATCCTCACCATGAAGGTAGACAATGCTGTCCTCTGTCCTCTGAGAGCTTTCTCTCTCTCTCTCTGTCTCTCTCTCTCCTACTCCCTTCCTCCCTCTTTCTCTCTGCCTCTCTGTCTCTCCCTCCACCTTCTCTCTTTCTGTTTTTACTTTTCAGATAAAGTGACAAACCAAGGTTAATTCAAATCCCTCATTATGCAAATGTGTTAAGAACAACACCTTGCTTGTTTGTTGTTTAGCTCACCTTTTGTTTTGATAGGACTTCCAGGACATTTTCATTTGATCTTTCAGTAACACTAACTTATGAGGCAACATTTAGATGCATTCAGGTCTTGAACAAGATTACCATTTTCTGCCGGGTGCGGTGGCTCAAGCCTGTAATCCCAGCACTTTGGGAGGCTGAGGCGGGCGGGTCATGAGGTCAGGAGATGGAGACCATTCTGGCTAATACGATGAAACCTTGTCTCATACAAAAAATTAGCCAGGCATGGTGGCAGGCACCTGTAGTCCCAGCTACTCGGGAGGCTGAGGCAGGAGAATGGCATGAACCTGGGAGGCGGAGCTTGCAGTGAGCCGAGATGGCGCCACTGCACGCTAGCCTGGGCAACAGAGTGAGATTTTGTCTAATAAAAAAAAAAAAATTGCCATTTTTTATGTCTCTCTCAATAATCAAAACACAGGGATATTTTGGAGATTACTCTATTTTTTCTACTTCTGAACACGTCAGTATTTCCAATGAAAATAAATTGGAAATACTTTCTTAAAAGATGCAATTGTTCTTAAATTTATCCATTAATGTAAAAATAGTTATTCAGCACATATTTTGTGTTGGCATCCCAACACACTATAAGTAAATTAAGCAAAATAGACATTGTTTCTCAAGAAATTTATATTCTTAATGATGCAAAAATAATGAAGTAGTTACACAAATTAAAAACATAATTATAAGATGCTCTCAGAGTTAGTAAGCGTTTGAAGTGGGAGAGGCGTAATGATACCACATAGCTTAAAACAGTTTCTATGTTATGTAACAAATTTCTTGGGAGACTTCCAGATAGGACAGGAACTCCATTTCTAACTCAAGCTAATTTCTGCATGGCTGTATGGAAAAATGAGTACAAACAGCTATAGGGAAAAATCAACTCATTACAAAAGCATTTTATAAGTATATTCGGAGGGGAAGAGTAGTTGATAAAGATAACTGTATTAGTCCATTCTCACACTGCTATGAAGACATACCCGATACTGAGTAATTTAAAAAGAAAAGAGGTTTAATTGGCTCATGGTTCTGCAGGCTGTATAGGCTTCTGCTTCTGTGGAGGCCTCAGGAAACTTACAATCATGGCGGAAAGTGAAGGGGAAGCAAGCACGTCTTACATGGCCTGGCTGGTGGTTGGAAGAGAGAGAGCGGGGAGGTGACACACACTTTCAAACAGCCATATCTCCTGATAACTCTGTCAGAGAACAGCAAGGGGTAAGTCCGCCCCCAGGATTCAGTCACCTCCCACCAGGCCCCTCCTCCAACATTGAAGGTTACTATTGGACAAGAAATTTGGGTGGGGACACATGCCAAACCATATCAATAATCATGCATTTAGATGTGAGTTGTATGTGAGCATTATTTGAATTGTGTGCAGTGGGGTAGGGGGAACAGCAGGGTGGGTGACATATTTCATTCTCCTGGGCAGTTTCAGATTGAGAGTTTAAAGAATATCAGCCCAATCTGCCAGTGGATAGCTTTGCTCAACATTGTGAATAACATGGTATTTATCTTCTTCCTGGATTATCTTCTTTTGGAAAATGTCAGCTGTGAGTGAAGGCAGGTTGGGGAAAAGCACTAAGGCCTGTTCTCATCTACAAGGAAGGTTTCTGCCTGTGCCTTTTCCTTACTGAGCAAATTTACCAAGTCATGGAGAGGAAGCAAACAGCTGTGAAGGTGACAAATACCACATTTGCCACTCGGCTTCTGGTGATCCCCAGGCCGTCAGCAAAGCCAGAGGAAACCTGTGTGCTGGCTTCGGGGAGACATTTGGGATGTACTGGATGTAGCCAGCTGTGAAATATTACAGGTCATTGCTATCCACATATTGTATTTTACATCTGGCTTAGGTAAACGTCCTATTCTTCATTTTAGGTTTACCAACTAAAGGAGCTGAACCATGGATTACAATTGCCTTCCAAATTTATTATGGGCAGCAACTAGACCTGTGTGAGTGTGAGAGAGAGAGAGAGTGTGTGTGTGTGTGTGTGTGTCTGTGCTTGCTAAGAAAACATATTCCTGAATTCTTCCTAAATTACAGAAGACTGTCTTTTCTGAAAACAAAAGCATTACGTTTTAGGCCATCCTTTTTCATGCAAATGAGACAGTTTTGGGAACATACTGTGGTACAGTTTGTACACATTTTGCTCTTCTTCATCAATGTGAAGATAACACCCAGAGGCTCTGGGTTTATGTAATGGCTAAGTCAGATGTGATGAAAGAAATGTTTCAAGAATGTTGAAAAATAGTGTAAATATTTAGTTACAGAAGGAACAAGATTTATATACCTTCTATTATAAAATTCTACTGACTAATTTCAGCTCTAAGATCCCAGCCCCTCATTCACTCTAGAATGCACATCTCAGTTTGATTCTGAAATATGAAGGCATTTTCATTTAGCAGGTATTCATTCACCATATTATCTTCCAGGTACTGTGCTAGTTCTTGTAGATACCAAAGATGTTAAGAGAGACACGAACCCTCTGTAATGGCATTTGTAGTCTGGAGAGAAAACAAAATTAAATAAGCAATTCCTTTAAAAAGTGATGTACTAAGTTTCTTGTATGGAAGGTGAAGTCAATTATGTGAACCCGTAGCAAAGGTTGTTAACTCAGAGGAGAAAGCTTCTGGAAGGCTTTGCATCAGAAGTATTTTCTTAGATGGAATTTGGAAGAGCACCAAAGAAGATTTGGAAAAGGCATTTTTTTAGGCCAGTGTGATGACATGGATGTTCAAAGAAACAAAAACAAAATTGAATAAAACAGAATTTAAAGTCAGCATAGTAAGATAAGGTTGGAGAGTCATGTTAAGCAATTTGCAAGTAGTTTTAAAGGTAAAGGAAGGCCACTGTCAGGTGTCCTGTGCTTATGTCACAATGCTCGGGATCCATGAGGTTAGGAATGAATTCTGCAAGAGCAGCCTGCAGTGGACGTGAAGAACAAGTGGTCAGAGGCCAGCTCAGAAAAGCACAACAGAAAGATGTCCTCAGGATCTCCAAGGGGAAGAAAGGACTTCCAGAGGTCAAGGGTAGATGAGCAGTTCTATGGGAAGGTCTAGCAAAATAAAAAAGCTACAATTTGTCTGCTGGAATAATTGGTTCCAAAGAATCAAAAGTCATCTCAGAAAGATGGTTTCACTGAAGTGGCACGATTATGTGACTAAGCCAAAGAGAAGAAGTCAGACATGTACTGAAGTGGAATGCAAGCACTCAGGGAGGAATGTGGGGTATAACCGAACACACAGGCCCAGAGAAGCCAGGTGGGGTCAATTCCAAAGCACAGGGAAGGGAAAACTCTTCCATTGAGGAAGACATATCTGAAATGAGATTGGTTCCAAAGCACACGTGTGTCTGTGACTGGAGATACGAAATGGGAACTCCATGTAGGTGACTCCTCTTGTGTGTCAATAGAAAATCAGACGATATCCTAAGGATAACTGTGGATATAAGTTGGAATGGAGAATTGAAGATATTGCAATTGAAATATATTTGTGGAGAAAAGGAAGGAGGCCAAAGTGAGAAAATTGTAATACATATTCAGTCAAAATAAAAACAACTTCATTTATATACAGGTGCCTTTATCTTTTATGTAACAATTAATAATGCTTCTCCAACTATCAATGAGGAAGTAATTTTTTTTGATCCAACATAGAAAGGTAACTTTGTAAAAAGAATAAATGTATCTCAGCAATGTCAAGTTGCTGTAAGCATTTCTAAATGTTACTCTCACTTGCTTACTAAACCACCATGGACAGACCCCACTTGTCTGCAGATTATGTCAGGCATGCATAGCTAGATAGAAACAATCCTCAAGGCGGATGGTACCTCTGCTCCACCAGTTCCTGCAAGGAGCCAAGTCTTTTCTCTCTTGGGGCACTCCATCTCATAGACACACTGACTCATGAAGAAAACCAAGTCTTGCGGTCTTTAGTGATAGTTCACCTTAAGTGAGAATAATCTCTCACTCTGAGAGGGAAGATATTTAAGGACAAATGCAAGCTCTGGCCCAGAAGCACAATAGGCTCGTTAACCAGTGTGCAGTATCTTCTCATGCTGGTGCCCATGAGTTTACGGTGGCTGTATTTTCATGAGCATGAAATTTTCATCAGCTTTGCTCAGCATTCCAGGTACCTGCATGTAGTTCACTGACCACTGGATTCCTCCAGGGCGTGAATATTGACAGATATGTCAGAAAGGCAATGAGACAGGAAAGGCTGAGATAGTGGCAAGACAGGATTAAATTTCTGAATTTGGAGCTGTAAGTAGATATGGCAGGAGATGGCTATATAAGGTTAAATGGAGGGTTGATAGACTGGTACTCACAAAACTTAAAAGGCTAGTATGTTGGGAATAAATTATCAAGTGATCTGGAATAGAGGAGGTTGTGAACAGAGAGTGGATTGTATGGATTTACTATTTTAGGGGGTGACAAGAACAAGAGAGTAGGAGGTTCATAGTGTGGGTATATTGGGAAGGTTATAGAAATTGAGTAAAATAGATTACCGGAGTTATCTCTGGTAACAAAATTAAAGTTTCTGAAGATGGTGAATGGGTCATGAATGTGGGTCTTCAAATTGTGTAGGATGATAGAAGATGTGTAAGTACAACAGAAGAAGTCTAAGAGATACCTGCCAATTTCGTAGCAACTGAAAAAAAAAACCAGCCGAGAATGCAACAGAGAACAGTAGCAAAGAGGAGCACAGAGTGGCAAATACAAAATACAAAAATTCAGAGTATTTATTTATGTACTTTTTGTTTGTTTGTTTCAGAGAATGATAGAGAAGTCAGGGTCTGACACAAGCAGCAATGAGCAACAGGCAGTCACTCCAGGGAAAGGCCAAAGGCAGAATATAATTCTTGGAACTTTTGTGTAATTGAGTTGTGGTAGAAAATGTCAAATTAGGGTTTTCTCTCCTTTCGTGGACTGACAAAACAATGATTCTTTCATTGGGTGATCACATTGAGACAGAGGTTTTTATTTTTTTTTAGTTTGGTCTCTATTAAATGCAGTGACTAAGCAATGTCCAGCTATTACCTGTGCTAGGAATATAGACTAAAAGATTTTAGTCCTGGAGCCAACATTGTTCTTTCTGTGAATGTGGTTGAAGAACAAGAGTTTTTGTAATCTACATTGATGATCATATAGGGAGTTGCTCATATCTCTTAACAGTAAATGAAAGTGTTTTTCCTGATATCCTTATTGTTCTTAGCAGAGCTAAATCCAGTTAGTAAGTTGAATTACATTTGTGGCATAAATAAACAAGCTACACACACAAAAAAACAACCACACACACAGGCACACACACAGATACACATACACAGACACACACACACACAGACACACACACACACACACACAGAAATTCACAGAATCTATTTGAATGGGAATTCTCCCTTGTCATAGGCAATAGAAGTTTTTAGTAAATGTTAGTGTTAGTAAATGTTTAACAACTAGTTCTCTAGAAAAAAACATGTGTGTGTGTGTATACCCACACTAGTATGCTAAAAAATGTTTACTGATATTAAGAATGCATAGCACTGAATTTACAAATTACTCTAAAATGTATCACACCTTTTACTATAAATTCTTATAGCCAATTTATTTTAAATGAAAGCTTTCATTGATTTTGGCTACACTCTTGCCTATGTAACCAATCTGTGGTAAAATTGTATCATTATTTGTTAAAATCAGACTACAAATAAAGACTTGATTACTATCTGATTCAGCAAATAAGTCATTAGTGTCATCAATGAATGAGTGCAAGTCTGCCACGAAGGTTTTCCTTATGCTAAAGACTATGGCGAAGGTGCAACAAGGCAGATGGACGTCGAAAGTTCCCTCCCTTGTCAAAGATGTGGGCAACTTCTTTGTTGAATCAGATAATAATTTTCAACACTGAAATAATATTTTCTCACATTTTTGAGCTATCTGCAATGTAATGGCTAAAGACATGACACAATTTATTAATATTTATAAACAATTATTAATATTTTATCTTTCATTTTTTAATGTCTGGACAATCTACAAAACAATCTACAAAACAATAAATGAAGCCCTGGTTTTTAACCTTTGCATCTGGTAAAATACTCCAGTCATGACTGCTTTAAGTGACCCACAAAGCTACGCTGCATGTAGAGGTGAGAAAAGGCTCCCATGAGTACACTATCTGATAGGATTTCCATCCTACAGAGGCCACAGGCGTAAGCAGTCTCTAATCTCAAGAGCATACCTGCTAACGTATGCCCAATGATTAGAAAGTAATGTCTTGAGTATTCATGACCTTTGATTTTAGTATAATTTATTTAATTTTATGTTTCTGTAATTGACTTTTTAATAATGCAAAATGCTTTCAAAATTCTTGACAATTTATCAATAGTCCCTCTGAGCTGGTGTGAACCTGCTCTATCCCATCACTATTTTAAGAAAGAGTTTAAGAACACTGGTTGATCTTACTTAAAATGTTTATAATCTAATACGTGTTCCAGTTGACAAAAGAGGAAAATGGTGATAAGATGGTATAAAGTGCTCCAGGTCTGTGTTGTCCCAGGAATTCTCCAACATAAGCGTATCGCTAACATAAAGGGCAGGTGGGGAAGAATGGCTGAACATGAGGTAGAGGGATCCTGATCTAAGTTAAGGACTAGCCTTTATGGCATTAGGAACCATAGAAAAGTAGTTAGTTTTTAAGAATGCAAACTCTGGACTCCTGGCTCCACCACTTGCCGGCCAACTTGGGGTCTTGTTCAACTGTTCAACTTCTGTCTCTATTTTCTCGTCTGTTAAATTGGAGTATTGATAGTGCAAATTTATAGGGTCTTGTTAAAGTTACATACATAAAGTGTTAGAATAGTGCCTGGAAGATACTATGTGCTAGCTGCTACCGTGAAATTTGTTTTTTAATTTTAATTTTAATTTTTCTTTTGAGATGGAGTCTGGCTGTGTTGCCCAGGGTGGAGTGCAGTGGCATGCTCTTGGCTCACTGCAACCTCTACCTCCCAGGTTCAAGGGATTCTCATTTCTCAGCCTCCTGGGTAGCTAGGACTACAGGTGCACACCACCATGCCTGGCAACTTTTTTCTATTTTTAGTAGAGACTGGGTTTCCCCATGTTGGCCAGGCTGGTCTTAAACTCCTGACCTCAAGTGATCTACCTGCCTCAGCCTCCCAAAGTTCTGGGACTACAAGTGTGAGCCACCACACCCAACCTACCATGAAATCTTTAGATCAGTAAAACACCTAAACTTTCCTAAAGTTCTATGTGCATTTCTCTTGTTCCTCCCTGATTCTGGTATTCAACAATTATTTTTACAAGGAATGCAGTTTGAGTATGGAATCATTGTATATATAATCTATGCTAATGATGAAGTTAATTTGACAAAGAAATAGGCTTTAAAGAAAATCTCCTGAGAGTAGACAAATATTGTAAATAAATTCCTCATAGAACATTGCATGGAACAGTGCAAATATGATAGTGTAGGGGTTTAGAGTAAACCATGTTGAATCATGTCACTGATGCATAGTTGTTTGATTTTAGAAGTTTTGCCTTTTCTCTCTAAGCTTTAGTTTTCTTATTTGTAACATATAAAGATTTTATCTGTAAATACATTAGTATTTACCTCTAAAGTTGATAATTCTTTTTTAAAAAGAGATATTTAACAAAGATACTATTATCATATATAAAAAGAAAATTATTGATGACCCCATAATGAAGATTTCACAGGATTGCTCAGGGGATTGGAGGTAATACGTGCAATGTCACTCCACACCGTTAACCTCTGGAGAGTTTACTAATACAATTATTGTTGTTATTAGGAAAAACTGTTTTACTTGTGCTATGGTCTGAATGTTTGTGTACCTCCCAAATTCCTAGGTTGAAATCCTAAAACCTGAGACATTAGTATTAGGAAATGGGGCCTTCAGGGTGATTAGCTCCTGAGGGTGGAGCCCTTATGAATGGGATTAGTGCCCTTGTAAAAGGCCTGACAGATTTTTTCATTCTGCCATGTCCAGACACAGAGAAAAGAGAGCTGCCAATGAACCAGAAAATCAGCTCTCAGCAGACACTGATCTGCAGATGCCTTCATCTTGAACTTCCCTGCTTTCAGAATTGTGAAAAATTAATGTTTGCTGTTTCAAGCCACCCAGTTAATGGTATTTCATTATAGCAGGCTGAATGACTTAAGACAATCCCTTTGTGTCTAGAGTATAGTGACAAGTGAGTCTACACTTACCTTACTTAGGTGAAATGATAGTTAACAAGGGTAATATACTTGAAATTTCCCTTTCATTTTTCAATGGATTATGTTTCATTATAGATATCATTAAGTTAGTACTAGAATTTTAGGTAAAGATTGTAAATAGTACCAAAATTTCCTAAAACAAAAAATTCTCATACACTTATATTATGTTTAAGTTATGTTTAAGTTAATTGCTCTCCCTGACAAATTTTATCAATGCAAAATGTATGAATTGCTCACCCATATTTTTATATGACATTTAAGGCAATCAAAAAGGATGTTCCTGAGTGTTTTATTTGCTGTACTAGGAGACCATATAGTTTAATTACTTTATTAACTACTATAAGACTCATTGAATTTTTCTTTCCATGAACAAGTTTACGTTTACTCCCCAAACAGCATGAAACGTCTAATGATTTGAACCTGTTCCCAATTTGGTTTCTTTGTCCCTTATAAACTGTCTTCCACTCTTGACATTGGTGTTCAGTAGTTTAATTTGCCCAGTATTATCAAAACCAGAAGACAGCATTTGCATTCTTAATTATAGCCTATGATGTTGTAACAATTAGTTCAATTGTTTCATGATGAAGTTAATGTAGCAAATGGAACATGTGCTATGGTCAAGACTCTTAATTGAGGCTACTTATTGATGCTGATGAAAGGAACAGAAATGATTACATTGCTTCATATTTATAATTGTAGCTAACTTTGGCTTACTTGATGCCTACATTAAGAGCTTATTGGATTTGAGTCTTTAATTTGTCAGTCTCACAGATTTTCCCTGAAAATTTATCCCCTTATGGCCATGAGTGCCATATACAAAGTAACATAGGTAAAGATGGACAATATAAATGTTGTTCATTGTTTTTGTTTTCGTCTGTTTTGCTTTACACTTCCTTGTGAAGAGGCAGAACAAGAGCAAGATATGCGGGAGCAAGGGACAGGGAAGAAGGAGAGAGAGAGAGGGAAAGAGAAAGAAACAAGAATAGGAAGAAAGAGATGGGGAGGAGTAGGAGAGAGAGAAAGAAGGGGGAGAGAGAGGAAGAGAGAGAGAGAGAGAGAGAGATTCTGACTATTTTTTCTTCACAACTTAAATTATCTGGTAAATTTCCAAGGCTTTTCCAGGCTACCCAAGATATCAAAATAGTTCAAACAGTTCTAAAACAGGGTTGTAAAACCTTGAATTGGTAAAAATGTATTTCGGAACATGTTTTTGTAAAGATCGCTATCTCTTAAATGTGATTTTTTTCCCATAGGGATTTCTACTACCATTCATAATTAAACATTTCTGCCTCCTAGCCAGCCATCAAAAATTCATAATTAATTTAATGACTGATTTATCTACTTATTCCAATAACTGGGTCAACTATTCACCCCCTTCTTTATGCACTATTTATAATGGAGCACATTTGATTTCACTTGATAACTAAATTAATGATATGCAGTCTCATTAGTAAAGTTAGTCGGCCACTATTGTAGGTATGTACAATTGTTTCAAAATACCTGTGAATCAAAAAAAATGGCTGTTATATTCAACAACTATTATTTACTGCTCACATTAACCCTTTGGAAAAAAGGATGAGGATGGAAAAAAATACTTCACCCATATAAGGCATGAAAATCCAGTCCACTGACACGTACTTTTTCTCCTTCTAAGAGTAAAGCACTCACTGAAATTTTGGATAAATTCAGATGCCCAAATCAACCAGTTCCTATTTGTAAGTGGTCCTTATATACACTGAATATAAATGGCTGGGTTCAGACACACAACACAACCTGTATTGTTTTTCTCAGCCTCACTCCATACCATGTGCCTCATGTCTTTTCCTAACCACACAATCATGTGGCCAGCTTCATGATTTGGAGAGTTTCCAGCCCCCTGAACTGCAGTCATTTGCTGGATTCACAGATATATCTCTCCCTATCACTTAGGAGTCTGCTATGTACAAAACCTAGGAACAAGCACAACCCTGAAAACACAGGTAGCAAAACAAGTGAAAGTGAAAAATCCAGTCTAGAGGACTTCGTTTCAACACGAACCTATTCGTGTGACATCAGCTTAGGTTGGCATCTTCATGAGTTAACCTCATGCTTGTGCACCAGGGCACAGGCAACAGAAAGTAAAAAATATCTCATATCTCTTATAGAAAAACAGCAATTGAAAGGAGAAATGAAACTAATGCCATTTGCCTTCTAGTAAGAAAAATGGCTCAGGTTATTTTTATTTGTGTGAGCACAAAAATCAACTGAGTCTTAGTAGATATTTTAAGACAGTCATTATTCCTCTTCATTGGCATGATGCTCTTGCTTTTTCTGTTACTTTTTATGTGAATAAATTTCTCTTCTGTCCATGGTTCTCGTTTTTGAGATTAATTCCTTTTTCAATTTAGAGTCACCTGGAAAAAATCCAATAATTTCTCTAGGACAAATCTGGCCTATGGCATAGATTGAGTAAACACATATGGAGTCTGGAAACCCCGCAGCAGGTGCACATGTGTAGTGCTTACTGCACTCTTAGCTACTCCCTTATAACATAATGGCTCAGTACTAATGTGTCATGGAGAGAGTCCATATAAATAATTATAATACAGTCTCAGCTCCAACATTCATTATCTGTGACATTTTAGCTACATCTTGGTAATGCTTGGTAGCTATCATTTATCAATTATGTGTTTGCTCCTGGGATCTCAAAACATTACAGCACACATCATTTCTAATTACTCTGACATCAGCCTTTGGCATTTGCTTCCAATGTATTGATTAAATGTTGGCCACTAATAATTCATAAGTTTAAGTAAAAAAGTCAAGACAAGTTCCTGACCTATTATAAATAAGTCAAGAAGTACAAATAAGTGTAATATTTGTTTTACATTTATTCTTTTTCTGGAAACGATAACATTAATGACACTTCTTTCTGATCCTAAAATCCTCCTTGAAAATATGAGTTAAACCAGTTATCAGTTATAATATATTTTAAGTAATTTTGCCTGAAAATTATATAATTAGGTGGGAATTCCCTAATTGTTTGGGGGTCAAGCACATTTTTCTAATTATGGGATTTTAAATTTTCTTTTCATGCTGTATAGGTTGGGCGGGATTTATTTTAAATTAGAGAAGTACTCACATTTGATACAATTATGTGACAATACTCTAGAAGTTTAGGCTAATAGTTGATGGCACTAGGTAACATTTTGGTTTATGTTATGGAAATTTTCTTTCCCCAAATACTGAAGACAAAAATAATCATCCATGTAAAATATTTAATAACAGCAAAATTATTGTTCTTAAATTATAGTTAAATGTGAACTCTCTACAGTCTTCTCTGCAAAAGGAATAATCTTTGGGGAATATGCTGCCATTATAATCATGCTTGCTCTGGGACGGTTGTGTGATTGAATCCTTTTTGGAGTACTGAACTCTTGTTGTCGAAGTTGACTTTCTTTTAGTTCTTTGGTCAGCCACTGTACTCAGCTGAAGAGTGGCCTCCCAGAGATGTGAGGCTCAAATCCCTGCAACCCATACAAATTACTTTATAAGGAAATAGGATCTTTGCAAATGACACTAAGTTAAAGGTCTGGAGATACGGGGATTATCTTGAATTATCCAGGTAGGCTTTAAATCCAATCACGAGTGTCCTTATAATAAAGAGGCAAAGGAGATTTGACACAGAAAGAGGAAGAAAAGGCGAGTATCCATGGAGACAGAGATTGAAGTGAATAGGTCCCAAGATAAAGGATGCCAGCAGCTAGCAGAGGCTGCACCCGTGAGGAAAGGTTCTTCTGGTGCCCCCCAAGGAGTGTGGGCCCTGCCGACTCCTCAGTCTCTACCCAGGGACACCGAATTCAGGCACTGGCCCTCGAAGCTGTGAGCAAATAGATTTTCTGTTTCAAGCCACTGAGTTTGACGTGGTTTGTTGCAGCGACCATCTGAAAATTGTGCTCCATTGTGAATGAACAGGGTAAAAACTGTTAAGTGCTACCCTATGAATAAGGAAAAATGGAAAAATCACATGATCATACCACACCACTACCCTTCTTAATAAGATGGAAACAAATACCTGAAAAACTAAATAAAATAAACAGAAAAACTGCTTATGAGTCATTTTATATTACGTATTAGAAAATACGTTTTATCGAAATGCAAAAATATATGCACTTTTAAGATCATATGTTATCTACAATTTCAAAAATGTGAGCCAGTCTTTAATGATAAAAATAATATATGCTGAAAATATGCTTATATGAAACAAATAAGAATGTGAAATTAGAATGAAATTGTCATCATATCTATCACATCCCCATTCCACTCACCCAACCTCTGTTATTATTAATAGTGATAGTCAACAGCTGAGTGTGTTTATGTCTGTGTGTGTATATTTTCTGGAAATTTAAATTCATGCACTTCTATCTATGTGTATATATATAGAGGGAGATTTCTGTTCTTTAAGTAAAAGCATCAAAACTTTACCTTACCTAAGTTAGAATAATGTGTGTGTGTGTTTATATAGTTAAATGTGTATATATATAGTTAAATGTGTATATATACACACACACACATATACACACACACACATACATATATATACACACACATATATATTTGTTTCATCTCTGGATAATTAGGTCTTCTTCCTGAGTCTTCACTGCTAGGTTAGTGTGCTTGTTTAGATTAGCATGTTTCAATAATATAAATATTTCTTCAGGTAACACTAGATGTCTCCTCATGAAAAATCTAAACAAAAAGCAAACAGGAACATTCTCGGTCTCTCTTGCTGGTTACCCACCTCCATGTCTCTCCTAAAGGCACATGAGTATGGGAATGAAGAAGGCTATGTGTTTTTCTTGACCTTCTGGTAAAGGAAATGACTAAGTTCTTTGGTCTCATGTGGTCACTGAATGTCCTTTTTGGTTCCTGCAACAAAGGTTAACATTCTTGATAACAACCTCAACCGAGCTCCAAACAAGACACAGACAAGACCTCTGTGCAAACAGCCACAGTGACTAAGTAATCACTTGCATCTTTTCTTCTATCTTCTGTCTTTCCCGAAGTGGTTATTGCCACTGTGCCAATGACAGCTCTCGGCCCTGCATTAATACCTCTGTCTCCCAGAAAAAATAAATAAATAAATAAATAAATAAATAAATAAATAAATAAATAATTTATAGAGACCCTCAATCCCAGGACTGTCCCGAATCTTGATAGCATCCAACTCAGTACTGACTTCTATTTCCTAATCCCTCCCCTGAATCATATAAGACGAACAAATTGCTCCTCCCAAATTGTCAAGCTAAAAATGAAATGCAAAAAAAAAAAAAACCCTACTCTCTTTTCCTACAGGTAAGTCATTGGTGGCAAACACTGAGGTTTGCCACCTGCAAAGCTGAATTCTATAACTAATGAAATTTCCATCTATTCTTTTGGATCAGGCAATATGCATCCTCTGTCCCACTGATGGTAAAGTAGACTTTCTTCCTTTTTTCTGTCTTTGTTTTTGCTTTATATCAAGAAACTGGCCAACTCTCTTAGGCAGATGCTATGTCTTTCTTTAGACAATTGGAAAACTCTAGTTACTATGGTACAGTTCCCTAGTATGGAAGGTGCTACTGAAGGCATCTAGCAAGCCCTTCCGTGGTGCCTGGCACTCCAGCTGGCTTCCTGGCTGCATGGTTGCATTCACATCATAGAAGCTCTGCATTGCTCAGTCCTTCTTCAGCACTCTTCCAGTCTTCCTAAGTCTCCAATGCTTCATGCCCACACCTTACCAAATTACACAGTCTGTGTGGATGGGCAGTTCAAGACAATTATTTTGTTATACATACCATTCCACATTCACCAACAGGGTTTGTTAATCTGTTTGTTTTCACACCATGGAACATCTCTCAAAAATGTTTTCTTGGCCAGGCGTGGTGGCTCACGCCTGTAACCCCAGGTGGAGGTTGCAGTGAGCCACTGCACTCCAGCCTGGGCAACAGAGAGAGATTCCTTCTCAAAAAAAAATGCATATGTGTGTGTGTGTGTGTGTATGTGTGTGTGTGTGTGTGTGTGTGGGAAATATACATATATGATAAATATATATATGCATGGTAAAATAAATTATGATATGCATATAAAATTCCACTTTATAAAACCAATGAAAATAATGGAAAGATTTTCTAGCAAAATGGAAAAGAATTATACTAAAAATTAAATTTAGAAAGCAGGTTACAAAATTAAATATATGCCATCCTAGCTATGTAAAATATGAAGCTTAATATTATTGTAATCAAACATGATGTAAAGTTAACAATACCTATGTCTAGGTGTGTGATTATGTAGTTTTGTTCCTTTTGTGGCATTTTTAATGTTCAAACCTATTTAACAAAAAAACTTTAAATAATTAGAAAGCAAGTAAAACAAAGAGAAACGAGTACTCTTGATACATCCTACCTAGAGACCTAAAAATGACAATACCCCAAATTTATACTCTTTTAATCAGGAAAATTGTTTCTGTTTGAAAAAATAATTGAAAAACTCTTTTCACATGTGGAAATTAAGCCAAGAGATACGTGTACAAATACAAATCAAAGTGAGATATGATGTAAAATAAGTTATTAAATAACTAAAGTATTCTTTTTAAAGTAGCATACTTCACAGCGTCAACAATTATGAAGCAGTTCTACTTGTGCTGATGCCATGAAGATAGGTCTACTGGCTATATAGTAGGGCTTGGCGTGATTTCTACTACAGATTTAGGAATTGGCTTCACTGGGAGAAGGAGGAATCTTACCAGGCAAAGACCAGCCAAAGAAGAGGAAACACAGGTTCCCGAGCCTCCTGTAACTCTAGAGAGGCAAGGGAGTTGTTTGGAGAAGGCTAGGTTCTGCAGGATCACCATTCAACATCGTTGCTTACCAGGAACAACACTGTCTCTATACTTTTTATAAGGTAGTGGAGAGAAAATGACCTTCTCAGTGGAAGCATGATTAGGCTTCTTTGAGGACATTCCATGCAGGTTAGGGTGACCACTACTCATTAAAGCCTCATCCCAGTACCTGTAAATCATGAAGTGCACTGGAATCACCCTGCCTTCTGAGGGATAGGAAGCTGTAGGAGCCCTGGGAGGCTAAGTTTGGGGGCACTGCTACTAATCTAATGGATGAATAGGGCTCTGATCTACCCTGGCTTTTAGTCCTGGTGATATGGTGTGGGCTTCCAGTTCATTTCACCTTAGCTTACAAGAAACTGTTTTTTTTTTTTTAAGATGGAGTTTCTCTCTTATTGCCCAGGCTGGAGTGTAATGGCACAATCTTGGCTCACTGCAATCTCTGCCTCCCGGGTTCAAGCAAGTCTCCTGCCTCAGCCTCCTTAGTAGCTGGGATTACACCCGACTATTTCTATATTTTTTTTCTTTTATTTTTCTTCTTTTTTTTTTTTTTAGTAGAGATGGGGTTTCACCATGTTGGCCAGGCTGGTCTTGAACTCCTGACCTCAGGTGATCCACTCGCCTCGGCCTCCCAAAGTGCTGGGATTACAGGGGTGAGCCACAGTGCCCGGCCGCAGGCTTTTATTTTTAGACATTTTCATGCTTTTAATATTTCTACTATAAATTGTGGCATAAAGAATACGTTAACACAAAATATTTTCTACATCTTAGATAGCTTTCAAGATAGATTTTACTGATATATTTCAAAATGATTGGAAATAATTTTACCCTAATTTCCACTTCCACTTTCTGTTTATGTTAATTGTTTCATTTGTCCATTGCCAGCAATGTATCTCTGTTCATATATGCAGACCCACACACACAGGACACACACATACAGCACAGGAAAGAATACACTGAAACCACGTTACACATTTGCTAAGTTGGTAAGCCAGATCATAACTTGTTTTGATTTTTATTTCTTTTGTTTGGCACTGATTATGAACAAAATTAAAAGTAAGGAGATGAATAATAAAATCAAGAAAAAATAGATGTAATTAGTAAAACTATGGAATGGAAATTAATTTATTAGCAGTAATTATGCACTTCACAGGTGTCCTGCAGGGCACAAATAGGACAAGGCTTGCAAAATGCTCATCAAGATTGGCACGTATTAAACACTTGACAAATCTCAGCATCCATGCATCTTCAAAGAGCTGGTCCAGATGACATTTTTTGAAATAAGACAGAATAAATTCAGACTCATTTCTGCATGAGCATTATTGAGCTATGGGAAAGCAGGTGTCATGTCTCCCTTAGCTCATTTTTATATTTCTTCAAATCTCTCTCATAAAATGAACTTTCTGGTGATTCTTTTGATCAATGTCTCATAAATACTTCCTACCCAATATGCTCATATCTACACTATTCTATACATTTTTCAATTCCCTCTAAAATGGTTTTATTTCTTGCATTATTAACATACCCCAGTCATAGATAGAAGCTGGTAAAAATTTAAACCAATTTGCTTATGTTTATCAGGATTTAAACCTAAGCTCACTTCCTAAATAAACTAAATCAACTGCTCCAAATGTGATTGGAAACTATAAAGGTTATACTGAAACTATTTAAGTTACCTGTCTTTATCAAGTATGGTCCTGATAGTAAAGTGTGAACCTGAAACATTATTAAATGAAGGACAGAGAACAGAGACCATGGCTCTTCACTAAAGGCCTCTCTGAAGATTGATATTGAATCACTTCCAGACAAAATCTTTAGAGAATTTGGCTACCTTAAAACTACGATATGCATTAAAATATGTAATATGTGTATCATTCTGTTCATTCACCACTGGGGTCAAAGAGAAATGAATTTATTCTGACATGACATTTGAAAACATAGTATGAACTTCAAAGATCATGTTCTATCATTTCCATCATATAAAAAATGTGGTGAATAAATTTGTGATTATACATTTAAAAATTTTATTTATTTCAAATTCTGACTCGGGTATGCATTCTATGAAGTATGTTCATATTCTTCTTGATAATTACCATATTAAGTTAGCCAGTGATATTTATGTAAATCTATAATATTTACCATTGTATTAAATTGTAATATGACTATAGGCATATGTTTTCTATTAAAGTGTTATCCATTTAGTTACTGGGTATAAGGATCATATTTAATTTAAAGATATCTTATTAATTTGATCCTCAGACAATGGGTTCCACCTGAAGAAATGTAAAAATAAGATTTAAGATAAGTAACATAAAAGTATTCAAGGAAGAAAGTAATGTGCTACTTATAAATATTAGTAAAAAATAAAATATTAGCAAGAAAATCCACCACTTTTGAAAGTAGTACAAGATGATCAACTGGTATTTATAAAATGAATGAAGGAATGGTTCAATATAAGAGAATGCATTAATATAATTCACTATATTAATCAATATGAGAAAATTCATGTTATGCCCATGGGTGCATGAAAGGACTTTTTCAAAATTGAGTTCCAATTTCTGATTAAACCAGTCAATAAAATAGAAATTAATAGAATTAATAGATTGTTTCTCTCATATGTATAGGACCTGTGCTTTGTGTTTAGTAAAGAGATTATGGCTAAGGTAAAGGATTCTTACAGGTGCATTTAAGGCTCCAAATCAGTTACCTTTCAGTTAGTCAAAGGAAGTTTATCTGAGTGGGCTTGATTAATTAGGTGAAAGACTGAAAAACATAATTTCCTGCTGACATTGAAGACATAAACTGCTCTGCTAGGAGAAGGCCATGTGACTAGGACTGTGCGTGATTTCCAGGATCTTAGAGCAATCCTCGGTCGACAGGAAACCTGAAAGGAGACCTCCATCCTATGACCAAAAGGAACTTCATTCTGCCAAGAATAGGTTTGAAACAGGACCCCAAGCTCCCTATGAGAGCGTGGACCAGACAACATGCTGATTTAAGCCAGGTGAGACCCTAAGCAGAGAACCCAGCTATCTATGCCAGACTTTACACCTAGAAAAGCTGTCAAATAGTGAATGAGTGTTGTTTTAAGCTGCTAAGTGTGTGGTAATTTGTTAGAGAGCAACACAAATCTAATGAAACTCATGGAAATGTCATGCAACTATTCCAGGCTGGAAGAAAATAGATTTTCCAGATTTTTTAAAAATATGTGATTCTGAGTGGATGCTTTCCTTAAAAATCATATTATTTGGAGAACTAGTAAAACCTGAATGGTCTGCAAAGAATAGATGGTGTATCAATAACTGTTTCAACAGAGGAGCAGGGAGACTATGAAGGATTTAGATTTGGGGATTCACTATAGAGATTAGAACATTTGCATCTGTGGAAGGTGGTTACAGTATATGTAATGTCATCTGTCTCTGGGCTGGGCCTGGGCTGGGGGTTGGCTGGGCTGGCTGTTGGTCATGGAAGATGGATATGAACAGCTGAGAGTAAAGATGAACTGCAACCCAGGAGTTATGGCTGCAAGCACATCTCTCACTCATCCTTTACAATCTCAAAAATGCAAGTGACCTGAAGGATAGGGCTGTGACTTTTGACTATGAACTAGTAAGTGCTCCAGACCAGGGTTTAGAGAGGATGATGGGTGAAATCCAGTGAAAGATGAAGAAAACATGGGTTTTGTTGTTTACCAATGCCAAGAGGGAGAGCCAACAGATCAGTTACACGTGTCAGCTGCCAAAGCGCCAGCCCTGAATTGATTCAGAGCATAAAAATGGCTACTTTTTAAATTCCTAATTTAAGGTTTTGTGTAAGTTGATCTAGTGGCCAATCTTAATTAGGAACCACATAAATAAAAGAAATCTGGGAAAGTACAATCCCAGCACAAAGATGCCACAGATCCCAACAGGGCAGGAAGGTTAACTTCCTGATCTAGAGAATTATACTGTGGTTAAGTAGAAGAAAGTGCTCACATACAGGAAATGCACCCTCAAGATTTCAGGGCTGTTGATGCATCCTGTTGACAACTTATTCTCAAATGGTTCAAAATAATAATATTGTTACTATTATTCTTTCAACTTATTAAAGTTTTGATTCTAAAGAAAATTAATAACCTAAAAATGACTTTTGGAATTCTGGAATAAGGAATAAGAGAAATCTTGTTCCTAAAAATCAATAATATCAGAAAAAAAAAAAGTCAAATTAAACATTGCAGGAGAGAGTGGAGGAGAGTCAGATCTACATCCTTAGCTGAACATAAGACCGCTACCCTCTGTCTCCACCAACACATGAGAAGCACAAGAAGCCCTGGTAGAAACTAGAAGATGAAGAAAGCCTGTACCAACCACTGGGTCAGTAAGGAGAATCTCAATTCAGAGCTGTTATATTATTCTAAATATCCAGTTTTAAGTAAGAAATATGAGATACATAACACAAAGAAAGTGTGAGCCATACCAGGAAAACAAAACTAAACTAAACAAAAAAAGTCAGTATACTTTTTTTTGTTTATCCCTGATTATTTAGAATTAAACTTAGCAAAGAATTCAAATTTTCAAATAATTCAAATTCAGCAATTATAAATTGTTTCAAAGTGCTAATATATTTCAGATTTAAAGAATTAAAGGAGCGTATGGTGACAATTACTCATCAGAGAATGTTGATTAAGAGGTAAAATAATTAAAAGGAACTAAATGGAAATTATGGAATTGAAAAGTATAAAAGACACAAGAAAAATTTTACTCAAGGGGTTTTATAGCAGATTTGAAATGACAAAAAAAGTTAATACTTTTATATACAAAGCACAAATGAAGGGAGAGAAGATGGGCTTTGATGAAGACAAAAGTTTATGTTTTAGCAGAGTATTGTTAGTTTTAATTCGAAGTAGATTTTGGTAAGTTAAAATATATACTGAAATTCAGAAATCAAATTCTAAGAATATAAAAATGTAGTAAAATGTCTTACGAAGGAATTAAAATGATGCACAAGAATATAGCTAAAATAAAAATTGAAGTACAAGTGGAACAGAGAAACAAAAAAATGACATATATGAAAAACAGCAAAATAGCAGCAGATATTAATTCAAACATTGAAAAAAATTAGCACTGAAAAAAAGGTAATCACTACTGACCTTTCGGAAATTAAAAGGATCATAAGGTGATACTAAGAACAATTATTTGCCAATAAGCTATACAACTTTCAAAAATTCTTAGGAAGCAGCAATTACCAAAAGTTCTTCAAGAAGAAACGAAAAATCTGTATAGACTTGTACCAAATAAAATAATAATTATTACCTTCCTACAAAAGTTCTCATCCCTGATGGCCTCCCTGAGTGGACTCTATCAAGAGATTTAAAGAAGAAATTATATCTATCTGTCATAAACTTCTAGAAAATAGAGGAGAAGGGGAATATTTCCCTATTCAATCCGTGAAAGCAGTATTACTCTAAATCTAAAGTAGCGATATTAGCAAAACTGAAAACTACCAATCATTACCCCATATTTATATAGACACACAAATATAGACACACAAACCCTCAAAAAATTAGAAAACCAAATTCAACATACAGAAAAGGATTTTACAGCATGATTAGGTGAATTTTATGCCAAGAGTGGAAAGTTGTTTTAACATCAGGAAGTCAGTAAATTAACATCGAAACATACATGATCATTTCAATCGATGGACTTTAAAAACCAACAAATTCCAACTGTTCAGAATGAAAACTCCCAACAACTAGGAGTAAAAAGTAACTTTAACAAACTGATTAAGGGTATCTACAGGAATCTAGACATGCTTTCACCCTGAATGATGAAGGACTAGATGTTTCCCCCCTAAATCAGGAGTAAGTAAAGAATAGTGTCTCTGGTAACTTCAAACAAACACTGCACTAGAAATTCTAGGCAGTAGGATAAATCAAAGAACAAAAATAAGCACACTACAACAGCAACAACAAGCTAGGGATTCTAAAATAAAACTTACAAGAATTTATAAGTAAGTGAAGCATATTTGCAGAATTCAAGAGCAATATAAAAATCAATTGTATTTTTGTATATTAGTAATGCATTGTCAAAATGAAGTCAAGATAACAATTCAATTTATAATATCAAGAAGATAAAAAAAGAAATTTAACAAAAGAAGTATAGAACATATATAATGAAAACTGTAAAACATAGCAAAACGTAAAGACCTAAATAATTGGTGATACATTCAATACTCATAGATTGGAAGACTATTTTTTAAATGGCAAATCTTCACTTGGTGATATATAAACTCAATACAACTCCTATCAAATCGTAACAGGGTATGTGTGTGTGTGTGTATGTGTGTGTCTGTGTATGTGTGTGTTGCCCCAGAAATTGACAAGCTAACTCCACATTTTAAATGGAAAAGCAAAAGAGACGGAATAACCAAATAATCTGAAAAGGAAGAAATGCATTCCTGGGTCCAAAATTTGAAAAAATATACTAATAAACTTACTTCAGTATTATGACAAATAGAGACCTGAAGAACAAAGAAATGGATTTGAGGTTACAATTAAAGCCAACTAATTTTCAACAAATGTGCCAAGGAAATTTAATGAATAAAATATAATCTTTTCAGCATTTCATACTAGGAGAATTATCTATCTCTGTGCAAAAGGATGCATTTATACACCTTACCTTACATTATCTTCAAAAATTAATTCATCATAAATGATACTAAATGTAAATAATAAAATGAAAAATATATATTACATGTATGTTCATATATATATGAACACATAGGAGAAAAATACCCACAAACTGAACACTGTAAAAGTATTAAAACATCACTGTATACCTCATAAATTTGTACAATTATTATATGTCAATCTTTAAAAACTTAAAAACATTAGAAAAGTTTTTCAACGGAACTGCCAAAACATGATTTATTCATGAAAAAATTAACATTGAGAATCACATCAAGATTAAAAACTTTGTGCTTCAAAAGACAGCGTTATGAAATGCAAAAAATAAGTATTCATAGAAAATATCTGCAAATTATATTTTTGGTGGAGGTTTTGTATTGAGATTATATAAGTAATCCTTAATCTTAAACTCAATTATAAGAAGCCAAATAAAATTTAAAATTGTGAAACATGGATAGAAATGAATAAAAGTAGAAATGAAACATTTGTGGGATCCAGATCAAGAAAATCGAGGACAGGGGAATTTGTATAATAAATGCTTGTGCTAAGAGAGTGGGAAAGTTTGAAATTCAGTTGTGGAAGTTTTCTCCTCAAGAATCTAGGGGAAAAAAAAGGAAAATAAACCCAAAGCAATCAGAATGAAAGAAATGATAAAATAAAAGTAGAATTCACTGAAATTGAAAACAACAGATAAGATCAAAACAAATATGTGGTTCTTTGAAACAGTAAATAGGATGAATAAATGTCAACCAATATTGACAAAGGTTGAAGGGGAAAAGACACAATTTATTGATATTAGGAATGAAAGAGGGAATATTACCACAGATTTCCTAGTCATTAAAAAGATAATAGTGAAATATTATGAACATTGTAAACAACTCTACAACACATATTTGAAAACTTAGATGAAATGGTCCAATTCCCAACAAAAAAAAAGAATATAAAAAATTTCACTCACTATGAAGCAGACAATCTGAATAATTATATACCTATTGAGGAAACATAATTCTATGTAACCGTTAAAAGAAAATTAGTACCAATTCTACAGTCTCTTCTAGAATACATAAGTGGAAAGAATAATTTCAAACTCATGTTATGAAGCTAATAAGTATCCTGCTACTCGCAACCAGAAAATGCTTTTGTGCACACACACACACAGAAAAAATATTACGACCAATATACTTCAAAAACTTAGACACAATTTATGAATAAAGAGAATTCACTAATTCATAAAAGAATTATACCTAAAATTGATTTGATTGTATCCTGTGTTTGTAAGCCAGGTCCAGTATTTGGAATCAATCAGTATAATCCTCTATGCCAAAAAACTAAAGAAAACAAACCACATGATTAGTCATATCAATGGATGCAGAAAAAGCATCAATTCAACACTGATTCATGATAAAAACTGTCAGCAATCTCAAAATAGAGGTCAATTTCCTCAACTTGATAAAGAACATCTGCAAAAACAGCCAATATAACAGTTAGTGGTGAATGCTGAATGTCTGTTCCTACCACTCTTATTCAACATAATACTGAAACTAAGGCGATAGGGCAAGAAAAGCAAATAAATTGTATACACATTAAAAACGAAGTCATAAAACCATCCTCATTAACAGATGGCATGTTTATGTGTCTAGAAGAGCCCAAGAAATCTATTTTAAAAATAAAGAAAATTTATGTTCACACAAAAACCTGTCCACATCCATTCATAGTAGCTTGTACCAAAATAGTCCCAAACTCAACACAATCCAAATATCCTTCAAGAAGCAAGGAGATTTTTAAAAATATGGTACATGTGTATGGTGGGATACTGCTCAGAAATGAAATGAAACAAACTATTAATCCATACAACAACTTAGATGGGTATTATGCATAATGTTAGAAAGCCAGTCTCAAAAAATTACTTTCAATATACTTGATTCATATAATATTTTTTAAATGACAAAATGATAGAGACAGATAATGAAATTGTCAATACAATAGCATTGCTTGCTAAGGTACACAGACAGGAGTGAAAGCAATTGTAAGGGAGTCAATGAGAGAATTGCACTGATGCATTGTGATGGACAGTACCAGGAGCTGGTTTTTGTTGCGTTTCCACAAATCTATGCATGTAATCACATGCAGAACTACATATTTAGAAATGTTTGCATGATAAATGTGGTGCAAGATGAATAAAGTGTGTGATCTTGTTAACGCTGTTGTACCAATATCAATTCTCTGATTTTGATACTTTACCACTGTTATATAAGATGTTTCCATTTGGGGAAAGTTAAATGGAGTTTTCACAGGACTGTATATTTTTGCAACCTCCTGTAAATTTATTGTGGTTATGCAGGAGAACATCTTTATTCTTAGACTGTATATCCTAAAGTATGCAGAAATCAAGTGTCATATGAGAAAGAAGAAAAGAGAAAAAAAGTAGTTAGTGAATGTAGTTGAAGGATAAATACATGTTCGCTACAGCAATTTTGGTGACTTCTCAGTATTTAAACTTACAGAAATTAAATTAAAAATCTAGGAAAGTAAATATTTGGGGCAAAAGTGGTAATCAATGCTTAATGTTAAAAAGCCAATCTCATGGTTTTAAATGGTTTAACAACTATATAGTCTAAAAACTACGTATTTATCATATTATTCCCCTGTTAAGCCTTATCATTGGGCATTAAAATAAAAAAAAAAAATCTTGTATAAAAGTCCTTTCCATAAATATAGCCATGGCTGCTTTCCCTAGACCAAAAATTGATAAACTGTTGCTCCATGGAGCTAATTTTGGTTTACTACCGGATTTCATAAATAAAGTTTTATTCAATTTTATTTATTTGTTTATTAGAATTTGTTTATTTTGTAAATAAAGTTTTCTTAGAACACAGCCATATCCATTATTTTAGGTAAGATCCTCGGTTTTTCTCGTGCTATAATAAAATGGCTAACCCGAACAACCTGAATGGCCCACAAAGCCTAAAATATTCACTATGCTTTATCTATAAAAAAGATATCTAGTAAATATTTTCTACATTGTGGGCCATATGGTCAGTGTTACAACTGCTCAAATCGCCATTGTAGTGAGAAAGCAGCCATACACTAAACATAAACAAATGGGTGTGGCTGTGTGACAACAGCACATTATGTATAAAAACCAGTAATGAGCCCACCAGTTGTGGTTTCCAGGTGTACACAAAACAGAAAAAAGGTTTCATCTTTTTTCTGACCCACTATCCAGACTAAGTGAGGCACCAAAACACACTTTGAATACATCCCTCAACTGTAAGAACCTGACACACAATTTCAGATTTACTCAGCTTTCTCCTTTTGCTTTTGAATTCAGTGAGAGCAAAACTGACTTCATATTTACCACTCTATTGTCAGTATTGAGACTGAATTTGAACTATAGGAGGCGTTAAAATTTGAGATAATGGTTAAAATAATCAATGATCAACTCTAATAATATTCCTGATTAAGCTGGACATGAAAGTCAATGACTAAAATCTTGTTTTTCAAGTCTGCAGTATACCAAACTAAATAGTGAAAAAATAAGCTCTGAACTTTGGTGTAATGTTGGTAGTGACATAACGTTTGAAGAATCCAACCTTTTGTTACTTACTATTACTTAATATGTAGACATCCTGAAAACTAGAGGTAGTCTATTTAGTTAAATCTATTTAGTGCAATAACGAGAATAGCATTGCACCAGATGCTTCATCCTCTTCAAAACTTGCACTTTTCGTTATGTAATGATAAATTGAAATGGATTGTATGCATAGTTTTATATAAGAGAAATAAGAAGAAAAAAAAGAGCAGATGCTAGAAACATTTATTGTAATTAGTTTTATGAGTTGATGTTGCTAGCAATTTTTTACAGCTTTCAGTGATCTGCCAGACTGAAGGACAATTAATGTTTCAAATAGGTACTTCATTTGGGAGAAATATGAAATATCTATCCCTAAAGATATAAAATATAAAGATTGCCAAGTGGTTCAACATTTTTAATATTATGTTTCATTTGACATAATTTTAAAATGTACTTGCAAGGTAAATTGTAGACATTTTAAAACTAAAGCTAATTTTGTTCGATTCCCTTTTATGATGTCCCTTTTGTGTTTTTATTATATTCAAAAGTAATAAAATAGTGATTTGATTTAATGTCAATTACTAAAGTAATACACTAGAACTCTAAATAGACTAAGACATATCAGAGGGAGTTGCTAAGATTTAGCTTGGGAAAGATAACCTAAAGTGTTCATAACATCTATTAATTTATACTCCTTCATGCTACATGAGTTGTGGAAACAAGAATAAGTTGAAAAAATAAAAATTATTTCTTATGATCTAAATGGGAGAGTTTAGCTGCCTTTTTGCCTTTGATCCAATTCCTCAAGTCATCAGCTACATTAACACAGGCACAATGTATACGTTTCTACAATTTGGCTTCACTTAATTTTTAATTTCACGATTTCTTTTTCCATGTGTAAGTGAAAAATTACATTTTTCCACATGTAAATTACAGGCACCGTGGCTCACGCCTGTAATTCCAGCACTTTGGGAGGCTGAGGCGGGTGGATCACCTGAGGTCGGGAGTTCGAGACCAGCCTGACCAAGATGAAGAAACCCCATCCCTACTAAAAATACAAAAAAATTAGCCAGGCGTGGTGGTGCATGCCTGTAATCCCAGATACTCAGGAGGCTGAGGCAGGAGAAGCACTAGAACTCGTGAGGCGAAGGTTGCAGTGTGCTGAGATTGTGCCATTGCACTCCGGCCAGGCCAACAACAGTGAAATTCAGTCTCAGAAAAAAAAAAAAAAAAGAAAAAGAAACAGAAAGAAAATGAAAGTATGTCTTCTACTTGCTGTGCAACACTCGCCAGTGTCCTGCACGAAGTCTCCCCTGAGAAACCAGATATACTACTTTACACAGTCTCTTCTGCTAACTGACATCTTTCAAGCTCTACCATTTAAAAAAAAAAAATCAACTCTGCTGCTCATTTCAGTTTTTGGAAGTATGTAATTTGAAGACAGCATGGTATGGTTTAGTTGAATAAAAATGGATTTTATTTGGAAGAACTGAATTCAAACCCATGGTCCATCATTCACAAAACGGAGGGCCATAAGTGAGGTGCTAAATAGCTTCGAGCCTGGGGTCTAGAACCTGCAATACAGGAAGTGTTTTCCTACCTCCTTTGTAGGGTTGTTGCAAAGCTTAAATGAGAAAATGATATCAAAGAGCTTTGTAAATGGTAATACATTAAGAACACATTCTTTTTGGATTAATGAATGTAGTAGGGGTCCAGGTTTCACTGGAGATGTTTTCTCCCTGAATTTAGGTCTGCCTGAACCTCACAGGAGAGTGGCGAATCCAAATAAGTGGGAGGCTGACCTGGCGTGTCCTTTCCATGAAAACTTTTGGCCCAAACTTTTCCAAAGGGAAGAAAATGCTAAAGGCATACATAAATTTTAGAGGAAAACAAAACAGAACAAAATAAACAACAACAACGATAACAAACAGGGGCCACGGGATGGTTCAAAACATACAGCTCTTTATTTGTATCCTGCAAATAGATTGGCGTCGGCACCCGCCTCAAGTCCTTGACGTGTAAGGGTGGGGAAGGCGGCGGATGAAAGTCAATACAAACAGATTATTCAGAGCATTTCCCTAAACTGGCATAGTACGTTGGGAAGAAATGCTTTCGCAAGTATTCACATCAACCACTTTGAGGATGACAGGAGGAGACGTCCTGGGACTGGACTTGAGTTGTACCTCAGCCCAGGCAGGCGCTCATCGCGCATCCGCTCTCCTATCTGTGCAGCCAGGTGTGCAGGTGCGTAAGCAGCATTAGCCAGACGCGGAGCCAGGATCCACCCTCATCATTGCCGGTCAGGATGTTGCAGGCGGGAGGCCAGGAAAGACCTGGGGGCTCCTGGTGTCCCATTAATCTCCTGGGAAGAATACCTGGGAGGGGCAGGTGACTTAAGGCAGACGGGGGCATTATCGCACTCCTACGAAGGAAATCCCGAACAAAAGCGCCTTGCCTTTTCTTGGGCGGGGGAACCAGGAGGGAGAGGGAAAGCGGTGGGGTGCAAAGAACTGAGCCAGAGCGGAGCAATGAGCCTCTGTCAGTCCCTGGAGGGCGCCTCCAAATGGAGGTGCCTAGGCTGGGAATGCGGAGACTCAGCACAGAAGGTCTGCTCGAGGCCTGGGCTGAAGGTGCCTCGGTTGGGAAAGCGGAGACTCAGCACCGAGGCCTCAGCTGCGCGCCCCTCATCCGCTAACATGCACGCCTGTGAGATGGGTATCAGCTCGCCCCATGAAAACTGCCTGGCAGCCTTGTCGCTGCCCATGTGCGCACATGACGTCTCCCTGGGCCCTCGGAATGATCGAGTTCATGCAAAGCTTGAATAGCATATTTGGCATCATGCTCAAGCCCATGGGGCTGGGGGGGCAACGTGGGTGTACTTACCTGCTCTGCTGGTTAGGATCTGCGCAAGCTCTGGGAACTTGGTCAACCTCTCTAAGCTTCAGTTTCTACATTCTAAAAGTAGAGATGCCAGCCACTCATAAGGGTTAAAATAACACTTCATGAGCTCAGGAGTGAAGAGCAAATCAAGACAGTTTCAGACAAAAGAAAACCAAGACAATCTGATTCCAGCGGATCTACCCTGAATAGATCTTTATGTAAAGTGTGCGCCCCCTGTCTGGATGTCATAAAGACTCCGTACATTTCACACATTAGACTGTGACCCCATGTTCTCCCCAAGATATGCAATCTCAGAAAAAATGTATCTTTCACAATTATGTATATTTTCTTAATTTCTTTCAAAAAGTCTGTGCTTAAAATATTTGATCCTCTGGTGCATATTCCTAAGACTAATTTGTGGCAAAAATAAAGCCTTCTCCATTGTCAAATTCTTCGATTTTCAATAAATCAAAAGTTTAAAATAGATATTTTCCATTTTTCCTGCCAAAGCATATTCTATGATTCCATTAAATTACATTGCATGTTAAAGAGATTTTCCATTTCTTTTTTGAATGTTTAATCGCTCACATCTCCTAACAACCAGGTGACCACCATTTATTTAGCACGTTTGTATACATATTTACAGCCATGAAGGTGGAAGGGAGTAAGAGATGGGAAAAAAAGGAAAAGAGAAAGTAATGAAGTAAAGCTGCATTTTTATGCTTGCACTCAACCTGGGAGAACAAGATTTCATTAGACAATAAGGGCATGTAGTTACCGATGCTACAGCAGATTTTGTGAAAATAGAAATGTGTAATTGGAAAGATTAAAGAGCATTCCCTTTAAGACTGTGAGAGAATGAAGATCAGAGTGGAGAAGAGCCAATCATTTAATAAATATAACTGTACATTCTCCATGTACTTTTCACTCATCTAGGTTAATTGGAAACTAGGAGAACCTTATAATGCAGGAAAGAACGAAGATAATGCCATATAAACCTTGAAACGAGTTGCATTAATATGTAAAAGAGGCAGACAACATAGAAGCGGTCGGGGCATATGGAGAGTGTGGACACAATTTGGAGAGATTTTTGTTTTGTTTTAATTTTGTTTTTCTTTTTGTTTAGAGTGGGTGTGGCTTAAAGTGCAGATGAAGGAAAATCTGAGATGAAAGTGGTCTCTGCTACCTTCCTCAATTTGTTTATAAAATCATGATCATAATAATATGTAACTTAAATATTATTGTGATAATTTAATGATCAAACCAACATAAAATGCTAATCATAAATAGCAGGCAATCAGTTAAAATCACCTTTGCTTTCCTGGCTCTTAAACATTTTTTCCAACTTTACTGAGGTCCACCGACAAATATTGTGTGTGTGTATGTGTAATATATATATATGGTATACAATGTGGTGTTTTGATATTCACTTTTAAGGGGGCTCAAGGAATCTTTCCACCTCAGCCTCCCAAGTGGCTGGGGCTACAGTTGTGCACCACTGTGCCTGGCTAATTTTTTGTATTGTTTTATAGAGACAGGGTTTCTCCGTGTTGCCCAGGCTGGTCTCGAACTAGTGGGCTCAAGAAATCCATAGGCCTTGGCCTCCCAAAGTGCTGGGAGTACAAGCATGAGCCACCATGCCCAGCCTTGATATACATTTTTAAGTCAATCATAGATAACATTTTTAGGAGGAGTTTCTCAAACTTTTATTCCCCTATTTTTCTCACTCACCTTTCTTTCTACTATATATGTTGATCTCCAATAAATAGGCATGTTTGTCCTGTATATTAATTCTAAAGAAATGATACCTGTAGCTGTTACACATAACTCAATGGTGTTGGAAAGTCCTTTCATCTCATACAATACACCTTCGGGTTGTAATTAAAATCTGAGTAGGAAATCTTCCAAGTCGTCAGTTAAAGGGAGATGTGTCAGAACCCTGCCTAAGATTACTTTTTTCTTTTGCTAGCTTTTTTCTTTCTTCTTGTTGTTTTGTTTATTGTTTGTAGCAAAACCTAACGGGGGAAATTTTAAATTTTGAAGTCAAAGTTTGTTAATGTGCTGGACTGGCTCTAACCAGTTTGTGAGAGCTGATTTTGTCCAGTTCTACCTTATCCTGCACTCCATGATGTCACTCTGGAAGCTTAAAATTGGCAATAGTGGGAATTGACACATGGGCATTGACAAATCCCACAAATAATGTCTATATTTTGGAGAGTTCTTTGTTAGTAATTTGCCATCATACCAGTAAATTAGACAGATTTGTAGTTAAATCCTTCCCCAGCCACATACAAGATGCGTGAACCTCTCAGCAAATTGCTTAACCCTCTGTAAGCCTTTGTTTCTACGTTGTAGCACAAGAGGAAATAAAGCTATCCCAGAGGACTGCTTCAGTAAATGAGATGATATGTGTAAAGTGTATGATCCATTGCAAATTCTTAAATGGTAGCTATAAAGACCTTTGTTCATATTAAAATTTCTTAATTCCTGGGATATAGTTAGAAGTCAGGTGTGTCTAGTTTCTTCCTGCTGCCAAATAATTGACTCCACTGCTTAGACAAGAAAATAATGGGGCTGACGGAATGTGGTCTTCATTTCCATCAAAGGTTTTTAGGGCAAGAGTTGCCATTTATAATGACTGTTAATACCAATTACTGGTTGCTTCTGATCTGCTTTAACATGGGATCACCTGGTATTGCATGAATAATTAATTTACGGAACAAAAACAAAGAACTGTGGGTGAGTCTCAGCATTTTCGTTTACATATTGAAGAGTTCCAAATGGTTTTCGTCGTGTGCCTGTGTTCCATTTCATCTTTAAAATTTTAAACACTTATGTAGTAAAATTAAATGTGTGTTGTACATAGTTATATTTTTTATTTTTTAAAAGGCTGAGACTTGCATGCATTGTGCGATCATCCTTTTACTCATAAATTGAAATCTTACATGGAGATATCATCTTTAAAACCTAATACAAAGATTCTTGTTGTTTTATTTGGTCCTGGTGTGAGTTTCCGTAATCCATGATCACAAGTATGTACACAAAGTTTACTGGCACATGAAAATGCAGGACAAAACATTTGCGAATGTTTTCTGGAATGATTTATCTTTTGGTATGTCATGAAAGTAAATTATGTGGTAACCTTCAGATTGCACGATGTTGATTTCTACATAGCTTATACATACCTACTCATTGTCTCTGCAGGTTTTCACCCACTTTTTGGAGACTAGAAATGCTCCCTTTTCTCCAAAGAGAGGGCTTCAAGAAGTATGAGAGGTGAACAAAATTAATGAAAGCAGAAATTTTGCTTAGAGTCCTATGTAAGTTAGAGCAAGACTCACTCCAAGGAAACGTGAAATGGCCTACAAGGGTAGTTCTTTCATTTCTATTCTCAGAAGACCCATATTCTCTGTGGCAGATGGGAGTATTGAGCTCATTCCCTTAAACATGGAAATGTAACTGAATTATAACACATGGCATTTGAAAGCAATATAATGGCAAATACATCTGAGCACAAGATTTGATAAGCTTCATCAGCCTATCAGCCCATAGTTGCATTATATCAGCTACAATGACTTAGCTCTACCCTTCAAGGGAAGGTGAAATATCCCATTAATGTTCCTCCATAATTGCACCACTGGTGGCAGGATGTTTCTCCCTATGACAATCAGCTAAAGTTCTCAAGCATGAGATTTGATTACCATTGTTTTTGTATGGAAAGCTAAAACATAATTGTTATAAAATTACCAGCATATCTTGTTTAATGTTCAATAGCAATCACATTTTCATATCATCAGTAACAGAAGGTACTTTATTGAATATTGACATCAAATTCACAGCAATATAAGAATCTAAAACGAAAAAAAATTCTTCATAACCATCTTTCTGCTTTTTGGAAAATGGGGATTTAACTTTGGTCTTTTAATATAACTGTGTACATACATAAATTGTGTTTTTCAAATTAAGGTAGAGAAACTACATGTAAGAGATGCAAAATAAGCCTACCACTTCCTCTGCTTTTGTCAATTTTTGAAAATATAAGAGGCAAATGTTACACATGAAAATTGAATCCTCAAGACATATTACGTGGTATCCTTTCTAATGGAGTTTATCACAAAGTTTATTTCTGCTCTGTTGAATACACTGATATTCAGCTTTGCGATCAAGAAGTGCAAGAATTTAAAAGAGGCTCCAGAACAGAGGGGGGAATATCCTTGACTTGGGTCTGGGATGATGAAAGGTTTAACTGCACATGATAGAGAGACAAAAGTATGATGAAAGGCACATGGCCAAAATACAGCATGCCCTGTGGCTTCCAGCATCATGCCTCAAACTTCTCTTAACACTCCTTGTCCGGAATAAAGACATGCAGATCTTTCCTAAAACTCAAAATAGAAACTCCAGAATGTATTTCAGCTCCAACATTGTTTTGTTTTACACACTTAAGTAGTCACAAGGTGCTTCCACCTCTACTTCAGAATTGATTCTCAATGTTTATTTTCTTTTTGAATCACCCTACTTAAAACCACCATTAGCCCTTGTTCACTTGTGGCCTCCAGTCTTTTCGTTTTCTCGTCCATTTTCCTATAGCTGTGATAAATCTTCCTCTAAAACACAACATTGAAACTGTCACTGTCCTGCTATGAAATATCTGATATTTTCCCATTTTTAAACTACTGAGTCTTCATTCTTGAATATTGCATTGAAAGTTCTTCAGATTCTTGTCAAAATCACATTGAAGCCAGGTATACAAATATAACTTAGAAATAATAGACTATATTCTATTTCCAAACCCATCCTAAAATTCCAGCCTCTGCATTCTTTTACATTTTCTTTCCCTCTTCAATAAAACTAACGTCTCTGAAGGTCTTCGTTAGGTATTCCTTCTTCCATGGGCACATTATTTCCTAATCAAGTAGAATCTACCTATCTCTAAGCTGCTATTAGATTAATTTTATAACTTTTACCTACAAATCCCTAGAGTATGTGCTTGTGACGTGAGACACCAAAATAGGTGCCCCTATATCAACTAAGGCAGACCCTAAGCTTAAGGATGCAGTTACCTATATGTTAAGCTATATGTCAAGGGTTTAGGACCTGCCCGGGAAGGCAATTGCCTAAATTCCTAGTTACAACAAAAACCACACTTGGTAACGCCCTAACAATAAGAGCTACCAGATGCCTCCTAACTCTGATTTATAAGCCAGACCACTACAATTCTGGTTGAACATAGGACCGGCCTCACACACATTCTTTTTTGATAAACAGCGGCAGAACTTAAGGCGTTTTCAGCCAGCTTATAGAGAGTGTGCATAAACTGTCTTTCTGTTCTGTAATTCACCTTTCCCATAAGAGCTAAATTCTATCCCATTTTAATGCTAAAGCCCCACTCCAAAGTGAACATGGATGTATATTATATGCATGTTTGCCTATTGCACATGCACTTGATGCCCTTCAGAAGTATGCAAAACTTTTCCCCAAAACTTGCTGGATTTGTATAATACAGGCCCTGTAAGTTATAAAACCCAATTTGTTCTCCTTTTTGTAGAAAGGGGAACTTTGGTCCATGCTGAAGACTTTATCTTCCCAACTTGCAAAGCAATATCACAAGTAAAGCTCACCTTTCTACATTCCAGTGGTCTTTTGGATGAGACAGGAATTTACAAATCACACAATATCTGTCTAAATGACTAGATCATCAGTCCCTCTTCTTTGTCTTTTTTTCAGTGTACCACACAGTGCCTTGTTTATAGCATGTGCTGAGAAAGAAAGAATACAAAATAAACAACTGATCAGAAAGAAAATGAAAAAGTTTCTTTGTGGATACATTCCAGAAAGAAACCACATATGAATGTCTAGAGCAACACTTTTCAAATTTTGTTTTTGAATTCCTGACTTAGAATTACTTGGGGGCCCTGCTACAATTGCAGGTTTCAGCGTCTTCTTCTGGATTTACTAACTCAGAATCTCAGAGAATGAAGCCAAAAAAATAACATTTGAGTATGCTCCCTTGTTGATTTTCACGCACACCAAAGCTGGAGGATCGCTTATGCTACTGAGAATGTTTCAGAGATTTATTTTACATAAGTAATTAAGATATTCGCAGAGACAATGCATCTATAGGATATTATCACCAGCCCCTTTGACATTCTAATCTACAGTTCTTGCACCTATTCTAATTTGCACATGTGAAATGTGAAGATAATATTGTGTTATGAATGTGCACCACAGGTAAGGGTTTTCCAAATATATTTTATTAGCTTACTGAGATAAGCATATTTAAATGCTAGTGAAATCCAAAATATCATTATATTAAGCATTGGCACTTAAAAATAAGGCTCTCTTCTGTAATTTAGATAGTATTTGTGTGTGTGTGTGTCTGTTAACTTATATAAATTGAATTGTCAAATTCCAAAGTTTCATCCTTCTGATAATTTAAAACCATAAAATAAATTTATTTCTTCATACCATTTAAATTTCCTCTAAATAGCTAACATTATTTGATTTTCCACATTTCCACCTTAGGTTTTCCATGTTTTCCAGTCCTGCATTTGAGCCAGATATAGTAAACAGAGGCAGGTTTTAGTCCTGAGCATACGGTCAAGGGGCCCCAGTTCTCTGTGAGGCTGTGGAATGTTTGATTGACATGAGTGCCTGCCCTGCCAGTGCCTGTGCCTCAGCATGCTGTGGGCCTCTGAACTGATGTGAAGAGTGCTCTCCTTATCAGGCCAGTGGATTCTCATCCTGACTCCACCCTTTGCTTATACTTGTTACGTGTTCCCTTAATCTTTAAATAATTCCTTGATTAGGATTAGCTGATTAGGATTAGCCTGGAAGATGGACGATTAGAAATTTATAATCTTTAAAATGTTTATTTAATAATTAATGGATTGATCCAAACATTGGTAGATTTCCCTGCTCAAATATCACCCAGAAAGAGTGCGGTCGAGTAGCATATGAAAAATGGCCAACCAGGATGATGATTAAAGTTTGCATAATTTGTACAATTTTTCTTCAGCAGCCTTTATTTGAAATAGGTACTTGCCACTTTAAAAAGCCTCCTGTCCTTTGAGAAACCTTCTTCCGAGATTTTGTTCCATGCTTTTGTGCTCATAATCCTCTAAGTTCTTATATTTATCCCAGGCATGGTCAAATGTGATACCAGGTTCAGGCAAGGATTCTTAAGGGTGGTTAGGAAAGAGTTTCTCTCCAAAGATAACAGGAATGGTGTAATCACTGAAGGTCAAGAAACCTCAAGTGCCATGCTTCAAGTCGGGGAGGAGAGGGGAGTCTGGCCATTCTCACAGGCACTTTGAGGATCCCACATGATGAGTAAAGACAAGAACAATGCCTGGTGACTGTCCAAGCTTAAGGCATTAGAAGACTTGTTATGTTACATTATTTCAATTCATCCTGTACAAGTGCTTTACATGTTACACCAACTCCATATAAACACTGTCTGTGAAATTAGCTCGATCAGAGAAAAGATTTTGATGTCTTGTGACTGCAATGATCATGTGATCTAAAGATTATACTTTTTATGCTCCGTGGTATTTTTATACCGATTTTCTTTACTAAACTTTTTATTCTGTCTTAATTTTATTTCTTTCTTCGATAAATGGAAATAGCTATAATGTTTTTATTATGAAACTAATAATTTTTGTTATAATTCTAATAGTACATAAGTGTATAGAGAAGAAATTTTTTTCAAACACTCATAATTCCATCATGAAGAACTAACATTTTGATGAATATCTTTTCAGTCTCTGGCACTATATGTGTATATAAAAATTATCTAAACATACCTACATTTTTTAACAATTATAAACACCAAAACCTAATAATTTATAAGCTACCTCTTTTATCTCTCAAAATATTGCTGACATATTTCCTATCAGTTAGAATAGCTACATGTAATCATATTTTGTTCCTGTTTACTATTTCATTTTATCCAATGACCATTCTTTATTTAGAAATTTCAGACACATACTTGTATGATTATATCATTATTTACTTAAGATATGCTCCTAGACCCAGATGTAAAAGGTCAAAATTTTTCCTTGTTTTTCCAGCAAAGTCCCTCATATAATTCCCCAAATTGAGATTATTCAGGATAAGATGTAAATAATTTGTCTACACTCAAGCATACATGGATGATAGGAGTCACCCTTCAGTGACCAGGTGACGTGATGTCTTTGTTTCAGTTTGTTATCAGAGGAAACCTGAGACATGGCAAGTAAGTCAGTGACACGAACTTCATGAATCAAAGGAGGCATGAAACAGTTGTTCCTTTCCAGAATGAATTTTCCTTATAAAAAACACCACACCTTAAAAATTCTATCTTATTAGTCTTATTTTGATGTTTCCTTTATTATTAACCTTTCAAGCACATTTATGAAAGCATCTCGATAACCATATATAAGAAATTCAGGAGAGGTGGGTGTAGCTTATGTTATCCAATAACTTCCTTCCTTGGAAGAAATTATTTCTGGACACTCTCAGCATTGGGAGGTAAATTTGCATTAAGAATTGGACATGATTGGTTCGAACCTGAGATGCAGAAAGAATAGAAGTTGACTTGTGAAAATAAGCCCTTACTGTACTGTTGTCAGTTGCAAAGCTGTGCTGGAAACCCATGAATATTCTCCAGGAATGCCATAAAATTCAGACTCTGGACATCTGTGTTGGTGTGTAGGGGGCAACCTCTAAATTATCTGTAAGGCCCCATCAGAATTGACCTGACCTGCTTTCCTGGATGCAGGCTTTATGTTTTGAAGTCCAGGAACAGTTCCAAATGCTCAGCTCCTCTGAATAAAACAGACAAACAAAAATATCTAAAAACCAGAGACTAACCAATTGCAATGAATTGTAAAAACTAAGCCTTGTTATTGGAGGCTCCTTCACTCCTTAATCTTTAGGAGGTCATTGTTCATAAGATTCCTCCCTTCCCAATTTGGCAAAACAAAAATTATTTAATCGTCTTATATGTGACCTTTTTAGGACTTTTGTGCACATTTCCTAGATACTGGACATTTCAATGCATGAGTCATGTGCCAATATCAACATATAACCTACCAAGTTTTAGTGGCACTACCTTAAAGCCTGGGCTGACACAGAAGGTAACCCATGTACAAATTAATAATAAAAGACACCAACACAGGACCTATAATACTATCAGGGAAGCATGTCTAGGACATGAGCATTTTCTCAGCTCATTACATTTACACGCATGCACACACACATGTGCGCACACACATGCATACACTAAAAGAGAGAACCATGTTTTCAAATCAAAGAGGACAAATTTTAATTCAAGACAAATTTGATGGGAGCCCATGGTTTTTCTCAATGTTTAAGTTAATCTTACATAGGATGAATTACAAAGGAAACCATCAGTATTATTCAATGTTTTCATCATATGGAAGAAGATTAGTTTAACAGCAACAATAAATATCTTCTAAAAACAGTGTTATTGGCTCCACAGTTATGGTCAGTAAACAACAAAAATGTTACTTTTTTTTAGAGAATTTTTTTAAGAATCATACACCTTAACACATGGAGTGCAATCTCTTATGTTTTGTTCATATAATTCTGTGAATAAAGCAGCATAATACAATTTTCTTCTCATCTGACATATTTTCGAGTTAAATCTTAGAGCATCTTGGAAAATAAGGAGATGAAGACATCACTTTTTTCAAACACCTGTGTCAAATACTATGTGAGAGGCAGTGTAGGGAAGTGCTCAGAGTGCTGACAGGTCTGGAACTCAAAGCCAACAACTCTCTCCAATAAATAATTTTCTGACTGCTGGAGAGTTACTTAAACTATTTAACTATAACATCGGGGAGATACTTTGCTAATCTCAGAAGATATGATTAATGCCTGGCATCATACCTGACATAACAATCAATAAATATTATTATAGTAAGCCTTCCATTATTAGCTACTATTCACAAGTTATTTAATATAATACTTTAATGGTTATTTTAACTTGTCTTTTGTTCTTTTCTAGTGAACAAACTGAGTCATGTTGACATTTAGATAGCCAGTGGTCAGAGCTAGGATCCAAACTTGTCAGGATAAATTTAAATTCTTGCCATTTCAGTTGTGTCTGACACTCTCGGCCTAGATCAAAATGCCTTTGGGGGAGAGAAGTCTGAAATCTATAAATACTGAAATGGACTTTAAGTTGAAGGAAAGATGGAGTGGGAATTTTAAAACTGTTTTTAATTTATCTTCCCATCTTCAAGTTCAGGGAGCTCAGAGCTAAATCTAAATTAATATCTTCCAATGACATTGACACCATTACTGTCCTTATTTTCTCCCTGAGTTGGTTACATGTGTTTTCTTGCAGTATGTCCTCATCTTTTAGCAAAGTTAGCATATCATAAAAATAATATAGATGGTATAAATACAGTTTAGAGTTTGAAAAAGCTCATGTGATTCAGTGCCTTGGCAACATTTAATAACCAATTCCTACCATTTAAAAATTATAACCAAAGACATAATTTCATACTTTATGTAACACATGTATCTTTTGGGTTTCACATAGCATTTCCAATTAGACAAATATCCTCACTTTAGAATAAAACAATCAAAAATACCTAAAACCCAGAAACTAAGCCATTGTAAAAGGAGTCTCTAAGTGGCAGAAATATCAATGTAATCAGCTTAGAAATGGGAAGTAAAATAGCTAGAATCCACTCTCTTTCTACAGGAAAATTACACATTGATACCGGAGTTTTTATTCATTTAGCAAGTTTACTCATTCACTCATTCCAAGCTTATTTCCTGCTGGAAACTATCAGCCTCCTTTTCCACACCACATCTACTACTCTGACACACAGTTTGATGTTCTTTCTAAAGTATTGTATCACCTCGAGTTTGCCAAATATGTGAAGCCAAGCCAAGCCAAGACCCTAAGAGCCTGAATACTAGAGGGTGTTTTGTGTATGGGTTCCTGGGACAGTGTGCCTGTGTTGGGGTGATTTTACGGAGAGGTCCAAATTTTCTTTACAGCAGCCAGGACCCACTGCAAAACAACACATTTGGAGATCTATTACTGCCTTAGGTAAATGAATCCAAGGTTTGCAGGATGAACTGAAAGAAGTGCTGAAGAAGCCCCATTGACTGCCATTCTTCCATAGCAAGCTTTATGTTCACTGTCCCTTCATCTCCCAAGTGAACCTGTTACTAAAATGCCAGGAGTGCAGTCTATGTCCCAATGCTCGCTGCACAGAAGCCAAGTAGTGAGAGGAGTATTGCCAGGGAGGAAGGTTTTATTCAGGTGCTGCAGCTGAGAAAAGGGGAGATCAGTCTTAAATCCAGTTCCCTGACCAACTAAAATTGGAAAATGCAAAACAGGAATTAGGGAGTGGTAAGGAAGCAATTAGGAAGAACAAGGGGTCTGGATGCCATGATCTGTTGAGTCTCAGTTTTTTACGTGAAGGTTGGTTTCCTAAGAGAGGAACTCAGATGAGACACATGTACGTTTCAAGCTTTAAGATCCAGAGATCCGATTTCTATGTTTATTCAAAAAAGTGTAAATATCATTTCTGTGGGACAACTGGGACAGTTTCAAACCAACCAACAATCAAAGTTCTAAAATTTGCCTAATTTCTGCCCATAGTGTTCACAGATTTCCCTATTTTTTATGCTCATTGTGGTCTGCTGCTTGGGTATCGTTGCCTGAAAGAATTCTGAACCTTCTGTCCACCCAGGAAAACTCTTCACACTAATTGTTACACTGAGACAAATCTGAGTCTGGCTGCCAGATTGGCAGTAAAGTCCTCCCATCAGGAGGACAATACACAACACCCAGGACAAAGTGAAGACAGCTGTCTTTAAAGCTATTTCCCTGTGTGTGGCCACCGTAAAACGCAGTAGGTGGAAGATCATTTATATCTGAGTTTAAGCACACAATTTGGTTAACATGTTTGCTACTGTTTTTCATAGACTTCCATCAAATCCTGTTAATAAGTCCACAATATGCTCATCCTTCCTTTTCCAGAAAGTCACGCCTCTGTCAGTGCCTCAGCTTCAACCCCAACAGTGTCAGAAATTATGTGGGGTCTGAACTTTTACTGTACTTTCAAATTAAGAAATTATTCTGCCACAGTTTCACTGGGGCTTGCAGGAAACACAAGACTTCCGGGTAGGAGAAAAAATACCTTATCATAGCAATAGTGATAGCCAGAATTTGGGCAATAAAATGGACAAAATGCTCACTATGCTAGACTTTGGAGGCTAGATTTTACAAAGCACAGAAACAGCTATTTTGGGCATGTTTTGTTTTTCATGCAATTTTGAGATCTAGTATGTGCTTGCAACTCCACATCCATCCTCCACCTTTTTCTCTCACCTCTGACCCAGGAGGCTGAAATTTATGGACTGTACTGACTGGTCGCCTTGATCTCTGGTTCCTGGTTTAGTTCAACCAATGGAACTTACTAGCTATAGATGAAAGGCCAGTAGGAGAGACGTCTGAGTGAGCATTTATTTCTCTGGTTTCCTCCCTGATGTGTCACAGTCCGGTAGTAGTTGTGAATTATCAAAGCCCATAATTCCTGTCTGACTGCCTCCTTATACAGCTATCAGTGGTTTTAATAATTACTCTATGCCTAGCTCTTCATGTTTAGAAATTGAAAAGGCTTTCTGAATTTGTTGTTCCTTAGCTGTTCATCCATACCTTTTAAAAAATACATCACTGATGCTCATTATTTTCCCAACTGAGTAAGCCATCATTTCCCTTCCAGCAATCTTCCTATGATATACAGATAGTAGCAGACAGAAAATGTTAACACAATCAAATGGAGTTCTACTTTTTATAGCCCCCTATTGTATCACCAATTCCTGAGGTTCTACTGTGTAAACAGTTTAGTTTCTTAAGTTTTATCATTCTCTATTTGGGGATTCTGGTTTACTGGTCCTAATAAAACTGTTATTGCATATACATCAGATTTCCTGTGGTCACAAATGCATTATGATTATTTTCTTTAAAGTTCTACCAGTTCTTGTGGGCACAGGGCTTTCTAAAAATAGTATTTTACAGGAGTATTAGGAGCAAAATGGCAGAGTAGGCAGCTCTAAGCTCTTGTTCTCCCATAGAAACATAAAAAATTAGAAAATAAACAAAAAACCAGAAGTTTTCTAAACTAGATTTGCAGGATCTCTGGGAACAGTCAAAGGGTTACAACGAAGGAGATAATCAAGAAAATGACATCTTAAAAATGGCATAAAAATCTTTCTTAAATCACCCTTGCCCCACTCCTTTCTTAAGCATAGTAGGTGTATGAGCATTGAATAGGTTGTAGTCTACTTCCTAGTTACCCCCTGGAACCGGGGGAAGTAGCCCATATTTGCAAAGTGTTATGTACATCTGTTCTAATATGCCTGGAGGTTATTTGAAGGATTAATACAAACACTTAGTTTGCATTACTCAGAATGCAAGTGGCAAAACTGGCAAGCATGACTTGAAAAGGCTACAAGAAGTCAAACCTACAGATACATGGGACAAAAGATTATGAGTGGAGATATACAATAGATAAACTAAGGTCTGAAGGAAAAGTTGGGGTGAAAATCATTGGGAAATTAGGTTATTGAAAAGCAGCATGTATATGGGCGGGGGTGTGGTTTAGAAAGCTGCTCATATACTCAGGTAAGACGTGTGCTCAGAGTCCCAAGAACTTCCTCTTTCAACTCAGGCTGATCCCAATGCCCAGACTAGGCCTAGATAAGTAGTGAAAAAGTTCCCTGGCACAGAACTATTCTGCAAAGACTGACAGAGGTGGCGGTTCTCTTCTTTCTCTTCTTTCTTCCTTTTTTTTTATTTTTTATTGATATTTTGCAATCTGCTTTTTTTTCCAGCCCTTGTCACTCAAGGAAATCTCTGCCAAGGTATTAAATACACAGGAGTGAAAGGAAGAGAGATTTCAATGGTCATACATACCAAAAAATAGTGTGTGCAGAAATGGCTTAGAAAATGTTCAAATAGACTACTACAGCCTTAAATAATTTTAAAAAATCAAAACCTAGGAAAGGGGAAGAATTTTATTTCCAGAGTTATCACATTAAACCAAATGCCCCATTTTCAATAGCAGCAAAATTACAAGTCACACATAGAAGCAGGAAAGTGTAGCTCATTCAAAGAATGAAAATAAATTAAGAAAAACCAATCCAAAGGCAGGCCAGATATCAAACTTAATAGACAAAGATTTAAAAGCAAATGTCTTAGCTATGCTCAAAGAATTAAGGAAAGAATTGAACACAAAAGAAAAAGAAGTCAGGAAAACAATATGCAAATAAAGTGAGAATATTAGCAAATAGATTGAAATTATCACAAGGAGTCAAATAGAAACTCTAGAGGTGAAAATTATAATAACTTAAATTTAAAAATTCATCAGCAGGATTCAACAGCAGATTGAAGAGAAGAATCTGCAGCTTGAAAATAGGACAGTTGATATTATCCTGCCTGAGGAGCAGAAAGAAAAAATAATTACAAAAATTAAATAGAGCCTAAGAGACACCATCAAGTGGACCAACATATGCATAAGTGTACTCACAAATGAGAAATAAGAACAAAAGAGGCAGAAAGATTACTTAAAGAAAAAAGCATGGTCGGGCATGGTGGCTCATACCTGTAATCCCAGCACTTTCGGAGGCCGAGGAGGGCAGATCACTTGAGGTCAGGAGTTCGAGACCAGCCTGGCCAACATGGAGAAACCTCATCTCTATTAAGAATGCAGAATTAGCCAGGCGTGGTAGCACATGCCTGTAATCCCAACTACTCAGGGGGCTGAGGCAGAGGAATTGCTTGAACTTGGGAAGCAGAGGTTCCGGTGAGTCAAGATTGTGCCATAGAACTCCAGCCTGAGCAATAAGAGTGAAACTCCATCTCAAAAAAAAAAAAAAAGAAAAGAAAAAGAAAAAGAAAAAAATATGCTGAAATATTTCCAAATTTGAGAAAAAAAAAATGCTGCATCTATAAATACAAGAAGCTCAACAAACTCCAAGTAGAAAAACTGGGCCAGCCGTGGTGGCTCATGGTGTTGGAACCGAACTGTGGATTCCCTCCTGGGCAGGGGTCGCCGCGAAGGATCACCGACACGAGATTCACAGCAGAGAGTTATTTATTACTAGCGCGCTAGGGTCCCAAGCTCTAAGTTGGCCCTGGGACCCCGACTGCTTGTTACAGGTTGTTTATATAGGCAAACACAAGTTCAAACACAGCTTATGGCGCGAAATTCAAACAAAGCTTAAGGCGCAAAATGATTGGGTCTAGCTATGGCCTGAGCAAGGTGTCTTATGCTAATTGGTTAGAGCAGGACCTTATGAGGTTTTTTCCTGGAGTTGTTGTTTCCGGGAACTTCGAGGCAGGGTGGGACCCCCGGAATTGGCAGGGTGGGACCCCATGAGGTTGTTTCCCGGAATTGGCAGGGTGGGACCCTATAAGGGTGGGTTCTTATCGAGGCAGGGTGGGACCCTATCCAGAGCCACCTGGTGTTAATTTTTTTTTTCTATATGAGGCCTAGTTTCTAAGTTTTATGAGGCCTAGTTTCAATGGCTGTAATCCCAGCACTTTGGGAGGCCAAGGCAGGCGGACCACCTGAGGTCAGGTGTTTGAGAACAGCCTGGCCAAGATGGTGAAACCCTATCTCTGCTAAAAATACAAAAAATTATCCGGGTATGGTCGGGGGGGTGCCTGTAATCCCACCTACTCAAGAGGCTGAGGCAGAAGAATCGCTTGAATCTGGGAGGTAGAGGTTGCAGTGAGCTGAGATTGTGAGATCGCGCCATTGCACTCCAGCCTGGGCAACAAGAGTGAAACTTTATCTCAAAAAAAAAAGATAAAAAAAGGAAGGAAGGAAGGAAGGAAGGAAGGAAGGAAGGAAGACTCCAAGGAAGCTCCCACCAAGGCACATTGTAGTTAAACTGTCGAATGTCAAAGACAAAGAGACAATCTTGAAAGCAACAAGATAAAAAAAAGGAAGGAAAGAAGGAAGGATGGGAGGGAGAGAGGGAGGGAGGGAGGGAGGAAGGAAGGAAGGAAGGAAGGAAGGAAGGAAGGAAGGAAGGAAGGAAGGAAGGAGGGAAGACTCCAAGGAAGCTCCCACCAAGGCACATTATAATTAAGCTGTCGAATGTCAAAGACAAAGAGACAATCTTGAAAGCAACAAGATAAAGATGATATACGGTGAACAAGGAAAAAGAAACTATCAACATAATTCTATACTAGCAAACCTGTTCTTTAAAAATGAATGATAATCCTGATAAACACAAGCTTAGGGAGGGAATTCCACTAGACCTACCCGTCAAGAAATGCTAAAGAGCAATCTTTGTGTTAAAATGAAAGGACACTAGTCTGTGACTCCAAGTTGTAGGAAGATATAAAGATCTCCAGAAAAGCTAAATACATGGGAAACATAAGAACCAGTGTTACTGTAATTTTTGTTTGTAACTTTTTTCCTACAGAATTTCAAAAACAAATGATAAAAAATAATTATAAATCTATGTAACTGGACATACAAGACAAAAAGATGTAATTTGTGACATCAGTAACATAAGGGAGAAACAGAGCTGCATAGGAGAAAAACGTTGTGTAAGTTAGCATCAATTCAAATCAGACTGTAATGACTGAGAGATTCTATGTCAATTATTTGGTAACACATAGAAAATAGTTATGTAATATACACAAAAGGAATTATGAAGGGAATTTAAATGTTCTCTTTAGTTTAATTACAAAAACTAACCATGGAAGAAGGCAGGAATGGTGGAAATCAGGGAGAAAGGAGTTATATACAGAAAACACATGTCAAAATGGCAGAAATAAGCTCTTCCTTCTTACTAATATTTTCAAATGTCAATGGATTAAACTCTAAGAAAAAAGCAGAGATTAGCAAAATGGATTAAAACAAAAATTTTTTGCAAGCCAACTATATACTGTCTAAAAAGGGTCATTTTTAAAAATATGTATTTTTGGTATTTCAATAGGTTTTGGGGAGAAGATGGTGCTTGCTTACATGAATAAGTTCTTTAGTGGTGATTTCTGAGATTTTGGTGCACCTATCACCAGTGCAGGGTATACCGTGTCCAATGTGTGGTGACAAAGACTCAATTTCTATGCAAAGACACAGGCAGGCTGAAAGCCAAAGAACAGAAAAAAGACATTCCATGCAAATACTAATCATAAGAGAGCTGAGATAGCTATACTAATATCAGACAATGTAAACTTTAAGTTAAGAACTATTATCAAGAACTTGAGGATTTTATGCTGTTAGCTTGGACTGAAAAGGATTCAGAGAAGACAAAATGAAAGAGGGCTCTCAGACTTCCCAAATTCTACAGTCATGAAACAAGCTGAAAAAGATGGCTCAGCTGCAAACACATTAACTTTCATAGAAAGCAAAAGAACAAAGAAAGAAAGAAAAAAAGAATGACTCCAAGGTTAGAGCTGTGAGCCCAGATGGTGGAGCCACAAATCAGACAATTTTTACCTGACCCTGATACCTAAAGCTGTTTACTTGACTGAGTTTCAAAATTTCTTAAGACTAGTGACCCCAATATTTCTTCAATTTTCTCCCTCTTTGAATTAGGATGTTTATAACCAATATCTTTTCCATGATGCATTTTGAGTACAAGTAGCTTGCTTCTTGAGTTTTACGGACTGATAGAGAGAAATCGTACCTGAGGGTGGATTGGATCCAGAATCTCACCAATACTTGATTTAGATCATATAAGTGGTAGGATTTTGGACCATTGAGCTGAGACAATTAAAGTTTTGGACTTTGAGTTGATACTGGAATGGGTTGAGCCTTTACAGGATGTTGGGATGAAGTGAATATATTTGGCATATAAGTCAAATGTGAATCTCTGGGGGGCAAGAGTGTGGACTCTGTTAAGATAAATAATGCTCCCCCCGCCAAAAAATGTCATGGCCTAATCCCCGTAATCTGTAAATACGTAACTGTACGTCAGAACATATTTTCCAAATCTGCTTAAGGCAATCACTTTGACAGTGGAAGATTATTCTGTGTTCTGTGTATTGGCCCCACAGGAGTCTTTAGAAGAGGGAGAGAGGAGTGTCCACGTCAGAGAAGAAGAGATGATGAAGGAAGCAGAGGCCAGAGGATTGTGTTTCTAGAAAGCCCGGGAGGCAGAGGTTGCAGTGAGCCAAGATAGCGCCATTGCCCTCCAGCCTGGGAAACAGAGTGAGACTCCATCTCAAAACAAACAAACAACAAAAAACCAAAAAAAAAAAAAAAAAAAAAAAAAAAAAAAACCAAAAAAAAACTCTAGAAAGAACAGTCTTCCTGTTCTTGAGGGTTTCTCTCAAAATAACAAATATTTATACTTCTATTTCAATAAAATCTGTGATTCCTGGAAGGATGAAGTAATAAGAGAAACAGAAGAGGCTGTTATGAAAAGAAGTGCAATACAAATAAGTACAGAATATTTTTGCCAAATTATTTTGGTGAAAGAAAGAGCAAACAAGAGAAGAAAAGGATGTTATCTAAAAAATAAAGAACTTAGTATATGATAATAAAGGTACAATAATCAAGTCAGTTACTCAAATAAAAATAAAAACCCTGTTAAATACAGATGGACAATATGCACAACCCCACGGCAAACCTATCTCAGAGACAGAAAACAAACATGTAAACAGGAAGATAAAGTAGTGAAATACAGCCATTTTAATGCATGAAAATGCACTAAACCACCTATTAAAAAATTATAAATTTCTGCCTGTTTAACAATGGAAAATTCAAATCTGTGCTCTCTATGAGATATTAAAACAAAATATTTAGAAAGAAATATTATACAAAGTATTAACACAATTTAGAAAGCAAAATATTGGGTATTAATAACAGAAAACTTAAAGAAAAGCAAAGATTATCTTAAAAACAGAATGGTGGACTTCAGGTTCAAAATACATTAAGTACACTTTTAAAGAGCACTTTATAATGAAAAGATTTCAGATCACAATAATAGCATAATAATTATAACTTTCTATGCAACATACAAAACTGTTACTCTTATAAGGCAGAATTATAGGAATTAAGAGAAAGTGAAAGAAGCCTATTTAGTAGAAGGTACTAATTTATCTTTTATCACTCATAGCACAAAAACAAACAAGAAAAATATTTTTTTGTGGTTGTTACCTTAATAACTAAACATAAAATTTACACCTTGTATTTTGTAATCAGGGACTATTCCCGCTTTTAAAAGTCTACAGAACATTTCAAAATTCAAACATTTGAAACAGGAAAGAGAAGTCTTAATAGTAAAAGCATTCCCAATACTGTAGAATTACAAATAGAACTTTTAAAACAGTCAGAAAAGGAAAAAGGTCTTTCTTCTGAAATGTGAGCACATGTTCTTTTGAAACATTCTTAAGTCAAAGAATTAATAACAAATTGCTAACAAACAATCTAGAAAAATAAAGTTTTGCGTATCCAATACTGTAAACCACAGCTAAAAGGTTTGGAGAGAATGTTATTGCCTTAATATCTTTCAACTAATAATAATTAATAAAAAATGAAATAGGAATACAAATCAAAGAGCTAGAAAATTAGCAATATAATAAAGAAAAATCACAAAAGTATTTAAAGTAGTAGAAAAATGCAAGATTAAATTATGAGAAATAAATATTTACGGAAGCTTTAAGATAATAAAATATGTAAACCACAATCTAAAATTCAGAAAGAAAGGAAACAAATTACATGGAAAAATAACAATCAAGGGTCAAATACTCAAAAAAGAGTATGTTACTTACAAATAAATTTGGAAATCCAGATAAAGCCATGGACTTTCACAAAAAATAATTTGTCAAAACAAACACCAGGTAACTAAGAACATCTAAATTAGTATCAGTAGAATATACATATATATACATTCATAAGACAATTAACTAACATGAGAACTTTGGTCTCACAAAATGAGTAGCAGGACCAAATTATTTTAGAAAAGAATTCTAACAAACTGTTAAAAAGCAAACAACTTCAACAGATTTAAATTTTATTTTTCTCTACTCTTTAGAATGTCTCAAAATATAAACTTTTGTACAAAATAATTATAAATATTGATACTACAACCTTATATGCATTGGGGAAAAAAAAGATGAGACAAGAAAGCATTATGACAAATGTTCATAATTAACATAATTTCAAAGTTACCAAAAACGGAATAGAAAGCAACCATGAGCAAGGGTTGTGCTTCCCAGAATGAGTGGGTGTTTCAGTGTTAAGAGAGCTGTTATAATACACTTAAAATCAAATATACTTAAAGATGCTCAAAAGATCTGTTGCCGTGCGCGGTGGTTCAAGCCTGTAATCCCAGCACTTTGGGAGGCCTAGGCAGGCGGATCACTTGAGGTTAGGAGTTTGAGACCAGCCTGGACAACATGGTGAAACCCCATCTCTACTAAAAATACAAAAATTAGCTTAGCCGGGCATGGTAGCACGTGCCTGTAATCCCAACTACTTGGGAGGCTGAGGCAGAAGAATTGCTTGAACCCGAGAGGTAGAGGTTGCAGTGAGCTAGAATGCACCATTGCACTCCAGCCTGGGCGACAGAGCGAGATTCCATCTCAAAATAATAATAATAATAATAATAATAATAATAATAATAAAGATCTGTTACAAGTGTCCTTGATTTCCTTGATTTTAAGAAAAAGAAAAAAATTACAGTAAATTGGCTTGTCTTTGAACATGATTAAAAATGTGTGTCTCAGCCCAGAAGGCACAGCAGATGCAGTCCCTACAGAATCCGAGCTGACCACTGTTGTTTAATGTTCACTGAACACTTTAGACAAAACAACTAGAAAAGCAAAGGAAATCTGACATTTGTAATAGGAGATGAGTTAAGCTATTATATATTTTTATTTAATATAAAAATTTAATTATTTAATGCTAAAAGAGTAAAAAATAGGATACAAAAATAATGTGTTTAAATCAATAGCTCAATTAAAAATGCAAGATGAAAAACAAATAATTTAACAAAATAATTAGAAACTGCTGACACACACAAAAAAATGAAAATTTATGTTCTTGCATAAAATAGTCAAATTATAAAGTTAACCTATACCTTCAGTAAAATTTCAATATAGATAACAAAGCATTTTCAAATTGAACTTAGAAGATCGAATCCTAAAATTTATATGGAAAGTACACAAACAAATATAAGCAGGAGTTGTGAAAAAGGAGATGAATAGATGAAACATACCCTACCAGGTTTAAGGATATATTGGCAAATTTACACTATTGAAAGTGTGTAGTATTGATATATGAAGAGAAACAAAGAGAAACCAAGTATAGTAGAAACTCCAGAATTAGACACAGTTGTGTACAGGAATTTAGGGTATGGTTGTACTGACAGACAAGAACATAATTCAAAATGTGATGTAAGGATGACTAGATAACCATTTAAAAAAATAAAACAAAATTACCTTTTTATATCATACACTGTAACAAAATAAATTCTGAGTGGATCAGCAATCTAAATATAAATAATAAAACTCCAAACCAAGAAAGCAAACTTGGGAGAAATTCTTTATCATCTTCTTTATAATCTTTTTAATCACCTTTATTACATATACTCTAACCCAAAACTCCAGAAGGCAAAAAAGAAAATAATTACCTAATTAACATAGATAATATTTAAAAATAACAACAACAACAATAAAACAACTGTGTGTCTGAATAATAGGCAAGGTCTCTAACAAAAAATTATATTTATTTGGGAATGAGCATTGCAATGGCAGTACACAGGCCATCATAAACTGTGTGTCCATGAACATACTCAGGGAGGTAAGGGGATACACAGATTTCTAATGAAGAAAGAAAGAGGATTAAATCATTGTTTTGAAATAAGTATCTTTGGCTACAAGAATCCATAACAAGGGTGGCACCAGTCTGAGAGTGGACAGGCAATTCCTGGGCAGAAGTCCTAGAAGAAGTAGTTTGTTTGTTTTGTAAGTTGGAGAGGGCTTTGTGCAAGGCTCTGGCTTTTGAACAGTCTTTTGTGACAGTTCTTGTTATAAGGCATTTGTACATGAGACTCACTCCTTCATGGCCTTCCTCGGCTCCATTTGTCAGGGATTTTAACACAAGTGACTTCATTTTGATTCTGACAACTTTCACACAACTTTCTACCATTAAAAACACATTTTTAGTAAGGTCACTTCTTGTAACAGAAGTTGAAAAAAAAATCCATCAGGAAGTGACAGGTTAATGAATTATGCCTCAGCCTTAATGTAGAATGAGAGATAGGAATGATAAAACAAGATTATGGAAACTGAATTTGTAACCTATATATATGTGTATGTGAGAGAGAGAGAGAGAGAGAGAGAGAGAGAATTTAAGATAAACTAAGTGATACTAAGTGTTCAAAACTTGTAACATGAGAAACAAATAGTAGACATTATTTTGGGGAAGGCAAGGGCAGAAGGGGTCTACCATTGTTAGAGGAATTTTGTTTTCTACCTTTCCTAGTCAATTTGGACTTTGAACCATGTGACCATGTTACCTATTCAGCAATTACAATGTAAAAATGTACATTAGTTAACATATGACAATGTACCTAAAAAGACTAGGGAAAAATGAGAAAAGCATATAATATTTGAGTATCATGAGTATCATGTAGAAAATAAAGTGGAGAGAAAAGAAGGGAAAGAGTATGGCTATTCGATATAAAATGAGAAGTAATAAAGGAAAGAGTAACTGACATTATAAGATGTGAGTAGCAGAAAAAATAGGGGAGGTGAAGAAGAAAACCCCGAAGTTATTAGAAGTGAGTATTCTAGAAAGAAGCAGCAAAGTGCAAAGGCCCAGATTTTGTATGAATGGACCATTTGAGAAAGAGAAAGATGGTCCACCTGGCTGAAGCACAGAGAGAAAGATGGAGGACGGCCAGAGAGGTGATCAGGGGAATTTGCGGAACATGGTACCTTGAAAATAACTTTAAGTCACTGTAAGGATTTAGGAATTTACTCTGAGTGAGATGGGAAATGTTAAAGCATTTTGAACAAAATAGTGGAATAATGTGCCTATTATTTTAAAGTTTCACTCTATCTGCCACGTTGAAAATAAAAGAGGGTGAGCTGAAGGAGAGGAAAAGAGGATTTTCCCAGAAAGCCAAGGAATACTCAATGATGGCTGAGGCTAGCTGGTCCTACGGTGTAAAATAAAGGAAAAAAAATCAAGTATGACTCCTAGATTTTTTTCCCAAGAAATTGAAAAAATGAAGGTGTTTTTTGTTGACACAGAAAAGATTGAAAGAGGAGAGATTGAGAATTGAAATTTGATGGTGTTAAAGTTGAATGACTGATCGACATTCCTGGGAAGATATCTGGCAGGTAAGTGGATAGTAAAGAATTCTAACCTGGACACAGGCACAGGTTTTTGGAAATCCCTGGTGTATGGAGGGTGTTGTAAACATCAGAGATAGGGTTATAGTTCACTGAGGGAGGGGGTTGAATTGAAAAAGGGACAATTCTGAGTGGTGAGTCTCAGATTTCTACAAGCTGTATTTGGGGATATGAAAAAATAAAAAAACAGCAAACATGATTCAGAAGCAGCTACTGATGTGAAAAAAGGACCAGAATAATGTGGTACTATGGAAGCTATGTGAAGAAGGAGTTTCAGGGAATAGGGAGGAATCCACTTGGACTGCGAATTGATTACTGGGTTTAGCATTGTGGAAGTCTTGGGGGATACAGAGTAAGTCCACTTAACTTCAGTGATAGATTCTTGGAAATTTTGACTTTACATGAAACGACATAATAACAAAATTAGGTTTACCATTCATAGGAGAAGGTGAAAACTCCACACAGACAGGGGCCTGGGCTAGGTATCATATGTTTTCATCAGTGTTTTAACTAAACAATGTTGAACAAAACAACATTATTTGAGGACCTGTTATAATCATGAGCAGGTTCAGTTGGTTATGCAAAAATCTAAACTGGAGTAGCTTCAAGAGAAAATGAGAGGCTGCTTAGAAAATTCCTCTGAGGTGATAGGATTTAGAGGGAAGCAAACAATGAGGTGGGAGCTGGAGACTGAAGTGTGGTCAATACAGAGATTTTTATTTTTAAAAAGGGGTATTCATTGCAAAATGTGTGTATACTGATAGAAATGAATCAATAGAAAAAATAAAATTATGGTGCAAGAGAGAAAACTATCAACTTTGGGGAAATGTCCCTGAGTTGGGGAGATAGAATGTGACCTCGCAGGTGCAATGCTGAGGCTGGATCTGGATGGGACTGTAAGTAGTACCTACAGACAAGCAGGAGGGCAGGAGGAGGCACCCAGCAGGTACACCTGAACACCTGCAGGGGGAAGGGTGGGATGCTGTGAGGTTCCTCCTGTCATTGCTTCTGTTTTCTCAATGAAATAAAAAGCAAATTTAGCATCTGAGAACGGGAAATGGAGGAGGGATCTTATTACTATTATTATTATCATCATTATTTGAGACAGAGTCTCACTCTGTCACCCAGGCTGGAGTGCAGTGGCGCCATCTTGGCTCACTGCAACCTCTGCTCCTGGTTTCAAATGATACTTGTGCCTCAGCCTCCTGAGTAGCTGGAACTACAAACATGCACCACCAAGCCTGGATAATTTTTTGGTATTTTAAATAGAGACGGGGTTTCACCACGTTGGGTAGGCTGGTCTCGAACTCCTGTCCTCAAGTGATCTGCCCATCTCGACCACTGAAAAGGCTGGGACTACAGGCCTGAGCCACCGTGTCCAGCCTATTAGCATTATCCTTAATTAGCTTAGCTTTATTTTAATTACCATAGCACTATTATTTTCTTTCTATATTGATTTATGGCTGATAAATTCACTTAATTTGTAATACAATGAAAAAAATAATATGAACATTTTCAGTGTGAGAACTGCATGGTGAAATAATATCCTGGTATTTATCTTCACTAACTCTTCTAATTACTCTCTTTCCCTAATATAGTATTTATTTTAAAATAAGTGACATCCACCAATATAATTCTCTCAATATAATTCTGTTTGAATTAATATTCCACCAATCTTGTTTAGCTTTTACATTAAAAATAGCTTCAATTTATCTTTTCTAATTATTTTTATTGTGCCTACTACAACTGGCAATGCACTGTCTTCTGTTCTTTTTATACGGCAGCTCCTCAGTAGCAGCCTCTCTCCCTTTCTTCTATTCTTCTCTCCCTCTCTTCTATTCTTGCCCATTTCTCCCCTTTCTCTACTTATTTAAGCCTCTGTTTAGCATTTCCTAATCTTTGAGCAAACTTATTCTTCTCCAATGAGCCCAGACTGTTAACTTAGAGCTGTACCTTGAATACTACGTTTCACAGAAGACAAACATAAACCCTCTAGGCCATATTGCATAATAAGAATTATGTAATTCTTACGATGGTGTCATGTGTAGAACATCTTAATGAAACAGTTTCCCATCGAGAATACGTCATGCATCATGTGGCCTGCGTGGACTCCAGAAAGGCAGAGAGAAACATCGACAGTGTAAAGCATAATGCGTGTAAAATATGATGGATGGAAAGCTGAAAAGGAAAGGTAAAACAAAGTATAGTTTAGTTACAGTTTAGCCAGCTTGACTAAAGAACTAAGTCAGGGCAAAAATAAAGCTCAATGTAGAAAATAATTATATCTGAGCACAAGACATTTATTTAGAGTATTTAACTATTATTCTATGTAGCACTGAAATTAAATATGAGTGTTTCTGAGAATAAGGTCTCTGACTGAGAATATTATCTATTTTTTATAAGTCCTTTACTATTATCTTGTTTCAAAATTTAGATTATGTTATTTTGTCTAAGTAGGTTCAATAATCACTTAGGATTGCTTCCTGTTTTCCTCCAGTATTACCCTAACAAAAATTTTAAAAGTGAGAAAGTTGTAAATGATACCCTGAGAACACATATTTAGACATGACACGTCTGCCTATAGAAAGAATATGTCTGCTCCGTGTGCAGAGATGCGACCAACACACATTGCATATGGGGGTGGTCATAGTCTGTGTTTAGTTACATGACCTGGCAGAGATCTAGGTGCTTTCTAGTTGATAAACTCAGGGGTCTTTGACTTTAAAAGAAACTGAGAAAGTACATTTAATCCATGCAGAAATAGCTATAGTTTGTATTTACATAAAGACGTGCCTCACGCTCCATCTCTTCCCAGGACTCCTCCAAAAATTCATCCCGTCAATAGATTCATTCTCACCAATTGGGAAGTAGGGGCTGGACATTTGAGGCAACACCCTGCTTGCAGTTGAACGGGTGCCCACACTTTCTTCTTGCTAATTCTGTCTGTTTGCTTGCACTAGAGCAATTAGATGAAATTGTTAAAAAGAATGCAGAGCAATAAAAATATACCTGTCAAGTGACCACAGAGAAAATAATTAAAGAAGAGTAGCTGAAAATGGCCTATGAACTGGGTGGTGGTCACATCTAGTACATGAGTCCAAAGTGTAGGTTGAGTCAGTTGCCTTGAATTTCTGTTTCCTCTTGAGCAAGTTTCTTAACATGTCTCTGAATCACTTTCCTATTCTATAAAATGAGGAAGGTAATAAATACTGGTTCTGAGTTTTAAATAACTTAGCTTGTAAAAAGATTAGTACAGATGCTGGCCAAAAAAAGCTCTGCATAAAATATTGATTGGCTTTAAAAATTCCAGATTAGTCCTTGTGCATGAGGTAAATCTGATTATGCAGGCAGAGACCGTGACATCGATAAACTTTCTATGACACAGAAACAATATTGGCAAAAACCATGCAAAGGCATATGTGTCAACTAGAATGAAAACTCCATGAGAAGAGAGATCGGCTCATGCTGTGTCCCCAGCATGTGCAGTCATCACAAGCGCATAGGAGAGTCACAATAAATATGGGTGGTATACATAGAAAAATTGGCCTATGTGAAGGATCTCGGCCAATTTGTTTTGGCATATAGCTGTGCTGGAGCAAAGGGTTTTCAGAGACAAATTAAGCACATGCTTACATTTGGCATTAAGAACTCTGCCAAGACATGGGCTGACCAAATCCACAGGGATGACAGACTGGAGAGCTGTAGAGATTATGTGCTGTGGAAAGAACTTGCATCTACATCCCTAAAGAGAATAGGGCCAGCTGTCATTCTTGGCTGCAACAAGAAATACCAGTGCATTCTATTCTACGTGACAAATCTGGCAACAACACATTCCTCTGCTTCTGTCTCTCTCTCTCTCTCTCTCTCTCTCTCTCTCTCTCTCTCTCCCTTTCCTTCCTCCCTCTTCCCCTTGATCTCCTTTCTTTCTCCCCTTGTGCCCTTCATTCTTCCTTTCTTCCTTCCTTTCCCCCTCTTCCTCCTGCTCTCTTTCTTTCTATATCTTACCAACCCTCCAAATGAAAGTAAATTATTAGTGAGCTAGTTGAGAAATATTTACAGCTGGTATCACTGACCTAGAGAATAAAAGATGTATCAGTATAATACAGATATATTTCTCTTGGAAAGAATTTCAGAATCTTGAAAGATGAACACTAAGATACCCAGGAGGGCCACCCCATCTTTGAGTTCCATGTATTCCTAACATCTCCCTACCTATAAGGAGAAATGTGATGTGAACTAACTTCATGTTCACCACCTGGGCTACCTGAGACGGGACATGGAAGCATCACAACATCGATTTACTTGCTCAGTTCTCTGGCAGGAAACTGAATGGAATGGGCTAAAGAATTCTGTCTTATAGGTAATTTTAAAGAGTTTAGACACAACTTTTAAAATTTGTGTTTTGATAGTTGCAAAGCCTGTTAGCTTCTCTGCCTCACAAATAAATCTTTGTGCTGTGGAAATTAAGTACAAATGACATTTTCCAGAATTATTAGTTGCTTGGGAGGCGATGAGGGCAGGGCTGCTGCCATGAGTTTGGTGTCATTGAAACCAAGGCACAGAAGGCGAAGAAGACCCTAAGCATAGTCCTGGAATAAGGTTTCCTACCTACAGCAATGAAATTCATATAAGTTGTCCTAACTTACCTACTCATGGCAAGCAGATCCCTATCATATAGGGGAATCCTTCCCAACCAACCACATGCGGGAAAAAGCCAAGCAAAGGAATCCACAAGGAGAGCCAGTTCCTATGCAAGGCAAAACACAGACAGGCATCACTGTCGCACGAAAACAGAACTCAAGAAAAATAGCTCTATTTTGCAGCCTTCTGAGTAGAAGGGAAGGTATTCTTATGTTGTGTTTAGTTAAGACAAATATACAAATTTATATGCCTATCATATGATCTCATTTCTATTACATTTTTGTAATAAATAATAAATAGAAGACTATTCCAAGATTTATGTAATCATATATATTCTCCCTTAACTATTAAGTTTTAAGTTTCTCTATATGATATGCACATGTAGTTTCTGATGTAGGAAGGTTTCTACATAATATTTTTAGGTGCCTTAAAAGAATTGTTTCTCACATTTTACAAATGTGTATGTATTTCATGCCATTTATTTTTTAAAACAGATTTTATGGTCAAATATTTTTGACCCAAAGACTTTACTTTGACCCATAAAAACTTGAACCCAGAATGTCTCTTGATTTAACCATCAACAATTCTCTTGCAAGTCAAAATCCAGCAAAACAGAGTGAACAGTGTTTTCTACATTTCACTTTACAAGTCATTAAAATTTAGTCATGCCACTTGCTTTAATGTGTGTCAGCAGTTTGATAGCTGTATTTCACAGACTTGTAATTGTCCATCATTTAATGCAAAACCTCCCATTTTCACCCTCATATTCAGGTTTGATCTGTTTGATATAATCACATTAACATTAGAAGTATATTACAACTTCAAGATACTTTACTGATGAAAAGCTAATTCGTTTGTGCTACAGAATAAATAATTGATTATGCAGATAATGAAGCAAACATCTAAAGATAAAAAATAGCATGAAATTGACATTTCCCTTGGCAAACTCACTAGAGATTGACAAGAGCTCACTTTTGTTTGAGTATCAGTTATATATTTTTTTGTTAATGTCGTAATCTTTTCAAAGAAAAAGATGAAGAGATTTTTGTTGTTCATAATTATGGATCTTTGGAGCTTTTTCTATATATTGGGATTAATTTAATTTGTCTGAATGAATAGACTAAATAATGCAGTCTATTACAAATTGTTTTCTTAACTTGAGGGCCTATATCTGAAACATCATTTAGACAAAACTAATGAAATAATCCTTATCTGAATCCTTTAAAGAAGATAAGGAAGGAAATGTCAATTCTGCTATTTCTATAAGACAACAAGTCACAGTACTCAACACATAATCAAAGGAAACATTTAAAATAATCTCTTTTATCTAATTAAAAGTACAATTAAGAAAACTTTAATGATTATCACTGATGAACTTCCATAACAGTCACATTTTAATATATAAACTTTTGCTTTTGAAAAGAAAGAAAGAGTAATAAAGCATTCCATTTTCAGTAGTAAAGCATTCCATTTTCAGTAGATGTCCACTTGCTGTTGAAGTGCTTTTGACAGCAGTGACAGCGGTTGACAGCAGTGAGCTGGCTGTGAACCTTGTATGGAGGGAAGCCCTATGCTGACTTATTCTGTAAAATTGTAATTCTCCTTCTGCCCCCCAACTCCGCTGTGTCCTAGAAAAGGCAGTCTGATCTGGGGACACAGTGGATTCCTGGTGCTCTCTGGCATTACTAAAAACAAAAATTAAAAACAAAATATTTTCTCCTGCCAACGGCTTTACAGACAGTTAACATATTTCCATAAGTGCCATCTTATCTGATTTTCATATTATTTTTAAGAGTTATAGAAGACAGCTGTTATTGCTGTTAATATGCAAATGAACACAAATATCACCACCAAAATATGAGCAAGAATTGCAGCCCGGGGAGGTGAAGGGATTTGACCTAACTATCAAAGTAAATCATGAGCAAGACAAGACCAGGGGCTTCCAGTGACTTACTTGTTCAGTGCGCTTTCCACTACATCAACTGCCTCTCCATAAGAGCAGCCAAAACTCTGCTTCCTAAGAGCCTCTTAAAGCTTTGAGAGATATTTACGAAACCCCATTAACTGGTGTCTGAAATAACAGTCAAATCTATAACTTGTGTAATTTTTCTACTGGCTTTCTTGCCTTCGAAGCATCCTGAAATTATGCATCTCTCCAGAAGGGATAAGTGGACCTGCATGGAATCCCTGATCCCGCTGCTGGAAGGGCAGAAGATCTTGGAACAAAGAAGTGCCCCTTTGTTCCAAGACTTTGTATACTCACAGGACACCAAAGCTGAAGGAGGAACTGATAAGGTCTTTGGAATTTACAGTTTACACAGCCAGGTTACCTATCTATCACATTTAATTGTCAAAGTGAACACGGGTGGTAAATGTGATTGTCCTCAGTTTACACATGAGAATCCTGAGCTCAGATAAGTGTAATTAACTTACACAAGGTCAGATGGCTGGAACAGGGCAAACCAGGATTCAGCTCCAACTCTACTCACTCCCATGTACCCACACAGCTGCAGGGTATATGTAAGCAGTCCCACAAGAGTGTGCACATGTACACACGTGTGCAAATGCTGATTTACCCCCACCTTTCAAAAGTCCTCACCATTACTTGACTTTTGTTATTTTGAAAAGAAGTTTGGCTTTGCCTACCTTTTCTAAAATGAATTAGACAAATTTTGTTTGTTTCTTCCTTCCTCTCTCCCATGGCTCTCCTACTGCACACCTTCCACATCCACATCTTCCTTCTTAGACTAATGAAACTGGCTCCTGCCTTCAGCTGGGGAAGCACAGGGAGAGGAACAGAGAAGGGAAGTTCAGGCAGCTTCGTGCTGCCACAGTGCGGTAGCTTCCTGCCCAAGTGGTTCCTGAGCGACTGCAAGGTGGACTATGTAGTGTGGCACGACAGATTTTTAAAAATTTTAATTAGTTTGAATTTTAAAACTAACATGTAATTTAGTTATGGGGAAACTTCTAACTCTATCTGGGATAAGTTGTGTATGTGGGTCTACTTTTCACCTGCAAATTTTATGTAATGTATATAGAGACCAAGTGTTTAGATATGATGAAGTATAAAACATATAAAATGTCTTAAGACTTTTATGTAATTACATGTTGAAATTATTCTATTTTGTATATATGGGGGTAAAGTTTTAAAAAATATACCAAAAGTTGATTTCTCCTGTTTCTTTGTACTTTTATAAAAGTTCTTATTAGAAATTCAAAGTTACATTCGTAGTCCCCGGTTTTTTTTTTTTTTTTTTTTTTTGAGACGGAGTCTCGCTCTGTCACCCAGGCTGGAGTGCAGTGGCCGGATCTGGTCTCACTGCAAGCTCCGCCTCCCGGGTTCACGCCATTCTCCTGCCTCAGCCTTCTGAGTAGCTGGGACTACAGGCACCTGCCACCTCGCCCGGCTAGTTTTTTGTATTTTTTTTAGTAGAGACGGGGTTTCACCGTGTTAGCCAGGATGGTCTCGATCTCCTGACCTCGTGATCCGCCCGTCTCGGCCTCCCAAAGTGCTGGGATTGCAGGCTTGAGCCACCGCGCCCGGCCAGTTCACATATTTTCATTGTATAGTACTGGGCTAAAGAGGAAAGAAATACATATATTTAAGAACTATCACTAATAGATATTTAATGATATTGGCCCTGAATCTATTTTATTTTCCAACCTTTATTTCACCTTTACTGTAAATTCCTCTGCTGTATTTTCATTGTGAAAGGTTTGGAAACAGAAACAAGTAACTAGCTGTCCTGTGGCATGCCAGGCAGGGCCTCAGCCTCACCTGATTCAATATTTGGTTTTGAATGTTTATTATCACATCAATTAAATACTTGTCAGCGTAATTTCTTCTCTAACACCCATGACCCTTAGTCAATTGCTCACATGTCATCTGACAATTCAGATTGTAATAAGCACATTGCCATCTCCTAATAAAAATATTAACAATAAAAATAATAATAACTTTTGGATACCTTTTATATAAAACAATCTTTGAGATTCCCAGTAGGGTTCCTGAAAAATCACAAAGTTTTATTCTTTCACAACATAAAATAAAGATAATAGAAATACTAAGTGTTGTTTTTTGATATGTTACTACTGTAAGAGGGAAATAAAAATTATCTATTCGAAGAGATGCTCAGCCCTCCCTAATCATCTGTAGGCAACATTTTGTTAGCATGAATATTTCAGAAATTGCTTTGTGGGAAGTCCCTAGAGAATTCCCCAAATCCTCACCACTGATAACATGTTCTGCCCTAAGGGAAACACTGCTCAAAACTCTCAAGAAATGGTTATATTCTGTAGCCCAATAGAATATTGTACTTGCCTTCACTTTACTATTGTAAGTTATTAAATTAATCACCTCCATTAAGATGCTGGCAGAATAAAATAGTCTTGCTTTGTTTCGTCTGCACTTTTTACCCCCTTTCTCTAATGCTTGCTGGAATGCTCTCCTGTAAGGTAGAGGCCAGATGTTGTGTCTTAGTAAACAATTACCATGCCAGAGTTCCAGGAAAAAAATTATAATGCCAGCTACTTTAAATTACTAGCCTTTCAAAGAATAAACCGGGCACGGTGGCTCATGTGTGTAATCCCAGCACTTTGGGAGGCCGAGGAGGGCGGATCACTTGAGGTCAAGAGTTCAAGACCAGCCTAGCCAGCATGGTGAAACCTCATCTCTACTAAAAATACAAAAATTAGCCAGGCGGTAGTGACGCGTGCCTGTAATACCTGCTACTCGGGAAGCTGAGGCAGGAGAATAGCTTGAGTTTGGGAGGCAGAGGTTGAGGTCACACGAGATTGCATTACTGTACTCCAGCCTGGGTGACAGAGCGAGACTCTGTTTCCAAAAAAAAAGAATAGATGAATCATTTGAAACTGATATGCTTAGAAAATTTCACATTATAGCAGTGGACTGAGTCCGGATAAACAGGACTGTTTTTTAATAGACAGCAACCAGTGAACTAAGAACTCGTTACACAGATCTGTAAGAAGTAATGAGGGAAATAAATTTTAGTAGAGTTATTTGTTTGTAAAGTTGTTTATGTTGTCTTAGTAGTCTATTTTCTGAGTATATGAGGAAGCCCCTTCTCTTTTTTCTTAATAGATAATCCCCAGCAATTTAGTAGATGATACTTTTGTGAAATAAAATGAGACTTAAAAATGAGTCCTGTTCCTCACTCATGCCTCGGAATTCAGAAACTTATTACTAAGTCTCTACTTTTTATGGCAAAGTGGTTATTTACACGGGCCCAATAAGAATATTGGATATTGGATAATCAATTATGTGGGTCTCCCTTGCGGTGTCATCTTTGACAATGGTGCTCATTTAATCAGATAGACCCAGCCACTTCTGAGGGACAAGGATTGATGTTACATATGGAACTGTTGCCTACAAAGAACTTCCAGAAAAACAATTCTGGTTCTTAGCCTCACAGGTATAAAAAAGGTCAGGCCATGAGCTTTAGGAAAATTGAGGTACTCAAGAAATGAAGACTTCTCCCAAATGTATGATGACCATAGATGAATTATGATGAAGAACATTTCTGGGGCTTGCTTTTTAGTTTTGACATACCAAATATCAAAAGTATTTAAACATCCCATGTTTCCTTATGAAAACTTCCAGGTGGAAGATAGACCTGTAGCATCAGTAGTGGCTCAACATTGCACAGTTGTAGACTTGCAAAGGAAACTCAGGGTGGCCTACATGATTATTACTTGTCCCTATGTAAATAACAGGTCATGCCTAGTGAGACCAGCTCTCCATGTGATTTTGAATATTTCTTTCTTTGTGAATGTTAAAATCACAACAGGTGGGAGACTTTCAGGAAAGATTGAAAGAGGCTTTGAAATAGCCAAAAAGAAACAAAGTGTCCTAGGGAATGCCAGGTTTGGTTTGGTGGAAACTACAGCCTGCAGGCCAGATATGCCTGCTATTGTAAAGAGTTTTATTGGAACACAGCCACACTTTTTTTTTTTTTTTTTTTTGCATATTGCCTACGGCTACCTTAGCTCTTCAACAGCACAGCTGAGTCATTACAATAGAGACCTTCTGGACTACAAAGCCTAAAACACTATCTGGCCATTTTAGAAAAAGCTTGCCATTTCTTGTTCAGGTACAGCCTTCCAAGTTATCTGTTTCTAAAGCAGTATGCAACTCTGATTGTGTGGAGCTATTTTACAGATATCTATGTATGTTTGAATTTATTTCAGCATCCTCAATTATCTACATGTGTTTTCTTTTTAATTGTGGGAATTTATACATAACATAAAATACATAAAATGTACCATCTTGACCAATTTATTTATTTATTTATTTTTTTGAGCTGGTGTCTCGCTCTGTCGCCCAGGCTGGAGTGCAGTAGTAGCACAATGTCGGTTCACTGCAAGCTCCGCTTCCCGGGTTCACACAATCCTCCTGCCTCTGTCTCCCGAGTAGCTGGGACTACAGGCACCCGCCACCACGCCCGGATAATTTTTTGCATTTTTAGTAGAGACAGAGTTTCACCGTGTTAGCCAGGATGGTCTCGATCTCCTGATCTCGTGATCCACCCGCCTTGGCCTCCCAAAGTGCTGGGATTACAGGTGTGAGCCACTGCACCTGGCCCATTTTGACCACTTTTAAGTCTGTAGTTCAGTAACCTGAGGTACGTTCGCCTTGTTTTGTCATGCAACCAATCTCCAGAACTCTTTTTGTCTTGCAAAATTGAAGTTCCATAACTATGAAACATACCAACCCATTCTCCTCTCCCGCAGCCCCCAGCACCACCATTCTACTTTCTGTTTCTGTGAATGTCACTACTCTATGTACCTCATATAACTGGGATCATACAGCATTTGTTTCTTTGTGACTGGCTTGTTTCATTTAGCATACTTTCCTTAGGTTCATCTCTGTTGTTATTTATGTGTGTGTTTTGAATTCCCTTTTGCCACATTAATATCTTACTGGTTCTCTCATTAAAATGAAACTGATAAAATATATTTATATATATTTATTATACATTCCTACAAGAAGTATGATTTTATCATTTTAAAAATATTATCCTCTGACACTACATGTTGTCATTTTTTTTCCCTTAAAATCCTCAAATCTCTGAAAGGAAGAGGTGTATAAATACTCCTATTATGAGATCTTCAAGTAGAGAACTGACTGCTGGTAGCAATTCATTATTTTGGAATTTGAGAATATATAGTAGAAAGTTTATAAAATAAGCACAAATGAATGGGCTTCGTGGCTCGCGCCTGTAATCCCAGCACACTGGGGAGGCTGAGGCAGGAGAATTGTTTGATTTGGGAGGCAGAGGTTGCAGTGAGCCAAGATCATGCCAGTGCACACCAGTCTGGGCAACAGAGCAAGACTCCACCTCAAAAATAAAATAAAATAAAATAAAATAACACAAACAAGAGGGAAATTGCTTGGTTCATTTGGAAAAAAGTATGTGGTTGGTGTGTGTTCAAGATTGGATTGTAATTACTCTGAAAAGAGAGATATCATAAGACCGTCTTAGCCACTACCTTCCCCCTACTCTCACCCAGACACCCTCATGTGATATTGTCAGGCAGGCAAAGGAAAAAGGAATGTTCCACAGCCAAGGGTGCAGTCAAGTGCGTTAGATTTGTGCCCCCTGCCTTCTGGATTCCTAGACTAGCCCAGTCCTGTTGGAAAGACTCTAATTGTTCACATGCCCTGTTTACTGTGGGGCAATGAACTGTCCATGGCTTGAAAGCAAGTAATCAAAGGTCTCCAGAGAAGGAGAGCTGAGCTTAACTTTGACAAAGAATGGGGAGGAATGCAGGACCTCTCTTCTGACAGATGCAACTCTAGCCATGCTGGTGGACATGCCCAGGTAACCATTATTTAGAGGTGGCAGCATAATCACCTTATGAGACTTTTTTGGGTGTTGAGCTATACCTTATTCCTTATCAGTGAGTGTTGCACTCTGAGGTGACAAAGTGAACCAATATTTACCCTTTAGAACACCTCTATCTCAACAGATGAACAGTGGCTTTACATTTTGTCCCAGGAGAGTGTGAGGTTGAAATCTAAATTGTATGTGGAAATGGTGTTAGAAATAAAGTGTACAGATCCTGAAATATCAGGCCAAGGGATTTGGACTTTTTTATCTGGCTGTCATTAAAAAATTTTGTGAAACATTACTAGAAGAATGACAGATGATGAAAAAGAAAACTAAAATATTACATTAAAAGTAATCTTGGCCAGGCACAGTGGCTCACACCTGTAATCTCAGCATTTTTGGAGGTCGAGGCAGGCAGATCATGAGGTCAAGAGATTGAGACCATCCTGGTTAACATGGTGAAACCGTATCTCTACTAAAAATACAAAAATTACTTCGGTGCGGTGGCATGCACCTGTAGTCTCAGCTACTTGGGAGGCTGAGGCAGGAGAATCACTTGAAGCCAGGAGGTGAGGGTTGCAGTGAGCTGAGATCACGCCACTTCACTCCAACCTGGCGACAGAGTGAGACTCCGTCTCAAAAACCAACAAACAAAAAACAAACAAAAGTAATCTTATATATGAGTTTCATTCATGAGAAAGCAAAACACAAGTTTTTAACTATTCCTACCAATTCCCAACTTAAATAAAATAGACTTAAATAAAATGGACTATTTTTAAATATTGCTGGCAAACCAACTTCTTTATTTTGAAATCCTGATTCTTTAGCATAGTGTTGTCCAGTCTTGTTCTAACTGGAATGGTTGCTCATGCTACTCTTCCCTTTATGACAATGTCTATATTCAGTATATGTGTTGTCTATCCAAGACCAATTCACTTTACTTTTCAATTAATAATGAGGTTTATAATCAGATGTTCATATAGTAACACTTTTATACAAATGGAACTTAAATACAAGGAACATCAAATGAAATAATGAAGATACAATACTATGATATTTAAAGAACAAGAAATGTATCTAAACATAAAATAAGTATATACTTGTATATGCAAAGCTTTAGGTCAATAGGAGTATAATAATATGCTCCTGTCAGAGAACAATACGTTCAATACTCTAGAAATTAATTGTTTATGCTTAAATGGAAAACAATAATATGTTATTTAGAGCCAACATGTCTGGTTTAAATGATAAGCATAGGGTTTGTGACAACAAAACCAAGTTTAGTCTCAAATTACAAACACATAGAAACAATTGATAATATTGAAAACAACAAGAAATAGATAACAGCAGAAATTAAAAATCAACTTTCTTAGTAATTTATAACTCAAACTTAAAATTAGCAAGGTTATTAAAAATTTGAAATTTAGTCTAAATATATCACCATTAAAAATCTTCCGTCTAAAATTACAAAACTCATTATGTATCTGCATCATTAAAATAGAATGGAATTGCCATAGAAATAGACAAGTAAACTAATGGAATTTTTATTTTTTTAACCAGATGTTGCAACATACAACTCTGGTAAAGATAGGCAATTACTTTATTCCTAAATGTATTTTAATTTTTCTGAGAAAATTTAATAAGTCCAGGAAAAATCAAGTTAATCCTTACCTCACACAGCTAAAAAATCACAAACTAATTAATGATATAAGTATATGACCAAACAAGAAAAACAATTCATAAAAAAATGAGAATATGATATTACATGACAGGGTAATTTATAAGAAAGAAAACCAAATGGCCAATTGACGTATGAGAAGATGCTCAAATTTAATAGTAATGAGAAAATACAAACTTATGCAAAATGTAAAACAATTTTATGTTTATAACTTGGGAGATATGCAGACATATAGAAATTCACGTGCATTTTGGAGAGGGCTGTAAATTAGTAGAGCCATTTTGAAGATCCATGTGGCAAGAATTTTAAGATGAATATATCTGTGACCTTGAACTTCCAATTCTAGCTGCAAATTTAACAAAATTCTAAATGTCTATTATTAAAATATTGCACACAGTATATTAGTATAAAACTACAAACTAGATCTACATGTGTTTCTCAATTGTAATTCTTGAAAGTATAATGATCATTTAAAAATATTTCAAAGTTATATGTGTACTGTAGCATCATTTAAGGAAATTTAATAATCACACAGCATAGTGCTATATGTGTTTTGGTGATATATCACGTTTTGTATAAATATAACAATATTTATGTTATATAACCTCATAACATTGTATTTCTGAATTTCTAGGAGGTAAAATCAATGATCTCAAAATAAAGTTTACCGCAGTGGACTGAAATTAAGAATGAAGAAGAATACAGAAACGCATTACACATAACTGTAATCTCTTATTTCCTTACAATTTATTGGAATTTAAAAATGTCACAATTTAACATCTGTAATTCTGTTTATTGGCTACCTTGGTGTTTATTATATAATTTTGTGTGTGTGTATAATATTATATTTACTATATATTGTATATATAGTGTTACATAGAGTGTATGCATATACATATATATAACACTATAGATAGTATTAATGGTGTTCTATAACTATGTATATATAAAATATTACATATATGTAAGAATAATATGTATACATATGCATACAATAATATGTATACAATATGTATACAATAATATGTATACATATACATATGTATGCATATGTATACATATTATAAATATTAGAGGAATTAATACAGGCTTTCTCAGATTGGGGAGCTCAATGCATACTTTTGAAATTCATGATTTTATGGATTTATTGAAATAACCTCTAAAGATTAGTAGATTCAGAAGGATGTGTATAAATAGATGAGAGCATTTGAGACAAGAAACTGCACAAATAAAGAAAAAAGAATTAAAATTATATATAATGTGCTTGAAAAACAACTAGAAGATTGACGGATTATAACTTAAATTTCATGATGGACATCATTCCTCAAACCAATAAACAAAATTCTAAAATAAATGTGCTCTTTGAAAGGCTTAGAGCTTCTGGAAAAAAAGAGATGAAGAAACATTGGATGTGTTTAAATTAGTTTTCTTGGTGTGGTAATATTAGTGAGATTTTATATCATGAAAATATGTCATAGCAGGGCACGCATTTATTTTTTCTTTAAGACTTTATTAATATTTTGAATATATCAGCAGCCCAAAAAAGAGTAGCAGAGAGGAGCGTGGGTAGAAATAGGTGGAAATTATGCTTGTATCTGAAAGTTGGGGGAGAGGAGGCATATGGGAAAAAAATTCTTTCCTTCCTGTAAAATTAGTGGTATAACAGTAGGAACAGATTAAGATTTTTTTTTTTTTAAAATACGCATTTTAGCCACTTCTACTTTCTGTGACTTCTTACTAGTCATTTCAACCCTAGGGTTCTCAGTTTAACCATAAGTGGGATCTACCCCAAAAGACTGTTGTGAAGATAAACTGGGATCATTTTGCTAAAAGACATTATCACCAAACAGTGATCAGTGTCAGTGTCCATTTCTTAATGTTTCAAGAAAAGCATTCTACCAACTAAATAATCATTTCCTATCTAAGTACAGAGACTTAGGCTCAAATGAGCAAAATTAACAACTCTTGATATGTGGAGAAAGTGAGGATAATTAATTATATTATTAAAAAGACATAATGTCATTTATATTTCTGACAGTAAATAATTTATTTTTTAAGCTCGCTCCTCAATCTGCAAGTAATAACACAAGGATTTGAAAATAAACCTCCGTTACCAGCATTGCTGACAATATAAATCTTGTTGAATAATGGGGACATCAAATGAAAATATTTGATTGTACCATATCAAGAGACTGTCAGTACTCTAGAAGTGCAAGAAAATCTGTGTGCCTGTGTGTGTGCATTTAGTGAAAAGCCCGTCTGATAAGGTGACAACTGAGAAAGGACCTAAAGAAAGTGAGGCAGTGAAGCATGAATTCCTGAGAGGAATAATATTACAGTCAAACAGAAAAGCAAATGCAAAAGTCTTGAGGCAGCTGTGTGTTTCAGCTGTTTGGGAAATGTTGAGGCCAATGTAGCCAAAGCCAGTGAGTGAGAAGGAGACTGATGGGGTGGAGTCAGGAAGGTAATAGACACGCAGATTTTTAAAAGAATCTTGAAGTTCATGTAAAGTCTTTGGTTTTCATTCTAAATGAGAAGATAACACATTGGAAGGTAAAGCAGAGAAGTGATACAATTGGGTACATGTTTTAAAAGAGTCACTCTGGCTGCCATGGAGAAGACTGTGTGTGTGTGTGTGTGTGTGTGTGTGTGTGTGTGCATGTGCATGCATGCGTGTGTGTCAACTGGACACAGGAAGAAGTGGGGGAATAGGTAGGTGCCCGTTACAATCGTCTCTGTAGTTGATGATGGTGACATGGTCTAGGATGGTAATAACAGAAATGGGGTAGCTACCCCAGTGTTTATAGATGCACATGTAAATATGTTTATCCAAGGTTTTAGGTTGTAAAATATAATAACACATTCCCAAATACTATTGTCAGAATTCCTTTTTATTGTTTATTCCCAATTATTTGGATTACGCATATATACTCGGGCTAAACATGTACTCCCAGAGAAATGCAGCCATGATCATGGCCTAAAAAGGGAAGAAAACAAGGTAAGACCCTCCTTACAGAATGATTTTAGGTGTATTTGTTTGTCATGTAGTCCAAAAGGAGAGTTTACAACTATACTGCTTCAAGCAATCAAAAGGCTTCTATGTGATTTTTTTTCCTCCCTGCATGTCATTTCCTGCTCCAGGATGTGCAAAAAAGAAAGGTTACACGCACGTTGAAGATGAATACATCAACAATTACGGCCCTGAATAGTCTCATGCACTAATGATGGGATCCTAAATTAGTTTAATATTTGGGGATGGCAATCAACATTTAACAGAAGGTTAATAAGATGTATGCTGTTTGACAAAGTCTTCTCACTTCTAGAAATTTACCTTAATAAAATAGTAAAGGACATTTGAAAAAAATTAGATGCAAGACATATTCGTAAAATATTGGAAGTAAACTTTCATGGATGTGGAATTGAATTAAAATATTCCACTTGTTAAAATTGATAATGAAATGTTCAGTACTTTATAAAATTTATACAAAAATATTGCTAAACATGCTAAATACAGTAAAAATCGTTTTTATAAAAATTTATACAAAATTATAGGTAGATAACTAAATAGAAAATCATATTACATTGTATTACTGTCCCCCAAAATGTATATGTTGAAACTTAATTGCCAGTTTGGTATTATTAAGAAGTGAGGCGTTTAGGAGGTGATTAAATCATGAGGGTACAGTTTCATGGATGAAATTAGCAACCTTATAAAAGGGTTTGGATGGGGTGACTTCCCAACTTTCATCCCTTCCACCATGTGAATTTATAGCTTCTGGCCCCTCTGGAGGATGCAGTAACAAGGCATCATCTTGGAAGTAGAGGTTAGGCCCTCCAGAGACATTAAACCTGTTGGCTCCTTGACCTAAGACGTTTCAGCCTTCAGAACTCAGGGAAATACATTTCTACTGTTTAGTCTGTTGAATTTTGTTATAGCGGCACAAATGGACTAACCCACACACACATATATATATATGCACAAACACAGACACATTTTTTATTTTTGATATTTTATTTCAGCAAGCAACATATATTTTGCTGTTAAAATCGAATTATAGGATTTTTAAACAAAATATATAGTAGCTTAGTTAAAATGTTGTTCTTGATTGCCCTTCATGTAAATTTTAAAGAATCTGTCTTCTCTGACTTAGAAATAGCATTTAACTCAAAAATCATAAAACAAAACAAAAATTTATTTTAGCTGCTCTTTCTGTGATTTTAGTTTTTCTCTTAAATTACACTCTTTGATAAACATTATCACTCTGTTCTGCCTTTCTTAGTTGTAGAACTGAATTGCCACTACTTTTTACTTACCTCTCAGGACATTACACTTCTGTCTAGCTAAGAATAACCCCTTCTTTCCACAATGAATCATTCGCAATGAGTACATTCCAAGGTACTCCTTGCTAAGGTTGATCTGAAAGCTTTTCTTGAGAGTTTGTTTATTGAGAGTCAAACTGGCTTTTTCCTGACCCAGACGTCTTTCATTCAACATAAGCTTTGCACCAAGCTATCACTAAGCAAAGGAGAGTCAAGCAGGACCTGGGTCTTAGGGTTGCGGAAGCCTTATGGCCCTGTTTCTGCATTAAGTGCATTCTGCATTAAGGAACTGGTTAAAATGAAGGGTTAACTGGCTCTGGCTCAGCGTGATTTATACCACAAACATTCCCTCTTGTGAATAACAGCAATCAGTCCACAAACACATGCTTCTTATGCTTCTCCAACATTTCTTGTCCTTTGTACCCAAGAGAAAAGTAATGCCATTAAAGCTTGTGTGTTGCACCTGTGCCAGCAGAGACAGATGCTGGCAAGAACTGTTCAACAAGCAATAATGAACAAACCTCATATACATCAGGTTGATTGAAGTGAGCAGAATGAGAAATTTGAGAAGGTTTGAGTGAGGTGTGTTTAGTTAATAGAAAAGATGCATTATTTAACTTGTTAAATCTTTTTTTATAAATCATATAAATGCAATCAAACCTTATATATTAAATTCTCTTTTCTCAGTAGTGTACAGCATCCATCTTCATGGCTGTCCACTTTTTCCAGACTGTGGGTGTTAAAGTACTGAGAAGTTAGTGTGCTCATTGTAGCAGTAACATATGGTATCTGAAGACTAGTTTGGAATACTGTACAACCTCTGTCATCACTAAATTTGCATAGATTTAGTTCTGCATGTAACATGCTTGAAGCATCCTATCGATTGCTCACACAGGTCTCCACATTGACACTGAATGTGAACATTATTGTTTTTATGAAACAGTTAATTAGATCTACTCAAAGTATAAAAAATTACACAATTTAGCTCTAATCACATTTTAAATATTTGTTAGTTGTGATTCACCTTTGCCTTTTTATTATAAGAAGCCATTTTTAATATTAGAATAAAAATAACTTTGAAAGCCTATATAGAAGGTTTTGTGTTTAATAACTGTATTTTAAAAAATTGAGACTGGGCATGATGGCTCACGCCTGTAATCCCAGCACTTTGGGAGCCGAAGCAGCGGGTCATGAGGTCAGGAGATGGAGACCATCCTGGCTAACACGGTGAAACCCCGTCTCTATGAAAAAATACAAAAAATTAGTCGGGTGTAGTGGTGGGCGCCTGTAGTCCCAGCTACTCAGGAGGCTGAGGCAGGAGAATGGCATGAACTTGGGAGGCGGAGCTTGTAGTGAGCCTAGATCGTGCCACTGCACTCCAGCCTGGGCAACAAAGTGAGACTCCGTCCAAAAAAAAAACAAATTCAAATTTTGTACATTTTGAATATATCTATGTTTTTAATCAGTTTGACCACTACTTTTGATAGAACATATTATGTAAACACCTCAATAAAAATTATGTAATTCGTAATGTTGTTACAGTGGAAGTAGAAGAAACAAATTATACATAGGAAACATATATAAATGTATGAATTATCTGTTTATTTTATTAATCAAATAATTATGTGGTTACATTAATAATATATTTTAACTATATTTTATTAATCAAATACATTAAGTTTATTTTATTAACCAAGTTTATTTTATTCATCCAGACCTCTCCTGCCCATAACAGAACAACCAATGGCAATAACAGCCATTGATATTTCAGCAATTGGAAGTCACATAAGTATAGCTTTGCATCTAGTTTTCAATTAGTAAATATACAACTATTTTTTGCCATTCTAGTAGGGCAAAACACTTTTTATTTAGCAGTTCTTCAACTTGATCAATCTTTCTAAATATTTCAGTTACGTGGTATATGAGTCTTCCTGTGTCCGTTTGCTGCGGACACTGGAAATGTGAGTTTGTCTGGCTGAAGAGGGCCCTGGTGACACAGCAGCCTCTCCCCCAAACACTGGAGCTGGATCATTAGAGCTGGCTAAGAGCCAGTCAGGGGGATTAAAGTGTGCATGGTATTTCAGAGTCAAATTTGAGCAGACAGAAAATAGTGGAAACGGGGTAGAGAGCCTGCACAGCTTGGCACTGCTGGAGTGTGATGTGGAAGGAAAAGTGCAGCAGAAGACAAAAAAAAAAAAAAAGATGTAAGTAGGCTTGACTCAGCGCAGCTAAGAACCCAGATGTTATCTTGAGGGTGTTAACTAATAAGCAGTTTAAATCAGAATGTCAGATTCTGATTTGTTTTTCGTACGTTCACATTTGGCAGGCATAGATACTGTTTGAAGAGAGGAAAGTCAGTAGATAGAGGTAACAAACTTAGATATGTGCCAAGTCTAGAAACAAGAGACTGGGGGGATAACGACCTTTCGAAATAAAATGTAATATTTGAAAGATGATTGGCTGGGGGATGAGGAAAAGGCAGGTCTCTAAGGTCAATACCTGTTTTGCTTTAGATTGTTAGGGAAAGACAGGTTTTTAGGGTCAATCCCTGGTTTGCTTTAGGTTGTTAGGGAAAGACAGGTTTTTAGGGTCAATCCCTGGTTTGCTTTAGGTTGTTAGGGAAAGACAGGTCTTTAGGGTCAATCCCTGGTTTGCTTTAGGTTGTTAGGGAAAGACAGGTCTTTAAGTCAATCCCTGGTTTGCTTTAGGTTGTTAGGGAAAGACAGGTCTTTAGGGTCAATCCCTGGTTTGCTTTAGGTTGTTAGGGAAAGACAGGTCTTTAGGGTCAATCCCTGGTTTGCTTTAGGTTGTTAGGAAAAGGCAGGTCTTTAAGTCAATCCCTGGTTTGCTTTAGGTTGTTAGGGAAAGACAGGTCTTTAGGGTCAATCCCTAGTTTGCTTTAGGTTGTTAGGGAAAGGCAGGTCTTTAAGTCAATCCCTGGTTTGCTTTAGGTTGTTAGGGAAAGACAGGTCTTTAGGGTCAATCCCTGGTTTGCTTTAGGTTGTTAGGGAAAGGCAGGTCTTTAAGTCAATCCCTGGTTTGCTTTAGGTTGTTAGGGAAAGGCAGGTCTTTAAGGTCAATCCCTCTTTTGCTTCGGTTGTTTGGGGGAGGATTTATTCCGTGTTGTAGAATATGTCGTTTCAGTTTTGAACATCTTGAGTTAAATTGTCCTAACATATCCTATGAATTTGATTTTCTTCCCCGGGAAGCTAATATTTCAAACAGTTAAAGAGTATAGATTTCCAACTTGTATCCAATTTATAAAATTATCCCCAGACTGCTGATTTTAGGAAGAGGCTCATAAATATTCTATTTGCAGACAATATATCAGGAGCTAACAACAGCTTCAATATTTGTGAGACAACCAGTTAACTAAGCCACCTCTTAGTGTATTTAGATGGAAAATCTTAGCTGAAGATATTGCATAATGAACCAACAGTGACTTAAAAATGGAATATTTAAGCGTATTTCATCATAATTAATTTGAATTTAAGAAGCCATATACGGCTCATATTTACCACATTGAACGATGCAAATTAGAGGAAAATATTAATAACCATATCTAATACCACAGGCCAAAATCCTCATAAATTTATTCTAGCTGAAGGAGTTCTTCAGAAGTAGCAACTGAAAGCACCAACTAAACCAGCTTGTATTAATTCACTATCATTCTCTCAGAACCATTTCTTTTCTGAACAAAACAAGTAGAAGAGTTAATTGTGAATCTGCATTTTCCTTGCCTATTTTAAGGTTTTGATGTTGACACTAATTGGTGAAATCCCTCCTGTGGTGTGATATTTCATTTTACTTGCTATTTTGTTAGGAAGAGAGTGTGTCAGCTCTTAATTTAAAATTATGTTTCTCCCTCCTATGTTGAGTGAACTTAGAATGCATTCTCTGACTTATCCACATGTTTTTGTTAATATGAATTTAGGGAAAAAAGCATACTTAATTAGCTAAGACTTCTCATTCTAGGCTTGACCCTGTATTTGACATCTTTTGAATTTGTAGTTGCATAGGCTGCTCTCTGACACTGGTTAGTGATCTTGAAGCTATATTTAGGTTAGGGGAGGTGGTGTATGAGAATTAGACGTATCCTTGCAAGGAAAGACCTATCTCAATACATCTTTTTTTTGCACACAACAAAGTCAATGTTTGAGTCTTCTAAAATCTTCCTATTTCCAAGTTGCAGAGTACCATTGATTCCTAAACGAAGATCTAATTTTTGACTCAGAGACGAGGCAAGGTAGTGAATCACCATTGTAATTTAACAATCTTCAAGATAAAATTATCTCTCTGATATTTAGATTTTGCCTAATTATTAACATTTGGGTGTTCTGTTAAGAATGGAAGACTCTAGTCTCTTGAGCAGAGACTATAAAGGCTTCAGATGGTCATTTATAATTTTATGCTCTTTTCTTAAACATCTTCAGCAGGTTGGAAGTAGTCAATGTTCCCCAGAGTTGTTGTGTTTTTTAAACCAAATATATGGTTCAATGGTAGAAAACTGGGCTGATCCAAGCAGTTTTCAGTAAACACTTCATTTCAGGTGACCTATTCCATATTAAATAATCTCTAGATCCTGTTTCCAAAACTAACTAGATCAGGTAACCTACCCAAGATTTTCACCTTTTAGGGTCGGTTAGTTGCAGTCACTTTGTGAAAATGATTGCAATGAAAAGATAAGAGTTGCAGATGGGGGAATGTTTTGACTAATTTAAGCATAGTGGTATTTATTAATATGAGAAGTTGTTACACAATTTTTGAAAATTATAATGGAGTCTCTTGACTGAGCTTTAAAAAAAATAGTGTTTAAGCTAAAAAGGGAACTGCTACCTCTCCTAAAATCAGAATGATGTTACAATAATTCTCTGTTCTCTAGAATTGCATCGAAGCACTTTTATGATGATTTAATTTTGCTTTTGTGAGTCTGAGCCTGTGTGGTCATGGAACCATCGATTAGAATGATGGCTTTCTGATCCCAAAGTCATTCATTCTGAAAACAATATTTTTCATAAATTTGAAAGTGAGAAGTTTTGATCTTGCCATTCCCAAGTAATTCTCCTAATAAGAGGCATCAGCATGCTTCAGTGACAGCTGTCACCTTCCAGTGCTGAGAGTCATCCTTGAGTTCTCCATTTCACTCCCTACACTCCAATTTAGCTGCAGTTCTCTTGGCCAGTCCTACGAAATACATCCATGACCTAACGACTTCTCACCACTCATACCACTCATACCAACAGCATTCTCATCTAAGTCACTACCTTTTTTCTCTGGGATTACAATAGCCTCCCAATTTGTTTGCCCACATAACATATTTATTCTTTACAGTGTACCATATATATCCCTTCGAAATGCAAACACAATCATGTTATTCTCTGGTGAAATTATCTCACATATTCCTATTGCATTTAAAATTGATTCAAAATAATCCCATGATTATCAAAACCCTACATACTCTTATATAGCATGGTTTAGTTCCAAGGTAGCTCTTCAACTTTTTTTTCACTGTACTGAATTGGTGAGTAATAGTCATATTATTGTTTTTGCTCAAAAAGTCTTGATTTATACATTTTTCAGTTTCTCCTTTATCCACAGGTAACTCTTTCCTCATAAGGCTAATTCCTTGTTTCCTTGAAGTCTGCTCTCAAAGATTCTTTTCATTTTCTAATATTAATAATTTTAATCATTCATTATTCTATTACTGTGTTCTATAGTGTATACAATTTCTGTTCTTTGTCATGTTATTTATTAACTAAATTATTCATTTATTTATTACATAAATTTGTACACATAAAAATTATGTTATTTTTATTGCTATATGCTCAGCTGACCAATAACAGTTTGAGGATTAATATATTTGTTAAATGGACAAATACATTCTTTTACAAATATCAGTTTAAAAATTTTATATTAAACTCCCTATATACTTAAAATGTGAATTAGATAATTCAGAATAAACATTCCATTGGAAAAAACTAAACAATTTGTTTAAAAAAAAGCCTTAAAAGCATCAGAAAGTTAATACAGCAATGAAGAATTACAGAACCAAATTAAGAATGGTATGGAAGTCTGTTTGTGAGCCTTATGTTTGGGTTATCTCTATACTTAAAGTGATGATAAATCTCAAAAGAGAAATGAAGGGAGAAATAACTATATCTACTAACACAGTAAGGGTATTTAAACATCTCTTAGTAATTGAGAAAATTGAAAGAAAAGAAAAAAGAGAAAGGGAGGGAGAGAGAAACAGAGCAAAAGGGATAATGAAGGAGAGAAAGAAGAAGAGAAAGGAAGAGGAAAAAAAGTAAGAAGGAGGAAGGAGGAGAGGGAGGAAGAGAGAAAGGTGAAAAAGAAAGAATGGTAAAGTTTTTAACAACATAATTTATCCTTTTAGAATATGAATGTTGGTCTTTTTGATGATGTCCCACAGATTCCTTAGTCTCTGTTCATTTTTTATGTGTTATTCTTTCTGTTTGTCAGAGTCAATATTTTCCATTTTCTTATCTTCAAGCTCATGACTTCTTCTGTGTGTGCAAATATACTCTTGAATCCCTCTGGTGATTTTTAAATTTTTATCATTGTTGTTTTCAGTTCTAGAATTACTGTATCTCTTTCTTGATATTCTTACTTTTTCATATTTTTCTAATTCCTTTATTTCTTTGTTTATGTTTTCCTTTTGACATTTGAGTATAATTAAGAGAGTTGTTATAAAGTCTTTGTCTAGTAAGTTTGATGTCTGGGTTTCCTTATAGATATTTTCTGTCAATTTATTTTGTTCCTTTGAATGAGCCATACTTTCCAATTCTTTGTATGCCTTGTAACTTTTTTTGAAAACTGGACATTATAATAATTATAATTACTATGTGGTTACTCTGTAAATCAGTCCCCCCCCAACAAACATACTGATGTTTTTTATTTTAATTTTTATTTACTTATTATATTGTTAAGGTTAGTTTTTTTTAGTGAAATTTTCCAAAGTGATTTTACAAAACTGCTTGCTCTATAAGGTGTGATCACTGAAGTCATTTTGTTTCCTTAACTAATGTTAAGCTATTATTTGACAGTGATTTTCTACTATATCAGGAACTAAGCAAACACAGGTAAACACAGCAAAAACAAAAAGAAAAACAAGTAATCATTAGCCAGCAAAATATGTGTCTAGGCCACGCAGACTGGCTTTGTGCTGGGCCCTTTGAAGCTGGCAGAAAGTGTGTGTTCGCTCTTGCACTGAGTGAAGTTCAAGTTCACTCTTGCACAGAACTTGCACTGAGGGTAGGGATCAGCCAAGGTAAAAGTGTAGAGTCTTCTTATGACATTTGTCAGCTTGTGGCTTAACCTATGCATACATGTGACTTTCTAGGCTCTCCCATGTACGTGAATGATTTTGAATGTCTTAATTTTCCAAATACTCCTCTCCAACTTTTCTTCCCGTGCTGAAGGTGATCTATTATATGTGTAAACTCTAATTTTTGCCCTAAGGATCTGTAGTTTGTTAGGTCTCTTTGCAGAGTCTCTTCATTATGTCCATTCCTTATCTGTTCTGCATTCTAGCAACACAGAAAAAAATGCCTTTCATTAGTCTTTTAGGTATCTCCCAGACCAGTCAGAACAGACATACATAATAATTTGCAGGTAAGATCTTCTCCTGTTCCTTTGTAGCCATGGACCAGTGTTCCACACTGGGAACGTGGGCTTCTGACACTTCAAAACTGCCAATTTGGTGGGGCACAGGCAAGTTAAAAATGTCATAAAGTTTTAAAGTTGTCTTTTACTTGAGTCTACTTTCACTTGGTTGTTGTAATCTTTTCACCATTTTCCAGAGTTTTGGTAAAGTTCATTCTGGCAGTTTCTTTTAGTTGTTTGATGTTTCTGTGGGGAAATGAAAGATTGCAGCTGTCTCCACTGCCATTTTGCTGATGCTCCTCTTTTGCCATTTTTTGCTTCATGTTATTGTACTCTGTTATTAGTTCATGTATTAGCTTTCTAGGGCTGCCTCAACCAAGTACACAAACTGGGTGCCTTGAACAACATAAATTTATTGTCTTATAGTCTTGGAAGCTAAAAGTTTGAGATTGAGGCATCAGCAGGGATGGTCCCTTCAAGGGCTATGAGAGAAAGTCTGTTCTATGCCTTGTTTCTAGTTTCTGGTGGTTTAATGGCAGTCTTTGGCATTCCTTGGCTAATCTCTGCCCTCATAATCACATGGTACTCTCCCTGTGTGTGTGTCTCCCTCTACTCAAATTTCTTCTTTTTATAAGGACATCAGCCATATTGGATTAAGGCTCATCTGATTTTATCTTAACTTGATCACCTGCAAAGAACCTATTTCCTAATGAGGTCATATTCAGAGGTTAGGATTTCAGCATCTATATAGAGGAAACAATTTAGCTCATACCAGTGCATATATGATTGTAATAGCTATGTCTTCCTGAAGAGTTGACCCCCTTATTACTACAATATAAATTTTTAAAATCCTATTCACATTTTTAATAGTCTGTATTGTGTATTAGGAGTATAATGAGTTCAGTGTTCTTATGGTTGCTCTTTGTATGATATTTTTTGTCATCTTTTTACTTTCAATCCATTAGTATCCTTGCATCTCAAATGTGCCTTCTCTAGACAGCGTATATTGGGATCACTTGTTTTAATCCAGTCTGACCATCTCTACCTCTTGATTGGATTATTTAATCTGCTCACATATAATATTATAATTGGTATTATTCTATTTATGTCTGTCATTTTACTGTTTGTTTGGTGTATTTCTCAAATATTTTTCTTTGTTGCTTTATTTTGCAATGAATGAGTATTTTCTAAAATAGAGAACTTTAGTTTACTAATGAATTATTTTACTATATATTTTTGAGAATTTTGTTGTCATTGTAAGTTTACCATACAGGTATATGGAAAATTAATTATTCAAATCAACTTCCAATTTGTACTAACTGAATTTTAGTAATACATAGAAACATCATTCTTATACAAATCTCTGTTTTTCCTCCATTTTAAAGTATTATCACTTTACACATTACATCTATTAAAGTTACAAAATCAATAATACATTTGAATAATTATTACTTTACCATCTATAGTAATTACCTTATCACAATACATTTTTCTTCCAGGTACCTCTTTCCTTCTTCCTTCTTTCCTTCTTTCCTTCCTTCCTTCTCTTTACTTTCTTTCTTTCCCTTCCTCCCTTTTTCCATTCTCTCTTCCTCCTTTCCTTCCTTCCTTCCTCCCTTCTTTCTTTCTTTCTTTTTTTCTTGCTTTCTGGTGTTCTTGCTTTCTTTTTTTCTCCCTTCCTGCCTTTCTCTTTTCCTCCCTCCCTTCCTTCATTTTCTCCTTCTTTTCTTTCTTCTTTTTCTTTCCTTCATTCTTTCCCACTTTCTTGCTTTCCTTTTTTCTTTCTCCCTTCCTCCCTCCTTTTCTTCCTTCTTCCCTCCCTTCCTTTCCTTTCTTCCTTCCTTCCTTCCCTTTTTCCTTCCTTCCTTCCCTTTTTTCCTTCCTTCCTTCCCTTTTTTCCTTCCTTCCTTCCCTTTTTTCCTTCCTTCCTTCCTTCCTTCCTTCTCTTTACTTTTTTTCCCTTCCCCCCTTTTTCCATTCTCTCTTCCTCCTTTTCTTCCTCCCTTCCTCCCTTCTTGCTTTCTTGCTTTCTGGTGTTCTTGCTTTCTTTTTTTTCTCCCTTCCTGCTTTTCTCCCTTCCTTCCTCCCTCCCTTCTTTCCTTCTCTCATTTTCTCCTTCTTTTCTTTTTTCTTTCTTTCTTTTCTTTCTTTTTCTTTCTTTCTCTTTACTACAATCCATATTATTTTTAAAAAATTAAGAGAGGGAAGCAGAAAAATAAAGAATATTTTAATCTGCAGGTAAATAGATTTTGTCTGCTGTAGGCGAAATAAAGGCCTCCCAAAAATGTTCATGTAATAATTCCCAGAGCCTAACATACAAATATGTTAGGTTGCATGGCAGTAGGAAATTAGATTTCAAATGAAATTAAGGTTGCAATAAAATGATGGAGAGATTATCTTAAATGGGTGGGCTCAATGTAATCACAAGCTTCCTTGTAAGTGAAAGAAGGAGGCAGAAGAAAGATAACCATGGAGGTGGCGGCGTGAGGAATAACTCAACATCGCTGACTTTTAAGATGTAAGAATGAGGACCTGGCGTGGTGGCTCACACCTAATCCCAGCACTTTGGGAGTCCGGGGTGGGTGAATCATGAGGCCAGGAGATGGAGACCATCCTGGCTAACATGGTGAAACCCCATCTCTACTAAAAATACAAAACATTAGCTGGGCATGGTAGCGGGTGCCTGTAGTCCAAGCAAGCTACTCAGGAGGCTGAGGCAGGAGAATCACTTGGACCTGGGAGATGGAAGTTGCGATGAGCTGAGATTGCGCCACTGCACTCCAGTCTGGGTGACAGAGCGAGACTCCGTCACAAAAAAAAAAAAAAAAAAAAAAAAAAAAAAGAAGATGTAAGAATGAGGCCATGTTCCAAGGAATGAAGGTGGCCTCTGGATGCTGAAAAAATCAAGTACATAGATTCTGCCACATAGCCCTCAGAAAGACTGCAGCCCTGCCCACAACTTGATGTTAGCCCTGTGAATCTCATTTAAGGCTTCTGAACTCCAGAACTGTAGGATTAACAGTCACTTTATTCTAAGAGATGAAGTCTGTGGTAATTGGTTGCAGCAGCAAGAGGAAGTTTATATAGTAACTTTATCATGAAAGTGAGAACCATAATTTACAACTGCTTTTAATATTGCAACCTTCCCGCCTTCTTGCTTGGATATTTGAAATGAGGTACATGGATATGATCTCTATGTGTATGACGGAGGACAGCAAATTGATGCCAAAAATAATGCAAATGCAAATCTTACATTCATTTATATGTAGGTTTAATTTAATCTTTGAAATTAAAATGAAATTAAAGGATTATTAAATTTTGATGAAATTAGAGTAAAATGAACAATAAAAAATAACATTCTTTATATGGTTAATAAGGAAGTGATAGTGGAAAAAAGCAAGAACAAATGAAGGTGATGATTTAGGAAGTTGAAAAGATAGCTTAAACTACAAAACTGTATATAACTAGTGAACACTTAGAGACATTGATTGATGAACTTCAGCTTTTGGCTTGGTGACAGCATAAAATGAGAGCAGCTGAGGTTTGCAAATTTGTAATCTCCTTGTGGAAAAACAGGGGGAAAGACATCTCAGCGTAATAAGATTAATCTACTAAGGAGTCAAGACTTGATCCATTTGTCCTTGTAATTCAAAAGCTAATTCAAATACTGATTTGATATATCGTGTTAACAACCATTGCTGATTATCATCGCATACCTGGCATTCTCTCTTATCTGACATCTAAAATATTTGGTAATTCCTGGACTTTCTCTTTTCAAACCCAGTACGGTTTAATTTCAATCTTAGAACAGTTGTCTTGGAGAAATTCTTCCCTTTAGTGCATCTGTGAATGGGAATAACATGGGTACATATATACTGTCACCCCAGAAAACATTTGTTAAATTAAAACCAAAGTTTCAAGCAACAGCTTTAACTCACTGGTTTTACTAATTTTTCCTCCACAATAGCCATAACAATATTGATATCCCCACACCTTTTAACATAAAGCTTCGTGTGGTCTATTTTTCAGGTGCTGTCATCTATATGATTTCAGTATTTTAAAAATCAGCTTCCAGCCCATATGGTGGCTCATGCCTGTAATACCAGCATTTTAAGAGACTGAAATGAGAGGATTCTTTGAGCCCAGGACTTCAAGAGCAACCTGGGCAGTATAGCAAGATCCAGTCTCTACCAAAAGTTAAAAAAAAAAAAGCTGGGCATGATGGTGTGCACCTGTTGTTCTAGCTATTTGGGAGGCCGAGGTGGAAGGATTGCTTGAGCTTGGGGGGTTGAGGCTGCAGTGAGCAGTGATTGCACCACTGTACTCCAGCCTGGGCACCAAAGCAAGACTCTAACTCAAAAAATACATACAATAAAAATAAAAATCAACTCTCATTGATTTTTGCATAAATATGCACAGGTGAGGTCAATGTAGGTATAAATAGTAATGTATCTGGCAACGGGTCCATATGATCTGCAAAATGTAAAATGCCTATCTGTGTAATTGACTGGTTAGTCTCATTAATGTATATAGATTCAATTCTACTTTCTTGTTCTAGATAAAATATGTAATCTAGCTTTTCATTTCACTTATTCACTGATAACAACAAGAATGACAAGATACCTATTTTGGAAAATTACTCTGGTAGGAGTAAAGATGAAACAATGATAGAATTGCATGGAAAACTGAGAAAAATATGATCTTCTGATATTCTATCACATCATATCCTAAAGGCTTCATAAAGCTCAGATATTTTATCTAAAAATGTTATTTTCATCTTAGGAATGATCAAAGCGTGAGACTAGAATTGTGTTACAATGACTCTCACAAGCACATGTGCTAAAAAGGCGGGAAAAACATCATTACTGATATTTAAAAACTATGTTTTACTTTCCATAAACATGCAATTTCAACTTGATATGATGCAGATTGAAGGAAATCACCCATAATTCCATATTAAGAAGGCCTGTGATATTTTATGGGAAAATAGAGAAAATGCTAACAGAAACCCTATTAAGCATTAAGCTTTATGGAGCAAAGACAAATCCAGTGGTGAAAGATACACACTCGAGTTCTGTATGTTGTCTTGGAACAACAGGGTTTAGAGATGACTGGTGGGCCCAAGAATCATATGTGTCTTTATATTTATTCCAGTCTATATTTACATAACTGAGTAAACATATAGAAATGTAGATACATATAGATATAGATAGATACAAATATAGATATAACATGTTAAATCTGTATCTATCCCATGTAACATATATACATGTTATATATGTGTGTGTGTGTGTGTATATATATGTTTGTATTATTAAAGAGCTCCCTTAAAATTTTTCTTTTGTTTCCTATATATTTTTAGGTTGAGCTTGAATTTTCCTTGTATAAACATGCAAATATTTATACTAGTTTTAATACTGATGTTTAGATGTTCTATTTTATTTTCACAATTATTATAAATATTATCTAATATTAATAATGTAACTGTAAAAATATTTAAAATTTTACCATTGAATTATTTTATTGTTGAATTTAAATTCTTTTACATATGATAGTAAATTTGTATTTTATGCTTTCTCTATGCATATGCAAATTAATCTATCCACTTCTCTATCTCTATGTAGTAACATATGAAAATGAGACCTCTTTTCTTCTAATAGACATACACGTTTGTTTATAGAATATTGGACTCTTTATAGCATTTAAAATCTTTAAATACATGAATATTACCTTTTAACAAATATATTTTAGCATGTACTGAGAATCTCCTATTTATTTTTTATTTGGTCTAATCAATATGATTATTAATATTATTGGATTACCAAATTTGGAATCACACTTTCATCCCCAAGGTGGATATTTGCTTTATTGTTTTGCAGTTTCTTGTCTTACTGTTTCAAATATTGTCGGAGATTATTTTTATTTTATTTGGCATTTTAGTATCAATATTTGTAAGTGAGATACTCTACATATTTTTTCTTCAATATCTGGTGGATTTTATAATTACTGCTATATTGGATCTGTAGTAGATATTGACAAAAATTATTTCTTTATGTTTTATAGCTGTATGAAGGAAATCAACATATTTTACCCCAAAATATGTTTCCTTGATATATTTCAAATGGCTATTCAGAGGGCTGGAAATGCAAAAAAAGCTGCAAAGCTGTCTCAGGGGGCCGCGCGCGGTGGCTCAAGCCTGTAATCCCAGCACTTTGGGAGGCCGAGACGGGCGGATCACGAGGTCAGGAGATCGAGACCATCCTGGCTAACATGATGAAACCCCGTCTCCACTAAAAAATACAAAAAACTAGCCGGGCGAGGTGGCGGGCACCTGCAGTCCCAGCTACTCGGGAGGCTGAGGCAGGAGAATGGCGTAAACTCGGGAGGCGGAGCTTGCAGTGAGCTGAGATGGCACCACTGCACTCCAGCCTGGGCAACAGAGCGAGATTCCGTCTCAAACAAACAAACAAACAAACAAACAAACAAGCTATCTCAGGGAGATTTGCATCTATAGAGAATCTGCCTTGATGCAGCCAGGTTTTCTCTGAGGTCTGCCCCCTTGTCTGGATCTAGGAAAAGTTAACTGAGAGTCTGAGACCTCCATAGGTCTGAGAGAAACATTTTCTTTTTCTATCTATTCTCTCCGAGGGCCACTCCCAGTGAAGTTTCACCTATGTAACAAGACCACTGTTACTAGCCAAGGTCCTTTTCTCTCATAATCTTTTTTTTTTTTTTTTTTTTTTTCTGTGATCCAAGTCCCCATTCTTTCTGTAAACTCAGTATGGTAGATAAGCTTCTGCACCCACCGTGTGGCTGGGTCCTGGGTCTTCATTCTAAGGGCTCCAGTGTACACACATTACAGCAATCTGTAAGCCTTTTCTACTATTTATCTGCCTCCTGTTAGTGATTTTCAGGGAATCTTCAGAAGGCAAAAGGGACATTCTCCCTTAGCCCATACCCAGGCAAAATCCCCCAATATTTAACTGATTCCTGGTAGCTTAACATCACTTTGAAAGATCTATATATTTATAACCTTTTCTTCCCTCTATGATTTCTGGTCAGCTTGGGTTTTGTTTTTTACTGCATTTACTTCATCCTCAAAAAGATCTATTTTATGTCTATTTATTCTCATTTATTGACATTGAGAAAATAAAATAACTTTTATGTGAGAAATGCTAGTCCTTTTAAATAATCAGGCCCAGAGAGATATTAAAATGAGACAGCAGTCGTGCCCAACTCCTCTTTGAGCTGTGTATTCATCTAGGCTGCTTGCTGTTGCCACAGTAGCTATAAATTAATCAATAATGCCACACCAGACACCATAATCCACACCCAATAACAGCATAACAGTGTATAGCCAGTCACTAATCAATGTTATTTCCATAAGCCAATGAGAATTTGTGACAAACCTCTTTGCATCATCCCACTCCTTGTCCCTTTTCAGCCTTTAAGAAACTGCTTGTTGCAAAACTCCAAATGAAGTTCATATCCAAGAATACTTGGGTCTGTTTCTTCCAGGCAACTGTCCTTATTTTGGCTCAGGTAAACTCTTTGAATTACGTTTTGTGCTTCAGCCTCTTCCACTTAGATTAACAACATGGATTTGTGTCACCATGTACCGCAATTAAAATGTTTACACTTTTCCCCTCAAGGGCATTGATGTGTTTTCCTGAGCACTTCGAGTAGCTACATTGTGTTTACTTTCTAGAATATGGTTTCTCAACCTTGGTGCTATTTACCTTTAGAACCAGAGGATTATTTGTTGTGGGAGGCTGCCCTAGCAATGCTAGATGTTTCATTTGACCTCCAAATTTCACACGCCCACCAGTCTTGACATTCCCACAGTAACTCTAGACATTGCCAAATGTCTCCTGAGGAAAAATTTCCACCAGTTGAGAGCCCAAGTTCTTGAAATATTGGAATTGTCAATTGAGTTTTTATGTTATCAAAAACAAATATTTTTCTTTGTTTTAAAACTTCTACTTCCATCTACTTATCTACTTATTTTTACTTTTATTTGTAACTTAATTCCATCAAGGATAGTGCATTTTCTATTATGCTAATTTTTTCAAGAATGTTTTGATTTTTATGACCTAATATATGGATGATATGTAGGTATTACATGTTTGTATTATCAAATTTCAGGGCAATAATAAAATAAATACTTCTACTATTTATATTGTCACTGTATATTAGTTATTTTCTTTTTTCACTACAGGAGTTTTTCAACCTAGAGGCAATTTTTCAATTCTAGGTTATCCAGTAGATTTTGAAATGTTATGATTAAATATCTACTTCTCAAGCATTCATCTTAGCAAATGAATCAATCTTAATCTCTTATAGTGCACATCATATAAAGGGCAGATTAGTCAATATATGGTTCAGAAATAATGATGTAATATTTATAAGAAAATTAAAAATTTAAATCCTTAACTCAGATAACAATAATCCAAATTAAAATTTGATTTAATTACATAATTTAAAATGACACCAGACTACTAGTAAAAATGTAAGTAAGTTTATATAATCCTTTTTAGCCGTAGGACTGTATTAGCATAAATTCAAATACAGGAGCAAAAGTAAGATTGAGAGCTGTAGTAAATGGTTAAAATGTACACATTATATTGGTATAATTAAACTAAAGCATCCATGGAGAAATATTACAAAATATACATTTTTACTGTATTAATGGTTAATATTCTTATTTAATCATTAAGTGAGAACATCAATTCTTTGCAGATAAAGAGTAGCTACACACACAAGTGCAATATTGTCAAATAAATACATGATGTTCAGCTACACTAGAAATCACACCTGTTTTTTTCTCTACACAAGAGTAAAGATTAAAAATCACAATAATAGTTATTGTACATATGGAGGTAAACAAACTCAAATTTACCCTAAAATACATTTTTTTTTTATGAGACGGAGTTTTGCTTTTGTTGCCCAGGCTGGAGTGCAATTGCACAGTCTCAGCTCATTGCAACCTCTGCCTCCCCAGAGTCAAGCAACTCTCCTGCCTCAGCCTCCCAAGTAGCTAAGATTACAGGCATGTGCTGCCATACTTATCTAATTTTTTGTATTTAGTAGAGACGGGGTTTCATCATGTTGGTCAGGCTGATCTCAAGCTCCTGACCTCAGGTGATCCACCCACCTCAGCCTCCCAAGGTGCTGGGATTACAGGGGTGCACCACTGCACGGGGCCAACTTTTTGACATATTTCAAGATGGCTACTCGGAAGACAGGAAATAGCTTCTTCTACAAGAATAGCTGAAAACCTAGCTTTGTTGGGGAGATTTGCATTGGAAGAGAAAATCTGCATTGATATAGACAGGCTTTCCCTGAGATACTCCCTTGTCTGGGTCTAGGAAAGATTAACTTGAGTCTGGCACGTTTAAAGTTCTAAAAATCATTTGCTATCTATTCTTCCCAAGGGGAGGGCTGCTCCCTGTGAGGTTTCATCCACAAAGCAAGATCACCTCTGCTTGCAGGTTCCTTTTCCTTCCTCATAATCAGCTGTCTTCCGCAAAGTCTGATTTACCAACATACAGCTCTGTTTTCTGTAACCTCAAAACAGCATAGACGTATTAACTACCTTGCCTTTCCTGGAGTTTAGATATATAGTATATACTTGTATATATGTTTATAATATACAAATATTTGTATATATTTGTGTATATATATTTATATATATTATGTAAACTCCAAGTGCATACTGGTGCACATAATATCTGTAAGCCTTTTTTTCTGTGAATTTGTACATTATCAGTTTGTTTTATAGATTCAAATAATTGAAGTTTTAAGGGAAAAATTGAAAGTTTCCTGTAGAGAAAAGACAAATTTATATATGACAAATAATACTTAGAGTGTAAGTCGCTGAAAGCTTTTTAAAGGTATATTTGCAATTTGTGTCAAAACATTTAAATACACATTTGTTACTTTATAAAATTTCAAATAATTTAAGCTAAATACACAATATATACAGAAAATTTAGCAATATTTGTATGTAGCACCTTACAGTGCATTACTGTAACCAAGTGTCTAATATAAAGAACTAATTAAGGTAGCACCTCCTTTTCAAATATCTCATTTTTTTCACAGGCCTATTAAATAATACAAATAACATTTTAACTTTATTTTTAAATTTGCAGAATAATAATTTTTAGCAGATGGTTTATTTTAGCAAATTCCATCTTCACATTGTGCTATGCCTTTATGAGTTCCAGCTGTTAACAGATAATATTTTACCACTGAATCTATCATGTGTGATATAATTGCTCATTATGTGCCTTAAAACACAAGCAATATAGTTATTTTCAACTTGGAGCAAATTAAAATCTTACCAGCAATTAAAAAAATCTAGAGTTGCCTTCTTCTGGTTAATTATTTTAAACTTGTATTTTTCTCTTTATGTTTTTAGTGAGTCGTCTTATCAAGAAGAAGAACTCAAGCTGATTATTCTTTTTTTTCCTCTTCCATCCACCTTGCAGGTGTGTCAATAATTTCATTTCTCAGAAAATATTCTTTCATATCCATCTTACAAGATGAGAGGCCTTTTAACATCTTCCATTCAGATGTGATACCAGTAGTGGAAAATATTCCAGCTTCATGAATATGGTGATGCAAATAGTTATCCGTCTAACCTCTTTCAGTGCCAAATGTTTACTTTACTCAGTGAATTACTCAGTTGACTGGTAATTTCGTCTGGAGTCACAAATGAGAGGATCAGAGGTTTGGCTGTTGTCCTTACCTCATATGACTCCCAGTGCAGACAATTGTTTCTGTGGAGCACAGACAGTCGAAAGGATTGACTTCCTGCCTAGAATAGTTTCTACTGTGCTTCTTATCCTGCTTGTAGAGATTTCAGATTCTCTGAATTGCTTTTCTGTCTTAAGAAAAAACTCAACAATTCTCCCACCTGAGAGGAATGTAAACTGTAGTAAGTTAGCTGAAGCAATCTGTAAAGTTCTTACATTGTTTGTTGTAAAATGCAGTGTTGCTGTCTCCATCACTAACCTTTTCTATCCCTCATTGCTCTTTCTTTGACTGCAATAGGATACCTCTAGGCAAATCCATATTCCCGAGACTGAGTGCCCTGTGGGTTAGCTATAAGTACACTCAGTGGTAGGTTGAAGTATTAGTTTTTATCTATGGCGAAATGGAATCACATCAGTGATTTTTTTTAAATGGAAATTTAACTCTTGCTATGGTTTGAAAGCTTGCCCCTTCCAAATCTCATGCTGAAATTTGATACCAAGTGTTGCAGGTAGGGCTTACTGGGAGGTGTTGGGTCATGGGAATGGACCCTCAGGAACGGATAATACCCCTCCCTCAGGAATGAGTGTCCCATTCTTTATTCAACTGTAATTCCCCCACCCACCCTTTTTGAGATACCAGTTACATGTATGTTACACTGCTGCATATTGTCTCATGTATCAGTGAGTTTCTGGCTTTTTTATTTTAGTTTCCCCTTTGTCCTTCAGTTTGTAAAGCTTCTATTTTTGTCTATAAATCTTCTGATGTTAGGGTAAAATCCATTACTTATTGTATCTCATGGAATTTTTATTTCAAATATTTATTTTTCATCTATACATGTCACACTTTTCATTTTATAACTTCTATTTTTCTCCTATGTTCAATTTTCATTTAAGTAATTTGACATATATATTTATCTATATATCTTTATAAAATATATATTACTTTAAGGACCTTGAAAATTCCTTCTTCTCTGTCATTTATAAATGACCTATTTTTATCCTGTTAATATATATCTTAATAATATATATCTTCCTGCTTCTTTGCATGTCAGAAATTTTGGGGTATTTTGATGTTATGCTATTCAATATCTGGATTTTATTGGCTACCTTTGAACAGTGTTGTGGCAGGCAGTTCAGTAACTTTAGGATGAGTATTTTCCTGTTGCTGTTTTAAATCTTCTCTGTAAACATTGTTGAGTTATTCTAGAGCCATCTGTAATTTAGAGCTAACTGAGCACTATTACTAGGGCATGAACCTCCAGTGGTCTTTACTGAATATCTTGGATGTTCAGAGGGGATTTCCTTCTCTGGCTGGTCAGAGCTAACATGTCTTCCTGTCATGTGATGCCAAGGAAGTGTTCTTCTTCCAACTCCCTGGTAGAGTCCTTTGCTGAGCTCCTTAGAATTTCATCCTATGTATATTTGGCTTGGGGACTTGGCAGAAACCTTATGTTGATTCCTGGTTCATTTTTCTATATAACGTTCTCTTCTACTACAAATTCCAGCTGCTTAAACTTTTTTGATTTTTATCTGGTTCCTCAATGCAATGACAATGCTCTGCTCTCTCTGGGATACCTCTCTACTGCTGTCACGGAGAACCTGGGAAGAAAGCAGGACTCATTCTGGCTCTTTCTCTTCTCTTGCAGAACACAGTCCTGTGCTGCCTGATGTTCAGTACTTCAAAAAATGTTTCATATATTTTTTCCAGTTTACTATTCTTTAAATCTAAAAGAGTAACTCCAGCACCAGTTAAAGCATCATGTTCTGTAACTCTACTCTTTGTTTCTTCATTCTGCCACTGTCTCGTATGATCGCCCCTTTCCCTTCTGTAATCAGGTCAAGAGCATAATATATTAACAGTTATAGCTGCACAGCTTGCCTCCTTTGTGTAAAAAAATCACTGAGACTTAACTGTGTCCAACTTTTTAAATGTGAATATAAGTACAACTAAAGCTATATTTTGGATAATATTTGCATTGCATGCTTTTCCATTATTTACTTTCAACATATGTGAAATATAAATATAAATTACACAATCTTTAAGAGAGTCCATTTTTAAAAATCTGGTCTGATTATGTTTTAACCGGTTTATTACAATGTGCATTCTTGACTTCAGGGTCTAATATAATTGGTACATTAGTCTATTTGCAAAAAAATAATATCTGACTAGATTTTAAAATTAATTTATCCAACTCACAACTTATTTACTTCTGCTATTGTATGGAAGAAACATTTTAAACTTTATGAGATAGCATTCTGTTATATAGTCGATATCCAATTAAATTTCTCTCCATGTTTATTTCTTTCATTAAAAAAATCATTCTTCTAACTGCAAACTTTCATCAGGGATCATTACTATTCTACCTGAAGAATAACTTAGTATTTCTTTTCCTGTGGGTCTGCTTGGGAGAAATTCTTTATTGTGTCTTTGCTTTTGATGGGTATGTCCACGAAGTAGACAGTTCTAGGTCGGCACTTATTTTATTTCAGGACTTGAAAGATATCAATACCTCACTTGTTGGCTTTCATTGTTTCATTTGAGAAAGTTGTCAGTCAACTCTTTCTCTTTGCAGTTAACCCAATTTTTTCGTCAAGTGCTCTTTACATTTTTCTTTTAGTTTTCAGATGTTTTCCCATTATGTTTCCAGGTGTGTCCTCTGTGTGTGTTTTCCTTTGGTTTTCTAAACCTCCTGAACCTGTGGTTTAATATCATTGGTCAATTTTGATAAAACCTCTAACACTGCCACTTAAAATGCTGTTCAGACCAGCTGTTTTCTCCTCCTCAGATTTCAATGTGTTAGATTATTATTGTATCCTTTATATTTTTAAATGATCTTTCTCTTTTTATCTCTGCCCTGTAATATTTTTAAATTTTCATTTCTTTTGTACTTCTGTGCACTAAACTGAATGCTTTATTCTGACTTAAGTTATATTTCACACTTCATTTTCTAGTATGCCTTCGAAGTACATAAGACATTATCTGAATTTTCACTATTGTAGTTTTCAGTTCTAAAAATCAAATTCTTTTCTTTTTTAACATGTAATATTTAAAAAAGTATTTGTTGGAGTTCTCAATCTTTTATTTGCTTGACTATAATGAGTTATTAAAGTCAGTTTTAATAAATTTGTTATTCATGCAGTTACGTGCGCTTATAACTAATGTTTATCCCTTTTATCTGTTTCTAGTCATATTGTGTTATTTCTTCTTTTGCCTGGATATTTTCCAAGTATGCCATCTATTTATTATGAATACTTTTAGATGTAATTTGAGGCTTAGATTGATGTGATTTCCTTCCTGTTTACTTTTTACCTGACGCCAAGCTTCGGTTCATTGCGCCTCTCCAACGAATCCAGGATTGAGATGATTCAAAGATAATTTTTTAGCCCTTACAAAAGCTGGGCTATTTGCTGCTTACCCTCATAATAGACTAACTAATTAATACAGTGTAAGGCTTGGGGTAACTACCAATGCTTCGTTCTCTTTGGCAGGGCTTTTAATCCTGTCCTCCCCTGCCCAGACCTTTCCCTGACTATACTTTTGCTTAAAGCTCTTCTCAAGGTGTCTGCTGTCTCAAAGCAAACATGTGAAAATGATCCCAGGAAACATTTAGTCCTCAATTCTGACCTCTTCTCTTTGAGATTCTTTTCCCTGTGACCTGGGATTTGTAATTCTTCACTGCCATGTCAGCATTATGTCTTCAAATATATATTTTTAAAAGATCCATATCTCAGATTTTTTGAGCAAGAGGATTCTTCCAAATTGTCTAGTGTGCCATTTCAGGCAAAAGACTTCATATCAAAAATAAATAGGAAGATGTTCACATGTACTTCATAAGAAATATATCCAAATTCCCCGTGGAAAGTGTTCCACCCAGTCAGAAATAAGGAAATGAAAAACAAAATCACCATGAAATGAAATTGCTACTCATTCAATACATAATGGCTAATATTAAAAAAAGTATATATATAATATATATATGACCTCGATGCTATCATGTAACCACCGTGCTGTAAGTATATATATATGTGTGTGTGTATATATATACACTCTTGACATATACATATTATATACATACTTGACATATATATATATATATCAATTCTTGACAAGGATATAAATCAACTGGATCTCTCATATTAAGTATATTGCTGATAGCAAGGAAAATGTTAAAAACTGATGCAGGATAGGTGAGCCCCAAAATGGAGCTTAGCCTGTAATGGTTCTTGGCTTTGCCCAGGTAAGAATTCAAGAGCCAGCCAGACGTAGAAGAAAACAGTTTTATTGAAGCGGCAGTGTTACAGCTCTGTGACTGCTCCCGCTGAGCAGGGCTACCCTGTAGGCTGAAAGTAGCAGTTGAGGGCAGTTTTGCTGTTATATTTATACCCACTTTCAATTGCATGCAGACTAAGGGGCAGTTCATGCAGAAATGTCTAGGGAAGGGGCAGTAACTTTTGGGTCATTGGGTCATTGCCGTGGAAAGGGACAGTGGTAACGCCTGGGAGTTGCCATGGCAACAGTAAATTGACATGGCACACTGGTGGGTGCATCTGCTGGAAAGCTGCTTCTATCCTGACGCTGTTTTAGCTAGTCCTCCATCTGGTCCAGTGTCTGATCCTCACCTCTAGAGTCTAGTCTTGCCTTATACCTCAATACCACTTGGACAAATATTTGGAATAATATACACAAACTAAATGACTGTGTGATGTACACAAACACACACACACACACTGTGTACAAGTCCCCCTCTAACTGGAAATGGCCCCAATATCCATCTCTCTGGTTATCCATCATTGCATAAATAACCAGTACAAAACTGACTACCTTGCAAAGGTGTCCAAGGGAGAGAATACACTCATGGGCTCTCAGTTTGTGTTTCTGGTTGAGCCAATAGAGCTCCTTCCTCACCCCTCTTTTCCACTTATCGCTAGAGACTGAAACTAAAAACCATGGCTTCAGGCTGCTAAAAGCCTAAAACAAAACAAAACAAAACAACAACAACAACAACAAAATAAGGTGGGTTGGGCAAGCTTGCCAAAGCAACAACCACTTTATCTCAAGATTTTGTGCGTCAGGAATTTAGCATGGGACCAGCTGGGCAATTACTCTGCTCCAGACATGTACTGCCAGCTGAGGTCACTATGAAATACCCAGCTGGGAGGAAGAAGGGCCATTCTGGGAAAGTTAACATGGCTTCATTGGCATGTTACATTCGTAGGGATGACTGGAAGGCTTAATCAGCTGGCACTGTTGACCCGCATACCTACACATGACCTCTATAGCATGGTGATCACATCATAGCATCATCAGAGGCCTTATATGACAATTCAGGGCCCTCAGATAGAGTGTCTTAAGGAATTGGAAGTGAACGCTGCCTGTCTCAATGTCTAGGACCAAAAGCTTCGAGAAAAAGCCCAGCTTCACTTTCCTGTATTCTATAGATCAAAAAAGCCACAGAGCCCATGCAAATTCAAAGGGAAAGGAAACTGATTATCTTTCCATAAGAAGAGTGCCAAAGTGTATGCACTTTCTCTCTGCAACAGACACTGTTAAGAAAATAAAAGGACAAGTCACAGACAGAAAGAAAATATTTGCGAAACACAGAGGATTGGTATCCAAAATATACACAGAATATTTAAAATTCAATGCCAGGAAAACAACTCATTTGAAAAATTAGCAAAAACATCTGACCAGACACCTCACCAAATAAGATACACAGAGGGAAAAATATGCATATAAAAATGTTCAACAGCGTATGTCATTAGGAAATTGCAAATTACACCAGCAATAAATTACAACCACACTTTTATTAAAATGACTGGTGAGGATGTAGAATAACAGGAACTCATTCATTGCTGGTGGGAATGCAAAATGGTACAGCCAGTCTGGAGAACAATTTGGTAGTTTCTCATAAAGATAAACATACTTTTGAGAGGTGAAAATGTGCTAGCAGCCCTCACTCCCAGGGCCTCCTCCTCCTCAGCATTCACTCTGGGGACGCTTGAAGAGCCCTTCAGCCTGCCACAGCACCGTGGGAGCCCCTCTCTGGGCTGGCTGAGGCCTGAGCCGCCTCCCTCTGCTTGCAGGGAGGTGTGGAAGGAAAGGCGCTGGCAGGAACCGGGGCTAGCTTGCAGGCCAGTGTGAGCTCCAGTGGGTGTGCGTGTGGGCGTGGGTTCGGCGGCCCAGCACATGGAGCGGGGGGCAGGCACCACCGGCCCAGGGCAGTGAGAGGCTTAGCACCTGGGCCAGCAGCTGCAGAGGTTGTGCCAGGTCCCCCACCAGTGCCAGGCCCACCAGTGCCACACTCAAATTCTCACCTGGCTTTAGCTGCCTCTCCACAGGGCAGGGCTCGGGACCTGCAGCCCGCCGTGTCTGAGCTCCTCTCCCTGCCGTGGGCTCCCCCGCGGCCCGAGCCTCCCCAACGACAGGCACTGTCCCCTGCTCCGTGGAGCAGCGTCCTGGCGACAGCCCAAGGGCTGAGGAGTGCAGGCGCGGCTCGGGACTGGCAGGTAGCTCCGCCTGCAGCCCTAGTGCAGGATCCACTGGGTGAAGCCAGCTGGGCTCCTGAACTGTATGGGGGACTTGAAGAACCTTTATATCTAGCGGGAGGATGGTATGCGCACCAATCAGCACTCTGTGTCTAGCTCAGGGTTTGTAAATACACCAATTGGTACTCTGTATCTAGCTAACCTAGTGGAGACTAGCACTCCGTGACTCTGTGTATAACTCAAGGATTGTAAATGCACCAATCAGCACTCTGTGTCTAGCTCAGGATTTGTAAATACACCAATCAGTACTCTGTGTCTAGCTCAAGGTTTGTAAATACACCAATTGGTACTCTGTATCTGGCTAACTAGCACTCTGGTGACTCTGCCTCTAGCAAAAGGATAGTAAACGCACCAATCAGCACTCTGTCAAAATGGACCAATCAGCTCTCTGTAAAATGGACCAATGAGCAGGATGTCGGTGGGGCCAGATAAGGGAATAAAAGCAGGCTGCCTGGGGTTGCCAGTAGCCGCCTGCAGTGGTGCTGTTCTCAATTGTGAAAGTTTTGTTCTTTTGTTCTTTGCAATAAATCTTGCTGTTGTTTACTCTTTGCGCCAACGCTGCCTTTATGAGTTGTAACACTCACCACGAAGGTCTGCAGTTTCATTTCTGAAACCAGCGAGACCATGAACTCTCCGGGAAGAATGAACAATTCCAGATATGCTGCGTTTAAGAGCTGTAACACTTACCACGAAGGTTTGCAACTTCACTCCTGGCAGTGAGACTAGGAACCCACCAGCAGAAAAAAGTTCCGGACACATCTGAACGTCTGAAAGAACAAACTCCGGACACACCATCTTTAAGAACTGTAAGACTCACAGCGAGAGGCCATGACTTAATTCTTGAAGTCAGTAAGACCAATAACCCACCAATTCCAGACATACTCTTACCATACTATCCAGCAGTTATACTCCAAGGCATTTGCTAAAATGACTTCTGTCCGCAAAACAACCTGCACATGAATATCTACAGCATTTTTCTTTATAATACAAAATTTGGAAATAACCAAGCTTTCTTTGTATAAGTGAGTAAACAAACTGTAGTGTATCCATACAATAGAGTATTATTTAGCAGTAAAAACGAACTATTAGGCTAGCACGGTGGCTCATGCCTGTAATTCCAGCATTGTGAGAGGCCAAGGCAGGCAGATCACCTGAAGTCAGGAGTTTGAGACCAGCCTGCTCAACATGGTGAAACCCTGTCTCTACTAAAAATACAACAATTAGCCGGGTGTGGTGGTGGGTGCATGTAATGCCAGCTACTTGGGAAGCTGAGGCAGGAAAATTTCTTGAACCTGGGAGGTGGAGGTTGCAGTGAGCGGAGATCATGCCACTGCAATGCAGCCGGGGTGACAGAGCAAGACTCTGTCAAAAAAAAAAAAAATTATCAAACCGTAAGAAAACTGTATTTCAACTATGTGACATTGTTGAAGAAGAAAAGCTCTGGAGATAGTCTAACGATCGGGATTAAGGGGGAAGCTGGGTGAGTAGGTAGAATATGGGAGATTTTTAGGACACAAACTATTCTGTATGATACTGTACTGGTGGACACATATATGCCTTTTTCAAAATCTATAGAGTGTACAACACAAATAATGAACTCTAATGTAGAGTATGGGCTTTAATTAGTTATAATTCAGTGAGTCATCTATTGTAATAAATGCACTATACTAGAACGAGATGTTAGTATTAGCAGAAACAGGAAGCCATGTGGGCGTATATGGAAATTTTTTATACTTTCTGGTGAGTTTTTCTTTAAATCTAAAGTGCCTTTTTTCTTTTTTTCTTCCATTTTGTTACAAAGTCTTCCTCTGTTGCCAGGCTGGAGTGCAGTGGCCAGATCGCGGCTCACTGCAACTTCCGCCTCCCGGGTTCAAGCGGTTCCACTGCTTCAGCCTCCGGTGTAGTTGGGATTACAGGAGCGTGCCACCATCCCAGCTAATTTATTGTATTTTAGTAGAGAAGGGGTTTCATCACATCGAGGATGGTCTCGATCTCCTGACCTCATGATTCATGTGCCTCAGCTTCCCAAGGTGATGGGATTAGAGGCATGAGCGACAAAGTGCTCAAAAAGTCTATTAATTAAAAAATGTGTATGTAGCCATCTTTAATCTACCATGTCCATTAGCAGATAAATACTACAGGTAAAATAACAACAACGAAATAAACATAGCCTTAGAGTATATACTCTGATTTATTTAATAAAAATTTGAAAATAGACCAAATTAAACTATGATTAAAAAAAAAAAGAAAGTCTGTTACTATTAAGGATGAGGGTTAGTGTTTGGAAAGGGGCAGGAGAAGTAACACTATTTTTAGTAATGTTCTATTTTCATATATGGTTATAAGCAAATAAATGTGTTCATTAATCAAGCTGTGTGTAATCATTGTAATTTTCTGGATATATGATATAAGTCAATAAAATATCTTAAATTATATACAGCAAAAATAGACATTACCACAAGCAGACATACACAAATGATAAACCTAGAGAGGAATGTGAACATAACTCTCTGAATGACTGGTAGAACAAACAGAAAAATAATCGGGATATAGAGGTTTGGAACAGCATGATTAGCAAAACTGACATATCTATCTTTTACTATAGGCTGAAATATAGTTAGATAAAAAAAGGACTTCTCTCAGAGTGTGATATCTGAAAATAGTAGAATCAAGCTTGAATCTAGTAACTACATATAAATAAATATCTTAAAACTCCTCTTATGTTAGCTAATTAATATGGTAATAGCTATTAGAAAATATTTTAATAAACGGAGTGGATTTCTCATTCTAAGGGAAATAATCTTACTTGCATTTGATAGTTCAATTACATACATATATACCTATAGGTAGTTTAAAATATTTCTAATAACATATATTTTTAAAAAGCATTGATATCAGTTTGCACTATCTGGTCTATACGGTACACATAGCTCACATGATTATAGCTCACCTGCTATAAACTTCAATTGTCCAATTAATACAAAAATCTAGAATGAGAACAGTTCTTTGCAATTTTTTTTTACAGAATAGAATATAGGAAAGATAGCTGCAAATATACCTGACACACTTATCTGTGAGAATGGTGGTAGCCACTTTTTTTTTTTTTTTTTTGAGACAGGGTCTCACTTTGTCACCCAATATGGAGTGCAGTGATGTGATCAGAGCTCACCGCAGCCTTCACATACTGTGCTCAAGCGATTCTCTCACCTCAGTCTCCTGAGTAGCAGGGACTGCAAGTGCGTGACACCACACTAGCTGATTTTTGTAGAGGTGGGGTTTCACCATATTGCCCTGGCTGATCTCCAACTCCTGGACTCAAGAGATCTGTCCACTTTGGCCTCCCAAAGTGCTGGGATTATAGTTCTGAGCCAGCACAATCAGCCCAGCCTTAAAAAAGACTGACTAAGTATCTATCTATATCTGTCTATCTATCTGTCTATCTATCTATCTATCTATCTAATAGATAACCATATATGTTTATGTGTTTATATATTTTATATAATAGAAAATATATAAATATATTAATATTACATATTAATATTATATAATATATATTATAAATATATATATTTTAAAGTATAAATATATTTCAAGGTATAAATATATAAAGAGGGTGCATGTAGAATCTGGGTCATCGTGTAGTGAAGCTCAAGGCCTCTGAGGAAATGCCCCTTGCACCTTTTGTCTGGGCTAGAATCCAGGAAGGGAAAGCAGCAGATGCACTGGTTCCCAGGTTCTTGGCATCCTACAGAGAGAAACATGCTTGAGCTAGGGTAGCATTAAACACCCTTGTTCTTACTCTCCTGTTTTATGTAGTGAGTGGAGACTAGCTTCATGAGAATAGACTGTGGCAGTCAAGGCTGTCTGTTATTTTGTGCAGCATTAACTGTGAAATTCTAGCACCTGAAGACCTCTGGGCCATTTGAGGGTAGGTGCAGGGGAGGAAAGGGAAGTTTGCATCCCTCCTGCTGTGGAGAGAACCTGTGAGAAGCAAAGATCTTGTCCTGACTGAAGGCAGACCCCCGTGCTAACCAGCTTCTCATCAGCCAACCCTGGATGAGTTTCCATGTGTATTTACTGAATAATCCTTATTGCTTTTCTTCATATGGGCAAAGTATGGTTTACAGGGAATATTGTTCCTTTGAACACCATCATGCAAACCCCTTCCTGTGGTGGGAAACAGGCTTTCATATGTGTCTTATTGGGAAATGCACAATTTCTATGTTTTTACTGCCTCTATTTCATGGATATGGAAACTGAATGGTGCCCATCAAAGGAACTTACTTGATATTGGAAATTGATCTGAGAGCACGAAGGACGGGATTCTTTCTTTCTTCCTGGGCAGTAGTAGTCCAGGGATCATTTTGTGACAGCTGCAGTGGCAATGATGAAGGCAGAATGGAGAGCTCAGTACCAAGACAAGGAGAGACTTGGCCTCACAATGGCAGCACTGCAGGGGTGCGCTCTACAGAGTATTAGCTCACATGGTTTTGGGCATTGTCTCTAACTACATTGCTTCCCCAATGGGTTGACCCATTCTAAATAACTCCTTTTCTCCTTAAAAAAGCAAACTTCATTTGTATTACTTGCAACTGTAAATGACACCAATCGGTCAGTTATCATTCAAATTCTCTGTTAACTAATCCTGCCTTTTCCTAAGGTATGCATCTGTCCCCTAAAAAATTGGACACTTTGTTGCTTACTCATTGTCTTTTTTTAATTTTTATTTATTTTTTATTTTTTATTATTATTATACTTTAAGTTCTAGGGTACATGTGCATAACGTGCAGGTTTGTTACATATGTATACTTGTGCCATGTTGCTGTGCTGCACCCATCAACTCGTCAGCACCCATCAACTCGTCATTTACATCAGGTATAACTCCCAATGCAATCCCTCCCCCCACCCCCTCCCCATGATAGGCCCGGGTGTGTGATGTTCCCCTTCCCGAGTCCAAGTGATCTCATTGTTCAGTTCCCACCTATGAGTGAGAACATGCGGTGTTTGGTTTTCTGTTCTTGTGATAGTTTGCTGAGAATGATGGTTTCCAGCTGCATCCATGTCCCTACAAAGGACAAAAACTCATCCTTTTTTATGGCTGCATAGTATTCCATGGTGTATATGTGCCACATTTTCTTAATCCAGTCTGTCACTGATGGACATTTGGGTTGATTCCAAGTCTTTGATATTGTGAATAGTGCCGCAATAAACATACGTGTGCATGTGTCTTTATAGCAGCATGATTTATAATCCTTTGGGTATATACCCAGTAATGGGATGGCTGGGTCATATGGTACATCTAGTTCTAGATCCTTGAGGAATCGCCATACTGTTTTCCATAATGGTTGAACTAGTTTACAATCCCACCAACAGTGTAAAAGTGTTCCTATTTCTCCACATCCTCTCCAGCACCTGTTGTTTCCTGACTTTTTAATGATTGCCATTCTAACTGGTGTGAGATGGTATCTCATGGTGGTTTTGATTTGCATTTCTCTGATGGCCAGTGATGCTGAGCATTTTTTCATGTGTCTGTTGGCTGTATGAATGTCTTCTTTTGAGAAATGTCTGTTCCTATCCTTTGCCCACTTTTTGATGGGGTTGTTTGTTTTTTTCCTTGTAAATTTGTTTGAGTTCTTTGTAGGTTCTGGATATTAGCCCTTTGTCAGATGAGTAGATTGCATTCGTATACACCAGTAACAGACAAACAGAGAGCCAAATCAGGAATGAACTTCCATTCACAATTGCTTCAAAGAGAATAAAATACCTAGGAATCCAACTTACAAGGGATATAAAGGACCTCTTCAAGGAGAACTACAAACCACTGCTCAGTGAAATAAAAGAGGACACAAACAAATGGAAGAACATACCATGCTCATGGATAGGAAGAATCAATATCGTGAAAATGGCCATACTGCCCAAGGTAATTTATAGATTCAATGCCATCCCCATCAAGCTACCAATGAGTTTCTTCACAGAATTGGAAAAAACTGCTTTAAAGTTCATATGGAACCAAAAAAGAGCCCACATCTCCAAGACAATCCTAAGTCAAAAGAACAAAGCTGGAGGCATCACGCTACCTGACTTCAAACTATACTACAAGGCTACAGTAACCAAAACAGCATGGTACTGGTACCAAAGCAGAGATATAGACCAATGGAACAGAACAGAGTCCTCAGAAATAATACCACACATCTACAGCCATCTGATCTTTGACAAACCTGAGAGAAACAAGAAATGGGGAAAGGATTCCCTATTTAATAAATGGTGCTGGGAAAATTGGCTAGCCATAAGTAGAAAGCTGAAACTGGATCCTTTCCTTACTCCTTATACGAAAATTAATTCAAGATAGATTAGAGACTTAAATGTTAGACCTAATACCATAAAAACCCTAGAGGAAAACCTAGGTAGTATCATTCAGGTCATAGGCATGGGCAAAGACTTCATGTCTAAAACACCAAAAGCAACGGTAGCAAAAGCCAAAATTGACAAATGGGATCTCATTAAACTAAAGAGTTTCTGCACAGCAAAAGAAACTACCATCAGAGTGAACAGGCAACCTACAGAATGGGAGAAAATTTTTGCTTACTCATTGTCCTTACATATTTTAAAATGTTGCTTTATGCCCCCAATCCCTAACTACATTTTCAATGTTTTGCAAATGGAGTCTATGTGTTCTTGATTTACATGAAGCTCAAAATAATGGTTATAGTAACTAGTACTTCATAATCAAGCAACAAGCTCTTATTGAAAAATGACAGAACTATACGTAGAGATGACAACATGCAGAGATGTTTCCTGAGATCACGATGTTATGATATGGCAGAACTAGAGCGTTGAGTAGAGATTCTGTGTTCCCAATCATTATTTCTACCACCAGCTTCCTATTTTGATGTTAATAATGTTCTTATGTGGAAAACCCTACATATTTGCCAATGCTTAGTTCATTGACAAAGAAATATAAAGAGCTTCAAGAACACCCTAATTTTTAAAAAATAAAATATCTATAATTGACCATACAAAAAAATTGGTACTTGACATATACTGAGATCATTTTATTTTGTGCTAGACAAATGAAGTCACTGAATAGAATGTGCTTTAAATATTATGAATAGTGCGTGTGTGTGTGTGTGTGTGTGTGTGTTTGTGTTTGTGTGTGTCTATGTGTGTCTATAGATGCATATTCGGCCGCTGAAAAGTTTTGTTATTCTTTCGAGGAGAGAGACTGCCAACTTTTGAACCTAATTAGAACAAGTATTTTGCTTCTTCATATTTTTATTAAGGCAAAGAGTGTCTATTTAAAAATAATTCAACTTATCATGAAAATGCTATAAATTCCTGTGAAGTGAGTTGCTGGCTATGGCTTGTCAGAGCAAATATGTTGTACAAATCTTAGGGGAAAATTAGTGCTTATGCATTAAAATTATATCATTTTGCAGCACACTGAGAAAAAGGTTAGATTTTTAAAATAATTTCAAAGCCATGAAAAGAGCAAGTATGCTCAACAAAGAGCCTAGCAACCCTCAATGACCAATTCCCTTTTTATATAGTTTGGTATCTGAATTAGAATCCTGGAATCTGCAAATTCCTCTGGGTGTGATTGCTGCATTTTGAGGATTTTATAACGCTGCCATCACCAAGCTCTCTTTTGATACTTGTTTTAAGGAGATATAATTTATGGGAAACCAGAGAGCATAAACCAAAGTAGATATCTATCTATATAGATAGATACATCTACATATCATTGACAGGATACCTTCTGGACGAGTGTGAGTACAACGTATGGTTGTGGTTGGAGAGAACATGTGTTCTACCTGAATGGCAGATCAAGATTATTCCTTCTCATCTGCTGCAATGGTTCAATGTGTCAAGGAGAGGAGTGAGACAGTAAGAACTGCATTCATGCTGTCATACAGACCAAAAAGAGGAATGTAGCCCAGCCCTCTAAACTGACCCAGAACCCAGCTCATATCTTAACTGCTACTTCTTCTTCTTAGAAAGAAGTAACTCCGCCAAAGCAAGGTTCTGGACAAATGTAATTTTATTGATAATATACAAATAGATGAAGATGAACTTGGATGGTAAGAGAAATAATACTATACAAAATCAAAAGTAGACAGTAGCCTCTAGACTTAAGAGTGTGTACATTAGATAATTTAGTCCAATGTATCAGGTAAAAATTTGAACAAACCTTTTGGCCTCTTCCATAAAATTCAGGGAAGCTTGCCCTCTACAAAACAGTATCAAAATATAAATAAAAGACTGGCTTAAGATGAAAAGAAACCTTATAAGTGGAAAGAAGCCAGATAAGAGACACTTAACTGAGAATAAAGAGAAACTGAGTGGACAAAATAATTATGAGAAGATGAATCTTCAAATCAAAAAGAGGGCAAAAAGCTTATCTGATAATATGGGAACTCAAAAGAGGGTGAACACAAATGTGAAAATTCCAAGAGTACAGAAAAGTAGCATAACTAAATTAAGAGCATAAGAAAATGTATACAAAATGAGTAATAAGAACAGAAATCAAAAGTTAGAATTGTGTGTTAAATTTTAGTAGAGAAACACTGAAGGAGAATGAAAACAAGAAATAATATGATTAAATATGAACATATGGAAAATAGAATAATATTTTTAAAATTTTTAGTTTCTAAGTTTATCTGAACTTTTAATTTTGGTTTCTTATGTAACACCACAGTTATTAGGAAGGTATTAGCTATTAACACTATTTTCAATGATATTTTATTATAAATATTTGACCTAGAAAAATTTCTATTTTTAAAAAATGTATATTTAAAAATACATTAAATGTGTATATACATCAATCATGTGTATCAATTTGTTTTTTTAATTGCAAATGAAATTTGTATTTTTGTGTTCCTAGAATAAAATAAACTTGAATGGATTGTAATATATTATTCATACTGTAATTCAGTATATCTGAATACTTTAAGAATGTTATTTATAGTTAAAAGAGATATTGATCTATAAATTTTCTTTCATATAATGATGCTGTGAGACAATCTAAGAATAATTAAACTTTAAATTCATGTATTCCTACTTTTTTCTCTGTTCTCTAACTCTGATGTATTTTAATTACATATGGAGGAACAGATAGATGTTAGATAAATAGGTATATAACAGAAATCATCTAAAGTTATTATTCTTATGACTTTATGTAGTAAGTATTTACCTCTATTTTTCTACATGCTTATCCTTCCAGTTTAGTTCATTACTTCCTACATCTTTGATATCATATATATAAACAGGAAATAATACATGGTGGCCGGAATGTAGAGAGAGCCAAAGGATTTGTGAATAAAATCCACAGGCAAGGATATGGCTACTGCTTTTGCAGTTTTGGAGGGAATGCCAAACGCTATGTCTCTATGTCTGCTGTGGAAAAGAGTATGGTAGTTCCTCAAAAAATCAAAATGGTATTGCCATATGATCCAGCAATGCCACATCTCAGGATAGCGAAAGAATTGAAAGCAGAGTCTTGAAAAGATATTTGCACACCCATGTTTGCAGCAGCATTACTGACAATAGCTAAAATGTAGAAGCAACTGAAGTGTCCAACAACAGATGAATGGATAAGCAAAATATGATATATACATACAATGGAATATTATTCAGCCTTAAACATAAGGGGAATATTCTGACATATGTTACAACTTGGATGAAACTTGGTATTATGCCAAGTCAAATAAGTAGTCAGTGAAGGACAAATACAGTGTAATTCCATTTGTATAAGGGACTTAAAGTGGACAGAATTGTAGAGACAGTACAATGATGGTTGCCAGAGGCTGGGGGGAGGAAGAAATGAGGAAATATTGTTTAATGGGTACAGAGTTTCAGTTTTACAATATGAAACAAGTTATGGAGATGGATGGTAGGGATGGCTGCACAATGTTATGACTATATTTAGTACCACTGAACTATATACTTAAAATGGTAAACAGAGTACATTTTATGTGTATTTTACGACAATAAAAAAATAAAATACCTTAGGAACATTTTCATGAAAGAGTTCACATAAAATTCATTTTAATGCATATGTTTATGCATAGCTTTCTATTTTTCTCTTTTCTAATTTATATTCCAAATTAGAATATAATGCTAATCAAGCAGAGTGGCTATATTTCTTGCTTCCTCTAGTCTGCAGGTAGCATAGAAATGTAATAAACTATTAACGTTACATCTATTTATTCCTTATATGAAGCTTGTGGGGTTATCTTAAATATAACATTTTTATACTTACAGCTATGCAATACCCATTAGCATCGCCTTCCTAAATCAGAGGGAATTGAGCCTCTGTAAGGTGGAGTGAGTAACTTACAGAACTCAGCATTAAAGTCTGTATACTTCAATATCCTGCCCTCTTTTCATTTGTCTTTACTGCCTTTTATGTATGTGTTAGACGTTCAATAAATTCTCCTTTTCAAACTGAATTTAAGCCGTGGAGCAGTGTTTTGTTGAACAATAAATATGATATAGGACACTCTTCCTACCTTTCATTTATGATTCAGTTCATGAAAAAGAGAAATTCTTTCATTGTCCTAGAAGCTTAAAATAATGAAAATACCACTTTCTCCATTAAACAGAAACTGAAGGGAATCAAGGTGAATTGCAGGAGATACAGAAAACAAATGGGAAAGAAATCTAATATAATTTGCCCTTTGTGTACCTTTATTATTTAGCGTTTGAGTAAATATTTCCCCCACATATCTTCCCATCTTAATTCATGTCTATAAAGTAGACATTTATGTCTCACCTTGTCAAGAAGGGCAAACTCTAACATAAACATTTCCTAAAAATGCTTCCTGCTAAAACGTAAGCTCAGTCTGGCTAGAAATTAAGTTCCCTTCATAAAGATTAATTGGTAGCTAATCTTTGCAAGCTGTTCTCTGAACTTGAGTGAAAGCTGTCCATCAGGCATACAGGGAATGACGGGAAAGGTGACAACAGAAGATGAATGCTATGTCACTAAACTTCAAAGATGACCTTCCTTTTCTTTTAAATTCTTGATATCGTAAGACTTAATTAATTCATCTGTCTTTACCCTTGGTTCAACGTTGTTCTATACCAAAACTCATGTAAAACAATGATCTAATGTAATAAAAATGGCATTTTCTTTCATGTAGATGCAAGCTAACTGACATTTTTAGAATCAACATATTTCCTTTGTCAGTTTTCATTCTGTATTGGAAGTAATTGATAGGTATTTCTGAAAGGATGAGGGTGTGTCTGTGTTCATTGTGATCCAAACTTTTTTTTAGACCTAGTGGTGTTTTTAAAACAATTTGTGACCAAGGACCACTGTGCCAGAAAGCAGCAAACTTGCATAAGATGTCACTGCCTCACAAGCTGGCTTCGAAAACTAGGGGCTTACTCTATATTCTTATGAATCAAAAACATTGACAGATGTAATATAAGATTACAATCATATTTTCTTTTTGACAGTCACATTATAAAGCATGATGTATTGCAATTAATCTCAATTAGCTGAACACAAATAAAATTAATAATGTTTATTATTGCTGATAAACAATCATGACTCTCCTGTTCTGAAACGTGCAAGTAATTCTTGTAATTTTAATACAAATTTGTATATTGTTACTAATTCATTTAATCTCACTGGATTTGGTTCATGGATCCAATTTATTAAAATATTGATAATGGGATAATGATTTGTCTCCCCATTTCATTTACACTAAAAGCCACAATTCTTACAACACTCTGCAAGCCCATCATGATCTGACTCATGCTAACTGCCAAAATTCCTTTATATCTTCACCCTTAATCTTACCAGTGGTCCTGGCCACTTCACTGTCCTCTGGACATGCCAACATGCTGCTGCCTTATGACCCAGACTCTTGTTAATTTCTTGGTCTGGAAAGATAGCCCTCCATATATCCATCGATCAGCTCATTCAACTTCCTCAAGTCTTTACTGAAATCTCACATTCTTAAGGAGACCTATTCAGTATTTCAAACTGCCTCCCAGCTGCAACACTCCACTTACTCTTCTGTGTATTTTTGAAAGGATTTATTGAGATATAATTTACATAGCATAGAGTGCACACATTAATGTGTACAAGTCAATGGCTTTTAGTATATGCACAGATAAGTGAAGCCATCATCACAATGAATTTTAGAGCATTTTCATCACTTCAAAAAGAAACCCCACCTTCTTTAACTGTTCAACTCCTATGCACCCATCCCCTACTCAATCCTAAGCAACCCCAACTCTGTTTTCCATTCTCTATAGATTTTCCTATTCTGAATATTTTCATGTAAATAGAATCATATAATAGGTGGCCTTTTGTGCCTAGGTGGCCTTCCTTCAGTTAGCATAATGCTATCAAGGTTCATATATGTATTGGTACTTTGTTTCTTTTTATAATTGTATAACATTCAATTTCATGGATACAACATGTTGTTTATCCAATAATATTTTTATTGACATTTGAGTTGTGTTCAGTCTTTGGCTATTTTAAATACTGCTGCTAAAAATACTTGTGTGCAATTTGTGTTTGAACACCTGTTTCCGATAATCTGGGTATATACCGAGGAATACATTTCTAGGTCATATGACAATTCTATGTTTAATATATTTAGAAGCTATCAAACTATTTTCCAAAGTGGCCAGTTCTAACCATTGAGTATCTAATTGTGGTATTGATTTGTAGTTGCTTGATGAGTAATGCTATTGAGCATTTTTCTATGGGATTATTGACTGTTCGTGTATCTTCTTGGGAAATATATCTATTCATATCGTTTATCAGTTTTAAGTTGGGATATTTGTTACTAAGTTAAAACAATTTTTCTATATTCAAGATACATATATATATATGTAGACATATAGATATGTGTTTTTCAAATATCTTCTCACAATTTTTGAGCTGCCTTTTGACTTCTTTGGTTGTCCTTTGAAGCACCAATGTCTTTAATTTTTAAGAAATTTTAAATATCTAATTTTTATTTTGTTGCTCATGTTTTTGGTGTTATAGCTATTTCTTTGCTAGATCCAAAATCATGAAGATTTTCCCACATGCTTTCTTCTAGCTCTTGCATGTATGCCTTTAATTCATTTGAGTTAATATTTTTGTATGCTTTGGGGTAAGGGTTCAAATTTATTATTTTGCGAGTGGTGATCCACATGTAGGTTGTTGACCCAAAGTTTGTTCAAAGACTATCTCTTCCTCATTGAATTGCACATGGCACCACTGTAAGAATCCATTGACTATAGATACGTAGTTTTATATATGGACTCTCAATTCTCTTCCATCAATCCATATATTTTTCCTTCATCAATATTGTGTTGTCTTGATTATTGATGCTTTGCAGTAAGGTTTGGAGTATGGGGGTGTGAATTATTCTAATATGTTTTCTTTTTTCAAGATTATTTTGGCTATTTTGAGTCCCTTACAATTCCATGTGTATTTTAGAATCAGTTTGTTAGTTTCTAGACAGAAGTCTGATAGGATACTTGCAGGGATTTCATCAAATCTGTAGTTCAAATTGTCAAGTACTACAATATTAAATCTTCCAATTAATGGCTGTAATATGTTTGCTAATTATTTAGATCTTCTTTAAACAATTCTTTTTAATTTTCAGAGTAAAATATTGTATTACATTTTTCCAAATTAATTATTTCATTTTTTTGATGCTATTGTAAATTGAAGTGTTTTCTTAATTTCATTTTGACGGTTTCATTGTAGATGCGTGCAATTGATTTTTGTATATTTATTTTGTATGCTGTAATATTGCTGAAATAATTTACTAGTTCTATCACTTATTCAGGGGATTCCTTAACATTTTCTATAAACAAGAATATGCTATTTGCAAACAAAGTTTTATTTCTTTCTGTTCAATATGGACAACTCTTATTTCTTTACTTGCCGATTTGTCCTGCATAAAACCTTTAGTACAATATTGATTAGAAGAGGTAAAATTGTATATTCTATTCTTGTGTCTGACCACAGCGGGAAAGTATCCTTTATTTCACCATTAAGCTGAATGTTTGCTCTTGGCTTTTCACAAGTGCCATGTATCTGGCGTAGGAAGTACTCTTCTATTCTTGGTTCATTGAGTTTTTATTTTTAATTATTAAGCATTTGGATTTTGTTAAATGCTTTTTCTGAATCTTTTGTGATGATCATGCAATTCTTGTTTCTTATTCTATGGATAAGATATGTTACATTTATGGATTTTGGGTTGTTCAACCAACCTGGGATGACTAGTATAAATCTCACTTTGTCATAGTGTATAATTCTTTTATATGTTGCTAGATTTGATTTGCTAGCATTTTTAAAGAACATTTGCATTTATACTTACGAGATATAGTAGTTTTATTTTTCTATGATATTTGGACTAATTTTTGTATCAAGGTAATGCTGACCCCACAGAACAAAGTAGGAAGTGAATATTTCTCTTTTAAAAAAAATTAGTCAATAATTAGTATCAATTATTCAATATTAACAAATATTATTATTATAAATTATTAATTTCTCTAATTTTCATTGTCTTCCTTCTGCTTGCTTTAGGTTTTTGCTAGTTTTTCCAGTACCTTAATGTGGAAGGTCATATTATCTCAGCCTTTCATTTGTCTTTTCATTTTCTAAATAGTGTCTTCATCAGGAGGGCTCCCCAGGTTGGTAATACTCCATGTTTATTGCTGTACAACAATGACAGGTAATATGTCCTGAAGACAATGGAAACTTAACATTCAAAATCCTCTTAGATTCCACCACTTTTATGATATGTCTCTTCCTTCGATTGGTCCTAATTTCTATCCTTTCTCTATTTTAAACCATGAATACAATAGCATTCAATGAGTTCTGTGAGTCTAGTAAATTCTTGAAACTGAGGGCACTCTGGGGAAACCCCTGAATTGGCAGTTGGTGTCAGAAGTGAGTGCAGTCTTATATGGCCTCTTCCTTTGAACTTTGCTGTTGGACCCAAAGTCTGAACAATTTGGGCCAGAATTCTCATGCAGACTTTGCAGCCTAAAGTATCTTGTAGTTTGTCTAACCCTCAATAAATTTGCTTTCATCAAATATTGTATTTATTACCCCAAAATTACCATCATGATTTTTTTTCCTCCAAATAACTAACATTGGGAGAAATAGCCAGCTGAATCTGTAACTCAACAGAAACAAGTGATCCATATATCGTTTAAGTGGCCATTTCATTTCACCTCCTTCCACCAAATCTTAACAACCTCAACCATTGCCATGAGCCACTGTAGGCTTACCAGCTACAAACAAACAAGTATCTTTTGAAAACACTTCATACTCCCATTTGATAAATTTCTCAGCAAATAGATGCCTATTTTAACTCTATCCAAGTGGCTCATATTGGGAAGTCTGGCGATATTATTAATGCAGTGTGAGAAAATCATCCCAGTGATACGAGCACATTCTTCTTCCCATGATCTACTTAGTTTGCAAACATATTCAGGCCATGTGTGAGAAATTTGTATTTCACAGTACAACAATTTTATGGAGGGCATTGAAACTTAGATTGAGCATTTTAGTACAGTCACACATCGCTGAATGATGGGGATACATTCTAAGAGCTGCATCCATAGGTAATTTCATCATTTTGCAAACATCAGAGAGAATAATACAAACACGTAGATTGTACAGCCTACCACATGTCTAGGTGATATGGTATAGCCTCCCTCTCCTAGGCTACAAACCTGTGTACTACATTACTGTACTAAATGCTGCAGGCAATTAGAATACAATGGTAAGAGTTTATGTATCTAAACACATTTAATAGAAAAGTATGTAAAACTATGTATTATAATCTCATGGGATCACTTTTGTATATGTATTCTATCTTTGAAATGTTATTATGCACGACATGACTCTATACGACAAAAATAAAATAATAGTAAAAAATGTACACATATGTATCAAACATATTAATATTATAAAAATATAAATATTTATTCAGTGTAAGAACTTATAATGATCACAAAATGTTCACAACTTATATTTTAGTAGGGTTTTAAATGCCTAGTTTAATTACTATTTATTTCTTTGTGTATTTTAAACATGTATATAATAAATATTTTTCAGGTTCAACAATATATATCAAACCTACTGGCTTTTATAAATATAATATTAGTTGAAATCAATTAGTAAATTCATGTATATAGATACACACACGTGTATCAGTGAGTGTGTGTGCATGTATGTGTGTGTAAATGTAATTGTATGTGTGCGTAAATGTAATTGTATGTGTGTGTAAATGTAATTGGATGCCTCCTAATATTTACCCTTACCTACAAGATTTCCAAGATTCATTTATTATCTTTAGATGATGTGCATATAAAGATTTACCAAATAAAAACTATAATAGTGGAAAATATCAAGATGTTATTAAATTCATCTTGTGCACATAATTTTGTTTCCTTTAAATTTATGTTTCTTGCAAAACTTGCAGTAATGCTCATGCACAAAATAATTTTCTAAATAGAAAATAAAAACATTTTCTCAGTCATTAATTCTTAGTAATTCTTATTTCTCCCCAATGACTAATGTGAATTAATTCTTAATTCTTAATTATAGAATAATGTTGCCCTTCAGAGTTCTGAACGTTTTGCGTGTTGTATACATTTTGCTAACTAGAACAACTCCTGAAATATTGGCATTAATTAATGTCACTCAGTAATTATTGATTTCAAATAAATTAAATGTCATTCATATTTTGAATCACAAGGGTACTTTGGCATCTAATTAAATCAGACTATAACTTCATCTACACTTTAATTACTTAACAAACATTTCTGTGTGTGAGAAAGATTGAGCAGGTTATTGTGCTTTTTTAAGAAGCAACTTTTGCTTAATCTAGAGATAGGCAATGTCCCTTATAAGGGACAAAGAGAAAAATGAATGAGCAATAGTGATGTGACTGACATGGAGAAAGACAATACACTTAATAAACAAGTAGGGCCATAGATTACGATAATGGGGATCAAATCTTGAGATACTACTGACTCAGTTTATAACCTCATTGTATAATAGAGCAAATCATTTGTGAATTTTTTTACAAATGGAAGCACCTTAATTTAATTAAGATGAATACAGTGTTTTAAACAAGACAGGTCATTTAAAATAAAATAATGGAATAAAGTGATAAAACCAATGTAAAAATCATAAACAGTTTATTAAAAACATTTTGTCACGTAATTTAATATATTTGTTTATTTAAAATCACCCAAATCAAAATTATTATATCTTAATTAACAAATCATCATCAGAAGTTAACTAATTTTTACTTTGTAATACTAGATTTAAAAATTCTTGACTATATTTTTGATCATATATGCTTATATGTAAAATAGACATAGGATATATATTTACATGTTCACACTAGTATATTGTATTTGTTCCTATGGATGTGGTTTTCAAATAAAATTCATAAGTACTTTTAAATATTTTCAATGTAAATGATATATATGTTTGGTTTGTCTTTGACAAAGCATACATATAGTGATAGGTAATAATATGAAAATCTTCTAAAGACATTACAGGAACATGAAAATGTAACTACTCACTAATTTGTAATGTTTTATGTAACAAGAACACATTTAACTGAAAATTACTTTTATGTAGTATTCAAACGAGACTAAAAACGTATTAACTAGTGGAATAAGTCTTAAAATTGACAATCTGAACTATATAAGAGGAGAAACTTCAGTCACTAAAATATTTGAAATGCTACAAAATATTTATATAAACTATTATTTAACCATTTCTGTTTGTAGAGTGCCATACAGTAATCATTATAGATGACATCTCAAGTCTTTCTATAGCTTTAACCACATTTATCTCCTAATTTTAATTATTAGTATGTTGAAGCAGTGCGTACAACTAGATTCTGACCCTCCTATTTAATGAGTAAAAATATGTCCTCTGAAACAGCGTTAAAGAAAGAGCACCTTGTATGAATTCAATGCCAAGAGACAAGATATTCTTGATTCTGAAGTTTTGTTATTTCATACAGCAATGTAATTAATAATAAGAAGAAAGCAGGACATAGGTGTGGAGTCTATTTTAATCAAAATTGTCTACAGATTTTGATGATGAAATTTAAAAATTACTATATTTAGTTAGTTCCAAATAACTAGGTTGTGGGACCATATTTGTTTAATAAAACACCCCTACTAAATGCTGGAAAAAAAAAGTTAGGTACCACCTTTCTTCTCTGCAGATAGCCTGAGATGTGTTAATTTGAAGAATGCTTCCAAACCTGAGGTGACCCCTGAGAACAGCATAGTTCACTGCTGTCTCCTACATTCAGTTTCTCAGTTTGTGCTCTTTTAATTTCGGGGGGAGGGAAGCCAGTCCTTTAAACTGATCTTCAGCATGATGGCAGAGCCAAGGAGTGTGGACAGGTGGCACGGTCTGTGACCTTGTTCCAGCAGCCACTTGGGCTTTCTCCGGGTCTTCTTCGCCCTAGGGATAGCATTATTACTGGAAACATGTCTTTGTGACGTTCTCTATGCCAGGAACTCCCGATGCATTTTCCTTGAAACTGATGAAATGAATAAAAATAAACCATGAGGTGTGCTGTTTGTTTCTGTTTCCTCCTTTCTGCAGCCCTTCTTGATCATCTAATATTTTAAATACATTGTCGATCACCAAAAGGAGCATAAGGGGTATATTGATTTGTACCGGATGCCCAGCCCCTTTCCCTTACCTGTAGCTGCTCGGAAGAAAACCATTGTTAACACTCTACAAGGTCTCATCTCCAGTATTTGCACCTGTTTCTACCTGAGGACTTTCTCTAGCAGCATGGGAGCTTATTACTGGGCATGGAGTGGGAAGAAGAGGTGAGGGTAACTAAGAAGATTCTCCCTAGATTCAGTGATGTAATTCTGAGGCATGTTCCGCGTAGCTTCCCATAGAATTAAGCCCAGATATCTAACACAAGAACTTGCCTCTTAACACATATGGTATCGGCTTTTCTATCTTTCCTGTTTTTTTTTTTTTTCTCTCTCTCTCTTCCTCGTCTCACTTTCACTGTGTCCTCACTCCTGCTTTAAGAATATCCAAACAAATATATTCATTTCTTTTTTTTAACTCTCAGAACACAGTTGACAGTTGATGTTGTAATTTATGATAATCAGCTTGGATGCTATACTGACAGTAAGATGGTGAACTCACAACATCTAATTAAGTTAAGACAAAATAAAAAATATATATATTGATTCATGTCTAAAGATTTAAAAAACCTAGCCAGGCAGTGACAAAATATCTTCTTTTGAGTCTACATGATTTCTCAAATGCCTACAATTATTTTAAAGGAAGTCTTGCATCTAGGAAAAATTGAGACATATGGAATAAATTACTAACCCATTTCTTCTTGAAATCCATTAAAGGCTTGATGATTTTTCTGAATTGAAAAACTAGTTGTGAATTATGTTTATAAGCATATCCTTATGTAATATTTTCTTTTTAACAGTGAATGAAGGTTTAAAGATTAAATTATTCTATCCAGAGAATAAAAAGCAATTATTTCACAGGGAGCACATGTATATGTTGACATGACCTTTTAAAATCTAGATTTTAAAATAGATCATATATATTTTTGAGTCAATTAGAATATGTTTGTATCAATCTGTCTACAGTTTTACACCTGTAAAAATGTACTTGAACTACAACAAGTACCTTGAACAATTTTGAAATTTATTATTCATCTGAAACTGATTAAAAGAATTATGGTATAGTGAAATTCTGATTGGCATAATTTGGGAGAGGAATTATTCCTTGGAGATCAACACCTGCCAAGATAATTTATAATGACATGGAGACTTTTTGATTTACAAAATTTGTTATATAAAAATACTAAGAAGATGATAGATAATACACAGACTTTAAAATTGTACTAAAATTAAATGTCTAAATAAATTAGAAGGGTATGTGGTACATCTAATTGTATATTTGTATATTTTATTTGTGCATTTTATTCCTAGGGTTGTTTTTGCTTTAGTTTGTAAGACGTTCTTATTTTTATGATAATGTATTATATACAAAATAAAGAAAAATCAGGAAATAGAAAATGAAGAAGAAAACATTAGCTATTGTCAACCAAATAGAAATTGCACAGTCTCTAAGCACATGAACTTTGTATTATTTGTACAGTATGTACAATATTTATGCTTCACAAGGTAAGGTAGAGACTGCAAAACATTTAACCTGGGACAAACAAGAAAGTAAGGAAATTTTCACAATATATTAATATTATAGAAAATGTTGAACTTAACAATTAAGATAAAAGTAGTGAAAAATGATAATATTTAAGGAGATCTAGAAATATTAATCTATATCTGTAATGTGCGAGAAGCATTAGAATAATGCTTGTATTTCTGGATAGGCATTGATTTCTATTGAGACTGGAAGCATAATAGAAGTGAGGGAAAAAGAATTTAAATTGTGGATATTTGAGTTTTATACCTAGGAGTTTGAGAAATATATTTTGTTACTATCAAAGCAGTTGACACTAGAGTGTACAAAATTCCCTAATTGCGGCTATGTGGAGAAGGCATAGACAAACAGAGAATAGCAAAGCAGAAATAGCAAAAAAAAGCACAAACAAATAAATTTTACCTGTATGTAAAAGCCAATTAGAGTAGGAAAACATGAAATTTGTGTTTTATCAAAATTTTTCTCTTTCTTATAATATAGTTGATTATATTACTGGAAAAAATTGAAGCATTGGTATGTTCACAAAAAAAGGTAAAATATAAGGTCAAAACCATGGGAATGCAGGGAGCAGACAAAATATACCTAAACACCGAGACTGATTTTGCCCTACGGACATGTACCAAAATGAATGAGTGTGGATTTCCTACTGTCATACATCACATAGGACAGTAAATAAATATATAGCTTTTCCCAAGATAGGGCATCACACAGGAGCTCCTCCCTAAAGCTAGGACCAAAATTTATATTCTCAATATGAAGAAGAATCAGAGGTAAATTAGTCCCATTTCACTTTCCCTGAAAATGGCAAATAAAAATGACTTGAGATTGGACAGATTTAAAGAAACTCAATCATTAATGATTTACAGCAATTAATTTAAAAATTGTTTAAATGTGCAGTCCAAACATATGTCACTTGGAAGTCCAAAACACCTTTAGGCCAAGAATTAACATAATGTGGTCCCAGAATAGGGGTGCCTTTAGTAGACTCATGAAAAAATTGAAATTCTCTTTGGCATATTTTCCTCATACTAATCCTCAAAAGTGCACAAAAATAATTTTCTAAGAAAAATAAATATTTATCATTCAAAGGCTTCTAAGTACACAAGGAAATGATATTCCACTGTTTGAAAGGAAAGCAGAAAAAGAGTACAAACAGATCTGCAAAGGTTCCAGAAATATCACTGTTAGATCATAAAGCACATTTGCTTTAAAAAAAAAAAAATGAACATATTTTAGGAGACTAAAAACATTGATGTAGCAAATCTGAAAAGTAGTTTGTATAAAAATACAGTATTTTAAATTAAAAACTCAAAAATGAACTCATCGGATTAGAAATGGCCATGGTGAGAGTTAATAAATATTTCAGAATGCATTACAGATAACTTGGAAAAATGCAAAATGTGGACAGAATCATTAAAAGACATGGAAGTTGCAGTGAGAAAATGTAGCATGTATTTAGTGAGTGTTCTCATAGAAGGGAACTAGGAAGAGATAATATGTGATGGTATTTTGACTGAAAGTTCTCTAGACTTTTGTAAGACACTAATCCACATATTCAAAAACTCAACGCATGCTAAGCAAGTTACATGGAGATTAACCTACACCTAAGTATCTCCTAGAGAAATCGTAAGCAATTTAAAAAGTTACTGTATATTCTGTGTCACGTTATTTCTGTGAAAATTGTTTGAATTTGTGGTATGGTCCAGAAAATGTTGATTTTTGTAAGTATTCTGTATGAACATGAAAATAACATGAATTATAATATTCGTGTTCCATATATAACATTTGCCCTTTTTAAAATCCACTAGCTTCTTTTAAAATTTATTCTTTTAATTTTTCTTTTATCTATTACTGAAAGATGTGTGTTTGAAATATCTGTAATGATTTGGGGGCTTATCCATTTCTACTTACTTTCTGATATTTTGCTTTATATAATTTGACTCTCTCTCTAAATGTGTGTGTGTGTGTGTGTATGTATATATATCAGGCTAATGCACATTTAAGTCATCACATCTTCTTAAAAACTTAAAATTTTTATCATACTGGTTAGACTCACTTATTTTAGTAAATGTTTCTAACTTACATTCAATTTTAAAAATTCAAAAACTCACTTTCTCAGAAAAATATTAAAATATTAAATCTAACAAATATCTAGGTAGGCTGATGGAGAAAAATAGAGAAAATGCACAAATAACCAATTACCTGGAATGCGAAGGATACAAAATGTCAGCAGCTGTAGATTTTAAATACGCAGTGACTTTGAGTTCAACCATGATGGGGTATATTGAAAAGAATCTCTCAAAAACAAAAAGAAAAGAAAACTGTTATAAAGCTATGTACAAAATGTTAAGCACTATTAAAGTCTTCCAGTTCTACCAGTTATGGAGTTACTGGTCTTGAACTAACTCTCCTGAAAAGAAAAAAAACTTAAAAACCCGGATAAAATAGCCTACTGTGGGCACTGGCAATGCAACCAAGCAGGTAGGACATGTGTACTACATTCTCTTTGTCAGAACATGAAGCATTCTACACTCTTCCCACCCTCACTCTCACCTTTTAATCTCAGATCTACTATTAAATATGTTCAACATTACTATCAATCCTTTGGTCAAAATTTCTCTACTCACATTTTGCTTGATGCACTTGGATAGACTGTTCAAGAAAGTGTGAGTAGCGAATTCCTCAAACTCTTGCATATTTAAAATTACACTTTTGAACCTTGATGCTTGAAGTGCAGCTTGGGTAACAGGTTGGCTTTAAGCCGATTTTGAGCTTCAAGGGGTTGAGTTTATTAGGCTTCAGCATCTCTGAAAAAACGTGTGGATGCAGTATTAATTTCAACACTATTCTAAATACTTGGAAGATATTATATAATTCTTTAATAAGCTCCTGTGTCTACAAATGGTTCAGATTAACTCAATATCCATGATTAAACGTCTATAAAACCAAGGCACTGTTATTTAGTGGAGACTTGCTGGCTATTCTATGAGAGCAGTTATTGTGAGGTATTGTTATTGTAATCTCATCCTCTCATAAAAGTGTATCATATTACTGATAACTGGCCCTTCATATTCTATTCCTATTTTGGTATTTTAGAATAAGATATCTTTGAAACACTTGAATTCAAAGAGAGAATCTGAATAGTTTTTAAAATGTCAATGAAATGCCATTTCTTCATGCTTGAACAACTAAAAATTGACTAAAGTGCTTCTCTTCAAACTTTCTGGAACATTTTTTATCTAAATTCTAAGAACAATCACAATAGGTTTTAACTGCAAATGTGAGAATATTCTAAATGTCAGGGTGGAAAAGTTTTAAAAATAATTTTATAGTAATTTTTTTCATCATAGTGACATTGTGCTAAATTTTTTTAAGTCAAATATTACTGTAGACATTTAAGTCAAGATTCTAGGAAGTTGTTCTAAAGTCCAAAATTTAGTTTCATAAACAATTACATTATATATATAATATGCATATAAAATTAAAACACATGAGCCATGTTTCAAATAGTTGAGAACTTACTATATCAAAGATTCTTGATTATTAAAATGCCAGTTGCTTTTAGGCACACATGCTTTAAATAATTACAAAGGCAGTTGTGGTTGATTCTACTCTTGCTACTGGCATTTATGTGGACATAATATTATGGTCTGAAGAATATTTGCGTAAATTTATCCCTCATATGATCAGAAGAACAATGCAAGATAGTTTATATCTGAAAGGAAAAAAAATCTTTATGTGGTTCTGAAAGCCTAAATCATTAACAACTTATATAATAATTAGAATAAAAATACACAAATCTGCCCTCTTCCTAGCAGTAAGTACACAGTGACAGTGACAACAGAATCAAAGCACGTGGCAATGCGCATGTTTATATTCCAGGATGCGGAGCATTCTATTCCTCTTCTCTGTCCTTTCTAGATGGCACAATTCCTCAGGAATCTAAGTGCAGTCATAGGGTGGATTAGGGTGACCTGCCATCTGTATAAATTGATCTCCATTTTGGAAGTAAAGTGAAAATATATTTTTGAGAGATAATTTCAAATTTCAGTGCAAACTAGCATGTTTCCATCCCTTTTCTTTGTACCAGTTTTTCTAAGGTTGGGAAAGTAAGGTAGGCTTTAGTATGATTTTTAATAATAAGTTTTTAAAGTGAGACACACAATGGTGGAGCCAACATATTTCAAGTCTGCTACATTTTGAGTACACTTACTGGAGAAAAGAACTTCTCATCATTTTTCTCTTACAGGAAAGGAAATAACATGTACAGTTGAACCTTAAGCAACACGGAGGTTAGGGGTGCTGGCCCCCTTGCACCATAGAAAATCCACTACAACTTTGACTCCTCCAAAATGTAACTACCAATAGCCCACTGTAAGCCTTGCAAATAACACAAGCAGTCAATTAACACACATTTAATATGAGTTATATGTCTTATATACTGTATTCTTACAAACAAATAAGCCAGAGAAAAGAAAAAGAAAATCATAAGGAAAATATATTCACTAGTTATTAGATGGAAGTAGATCATCAAAAAGGTCTTCATCCTCATCCTTTTCATGGGCAGGGTGTGGAGAAGGATGTAGAATTGTTGGTTTTGCTAAGTGGACCTGCACAGTTCAAACCCCTGTTGTGCAAAGGCCAACTGTATAGCCATTGAATAGCAATTTGTTTTTAGAAATTAGTCTAACTAAAATATTCTTAGAAGGATGCCAAGAAAAAAAATTAATAAGCATCCTTGGTTCATCCATGGTGTCGGTAAAAAACAGACCCTACTATAAATTTTGATCATGCAGGAAAATGTACATAGTAATATGTAGTTAATGCAGTTAATAATAATGTATATTTTTACATGAATCAAAGGAAAGATGTGTGTGATATATATTAAATGTATACTGAGATTTACTTAAACAGTTTTCTGGTTAAAAATTACGGTATAGTATTTAAATGAATTATAAGAAGTTATGAGAATATAAAAATCATTTTTAACTTCAGATTCCATTATACACATACAATCAATGTAAATGTATTTGTATTTTTTCATTTTATTGTTTACTTTTATATTCCCACCTGACTGTGAACTTCTTAAAAATGAAATCTTACTCTTATAATTCAGAGTTTACACCTGCAATATTTTACTGAAAAATATTTTACTGAAAAATATTGCAGTGCTATTTTCAAGTAAATAATAGAGATCCTTATTTTAATTTTAATCGTAGTGTATAGCATGTTAATTTCTATGTATTCTACTCTATGATTATTGTATCACAAACTCAAGCCACTATTGCTAGACACTCAAAATTATGTAAATTTGTGTTCTATGAATAGCATAAAAATAAAAACCTTTCATATAAATATTTGTAATTATTCACTTATTTGTGTTAGATATATTTCTATATAGAATGAACAAATATAATATTTTTATTTCATGATATTATTAGAAAATATATTGACATGGTATTCCTTTTTTAATTTATGAAAATATTAAAATGCCTTATACATTTGTTATTCTCCAAAGTGTTTATAAAAATTTCTACTCCTATCAGCTCTGTATGAGATGGTTCTTGTTCCATGTTTTTACAAAAACATAATCGTTTTATTTTTTGAATTTTTGAAAAATTTGTGATTGTGAAATACTGTCATTTATTTAATTTTCATTGCAATTTTTAATGTTTATGCAGGTGTCTATTGTGAGATTCCTATTTATTCTGGATATATTTCTGTGAGTGGAATCTCTGAGCTCATATAGTATATTTTATCTTACAGTACTATTGAAAATACATTGACATAATACTTCCTTTTAAGATTATGAAAAGACTGAAACAACCTACACATTATTCTGTGTCGTCTTTCATCATGTTTTGGCTCCACATAGAAATGTCTTCATGAAATAATTACATATTGCTTAATATTCTGTTGTTTATATGGGTGGTGATATACCATATGCATTCTAATGTGATGTTATTTCTTTTTCTTCTTTTTGTGTAGTTTGGATCATTTGTCTCTTGTTTCTACTTAATATTATGTTTGTGAGATATATTCAGGTTGAAATATGTTGCTCAGTCCTTAATACTCAATTTTAAATATCACTGTATTTTATTAATGTACTATTTATTTGTACGATTATTTATAAATGGGCACATGAGGTCCTAAATTTTTGGTATTTTGGTATTTGAACAATGCATCAATAAATTTTTTTTCAAGGATCCTGGTGTATATGTGCAAGGTATGCAGTACCACTGAAGGTACCATCTGCAGACTAAGGAGAGTCTGAAATGGTGATCTGTCTACAACAGCGTGAATGCATAAAGTGAGAGTAATCATTTAGAAAAGCTTATAGAAACTGGTTAGAATGATTTTATGACTTTTGGCTATTTAGTGATATATTTTTAATTTTCAGTATCAAGGAATTATTTTCATTGCATTTTATAAACATATTTTCTCCTGGAAGACCAGAAAATAAATAATCCTTCACTAAAGTTCATTTGAGAATCACTGCTTAAATTTATATATCCAGGAGTAGAATTATGATTTTACAAGATATGTCTATTTAAAATTTATTTTATGGTGAGAACGTGTTTCCAACGGTTAATAAAAATTAGTTACTTTTACCAACTCTTTGGAAGTGGGTTCTTCTTCCACATTTTCATAAAAAACATAATAGTGTCATTTTTTTTTAATGTTTAAATAATTTAGGATTGTGAAATCCTCTCACTCTTTCATTTTTCCTGGCACTTTATTATGTTTGTTTGCTCAAGTTTCTATTTTGAGATTCCTACTTATGCTTTTCACCATATGTCTATTGGCTTGCTTGCAGAGTTAAATTTATTAATGCTTCTAATAAAAACAAATTATTCTATAATACAGTTGTAATTGTTATACTCTGACCAAGAGTGCCTGGCTCCCCATAGCAGAACCCAAACTAATTATGGTCAGACATATGTTTTATTCTAAATATTTTTTAAAATTATAGGCAAATAAACTATAATATAATGCAATAAATAGGTATATAATTATTACTTATTCATTTATTTGTAGTGAATATCTTTTAAAAACATTTTTATTCTCATATATCTTCTAGTATAAATTTCTGATTTATGACTCTTACTCAAGTTAGAACTTTTAATTTCTTATTTTCCTAATTTATTAATAAAATTTTTCTCACATATTAACCATTGTTTTTACTATGTAATACATATTCTACTAGCTAGTCTTTTACCTTTTTACATTATTTAGAATAAACACTAGTATGATATTAGAAATTTTACAATCTATGACTCTATAGTTTTTAAAAATTTTTTCAAACTTAGCCCTTTCAACCTCTAGGATTATAAAATATGGTAAATATAATACTTGTAAATTTGTGGTTTTATTTCTATATTCAATCTTTAATAAATTTGATATTTCTCTGAATTGTAGCTCTCAATCGTTTCAAATGAATGTTGTATCCCAGTTCTTCTCATAAGTTTTAAGCCATCAAAGTACAAACGAAACCATACAGTTTTAATTACTGTGGGTCTATAATGTATTCTGAAATCAGAAAATGTAACACTTCCAGCTTTATTCCTTCTCAATATTGCTTTGGCTACTAAAGGTTCTCTTGTTGTTTTGCATGAATTTTAGAACTGTTCTTTCTACTTACGTAAAAAAAAAAAAAATGCCATTGAGATTTTCTTAGTGATTGCATTTAATTTTTAGATCATTTTTGGTAATATGGACATTTTAACAATATGAAGTTTTCCAATCTACGAACATAAAATATATTTTTTATTTATTCGTGAGTTTAATTTCCTTCATTGATGTGTTGTAGTTTTCAGTACATGTCTTTTACCTATTTGGTTAAGGTTATTTCTAAGTATTTTATTGTTTGTAATGCTGTTGTAAATAGGATTGCCTCCCTACTTTCTTTTTTGGATAGTTCACTATTAATGTATAGAAATGTAATTGATTTTTATGACTTGAGAGTTTCCTGGATTTGATTTGATTATTAGTTCTAACAATTTCTTTGTGTAATTTTTAAGGTTTCTCCATATAAGATCGTATCATCTGCAAGCAAAACTATAATATTTCTTTTTTTTCTGATTCAAGTGTGTTTTTCTATTTTTATTATCTAATTTCTCTGGCTAGATCTTCTAGTACTTCGAAGAACAGAAGCAGAGAGAGTGTGCAACATTTATCTTATTTCTGATATTGGAGGAAAAGTTGAAGATTTTCACCTTTGAATACCATGTGGACTTTTCATAAATAGTCTTTATTATGTTGAGATAAATTTCTTCTGCAGTCAGTTTGTTAAGACTTTATTATGAAAGAGTGTTGAATTTTATCAAACGTTTTCTGCATTTATTGAAATAATCATGTGATTTTTATTCGTTATTCTGTTAATGTGATATATCATATCAATTAATATTTATATGTTGAATCATCCTTGCTTCCAGAAATAAATCTCATTTGGTTGTCAAACATTATCCTTTTAATGTGGTATTGAACTTGGTTTGCTAGCATTTTGTTGATAATTTTTTCATCTACATTCACTAGGGATATTGCCTTGTAGTTTATTTCCTTGTAGTGTCTTGTGCGACTTCAGAGTAATGATATCAGGCTAATGGCCTCATAAAATGAGTCTAGAAGTTTTCTTCATTTTTTTTTTTTGCAAGAGTAGGAAAAATTATTGTTCATTCTTTGAATGTTTGGTATAATTCACTAGTGAAGTCAACTGACATGGCTTTTCTTTTTTGAACAGTTTTTAATTATAGATTGAGTCTCTACTTACTGTTGACCTGTTTATATTTTCTTTTTTTCTCAATTTAGTTTTGGTAGGTTGCATGTTTTTAGGTATTTATTCATTTATTCTAAGTTATTTAAGTTTTAGTGTATAATTGTTCATAATAATCTCTTATGATCCTTTTTACTTCCGTGTTATAAGATGCAATGATTTTTCTTTCATTTTTGATTTTATTTTTTGGGTCTTTCCCATTTTTCTTAGTAATTCCAGCTAAATATTTGTCAACTTCATTGGTTTTTATTAAAAAACCAACCTTCAGGTTTGTTGAATTTTTCCTATTTTTTTTATATCCTCTATTTTATTTATTTCTGCTCTAATATTTAGGAAATCCAGAGATCAATGCATGCATATATGGTCAGCTAATCTTCAACAAGAATACTAAAAATACACAATAGAGAAAGAGTAGTCTCTTCCTGGCTGGGCACGGTTGCTCATGCTTGTAATCCCAGCAGTTTGGGAAGCCGAGGTAGATGGATACCTGAGGTCAGGAGCTCAAGACCAGCCTGGCCAATATGGTGAAATCCCGTCTCTACAAAAAATATAAAAATTATCTGTGCATGGTAGTGAATTCCTGTAATCCTAACTACTCAGGGGGCTGAGGCAGGAGAATCGCCTGAACCCAGGAGGCCAAGGTTGCAACGAGTTGAGATTGTGCCACGGCACCCCAGCCTGGGTGACAGAGGGAGACTGTTTCCAAAAAAAAAATCTCTTCCACAAATGGTGTTGGGAAAATTGAATATCCACATGCAAAATAATGAAGTTAAACCTTTATCTTGCACCACACAAAAACTAACTCACAAAAAATTAAAAATTTAAATGTAAGAACCAAAATTATAAAACTCCTTGAAGAAAATATTGAAAGCAAACTTCATGGTATTGGTCTTGGAAGTGACTTTTTGGGTTTTACACCAAAAGCACAAGCAGCAAAAGCAAAAATAGACAAAGGGGATTACATCAAATGGAAAAGCTTCAGCACATCAGAGGAAACAATACACAGAGGGAAAAGTCAACCCAGACAATATTTGCAAATCACATCTATTATGGGGTTAATATATAAAATACACAAGATACTCTTACAACATAATTGCAATAATAACAATAATTATGATAATAATAACCTGATTTTAAAATGGATCATGGACTTGAAACAACAGTTTTCCAAAAAACCCATGAAATTGGCCAGTAGATATACTGACAAATATTCAACACCACTAATCAACAAGCGTTGGCAAAGATGTGAGTTAACTGGAACCCTTGCATACCATGTAGAAATGTAAAATGTTGCAGTAGCAATGGAAAAAGTATGAATATTCCCTAAAAATTAAAAATAGAACTACTTTATGATCCAGCAATCCTACTATAGGATATATGTCCATAAGAACGGAAACCACAATCTCAAGGAGATACCTGCACTCTCCTGACCATTGTAAGAGTATTCAAGATAGCCAAGTTATGACAATAACATACATTTCCATGAGAAGTGAATAAATGTTTTAAATGCATTAAATAAGCATCATCCTAAAAACGAATGATATCTTGCCACTTGCGAAAACATGGATGAACCTGCAGATGTTATGCTAATGAAAAAGCCACATATAGAAGAACAAATTCTTCATGATTCCACTTAGATGAGATTTCCAAAATAGTCAAATTCATAGAAATAAGGAGTAGAATGGTGGTGGCCAGGGTCTGGTCGGGGAGAGAAGGAAGAGTTGCTGTTCAAGGATATAAAGTTTCAGTTATAAAAGATCAAAACATTTGGGGACTCTGCTGTACAGCTTTGTACCATAGTGAACGATAATGTACTGTGCACCAGAAAAAAATGTTTAAAAATAAAGATCATGGCCGGGTGCAGTGGCTCACGTCTGTAATCCCAGCACTTTGGGAGTCCGAGGCAAGTGGATCATGAGTTCAAGAGATCAAGACCATCCTGGCCAACATGGTGAAATCCCGTCTCTACAAAAAGTACAAAAATTAGCTGGGTGTGGTGGCACACGCCTGTAGTCCCAGCTACTCAGGATGCCGAGGCAGGGGAATTGCTTGAACCCAGGAGGCAGAGGTTGCAGTGAGCCGAGATCGTGCCACTGTACTCCAGCCTGGCGACAGAGTGAGACTCTGTCTCAAAAAAAAATAAATAAATAAAAAATAAAGATCATATAAAATAGAGAATGCATCTCCAAATTATCTTTTTCTAACAATATGGATCTCCACTGTTTTAAGAAAAGACTTTTGAGTCTGTATCCCAGCATAGAATTGAATGTGTAGTTCAAATCTCTGAACATGCTGATTTAACCCTCAGTTGGAGGTGGAAGAAACTGCCCAACTTCATCTTCAAGATTCATTAAAATAGAAGAGGAAAATAAATCACACAGACAGTGTTAGAAAGTTGGATGCCTTCTTGAAATGAAATGATATTGAAAATAATTTTCAGAAAGTATTTTATTTCTGAAAGGTGGCTAATGATAATGCAGAAGCCAGGTTAGTTGAAACAGTAGTTGGAAAGTTGATTAGTCTTCTCTGTACTTTCCAATTACAGAAAAAGGTACGTTTTTTCAAAAGTTCTTTGAAGCTGACTAATAGGAACTAAAATACGTAGTTTTGTTAAGTGGTCAAAGGAGGAAATTGATTCCATAATTTTAGAAATAGTCAAATATTATAGGTGACATCAATTTTCAGCATATACAAATATGACGAAGAATCTAGCTATCTTGTAATTAAAATGTTCAGACTCATATTTTTTAACTTGTCTAAAAATGTATCATTAACTAACTTTAATAGAAGAGCCACAAATATGTATTCACTTAAATGGAGATCTTCAATGTGTATTAAATATAAAATTGAAAATGAAAGGAAAAAGGACAAATTTATAATGAGATTTTGAATTTCAACAGTCCACTCATACTAATTTACATCAGTAGGAATATTTGTCAAGATATACAGGACTTGAATAAAATTGTCAGTCAACTTGAACATTTTATATTCCACATACAAAAGGCTCAATACACATGAGTTTGAAGTGCATATGAAAATGTCTCCAAATAGAATGCATTTTGGAGCTTACGTCTATTCTCAATAAACTTAAAATAATTAAACATATAAAGTTATTTATATTCTTTGACTTTAATGTAATTAAACTAAATATTAATAACAGAAAGACACCTTTAAAATCACTAAGTATTTATAAAATATCCAGCACATTTCTATGTTTTGTTGTGGGTCAAAGAAGAAATCAAAAGAGAAATTAGAAAAAAAAATTACAAAATCTAAGGGAAGAAGGTCACAAATTACCTACAGAAGGTACAAAAAAGAGGGACATCTTGACTGATCCAACAGACATTAAAAGAATAATAAGGAAATTCTAAGGAAATAATTACAATAAATTAGAAACTTTTGATGTAATGGAAACATTCCTTGAAAGACAAAATTCACCAAAACTTACAAAATAGGTAACCTGAATAGCTCTTTAACATAAATATATTAAATCTATAATTTAAAACTTTTCATAAAGCCAAACTAATGATCTTTGCTTTTGGATTCTTTCAAAATATGTAAAAGAAATAATGTAAATTCTACGTAATCTCTTCCAGAAAACAGAAGAGAAAACATTTCCCAGTGCATTCTGTGAAGCTCGCATTACCCTGATACCAAACCAAAGAAATTACAAAAATGAAAACTACTGATCAATATCCATTAAAAATACAGATTTTAAAATTATTACAAAATTTAATAGGACAGGTCCAACAATACATAAAGAGATGATATATGATGCTCAAGTGTGGTTCAACCCTGAAATGCAAGTTTGGAGTGGCATTAAAAAGTCAGTCAGTTTAACGTAATTTCCATGTTAGTAACCTAAAAGGAAATATGACTATTTTAACAATATAGGAAAACTGTTTGATAAAAATTAACATCATTATATATACATATATATGAACTCAGTAAAAGGGAGATATAGAGGAATTTCCTCAATGTAAAAAGGGCATCCATAAAAACCTATAGATTACTTCAGAATTAATAATGAAACACTAAATGTCTTCTTTCTAAGATAAGAAACAAGGTAAGTATTAGGTTGGTGCAAAAGTAATTATGGTTCTTGCAATTATTTCCAATTGAAAAAAATAGCAATTACTTTTGCACCAACCTAATATGTCTTCTTTTATCACTTCTACTTAATGTTGCAATTTCAGTTCTAGCCACTGTTAAAAAGAAAGAAATGGCTTTAGTTTTAAAAGATATATGATTGTGTATGTAACAAATCCTATGCTGTCTAGGAAAAAATGCTATTAATAAATATATTCAGCATGTTTACAGGAAATTAGGTAGATATAACAAGTCCATATATTTCTATCTATTAACAATGAAATTTTAGAAAATAATTGTAAAAGAAAATAATTTACAGTGTCATAAAAATATGAATTACTTTGGGATAAATTTGACAACAAAATTTCAGTTTTATTAAATCTGAAATGCATTGCTGGATTATTTTTTAATTTAATAGATGGAAAAATAAACTATACTCATGGATTAAAGTGTTTAATACCTTCAAGATTTCTTAATTTTCTTCAAATTGATCTATAATTTCAAAGTGAGGCCAACTAAAATCTCAGTGTGCATTTTTTATATAGACAAGCAGATAATAACATTTATATATATAAAGGGACCAAAAATATCCAAAACAACTTTGATAAATAACAATGATGAGGAGCATGCGCTACCATATTTTAACGCTTATTGTAAAGGTACAGAAAGCATGACAGTATGGTTTTGTTATACAGATAGTCATGCTGATCAACGGAACAGAATAAAGAATTCAGAAATAGACTCCAACACAGACTTCCAATTGATTTTCAACAAAGATGACAAGGGAATTTAATATGTAAAATTATATTTTTATCAACAAATCCTGCTGTGACAATGTATATCCAAAAAAACCTTGTTTTTCGATCAAAATGCATCACAGACTAAATTCAAGAGCAGAAACATACTTAAAAGAAACTAAGAGAAAAAATTAGTGACATTTGACTATGCAAAGATTACTCATATGGGCCAAAATGTAATGAAACACAAGTGGAACAACATAGAGAAATTGAATTTGTCAAAAGACACAGTCAAAAAAGTGAAAAGGTAAGCACAATATGTGAGAAAATATTTTTAACATATATATCCAGATAAGACTCTTTATCTAGAACATATTAGAAACACATATATCTCAAAAATGCAAAGTGAAATCACCCAATTCACAAAAAAAGGAAACAGTTGAACAGACATTTCACGAAGCAAAATATATGGATGGCAACAAAGCCCATTAAAAGATGTTCAGGCTGGGTGTGGTGGCTCACTCCTGTAATCCTAACACTTTGGCAGGCCGAAGTTTGGGGATCACTTGAGTCCAGGAGTTCAAGACCAGCCTGGGCAACATTATGAGACTCTGTCTCTACAAAAAAAAAAAAAAAAAAAAAAAATTAGTCAAGCATGGTGGTGCATGTCTCTGGTCCCAGCTAATTGAGAGGTTGAGGTGGATGGACCACCTGAGCCCAGGGAGGTTGAGACTACACCTCAGCCATGATCCTGCCACTGCACTTCAGTCTGGGTGAAAGAGCAAGACCCTGTCTCAAAAAAAAATTTTTTTTTAAACATCATTCATTATTAAGAAACTGCAAAATAAAACTAAGTGGTCTTCAACTACACACCTACTAGAATGATTAGATTTAAAACTTTGGGCATAGCAAGGGTTGCTAAGAATATAGGACAACTTGAACAAGTCTACACGAAATGGTAGAACCACTGTTGCAAAGGGTTTGATGACTTGTTAAAAAAGTTAAACATATGTCTACCATATAACCGCGACATTCCACTCATAGGAGAAATCCAAGAGAAATGAAAGTGTATGAGCAGAGAACAACTAGTACATGAACTCACAACAGCTACATTTTTAAGAGTCAAATACGTTCAACAAATTAATTGTTCAATAACAGGCAAATGGATAAACAAATAGAGTATAATAAAGTGTACGGTAAATAAAAGGACCATAAGCATCACGGTATGGTATACTGGAATAAACAGCAAATTATTGATAGATGCAAAAACCATACATGAGTATGAAAATAAGGTAAATAGTAAGTGAAAGAAAGGTAGATCAGGCCAGGCGCAGTGACCCGTGCCTGTAATCCCAACATTTTGAGAGGCTGAGGCGGGCTGATTACTTAAAGTCAGGAGTTCAAGACCAGTCTGGCCAACATGGTGAAACCGCATCTCTACTAAAAATACAAAAATTAGCCAAGTGCGGTGGCATGTGCCTGTAATCCCAGCTACTTGGCAGGCTGAGGTGGGAGAATTGCTTGCACCTGGGAGGCGGAGGTTGCAGTGAGCCGAGATGGTGCCATTGCACTCCAACCTGGATGACAGAGCAAGACTCTGTGTCAAAAAAAAAAAAAAAAAAGGGTAGATCAGAAAACGGGGTCTCTACTACGTATTTTCATTTATACGAAATTTCTTTAAAAACAAAATATTCTATAGTGACAAAAGGCGTAGCAATGGTTGTTTCAGAGTAGAAGTTGGGTGGGGGCAGGTAAGGAGGAAATGCAAAGGAGAGGGAGAAAACTTTTGGGAGTGAAAGAAATATTTATTATCTTTATTGAGGTGATAGTATTATAGGTTTACACATATATTAATATTCATCAAATTGTACATATTAATTATATGCATTTTATTATGTTGTGATAAGTCAAGTTGTAAAATGTTGATACAGGATGGGGACAACAGTAGGTACCATAAATTGACCAGGATTAGTTGTGAGTTGATAATTGTGTCTTGTAAGTTATAGGTGCTGAATTAGTTGGGTTTTTTTTTGGTCATTGTTGTTTGTTTGTTTCTGTTTTTACCACTTAGCTATTCTGTCCAACAAGACATGAGTTACCTTATTGATGATCACCTAGATGACATTTGGGGAAATCAAGAGCCTAGGGTAGGCCTCAGATTGTTTCGAATACTAAAATAAATATTTTTCTTCACCTTTCCTTTTTCTGGCAATATTACCCAAAGTTGCAGTTTGGTGAATTATTTTAGTTCCCTATGTTGGTTCAGAAGACCAGATATGGAAGCTACATATGAGATCGTTTGTGGTTACCAGGTTTAAATGCCTTCCAATTCCTACTGAGAAAGACATCAGAGATGTTTATGGTTCTCCTGAAGAAAATTTCTCTGTTGTCAGAGAAGACCTTCAAAGGTTTTCAGGGACTTCCCAGAAAGCTTTCAGTTCTGAAACAAAGTGCACCCATTTTGGCAGCTGACAAATTAACCAAGACATTAAAGAGAGAGTTAATTAGAAAGTTGATAAATGGATTTAAAACCTCCATTTCCATTATGGGTAACATTACTTGAGTGGTGCCATCCTACTAGCTAATGTTTGGGGATTATCTCCTGTGTAATGAGCTGAAAACTGTACTTCATAAATGCTTATAAGTGTTACCTAACTTAAAGCTCTCTAGCAACCTACGATTTAGGTCATTTTCAGATCTCATTTTACAAGTAGGGCAATGACCAACTTGTAACAGTTAAGTGAATTTCCTAAATTGATGGATAGTAAAATAACTCTAGAAAGGTCCCTTTCTCTTAACCTTTTTTTTTTTGGAGGAGGGCAGGGGGCTTCCTATGAAGAGACAAATTGGATTTTCTCTCCCCTAGACCAGATGGATTATTTTTATGGAGGCTAGGCTCTGTCTTTGGTAGTCCTGGGGTGATGAAACACACTTCCAAATAGGCTGGCGCTGGCGGATAACTGCTCCTAAAGAAACATGACCCTGTTTATAAAACCCTGAGGGTCCCTTCATTCAAGTAGTTATGCACAGAGGAGTTTCCATGCTGAATCTACATTTTGTGGCAAGTTATACATAACTTCCTAGAGGTTTGATATTGGCAATATTTCTTAGGGAATGAACCTGAGAAGACCTGCATCAGAATCTCCCGCAGTGCTTGTTAAATCTAGAGATATGAAATCTACACTTCAGCATCATGACTCGACATCTCTGGCACTGGGGGCTGGAATTTGCTGAATGACAGCAGAAAACTTTTGTGTAGATTAATTAAAATACCAAAATGTAATAGGTTTTGAGGCAACAAACAACAATGTATCATGCATGTGAAGTATAAATTTCTTAGTTTATTTCAAATCAATTTTGATTTATTTCAAATCAATTAGTTTATTTCAAATCAAATTTTTCACTCATACTAGAGACTTTCCATAGAACTGAGACAGGTGGTGAGAATTTGCTCCAACAGGAAGTTTCGTCAGACATGGTCAAATATCAGTTCTGAAGTACTGACGTGTAGAATGTTGTAGTCAACATGACAGCAAGGCCATATGAAATCATTACCAGAAGAATAACCATAAGTCATGAGAGAAAAATATGATACAGCAAAGAAGACAATAAAATGATTAACCAAATTACTCTCCAACAAAATAACAAATAGCTATAAGTTGTGGAAGATGCAGTTTAATTATGTCTTAGTCTATTTGGGCATGCTAAAAATATTTAATAATTTTAGTCAGCAAAATAAAGACCCTTGTACAAATTGTCAAGAAAAGATTTTTTAAAATTCTAGAAGTACTGAATCTGGCAGTTAGGTAGAGGAAATCATTGGCAATATTTCCTGCTACAAAACTCCAGAAATACTAAATATTCTATCATAAACTTAAGATTAAATGCGTTGTTGACCTCTAGAGAAAGTGCCAATATTTGCCAAGGACTAAATAAAGTAAGTTCGGAGATCAGAAGAGCAAGGAAAGCAAAACTGAAGTTTTAGGACTGCCTCAGAGCAAACACTGCGTCCAGATCCAATACTCTTTGGGACTAACTACCACAGAAATGTGGATGGGAAACAAAGCCTTGCCAAGGTGTCCCTGAGGTAGTGGCACAGACAGGAGGCAGATAAATTCTAGGCAGAAAAGGGCGGGTCTCAGACAAAACCCCACTCTCAAGCCTGAAACTGTGGCCCAAAGTGAGAACTTCCATCCCTGTTTTCCTGAGCCAACATTGCCTTTTCCAAAACCATCCAGGGCCCCACCCCACCCCATACTGTTTCTAGAAAAACCTCAGAATCAGCTGGCAGAGAGAGGAGAAGCAGCTGGATGTCAGAGCGAAGGGGCTTGACTTTTAAGGCATAACTTGACTGCATAACTTCAGAGAAGAATCTGGCTGGAGCTGGCCGGACTTCAGGGAAAGATGACCTTCCTGCCCTGTACCCTTTTCAGCTCCCCTTCCCGCTGAGAGCCACCTTCATCATGTGGGAAATAAAATTCCCCACATTTACCATGCTTCAGTTGGTTTGAGCAAACTCAGTTCTCATAGACACTGGACAAGTGTGCAAGTGCGACTCAGCCACACTTGCCCTTCGCCCTCGCTGGCGGAAGGCAGCCACTTCACACGAAAAGGCAGAGGGCCCAGTGAGCTGTTAACACTTTAGCTGCTCATGGATGGCAGGGATAAAAGAGCCAGACTGAAACACTCTCTCTTGGGCTTTGGGGTTCTTGGGAAACCCCTACCCCCAGAAGCTGCCTCTGTGCCTGCACGCAGTTTGCTCCTGTCGGCTCCCAAAAGTGCTCGTCCTGGCTCCTGCACCCTGTCACCCATACGCTCTAGCACGCGAGGGGTGGAGCACAGGAGGTCCGAGTGGCTGCCGGGGGGTGTGGCGGTTAGCGCCTGCCAGTGCTGAAGCGGCTGGTTCTAGCGCTCCTGCACTCCAGTTGTCACCTTGTTTGCTCGCAAGCTCCCTCCCTTGAGTAGTTGAAAATGGCAGGCTGGGCAAAGGAGGAACCCCTGTCATGAGTCCCATGAAGGGGTCAGGGAAATATCCTGCTTCAGTAGGCACTGACCACGAAGTGTAGATCAATAGACGTACACTCAGTAAGCTTGTAGTCTTAAGATAATAATTACCGTTTGGCAAGTCCAATAACTTATGTAGGAAGCTGGCTGCCTGTCTTCCCACTCAGGGTAGGCTTGGTGGAGAATAACAGCTTAACTTGAGCTAAAGAAAGATAATGTATAAAAAAGAAAACATCTAATAAAATTGATTAAATTAATTTTGTCTCATATCGCTAGCCTTCTGCTCTGGTAAGATAAAATGGTCTCAGGAAGAAAGCTTCCTCAAACCAAGGTCCTCAGTCTCTACAGAGTAAGCTCACTGACCTGAGGACAAAGTTATTTCCACAAATATAAAAAAGGTACTTGATCAGCTAGGGAGGCCTGGAACAGACCTACACATATATGTCAAATTGATTTTTGACAATGATGCAAATGCAGTTAACATATGGGTTGCCTTTCCGACAAATGCTGTTGGCACAACTAGACACCCATAGGAAAGTGAAAAATGAGCCCGGACTGAAGCTCACACCTCACATGAAAACCTACTCAACAGGTTCATGGAAATAAGTGCAAAATTCAAACTACAAAACTTTCAGAACACATTTGATATGAATGCTAAGCAAAGTCATGTTAGACATGACATCAAAAGCATTATTATTAAAAGGAAAATTAATAACCTTATGTAAATTAACCATTTTTTTTCTCTGAAAATAACCCTATTACAAGGATGAAAAGACATACCATAGACTGAAAGAAAATATTTGCAAGCACATACATGACAAAGGATCAGTATCCGGAATATATATCAGGAATTCTCAAAACTCAACAAGAACACTAAAACAAATGCAATTCAATTAAAACAATCAAAATAGCAATGGAGATTTCACTGAAGAAGATATGCAGATGACAATAAGCACATGTAAAGTTTTAAACTTCATTAGCCATTTGGGAAATGCAAATTAAAGTCACAATAAGGTATATCATAATGGGTAAACATTTAAAAATGGTGATAATATCAAATTCTGGAAGGGATAGAGAGGAACTGGAAAACTCACACAATGCTGGTGATAAGGTAAATGCATCATATTCAGAAAAAATAATTAAGCCATTTCTTAAAAAAAAAAACGAAACATGAAATAAGTACAGAGCCTAGCAATTGTGCTGCTGGATATTTATATTGATAGAAGAAAAAAATATGAACTTATGCTCACTCAAAAACCCGTATATAAATGGTCATAACAGCTTTATTTGTAATAGCCAAAACCTGGAAACAACCCTGATATCCTTCAATGGATGAATTTTTAAACTGTGGTAAGCCACATCATCAGATGCTATTCATCAACAAATAAGCAAACAGTTGATACCTACAACTTGAATGAATTTCCATGCGATTATGCTGAGTGAAAAAAAAAAAAGCCAGTCTCAAAAGATTATATACTGTTTGATTTCACTGATATAACATCGTTAAAATGAGAAAACTGTAGAAAAGGAGAACAGGTTAGTGGTTAGCCATGTTCAGGGAGAGATAAGGGAAGGGAAGTGGATGTGGATAAAAAAGAGCAACATGAAGAATCTGTGGGGTGATGAAAATCTTTTGTGTCTTTGTTGTGTTAATGTCAATATCTAGGTTGAAATATAATACAAAAGTGTTGCAAGATGTTTCCATTGGGGGAAACTGAGTAAAGGGTACATGGAATCTCTGTATTATTTATTATAACAGCATGTGAATATGTAATTATAAAAAATTCAACTAAAGAGAAAACACTTGACCACAAATTTTAAAAATGCAAAAGAATTATAATCACCCGCCGGGCGCGATGGCTCACGCCTGTAATCCCAGCACTTTGGGAGGCGGAGACGGGCGAATCACGAGGTCAGGAGATCGAGACCATCCTGGCTAACACAGTGAAATCCCGTCTCTACTAAAAATACAAAAAATTAGCCGGGCTTGGTGGTGCGTGCCTGTAGTCCCAGCCACTCGGAGGCTGAGGCAGGAGAATGGCGTGAACCCAGGAGGCGGAGCTTGCAGTGAGCCGAGATGGTGCCACTGCACTCCAGCCTGGGCGACAAAGTGAGACTCCATCTTAAAAAAAAAAAAAAAAAAATTATAATCACCCTTCATTATAATAGTGGGATAATCAGATATATAATATAAACTATAAGTATAAAATAATGTTAGAAAATATTTTAAAAATTAAAACTGAATTAAATATTGAATAATAATAAAAATGAACATATTGAGAAAGTAAAAATTTGAAAAAGTACATATGTAAAAATTAAACTACTAGAAATGTGTGTGTGCGTATGTATATGCATTTATAAACTCAGTGGAACTATTAACAGTTGATTAAACGTAGCTTAGGAAAGCATTAGTTAAGTAGAAGATAAATCAGAAATTTGAGAGAAAGCTGCAAAGAAATATAAGGAAGTTAAAAAAAATAAAAACAGCATCGTTAAGTTTAGACGTTAGAAATTAAAATCCCGATATAGATCAAATGAGTTTGTAAAATATTAGAGAAGGGAAACTAGGAGAGAGGCAAATATCATAGAGTTAATGGTTGTGAATTTTACAAAATTGATTTCAGATATGCATCCTAAGATTCAGAAAGCAAGATGTGTATAAAATAGTATTGTTACATTTTAAATAACACAGAGGCATATATTCAAAACTGGATGTCATGTCTTCTCAACCTGCCCCTTTCACAGTCTTTTCATGATATTTATTACAACCTTTTCCTTCTAGTGACTCGGGCAAAAAATGCTGCATTAATCTTTCTGGATATTCTTCTCTCACACCCTATGTAGCCATTGTCAAATTATTTTATTTTCTCTATACTGCTTGTCTCCTTTAAATATCTATACAAATGACCTAATTTGTTGATTTTCTTCCCTTACTAAAATTTTATATTCAAAGACAGCAGCGTTTAACTGCTTTGTTCACTGCTACCTTCCGAGTATTTGGTATATGTTAGGCAGTCAATACAAGTTTATTGAGTGTATTCTGTATATATTCATCTGTAACATACTTTGTTCCATCCAAAAATTTGCATATCATACAATAAATCAAATAATTAATTTTCCATTATATAGAGTGCTCCGTTGTGAGAGTATCTCACTGTTTATTGACTTTCCTCTTACTAGATATTTACAAATTTTGTTATTGTTTATGTTGACAATGACACCTATATGTTGTACCTCTTTCCTGGTGCATACTTGTAAGAGTGTCTTTAGAGAATCTGCATAATATCAGAAATGGAAAGTTTAGAAAACATGGACAACATTGTAAATCAGAACTAGTTAATATGCATTTTTGTTTTTAATAAAATGGCACGATTTCTTTCAGTGGTTTGTAGCATATAGTCAGGGAGTATGCAAAGTTCAGGATTAACAGGGTCCATCATCATGGATGTGGATTTTAATCAATGATAAGTAAAACAGGGTATGTAGTAAACATGTAACTATAATGGTGCACAAACATGTAACTATAATGGTGCACAATGCAGAATTGGAATGACAATTACAATGAACTATGAGATTTTAAAGAAGTTTCCCTTTTTGCAACATAGTGATCTGATCTACCGTTTACTTTGCTGTGGATGTTTGAGTCGCTATAAACTTCTGCTGGAGCAATTCAGTAGGTAAGGGTGAAAAACACTGGTCTAGAGCACACTGAAACACACAGATAAGGACAAACATCAGGAAACCCTAAGTAGAATTCAAAGGATTATAGGATCCCAATGTGTCAATTCATTAATTCAACTCCTTCCTTGTTTCACTCAGCAAGTATTTATTGAGCATCTACCATGTGTAAGACACTAGGAAAACCACAATAAGCAAATAAAACAACATAGCTTTCCACAGGGACATTTGTTCTCATGTAGGCAGATATATAAATGTTGATGAGTGTTGAGAAGAAAAACTGTAGGAAGAAAGATAGGGAGTGGTGGAGTGGGGACAGGGTTGCAGTTTTAAATAGGAAGCAAGGGAAGGCTCATGGAGAAGGCTGCATTTAGGTAAGTCTTCAAAGTGCTGGGAGAGGAATCTAATGAAAAACCTGATGCAGGAGTATTCTAGGCCCAGGAAAAAGGAGATGGAAGGCAATGTGAAAGGTCTTCCCTGGCATGATTAAAGAACAGTAAAGAGGAGAGTGTAACTGAGGGCGGAGACAGGATGGCTGCAATGATGAGCTCAGAGACGTAAGGTGAACCAGAGGTAGGTCATAGAGAGTCCTGTGGGAGACTGGCCACAGAGTCGAGCATCCAATCAGGGACACTTTTAAGAATGAAAGTGTGGTGGATTAATAATTTTGGCTGGAAAACAGGTGTGACTTGATTGCCCACACAAACTCATCTTTCTATAGTCACTGTAGGGACTTTACACTGATGGAAATGAAGAGCCACGGGAGAGTGTTAAAGAGGGATGGCAGGATCTGACTCCTGTGAAAAAGAAATCACTGATGGTTGTGTGGCAAATTGAATAAAACGTACAAAAAGAGAATAAGGGAGCCTCAGTAAAAAGCTCCTGGGATGAGCAGCCGAGAGACATAGTGGGTTAGACCTGGTTGGGATGGTAGCAGTGGAGGAGAAGAAACCAATTGGAATGGACATATCCTCGTTAGGGACATGTGCACCAGGGATGAATCTAGAGATTTAGGTACGAAATTTGAAAATGATGAATTTATAAGGAATGAGACAAACTATCATTTACTCTATTGTAAGCAACATCTTGACCAAACCTGGGAAATATGTTCTTCCTTTGGAATAACTACAAATGAGATTTTTGGAAACTTACATCGAGCTGTCAAATTTATATATTGTTTGTAGTTTATTTTTGACTTTCTTGAGCAAACTGGCACCACAGTGAAAGTTTCTGCTTTAGCCTTAACACTCAAATGATTTGTCTATAAATGATTCATCATCTTGAAATGAGTGCTTATTTTTATTTACCTGATGAGTATAGGGATCTTATGAATATAAGCAATATAAATCAAAGTTTCAGCAAACTCGATATTTCCAGAAATTACATTTCTGATGCAGAGCTAATGACATGGGAGTGCAATGTTACCTGCTTTTGTAAGTTTTCTCTGCTCTATCTGTTGCATTAGATTTCTGTGGGTAAAGGTGGGTGCACAGTGAATTCACAATCACCATTAAACCTTGCTTGATTTGGTGGCTAGACTCACTCACAAACTACAGAAGACAGAGGTGGGAGTTGAAGAAATACAATGAGGCTGGACAAATCCTTCAGGCGGGGTTATGGTAGTTTTGAAAGGTTACATGATTTGTCTAAGATAATTCATTACAAAGTAACTGCCGGTAACTCCTGTGAAAAGGAGGTATACTGCCAGCTCTCTCAGGATCATTTTGTTTTTTATTTTCTTAGGGCTAATAAAGCTACCAACTTATTCACATTATTTTTTCTAATAAAAGTGAATTTGCAAGATGTTCCTATTTCTAAATTTCCTATGTTTAAATTAGGTACAGGGAAAACTACAAGATATGGATGACATGATTTACCACTCTGTTCTTCCGGGCACTTTAGGAAGATAGACATGAACATTGCAGAATGATGATGTTAGTCTCAGAGCTGGGCATTCTTTGCTGTTCCCTTATTACATTTCCTGGTTAGTCTTTGCTTATTTTAATGACAGTCCAATCTGGTGGGTTAAACTACTATGTATGTATCTGCTGCTGCTAACCTATTTAAGTTTAAATGTCAAAATCGTATTAAATTCATGTTAAAATATTATGTTGTTTTAGTGTGTGCATGGGCAGGAAAGCCTGCAGGTTTTAGTATTTTTGGCTGGCAAAAATGAGATGGGGCACAGGTTCCAGTTATATTTGGAATATTTTGAGCAGATTAGTTTATTTATATTTTTGGATTTTTAAGATTAGGTTTCACAATGCTTATTTCCTTATAGGGTTTATTGTTGTTGTTCAGCAATTTTGACATTAATGATGTATCTGTGAACTTTATGTTCACAAAATTACCGTCTACATGAACATACGCTGGGACATAAATACTATGGAATTATACATGAAAACAAATCAGTAATGTGATAAAATAAATGCTGAATTTTGTGTGCAATATGCTTTACCCAGGTTAGGAGATATTTTAAATTAAAAATAATGTATGTTTGGTCAGATATTCGTATTAACTTTTAATTTTACATAAGCCTGTTTAGTCTTTCCCCTCTTTGTATACCTACAGTTAAACATGATGTGTAATTCACATCTGTTGCCTCCCTCTCTCATTCAGGTGTCTTTTGCATTCATATCATGTCCTAGATCTGAATGCTGCACTGCCTTGTTTTACTATTACTCATTATGTTCATTCATAAATTCAGATCTGTCAAACACTCTTTTATTCAGCTAATACTTACCGCATGCCTATTAAGAGTTGGGCACCATCAATAGCACTTTCAATTGACTTGCATAAATAATTTTAATACTTTTCTTAAATTTTTATTTTGAATCTTTCACTAAAGAGGTATTTGTAGAGCAATCATTAGGAGTCAAGTATTGTGAGAGTCACTCAAAGCCATTGCCTATTGGACAGAAATTGATTATAGAAGTATTGTAACATGTGACAAGTTTGTTTTCTAGAAAATTATCAAAATGTATTTCATCATGATAGTTAATCACCCTTACCATACCTCTGTGGCATCTCCTGTATGTGTCTCTCTCCTTATTTAGATACTTCTTCCAAGGATACTTCCAATGCCTTGAGAAAAAGGGCAACGTCCTATATCTTTGTGTGGCAAATTTTCTGAGGCTTTTTCTACTTGAAAATAATTTCATTACCTCAGATTGAAATGACAATTACCTTTATATCAAATTATAAGATTAATTTTTATTGTCTAAAAATATTTCTCTAATAATTTTTTATTATCTAAACATATTTCTCCAATGACCTCTTATATCTAAAGTATCTGTAGCGTATTTGACCTTGTTCTTTGCTTGCTATTTTTTCCTGTCTCTCAGGATACTTTATAATTGTATCTTTTTCATTATTGTTCATTTTTATCTTTTAATCTGAGTTTCTATTTATTAAATTTTATAAGATTTATCTACATTATTTTCATTATTTGATAACAATTTTTTTCTTTGGTCTGTTAAAATATATTATCTAACAGAAAATCCTGTTTGCTAGATATTGGCTTTCATTCCTCAGTTATGTTCTTCATTTCTTCTCCAAAATGTATTACACACATTTGCAATTAAACTATTGAAAGCATTGCAAGTTGTATACACATGTGCCATTAATCTAGATTCTATAATTAAACATTTCTATATATGCCCTAGCACATTTCTGTCTATTCAGCCATTCCATCAAGCTTAGTTTGTTAAAAATACATATTTCTCATTTTTTTACATTTCTGCTGCCTTCTAGAATAGTTCCTTAATCTGATATTTCTACTTTCTAAAATGTTCTTTAACTTGATCTAAACTACCATATTTTTAAATTCTATGTATTTATAGTTTATATTCCCCTTCGTTTTTCTTCATGAACTTGTCTTCTCATGTCAGATCTAATACCACACCTCCATTGTATCTCATGTCACATTTGTATGATAGAGCTGCTGTCTCAGCATCCATTTTCAGACCTGACATAAGTTGTTTCAAACCCATTAGCGTCCTGTCACTGTTGGCCTAGTTAAAGCTTATCCTCATTTGTGGTTATTTGCAAGATAGTCCACTCATTCTTCATTGCACAAACTCAAAGCTCAATACATCTCACACAGCTGATCAGGATCAAACCTACTGGTCAACATCAGAGTCATGTAATAAGTATCCACTTCTCACATGCTTTCTTTAGACCAGCTGATCCACAACCCACGGGAAAGCCTAAGAAATGACATCCAGGCACCGTGACACCCTGACACCCAAGTTTCTCCTTCTGTCTCGTTCCTCACCCACTGACTGAGCCTCTTGCCACCTCCAGACCTCCTGTCGGTCCCTGTCACACCCTAAACTCTCTAGGAACTTTAAGCAGTACATCTCTTCTGTTTCATGCAAGTCCTCTCCAAGGTGCACAAATTGCCAGCCTACTACTGCAAAGGGAAGACCATGATTGCTCTCACTCCTCACATGAGAACTACTGACCAGAGTCAAACTGGCTAAATTGTCTGAAGGTCCCAATTCATGTGGCAATGTTCCGGGACAGGAGAGGGGCAACCCCAACCTTGGTGCTGAGGCCATCAGGCATGAACACCAAGTGCTTAGTGAAACCCTGCACACTGGAACTGGGAGACTCTCATGTGCATGGCCACTGTATCAGTGGGTGGTATGCTGAAACTCTGTAGGTTTCTCCAAACAGAGGGGGACCCTGCTTCACAGGAAGCCAAAACATCTCACTGATGATGGTGCTGCTCTACATTGCGGCATTCCATTTCTTCTAGTGCTCTTTATCCTTCCATCCTCATGAGGTCAACTGGGATACCCTAGAGAGGGAGGCAGCTCTCAGGGTAAGGGGCAGACAGGAGCACATGTGGAGGCCGCCTGCATAGCAGGCACCATTCGGGATGACTGCGAATTTCAGGAAAACATCCAAACAGAGAGGAAAAACATTTTAGCCAACTAGAGAAGCAAGCCATTCTAAAGATTTTACTGAAGAAAGAAAAAAAAAATGGAGAAAGAGAAGGACAGATTATCTTGCAGTGGAGGACCTTCCCAGAGAAACTACTACCTAGAGGCAACTGGCCCTTTTCCTCTTTAAAAAAAAATCCCATTTACAAGAGCATCAAAAAGAATAAAACACTTAGAGATAACTTTAACCAAACAGGTGAACAATCTTTACAATGAAAATTATAAGGCCGGGCGCGGTGGCTCAAGCCTGTAATCCCAGCACTTTGGGAGGCCGAGACGGGTGGATCACGAGGTCAGGAGATCGAGACCATCCTGGTGAACACAGTGAAACCCCGTCTCTACTAAAACTACAAAAAACTAGCCGGGCGAGGTGGCGGGCGCCTGTAGTCCCAGCTACTCGGGAGGCTGAGGCAGGAGAATGGCGTGAACCCGGGAGGCGGAGCTTGCAGTGAGCTGAGATCAGGCCACTGCACTCCAGCCTGGGCGACAGAGGGAGACTCCATCTCAAAAAAAAAAAAAAAAAAAAAAAATTATAAGACATTAATGACAGAACTTGAAGAAGACACAAATAAATGAAAAGATATCCCATAATGATAGACTGAAAGACTTACTATTGTTAAAATGTTCAAACTACCCAACATGATATACAGATTCACTGCAATCTCTATGAAAATTCCAGTTACTTTTTTTTTACAGAAATTGAATAAATAATTCTAAAACTGCTTACGATTGTTTATAGAATCACAAAAGACTCCAAGTAGCCACAGCAAGTTGGAGAAAGAAAAATAAAGCTGGAAGTATCACATACCTACTTTCAAATTATATTACAAAGCAGTAATCAAAACAGTATCATATTGGCATAAAAGTAGGCAACAAACCCATACAAAGATTTTCAACTAATCTTTGACAAACGTGCCAAGAATACATAATAGAGAAAGTAATGGTGTTGGGAAAACTATTTTTCTACTTGCAAATGAATGAAAGACCCGTGTCTTATAGCATATACTAAAATTAACTCAAATTAGATTAAATACTTAGAGGTAAGATTTAAAACTATAAAATTCCTAGTAGAAAACATAGTGGAAAAGTTCCTTGACATTTGTCTTTCAATGATTTTTTTAGATATGACACAAAAATCATAAGCAACAAAGCCAAAAATAAGCAAATGGTGCTACATTAAACAAAAACATTCTGCACAGCAAAGCAAAGAATTAACAAATGAAAAGCAACCTACAGAATAGGAGAAAATATGTGTAACCCATAAATCTGTTAGGGTGTTATTATATATCTAAAATATATCAGGTAATCACACAATACAACTACAAAAAGTAAAAATTAAAATTAAAAAATCAAAAAACCCAATCTAAAAATGGGTAAAGGCCTTGAATAGACATTTTTCCAGGACATAAAAATGGCTGATAGGCATATGAAAAGGTGGTAAGCATCACTAATCATTAGAGAAATGCAATTCAAAACTCCAGTGAAAATTACCTATTAGGATGGCTATTATCAGGATCAAAAGATAACAAGTGTTGGTGAGGATGTAGAGAAAAGGAAACTCTTGCACACTATTAGTGAAAATGTACATTAATACAGTCATTATGAAAAACAGTATGGAAGCCCCCCTACCAAAACAAACAAACAAACAAACAAAAAAAAACAGAGCTACCATGTGATTTAGCAGTCTCACTTCTGGGTATATAACCAAAGAAAACCAAAGGAAATGAAGTATCTCTAAGTATGCTAAAAAGATATCTGCACCCCAGTGTTCATTCAGCATTGTTGTTAACAATAACCAAGACATGGAAATAATCTAAATGCTCATTGTTGGATAAATATGGTATATATATACACATATACACAATGAAATATTATTCAGCCATAAAAAAGAAGGAAATCCTGCCATTTGCAACAACATGGATGAACCTAGAGGACATTATGCTATGTGAAATAAGCCAGGCACAGGAGAAACCTGTATTGTCTCACTTATATGTGGAAACCTAAAAAGTCAAACTGATAGAAGCAGAGTGGGATGTTGGTTGCTAGGTGCTAGGCAGGGGCAGTAGTTGGGAGATGCGGTCAAAGGTAAAACTTCCAGTCAATAGATGAATAAGTACTGGGGACCTAATGTACAACATGGTGATTATAGTTAATGATGCTGTATTGCCGGGCGCGGCGGCTCAAGCCTGTAATCCCAGTACTTTGGGAGGCCGAGACGGGCGGATCATGAGGTCAGGAGATCAAGACCATGCTGGCTAAAATGGTGAAACCTCGTCTCTACTAAAAAATACAAAAATCTAGCCGGGCGAGGTGGCGGGCGTCTGTAGTCCCAGCTACTCGGGAGGCTGAGGCAGGAGAATGGCGGGAACCCGGGGGGCGGAGCTTGCAGTGAGCTGAGATCCGGCCACTGCACTCCAGCCTGGGCGACAGAGCAAGACTCCGTCTCAAAAAAAAAAAAAAAAAGATGCTGTATTGCTTACTTGAAATTTGATAAGAAAGCATATAAGTTTCATCACCACACACACATGTATTCACACAAAATAGTAACTACGGGTGATGACAGTTGAGTTAATTTGTGGTAATCAGTACACCATGTACACACATATAAAATCATCCTGTTGTATACCTTTAATACAATTTTTATATCTCAATCAAATATTTTGAAATAAAATTTTTAAGAAGCTAGCTGATGGTAGCCATATATCTCAACATATATTTGTATATATACTTGTTTCCAGGGACTCTTAACACCTTGTTTCACTGATAAACAATATTATCTGAGATTTGGTACCAATAATGTACTTCTTTTATAAAATTTATTATGACTCTCCTTAACTTTATAAATTGTCATTATTAAATACTTCCACACATTGCTTAAATTATTTTGGAAACAGACGTAGAGTAGCTATGCTACAAAGTCATCTTAGACCTTGAGAAAAGCACTGTGTCCAATGAAAGGGACAAAATAATCTTCCTGTACTCGGGCCAATCAGACCTCATCTTCAATAAACATCCAGTTTGAAGGCCGGGCGCGGTGGCTCAAGCCTGTAATCCCAGCACTTTGGGAGGCCGAGACGGGCGGATCACGAGGTCAGGAGATCGAGACCATCCTGGCTAACCGGTGAAACCCCGTCTCTACTAAAAAAAATACAAAAAACTAGCCGGGCGAGGTGGCGGCGCCTGTAGTCCCAGCTACTCGGGAGGCTGAGGCAGGAGAATGGCGTGAACCCGAGAGGCGGAGCTTGCAGTGAGCTGAGATCCGGCTACTGCACTCCAGCCTGGGCGACAGAGCGAGACTCCGTCTCAAAAAAAAAAAAATAAAAATAAAAATAAATAAAAAAAATAAAAAATAAAAAAAAAAATAAACATCCAGTTTGGTGAACCACATCATAAAACGTAATTTTATAAAGCATGATAGTATATTTTAAAAAGGATAAATGGGAAACAATGCAGAAGAAGAAAAATAATGAAAAAACTGTAGAGTTTTTTGGTTGTTGTTTATAAAACAATTCGAACACTACAGAGTTAAAAGAAATGATAAGAATTTGGGTTTTTTCCCTTTTTGTCATTTGATAGAAATAACCATTGCAAATAGAATAAATTGGAGTTAAATTTTCTTTTAATTCAAAAAACACTTTGAAAACAAATGTGGTTCCTCCAAAATTGTATAAACTACCTGAAAATTCTCATTGTTGGAAATATCCTACTTTTAAATTTGACTAAATAAATCTGTGACTACAGTTCTTTTCGTCCAACTGCAAGCCAACCAAATAAACACATTTTGTGGTTATTTATGTTTTAAGTTTAGTAATTAGCTAAAGTCATTGTAAAGGTTAATGAAGAAAACCAATCAATGATAAAAGAGTTTTTATTTTCTGATATAAAACTAGTAGAAAAATTAGTTTTTTACTAATGTCTTTCTCACTAGCAGAAAGCCAATACAACCAATACTTATGAACTTGAAGGCTAAATTTTATATAAATTTTGAGTCAAAAAAGTCATTGAATAGCAGCAATTATTCACATTATTTTAAGGAAACTGTCTAAATTATCTCAACAGGTCATTTTCTCTCTCTTTTTTTTTTCCTTGAAAAATGCCTCAATTTAGGGTTATATTTGGCTTTCAGGAGGAGATTCTGTAAAGCTCAGCAATTTTCATTGTATTTAAAACTGCAGCATTTTCTATCTAATAATGTGATTTTAAGATGTCTACTCTAAATGATACAGTGATATATGTGCAAGTAAAGTCCAAGTACTTATTGCAATCTGAGGATGGTGAAGCCCTGTCTAATTGTAGATCATATTAGAAAAGTGACACTCTTAATTGCCATTTATATTCTTATGAAGATATGAATATCTAACTGTAAATCTCATGTTATTTACAAAATGAAAATTTAGGTATAATTAGCGAATAAAGGAGTAAAAATAAGAGATATCCAAGTAGGAAAGATAATTATTCAACACTGTGTTTAAAATATTGGAAAATATTCTTCATATATAAACAAATTAAAAATTTCTAGTAGCAAAATGCTACCAATGTAATGTTCCAGCTTTTATTGTATAATAGATACTTCTCTGAAGTTTGTCTTATATTTTTAGAACCGAAATAAAAGATAGTATAAAAATGTGACTGGATTATCACATTCAATGAGTATTTAATGTATATAAAAAGCAAAAGTTATGTTTTAGATGGCATTTGTTAATAACAGTTCTAGATTTTGTCCCTGCATATTTCCTTTTAAATTACATATAATAAAAACAAGGATATTTGCATTTTAGCAAAAAGTAGCAAATAATTCACATACTTAAATTAAATTGCAATTTTATTGACAATCAATTTAGTAAAAAAATCTTACCACCAGTGGCACATTTCTGCCAACCTGGATTAAACATAAAGAGGGAAGAAATATAAACATTAATCCTACTATGAACCACAAATCTGTCTCAACTAGCAAATAAGGCAATTGTTACCTTTTCAACAATTAATTAAATGTAACTGTATGTATTTATCTGGCATAGCGTAGGGGGTTCTCTTACAACGAGCCTCAGCGAAGATTGATTTTCATTCAATTCTATAAAGAGATGTGTATGTCAAATGGCTTAACTCAGCTTTTAGCAATCCATTATTCTAACTTTAAAACAAGTGTGTGATGGATGAGACTTTACTTTTCAAATTAAGCTTACATCACTGCTTACCTCAGATCTTTGTTTTCATTTTCCTTTGAAATCAAGGTTTATGGCAGTGAATTTTGAGTACATATACAACAAGATATTAAGGAAATATATAGGGATACTGTATTTTTTGAGTCCTTGAGTATCAGAGAAATATATTCTACTGTGTTTACACATAAATGTATTTTGACTATTATAGACTTTTCTAGGTAGTCTGCTTCCTTAGCAAAATTCTACAGACATTGGTCTCGGTCTTTGGACAAGCTACACTGCAGAGGAGAAAAGATAACTAAAGAGTACACTTGTGAAATTTACTTTTGCCTGGAAATAATAACTTAGACTCAATCGCATCCCCATCACCTTTTCTGTTTCAATTTCAGCAAGCTCTTTTTTTTTCAGTCACACTTAGACTGTTTCCTTTCCTACATATTCGTATCACCTTCTATTCTTATTTTTAAAATTTATAGTAGACACAATTTAGAAGTTTTCTAAAAGATGATCTGTTTTCTATAAGCGTGGGTATCAGAAAAGAATAAAGATTTTTTGACCAACTAAATAACAAAACATTTAAAGGCTCTAAGCAAAATATGAAGAAACACCTATGTGCTCAAGCCTACACGAATGAGGAGGCTTAAGCTAACCGGCTCACAGATTGCTTCTATAGTTTCCCAGAATTCTCCACAGGAATGAACATCGGCTGACAGCGAAAAGCACACTCAGTGTGTATTCTTTACCAAGCATTTTTTTTTTCTCTTTTCCCCTCCACTTAACCTTTCATACCAAAACCTATTGCTCTGCAGATTTTTGCTGCATGCTTGTCTGCCAGTCAGGGAATCTGATAGATAGCAAACACTCTTTCCAGAATGTTTATTGCACAATGAAATGAACAAAGCGTCTTGGCATAGTGAGGTCTGGCCCATCGATGTGACGCAGTCAACTTAGAGGACTGAACAAACAGGCCTATGCTTACTTCACTTACATTCCAAACTTGCATCCCCATCTCTACTGAATCCCAATTTGCTTTTTTCATATTTACTACCTTTTTTTTAAAAGAGGAAAAACATCAATGGAGACATAGTATTTTCCAACAGAAAAATTGCATTGGCATCCCTTGGCCATTCTCTTTATGCACTTTGGTAGTGGAAAAAGCTTCCTCTCTTATTTAAAACTCGTAGACAGGTTGACATGCACATCTCATAATCAGATGAACTCTATCTAGCAGGCACTGAGCTACCGCTGCACCTGCACCGTCCACCATCCCAGCTGGCTACCAAAAGCCATTCCACACTTTCAGTGCGGGGGAAAATAAGTCACTTCAGGAGAGACATTTGAATCCCCTTCTATGGTATTTAAATTTGCATGCCTCCAGACATGCTTTTTTTTTTTTTTAAAAAAAAAAAAAAAAAAAAAGAAAGAAAAAGAAAAAAAAGAAAAAAATCAAATTCTGAACTAGAAATTTTTAAAAATCATGCCAAAGATTTTGGTCAAATTTTGGTAAGGCAGTGCTAATTTTACTATCTTTAAAATGTAATATAGGGAGGATTGAATCTCACTTCCCAAGGAAAGCAATGAATTAGTAGCCAAACCCAAACTATATAGATATAGATATAGCATATATATGTGTTTGTGTGTGTGTGTGTGTGTGTATGGCAGTCATAAATTTAAAAATGCAAATTATGATAATAAGCAGACATGCCATTCTACAATCATAATGCTACCAAAATTTAAGTGGTCCTATAGTGTATATGTTGATCTTGATGTAGATTGTGTGTACCCTTATACACTCACAATATGAGTGAAAATTGGTAAAATGTACTCGGGCACTACATTGACATTATTGTGTAAAACTGAACTTTTGAAAACCTAAGATATCACTCTTTGCTCCTAGGTTTAAATTCTTGAATATGTGTGAAAAAGTCACCATTTATAATAAGCAAAATCTGGAAAGAACACGAAATTTTATCCACAGGGTAATTTATTTATTCACAGGGCCGTATTGAAAGATCAATAAAATTAATAAATCTTTTCTAGACAGATCAAAAAAAAAAAAAAAAAAAAGAAAGCTGTAATTAGAAATACCATGAAAGTAAAGGGGAACACTCCTACAGATCCTTAGGATATTAAAAGTTCACTGAATTCCAGTTTCAGCTCCAATATTTAAAGTGCTTGGAAGCCATCATTCCCATCCTTAAAAGAAGAAAGAAAGAATACATGAGCAAGCCAAATTAATGACTTCTGTTATACCCATCGGAAAATTGAAGATCCCAGGGAAAAACACCACTGAATTATTCTGAAGACACAGGTGAATATATAGAATCACGGCTGAGATTATTTTTTCTGGAATAGAAATTGCTAGTGACATAAACAGGTAGACACACTTAATGGCAGTTTTATGAATTTCTGGAGGCTGGTGCTGATCAAGTTCCATTGAGAAACTCCTAGGTGCTGAGGCCTAATGGAGAGGATTCACATTCTCATAGATTTTATTCCAGGGAATCCCACCAGTTTCTTACAGAGAAGCCTTTTCTTAACAAAAAGAAAAGAAAAAGAAAAACCTCATGTTTTATGCAGGGAATAGGGAAAAGCCACCGTTTTGAAATATGCTCAGAAAGTTCCCCATAGCACAGACTTGTTCTCCATGGACAACGACTATACCAAAGCCTTCCTTGCCTGATGGAAGAAACATCAGCCTACCCCAGACTCCTCCAGTCCTTCTGCCTCATCTATGAGAAAATAAAAAAGGCTATGAAACACATCTGAAGTTCAAATCCCAGGTACTTATTCCCATCGAAAGATGGAAATTTAGTCATAACATCAAAAATGCTTCTTCTCCCATATCTTAACACCATATCAACAGGGTTCAATAAAATAACAATGAATTACAATGACAGAGCTGTAAGGCACACTCTATTTAAGAGGGAGTTACTGGGGATACATGAAGTTAAGAAAAAGAGAAAGGAAAAATGAAGACAATAAAGAAACTGAAGCCTCAGGGACCTACAGCGATATCAGACATTAAACACTGCACAGCTACTAGCCAGTAATCAGAAAACTTCAAGCTAAAGGCTTTTTACCTCAGTTTTGGTTACTCTACACATTATGTCCAGAACTCAAAAATCTCACAAGGCAAGCTGAGGCAAGAAACAACACAGAAAGGAGAGACAAAATAAGCATCATGCCAGACTCAGACAGGACACAGATGTTTGAAGATATGATAGGGAATTTAAGATAATGATGATTTACATGTTAAGAGATCTAATGGGAAAATGTCAACATGCACGGATGAATGAGAAATGTAAGCAGAGGTAGAAACACAAGAATCAAAAGGCAGTGACAGACAAAAAGAGCATTGTAACAGGAATGATGAGTGCCTCTGACAGGCTCATCAGCCTCTCAGTAGACCTGGTCCTCCCTTACCACTTTTATTTAACATTATCCCAGAAGACTTAGCTGGTGAATGTGACAAGAAAAATGTAATAAAACTCATACAGGTATAAAAAGGTGAAATACAGCTATCATAAGTGAAAGACTGAAATCTGGAAGAACCAACAACACCCGTAACGATAGCAAAAACCTCCCGAAACAAATGAGTATAGTTAGGTTGCAAGATATAGGTTAATATAGTAGAGGCACTTGTTAGTTCTATATGTCAACAATACATAAAAGCAATGTAAAATAAAACAAAACAATGTACAAAAATGAAAAATTCTAAAATGAATATATAGATATAAATCTAACAAAATATGTACAGGCTGTGAGTGTAGAAAACTCTAAAAATCTGTTAAAGGAAATCAAAGAAGAGCTTAATAATTGAGAAATCATTGACTAGTATTATAAAATAGTACTCAATATTATTAAAATGTGAATTCTTCCCAATGTGATTTGCAAATTTAACACAATCCCAATAAAAATGTTGATAAAGCTCTACTGGGTATGTCAATAAAGGGATTTTTAAGTTTATGTAAAAAGGCATAAGAAACAGAAAAGCCAAGACAATACTGAAGAAGAGTCAAGTTGGAGAATTGGCACTACCTGACATCAGGAGTTACCATAAAGTTACAATAATCAAGATAGGTTGATACTGGAGAAAGAATAACCACATAGATCAATGGGGAAAATAGGGAGTTCAGAAACTGATGTACACAAATAATATTTGTAGTCAAATGATCTTTGATGAAAGAGCCAAGCAATTCAATGAAGAGGATCATCTCAACAAACGGTGCTGGAACAATTGAACGCCCACATGCAAAAAAAAAAAAAAAAAAAAAAAAAAAAAATCTGGGTGCAAGTGTTATGGCTTTTACTGAAGTTCACTAAAAATGAATCACAGACTTCAATCTGAAATGTGAAATATAAAATTTCTAAAACTTAGCATACTTAAAAATCTAGGTGAACATGTATTTGACAATACTTTTTTGATATAATGCAAAAGTGCAGTTCATGAAAGAAAAAATTGATAAATTGGATTTTATTGAAATTAACAACTTTGCTCTGCAAGAGACACTATTAAAAAAAATAAGCCACATTATTGGAGAAAGTATTTTTTAAATATTTGATACAGGCATCAAAGATATACAAGTAAATATAAAAATGTAACAATAAAGAAAATCAGTTAATAGTAGGGAAAAGATATGCACAGATACCTCACCAAAGAAGATATACAGATGGCAGATAAGCATATGAAAGCATGCTCAGCATCATATGGCACTAGAAATTTACAAATTAAAGCAACACTGGGACACCACTACATGCCTATTAGAATGGCTAAAAACCAAAAATTGGCAACTTCAAATGCCCATGCAGATATGGAAAAACAAGAACTCTCATTTATTGCTAATGTAAATACAAAATGATATGGCAACTTTGGAAGGCAATTTGGCAGTTTCTTACAAAGTTAAACATATCCGGACCGGGCACAGTGGCTCATGCCTGTAATCCCAGCACTTTGAGAGGCCGAGACAGGCGAATCACCTAAGGTCAGGAGTTCAAGACCAGCATGGCCAACATGGTGAAACCCCGTCTCTTCTAAAAATACAAAATTAACCGGGCGTGGTGATGTGTGCCTGTAATCCCAGCTACTCGGGAGGCTGAAACAGGGAGAACTGCTTGAACCCAGGAGGTGGAGGTTGCAGTGAGAGGAGATTGCGCCATTGCACTCCAGCCTGGAAAAAAGAGCAAGACTCCTTCTCAAACAAACAAACAAAAAACATATCCTTAGCATACAATCTAGTAACTGCACTCCAAGGTATTTAACCAGCTGACTTAAAAATTACTTAATGTATAGTCATATTAGTTCATGAATCATAACAAATGAACCATACTTAATAATGTGTTAATTATAGGAGAAACTGTGTGGAGGTATAGAGGAGCTCTGTGTTACCTATTAATGTTTTCTGTAAATCTAAAAGTATTCAAAAAAATAGGATTATTAGCCAAAAAAAATAAAAATAATTACTTCCTTTGAGTTTTAAATTTTAAAAAATATTGCAACAGGGCAAAACAACTATAGACTCTGTGTTAGAAGGAAAGTTTTAGGATAAAGATGGAAGGGACACTGAACAGGAAAACCAGAGCAGAGAAAATTCCTGTTTATCCAGTGAGTTGATAATGGAGTATCAGCAATGTAATAGAAAAAGTAGTGCTTTGGTTTGTCTTCTGTACTCTGTATTTGTCTTAGTGATAAGTCAATGATAAGAAATTTGTTTTTATTTTAATAAATTAATTTCTACTCTAACCAGTTTTATGGAAATAGTTAAGAAAGGTGTGTGCGTGCGTGTGTGTGTGTGTGTGTGTGTATGTGTGTGTCAGAAAGAGAGAGAGAGAGAAACAGAGAGAGAGAGTAGCTCAGGACTTGTGGAGCAATTATTCAAATATAAAGAGTTATCAGTTGGCTAATTTGTTGCAACTTGAATTCATTAGAATTCAAGTCACTTTCCTTATTGAACTAAGCAGGAAGTAGCATATAACATGGCCCCACAGGTGACTGGTTAATACAATATCTTTCACATTCAGTCAAGGTACATTCAGAGTAATTGAGATCGTTTCACCTTTGCTGCCACAGAATTAGCACACAGATTAAAGTCCCACCCAACAGTTTGGCATGGTCTTGAGAAGGTAAGAAAAGACTTCACCACTATCTCAGCAGGTAATGCTGTGCTGAATTAGAACTGGGAGGCTTCCTTCAAGCACAGTAACTAATGTCTTCATCAGTTCACTTAAGCCATCTTCAAAAATGAAATGTTAATATGAAATACGTAGTTTCTTCATCATATTTTTTACTCATGTGAAAATTTACTAGGGTATTAATTTAAAAAACAGAGGCCTTATTTTTACATGCACTTAGTAGTCTATTCTGGTATACATAACTGGCCCATCACAAAATGGTTTTCAGGCTTAATGTTCTCTCATATGGGGAAAGTAAGACTTGCCTTCAAATAGAGCCCATTCTAAATCAATTTCTGAGGACAGATTATTTTTCTTGTTGAATATATAAGGCTTAACATTTGGAGAACCAATTATGAAGGAACAAAAAAGGAAGGAAAAGGCTATTTAATGATTGGCACTATGTCTTTAATGTACTAGGCATTTTGACACAATCTCACACTTAATATTTTCTCAACCTGATTGGTAAATAAAGTATCACCTGCTTTACATTGATGAGTATTTTTCCCAAGTTAACTGGGAAAGGAAATTGCAGAGGAAAGTCTGTCTGCAGTTTCCAAAACCCACATTATTTCTATGATACATCTTTCTGTTAAATGGTTAACTATTTTTATTTTCCAGGAGGAAAATTTTCCAGGCTATCCATAGGATAATCGCTAGAACCTGGGAGGCGGAGGTTGCAGTGGAGCCGCTGCACTCCAGCCTGGGCGACAGAGTGAGACTGTCTCAAAAATAACTAAATACATAAATAAATAATAAAAATTAACAAATCATATTTTTAGATATTCTGAAAAGTTAATACATAGTTGCATGATGAGACCTGTTTTTTCTACTGGTGTCAATACCAGCTTATAAAATTTAGGACCTTATTTAATATTACCCCTTCAGTCTCAAAAATGGTTCCTAGCACTTCCCACATGCACAGTCAAAATTGAGTGAATAATAATGAGTATGAGAACTACCTTCATGAGTTTCCTGAATTATTTCCTTACTTGTTTCAAATATTTTACTAATGTTACATTGAAGATAATGTTTCGGGGGGGGGAACTATTGATAGCCTCCAATTCATTAAACATCTCAATTGAATAAATATCTTAATTATTAGACACCTTATTTATTAATGTATCTTATTTATTTAACTTATTTAATTTTAATTCCTTCTATGTCTTCGGATGTTGGAAGAAAAAAACAACTGAAAAAATTAATATCTAGGCCAAGTGCAGGGGCTCACGCCTGTAATCCCAGCATTTTGGGAGGCTGAGGTGGGTGGATCATGAGGTCAGGAGTTCAATACCAGCCTGGCCAAGATGGTGAAACTAATAAAAGTACAAGAATTAGCTGGGCACGATGGCAGGTGCCTGTAATCCCAGCTACTTGGGTGGCTGAGGTAGGAGAATCGCTTGAACCCAGGGGCAAAGGTTGGAGTGAGATGAGATCGCGCCACTGCACTCCAGCCTGAGCAGCAGAATGAGACTCTGTCTCAAAAAAAAAAAAAAAAAAAATCTAGAAATATTTGTCTGGACTCAATGTAAACCTGGTACCATTAAATGACATTAATGTGTGATTTCTTTATGCTAAAGAACATATTGCCAAATAATAAAGAAGCTGAAGATTTTTAAAAATCTCTAATTTTTTAGGAATTAATGTTAACTTTATAGGGGACTTAAAATTATGTATTAATATTAATTTATTTGTTTGAACTATTATTTAGAAGGAAGCATACGTGACTATATACAATGCCCATTTGTAGTATTCTAGAACTTTTATATTTGACTAATCAGCTTGCCTTCCACAACTAGACCAATTGATCAAATGTTCTCAAGGTTTCTCTATGTCGCAGTATGTAACAGGATTCTCTTCTTTGTAAGGGTGAATAATATTGTATTGTGTGTATATACCACATTTTGTCTACTCATTTTTTCATTCTAGGGCATAGAAGTTGCTTCCGTATCTTGGCTATTGTCAATAATGATGCAATTAGCATTAGTGCGTATATCATTTTGAGGTTCTGTTTTCACCTCTTGACTGTATACCCAGAAGTGGGATTACTGGATTACTGGATTACTGGATCACCTAGTAGTTTTTTTATTGTTGTTGTTGTTCTTTTTTAATTTTGAGGAACTCCCATGCCATTTTCAACAGCAGATACACCATTTTACATTCCTACCAACAGTCTACAAGCATTCAAATTTCTCAACACTTGTTATTTTCTTTCTTCTTTATTTCTCTCTCTCTCTCTCTTCCTTTCTCTTTCCTTTTCTTTCCTTCATAGTAGTCATCCTAATGGGTATGAGATAATATCTTACTGTGTTGTTAATTTGTATTTTTCTAATGATTAGTAATGTCGAGAATCTTTTCATATACTAGTTGGCAATTTGCATATCTTATCTGGAAAAATATCTAATCAAGTTCTTTGCTTATTTTTGAGTTTTTATATATTTTGTCATTGAATTGTAGGAGATATTGTTATATTTGGGGTATTTATCTTTTATCAGACATGTGATTTGCAAATATTTTCCTTTCTGTAGGTTGGCTTTTCACTTCGTTAATTGTTTTTTTTTGATGCAAAAAATATTTTAAGTTTTTACTGTAACTTTTTACTGTAGCTTTTTACAGTAGCTACAGTAAAAATGATAGCTTACTATAGATTTACTGTAGCCTCATAATATGTTTTGAAATCAAGAAGTATGAGATCAACTTTGTTCTTGTTTTCAAGATTGTTTTGATTATTTGAGTCTCCTGAGAAGTCATGTGGATTGTAGGACTTTTTTCCATTTCTGCAAAAATCATTTGGATTTGATAGGGATAGGATTATATATCCAGATTTTTGAGGGGGTAGTATGGGCATTTGAACATTACATCCTTATGTAGTCTCATTCTCATATTTTTGCTCTTACCTGTGCTTTTTGTATAATATATAAGAAATCATTGCCAAATTTAGTATAATGAGGCTTTTTTCCCCCTATGTATTCTTCAAGGATTTGTATAGTTTTAGGTCCTGCATTTAGATCTTTAATCAATTTTGAGATATTTGTATATAGTGTATGGTAAGGATCAAACTTTGTTCTTTTGTATGATAACTTCAGTTCACCAACACCATTTGTTTAAGAGACTAAACTTGTTCCACATTGAGTGGTCTTGACATAATGTAGTTTTATTGTCCATATAAGCGAGTGTTTATTTCTTGTCTTACTATTTTGTTCAATTGTTCAACATCTGGTTTTAAGCCAATAGTACACTGTTTTGATTACTGTAAATTGGTAATATGTTTTGAAATCAAGAAATATGAGATCATCAACTTTGTTCTGGCTTTTCAAGATTGTTTTGATTATTTGAGTCCCTTGAGAATTCATATGAATTGTAGAATTTTTTTTTCTACTTCCACAAAAATGTCATTTGGATCTGATAAGGATTGTATTAAATATCTAGATTTTGGGGTGTTAGTATGAACATTCTTACAATATTACATTTTCCAAACCATGAATATGGGATGTCTTTCCATTTATTTGTGTCTTTAAATTTTTTAAGCATTGTTTTGTAGTTTCTGTGTGCAAGTCTTTAGTCTCTTCCGCTTAGTTGATTCCTAAGCATTGTATTATTTTGAATACTGTATCAGTCACAAATCAAGATGAGATTTGAGTGGGGACACAGCCAAACCATATCAAACCATGATCAAATTATTGTATATGAGATTATTTCTTTAATTTTCTTTTTTGATTTCTTGTTTATTATTATTATATAAAAACACAACAGATTTTTTGTGTTGATTTTATATCCCGCAACTTTACTGAATCCTTTTTTTGATTTTAGTAGTTGTATTTTGTGGAATCTATAGGTTTCTAAATATAAGATCATGTCATCTCTGGACAGATATAATTTTACTTCTTTGTTTTATTTCAATTTGGATGTCTTTCATGTTTTTGTCTTGTCTAATTACCTAGTCTAAGACTTCCACTACTATGTTAAATGAAAGTTATGTGAGTGGGCACCATTGACTTCTTCCTGCTATTAGAGGAAAAGCTTTCTGTCATTCACCATTATGCATGATCTTAGTTACTGGCTTTTCATATATAGCCTTTATTAAGTGGAGGTGGCTTCATTTTATTGCTAATCTATTCAGTGTTTTTGTTATGAAAGGGTGCTGGAGTTTATCAAATGGGTTTTTGTATTAATTTACACAATCATATTTTTTTGTCCTGTGTTTTGTTAATGTGGCATATATCACATTAATTAATATTTGTATGTTGTCCTATCTTTGCATATCAGAAATTGATCTCATTGGTAAAAATATATAATATTTTTAATATGCTGCTGAATTCATTTTGTTAATTATTTGTTGTGGACTGCTGCATCAAAGTTCATTAGGGATATTGGCCTGTATTTTTCTTTTGTGGTGGTATATTTGCCTGGCCTTAAAATCAGGGTAATAATACTGAACTCATACAATGCTTGGAAGTGTTTCTACTTCTTCAACTTTTGAAGAGTTACAGGATGGTTAGTGTTAATTCTACATATTTTAAGTATAGTTCTCCAGTGAAGCCAAATGGTTCACTGCTTCTGTTTGTTAGTATTTTGCTATGTTTTAAAAAATACTAATTCATTCACCTTATTAGTTATAGATCTTTTACATTTAAAATTTCTTCATAATTCATTCTTGGAAGATTGTATGCCTCTGGAAATGTATCTTTTTTTATGTACATCACTCAATTTGTTGGCACACAGTTGCTCACGGTATTATCTTATAATCTGTTTTTTAACTCCTTTGGCATCAGTTGTAATATTCCCTCTTTCATTTCTGAAATTATTTGAGTCTTGTTGCTTGTCTCTTTTTTTAAGTAATCTGGCTTTGTGTTTGCCATTTTTTTTATCTTTCCAAAAATCCAATGCTTAGTTTTGTTGATTTTTTATTGCTTATGCATACTGTTTATCTCTTCTTTGTTCTTTATTGTTTTTTGTTTTTGCTAAATTTTGTTTTACATTTTCTTATTTTTCTGATTTCTTGAGGTTAAATTTGTTTACTTTTTTTTTTTTTTTTTTTTTTTTTTTGAGACACAGTCTCACTCTCTTGCCCAGGCTGGAGTGCAGTGGCACGATCTTGGCTCAGTGCAACCTCTGCCTCCCAGGTTCAGGCAATTCTCTTGCCTTAGCCTCCCGAGTAGCTGGGACTACAGGCGCCCACCACCACACCTGGCTAATTTTTGTATTTGCAGTAGAGACCGGGTTTCACCATATTGGCCTGGCCAGGCTGGTCTTGAACTCCTGACCTTGTGATCCACCTGCGTCGGCCTCCCAAAGGGCTGGGATTACAGGCGTAAGCCACCACGCCCGGCCAGTTGTTTACTTTTTAAGGCAACATAGGATAGATGCCAGGTTAGGAGCTGTATCTAACCAGCTGGTTTATGTGATCCAGTAAACCAGTAACCCCACTTCTGGGTATATAGTCAAGAGTTGAAAACAGAACCTCAAAATGATATACGCACTAATTTAGCATCATTATTGACAATAGCCAAGATATGGAAGCAACTTCTATGCCCTAGAATGAAAGAATGAGTAGACAAAATGTGGTATATACACACAATACAATATTATTCACCCTTACAAATGTAAGTGTCTGCAGCTATTAGCTTCCCTCTTACTGCTGTTTTCACCGCGTCCCTTAAATTTGGCATTTTGCAGTTGAGATAGTTTGTATATTCATTCCCACCCAAATCTCATGTTGTATTGTAATCCTCAGTATTGGAGATGGGGCCTGGTGAGAGATGACTGGATCATGGGTGTTGATTTCTCATGGATGGTTTAGTGGCATCCTCTTGATACTGTCCTTGTGATAGTAGTTAGATCTGCTTGCTTAAAGCATGTGGTACCTCCCTCTCACTTTCACTCCTGCTTTCGCCATATAATGTGCTTCATGTCCCTCCATGAGTAAAAGCTTCCAGAGACCTCCCCAAAAGCTGACTCTTGTAGGTGCCATGTTTGTATAGCCTGAAGAATTGTGATCCAACTAAATATTTTTTCTTCATAAATTATCCAGTCTTAGGTATTTCTTCATAGAAATTCAAGAAAGCCTGATATAGTAGATTTTTCTTTGTCTCAAAATATTTTGTAATTTTTTTGTGATTAATTTTTTATCGATTTATTATTTAAGAATATGTTGTACAATTTCCACACATTCATTGATTTTACAAGTTTTTCTTATGTTGTTGATTTCTAGTTTTACCACATTTTGGTTGGAAAAGGTATTTTGTTTGAATTCAGCTTTTTTACAATTGTTTACAATTGTTTTATGAGCTAATCTATACTCTGTCTTGTAGAATATTACTTGTGCATTTAAACTGCTTTTGTTGAGTTAAGTGTTCTTTATTGATCTGTTAAGTCCAAATGGTCTATAGTATTCAAATTCTCTCTTCTGTTTGGTCTTCTGTTTAGTTGTTCTAGTCATTATTTAAAGTGGAGTGTTAAAGTTTCCTTGTATCATTCTATTTATTTCCATTTTTATCTTCAATTCAGTCAATGTTTGCTTTGTATAATTTGAAGCTGTGATGTGCATATATGCTTAAATTCACTATATCTGTGTATTAATTCATCCTTGCACTGACCTGAGACTGGGTAAATTATAAAGGAAAGAAGTTTAATTGGTTCATGGTTCTGTAGGCTTTATAGAAAGCATGGCGCTGGCATCTGCTCTGCTTCTGGTGAAGCTTGGGGAGCTTTCAGTTGTGGTGTAAGGTGAAGTGGGTGCAAGTACTTCACACAATGAAAGCAGGAGCAAATGAGGGAAAGAGTGAAGGGTTGGTGCCACACACTAAATGACCAGATCTTGTGTGAATTCAGAGTGAAAGCTCATTCATCACCAAGGGGATGGCCCAAACCATTAATGAGGGCTCCACCCTTATGATCTAAACACCTCCCACCAGTCCCCTTCTTCAGCACTGGGGATTACAATTCAACATGAGATTTGTGTAGGGATAAATATCTATACTATGTAATTCTGCCCCTGGATTCTCCCAAATCACATGCCCTTCTCACTGCAAAACATAATAATGCCTTCCTAAGAGTCACCCAAAGTCTTAACTTATTCCAGCATTAACTCAAAAGTCCAAAGCCCAAAGTCTCATTTGAGACAAGGCAAGTCTCTTTCACCTCTGAGCCTGTAAAATCAAAATAAGTTAGTTACTTCCAACGTACAATGTAGGTATAGGCATGGGTAAACATTCCCATTCTAAATGGGAGTAAATTGACCAAAAGAAAGGGGCTACAGTCGCCATACAACCCAACAGGGCAGTCATCAAGTCTTGAAACCCAACAGGGAGTCATTAAGTCTTAAAGCTCCAAAATAATCTCCTTTGACTCTTAACTCTTACATCCAGAGCACACTGCTGTGAGGGGTAGACTCCCCAGGCCTTACGCAGCTGTGCCTCTATGGCTTTGCAGGGTTCAGACCCAACAGGGCAGTCATTAAGTCTGAAAGCTCCAAAATAATTTCCTTTGACTCTATGTCTTACATCCAGGGCACACTGCTGTGAGGGGTAGACACCTCAGGCCTTGGACAGCTGTGTTTCTATGACTTTGCAAGATTCAGACCCCAAGCCTGCTCTCATGGGTTGGCATTGAGTGCCTGCAGCTTTTCCAGGCACAGAGTGCAAGCTGCCAGTGGATCTATCATTCTGCTGTCTGGAGAATTGTGGCTTCCTTTGCAGAGCTCCACTATGCAGTGCCCCACTGGGGACTCTGTGTGGGTGCTCCAACCCCACATTTCCCCTTGACATTGCCCTGGTAGAAGTTCTCTGTGAGGGTTTTACCATTCAGGCTTCTGCTGGGCTTTTCCACACATCCTATGAAATATAGGTGGACGATGCCAAGCCTCATTTACTCTTGCAATCTGTGTGTCCACGGGTTTAACATCATGTGGAAAATACCAGGGCTCATGGTAGCTTGTGTTCTCTGGAGCAGCCGCATAAATGTTATATGGGGCCTGTAGAGCCAAGGCTGGAGCCTTAGTGGCTAGGATACGGGGAGCAGTGTTCTGACACTAGGCAGGTCAGTAGGGCTCTGGGCTGGTCCTGGCTCAGGAAATCAATCTTCCCTCCTATACCTCTAAGTCAGTGATGATACAAACTGCCATGAAGGTCTCTGAAACACCTTTGAGGACTTTTTCCCATTGCTTTGGCAATCAGCACTTACTTCCTTTTTAATCATGCACATTTCTCTAATAAGTGATTCGTCCATACCCTCTCCTGAAAATGTGTTTTCTTTCTCTGCCACATGGCCAGGCTGCAAATTTTTCAAACGTTTCTGTTCTACCCTTTTAAATTAACTTCCACTATTAAGTCATTTTGTTGCTTCCACCTCTTAGCACAGTTGTAAGAAGCAGCCAGGCTACATCTTGAATTTTGCTGTTTAGACGTTTCTTCTGCCACATACCCTAAACCATCACTCTTAAGTTCCAACTTCCACAGGTATCTAGGGCATGAACAGAACGAAGCCAAGCTCTTTGCGAAGGCATAACATACATGAGCTTTGTTCCAGTTCCCAATAAGTTCCCCATTTCCACCTGGGACCTCAGCAGCCTGGACTTCATTTCATGTCCTTATCAGCATTTTGGTCACAACCCATACAGCCAGTCTCTGAGAAGTTCCAAAATTTCTCACATCTTCCTGTCTTCTTCTGAGCCCTCCAAATTCTTCCAATCTCTACCCAGTTCCAATGCTGCTTTTAAACTGTCAGGTATCTTTATAACAATACCCCACCCTTGGTACCAATTTTCTGTGTTAGGCCATTCTTGCATTGCTGTAATGAAATACATGAGACTGGATAATTTATAAAGACAAAAGGTTTAATTAGGTCATGGTTCTGAAGGCAGTATAGGAAGCATAGTACTAACATTCCTAGGCTTCTGAGGACACCTCAGGAAGCTATTACTCATGGTGGAATGTGAAGCAGGAGCTCGTATGTCACATGTTGAAAGCAGGAATGAGAGAGAGTTAAATGAGAGGCGCCACATATTTCACAGATCTCACGTGAACTCAGAGTGAGAGCTCACTTATAACCAAGATGATGGCCCAAGCTACCCATGAGGAATCAATCTGCATGATCCAAAGGTGAATCCAAGCTCCACCTCCAACATTAGGGATTACATTTCAACAAGAGATTTAGGTGAGAAGAAATATGTAAAGTATATCAATCTTCCCATCAAACTGATCTTTTTATTATTATATAATATCTTTTTTCTCTCTCTAATGACAGTTTTGGCTCAAAGTCAATATTCTTTGATATTAGTATAGTCACCTCTGCTTTCTTTCGGTTACTATTTGCATGGACAGTTTTTTATATTTTTTCACTTTCACCCTATATGCATTGTTAAATCAAAACTCAGTCTTTTTCAGAGATCACATAGTTATATTTTCTTTTGTTTTTATCAATTCAGCTAACCTGTTTTTTCATTAGAATGTTTAATCCATTTACTTTTAAAGTAATTGCTGATAGCAAGTGACTTGCTGTTGACATTTTTTTCAGAGTAAAGGTTTATGTATTTTTATAGCAATTTGACACTGATGAGGCATTTTTAGTGTATTTTACAAAAGCATCAATCCACAAAATATTAGGGAAGATCCCAAAAGCCTGGTCCTTCGCTATAGTTTGATGGAAGGAGACAAAACAAGAATGCACATAGCTGTGCAGTTTAGGTTAGCAAAAATTTAGATACAACTCAAATGCTCATCAACAATAAAATGGAAAATCTTCGATATACCCATATGGCAGAATACAGCAATGTATTTACACCATATTACATTTAATACGTATTTATATATGAATGAATCTCAGAAACATAATGTTGAGCAAGGTAAGCAAGTCACTAACAGATACAGTATAACTTCACTCATTTAAATGAAACATATATTGAGAAATGCTTGTTAGGAATATAAACATATGGGAAACTGCAAAGAAATTCAGGATGGTGATTAAAGGAGAAAGAAGTGAACTGGATCTAGGAGTGGCATAAGGGGAATTTTAACGTTAATGGGAATGTTCAAAATTAATGGTAATAGCGGGTAGATGGTTTCTTCAGTTTCTACACTTTATGCATACTTCATAAATATTTGTGTGGCTTTAGTTAAAAGTTGAGATGAATTTAGGAAGGTAAACAAGTAGAGAAAGTGACTAGAGAAAACCTTTTTGAAAAAACTCCTGTAAAGGCAAGAATGAAATGGAACAATGGAGCAATAGTTAGAAAATAATGTAGGAATGCTATTTGTTTTTTTACATGATAGGTTCTTTTTAAAATTTTTTTTGGCATTTTATCAATTGTTTTGTGTGTCTCATAGTTATGTTGTCCTTTTTTCATGGTCTCACTGCCTTTCTTTATGTTTCATTGATTTTTTGTGAGTGAACTGTTTGGATTTTTTTGTGAGTGAACTGTCTTTTATGTATTTTCCATAGGAATTTTATTTGTGGTAACCATAGGGATTACATAAACAATATAAGGTTATGTAAAATTTATTTTTAACTGATAACATGTTTAATAGCATATTAAAACTCTAATTTACGTCTCTACACACCCCATTTATGTTAATATCCCCCATTAAATCTTTTAATATTAATTCATTAACACAGATTTATAATTATGTTATGCTTTAAATTCTATACAGAATTTAAAGTGATCTATGCACCAGTATTATGATACTACCAGATTCTTTATTTGTCCATGTTTTTACCTTTAGAAAGGAGTTTTATATTTTTCATATGGTTTGAGTTGCTGTCTAGCTTCCTTTCACTTCAACTCAAAGAACTCTCTTAGAATTTCTTGTTGGGCAGATCTAGATGGTGAAATGCCTCAGCCTTTATTTATCTGTGAAAGTCTTAAACTTTTCTTCATTTTTGAAGGACACTTTTTGTGGATATAGTATTCTTGTACTATAAAAAATGATTTCTTAGTTTGAGTTTTTGTTAGGTAATCATAGTTCATTTCTTTAAGGTCAGTTTTTGGAAACTCACTGTTACACCCTTTGATTAAGTCATATCCTTTCTCTCCTTCCTTCCTTCCTTTCTTCCTTCCTTCCTTCCTTCCTTCCTTCCTTCCTTCCTTCCTTCCTCCCTCCCTCCCTCCCTCGCACGCTCGCTCGCTTTCTCTCTTTCTCTCTCTCCCTCCTTCCTTCCTTCCTTCCTTCCTTCCTTCCTTCCTTCCTTCCTCTTCCTTCCTTCCTTCCTTCCTTCCTTCCTTCCTTCCTTCCTTCCTTCCTTCCTTCTTTCTTTCTTTCTTTCTTTCTTTCTTTCTTTCTTTCTTTCTTTCTTTCTTTCTTTCTTTCTTTCTTTCTTTCTTTCTTTCTTTCTTTCTTTCTTTCTTTCTTTCTTTCTTTCTTTCTTTCTTTCTGTGTACCATGTAATCTTTTCCTGGTATTTGACTATATGAAAAAAACCTTTCTCCAGTCTTCTGAACTGCATTTGTACGGGAGAGCACTTCCACCAATCAGCCTAGCTAGAGCTTCTCAGTCCTTCCCTGGATATGCGTCATCTCCGGGCTTGCATGTGTAATTTTCTTGTGACAGAGGCTTGACTGTTTTCTTCTCAGTAGTCTATACTCTCTGACTTTTCATTGTATTTGTATATACTACTTCAGTCTTGCTTGGGCTGTAATTCACACAGTAATTTTTTCTTTGCAGCTGGCATCTATCCTATGCTGCCTTTCCAATCAGTGTTCTGAGTCAGGCTAGACAGAAACTACTCCCTATAGCATGTTTGTTCCCAAAAAGCCAGAACACATAGCCCATTCTTCTCTTTCCAATTGAGGGAAGAGCTGGTTGCTGGTAGTTCTTTAAATTTTGGAGTAAAATGGCAGATAGGGCTTGGATCTGGAATAAGTAAATCCCTGCTTTGGTGTGAGTCTTCTTGGCTTTGACCTCATTTATGTGCTACAATTTTTTCACTGGCTTCTGGAATTCTCAGAAAGGTAACTTGATCCATATATTGTTGTTAAGCCAGTCTTAAAGATGTGGGCAGTGGCCTGGTGCCACTTCTGCCATCTTTCTAACTTCCATTCTTGCTGTTGTCGTCTTATTTTGTGACAAGTTTAGACCAGTTTCCTAGAATGTTTTGATTTAAATCAGCACTCATCCTTTACAATTGCTTCGAAAGTATCAAAAAGAGTAAGCATTATCTCCTTATTAATGACATTATAATATTTTCCTTAAAATGTTTTCTGCCTGTATGTAAATATTTGTGGCATTTCGTTAAAATAATGTCCTTAATTATTATTATTATTATCATCATCTTACTTATTCTATATATTTTAATTTTACTTTTTCTAACTTTCCTATAATTTTGTTAAATTTTTTTAGAAAAAACTATGTTTTCTACATTTTAACATTTGTTTCATTTATTTGCTTGTAGTACTTTATATTAAGACTTTCTATATTAATGCTTTTATCTGTAGTTTTATCAGCTCTTAAACTATTTTCATTAATTACCTATTGTCATATATTTTCTCTGGGTTTTGTGGTTTATTTTGCTGCAGGTTTGTATATTTCATAAGCTTTGTAAATTTTTTTCTAATGCACCCAATTTGAGTTAAAATTCTCATTATTTCATTCCTTTCTGGTTTTATTAATTCTCATTTATATTTTAATTATTTATTTTATTCTGTAAATACTGGGTATATCTTGTCAATATTAGGGCCACTGAATTTAAATATGTAACTATTTATTTTCTTAGATATCTTACTTATTTTGTTTTATTTTTAATGCAATATATATGCACCCTGTAGATTTAATTAAGTAGTTCTGAACATTTTATGTTTCCAATTGTGTTTTCTTTTTCACATCCTGAGTTAATTAAGAGTAAGATTTAAGCTTGATAAACTTCATTTATTGATTTTTGATACTTTCATATTAATGACTCAAATTTGATACCACTATAATAAAAATAACCTGTTTTATGTAATTCCTATTATCTAAAATTTTTGAGACTTCCTCTGTGATCTAATACTGTCTGCAAATATGTGTGCACATGAGTGTGTCTCTGTGTCTGTGTGTGTTTTGATTTTGAGAAATATTAGTTTTCAAATATACTTTTTTTTCTGCTATTTGATGTATTTTAATATTTACTCATATTTTAGGTAATGAGCTATTAAGAATTATTTCTAAAGTCAGATTGATATTTTTAATTTATGGATTTTTGCATTCTTCTGCCTTCTGTTGGATTGACAGAAATTTTCTTCATAGAAACTTTATTTACCTTGGTATTTCTGGAAGTGAACAATTGTACTTTATAATTTTTAGGGTCACTCTTGAAGTTTTTTTTTTCTTTTTTTTGAGATGGAGTCTTCCTTTGTCGCCCAGGCTGGAGTACAATGGCATGATCTCGGCTCGTTAGAACCTCCGCCTCCCGGCCTTAAGCGATTCTCCTGCCTCAGCCTCCCAAGCAGCTGGAACTACAGGTGCCTGCCACCATACCCAGCTAATTTTTGTATTTTTAGTAGAGATGGGGTTTCACCACCTTGGCCAGGCTAGTCTTGAACTCCTGACCTCATGATACGTCCGCCTTGGCCTCCCAAAGCACTGGGAGTACAGGGGTGAGCCACTGCGCCTGGTTGGTCACTCTTGAATTTTTAATATATATGCTTAAATATTTTAAAATAAGTATGTACATCTATTTTGTAATTGTATCTTTCTAAATTAATGATCATAGCATTCATAAGCTTTAATTATTCAACTTAAAACATCCATCTTGGCATTTTTTAAAACTCTGAATTTAGCATTGTTCCTTTATTTTTCTGACAACATAGATTTTAATTTTTAAAATTTATTTTTGGACTCATTTACAGACTTAGGCATGTTATAAAATGTACAAATATTACACTTTTTGTAAATTGTTTGTATTACTGTAATAAGATATTTGTTTATAGCATGATGGTCACTACGCTTAATCTATATATTTTCTCCTGTTATGACAGTGACAATATTTGATGTTCCACAATTACTCCACAATATCACTATACTAGTTTTACTTCAATTAGCTTATGATAGAAGATACCATTCCACTTTGAAAACCTGAAGCTTTCATTAATTATTTTGTACTTCCAATTATCAATTGCATTTCAATTACTTTCAATAATTCAATAATTCTCATTGATTTTTATATTACTTTTCTTTTATTTCTAATGTTTTTTCCCTATGGAATGCCATTTGAAACAAAACTGAAACATCTCAATTTATTATTTGAGTGCCTTTTTTTAATTTAATTTAAGTTCCAGGATACATGTGCAGGTTTGTTACATAGGTACACGTGTGCCATGGTGGTTTGCTGCTCCAATCAACCCATCACCTCGGTATTAAACCCAGAATGCATTAGCTATTTATCCTGATGCTCTCTTTCCCCAACAATCCCCACCAAAAAGCCTCAGTGAGTGTTGTACCTCTCCCTGTGTCCATGTGTTTTCCTTGTTCAGCTCCCACCTATTATTTTTTATTATGATAGTTGCTTTATTGTGGTGGTCTGATACCAAACCTGCAGTGTCTCTGAGGAATTCCTATATTCTTCTTCTTTTTTTTTTAATTTTATTTTTAGGTCTGGCATACATGTGCAGGTTTGTTACATAGGAAACATGGGCCATGGTGGTTTGCTGCACTGGTCAACCTGTCACCTAGGTATTAAGCCCAGCATGCATTAGCTATTTTTCCTAATGTTCAACTCCCACTTCTAGGTGAGAACATGCTGTGTTTGGTTTTCTGTTCCTACATTAGTTTGCTGTGGATAATGGCTTCCAGCTCCATCCATATCCTTGCAAGGGACATGATCTCATTCCTTTTTATGGTTGCATAGTATTTCATGGTGTATATCTACCACATTTTTTTATCCAGTCTGTCATAGATGGGGATTTGGGTTGATTCCATGTCTTTGCTATTGTGCATAGTGCTTCAGTGAAAAAATGCATCCACGTATCTTTATCATAGAATGATTTATATTCCCTTGTATATATATATCCAGTAATGGGATTGCTGGTTCAAATTGTATTTCTGATTCTAAATCTTCGAGGAATTGCCACACTGTCTTTCACAATGATTGAACTAATTTACATTCCCACCAACAGTGTAGAAGTGTTTCTACTTCTCCACAGCATTGCCAGCATCAGTTGTTTCTTGATATTTTAATAATCATCATTCTGACTGGCCTGAGATGGTATTTCACTGTGCTTTTGCTAATGATCAGCAATGTTGCGATTTTTTCATGTTTCTTGGCCGCATAAATGTCTTCTTTTAAGAAGTGTCTGTTCATGTCCCTTGCTCACTTTTTAATGGAATTGTCTTTTTCTTGTAAATTTGTTTAAGCTCCTTGTAGATTCTGGAAATTAGCCCCTTGTCAGATGAATAGATTGCAAAAATTTTCTCCCATTCTGTAGGTTGTCTGTTCACTCTGATGATACTTACTTTTGCTGTGCAGGGGGGTTTCACCGTGTTAGCCAGGATGGTCTCGATCTCCTGACCTCGTGATCCGCCCGTCTCGCCCTCCCAAAGTGCTGGGATTACAGGCTTGAGCCACCGCGCCCGGCTGCTCTTTAGCTTAATTAGATCCCAGTTGTCAATTTTTGCTTTTGAGGTTTTTGTCATGAAATCTTTGCCTGTGCCTATGTCCTGAATGATATTGCCTAGATTTTCTTCTTGGGTTTCTGTACTTTTGGATTTTACATTTACGTCTTTAACCCAACTTGAGTTTATTTTTGTATAAGGTGTAAAGAAGGGGTCCAGTTCCAATTTCCTGCATATGTATATCCAGTTATACCAGAAATATTTATTAAATAGAGAATGCTTTCCCCATTGCTTGTTTTTGTCAGGTTTGTCAAAAATCAGATTGTTTTGCAGGTGTGTGGTCTTGTTTCTGAGTTCTCTATTCTGTTTCATTGGTCTGTGTGTCTGTTTTAGTACTACTACCATGCTGTTTTGGTTACGGTAGCCTTGTAGTATAGTTTGAAGTTGGGTAGCATGATGCCTCCAGCTTTCTTCTTTTTCCTTTGGATTGTCTTGGCTGTATGGGCTCTTTTTGTTTGTTTCATATGAATTTTGAAGTAGTTTTTTTCTAATTCTGTAAAGAATATCAATGGTAGTTTAATGGGAACAACACTGAATCTTTAAATTTCTTTGGGCAGTATGGTCATTTTCACAATATTGAGTCTTCCTATCCATGAGCATGGAATAGTTTTTTATTTTTTGTGTGTCCTCTGATTTCCTTGAGCAGTCATTTTGAGTTCTCCTTGAAGATGTCATTCACTTTCCTTATAAGCTGTCTTTCTAGGTATTTTATTCTCTTTGTAGCAATTGTAAATGGGAGTTCATTCATGATTTGACTCTCTGCTTTTCTATTGTTGGTGTGTAGAAATGTCTGTGATTTTCACACATTGATTTTGTGTCCTGAGACTTTGCTGAAGTTGCTCATCAGTTTAAGAAGCTTTTGAGCTGTGACAGTGGGGTTTTCTAGATACAGGATCCTGTCATCTGCAAACAAAGACAGTTTGACTTTCTCTCTTTCTAGCTGAATATGCTTTATTTCTTTCTTTTGCCTGATTGCTCTGGCCAGAACTTCCAATAATATATTGAATAGGAGTGTTGAGAGAGGGCATTTTTGTCTTGTGCCAGTTTTCAAGGGGAATGCTTCCAGCTTTAGTCCATTCAGTATGATATTGGCTGTAGGTGTGTCATAAATGGCTGTTATTATTTTGAGGAATGTTTCATCAATATCTAGTTTACTGAGAGTTTTCAAGATGAAGGGATGTTGAATTTTATCAAAGCCCTTTTCTGCAACTATTAGTTCTGTTTATGTAATGAAATGCATTTATTTGTTTGTGTATGTTGAATCAGCCTTGGTTCCCAGGGATAAAACTGACTTGATCGTGGTGGATAAGCTTGTCGATGTGCTGCTGGATTCAGTTTGCCAGTATTTAATTGCGGATTTTTGCGGCAGTCTTCATCAGGGATATTAGCCCGAAGTTTCCCTTCCCTTCCCTTCCCTTCCCTTCCCTTCCCTTCCCTTCCCTTCCCTTCCCTTCCCTCCCCTCCCCTCCCCTCCCCTCCCCTCCCCTCCCCTCCCCTCCCCTCCCCTCCCCTTCCCTCCCCTCCCCTCCCCTCCCCTTCCCCTCCCCTGCTTTCCCTTGCCTTCCCTTCTCTCCTTCCTTCTTCTTTCCTTCCTCCCTCCCTTTCGCTTCGCTTCTCTTCCCTTCCCTTCCCTTCCCTTCGCTCCCCCACCTCTCCCCTCCCCTCCCATCCCCTCCCTTCTCCTCTCCTTTCCTCTCCTTTCCCTCCCTCCCTCCCTCCCTCCCTCCCTTCCTTCCTTCCTTCGTTCCTTCCTTCCCCCCCCCTTTCTTTCCTTCTTTCTTTCTTCCTTCCTGCCTGCCTGCCTGCCTGCCAGGTTTTGCTATCAGGATGATGCTTGCCTCATAAAATGAGTTAGGAAGGAGTTTCTCCTTTTAATTTGTTTGGAATCATTTCAGAAGAAATGGTACCAGCTCCTTTTTGTACCTCTGGTAGAAATCAGCTGTAAATCCATCTGGTCTTGGGCTCCTTTTGGTTGGTATGCTGTTTATTACTGCTTCTATTTCAGAACTTGTTATTGTTCTATTCTGGCATTCAACTTCTTCCTGGTTCAGTCTTGGGAGGATGTATGTGTCCAGGAATTTATCTATTTCTTCTATATTTTAGTTTATTTGCATAGAGGCATTTTTAATATTCTCTGATGGCTGTTTGTGTTTCTGTGGAGTCAGTGGTGATATCCTCTTTTTCAATTTTATTGTGTCTATTTGATTCTTCTCTCTTTTCTTTATTAATATAGCTAGTGGTCTTTTTATTTCATTATTTTTTTCAAAAAAAAACTACTCCTGGATTTGCTGATTTTTTGAAGTAGGGTTTTCATGTCTGTATCTCCTTAAGTTCAGCTATGATCTTCGTTATTTCTTGTCTTCTGCTAACTTTGGGGTTTGTTTCCTCTTGCTTCTCTAGCTCTTTTAATTGTGAGGTTAGAGTGTTGATTTGAGATCTTTCTGTCTTTTCCATGTGGCATTTATTGGTGTAAATGTATCTGTTAACATTGCTTTAGCTGCACCCCAGAGATTCTGGCATGTATATTGTCTTTTTGCTCTCATTGATTTCAAAGAACTTTTTGATTTCTGCTTTAATTTCATTATTTACCGGGAGTCATTCAGGGGCAGGTTGTTAAATTTCCATATAGTTGTATGGTTTTGAGTGACTTTCTGAATCTTGAGTTTGAATTTGATTGTGCTGTGGTCTGAGAGACTGTTTGTTATTATTTCAGTTCTTTTGCGTTTGCTGAGGAATATTTTACTTCGAATTATGTGATCAATTTTAGAGTAAGTACCATGTGGTGCTGAGAAGAATATATACTATGTTCTCTGTGGGTGAAGAGTTGTGTAGATTTCCATCAGGTCTGCTTGATCCAAAGTTGAGTTCAAATCCTAAATATTTTTGATAATTTTCTGTTTCAATGATCTGTCTAATATTGAGAGTGGACTGTTAAAGTCTCCAACTATTATTGTGTAGGAGTCTAAGTGTTTTTGTAGGTCTCTAAGAATCTGTTTTATGAATCTGGGTGCTCCTGTATTGGGTGAAAATAAATTTAAGATAGTTAGCTCTTCTTATTGAATTGAACCTGTTACCATTATGTAATGCCATTCTTTGTCTTTCTTGATTTTGTTGGTTTAAATTCTGTTTCATTCGAAACTAGAGCTGCAACCCTTGCTTTTATCTGATTTCCATTTGCTTGGTAAATTTTTCTCCATCCTTTTATGTTGAGCATATGTGTGTCTTTGTATGTGAAATGGCTCTCTTGAAGACAGCACATTGAAGTGTCTTGACTCTATCCAGATTGCCATTCTGTCTCCTTTAATTGTGGCATTTAGCCCATTTACTTTTAAGGTTAATGAGGTTATATGTGAATTTGATCCTGTCATGATGCTAGCTGGTTATTTTGCAGACATGTTGATGTAGTTTCTTCAGTGTCATTGGTCAGTGTTGTACTTCAGTGTGTTTTGTAATGGCTGGTAATGGTTTTTCCTTTCCATATTTAGTGCTGCCTGCAGGAGCTCTTGCAAGGCAGTCCTGGTGGTGACAAATTCCCTCAGCATTTGTTTGTCTAAAAATGATTTTATTTCTCCTTTGTTTATGAAGCTTAGTTTGGTTGGATATGAAATTCTGGGTTGGAAATTCTTTGGATTTTGTGGGGGCATTTTTGTTGATGCTGCTGTTGTTTTCTGTTTGTTTGCTTTTCTTTTAATAGGGCACTCTTCTGTAGGGTTTGCTGCAGTTCCACTCCAGAACCTATTCACTTGGGTCCCTCCCGCACCTGGAGGTGTCACCAGTGGAGACTGCAGAACAGCAAAGATGGTTGCCTACTCCTTCTTCTGAGAGCTTTGTCCCAGAGGGGCACTGACCTGATGCCACTGGGAAATCTCCTGTACAAGGTGTCTGGCAACCCCTGTTGGGTGTCTCACCCAGTCAAGAGTCACAGGATAAGGGATCGGCTTAATGAAGCACTCTGGCTGCTGCTTGGCAGAGGGGGTGACACGCTGGGAGGAATCCCTCTAGTTCAGCCTGCCCAGATTCCTTGGAGCCAGCAGGATGAAAGACTAAGTCCACTAATTCATGGAGACTGTGGGCACCCCTCCCTGCAGGGGCTCCATCCCAAGGAGATCAGAGTTCTGTTGGTAAATCCCTGGCTGAAATTGCTGAAATTCTGACAGGGAGGACCCACCTTGTGTGGAGGGATGTGTCAGGATCCAGACCAAAGAGGCAGTCTGGTCACAATCTGTGAGAGCTGCTGTGCTGCCCTGTGGGGAATTCCTCCCAGGTCCAAACCACCCACTCTCCCTTGTACCAGCAGGTCAAAATGGCAGACTACTGCTGCAGTGATGGTTGCCATTCCTCCCCCTGGGAATTCAGTTGTCTTAGGCAGCAGACATCCATAATAATGATAGCCACCCTTTCCCCCAAGAACTCGGTGGCCTTAAGTAGTCTCCAGCCAAGTGGCCACTGAGAATCTGCACATCTCTGTGCTTGGGACCCAAGGCCTTGGTTGCACTGACTCACCAGGGGAACTCCTGATCCGTGGGTTGACAGATCCATGGAAAAAGCGTGGTTTCTGTGGAAAAAGCATGGTTTCCCAGGTTTCCCGGGCAGGTAACACAATCAGTCACCACTTCCCATAGCTGGGAGTGAGGGCTCCCCTTGATCCATGTAGCTCCCAGATGAACTGTTGCTCCACCCTGCTTTTCCTGGCTCTCTCTGAGTTGCACCAACTGCCTAGTCAGTCTCAATGAGAGAACCTGGATATCTTGGTTGCCCGTGCAGGATTCACTCACTGTTTTCATTCTCGCTGGGAGCCTCCAACTGCAGCTGTTTCTAGTTGATCATCTTGGCCCCTCCCTTATTATTTGCATTTCTTACATGGTTTCTCACATTTTTATCTTTCTCTATTGTATTTATATTCTGAGTATTTTCTTCACAATTGTGTTTCAATTAGTGGATTGTCTCTTACTAGTTTTGAGATTACATCACATTAAATGTTTTAATTTGGGTACAATAATATTCTTTTAAATACATTTAATGTGATTGTTCCATATTTTTTATGTTTGTCATTGTCTTAACTTTATTTCTAGCTTAAAATTTCTTGTTTACTATTTTCTTGCCACTTTAATAGATTTTCTTCCATTTTCTTTTTAATTTGTTCTTGTTTGTATAAAGGAATGCTGTAAAAATACTGAATATTACAGTTATTTTCAAGTTGTTGAATTACTTTATTGTTTTAAAACTGAAATCAATTAAGCCATCATATTCCCATTTTAACCTACATTATAATTTTAATAATGATTATAGCTTTTTCTTGGTTAATTCCATTAAATAGTATATTCATAACATAATTAAAGGGTTTTTTTATTCCCAGACTTAATTGGAATATTGGTAAATATCACACTGTTTAACACATTTTAAAAACAGAATAATATATATTTTTTATTTCCCTTATATTCCCATATACAATTTTTTAAACAAAACTGAGATATGACTCTTATCACCTATCTTTTTTGCTTTTGTAGAAAAATAATTTTATTAATAACATGAAATAATTTACATAATTTATAATATTGAATCATCTGTGTATTCCTGGAAAAATTTTATTTGGTCATGATATATCTTTTTATAATGCAGTTAGTTCATCTTGCTATTTTATTAGAACTTATACAATCATGTACTTACTTAGACTGATCTGTAGTATTGTTTTCTGTGTTAAATATATCCTCAGTTTATGACCAATGTTATGCTTGTTTCATAAAATTGATTTTCAAGTTTTGCAGCTGTTGATAAGCTATGATACATTTATTAGCATTTTTCATAACTAGTTTTATGAATATTTGGAGAATCTTTTCTGAAAAATTTTCTGGGCATGAACTTTTCTTGGGAGATGTACATTAAACTTTTGTATTCTACAGAGTTTTTTCATTTCATTTGTATCAGTTTATATTTTACCATAACATTATCATTCGATCTCTCTCTCTCTCTCTCTCTCTGTGTATATATAAAAATAATATGTAATATATTTATATATATATAAAATATATATATACATTTTTTTGGTTTTTTTTGAGACTGAGTGTCACTCTGTCACCCAGGGTGGAGTGCACTGGCACAGTCTCCACTCACTACAACCTCTGCCTCCCGGGTTCAAGCAATTCTTCTGCCTCTGCCTCCTGAGTAGCTGGGACTACAGGTGTGCAACACCACACCCGCTAATAATTTTTTATATTTTTAGTAAAGATGGGGTTTCACCATGTTGGCCTGGCTGATCTTGAACTCCTGACCTCAGGTGATCCACCTGCCTTGGCCTCCCAAAGTGCTGGGAGGATTACAGGTGTGAGCCACTACTCCCGGCCTCAATCTATATTTTTAAATGAATTTTTATATATTTAAGAAATAAATTTTTAATATTTTCATTAATTTATACTCAAACTATTTCTTTTTTTCTTTTTGACCTATTTATTGTTTCTCATTAATATCTCAAATTAATCATTTTACTTTCATTTTTATCAATGTATGAAACAGTACATTTTCCTCTGAGGAGAATTTTAATTGCTTTCCATTGAATCTATGTGGATGGTTTATTATTGTTAACATTATCTTTATTATTAAGGTTTTCTATATATCACATCATTTTGTTTTTATTTCTTCTTTAATCCTACTTATATTTAAGAAGGTTTTAACTTTCTATGCACTAGAGATATTTTTGTTTCTAGTTTTGTCATTAACATTTAGTTAAATTTATTGTAAAAATAGGATATTTCCTGAAGCATTTTCATTTCTCACAAAATATTACATTATCCTCAATGTCAGCTTCTGTGACTGTTTCATGGTGTTATCTAGGATTTTGTAATACTGAATTTGCATATCTGTTCCTGTGTATGTAATAATACTAAGCTCTAATTAATTAATATTTGTTTTCTCTTTATCAATAAATAGCTAAAATAATAGTCTATTATCAAGCAGAGTGGAAGAGATGAGTAACATTTTCATACTATCAAAATGATGTTCCAATGCTTCTTTAAGTTACTTATAGTTTTGCAAATCAATATATATTTGCAGAATTTATTTGTGATGCTGAGGTGGGTGGATCACAAGGTCAGGTGTTCAAGACCAGCCTGGCCAAGATGGTGAAACCCCATCTCTACTAAAAATACAGAATTTATTTGTTACCATCAGATTGTTTTTGTATCATTACAAGTTGCTCTCTTTTATTCCATTTCTAATGTTTCTTGATTTAAGACTGAAAATTAACTTTTGTTTTAGATTCCCCATTTAATACTTGGGGTTAATATTTTTACTTGTATTGATATAACAGCCATGCTTTTTAAAATTTCTGTATCATATGTTATGCCATAATTTGTTTTTATTGCTATATTATTTTTAAAAATTTAATATAAACCTTTTATTTTTCAATGTTCATTAATGTATATGTACTTATATACAGCTGTGTTTTATTTTTTAATTCTTTTAGTCTGATAATTGGAAGGTTTTTTCAAAAAAAAGTTGATGTAGAAGTGTTCAAATGCTTTAAATCATGAAATGTATAATTATATCTTCCTATTGTAAATTGCAGTCATTTCATGATTTTAGGAAAATCAAGTTTAATTCTTTCTCTCAATGCTTGGTTTTAATTTTCAAATATCTACATAGGGCTTAAATGTACTAGAAATATACTTGAGGCCTAGTGCAGTGGCTCACGCCTGTAACCCAGCACTTTGGGAGGCCAAGGCAGATGGATCATGAGATCAGGAGTTCAAGACCGCCCTGGCCAAGATGGTGAAACCCCATCTCTACTAAAAATACAAAAGTTAGCTGGGTGTGGTGATGGGCACCTGTACTCCCAGCTACTTCGGAGGCTTAGGCAGAGAATTGCTTGGATCTGGGAGGCGGAGGTTGCAGTGAGCCAAGATCACACCACTGCAGTTCAGCCTGGGCAACAGAGCAAGAATCTGTATCAAAAAAAAAAAAAGAAAAAAAATACATATATGTATGTGTGTGTATATATATGTGTGTATATATATGTATATATGTTTGTATATATGTGTAATATATGTGTGTGTGTATATACTTGAAAAAGGGAATGATATTTTTGCATAGAATATTACGTAGTATATGTTTAAAGCTTGGAGAATGAGATAAAAATCAAAAGTGATTTTGACATGATATTTTGCGAGTGATTGACATACTTTAGTAATTACTAAACTTTGTAACTTAATCATTGTACATGCTAGATCCTTTTTCAAATGGTAGCATGACTACTTTCTGACAGACCTAATTTAATTCGAGCAGCCAACAAAAATAACAAAAACTCAGATAATAAAATATATTTTAAAATCATGAGGAAATACACTCATATGCCTACCTCTCAAGAAATGTAAAAAGGAAAAAATTTTAAAGAACAATTGTAAATTTGTATTTGTATTTGAAAGATTTTTAACATATACCAATAGCAATTATATTGGAATCATTGGGTAATATAATATTATATCATAGAGGGAGGGAGTCAAAATAGAAAATAAATAACTCAATATAGTAGAATTCCTTTATTAGTTTTACGTTTCTGTCTATCAAACTACCACACAATTGGCAGCTTCATATTCACAGTGGATCCCTGAACAATGCAATCTGGGCACCAATGCCCGAGTAGTTGAAAATCCGAGTATAACTTTTGGCTTCCCAAAAACATAGCTACTAATGACCTACTGTTGACTGGAAGCCTTATTAATAACATGGACTGCCTTATCCGGGTGCGGTGGCTCACACCTGTAATCTCAGCACTTTGGGACACTGAGGTGGGTGGATCACAAGGTCAGGTGTTCAAGGCCAGCCTGGCCAAGATGGTGAAACCCCATCTCTACTAAAAATACAAAAATTAGCCTGGCGTGGTGGCAAATGCCTGTAATCCCAGTTACTTGGGAGGCTGAGGCAGAGAATTGCTTGAACCTGGGAGGCAGAGGTTGCAGTGAGGTGAGAGTATGCCACTGCATTCCAGCCTGGGCGACAGAGCGAGACTCCGTCTCAAACAAACAAACAAAAACACAAAGCAAAACAAACGAAAAAAGGAAACTACCTATTCTTCCATTAAACTAGGTCTGAGAAAAGGAAATGTTATTCAGGAAATCATAAGAAAGAGAAAATATATTTAATAATCATTTAGTGGAAGTGGGTCATCATAAAGGTCTTCATCCTCATGGTCATCGTGTTGAGTAGACTGAAGAGGAGGAGGGAGAGGGGGAGCTGGTCCCACTGTCCTAGAGTGGAAGCGGAAGAGGAGGTGGTAGATGTGGAAGGGGAAGCAGGAGAGGCAGGCACACTCCATGTAACGATGTGAGGGTTGTGGGCACCAATCCCCTGTGCAGTTGAAAATCTGAGTATAATTTTGGACTCCCCAAAACCATGCAGATACATTGTAATTTTTGTCTTACGTTTTTTGCTTTTTTGTTTCTCTAAAAAATGTTTCTATATTTTTCTTCTTCCACAAATTCTTCCACCATTTGCTTTAGTGTCAGGGCTCAGTTATAATAAAAGGATACATGTTGCAAGGAAGTCAAAAGCAGCTCTCTTGGATACGGACAACCCTTCTGCCACACTGTCTACTGTCAATTTGTTTTCTGGCACTACTTATTCTATGCCTTCTTCATTATCTGGCACTGGTTTGAATGCACTCATCTCCATCAAGTCATCTTCTGTTAATCCCTCTGGTGTGGTGTCTATCAGTTCCTGATTTTTCCAAGATTCATAACTTGAAACCATTTACACCACCACCAGTCCCATATTTTTTTCCATATGTACAATCTCTTTCATGATTTCCTTGATTTGCCTCTGTCTTTAATCCTGTGGAGTCATGTGTAACATCTAAACGTAGTTTTCTCCAATAGAAATGTATTGCTTTTGGCTTGATGGATTTGACACCTTTTTCTGTAACATCAATGGCATCTTCGATAGTGTAATGCTTCCAGGCTTTTCTGTAACAACAATGGCATCTTCAATGGTGTAATCCTTCCAGATTTCTACGATGTTCTATCAAGACGCTCTTCTATAGCCTTGACCGTCCTCTCCACAGAGGATTGACAATCCTCCTCTTACTGTGCATAAGAACCCAATTTATGACTTCCTGATATAAAGGCTGAATTAGAGATGTTGTGTTTGGGAGCAAGTAGACTACTTTGACACCTCTGGTGTTGAACTAATGAGTTTCTTGGAGAACAGGGGCATTGTCCAATATTAAAATAACTTTAAAGGCAGTCCCTTAGTGGCAAGGCACTTCCTGATTTCAGGGACAAACCATTGATGGAACCAATATAGAAAAGGGGTTCTCATTGTCCAGGCCTTCTTGTTGTACAAACAAAAAGCTGGCAGTTGGTGTTTGTCTTTTCTTTTGAAGACTCTGGGGTTAGCAGCTTTATAGATAAGAGCAATCCTGATCATAAATTGGACTGCCATTTGCACAAAACAGAAGAGTTAGCCTATCCCTTCCTGCCTTAAATCATGATGCTCGTTTCTCTTCCTTGCTAATCGATGTCCTTTGTGGCTTTTTTTTTTTTTCCAAGAATGGGGCACTTTTGTCTGCATTAAAAACCTGTTCAGGCAGATAGTCTTCCTCCTTAATGATTTTCTTAATGGCATCTGGGAACTTTTCTGCTGCCTCTTGGTTGGCAGAAGCTGCTTCTCCAGTTATCTTGACATTTTTTAAGCCAAAACTTTTGCTAAAATTATCAAACAGTTTTTACACCGGTATTAAATTCTTCAGCTTTAGATTCTTCTCCTTCCTTTTGCTTTAAACTGTCATATAATGACTTTACTTTTTCATAAATCCTATCAGTCTATAGTTACGCCTTTTACATAGTCAGCCTGCACCCTCATAAAAACTGCATCTTCAATATGAGATAAAAAAAATAGTTACCAAAAAGTGTAAGATTTTGATGACTGCTGAAAGAGGTGCAGCTATAGCTTCATGAATTTTCTTTTCTTTTTGCACAATGATATTTATGCTGAATTCATATATCTTAAAATGGCGGGCAATCACAGCTGCAGACCTTTGTCTATGGTACATCCCAAGCAATTCAACTTTTTCTTGTGATGCCATAACTTTTCTCTGCTTCTTGTGAACACTTTCTGCTTAAACAGTGGTACTTTGTATAGGTTATTCAAGATGTACCATGTTGCATGGAACACAGTGAAAAAATACACAAGAGCCATGAGAGATTGCTTTTTATTGGGATAAGCAATTTACTGAAGGGATGAGAGGCTCACATGGAGACGATTATCTTCACAGGGCGTTTTAAGTGGATCCTAGCAACGCTTGGGTTCCCTGTAATAGCAACAGGGGATGGCTGTGAAATTATTACAGTAGTACAGAATTACTACAGCTAATTTTATGCAGTTATTATTTAACATTCCATCTTTATGTTTGTTTACATTTCTCTGGCCTGAATGGTACCATGTATGCTTTGTGTTTGTGTGTGCAATTTTGATAAATTTTAATTTTTATAACAGATTTGTGTGCATTTTATGGTAGTGATAGTGAAATAGACTAGTAGCTACAAATATTTTCTGTCTTCATGACATATCTAATTTTTTCTTAATTTTTTTGATATTTCTAAGCTATGCTATTCGCAAGTTGTTTACAAATTGTCACAAATTCCCTAAAAAGTATTTTAATGTATTTGTTGAAAAGAAATGTTTGTGTAAGTGATCCCATGCAGTTTAAACTGGTGTTGTTCAAGGCTCCACTCTATATGGTGGTCAGAATTCCTCCTCAGGGTGATTGGATTCTCTGTTCAGAGTCTCACTGGGCTTGAAATAAAGGTATCCACTGGGGCTGCAGTTCCTATTGGAGGTTCAAGATCCTTTTACCAGTCTTGAATTTTTTTTTTTTTGTAGAATTCATTATCTTGGGGATGCAAGGCTAAGTTCACTGTGTTCCTGCTATTGGCTGAGAAAACTTTCAGCTCTTTGAGGCCACCAGTTTCTTACCACTAGACTCCCTTAAGTAATGAGTGACATGATATTTGTCATTTTCCAGGCTAATCAGAGAATGTCTTGTAACAAGCTGGAAAAAAGTGGCATCTTTAAAGCCCACATGCCCAGGAAAACTTCCCCCATTGTCATAATACGTAATATAATCAAGGGAACAATATCTCAGCCACGGGTTTCACCCACACTCAAGGGGAAGGAGGCTGTAAAAGAAAGAAGGCTTTCTAAAACCCATGGAATTTTAATTTACAGAGGTGACAGGTCAATATCATTGAAAGAATATTACTGAAACTGTCCAAGAGAAGGTAGCCAGGCTGCATCATGCAAGGGCATCTGGCGAAGCACCATGGTCAGCCAGGAGGCAGAACGTGCAAGAGAAAGCCTGCTCCAGAGTCTGTATTCTGCTTTCTATGGGAAAGAAGGGAAGATGGGACCGGTGGAATAATTTTAATGGGCTCTGGAACATAAGGGTAGTCTCTAGTTTGCTCCTGGCCCTGGGGTGATATAGGGTAGGGAAAGAATTGGCATTGTGTGTGAGAGTTAGATAAGGAAGCTGATTTGAGGCATGGGCTGTACTACTCGATATCTATATGAAAAGTATGTTCAAAGGCAAGTTGTGTTTTATCTCTAAAAATCCTAGGAGTTAGCTTGAATTACACTGGAATGAGCAACCTCTCCATAGGCAGGAAGGCTCTCAAGATGTGAAACCATAATAAAATATAGGGGAAAAAACGTGATTAATACAAGGTCATGGGAGTCATCTTAGAATTCTACCTACCATAAATTGAAATCAAATTCATAGGAGTTTGTTATGATAATTGAAGGGACCCAACATTGCTTAATGAAAAGATTATAAACAAAGAATAAAAAGTTTAGCATTGTATGATCTTCAGCAAGCAACATTCTGAAGTTTAGTTTCTCTAACTGTAAAATTAGTGTAATGGTATACATGCTGTAAATATGTAGGATGAAGTGAGAAAGTATATTTTAAGAGCTTACCATAATATTGGCACAGAGTTGAGCTCCAAAATTACAAATATCATTATTATTATTATGTTATTATATAAATTTGATTATTCTTAGATTCTTTCAGACTTCCTTCCTTCCTTCCTTCCTTCCTTCCTTCCTTCCTTCCTTCCTTCCTTCCTTCCTTCTTCATCATTAAATTCCAAACTATGGAAACTCTTGGTTTTATTATAGTGGTGTCTGGACTTGTACCCTTTCTTATTTCTGAGATCTACATTGTGTTTTTCACAATGTCCCATTAATCATATTATTTACAAAAACACCTAAAATATGTAACACCACCTATTTGGTAGGACAGCAGGCACCAGAAAACAGGTAGACCAGTTTGAATCGATGGAGACTCATGCTATACTGGGAAAACTTTTGGATTATTATTTGACAAGATTATAAATAAACATATGTACATAGGACAGAATTGACTGAGGTCACAAAGTATGAATGAAAGGGAGCTGAGTTTGGAATGCATGGTGCTGCAGTGTTAAAAAGCCTACTTTTGGAAGTGTCCTTTGAATTGAGAGGGCAAAGGTGGATGGGGGGTTAGTAGAAGAGAGGTAAACAGACAACAAGCACACCATGGTAAGGAAACAAAGGAACAGGCCTAGCATGGTGGCTCACACCTGCTATCCCAGCATTCTGAGAGATTGAGGCAGACAGATTAATTCAGCCTAGGAGTTGCAGGCCAGCCTGGGCAACATGGTGAAATCCTTTCTCTACAAAAAGTACAAAAAATGTCAGCCCGGCGTGGTGGTGCACACCTGTAGTCCCAGCTACTTGAGAGGCTGGGGTGGGAGGATCGCTTGAACCCAGTAGGTGGAGGTTAGAGTAAGCCACGATTGTGCTACTGCACTTCAGCCTGAGCAACAGAGCAAGACCATGTGTCACAAAACAAAACAAAAACAAAGAAATAAAATCAGGAACTGTAATTATGTCTTGATATAATTTTGGTTGTTTTAATCAACATAGATATCTGACTATAATTAAATACGGCAAGAGTTTTAGACTAAAAATTCTTTGCTTGTTCAGGTTTTAAAACAACATTATAACTTTTTATCTAGGAGCTCTAACAAGAGAACAGCTGAGAAAGCTTTAGAGTTCTGCAGAAAGTGTGCCTATCAATGATCCCTTCAGAAGAAGTTAGGGTGTAGTGGTGATTCTCAGCTCCCAAAGGAGCTATAACAGGTGGAATCAGGGACCAACGAAAGACATTTTTATAGTCTCCTATACAAGTTTTCGCTATGTTCTAAGCATTAGCATTTGTGAGATCCCTAGATGGCTGTCCAGTGAGTAAGATGTAAATGTTTATTTTATGAAACCATTGTGTTTTGGGTATTGTTACAGCAACAAACTGTATGTAATTCAATAGTTAAAAAGAAAAAAACAAAAAGGTCACTTTTTAATAGGTAATGAGTTATTATGATGTCATGAAGACAAATACCAAAGTGCTGTGTAACACTCTTGAAGATTTATGGGTATAAACGTTCCTTGGGCTTCCAATGGTGGATGTAGGTATGGGGTTAAAGAAGTGGTAAGTTGGAAAAGACCCTGAACCTGTGAGCAGAGTAGATTAGATTCTCTTCCTTATATTGCACACTACATATTACATTTCAGATGCATTTCAAGAAATGGTATACTCACAAAAGGATGGAGGAATGGAGCAGTATTATGATTGTAGTCATGGAAATCTATATCAAAGATGCAAGGAAAACATTCTAAATTAGGAAATTAGAGGAAACGGTATGTTCAGTCCTTGCTATCTATAGAGCTGTAAATTCCTGCAAATGATGAGATTGATTTATACAATACAAAGACCAGACAAAACATAACAAACAAACCAACAAACAAAAAACAACATAGTTTTGATTTCATAGCAATCTTGTCAGAAATAAATAAATTCAGTGACAGCAGAAACTCCAATTCGGCAGAGACCGCAGCAATGTCAGGTCTATTCGCAGAAATCTTGGGAAGGTGATGGACTTCACACAAAATACAGGCTGAAAGTCTAGAGCCAATTTTATTTCATTGCAAAAGTCAGGATGGTATAAATGGATTTCTGAATTATATTTAGTAGAAAATATGAATTTTAGAAGGCTTATTGCAAAATCAAATTTTGTGATTTTTAAACTATACTTCAGTGCTTCCCAAATATATTAAAAAATCATAATCCTGGGTTTTCCAGAAAATTTCTCTACAGTATTTTCTTCACATTTACCCATCATTTCCAAGATGTCTCATAAATTTTAATATTCTGTGACAATATTCCATCCTTTATCAACCCAGAAAAGAGTATTGCTTTTGAGATATTTCAAACCAATGATTTTTTTTTTTTTTTTTTTTGATTCAGAAATTTTGGTCATTGATGCTAAAAGACACCCCGGGTATTGGGAAATCTAACCCAAATGGTTGAAGAAAGATTTTTAAATTAAACATAATCTGTCTACACACATTAAGTTAATCAAAAGGCTTCCATTTTGTCAACCAGCATGTGCTGTAAATCACAGTTGAAATCTTCAAGGGGGGCCGGGCGCAGTGGCTGGTGCCTGTAATCCCAACACTTTGGGAGGCGGAGGCAGGCGGATCACTTGAGGTCGGTAGTTCGAGACTAGCCTGGCCAACATGGCGAAACCCTATCTCTACCAAAAAATGCAAAAATTAGCCGGGCGTGATGGCACACGCTGGTGATCCCAGCTACTCGGGAGGCTGCAACAGAAGAGTCACTTGAACCATGGGGACGGAGGTTGCAGTGAGCCAAAATCACACCACTGCACCCCAGCCTGGACGACAGAGTGATGCTCAATAAAAAATAAATATTCACGCAGACAAATACTATCTGTGATGGCTAATCCTAGGAGTCAGTGTGGCTGGAGGAGGGTGCCTAAGGCTGGGCGAAGTTCTTTCTCAAGTGACTGTGAGGGCGTCGCCAGAGGAGATTGACAGCTGAGTGGGTGACTGGGAGAAGAAGACTTGCCCTCAGTGTGGGGGACCTGCCAATCCGCTGCCAGCGCGGTTGGAACCAGGCCAACAGAAGATGGGGGATGAGCAGTGTGCAAGGTCCTCATTCTCTGGCTCACTCTCTCTTCCCGTGCTGGGCGCTTGCTTCCTCTCCTGCTGCCCTTGGAAGTCAGACTCCAGGTTCTTCAGCTTGTGGCCCCTGGGGCTATCGGACTTGGGAGGACTGACTGGGAGCACACTGTGGGCCTCCCTGGTTTGGGGGCCTGGGACGTGGCCGAGTCCTGGGGCTTCTCTGCGGCCTGTTCCGGGCGTCGCGGTGAACCGCCAGCCAGTTCCCCAAGTAAACTCCCTGCTCACACGCCTGATAGCTTGTTGGTTCTGTCCCTCTGCGGGACTTTCACTACCACTCTCGAACTCACACACAGAGGAAAGAGTGTTACGGGAGAGATGGAGCAGTCCACTCCAAGAACATTCTTATCCTATGGATTACGAGAATTGCCTGAGAAAGTTTGGGTATGTGCATAAATGTGATTTTATGTACAACATCTTTAAGCTTGTAGTACAGAGGGAAGGTGGGCAGCCCATAACTGGTACCTTGGCTTCCAAATTTGGGCTTCAGTTGTAGTTCTGACACCAGTTTCATGATTTTTAAAACTCATCATCCATTTGGGGAACTTTGTTTTGCCATCTATGAAGTATGGATAATTGTGCCACATAATATTTATTTGAAGAGTGACAGGATATCTGAAGGTCATGAATAGTCAAACATCACTTAAACAAATTTTATAATGTTTTTTACAAAATTGAATCAAAATTTGATAAGGATTTATAAAGAGTAAGTCAAGTTTTTACCAGGACTTCATATCTGTTTTATTAAAATGATAGGCATTTTTTGAAGATTAAAAAAAAGCAACTAGACAAACTGTCAGAGATACAATAAAATGTTTTCCAAGCTACCAATGATTTAACCTAAATACAGAGTTCACCATTAACTAAGCAATTAAGAAAATGAGATCGCTTGCTAATTAAGAATCGGTAAAATATTATACATAATATATAATCTCATTATATATAATCAGTTATATATAATATATAATTTCACATATAATCTGTTATATATAATATATAGTTTCACATATATAATCTGTTATATATAATATATAATCTCATGTATATTTTATATAATCTCTTGTATATAGTATATATAATCCCTTATATATTTTATGAGATATTATATATAATATACATAATCTCATATATATTATACATAATGGCATAAATATGTATAAAATAAAAGATAAAATATATATAGTTCTGTCTCTCTGGAACCCTAACATAGGTGTTAAACATATTCATAATTTACTCTTTTAATAAACATTATTGAAAACGAAGTATCTGTCAAACATTTTGCCAAGGAATTGGGATTTAATGGTGAAAAACCAGAGTTTGTGCTATCAATTTAGAAGGAAAGACATTTGAGCAAGCAATCGTTTCAAAACCTAAGATAAGTGAGTAATTTCAGGACATTATACTATGTGCTAGATTTATACAAGCAAAAAGAGGGGAATGAAGGGGGGAAAAGAAGTCTTTATTTAAATAGGAACCACAGGGATTGGGCGCAGTGGCTCACGCCTGTAATCCCAGCGCTTTGGGAGGCTGAGGCAGGCCAATTACCTGAGGTCAGGAATTCGAGACCTGCCAGGCCAACATGGTGAAACCCCGAATCTACTAAAAAAAATGCAAAAAAATTAGCCGGGTGAGGCGATGGGCACCTGTAATCTCAGCTACTCGGGAGGCTGAGACAGGAGAATGAATTGAACCAGGGAGGTGGAAGTTGCAGTGGGCTAATATTGCGCCCCTGCACTCTAGCCTGGGTGACAAAGGAAACTCCACCTCCAAAAACAAATAAATAAAAATAAATGAATAAATAGGAACCACAGTAATAAGAGTGAGTTTATAGGTCCATTCTTTAATATTCCCAACATTTTATTTATTAATAAATTTACAATTTTTAATTATTATGTATTTATAATAGTTGTATATATTTCTGGGGCACATGTAAAATTTTGATACAAACATGCAATGTTAAATGATCAAGTCAGGCTAATTGGGGTTCCATTACCTCAAGCACTTATTATTTCTTTGTTTTGGAAACATTCCAATTTCATTCTTTTAGTTATTTGGAAATATTGGCAATAATTGCAACATTGCTATTCCTCCAGCACAAATTTCCTTTAGTCTTATTTACAAAACTATGGTAAGGAAGTTTAAATTAAATTCAAGGTACGCCATGTTACAGGTAAAATTGTTCCATAACAAAGCACATTGAAAAATTGTTGTATTTATTAGTTGAGGAGACTAAGTCACAGCATCTGTTCCAATATATAGAAAACATATCTCTCTAACGTGTGTATACAGACACCCACACACACACACACACACACACACATATTTATAGTGCCAAGCTAGGCAGCTAATAAATGTGTTCATCAGCAATATATAAATCAATAAAATAACAAAGGGATAGATTGAATTAATTTTGTTAGAAGACACAAAAGTTGAACATTTATAAATTTTAGGTGGCTTGAACTTGATTGGTTCATTTCACTCTTTCAAAATATAAAAGGTGAATTTTGTTTTGCTTTCACCCTGCAGAATTATAGTAAATGCATAATTCAAAACATATAAAATAAAAACAAACCTAATTAGTACAGTGCATCATATAATATGTTCACTTTCTTTAAATTTAGTAAACTCCATACTACTTTATTACTGCAAATCTAATTATAATGAAGTTACTTTTTACTGACTACTTTCTATTTGTTAAGTTCTAGAGACTTATTTTTCAGGATAATAAGTACACAACAGCAAAAATATGTATTGTATATGAGATGAAAGTGTTTAGAGGATACTAATTTTTTGGTGTATGATTGTAAGCTATTTTTTCTTCGTATTTGTATGAATTACACATTGTGAGAAAGCAGTGCAGTTTTAGATAATTATTCTTAGATTTCTGATGATAATTCATTTTATTGAACATTAAAAAGGAAAAAGTAGTAGCTGTAACATTATTATAACGCAAAGTAGGACTCTGCTGAGATTTTTTTTTTCTTAACAATATATTTAGTATTTATTTCAATAAACAGTCAGGTCTTTTTTTTGTTTTAATCGTTGTAAAGCCAAAGGTAAAAATACCATAATTTATAATATTTCCCTGGGTGAAATATTTAGGTTTAAATGTATATTTTCTCAAATATTAACATGACTGCATAAAATTTGTGGTTATTAAAATAAAGCCAGCTCTGATTTAAGTAAATGATTTTTTCTTGTAAAAACTAATGAAAAAAATAGATCCTAAATCCTCCAGAGCAAAATAACCTTTAAAATTGGGACATAAAAAACATCTCATTTGGGGGTCTGCTCAAATGAGAATCTAAGAGATTTATTAGTTTTCTTACATGTCTTTTGTATTATGCCAGATTTAATATGGTGACTGAAATAGATCATGTAATTCTATGCATCTCATTAAGTAGGTCTTATTACTATATATACTTGTATATTTTTCTTTCCTTTTATTCTATTCATATACCTTGGAGTGTCATTTCCACTTGACTTTACGTTTGCACTTCTGCAGTTTTTCTCTCTAAAAGCTTTATGGTAATATAATGAATATATCTTACAATTTAACTGCTTAGTGTACAATTCATTGCATCTTAATATATAAACAATGTTGCACAGCCATCTCCACCATCAATTTTAGAGCATTTTACCAGCATTCCCTGTAAAAGAAACTCCATCCCACATTAACAGTCACTCTACTTGTAAATTTTTTTTTTTCTTTTCTTTTCTTTTATTTTCTGAGACAGTGTCTCACTCTGTCGCCTAGGCTGGAGTGCAGTAGCATGATCTTGGCTCACTGCAACCTCTGCCTCCCAGGTTCAGGTGATTCTCCTGCCTCAGCCTCCCAAGTAGCTGGGGCTACGGGTGTCCGCCGCCACACCCAGCTAATTTTTGTAATTTTAGTGGAGACGGGGTTTCACCATATTGGCTAGGCTGGTCTCGAACTCCTGACCTTGTGATCTGTCCACCTTGGCCTCCCAAAGTGCTGAGATTACAGGCGTGAGCCACTGTGCCTGGCCGCAGTCACTCTACTTTTACAGTCACCCCCACCCTCAACTCTAGACAACTACTGATAAAAATTCTGCCTCTATAGATTTGCTTGTTCTGGACATTTTATATAATTGATATAAATGAAGTGTGAATTGTTGTCAAATGACTTTTTCTGTGTCCTTTGAGATAGTGTGTGTTGTGTGTGTTACATCAATTAACTTTAAGATATTATGGCACTCTTGCATCCTTGGAAGAAATTGCCCTTGATCTTTGTGTATAATCTTTTTATGTTTCTGGATTCAGTTGCTAGTATTTTCCTGACACTTTTTACATATAGTTTAGTAAGAGATATTGGCCTCTAGTTTTATTTTTCGCTATCTTTTTCTGGTTTTGATACAGCATAATACTTGCCTCATAGAATTACTTGGAAAGTGCTCTCTCCTAATATTTTTGTAAAAGTTAGTGAAGAATTTATATTTATTATTTAAATGTTTTGTAGAACTCATCAAGCAATTTGGAACCGAGTTTGTTTGTTTGTTTGTTTGCTGTTTGGTTTTTTTGTTTGTTTTTGGTTTTGTTTGTTTCTGTCGCCCAGGCTGGTATGCAGTGGTACAATCTTGGCTCACTGCAATCTCTGCCTCCCAGATTCAAGTGATTCTCCTGTCTCAGCTTCATGAGCAGGTGGGACTACAGGTGCATATCACCATGCCCGGTCATCTAAATTTTTGTATTTTTAGTAGAGATGGGGTTTTACCATCTTGGCCAGGACGATCTCGATCTTTTCACATCATAATCCACCCTCGTCGGTCACCTAAAGTGCTGGGATTACAGGTGTAAGTCACCTTTCCCAGCTAGGACTGAGGTTTTTTTTTTTTTTTTTTTTTTTTTTTAGAAATGTTTAAATTTTTAATTCAGTTTCTTGTTATAGATCTATTCTCATTTGATATAATTTTGTGAGTCAGTTTTGGTACTTTCTCAGAATTTGTTCATTTTGTCTAAGTGATCAAATTTTTTGGCATAAGTTGTTTTTAGTGTTTTCTTATAAGCTTCTTTATTATTCTACAACATTTGTAACCATGTCTCCTCTACTTCCACTCTTGATATTAAGTTGCATCCTGTCTCTGTTTTTTTTTTTTTTCTTTACTAATATAACTAATGGTTTGTCAGTATTTTGGTCTGTTCCAAGAACCAAATCTTGATATCATTAATTATCTGTCTTATTTTCCCAGTCTTTATTTTATTACTTTCTGCTCTAACCTTTATTACCCTTTTCTGCTTTCTGTATGTGTGTTTGTTTACTTTTCTCAGTGTTTTAAGAAGGTGGTTCTGGTTATTCATATCAGTTCTTTTTTTTTTAATATAAACTTTTCAACTTTGAAGTTCCTGTTGTATAATTTAAAAATTGTCTGGCCTTTCTTTCACTTTCTTACCACAACAATTCTAAAAACTCTTATAACTTTCCAATGATGGAAGTATCTTGATTATTCAACGCGCCCTTGAAATACACGTGAAATTGTACTTATGAGGTGACTCATGGTAAGACCTTAAATAGCTTTTAAGATTGGGGCTACTTAGCAAACTATCACAAGAACAGAAAACCAAACACCACATGTTCTCACTCATAGGTGGGAACTGAACAATGAGATCACTAGGACTCGGGAAGGGGGACATCACACACCGGGGCCTATTATGGGGAGCGGGGTGGGGAGGGATTGCATTGGGAGTTATACCTGATGTAAACGACGAGTAGTTGGGTGCTGACGAGTTGATGGGTGCAGCACAGCAACATGGCACAAGTATACATATGTAACAAACCTGCACGTTATGCACATGTACCCTAGAACTTAAAGTATAATAATAAAAAATAAATAAAAATAAATAAAAAAAAATAAAAATAAAAGATTGGGGCTACTAATGTCAGAAAGGCCACTCATACGATTAGAGGCTTGCAGGTTTGTGCCAACAATATCAGCCTTACCCTTAACCTCTGTGGAAGGGAGGGAGGCAGTACATTGAGTTAAATTATGTGACCAATGGATTACATTCACCATGCCTATGTAATTAAATTTCAACAAAAACTCTGGACACTAATGCTTAGTGGAGTTGAGTTTCCTGATTGGTGAACACACTGACATGCAAGGAGAATGATGCAACCTAAGAAAGCATGTAAATTCTGTATACCAGACCCCTGGATACTTCACCCTCTGTATCTCTTTGTTTTGCTATTTCTGAGTGGAGTCCTTTATAATAAAATTGTAATGCTAAGTGTAGTGTTTTCATCAGTCTTATGAGTGGTTCTAGTGAAATTATCCAACCTGAGGAGGGTGGTGGAAATATTCTCGATTTGCAGCCAGTTGATATGAACTGAAGACAATCTTGTGGACTGTGCCCTTTAACTTCTTGAGTCTGTGTTAACTCTATGTGGTTCATGCCAGAATTGAATTGTGCTACCTCAGTTAGGGTCGGTGTCAGAATAGTTGGTGTCAGATGTGGGAGTCACTAGCATGACCCTGGCTCATTGAAATCTGTGCTTTGAGAAGAGAAGTAATGAAAGGGAAGGAGATGGGGAAGCTTGATTTACAAGTGGCCATGAGGTTCCCCATGGTTTAAAATAGCAGATATGCTGTAGTCAGTTTCTGAAAGTAAAGGTTACAAATGAAATTCAGGTATGATTGATTCTTCTCCCAGAGAGTTGCATTACTGGGTGTATAAGAAAATGTAAAATAGAAAAAAAAAATTAAGTTTAGAGAAAAACTGGTGTTCAAATGTGTAACTAGTTTTATTTAATTTACCTAAATGTACTGTGGAGATAATTAGTGTGTCTGACTAGGGGACATTTCCTCTATGTAGTGTTATAAAACAGAAACATGGAAATCTGCCTTTAAAGCTATATTAATTGGACCTGCTAAATAGGAGTTAATACGATTGTGTGAGCCCAAGCAAGAAAGAATAGAAACAAGAGTGCTAGTATAGAAAATTTATCTGTGCGATAACCTTGTGTGGAGCAGAGGCTGGGGCTTATAATAAAAGCCTGTAAGTGTCTTCTAGTGAAGGATATTTCAACCACAGTGTGAAATATCTAATGTTTGCCCTCAGATGGATCAGCCTTTGGCATGTGGGCTTTCACTATGAAAGAGTGGACTCAAAAAGTTGCTTTCCTTGATATCTCAGTTATGCTGCCATCTTCTGATATCATACCCAGAAGTTAGGCTCCACTAATTGCCAGCTGATTCTATTGCTTTTAACAAGGCCTGGGTGGAGCATAAATTGTTCCACTTCTGATATAATTGATGTTGGGCCCTTTTATAGACTTTAAGGTTGGTCTTTGAGGCTTTCACTGACATGCTAGGTGGACTCCTCATCTTTCTCTTTCCTGATTTTCTCTGATAAACTTCTAGCTAGTCCAATGTTTAGCTTGTTGCTAATAAGGAGCTACCAGCTTCCTCTTTGTTTACTACTAAAGTCTCCACTGTTTTTGAAAGCACCTTTAGGATCGAACTTCTTCACAGTCTGTTCCAAACAGAGGCAAGGATGCCCATGGAGCTCTCTGCTCTTATGTTGTTCCTCTCCTTCCGAGAAGCAGCTCCGAACCCTGCTGCAAAGCATGGGTAGGCATGAGATGCTTTTCTTATTCGAGTTACTTCCTTGCTTTATGAATAGGGCAATGACAACTGGTGATCACTTCTAGTCTTCTTGGGCTGCCTGACCAGCATGGAACAGACAACTTATAAGTCATCTGGGGTGAGACTGATAGGGGTTCAGTGTTCCTGGCCTGCTGTTCCTTTGTTAGGGCTTTTTCTCTCTAAATGAGGCCTGGATGGAAGAAGAAAGTCTTGTGCTTCTTAGCCACTCTTGTCTGGAATAGAGCTTATGCAAAACAAAGCAGGGGTGGAGGATGAGAAATGACGGTATTCTAGAATAAAAGGTAGAGGGAAAGGGAGTCCTGCGTTCTTGGCCATAGCCACTAGGATTCAAACTTCTGTCATTCTGAGCCACAAGGCAGGAAGACAGAACGAGCTATGGTTCAAATGCCACTGACCACTGACTTTCCCTGTTCATACTAAGATTTGGTAGATTCCTTAAGTTTTCTTGTTCTCCGTTCCTACTTGCCCATAAGACAGTTTCTAGAGACTTTAAATAGTTCTTTTTTTAAAAAAATAATTTTTAGCGGTTATGATCATTTGTCTGGGAAAAAGATTCTGTAGGGTTTCTCATGCCTTCATTCAAAAACCTTTTTGTGTTGTCTGTTTTCAATCTGTGGTGACACACAAACTGAAACATCCATAAAAACTTCAAGTCTAAAGATAGTAATTACAGATGAGTATACTTTACTACAATTCAAACCCTTGTAATCATTTTCAGAACTCAGCTTCAGGGAAAGGAATTAGAGAAAATGGAATAGCAGGCAGATGACGCATCAGCTGATATAAGATAAAACATGGCTAGAAGAAGTCTTTTTGTATTTTTTTACAAATAGATTTACAAGCATTTATTCATGTATTCTTAAAACGATCACTATTGAATATAAATGCCCATCAACACTGCTTCTTATTTGTTATTCATGTAAAATAATCACAGGTTCCTTGGTATTTAATTTTTTTTTTAATGTGGTTCAGGAAAACAACACCTACCTTCTCTCTATTCTTTCAACTCTGGAGTTGACAACGAAGAGAAAAAGGAGTAGAAGAAATGTGATAGATAATTTTTTAGTTATTTTGTATTCATTCTGGTGAAATGAACATTGTTTTTGGTTTTTCTACCACGTAAAGAATATTGCCCTAGAAATGATCATTTAAGCCTAATGCTTCTCTGGGTGGGGGAAAGAAGATACTATTAAGTGATGAAGAGTTTTAACGTACCAGATAAGTTTTTTTTTTAATGCCATAAAATATCTTGCATTTATGATTATTGATTTTTAATTTATTTTTGGGAGAAATTTAGTATGCAGTAATAGTTTTATTTTTTCTTATTTTAACTCTATTATTCGAATTGATATTCATTTATTTTAAATCTGTAGGTAAAATACAGATATGATAGGCAGGATAGGATGATTAGCTGCGGTTTTTGACTGGGTTGGCATTTTGGGGATATTGCATTTAACCACAATATGCTTGTTTTATAAATTCTTGAATTGCTACAAGCATCACTATTCCATGGCTAAATAAAATAACAAGGGGTGCTCATTTCTGATTAAGTGATTTGAAACATTGAGTCGGCCAGGCATGGTGGCTCACGCCTGTAATCCCAATCCTTTGGGAGGCTGAGGAGTGCGGATCACCAGGTCAGAGGTTCGAGATCAGCGTGACCAACATAATGAAACCCTGTCTCTAATAAAAATACAAAAATTAGCTGGGCCTGATGGCCCGTGCCTGTAATCCCAGCTATTCAGGAGGCTGAGGCAGGAGAATCGCTTGAACCTGGGAGGCGGAGGTTGCAGTGAGCTGAGATCTCACCACTGCATTCCAACCTGAGTGACAGAGTGAGACTCCATCAAAAAAGCAAAGGAACAAACAAAACAAACACACAAACAAACAAAAAACAAAAGAAAGAAAGAAACATTGAGTTAATGGGAATCTGATGAAAATATTTTCATATTTTAAATTTTAAAATGCAATTTTGGGACAAAAATAAGCTATAGGCTAACAATTACAGGTTTTTATAATTGATGCAGTAAGTGTAGAAAATATCATGGTCAGAAATGTGGGAAATGAGCAATGATGATGAAAAGGAAATGGAATTGCTCAGAAAGAAAATTAGGGCTACACAGTAGCTAATGCGCTGCATGACTGATTGCCTATACTTATGGAGCCACAGTGAAAGACATGTGATATTAGATACTTAGATTTTAAAAACTTCGTTAAATAAATAGAATATATATGAATACGTGTAGGAGCTATATCTGCCTACAACGTTTATACTGGCAAACAATAGGATATTGTTGGCAAATAAAGCCCTATAGAGTTATTTCATACTAGAAATATTAAAACAAGAATAGGTACACAGTTTAAAAAAATGTAATGAGGCCCCAGAAACACATTTTAAGATTGATGTCGAGAAATTAAGGAATATAAAGTCAACTTTAAAGAACATCCTCTTTCAAGCTTGTCAAAAGCATTGTAGTATGGGGTGGGAATGTAGAATCAAAGGCGAAATACAACTTGTGTCAGAATCACCTTCAGTGCCAATTAGCAATGTAAATTCCTTTGATGAGATTTGCTGGGATAAGCAATTTTGAGGACAAGGGTTGGAAATCAACAGTTTACAAGATATCCAGGTGATTCTTATATATACTACAATTTAAGAATCACTGCCCCAGTCTATTACATTACTAGACAACTTACAATATGGAATCTATTCGATAAAATATACAGTGATTTCAGAAACTGAGGAATGAAAAGTGCATTTTTCCCTTCATTCACTTTAAAGAGCATGGAGCCGGGGAAGGAATGTGGCCTGTGGGATGCAGGAGGAGATGCCCTTAATGCACCCAATGCGTTCTTAAATAATACAATGTGAAAGTTATTTTTTATTTAATGATGATTTTCTTTAAAGGCCTGTATCATACCACTGATGGTTAATTCATTATGAGTAATTACAAAAGGTTGAAATATACATGCTTCAGATAATCTGGTTTGATCCATAGCTAAAATTAGTAACAATTAGACATACCATCTAAACTTTAGTATTTTTTTTTAAACGGAGTGTCACTGTTGTTGGCCTGGGGTTGGAGTGCAATGGCATGATCTAGGCTCACTGCAACCTCCACCTCCCAGGTTCCAGCAATTATCCTGCCTCAGCCTCCTGAGTAGCTGAGATAACAGGCACCCGCTACCATGCCTGGCTAATTTTTGTATTTTTAGTAGGGATGGGGGTTTTACCATGTTGGCCAGGCTGGTCTCGAACTCCTGACCCCAGATGATTGACCCACCTCAGCCTCCCAAAGTGCTGGGATTACAGGCGTGAGCCACCGTGCCCAGCCAGTAGTATTTCTATAACAAAACATTGGATATGTTTTGTACTTATTAGGGATTAGGTCAGATCTACATACTCTGAAAGTCAATCAAAAGAAGTTCATTCACACGTGAAAATAAAAGGCACGGGTCGGTTCCAATATGATCAGGCTGCTATAACAAAATACCATAGACTAGGTGGCTTAGAAACAACAGGAATGTGTTTCTCACAGTTTGGGAGTTGGGAAATCCAAGGTAAAGTCACTAGCAAATTTGGTGTCTTGTGAGGTAATGTTCTTGGTTCCCAGACAGTTCCTTTTAGCTGTATCCCCACATGCAGAAGCAGGGAATGAGCTCTCTGGGATTTTTTTACACAGATGCTAATCCCATTCACGTGGGCTCCATCCTACGAACAAATCACCTCCCACAGGTCCCACCTCCCAATACCATTACACTGGGGGTTAGGATTTCAATATATAAATTTTGTCATGACACAAAGGTTCAGTCCTGCAGGGAACTCACTAAAATTCTACCTATACATTGTGGGAGAATTCAGGAGAATAAGGAGAAATGGATGTGTTTCTCTTGTACATTTCATTTGCACAAAATTTATTTCTGAGTTTTCACTAATACTTGCTAAAATAGGGAATGTCAAAACTTCCAAATTCTAGCCAGTTGAAACATTCTATGTGGGCATTTTATTTTCAAGTTATCAAGGAAAAGCAGTTGTTAGGGATGAAAATCAGTGGTTAATATAAAACTCTTCATTTTTAGTCCGATTTAATAAATTTTTTTTGTGGGATGAAGTTCTCACAAAAGAGTAAAGTCCAATACATATTTTATATTTCTTTAGCCTCATTCCTCAGAAAGAGGACATTTTAAAGAAACATATGAAAGGAATGTAAAAACCACATTCTGAAAGTTTTGCACTCATTTGCTACAACTTCAAACCATTTAATTTTTTTCTTAGTCATTACTCTGATTTAATTGCTGTCATTTAGAATCTTTGAAAACATTCAATCAGCTGTTTTCTGTTTTAAAGCTACTAATTTATTAATGATTTATGTCACTTCACCTCTCGAATTCTTGTTTGCTTGTTTTTTCTAATTCTAGTGTAACCTTGGGGAAATCAGATCTTTCTGTACCTCATATGTGTGAACAAGGTTTACATTTTATTTACCTATATACCTGCACATAAAAAGGGGTGTCCTGTTTACCCAGAGGAAGGGCCTAGAGTCAAAAAGACTATTTGACAATGAAGATTCTACTCTATATTGTGGTTGTACATACCCATTGCCGCAAATTTCTGAGACATAGAACTATTTTGATGAAGTTGTAGATACATTTCAGTGAACTCACTAAGCCAGCTGACCTTAAGATACCAGTTGCCATTCAGGAGTTAGCACTTTCAGATAAACTCAGCAGATACCTTACATGTCAGTATTAAGCATATGGTTTAGTACAATGTAATTCTCTAAAATGTTTGTTAGACATTCACTCAGTCAACCAGTCAAGAAATACTGATTGAAAAATCTACTATTTGCCAGGCACATCATTCAACTGGAGACTAACGGGGACCAAGACATGAGCATTGTCCTCCAGGAACTTCCAGCCCACTCAGAGATACAAATGAGTGTATAGGAAAGTAAAACACTGTGTGATGTAGAGAAAATAGAAGATTAACATAAAGAGGCAGCTGATACCTTTTGAAAGTCAAATAAGGCTTTCCATGGTGGAATGAAATAACCTAAGATGAGATGGATGAACAGATTTTAGCATATTAGCAGTGGTGGTGGAGTGCTGTGCAGTGTTCTAGGCGTAAGAGCATGGCAGGTGCAGACTTCTAGAGTTTGGAGAGTATGAAGTGGATTGATTGAGCTTCATTTTATATCAGTATTGCAATGGTATTACTGATACTGAGTGCATTGCCTTAAAAGTGTTTTTCTTACTTTCCATTTTGGTTTATTTTTATGCTAAGTAAGTAAAGGTTCATGTTCAAATGTTTAATTGCCATTATGGAGTGCCCTTAGCTGAGATGAGGCTTTAGGGGCATGAAGTAATGGCACTTCGGGTGGAATCCAGAGTTAAATGTACTTCAAAATTCACTCCTGTGTTTCTCAATGCTTGGTCTAGGAGCTAAGAATAAGTGTATGTATCCCAGGACTACATAAAAATCTCATTATCTGTCCCCAGTGTCAGATTCTACCACTGAATGCCTACAACTAGTCCCTAGGGCGCAAACATAACATTCAAGTCTGGTGCTTACCTTTTTCTTCTGAACTATTTCTGTTTTATCAAGTCTTTGTTTATTCCTCTGAATAAACCACAGCATCTTGAGCTTCCTCAGTGATATGGAGGAATCTTCTATACAGACCAACTGACTCACCAGATTTTCTGGGTTTTTGTGAGGTACTTGAATGGTCGTTAGAAATTCTACATCATGAAACATCTCTTTGACAAGCACTGGGCCATATGGGAGAGATGAAATTGGTTGGATGACTCCTGATCAGCCAGATGGAAATCAGGATGCATGGAAGCTAAAGTTCCATGCTATGCCCAGGCCTTTACTCTCCATGATCTGTCCACTGACTTGGAGATACACAGATGCCAAGGAGAAGATCTTCAAAATGATGCTCGCAGTGACCTGTTTAATATTCCCTGTTTTGTGGGATGCAAGGGTCTTTACGATTGATGAGGCTTAACAAAATTTATTAACTCATCTGTAGCATATGTTGAGAACTGCATTTTTCACAGTCAAACCAAAAGTTCCCACCAGTCACATCCCCACCTAATACTGAATGTTTTGTACATAGGAAGAAAGAGGGGATTATAAGCTATAAAAATATTTGGCTATGATAATGTTAAATTTATTCCAAAGCCCAGGCATGCCTACCACAGAAGTTAACATATTCTGAATTCATTAAGACAGTCTCACCTTCTGAGAATAAATTTTGCTACTTTAAACTTCTAACCTAATTGTTCATCAGAGTATGAAGGAAAGTTTATATCTCAGAAGAGGCTTTCAAAGCAATTTACAGGTCACAAAAAATACACAAAATAATAAAATAACACTTGCTAATATTTAAAGTTTGGTTAGATTCTAGTCCCAGGGATTTATGTGTTTTACCTCCCCTCACATACACTATTTCTACGAGGGAAGCACTGGTATGACCTTAACTTTATATTTGAGGACACTGAGTTTGAAAGAGTTTATGCAACTTTTCTAAGTTCTCACTTAGACTAATCTAAAGCTCAGGATTACAATCATGATCCCATCGTGATTCCCTTGGCTTAAATTTTAAATTTAAACAGTAACACTTCCATCGTCCTGGTTTACTCACTAATTTCTTCCTGTGTTCAGACTTTTACTTGTTCACTCACTAAGTTTAGCATGATCAGTTATTGGGGCACCTCTGCTCTTCATCCAACATCTATTCTCTTGTATCCACTGCTCACAAGCTATCTACCAGGAATAATTGTCACGTGGAGAGCCAGTGGGGCACAAATATGAAGAAGCATGGATTTTGCCCTTTGTTTCTCAGAGGGAGACATACAAAACCCATAACGTGGCTGACATGGCCAGAGCCACGGGGAGGGGGAGGCTGAGGTGCAGCGCAGCATGAGAGGATTGGATCCCCAGAGAGGCGGGTGGGGAAATCTGGGCTTGCAGCTGCTTGCTGTGTAATCAATATGCTTTTCAAAGATTCGAGGGTTGGAACTGGGAAGAGGTCTGTGTAAAGAGAGAAATTCATTCTCTGACAAAAAAAAAAAAATCCTCAAATACAGCTGGGTAGACAAATACATTTTGTGAATGGTCATTTTGATTACTTTACCAAGAGCTAAAGGAAAAAAAATGGACTATTTGCTTATAAATGGAAAGCGTATGGATTTCTCAGCCTTGGCTCTGTTGCTAACTTGGCTTCATTATTATTATTGTAATTATTATTTTATCCAATGGTGATGCTTCTTTAGAACATCAGCCATCAGATTTCCAATATTCATTATCACCTGGTGAAGTTCCTGCAGTGGTGGTGTATAAGTAAGGGTTCTCCAAAGAACCAGAACTTATAGGATATGCATATATCATACAAGTGTGTGCGTGTTTATATGGATATAGGATGTGTGTTTATATACATATATGTAGAGAGAGAGATCATAGGAATTGGCTCACAGGATTACGGAGCATGGCAAGTCCAAGATCTGCAGGCTGGCCTGGCAAGCTGGAGACCCAGGAGAGCTGATGGTGTGTGGAGGCTAAAGTAATGCTATCCTGGATGCTCATCCAACATGTTGACTTCTGACTAACTCTGGTTTCGGGAATGCCTGTAAGATTTCTGTGTTACCTACTGTTCCTTGTGTAAACATGTACTTACCATAAATCTTGCCTTTAAGCAGTTGTCCTACACATCCCTTCTGAAGCATGGACATTCTGTCTCCATGGTACATAAGCCCTTGGTCTTGGGGATAACTCCATAGAATCCACCATCTCATCTTGGTGGCCGTTCAGTGCATGGTTCTGTTTGTAAGTCCCTGTTGAGTGTTTCTGAGAAACTCGATATGTCAGACTCTGTCTTTAGCCTCTCAGCTTCCTCGGCCTTTGGGAGTGGGTTTACATAGACATGCCCATTGTGGAACATGGTATGAGTTTCAGTCCAAGGAAAAGCTGGATGTTTCAGTTCTAGTCTGAAGGCAGGGAGAAGCTGATATCCCGGCTTCAAGGTACTCAGACAGGACAGGAGGAATTTTCCCTTACTTAGGCAGAGTTGATCTTTTTGTTCTACTCAGGACCTTTACCTGACTGGATTAGGCCTTCTTACATTAAGGAAGGCAATCTGCTTTATTCAGTCTACTCATCCAAAAACATCCCCAGATAAACATCCAGATTAGTGTTTCACAAAATATTTGAGCACCCCATGGCCCACTCAAGTTGACATATGAAATTAGCTCTCACAGGTGGCTCTCAGAATGTGGTCCTGGGATTGACAGATAAACACTATCTGGGAATTGCTAGACATCCACATTTTGAAGTGCTAACCTAGATCTACTGCCTCAGAAACTCTGGGGATGGAGCACAGCAGACTGTGGTTTCAAGAGCATTGCAGGCAATTCTGATGCAAGCTAATGATTAAGACCCAGTGGCAACAGGATTGCTCCTGCTTCTCTCGGATGTTACTCATTCACATTGAAACTTACCTGTTCAGAGAAGAGAGTTATTATTTCAGGGTGCTTCCTGCAGTTCACATCTGCACTGGGTGAACTCCATGGCCTATTAGCCCAAGGAGTGGAGACATCTATTACTTGTTAAGGATAATTTTCAGAGTCCAGATTGCTAACCATTACATCACGGGGCCAGATGTGGTAGGGATAGTTTTCAATGTGTACATTTAATATGCTACTAACAGGAAGTTGTGACGACCGTCATTAAGCTATAGTATTAGTACTCTTCACGGTGCAGTACACCAATTCTGGACTACGAATCAAAACACCAGTGGTTTTGCACCAGGGCCAGCACACACCCAGCTGTGTTGCCTTGTGGCATGAGTTAAATACCTCCAGTCTTGAAGTCTTTAGCTGTTACTTGCACAAATAATGCCAGTCCTGTCTACCTCAGATGTTTATTTGGGTATAAAATGAGAGAAAAAATGAACGAAAGCTTTTGATACTTGTGAACACCGATCAAACACACAGGGAGAGAAAGGCTAAGTTTGATGTATTTTAAAAAGCAGCCTCGAAAATATCAGTGGGAGAGAAAGCGTCTGTCTTACAGAAAGCAGTAGAGGAATGATGTGTCGTCTTGCTAATATTTCCTTCATCTTGAAACACCCATCACTGGGAAATTGAGGTAGCAAAGGAACAAATAGCTAGGCCTCTCTGTGGTCTTAGTCCTAGTAGTTCACACATGAAATTGACAAGAAGCAAATAGATTAGACGTTGGCAAATTCTTATAAAAATGAACCAGGGGATTAAAAAAATAAGACTTGCCTTCAATGATAATTCAAATTTGAAGAAATCTGATTGTTAATGAAGCCATGCACACAGAACTTGGTGTGGAGACTGAACAGCTCATACAGGGTATTTTGCCCTAGAGTTCAATGAAGGTGTAGTTATGATTGATAGTGGATAAGGGAGCTCCTCTCAGAGCACAGAGCCTGGGTCTCCCAGAATAGATACTGATGGCCTCAGCAGCCCATCTGGAGCAGCCACAGTGGGGATGCCAGCTGCAGTGGCAGAGGCGTGGCTGGGACTGTGCACTCCGCGGAGCAGGCAGGGGCCAGGGACAGGAGGGATCCCCGCCATCTTCTGAGTTGGCAGGTGAGGAGCCCTGCACTTCCAGCTGCAGCTGCCTCCACCCAGCCATGGTTTTGCACCCAGGCATCCCTGCATTCTCGGGAGCCCAGGAATCCCCCTGCCCAGGCAGCCTCAGAAATGTCTGCTTCCACTCCTTCTCACTCTTAGCACCTGCTCTGGAGCAAAGTTAAGGCCAAACTTGGGTGCTGTCACTACCCAGCTGGTTGTGCACATGCTTGGGTTGGCACTGACATGCCAACTGCCTGCTGCATCAGCTCTCTCCAGACTTTGGGTGCCAACAAGCACAGGAGGGAGGCTGAGGGGGAGTGAGAGCGGTTCAGTTCAGGCCTGCAGATGCCCCTTGGCACAAACTACCTGGGCACCATAGATGGCATGTTGATGGTGGCAGGAGGTAGACAGACTCATGGGTGGAAAGGGACAGGTCCCTGGTAAAACCCCACCTTCAAGTCAGGGACAGCCTGAACACTGGGGGTCAGGCTGCCTGTTATGAGTAGAGTCTGCAGTCCAGAGTGAGGACTTGTGGTGCTTTTTCTGGGCCTGCCCATGGACAATCAGCATATACTTTCCTCCTTCTGAGCCCATAAAAACCCTGGACTCAGCCAGACTCAGACAGATGTCAGGACTACCAACTGCAGAAAGGAGCTACCCACTTCAGGTCTCCTTGACTCTGTGAGATGACCTCTCTGCAGATAGGAGCTACTCACTCCAGTTCTCCTCTCTGCTGAGAGCTGGACCCTCATCGGGACCACCTGCCTGTGGAAAACAGCTATCTACTTTTGGTCTCCTGAGAGCTGTTCTGTTGTTCAGCGAAGCTCCTCTCCACCTTGCTCACCCTCCAGTTGTCCACATAGCTCACTTTTTCTGGACGTGGGACAAGAACTTAGGAATCTCCAAACGGCAGGAAAGTAAAAGTTGTAACACAAACAGGGCTGAAACATGCTCCCGCCACTTGCCACATTGCGGGTGATGAGAAGGTCAGAAGAGCTGTAGTCTTTCAGGGATTCCAGAGCTAGGGGTTCCCTGAGCTAGGGCTATGTCACCCTCTTTGGGATTCTGTGGCTCCTGGCATCTCCAAGCTTCTGGATACCATTGCATTCCCCTCATCCAGAGGCAGAGAGCTGCAGCGGAAGCCACGTGCAGTAAATCTGGTCCTGCTGCAGCCTCACATAGAGCTAGCACCTGTGCTGGCACCTGCAGCTACCTGCCCCACCAGAGCAGCTAGTGTGCCTGGCTGTCTGCAGTGGACAGACCCCGTGCTCAGTCACCCACACACCCCTTGCTGCTCTATACCTTGCTTGCCCTTGGCAGGTGTGGGATCCAGGACAGTAGCGTGAGCTGAACGCAGCTGCCAGTCTGAGTGGGTAGAATGAGCCCAGCAATGAATACTCAGGCAGAAAGCAACTCCAGCCACAGAGATTTCTGGCTGGTGAAGTGACTCCCTAAGGATCCCATGGTAATAACAAAGCATTGGATCTCCTGTAGGGGTTAGAGATTTTTTCTTCCTGACCAGCAGGATTATCATGTGCCAGGGATGCCTGTTTTACATTTTTTATTCTTAAAGGGAATTTGGTTGTAACTCTTCTATGTGTGCTCCAACACTGCAGAGACAGATAGGTTATCATTGAACTTGAGACTGGCTCAAATCACAGATAATAGATTACAAACTAAAGGTAATCTAGGTGAATTTTGATATTACTTCTTCCTTAAAGATGTGAGCATGTTCCATGTGGAGGAACTGAGATTGTTCATGGGCAACTGTTACCCTGTTTTCTGGGCTATGACAGACAAATTGAAATGTAACTCCCATCACAATCCACTTTTCCCAAGTTTTTCTTGCAAATAAAGGTAACTATGTCATATACATCTATCAAGGGAGGTTTTGTGGGTGAGGTATGTATGTATCTCTTCAAGAACAAAAAGCACAACCTTACTAATAATAATGGTTTTGGATCATTTTCCCAACCCCCTTCATCCAACTTGGAGTTTTTTGTGATACTTGGAGAAGCCACAGGTGTCTGCTAGCCATGCAGATGAAACATGCAACCAGCCAAGCCTGGAATTCGAACCTCTGAATTTTTGACACAATGAACAAATAAACCCCTCTGTGTTTAGGTCATTTTGGACCAGTTTTCCTGTTATTTGAAAATGAGTACATTACTACATGATAAATGAGAACTAGAAAAAATAAATCCACCCACTGGCAAAAGGAGATCATGTAGAGTCTTTTCTATCTCAGTCTGGATTTGGGAAGAAAAATATTCTTCAGTGAAAGTCCTTAAATGATGATCTTTCTCAGAAATTTAATGTTCATGCTTTTAATACCTGCACAGCTTAGTCACTTTCAAGCAGATATTTGGGTAAAATGTAGTTGGAGGCTGGTTCTGCCACTGGGATACCTGACAGAAATATTCAACACCAAACATAGGATTCTTTGTGATAAGACCTTTTTCAAAGATGTGCTCATAATACAAAATTAGGAATTAAATCACAGGGACACATGCATTACAATGATGAAAATTAAATCCGCCAAACAATATCAAATGCTGGTGAGAACCATGAGCAACTGATACTCCTGCACGTTGTCTGTGAAATAGAAAATAGTACAACTACTTGGGAAAACAGTTTGGCAGTCTCTTATAACATTTAAAAAGGCCTACACAAATATCCAGAAATTCAGCTGATAGGTGTTTACAAAAATGAATTAAAGCAAATGTCCATACAGGATTATATTAGAATGATCATCACAGTTTATTCACTTTAGCCAAATCTGGATGTTATGAATAAGCATATTGGAGTGTACTCATACAATTGAATTAATACATAGAAATTCAGATTAAAAAATATGGACACACGGAGCAACATGAATGAAGCTAAAAGTTATGCTGAACAGAAACAAAGCAGATACAAAATAATATATGCTCAAGATGTATGTTTATGTAAATCTCAAATACAGGCAAAACTAATGTATGGTAGAAGAAATCGGAACAGTACTTACCTTTAGGTAGCAGTTTATTGGGGCTGTTTGTAAATAAAATTTCTTAAATAATGATGGTTGCAGGTTTGCTGATTTATTAAAACTCAGAAAACTATGTAAGTTCTATTCCTTTTACTGCATATAAATTATACATTCATTAAAAATGATCAAATGCACAAGCACACAGCACGTGGGTGTAGTGCCAGCATGTCATGGGTAAAGAGTGAGCAGGCAAAGTAACAGCAGATTACAATTAGGATAATTTAAGATAGTCAAACTGCAGATGAAAATTACAAAAACATCTGAAATGATTAAAGGCATTACAAAAGGAAATGATAAAAAGACATGAACAGTGAATAAGAGGCAGGCATATTTGAAAAAGAACCAAACAGAAGCCAAATATCTGTCAAAACCAATAGCCTAAAAGTGTAGATCATGTACAACTTGAAGATGAGTTAATAAATTGTAAGATAGAGATGCAGGAACTATCTAGAATGCACCACAGTAATATAAGATAGAAAATATGTAAAAGAATATGACCAGATAGTTCTCAAAAGAAGACATTTATGCAGCCAACAGACATATGAAAAAATGCTCAACATCACTGGCCATCAGAGAAACGCAAATCAAAACCACAATGAGATACCATTTCATGCCAGTTAGAATAGTGGGCCGGGCGCGGTGGCTCAAGCCTGTAATCCCAGCACTTTGGGAGGCCGAGGCTGGCGGATCACAAGGTCAGGAGATCGAGACCACAGTGAAACCCCGTCTCTACTAAAAATACAAAAAATTAGCCGGGCGTGGTGGCGGGCGCCTGTAGTCCCAGCTACTCAGGAGGCTGAGGCAGGAGAATGGCGGGAACCCGGAAGGCGGAGCTTGCAGTGAGCCGAGATCGCGCCACTGCACTCCAGCCTGGGCAACAGCGTGAGGCTCCGTCTCAAAAAAAAAAAAAAAAAAAAAAAAAAAAAAAGAATGGTGATCATTAAAAAATCAGGAAACAACAGATGTTGGAGAGGATGTGGGGAAATAAAAACACTTTTACACTGTTGGTGGGAGTGTAAATTAGTTCAATCATTATGGAAGACAGTGTGGCGATTCCTCAAGGATCTAGAACTAGAAACATCATTTGACCCAGCAATCCCATTACTGGGCATATACCAAACAATTATAAATCATTCTATGATAAAGACACATGCACACGTACGTTTATTGACACACACTATTCACAATAGCAAAGACTTGGAACTAATCCAAATGTCCATCAATGACAGACTGGATTAAGAAAATGTGGCATACCACAGAATACAATGCAGCCATTAAAAAGGATGAGTTTATGTCCTTTGCAGGGACATGGATGAAGCTGGAAACCATCATTCTAAGCAAACTATCACAAGGACAGAAAACCAAACACCACATGTTCTCACTCATAAGTGGGAGTTGAACAATGAGAACACATGGATACAGGGCAGGGAACATGACACACTGGGGCTGGTCGGGGGCTGGGGGGCTGGGGGAGAGATAGTATTGGGAGAAATGCCTAATGTAAATGACGAGTTGATGGGGGCAGCAAACTACCGTGTCACGTGTATACCTATGTAACAAACCTGCACGATGTTGCACATTACCCTAGAACTTAAAGTATAATTAAAAAAAAAAAAAAAAAAGAAAATATGTAGAAGAAGGGAAAAGAGACATGTCTGACAGGATGAGACAGTAAAACATATTCCTAATTTGAGAAAGATAAAGTAGAGAGACTGGAAGACAAGCAATATTTGGAGAGAATGGCTGAGAATTTTTTAATTGTTGAAGGACATGAATATTGATATTCAGGAAGCATGAAGTTACCCAAGCCATATGTATGAAGTTATAAAAAAATAGGATGCTGAGTTGTAGAGTATGTTGTCAGTCTAATTGTTATTTTTGTCCAGGCAATCTATAGTTTTGGTGATATTAAAATTGTCTTTTTTTTTTTTTTTTTTTGGAGATACGGAGGTGTCACATTGTGGATTTATTTATTTTTTTAATTTTGCTTGGACTCAATATACCCTTTTTATATGAAGGCTTACCTGCTTATATAATTCAGTACTCAACAAAGTGATAATGTACATTTTTAAAGCACTTATTTAGAAAAATTGAGCCTGAATAGGTCTCAATGCATGTCAACAAATGTCTAAGAATATACAAAGAATATATTTTCTAACTATAACCAATCATATTTAGAATTAAATCTAAATGGTAGCAAAGCAAATAAACAAGCAAAACTGGAAATTTTAAAAAAATCTAAATAACTAATGGGTTTAACAGGACATAATAACGAAAATTACAAATTTTTAAAATTAACCAAAAAATAAACCAAAGGCAAACTTATGGAGTTTATTTAACATGGTACTTAGAGAGGAAATATATTTACCTCAGGATGTTCACCTAGAAACAAAGAAGAAATATATAATTTTGTTAAGTGTTCAATACAGGAATTCAGAAAAAGTAAGAATAACTTTAAATGAAGGAAAAAACATTAATTAAAATGTTGGAAAATAATGAAAAAACTGGCAAAATCAAACTTTAAGTTTCTGGAAAGAAGCAAACATACAAAAAAATACAGGAACCATGAAGAAAAAAATAGATACATATAAAAATGTATTAATCATAGTAGAAAATGTAAAAACATAACTCACTTAACTGCTCAAATTTGAAACCACAGCATAATAGATAATTTTTAGAAAACATATACATTATAAAAAATATTATTAGATTTACAAGACCTGAATATTATGGCTTGTGTTTTCAGAGCATGTGCAACATGCCTCTGCATATCTTGCTTTTTTCGACTTGCTCTCTTCTCTTTGCTGAATTCTCTGTAATCTCCACAATATATCTTCCAATTCAGTAATCATTAATTTCAATAATTCTTTCTTCACCACTATCTAATCTACTGTTTAATCTATACATTGAGCTTTTTTAATGATCACATTTACATGTATAATGTTTCTAGTTGTATTTTAAACCTGACATTCTTTCTTTCTTTGTGATTATGTTGTCTAGCAGTTGATACAAAAGAGAAAGGCAAGGTCTTCAACATATTACTTCAGTACAAGCATATCATAAACAGCACTGAGACAACCTTTAGTGCTTCTCAGCAAACACTGCCCTTGCCTTGGGTGCATTCATCATTGCTTTGCTTTGTCAAAAAACATAATGCTACCACACCAATGTATATGCTATTTCAAAAGTTTTTCTTACACTAGAGATTTACGCAAAAAAGCATATATATGTATATATACATGTATATCTCTTAAATATTTTTCCAATATTATGCTTCTACTATACATTCATGTTGTTTCATCTACACTATGAGTATATTGTATATACTCCATGCCTATTCTGTATTCCTAATCTTCCTGATGAGCATTTGGGCTATTTCCAAGTTTTGCTGTAAAAACAGTATTGCTATAAGCATTCAGGTGCACATTCCTTGACAGTTATATGTAATGGTTTGTATAGAAACTATATCTAGAGAAGTCAAATTGCTGCAGGATTCTAAGGAACAGGCAATGTTTTTTTGTAAAATAAACTCTATTTTTTTTTCAAAGATATATCCCATGAACAAGTGCAATAGGAAGTGACTGCTCATCTCTTCAAATTTTTGCCAAAACATGCAATGACATATCCTTAACTTTGCAAATCCATGTAATCATGTTCTGAGGTTTAGAGTGAATGTTTTTTATTAAGTTAAGGAAGTTGTCTATCTATCTATCATCATCTATCTATCATCTATCATGTCTCTATCTCTCTATCAGTCATCTATATATCATTTATCTTTTTTTACTATCAATGGATATAATACTATATTAAATAATCTTCTGCATTTAGTAACATGAGGTCAAAAGTCTTCCAATTTCTCTCTTTCTCTCTCTCAACTGCCCTCATTCTCTTCCTCCTTGTCTGTCTTTTTCTATTGGAAAAAAATGCTAGCTTTATACAATAGAAAAATAGAGCCATAGAAAAAAGGGCTCAATTTTTTTTCTATAAATATTTTGGATTATCCTGGTTAAATTTGTTCCTAGCCCATTATGTAACTTATGTCTATTATGATTGTTATTTTTAAAAGTTTAATTGCCTAACTCCTGATTGTACATAAAAATGCAGTTCATTCTTATATATTAATCCTATATCTATACCTTTATATATTGCTATATATACATCTTTTAATGAAATATACATTTTCTAAAGATTCTCTTGAATTTTCATTGTAGACAATTACATATTCAACTATTTTCATTACGTTTATTTCTTTTAAAACTCACCTCATTCTTTAAGACAAAGTTACTGCATTGGTTGGGAGATTCCATAACATGTTCAGGAAGCTGTGATTGTTGGCATCCTTGTCTTTTCCTTGATCTGTTAAATAATTATTTTTACAGGTAACTTATGAGAAATACATGTTCTACAGGGTTGGACAGGTTTTCAAATATATAGAACACGTTTTCAAGTTGAGGAAGTTCTCTTCTAGCCACTTAATTATTTTTAAATTTTATAATGAATGAATGTTAATTTTCATCTTATAGCTACTCTGCATATTATTGAAATAATCATATTAATTCATAAGTGGTGAATTACATCAATTTGATTAATGTTTATTCTGTTTTTCATCCAGACATTTTTTAACAGCAGAAAATTAGCTATGTATGTGATGACTTGTCTTATATGTTAATGTACTTGGTTTAATCATACAATGTTTAGGATTAGTACATTTATGTTAATGAGGAAAATTGAATTGTATGCTCCTTTCTTACAAGAGTCATATCTCGTTTATATGTTTAGGTTACATTAGCTTCATAGGAAGAGGTGGAATGTAAATTATCTTTTTTTAGTCTGGTATTATAAGATTTTTAAATTACTGATTGAAATTTTAAAATGTAGGGTTCTTCAGATATTTTTGAATCAATTGTGAGAAGTTACATGGTTAATTTTATAGAGATAGTATAATATATACAAATTTTCAAGTTTATCAATTAATTTTGTAATTGAAATTTTCTAACTAACTTTATAATCTCTGTTTTATCCCTAACCACATTCCTATTTTTATGTTTAATTTTTATTGGTGCCTTCTTCCCTTTTTGTTTCTGATTAAATTTGCCAGTGTTATCTTATTTCTTTATATTTATTCATTCATTCATTTTAAAAGAATTTATATGCATTTTGAGTTAGAGTTATCAAATAATCAACTTCTGACTTTCCATGCTTTCTATTGTAGATTTATAGAGTACATTTCTGGGCTTATTTTCAGACTTTATTGTTTTCTGATAAAAAAAAAATTTACAGAATATACTTTACTCTTTCAAGAGCAGTTGCATTGCTACCAGAATGGCTAGAATTCTACTAGAATTGATATGTAGTGTTTTGTTTATTATTCATTTCTGAGAATTATTTAGTTTTCCAGTATGACATATTTTGATTCATAAATTATTTACAAGCATGTTTTTAAATGTTCATTTTAAAAATCTTTAGTATACATGTGTGGATACACACATTTATGTATTACATTAAATCTCAACTATATATGTAAAGGTTATATGTAAAACAATATATTTTTCAAATGGTTACTGAAGAAATTGTTATTTTTAATCTTCAACTTACTGTTTTATCTTTTATTATATTTTATTTTATTTTCTAATAGTTTATATAAACTTCCTTATTTAAGGAAGACTTGTTGCCTGAATTTTTCTCGTTTTATTTTTTATTATGTAAATTAGTTTAAGTGGATTAATACCTCGTAGGTCCTTAATATTTTCTCTTTTATACTGAATTTTTGGTAGATTATAGCTATTAAAATGAGTCCAATCATTCTAGAATTTACTTTACATTATGTTTTAAACAGTAAAATGTCTAGAAAGCCATCACCACTAGATTTGTTACAAATGATGTACCATGCTTCACTCTGGAACAAAGTTGGCAATAGACTTAATAGAGTGATTTTTTATCTCTTCTCGATCAATCAATACCACCCAAAGGCCTTCTTTATATGTTACTATGAACAGAAATATTATCTTTTTTTAACTAAACAATCAGTTTTATTCATACCCCAAAATGTAGTTTACTTTTAATTCCACACAATCTATACCATGACATCATAGATGGTTTCATTTTGGATTATTTTTATTAGTGCTATTCATTTATCTTCTATACCAGGAGAAATATCTCGTTTTAATTTGCACTACTTTAGGGGTCCACCAAGATACTTTATCAATGAAACATGATTCCAAATAAGACACTGAATTAACCTGCAGGATGGAGTTATTTAGTGTTGGTGTAGGATATATTCTTCATTTCTCTAGTAATTTTGACTTTGGTGCTGTAAAATCTACTTTTCCTTCTATTGACAATGAAATGACAGGTGCAGATGCTTTTTCGATTTTTAATTCATTATATTAGAATAAGTTATCCACTTTCAAAACTATTTCTTGTTGACATGAAAGAAGATATCCATCTATTTAACACTCTTGTGGAAGGCATAGAGCTTTGCTCATTGAAGTCCAAGTCAATTTCATTTTATTTTCATTATTTATGATACATTTTTTGAATATTTAAGGTGGGCTCTTGATCTTGGAGTTTTGCTCAAATTTAAAATGCAGAGGGAAAGCTGGGTTGCTCCCTATGGAACAAGACCATAATGCAGGTTCTTATTTCATTCTCAGATAAAATTGAAAGGTGAGAAAAGAGCAACTAGCACTGTGATCCCAGCTTTTCATCAGGTGCCCCATCAACTTTATTGTACTTAATCCTTATTATAGCCATTTTAGAGTGGTAATATTCTTATCTTCAAGGTTAGAAAAATATTGAGAACACTTAACTGCCCTATCCAATTCACAAGACTAATAAGTGGTGGAACTGTTATTTGAACCAATACTTTCCATGTTACAAGTCTGTATCCTTCTTTAAAAATTCTGCCTTTCAGCGGGGCGTGGTGACTCATGCCTGTAATCCCAACACTTTGGGAGGCCGAGGTAGGTGGATCACTTAAGGTCAGGAGTTCGAGACCCGTCTCTACTGAAAACACAAAAAATTAGTCGGGTGTGGTGGCACACACCTGTAGTTGCAGCTACTCGGGAGGCTGAGGAGGAGAATCGCTTGGACCCAGGGGGCGGAGGTTGCAGTGATCCGAGATTGTGCCACTGCACTCCAGCCTGGGTGACACAGCAAGACTCCGTCTTAAAAAAAAAAAAAAAAAAAAAAAAAAAAAAAAAAGCCTTTCTTTCACTCAGAGTCTAAGAATGTATATTTTTGTTGTTCTTAGTGTGCATTAAAATTAATTCTAAAACTGCCATGAGATTCCTGCCTTTCTCAGAAAAATCTAATGGAGAAGTTTAGAACAGCTTCCCTGCTATGAGAAGTAATAGTGATTCACCTTCCTTGTGAAAGACTTTTTGCTGACTCCTCTCTTCAAGTATTTCAATGGCTTCTTAGAAGCCACAAAATTATAGCTTTTAAATTGCCAATGTCACATTAAAAGAATCAGTAGTTCTGGAAATGGCATACCAACATTTTCCCAATAGTTATTGATAATAATTTTATTATTGAAATCGTTTTCTTTGGGAAGATATGAGCCTGTGATTCAATTTAATTATTAGGAACAGTTTTTTCAAGTATATGCATACACACATGAAAACATACACACATGAATAATATTTACATATATTATGGGTCTCATTTTACTATGTTGTGATTATTTGATAAAAGAATATTCTACATGGTGCAGATTTTATTGAAATTGCTTCACTTACTCCCACATGAGAAATTTTCTCTTGAAGTACTCAAAATATTGAAAATTTCTTCAGACATTGCCCCAAAATTATTCAAGCTAACTAATCTATAGATCTCTAGCAAGCACATTTCCTTTAAAAAAAAAATCACCATTTTTATTTTCTTGTATTCTAATACGTTACAAATTCTCTTTAATTCCTTAAAATCCTTCAGTCTCACAATCTCACTTGAGTTTATCTGAAAGGGCCCTTCTTATTATTGAAAAGTGATGTATCCTGATCCAAAGGTATTGACTGATTTAACATAGAACAGTTCTCTTGAGTTTTCTTAGAATCAGAGTCACTCAAGTTGTGAAGCCACTTCCAGTGCCAGCTGCTATCTACAAAGTTTGAACTCCTTCCACCAGGAAAATAGGGGCTCTTAGGTTACGGACAACACACTGCTTCAATTCATGGACTCAAATTAATAAAATACCTTTCCTTACGTGGAACAGAAATCTATCTGCAGGACCACTCAGTGTGCTATTACTCTTAGCCTTTATAAAATAAAGCTATCCCTGTCTTCAAAAATAACCTTTTCATTTTTAAAGCCAAAATTTATTTGTTTCCTAAATAAGAAAACTCAAGTGGTATTTTTGTATCCTTAAAAACAAAATAATTCTTTTTCAATTTTATTCCTGAAAACATGGCTTTATTTCTGCAATTCTCTTCTTCCTTCTTTTTTTTTTTTTTGAGACGGAGTCTGGCTCTGTCGCCCAGGCTGGAGTGCAGTGGCCGGATCTCAGCTCACTGCAAGCTCCGCCTCCCGGGTTCACGCCATTCTCCTGCCTCAGCCTCCCGCGTAGCTGGGACTACAGGCGCCCGCCACCTCGCCCGGCTAATTTTTTTTTGTATTTTTTAGTAGAGACGGGGTTTCACTGGGTTATCCAGGATGGTCTCGATCTCCTGACCTCATGATCCGCCCGTCTCGGCCTCCCAAAGTGCTGGGATTACAGGCTTGAGCCACCGCGCCCGGCCTTTCCTTCCCTTTCAATAGGGATTCCCTTATACCTATATGCTATTTCTGGATTTCTCAGGTTTTGGCATTTTCGAATGAGTGTAATATTTTCTATGTAATAATATTTAACACTAATGCATGCTATCACTTGAGGGTTTTTTTTAACACTTTATGCTTTGTTGTATACATAATATCTATTTTAATTTTCACAAAATTCCTCTGAGAAACCTTTTATTATCACTATATCTAACTAGAAAGGAGAAATTAGAACATGAAACAGTATGATCTGTAATGTATTACAAATGTATCACTATAATAACCTAAGGTCTAGGTTACAATTTACATTTTTGGATTCCCTGTATTGCTGCATCCAGGACACTAAATCTTTCTACCTCCAGCTCTATCCAATGTTGTAATTTAGGACTCATCTGTACAGGCACTCCAGCTCTGTCCACACCCATGCCAACAGCTCCCTTGATCTATGGATCTGTAAGTGGTACTGTGGTCCAACCTAGGTGAAATGAATCTGGAAGAAGTTTCATATCAACCCTGTAGTGAGCTTAGAGTTTTTTAGTTATGGCATTTTGGGGGCATGTTTAGACAAGAGAATGTACTTTTTACAGGTCTGAAAATTACTTAGAAAATTTCGTAAATTCAGAAGGTATGTCATTTTAAACACAAAGGTCTTTTAAACAGCTTAGTGCTTAGTGCTCACAGCACAATAATGTAAGCAAGTTTGGAAGATATTTGGCTAGCAATCTGTTTAAGAGTAGTTTCTTTTGAAAAACAAGGCTTCATGAAGGTTGTCATTTTAGGAAGACATTTTAACGCAGTATGAAAGTATGAACTCTTCCATTTTATCAAAATAATCTTAAAATTGCTAGGAGGTTAAAAATAATTCAGTGAAAAAAAAAACAGTCTATAACAAAGCTTGTCAGGGCATCGGACTTAGCATTTCTAAGAAAGGCTAAACTCATTTGGTGGATAGTATTCAGTAATGAAGGTCAGGACTCTGGCATTCTCAACAGCAAACATTGCTGCTTCTCCTTCTTGACAGGGATGGGCATAGAACTACGCTAGGAACTTCTTCAAACACTGCTGAGGACTTCACGGCTGAAAGCCAAATATTCAGGTATTTAATAACACTGATTTCTTACCTAGGGTTAAATCCTGTGCGTAAATGATTGGAGTCGGCATTTTCTCTTTTGGTTTCTAAATTGTGTCTTTGTTATTTCTGACTTTGAATTTAGTCCCCCTGGGATTACAAGAGTGTTGAAGCAACGTTGTGACATGTCGGAACACCTTGAAATACATGGACACTTTCAAATCATTAAAGACTCTCAAGGTAAGACACCTACTTGGTAGGATAGTCTTCTCGTCCACCTTGCATCCCATAAGCTAATTTTCACTGGTCCATATACTATAACTTTGGAGGAATAGTTGTCAAAGGCGACAGGGCTATGTTTTCCAGGAGCTACATCAGTTGTTGCTGATCATCGACAGAATTTTACCTCCTAAGATTGCACACTTCGTGGTCTCCATCATCAGGTGTAGATCACTGGGGCCACCCGCCATACCACTTAGCTGTGAGTTGACCAGAAGCAAGAGCCCTGAGGCAGCCGATATGGAATTCTGGATAAAAAATGGAGAAAATAAACAAAATAGCTGTGAATATTAGAACATTGAAAAGCATGCCTAGAAAATAAATAATGAAAAACTTACTGAAAACAAAATGATACTAATAATTGCATGGTAACCTTCGTATCTCAAGCGTGCAAAACATAAATGAAAAGAGAGTTGGGAATCTCAAACTCTAATTTTCAGGTCCAGGTCTCTTGTAGCAACGTGGACTGTTGAGATCTACCAAAAGAAATGTTGACTCAGTAGGTCTTGTATAGAGCATCCCGAGTCACCCTGACACAGGTGGTCCTGATCCTACTCTGACAGGCAGTGAAGATGTGATTGGAGTTTGGTGGTGAAACATAAGGCCAGCAGATATATGGAGGGCATGTCAGTCACTTCATTCACCCTATTTCAAGTGACTGTCTCTTCTCATAAATGACCCTCTCCTCTTTGTGTGCTGGGGCAACTGCTCTATGGAAATGGGGGACAGTGGGCATCCTATTTATGTGTACTTGTCCTTGCACAGTTCTTGAGCTTTATGGGCCGGGGCTGCTCTGATCTGCTCTCTGGGCCTCAGTCAAGTGTGACCAGTGCAACCTTACGTCCCGAGCCAAGCAGCTCTCTTGGGGATGCTGCTGATTCATTACATGTTGACTTCAACTGTGCAGGGTCTGGCTGTATATCCTGGGAGTAGTAAAGCATCTTCTGTTGAAGAAGTCCTCTGAACCAGGCAACTTATATGCTATAAAATCTGATATGCACTATTTTCTTCTGAATTATTTTCCAGATATGCTGCATTTGGGGTATCGATTTTGTTTTCAAAGCAACAAAATAATTAAGATGACAGTGAATTGCCAAGCACTTATTTTTTGTTGTTGTTTGTTTGTTGTTGTTGTTGTTTTGTTTTGCTTTGAGACAGAGTCTCGCTCTGTCACCCAGGCTGGAGTGCAGTGATGTGATCTGGGCTCACTGGAACCTCTACCTCCCGGGTTCAAGTGATTCTTCCACCTCTGCCTCCCAAGTAGCTGGGACTACAGGCGCACATCACCATATCTCGTTATTTTTTGCATTTTTAGTAGAGACGGGGTTTCACCATGTTGGCCAGGCTGATCTTGAACTCCTGACCTCAAGAGATCAACCCACCTCAGCCTCCCACAGTGCTGGGATTATAGGCGTGAGCTACCATGCCTGGTCTAAATTTTGGTTTCTATTTTTGTAGTTATAAAAAATATTACTACACTGTTATAAAACAAGTGTCACTTGCATCATAATTTATGGAATGTATTGTGGTGTTCCTAGTGACCTAACATAGCCTTTGCAAAAAGAAAAACGAAACAATGTAAGTAATTTTGAATAAAACATACTCTTGCCATCAAATGAATACCATTTGTAACAGGGGGGCCTCATAGAACGTCTCCCAAGCTATTGATTTTCTCAGAATGCCTCCTGAACTCTTAATTCAAACATGATAGAATGCTAGAAACTCTAAATATGCTTTTCAACCAGTGTTGATACAGGGAGACCTATAGGCAATACACACTTTTCAAAGCATTATACAAAAATCACATGTAGTCATCCAAAAGAGTAAACCTAGACCCCAAACTTTTACAACCATATACAAGATTTAACTCAAAATGCATCAAACATCTCAGTTTAAGATCTAAAATGATAAAACTCTTAGGAAAAAATATGGGAGGTAATCTTCATGGCATTTGATTCAGAATCCTTTTTTTAAATTAGATATGACACTTAAAACACTGAAACAAAAAATTAATTAAATTGGACTTTCTAATTAAAAAAAAAAACCCTTCGGCCGGGCGCGGTGGCTCAAGCCTGTAATCCCAGCACTTTGGGAGGCCGAGACGGGCGGATCACGAGGTCAGGAGATCGAGACCATCCTGGCGAACACGGTGAAACCCCGTCTCTACTAAAAAATACAAAAAACTAGCTGGGCGAGGTGGCGGGCGCCTGTAGTCCCAGCTACACAGGAGGCTGAGGCAGGAGAATGGCGTAAAGCCGGGAGGCGGAGCTTGCAGTGAGCTGAGATCCGGCCACTGCGCTCCAGCCCCGGCGACAGAGCGAGACTCCGTCTCAAAAAAAAAAAAAAAAAAAACCCTTCTACTTATTATGGGATGCTGTCAAAAGAGTGAAAAGACATTCCACAAATAGGAGAAAATATTTGTAAACCATACACAAATGACATGGAATTAATATAATATAGATGGAACTCCTACAACTTAAGAATAACAAGAAAACACAACTTAAAAATGAGCAAAAGACTGAATAGACATGACAATAAATACATAAAAATCTGTTCAACATCACTAGTCTTTAGAAAAATAGAGATCAAAACCATAATAAAAGACTACTTCACATCTGCTAGAATGACTATTACTTAAAAAATATAGAAAATCAGTTTTGGCAGGGAAGTGGAGAAATTGGAATCCTGCTGTATTGCTGGTAGCAATGTCAAATGGGGCAGCTGCTGCAATTTGGTGTTTTCTCAAAAACTTAAACGTCGAATTGCTATGCAATCCAGTGGTTTCACTTCTAGGTATACAGTGGAAAGAATTGAAAACAGGCACTCACACAAACGTGTACACTCGTGTTCATAGCAGCATTATTCACAGTAGCCTAAGAGTGGAGATAGCCCAGGTTTCCTCCAGCAGACGGTTGGATGGATACATGCAGTGTGGTGTACGCATGCAATGAATACTTTTTCCTTTTAAAAGTAGTGATGTTCTGATACATGCTCCAACACTGATGAATCTTGAGAACATTGTGCTGGGTAAAATAAGTTACACACAAAAGCATGTGTTTTGTACGGTTTGACTTCTATCAGCACCTAGATTGGGTGAATTCCTAGAGACAGAAGCAGAAAGGAGGTTGCAGGGGCCAAGGGAAAGGGGAAAGGGGAGTTATCATTCCTTGGTGGGGGCTTTTGTTTGGGATGTGAAAGTGATCTGGAGATGGATCGTGGTGGTGATTGTGCAACATTGTGGGTGTGTTTGGTGTTACTGAATTGTACACTTGAAAATGGTTAGGATTCTAAATTTTATGTGGTTTTACCAAACTAAAAGAAAATGTCAGAAAACTTACATTGATATTCTGTGTTTTTTTTTTTTTTTTTTTTTTTTTTTTTTGAGACGGAGTCTCGCTCTGTTGCCCAGGCTGGAGTGCAGTGGCCGGATCTCAGCTCACTGCAAGCTCCGCCTCCCGGGTTCATGTCATTCTCCTGCCTCAGCCTCCCGCGTAGCTGGGACTACAGGCGCCCGCCACCTCGCCCGGCTAATTTTTTTGTATTTTTTAGTAGAGACGGGGTTTCACTGGGTTAGCCAGGATGGTCTCGATCTCCTGACCTCATGATCCGCCCGTCTCGGCCTCCCAAAGTGCTGGGATTACAGGCTTGAGCCACCGCGCCCGGCTACATTGATATTCTGAATATGATTCACAGAACATCACAATCTCACCTAGATACTGAAAGAAAATGTGTGCACCAAGTGCAGGCAAATAGAAAATGTGTGTGGACAGCGACTTTCATTAGGAGAGGCTTTGCTGTGCCCACTTATTAGGAGCCATTCTCTATTGTTTACTGCACTCGTCCTTAAACTGCTTCCACTATGACTTTCTGATAGAACCTTTGTTTTTGCCCAGTATTATAAAATGAGTTACATAAAGGCAGAGCAAATGCTAAGGGAAACTGTCCAGAAGGAAGGACAGTAGTAAGTGGAGAGACGTTATTGCAAACAAGCACCTGGTAACAGCTGTGTGAGTTGGTAAGTGAAAAGGAGCTCATACGCAAAGTCGGTTACACCTCAGCATGTCAGTTTGCTGCTTAGGTGTGGGCTTTTTCTGTGTTTGTTGTGCCACTCACTGTTAACTGGTTATGTGTATCTAACATTCCTCATTTCAGTTTATGGAAAATCATTACCCAATTGCCAGTTTTATGCAAAACATCTGATTAGCAGGAGCAAATGGTCAAAGTTAAGCATGGTGTATTATTTTCAACCATCTCCCTGCTCCAAAAATCCACTTCATATATTGTCCTGGGATAAAGGACATACCAGATATTAAACTGATAAAAACAGATCCTACACTTGGTCTTAACCAAAAGACCTAGAAGGGATTCTCTTCTTTAATCTCTTGCTCCTCAGACTGGGTGGGAGAAATTTTGTCTTAACATTCCTTAGCTTTGCTGAAGCAAGTCCTTACACATGCATTCTTCATTAGCCTTATATTCATTATATTCTGATCCGGTTTTTTATGCATGAAAAAGAGAAGTAGGTTCTAAATAGTTTGTTTTCAACTCATTTTTCTAATAATCAATTGTATCAATTCAATTCTCTCTAAAATCATTTGTTAAGAATTTGAGACAATGGACTGGAATAAAAAAGGAACTTCAGTATTCCAAAAAAATGTAATATGAATTTGCTCTGATCTATGTCCATTTTTGGACTTATTCCCCTTTGCTTTTTGGAAATTCTCTATGTTAGCATACAGCATATTTTGCTGCAAAGGTTTGCATACCTAAAATTCAACCTGGAATGCCAACTCCTTCTTTTCTGGAAAAGGCTTATTTGTGTTTATTTAACTGACTCTGGTCAGTGATAGCCTAATTAACTCTAAATTTTTTTCTCTCCTGCTTCTTTTTTTTTACTTTCAGGATGATTCTGTGGGAAACAAAACAAAACAAAACAACAATATCTAAGTTTCAGGGGGGAAAAGGTAGGGTGTCTGAATAGCTGAATGTGTATCTGTCATTGTCCAAGTCTCTGATATTCTGTAGTGCACATCTAGATCTATGTTGACATGCTTAAATTCTTTTGTTTCACTTTTCTTCATAAATGACATTCTGATTTGGCTCATTCATATCCTATAGCTAAGTTTGGGAGAGATATTCACATTGTTAGATATGTAGGGAGATCTACAACGACTCCTAACATCTTCCCTTGTTTTAGGCCAAAGTTTACACTATCAAGTACGTTATTTACAATGTGCTTTTTTTGGGTGTTTCCTTATTTAATTGAAGATATATATTTTAGTGTCTTAGTTGATTCATGCTGCTCTAACGAAATTCCTTAGATTGGGTAATTATAAATAATAGAAATACATTGCTTATAATTCTGGAGGCTGAGAAGCTCAAGATCAAGGTGCCAGCGGATCTGGTGCTCAGTGAGAGCTCCCTGCTTCACAGATGGTGCCTTGTTCCTGTGTCCTTACCTGGCAGAAAGAGTGAATGTTGTGTCCTCACGTGACTGGAGGGCAAAAAGTGACAAACTTGCTCCATCACACCCTTTTATAGGAGCACTACTCTCATCCTGAGTGCAGAGCCTTCATGGGCTAAGCACCTTCTAACGGTCTCACTTTTAATACCATCGCACTGGGGGTTAAGTTGCAACATGAATTTTGAAAAGGACACAAAAACTCACAGTGATATATTTTTGTTTTGGTGATTTTTAAGGGAAGTCAGTCATAGGTAAAAATGGTTTGATTTGCTCAACCTTTCTTGAAAGTATCACATTTTTTAATGAAGTGTTTGCAAATAGTAGCACATGAATAGTTACGCAGAATCTAATTCTTGATGATTTTTTTCTCTAGAATTCACAAAATTGTGACTAAGGCCTTAGTTCCCCCACAGCCTGGTTCATCTTTCAGTTTCATTCAAGATGGACTGTATGGAAATATGAATGAGCAATGTCCATATCACCTTTTAGTTTTTCAAAAGTTGTGCAGCTAACCTCACATCTGCTCATTGACTATGTTACCTGTGGAGTTTATCATATCTACATGCAGAGAAAATGTACTAGTGCTGACCTGTGTTATCACTAATTCCAATGAAGGGAAGACTGGTCAATGAAGAGGTGAGAAATGCAAAGAAAGCTGTCTTTTCTCCTCTGCCTCCCCCAGCCTGTGTAACAGCCAGGTTGTTAATATGAAGGGAAATGGTAAAACCCCTGCAGTCTCTGCGTTATGGTGAGAGTGAGCAAAGGGCGATCTTGGAGGCTGGTATGAAATGACTGTAAGAAGTCAATGAGAAGCTTAACTGCATGGGAAAGGCACAGAATACATTTTTTAATTTGCTTATTTCCTTTTTACGCTGTTAATTTCATTTTTACTTTCTGTCTGCTTTTTTAAAAAAGGGACTGATTACTTGCTTTAATCTGTATTTGTGTTTAAATGTCCTTGTATAGCCTCTTGAAAATCTTTCTTTTAAAGAGGTGTTCCTCTCTAACTTCATAGAATGAGAGAAAAGCAAGTAAGAGCTTCACACTACTTGCCTAAAACCCCAATAGAAGAAAACAAGACAGATCCACACTAACGGTGTCTAGGCCTGTGGAGGAAGGCCTGCCCTTAGAAACTGTCTTTTGGTGATGAGCATTTTTTCATGTGTCTGTTGGCTGTATGAATGTCTTCTTTTGAGAAATGTCTGTTCATGTCCTTTGCCCACTTTTTGATGGGGTTGTTTGTTTTTTTCTTGTAAATTTGTTTGAGTTCTTTGTAGGTTCAGAGAAATGCAAATCAAAACCACAATGAGATACCATCTCACACCAGTTAGAATGGCAATCATTAAAAAGTCAGGAAACAACAGGTGCTGGAGAGGATGTGGAGAAATAGGAACACTTTTACACTATTGGTGGGATTGTAAGCTAGTTCAACCATTATGGAAAACAGTATGGCGATTCCTCAAGGATCTAGAACTAGATGTACCATATGACCCAGCCATCCCATTACTGGGTATATACCCAAAGGATTATAAATTATGCTGCTATAAAGACACATGCACACGTATGTTTATTGCAGCACTATTCACAATAGCAAAGACTTGGAATCAACCCAAATGTCCATCAGTGACAGACTGGATTAAGAAAATGTGGCACATATACACCATGGAATACTATGCAGCCATAAAAAAGGATGAGTTTGAGTCCTTTGTAGGGACTTGGATGCAGCTGGAATCCATCATTCTTAGCAAACTATCACAAGAACAGAAAACCAAACACCGCATGTTCTCACTCATAGGTGGGAACTGAACAATGAGATCACTCGGACTCAGGAAGGGGAACATCACACACCGGGGCCTATCATGGGGAGGGGGGAGGGGGGAGGGATTGCATTGGGAGTTATACCTGATGTAAATGACGAGTTGATGGGTGCAGCACAGCAACATGGCACAAGTATACATATGTAACAAACCTGCACGTTATGCACATGTACCCTACAACTTAAAGTATAATAATAATAAATAAATTAAAAAAAAAAAAAAAAAAAAAAAACTGTCTTTTGGAAGCATCTTGGTTTTTCCTCTGACGGTACCAGTTGTAAACAGTGAAGCATAGATTTGTAGCTGGAGAGGGACATTCGGGGGAGGAAGATATTCTCCTGTTTCCATAAGGCACTTAGTAGCCTCTTGGAGTGGAGAATACTGCCTCATTGTCTGAAATAAGCCATTCATGAACATTCTTAATAGTGATGCTCTACTCATTCTTCAAATCTCATTTCCAGGGTTTCAAAGAATCTCTCTGGCACTCTTCAGACCAGACAAAAGAAGGACTCTTACTGTTCTTCCTGGCAACTTCTGGTGTAGCACTTGCCGTGGAGTGTCCTTTATGAATGAATTTGGAAATTTTCCCTTCATGTTTGTGGCTCATGCTGGAATATAGTCACTATGAGAAAGAGATCTATGATCTTTTATTTGTTGTTTTTCTTGCCACAGTTAAATATGGTATCTTGAATAACAGCTGCTCCAAAATAATCATAACTCATTTTCCCCACTGCAGGAATATTTTTAAAGCTGGGAAAGATATTTCTCTCATGCAGTTCTTACAAGTATACTGTGGCCTCCACCTACTTTCTCCTGAAGATTCCGTTTCCAGGGTTGGGAATCACTCAGACATTTATAAACAATGGGTACTTTGCTCTTGGGGGAAAGCAAAAAGATCATTCAGGGTGTGCATAGGACTGGCAAATCAGAAGAATATTTTTCTAGGTTTCTATTCACAAGAAGAAATGTGTATCATTAAATTTGGCTTATAATCAAGAAAGCTAGAAAGCAGGACAACATTCTCAGATATTTCAAGGAAGGTGGTGTGAAGTGCGAGATCCAGGGCGAAGGATGGCTCTTCTCTGCTTGAAAGGATCTCAAGGATAGGCTAGGTTCCCTTGCTGTGGCTGGAGGTCCCCAAAACAAAACGAAACTGACATTGTTTCCTCAGGACATTTACAGGCCCAGGAGAACTGGGAGCTTTCTACCATCAGCTGGCTATGCTGAGGGGTGTGGATGTGAAGAGCAGAACTTCAAGAAGCAAACAAATGTGTTTGTGAGCACATGCCAAAGGTTTATGTAACTCATTGTGAACTAATCATGGGAAAGACAAAGTTCAAAGAGAATTAAAGGAGTGGGGCAGGCAAGGGATGCCAAAATGCCATTACTATCTAAATTCCAAAACTGATTCTTGTTCACCAGGGAACTAAAACTCTAACTTTAAGGTCATTTTCTCTAGTAGACTGTAAAACTAGGATGACATCCGTCTTTATATAGATTAACTTCTAACTTGATAGGGTTGTAAAATATCTGAACTCTTGCTGTTGAGAATTGTTAGTTGAAAATACATTCCCTGAGAAAATCATATTGGTCAAGTGAAGTCATGCCAGTTTATCAGAAAGACTCAAATCAGCTTACAGAAACAATCTCCATCTCTCCCTCTCTCTCTCTCTCTGATATATCTATGATATACAGATATGCTATCTATGTGATATACATATAGATATGATGCCTGTGATAACCATATGAGAGAGAAAGATATAAATAAATATGTAGATATAGATACATAGATATAGATACATCTAAATATGCAAGCCATCACTGTATTTTCATGTTTGGATAGACATATTTTAACAGAAATTTGAACAGGATATCTCTGAGGCCCTAATTGACTTCAATTTTCCACAAGGCAAAGTTTTTGAAGGTACCTAGTTTTAACTGACAATATGGTCATCTGATCTGGCATTTCTCCTGGAAATGTGGATACCTCTCAGTAAAACTAGCAGGAGGAATTGTCACAACTGTCACTGTGCCCCTTGCCCCACATGTCAGTTATAAATTTGCAAGTAATTATATTTAAACCCACTATTAAAACAATATGTCCATCAGAAACCTGGTTCAGGCCATTAGCACCTTCATGGGTAAAGCACTTAAAATCAGAAGTGATGGCCTGGGGAGAGAGGAGGCCCTGCAACCAGGCTTTTTCCTAACCGCACCCGAGGTTGGGACCTGACCTGGGTCCTATCACAGAACCTGATGACACCATCATGTAAAGACCACTGAACTTTTAATGCTAAGTACTTTTAGCAAAAAGCGTTTGAAAGGCAAACATTTTATTCACATATATTTCCATTATCCCTTCAAGTTTCCTATGTGATTTAAGATAAAGATAGACTTTTTTTTTTTTTTCTGGCTTTGGCTCTGGCCAGTAGCAGTGAATTGTTGCTCAAAGTGAACACTATTAGGTAGCTTTCTTTTTTAGCCCACCAGGTATTTTTGAAAAAAGTACTCTGAGAAAAACAGAAACCGCAAGCAAGACAGCTACAAGGATTAGGGATCACGGTGATTTCAGCCATCACTGGGTACGCCCAAAAGGGTTCTCCGAGAGAGCAGCTGTGTCTGCCCTGCTTTGGCATTCTTTCCCATGCATGGCGACCGTTAAGTCCAAATGTAATCCTTATCTGGTCATACAAGCCCTGACATTACTCATATATGCAGATATTTTAAATTCTTCCAATTTTTTTTAGGAAGGAGTATTAAAACATGAGTAAAAATTAATTTGCGGGCTCACTGAGAGTGAGATTTAATTTGCATTTTTGATTAGCACCAAGCCTAGAAGAACTTGTGTTGATTAAGAACTTGTTCATTGAGCCACTAGAAAGGGACTTGTCTTCCATGAGGAGATCTCTACTCTTATGGATTTTACTCTCTAGCAGAGGGACATGGGCAACAGACAATAAAATAAATGTTATATGGTATATTTGAACAATATAAATGCCATAGAAATGAAAATTAAAAGTGCAGAGCAAGGAAGAGAAATGAGAAGGCCAACTGAGATCTTAAATGAAGGGGGGATGGTGGGCCCCACAGAGAGGGGAGGTGACACACTTGAAGAAGGTGAAGGGGCAAGCAGAGATACTATCTGGGGAATGTGCATTACCAGCAGGACCATCAGTGCTGAAGCCATAGGTGGAGGTGTGCCTGGCACTTGCCAGGAATAATGAGGAAGGGGACGTGGCAGAGGAGAGCTAAGCTGCTAGGAGAATGGCACAGGATGTTGGAGAGCTGATGAGGTCCAGATGACATGTGGCTTCACAAACCATTGAAAGGATATGGCATCTACTCTGAGTGAAATGGAAATTTATTGCAGGATTTGAAAAAAGAGTGATGGCCATGTCCAGTGGCTCATACCTATGATTCCAGCATTATGGGAGGCCGAGGCAGGCAGATCACTTGAGCCCAGGAGTTTTAGACCAGCCTGGGCAACATGGTGAAACCTCGTCTCTACCAAAAATACAAAAATTAGCCAGGTGTGGTGGTACATGCAGATAGTCTCAGCTAATCAGTATGCTGAGGTGGGAGGGTCACTTGAGCTCTGGAAAGTGGAGGCTGCAGTGAGCTGAGATCACCACCACACTCCAGCCTGGGTGACAGAGTAAGATCCTGTCTCAGTAAAAAGTAAAAATTGTTGATGTGGTTTGGCTCTGTGTCCCCACCCAAATCTCACCTTGTAGCTCCCATAATTCCCACATGTTGTGAGAGGGACCCAGTGGAAGATGACTGAATTATGAGAGCTAGTCTTTCCCATACCGTTGTCATGGTAGTGAATAAGCCTCACGAGATCTGATGGTTTGATAAGGAGTAACTCGTTTCGCTTGGCGTTCATTCTCTCTTTGCCTGCTGCCATCCATGTAAGATGTGAATTGCTCCTCCTTGCCTACTTCCATGATTGTGAGGCTTCCCCAGCCATGTGGAACTGCAATTAAACCTGTTTCTTTTGTAAATTCCACAGTCTCAGGTATGTTTTATCAGCAGCGTTAAAACAAACGAATACAAGCATGATATAATGCGGATTTATGCTTGAAAATACTTGAGACTACTCTGTGTGTGGATGGAAGTAGAGAAGGGGAAGGAAATGGAGATCCCTAGGAGGTTGTCAGTAATACAGGTGAGATATTGATGACAATGAGTGTAGTGGCAACCAGGACCACAGACCAGGTGGAGCAGGGAAAATAGTCAGATTATGGATATTTTTTTGATGGGAGAAGCAACTGCATATCCTAAATTTGGATTTGGAGAAGAAGAGAAACTGACAAGTCAAAGTTGACATTGAGGTTGCAGGCATGAACAAGTAAGAAAGAAATTTCTGTGCAAGAGATCAGGGAAAGCTGCTGCTGGAGCAAGTGAGGGGGTAGAAGAGGGGGTGTTGGGCTGAAATCAGGGTTTTTTCTTTGCCCCTGTGAGGTTTGAGGTGCCAAGTAGACATCCCAAAGGGAGTTTCAAGCAAGTTAAATATTTGAGGGCAGTACCTCAGGGAGATGTCTGAGATTGAGATATGGATTCTGCTGTCAGTAAATATTTCTTCAACAGAAGTTTGGTATTAGGGAGAAAAGGAAAATCCTGGATCAGGGAAGCAGTGGGACAGCCACAGTTCAACTTCATCTCATTGCAAAACAAAAAGGACACAATGGGAGGTCTACATGGGAAATAAAGTAGATTAAGACATTCTTCTTGATTTCACAGTCCTTTTTTTAAACTACATTTACCTTCCAATAATATTTTTAAGTGTTCAATAACCTTGGAATAATTTTTGGTGAGTGCAGCATTTCCAACTGTCATGTTTACCAGTGAATAATCTAAGTATATAAGTGGGACTGAATTTGAATATTTACTGTCATGCATTACTTCTGTCAACACTAACTTTGTAATTCAAACCATATATTTTATCTTTAATTGATTATCTATTACATAATCAGACAGTAATAAATACCATGTGATTATTTCTTTGGAAAACTTAATCTAACACAAAGTATATTCTGCTGCTAAATCTGGTGAGAAACGATGCATTTGGTGAGCTTAAAGCAATTAAGAAAATGTAAGATAATATGGTAGACACCGTTTTGTGGACTGTGCATTTTTAAATTTGCTACTATATCATTGGATTGCTTAAACTGGAGAGCTATGAAGCCTGAAAGAGTTTGTTTTTCCTAATAAAGTGCTGCCAGCTCTGTACTGTGATCTGCACACATCAGAGAATGGAGGCTTAAAAAGCAGCTAGAGAATGTAGCTCCTCAGAAAACAGAAATTCCTTCTGAAATCATAAAGCTTCATTCCCTCTCAGAGTGGTGAGGGTCTGCCCCTGCTTGTCAAGTAGTTTTCAAGGCAGAGAGGTGTCTTGTGTGGTACAAAGACATGTTCCTGATCATGGTACCCACCATTCCTAGAATATGCCTCAGAGGCCCCAGAGCTGAGTGATGGTAAGTGGCTAGCACCAGGAGTGAGCAAGAGTTGAGCACATGCTGTCATGAAGGTGAACTTGTCCAAGGAAATACTTGCTTATGGTGACATTTCTTTCTATGCAGAGAGGCATACCTTGTTTCTGAAAAGAGCTGAGTGCTTGAAATTGTCTTTGAGCAGAATGTTTGAAATCATGCAAACTGAAGTGGCAAATAAGGCAAAACCATTCCTCACATGTAGAAAAATCAGCAGAAGCTTTCAAACATATGAGTTATGAAACAGCACAGCTGGGATTCTTTTTAAGCAATGTGTCAAGTTATTACTCAGAACACTGAAGATGTGTTTTTGCTTCCTGCTACATTTTTCTGAAAAGCAGTTGAAAAGGACTGGCTGCCCTCAAAATGTGGAGAGAAACATGAAAAGTTGTATATGCTACTCAAGCAGGCATTTCTCTAGTTTAATGAAACATTATCATTTGATATTCATCAAAATTACAACTAAAACAGTGCCACTCAGCCAAATTATTGGTTATCTAGGTCCTTCTGTGAAATGTACTGGTAGCGGACATAGTAAAATAACATGGTGGAGAGAATCCTTGATTTCGGGTCACACGACTTGTATTGCAGTATTTGTTCTGCAAGTTTCTAGATAAGAGAAGTGAATTTTCACAATTTTAAAATGGGGATATAAAAACATGTACCAAAAGTATAGGTGTTTTATGATGAATAAGTGACAAAGGTTTGTGAAAATTACTTTTTATTTTACTAATTATTCTAATATTACTTTTTAAAATATAATATCTCGCACCCACTGGGATGACAACAAAACCAAACAGACAAAATCAGGGAAAAAATTGTTAGCAAGAATGTGGAAAAATTGGAACCCTTGTGCACTGATGGTAGGAATGTAAAATAGTGCAGCTACTGTGAAAATAATTTGTCAGTTTCTCAAAACAATGGAAGATAGAATTGCCATATGATCCGGAGGGCGGAGCAAGATGGCCGAATAGGAGCAGCTCCAGTCTCCAACTCCCAGCGCCAGCGACACAGAAGACCGGTGATTTCTGCATTTTCAACTGAGGTACTGGGTTCATCTCACTGGGGAGTGCCCGACGATCAGAGCTGGTCAGCTGCTGCAGCCCGACCAGCGAGAGCTGAAGCAGGGCGAGGCATTGCCTCACCTGGGAAGCGCAAGGGGGAAGGGAGTCCCTTTTCCTAGCCAGGGGAACTGAGACACACAACACCTGGAAAATCGGGTAACTCCCACCCCAATACTGCGCTTTAGGAAACAGGCACACCAGGAGATCATATCCCACACCTGGCCGGGAGGGTCCCACACCCACGGAGCCTCCCTCATTGCTAGCGCAGCAGTCTGTGATCTACCGGCAAGGCAGCAGTGAGGCTGGGGGAGGGGCGCCCGCCATTGCTGAGGCTTAAGTAGGTAAACAAAGCTGCTGGGAAGCTCGAACTGGGTGGAGCTCACAGCAGCTCAAGGAAACCTGCCTGTCTCTGTAGACTCCACCTCTGGGGACAGGGCACAGTAAACTAAGACACACAGACACCTCTGCACAGACGCAAACGACTCTGTCTGACAGCTTTGAAGAGAGCAGTGGATCTCCCAACACGGAGGTTGAGATCTGAGAAGGGACAGACTCCCTGCTCAAGCGGGTCCCTGACCCCTGAGTAGCCTAACTGGGAGACATCCCCCACTAGGGGCAGTCTGACACCCCACACCTCACAGGGAGGAGTACACCCCTGAGAGGAAGCTTCCAAAGCAAGAATCAGACAGGTACACTCGCTGTTCAGAAATATTCTATCTTCTGCAGCCTCTGCTGCTGATACCCAGGCAAACAGGGTCTGGAGTGGACCTCAAGCAATCTCCAACAGACCTACAGCTGAGGGTCCTGACTGTTAGAAGGAAAACTATCAAACAGGAAGGACACCTACACCAAAACCCCATCAGTACATCACCATCATCAAAGACCAGAGGCAGATAAAACCACAAAGATGGGGAAAAAGCAGGGCAGAAAAGCTGGAAATTCAAAAAATAAGAGCGCATCTCCCCCGGCAAAGGAGCGCAGCTCATCGCCAGCAACGGATCAAAGCTGGATGGAGAATGACTTTGATGAGATGAGAGAAGAAGGCTTCAGTCCATCAAATTTCTCAGAGCTAAAGGAGGAATTATGTACCCAGCGCAAAGAAACTAAAAATCTTGAAAAAAAAGTGGAAGAATTGATGGCTAGACTAATTAATGCAGAGAAGGTCCTAAACGAAATGAAAGAGATGAAAACCATGACACGAGAAATACGTGACAAATGCACAAGCTTCAGTAACCGACTCGATCAACTGGAAGAAAGAGTATCAGCGATTGAGGATCAAATGAATGAAATGAAGCGAGAAGAGAAACCAAAAGAAAAAAGAAGAAAAAGAAACGAACAAAGCCTGCAAGAAGTATGGGATTATGTAAAAAGACCAAATCTACGTCTGATTGGGGTGCCTGAAAGTGAGGGGGAAAATGGAACCAAGTTGGAAAACACTCTTCAGGATATCATCCAGGAGAACTTCCCCAACCTAGTAGGGCAGGCCAACATTCAAATCCAGGAAATACAGAGAACGCCACAAAGATACTCCTCGAGAAGAGCAACTCCAAGACACAGAATTGCCAGATTCACCAAAGTTGAAATGAAGGAAAAAATCTTAAGGGCAGCCAGAGAGAAAGGTCGGGTTACCCACAAAGGGAAGCCCATCAGACTAACAGCAGATCTCTCGGCAGAAACTCTCCAAGCCAGAAGAGAGTGGGGGCCAATATTCAACATTCTTAAAGAAAAGAATTTTAAACCCAGAATTTCATATCCAGCCAAACTAAGTTTCATAAGTGAAGGAGAAATAAAATCCTTTACAGATAAGCAAATGCTTAGAGATTTTGTCACCACTAGGCCTGCCTTACAAGAGACCCTGAAGGAAGCACTAAACATGGAAAGGAACAACCGGTACCAGCCATTGCAAAAACATGCCAAAATGTAAAGACCATTGAGGCTAGGAAGAAACTGCATCAACTAATGAGCAAAATAACCAGTTAATATCATAATGGCAGGATCAAGTTCACATATAACAATATTAACCTTAAATGTAAATGGACTAAATGCTCCAATTAAAAGACACAGACTGGCAAACTGGATAAAGAGTCAAGACCCATCAGTCTGCTGTATTCAGGAGACCCATCTCACACGCAGAGACATACATAGGCTCAAAATAAAGGGATGGAGGAAGATTTACCAAGCAAATGGAGAACAAAAAAAAAGCAGGGGTTGCAATACTAGTCTCTGATAAAACAGACTTTAAACCATCAAAGATCAAAAGAGACAAAGAAGGCCATTACATAATGGTAAAGGGATCAATTCAACAGGAAGAGCTAACTATCCTAAATATATATGCACCCAATACAGGAGCACCCAGATTCATCAAGCAAGTCCTTAGAGACTTACAAAGAGACTTAGACTCCCATACAATAATAATGGGAGACTTCAACACTCCACTGTCAACATTAGACAGATCAACGAGACAGAAAGTTAACAAGGATATCCAGGAATTGAACTCATCTCTGCAGCAAGCAGACCTAATAGACATCTATAGAACTCTCCACCCCAAATCAACAGAATATACATTCTTCTCAGCACCACATCATACTTACTCCAAAATTGACCACGTAATTGGAAGTAAAGCACTCCTCAGCAAATGTACAAGAACAGAAATTATAACAAACTGTCTCTCAGACCACAGTGCAATCAAACTAGAACTCAGGACTAAGAAACTCACTCAAAGCCGCTCAACTACATGGAAACTGAACAACCTGCTCCTGAATGACTACTGGGTACATAACGAAATGAAGGCAGAAATAAAGATGTTCTTTGAAACCAATGAGAACAAAGATACAACATACCAGAATCTCTGGGACACATTTAAAGCAGTGTGTAGAGGGAAATTTATAGCACTAAATGCCCACAAGAGAAAGCAGGAAAGATGTAAAATTGACACTCTAACATCGCAATTAAAAGAACTAGAGAAGCAAGAGCAAACACATTCGAAAGCTAGCAGAAGGCAAGAAATAACTAAGATCAGAGCAGAACTGAAGGAGATAGAGACACAAAAAACCCTCCAAAAAATCAATGAATCCAGGAGTTGGTTTTTTGAAAAGATCAACAAAATTGACAGACCACTAGCCAGACTAATAAAGAAGAAAAGAGAGAAGAATCAAATCGACGCAATTAAAAATGATAAAGGGGATATCACCACCGACCCCACAGAAATACAAACTACCATCAGAGAATACTATAAACACCTCTACGCAAATAAACTGGAAAATCTAGAAGAAATGGATAATTTCCTGGACACTTACACTCTTCCAAGACTAAACCAGGAAGAAGTTGAATCCCTGAATAGACCAATAGCAGGCTCTGAAATTGAGGCAACAATTAATAGCCTACCAACCAAAAAAAGTCCAGGACCAGATGGATTCACAGCTGAATTCTACCAGAGGTACAAAGAGGAGTTGGTACCATTCCTTCTGAAACTATTCCAATCAATAGAAAAAGAGGGAATCCTCCCTAACTCATTTTATGAGGCCAACATCATCCTGATACCAAAACCTGGCAGAGACACAACAAAAAAAAGAGAATTTTAGACCAATATCCCTGATGAACATCGATGCAAAAATCCTCAATAAAATACTGGCAAACCGGATTCAGCAGCACATCAAAAAGCTTATCCACCATGATCAAGTGGGCTTCATCCCTGGGATGCAAGGCTGGTTCAACATTCGCAAATCAATAAACATAATCCAGCATATAAACAGAACCAAAGACAAGAACCACATGATTATCTCAATTGATGCAGAAAAGGCTTTTGACAAAATTCAACAGCCCTTCATGCTAAAAACGCTCAATAAATTCGGTATTGATGGAACGTACCTCAAAATAATAAGAGCTATTTATGACAAACCCACAGCCAATATCATACTGAATGGGCAAAAACTGGAAAAATTCCCTTTGAAAACTGGCACAAGACAGGGATGCCCTCTCTCACCACTCCTATTCAACATAGTGTTGGAAGTTCTGGCTAGGGCAATCAGGCAAGAGAAAGAAATCAAGGGTATTCAGTTAGGAAAAGAAGAAGTCAAATTGTCCCTCTTTGCAGATGACATGATTGTATATTTAGAAAACCCCATTGTCTCAGCCCAAAATCTCCTTAAGCTGATAAGCAACTTCAGCAAAGTCTCAGGATACAAAATTAATGTGCAAAAATCACAAGCATTCTTATACACCAGTAACAGACAAACAGAGAGCCAAATCAGGAATGAACTTCCATTCACAATTGCTTCAAAGAGAATAAAATACCTAGGAATCCAACTTACAAGGGATGTAAAGGACCTCTTCAAGGAGAACTACAAACCACTGCTCAGTGAAATAAAAGAGGACACAAACAAATGGAAGAACATACTATGCTCATGGATAGGAAGAATCAATATTGTGAAAATGGCCATACTGCCCAAGGTAATTTATAGATTCAATGCCATCCCCATCAAGCTACCAATGAGTTTCTTCACAGAATTGGAAAAAACTGCTTTAAAGTTCATATGGAACCAAAAAAGAGCCCACATCTCCAAGACAATCCTAAGTCAAAAGAACAAAGCTGGAGGCATCACGCTACCTGACTTCAAACTATACTACAAGGCTACAGTAACCAAAACAGCATGGTACTGGTACCAAAACAGAGATATAGACCAATGGAACAGAACAGAGTCCTCAGAAATAATACCACACATCTACAGCCATCTGATCTTTGACAAACCTGAGAGAAACAAGAAATGGGGAAAGGATTCCCTATTTAATAAATGGTGCTGGGAAAATTGGCTAGCCATAAGTAGAAAGCTGAAACTGGATCCTTTCCTTACTCCTTATACGAAAATTAATTCAAGATGGATTAGAGACTTAAATGTTAGACCTAATACCATAAAAATCCTAGAGGAAAACCTAGGTAGTACCATTCAGGACATAGGCATGGGCAAAGATTTCATGTCTAAAACACCAAAAGCAACGGCAGCAAAAGCCAAAATTGACAAATGGGATCTCATTAAACTAAAGAGCTTCTGCACAGCAAAAGACACTACCATCAGAGTGAACAGGCAACCTACAGAATGGGAGAAAATTTTTGCAATCTACTCATCTGACAAAGGGCTAATATCCAGAACCTACAAAGAACTCCAACAAATTTACAAGAAAAAAACAAACAACCCCATCAAAAAGTGGGCAAAGGACATGAACAGACATTTCTCAAAAGAAGACATTCATACAGCCAACAGACACATGAAAAAATGCTCATCATCACTGGCCATCAGAGAAATGCAAATCAAAACCACAATGAGATACCATCTCACACCAGTTAGAATGGCAATCATTAAAAAGTCAGGAAACAACAGGTGTTGGAGAGGATGTGGAGAAATAGGAACACTTTTACACTGTTGGTGGGATTGTAAACTAGTTCAACCATTATGGAAAACAGTATGGCGATTCCTCAAGGATCTAGAACTAGATGTACCATATGACCCAGCCATCCCATTACTGGGTATATACCCAAAGGATTATAAATTATGCTGCTATAAAGACACATGCACATGTATGTTTATTGCAGCACTATTCACAATAGCAAAGACTTGGAATCAACCCAAATGTCCATCAGTGACAGATTGGATTAAGAAAATGTGGCACATATACACCATGGAATACTATGCAGCCATAAAAAAGGATGAGTTTGAGTCCTTTGTAGGGACTTGGATGCATCTGGAATCCATCATTCTTAGCAAACTATCACAAGAACAGAAAACCAAACACCGCATGTTCTCACTCATAGGTGGGAACTGAACAATGAGATCACTCGGACTCAGGAAGGGGAACATCACACACCGGGGCCTATCATGGGGAGGGGGGAGGGGGGAGGGATTGCATTGGGAGTTATACCTGATGTAAATGACGAGTTGATGGGTGCAGCACAGCAACATGGCACAAGTATACATATGTAACAAACCTGCACGTTATGCACATGTACCCTACAACTTAAAGTATAATAATAATAAATAAATTAAAAAAAAAAAAAAAAAAAAAGAATTGCCATATGATCCTGCAATTCCACTTTTGAATATATACCATAAAGAACTGAAAGCAGTGTCTCAACAAGATATTTGTTCACCTATGTTTACAGCAGCTATTCATAATTGCTAAAAGGTGAAAACTACCCAAAGTGCCTGTAGACAGACAGAAGGTTGGATTAAAAAAAATGTGATGCATCCATACAATGGAATATTATTCAGCCTTAAGAAGGAAGGAAATATTAAAACATGCTACAACAGAAGTGATCTTCAATGACATTAATCTAAGTGAAACAGCCAGCCACACACACACACACAAATATGATATGTATATTTTCACTTATGCAAACTACTTATAGTAGCCACATTCATAGAGACAGAATAGAATGGTGGTTACCAGGGCCTGGGGGAGAAGGGAATAGGTAGCCATTGTTTAACGGGTATACAGTTTCAGTTTGGAATGATGAAAGTTCTGGAGATGGATAGAAGTGATGGGTGCAAAACAATACAAGTGTACTTAATACCACTGAATTTTACACGTAAAATACTTAAGATGGTATATTTTAAGTTATGTGGATTTTCTTACAATAAAAGTTGGATCAAAGAAGAATCAAATAAATGGATACTTACTCTATGTTTATGAATAGGAAGATTCAATATTGTCAAGATGTTAATTCTCCCCAACATGATCTGTAGGTTCAATCCCAGTCAATATTCTAGCAAGTTCATTTGTGAATATTGAGAAACTGATTCTTAAGTTTATGTGGAAAAGCAAAAGACTCGGAATAGCCAACACAATTTTGAATGAGAACAATGAAGTTAAAGGACTGACACTATCTGACTTCAAGACTTACCATAAACCTATAGTAATCAAGACCTTGTGGCACTGGCGAAAGAATAGAAAAATAGATCAAAGGAACAAAACAGAAAGCCACATATTTATATAGTTAACCAAACTTTTACAAAAGAGCAAAGCCATTCAGTTGAGAAAATATAGTCTCTTCAACAAATAGTGCTGGAACAATTGGACATTCACACGCAAAAAAAGGAGTCTAGACACAGACCTTACATCTTACATCTTTCACAAAAATTAATTCAAAATAGATCACAGAACTCAATGTAAAATTCAAAACTATATAATTCCTAGACGATAGTGTAGAAGAAACTCTAGATGACTTGTGTTTAATGATGGCTTTTTAGCTATGACACCAATGGCCCAATCTATGACAGAAAGAAACACAATGGAAGTTTCTGCTCTGTGAAAGATACAGTCACTAGAATGAAAAGACTAGACTGAGGAAAAATATTTGCAAAATAAACATATGACAAAAGACTCTTGTCTAAAATATACAAATAACTCCTTTTTTTAAATTTAGAATAAACTTTAATTAGAAGGAAACAGGAATATTCAATGGACTCCCAAGACAAGAATGTAGATGTGTATCAGAAGCTGAGCACTGATGTTGCTACTAGAGTCTCTCTGAGCCCTAATTGGATTCCCACTTCTGGAGTTGCTTTCATTATTTTGCCTCTCAGTTTCAAAACAGACAAATAACTCAACATTCAACAATAAGAAAAGTAACAACTTGGTTGAAAAATGGGCCAAAGACCTTAAAAGACACCTCACCAAAGATGATAGACAGGTAGGAAATAAACACATAAAAAGATGCTCTATGTCAGATGTTCATCAGAGAAGTGAAATTAAAACAACAATGAGACACCACTGTGCATCTCCTAGAATGACCAAAATCCAGAACACTGGCACCAAATAATCTTGAGGATGTAGCACAGTTCTCATTGCTGATGGGAATGCAAAATGGTACAGTCTTTTGGCAGCTTGGAGATTTCTTATAAAGCTGAACTTGGATTTACCACACCATCTACCAATGGTGCTCCTTGGTGTTCACCCAGTGGAGCTGAAAATATATGTCCCCACAGAAAAACAGGCACATGGAGGTTTACAGAAGTTTTACACATAATTTCCAAGACTTGGAAGCAACCAAGATGTCCTTCAGTCAATGAATGGATGAATAAACTGTGGAACACCCAGACCATGGGATATTATTCAGTGCTGAAAAGAAATGAGCTAAGAAAGCCATAAAAAGACATGGAGGAGAAGTAAGTGCATCAGTGGAAGAGTCCAAAAGGCAAGGTGCTCTATGCTCCAAATTTATGACATTCTGAAATAGGTGAAACTATGGAAACAGTAAAAATATTAGTGATGCCAGGGGTTAAAGGAAGAGAGAAAGTGATAGGCAAGAGAACTGTGGATTTTTAGGGCAGTGTAAATACTCTGTATAATACTATGATGGTGGGTACACAACATTATACCTTTGTCCAAATCCATAGGATGTTCAACACCAAGAGTGAACCCTAATGTAACCTATGGTCTTTGGGTGATAATGATGCATCAATGCAAGTCATAAATTTGGAAAATTTTACCTCTCCTGGGAAGGAGTTGATAATGAGGGAGTCTCTGCCTGTGTAGTGGGAGGGGTTATGTGAGATATTCATGTGCTTTCTGCCCAGTTTTGCTGTGAACCTAAAATTTCACTAAAAGTGGACAAAGGATGTGAACAGATAATTCTCAAATGAAGACATACATGCAGCCAACAAACATAAAATAAAGCCCAATATCACTGATCACTAGAATATTGCAAATCAAAACCACAGTGAGAATGAACCAGTCAGAATGATGATTATTAAAAATTCAAAAAACAACAGATACTGGCAAGGTTGTCAAGAAAAAGAAATACTTTTACACTTTTGGTGGAAGTGTAAGTTAGTTCAACCATTGTGGAAGACAGTGTGGTGACTCCTTAAAGACTGGAGACAGAAATGCCATTTGACCCAGAAATCCCGTTACTGGGTATATACCCAAAGGAGTATAAATCGTTCTATTATAAAGACACATGCACATGTATATTCATTGCAGCACTATTCACAATAGCAAAGACATGGAATCAACCTAAATGTTCCTCAATAATAGACTGGATAAAGAAAATGTGGTACATATACACCATAAAATACTATGCAGCCATAAAAAGGAATGAGACTATGTCCTTTGCAGTGATGTTAATGGAGCTGGAGGCCATTATTCTTGGCAAACTAATGCAGCAACAGAAAAGCAAATATTGCACATTCTCACTTATAAGTGGGAGATGAATGATGAGAAACATGGACATATTGAGGGGAACAACACACACTGGGGCCTGTGGGAAGATGGGGGCAGGGAGGATGGGGGGTGGGATGCTGGGCTTAATACCTGGGTGATGGCATGATCTGTGCAGCAAACTACCATTGCACACATTTACCTGTGTAACGAACCTGCACATCCCACACATGAAACCATGACTTTAAAGTTGGAAATTTTAAAAAATGAGAAAAAAAATTGCTCTACAAAATGAAGTCTTTAAAAAAATGGGAAAATTGCAATCTCTTACTGATATCACAGTTATTATGCATCATTTCTCAGAACCTTATGAAGATTGTTGCTGAAAATAGGAACCAACACATTGTTTTTGTTATTGGATCAGAAAGAATTAAGAAAGCTCAGGCCAGGCACAGTGGCTCATGCCTGTAATCCCAGCACTTTGAGAGTCTGAGGCAGGTGGATCACCTGAGCTCATGGGTTCTAGACCAGCCTAGACAACATGGCAAAACGCTGTCTCTACTAAATATACAAAAATTAGGTGGACATAGTGGTGGACTTCTGTAATCCCAGCTCCTCAGGAGGCTGAGGCAGAAGAATCACTTGAATTTGGGAGGTGGTGCTCCAGCCAAGGCGACAGAGCAATACTCCATCACCCCTTCCCATCCCCAACCCCCCGCCCACACACAAAATAAATAAAAAAAGTAAAAAAGAAAGTTCACCATCTTTGAGGCACAAGCCAACAGGGGTGAAAAAGCCAAAGATGCCAACATCTACTGTTTTTTGGTTGTGGCCATTCTTGCAAGAGTGAGGTGATACCACATTGTGATTTTGATTTGCATTTCCCTGATGATTATTGATGTTGAGCATTTTCTCATGTTTGCTGGCCATTTGTATATCTTCTTTTGAGAATTGTCTGTTCAAGTCCTTAGCCCACTTTTTGATGGGGTTGTTTTTTTCTTACTGATTTGTTGGAGTTGGTTGTAGATTCTGGATATTAGTCCTTTGACAGATGTATAGATTGTGAAGATTGCCTCACACTCTGTGGGTTGTCTGTTTACTCTGCTGACTGTTCCTTTTGCCATGCAAAAGCTCTTTAGTTTAATTAGGTCCTAGATAAATAAATATCTTAGTTTTTATTTCATTTGTGGTGAACAGGGAACCCTTTTACACTGCTGGTGGGAATGTAAACTAGTACAGTAGCTATGGAAAACAATGTGGAGATTCCTTAAAGGTCTAAAAACAGAACTACCATTTGATCCAGGAATCCCACTACTGGCTATCTACCCAGAGGAAAAGAAGTCATTATTTGAAAAAGATACTTGCACACACACACATGTTTATAGCAGCACAATTCAAAACTGCACAATCGTGGAAGCAACCCAGATGCCCATCAATCAATGAATGGATGAAGAAACTGTGATATCTATACACACAATGGAATACTATGCAGCCATAAAAAAGGAATGAATTAATAGCATTTGTGGTGACCTGGATGAGATTGGAGACTTACTCTAAGTGATGTAACTCGGGAATGGAAAACCAAACATCATATGTTCTCACTGATATGTGGGAGCTAAGCTAGAGGATGCAAAGGCATAAGAATGATACAATGGACTTTGGGGACTTAGGGGGAAGAGTGGAAGGGAAATGAGGGATACAAAACTACAAATATGGTGCAGTGTATACTGCTTGGGCGATGGATGCACCAAAAATCTCACAAATCACCACTAAAGAACTTAGTCATGTAACCAAATACTACCTGTACCCCAATAGCATATGAAAAAATAAAATTTAAAAAAAGCCACAGACAAGTGAATGAAAGGAATAATTGATTGCCATGATTTCCAAGTAGATTTGCTGGGTCAAGATCAAGGTCAGGGAAAAATTTACACACTGTGAATATTTTTTTTATCTGCATTGAAGTTGAATAGAAAATTTGAATTCATACTTCTGTCTAATTTTAAAATAGTTGCATATATTCTATTAAATTCATTTAATTGTCATTTATTTTATTGTGTATAATAAGCATTACATACACTGGGTAAGGAATTAAGTAGCTGTAAAATAAAATAGGATGAAAATTATGCTATTCCTCTTCTCCATTTTTTCTGGAAACAATGTTAAACCTAAATGATTTTAAAACATAGTTACTCATTCTTAAGGTATTTTTTTCTGCTTTTCAGTAGACTATTAAAAATTTTTGTAAAACAACTCATTAATAATAACATAATCTCTAAGCACAGAAAATAAACTATGTATGGAGAACAAAATGCTAACAACCAAAATTTGAACCAAAATACTCAAAATGTCTACTAAGATAATGTAAATAACTAATAATTAGACAGTTTCACATTCTTGAAAGCTATAATTAAAACTATATGTATGTATGTGTGTGTGTGTGTACATATATATATAAAATGCACAAAATGCTACATCATGTTTATACTTTCTTGATACTCTTAATTAGAAAAACATGTTGGAAAGCAATTTAAAAATAGGTGTCAACACATTTGTTAATAACATCAATGCAATATTACTAAAAAACCATACTTCTGAGTTTTTATTCTATGAGTATAATCTATAATCTGTAATATTAATATAATAGTATTTATTAGAGAAAATATTAAAAACCAATTCAATGCCCAGCATGCAAACACTGAATATGAAAACTACCATGTTTCAAAATTTCAGGAAAATATATAGCCTTAAAAAAGTGGTTGTGAAGATTTCTTTTAAAACTATCATTTATTACTTTTCTATTGCAACATAACAAATGATCACATTGAATGGCTTAAAACGTGCACATTTGTCTTAGTGGTACTGGGTGCGGAGTCTGTCCATGATTGGGTCCTGTGGTCAGGGTCTTGCGAGGCTGAACTCAAGGGAGTTACCGTGTTTGTGTTTCTTTCTGGAACCCAGTCTTGTCTTCCAAATCTATGCCTTTGGCCCTGATTTCTTACTTGTGAGCACCTTCCTCAGTCCCAGAAGCTGCCCACAATTCAGCCAGGGGGCCCTAACTATAAACCTTCATTGCTTCTCCAAGTCCAGCAGCAAAGTCTCTCTTTCTAGGTAAGACAAGATTGGTATTTTCTAAAATTGCTACGTTATTTTGCTAAGAATGGTGGTTTCCAGCTGCATCTGTGTCCCTAACAAACCTGCACGTTGTGCACATGTACCCTAGAACATAAAGTATAATAAAATAATAATAATAATCATAAAAACGCTACGTTATGTGTGCTATTTTGTCACCTTTACTATGTTCTATTGATTAGAATATTCTATTGGCTAGAATATTCTATTGGTCAGAAATAAGTGGCAGTACTACCATCATTCAATGGGAGGGCATGACACATGGATCACTGGGAGTCACCCGAGGGTACATCTGCCACAGCAGTAAAGGTATATCTTATGACAGTAAATAAACAACATACAATATGACTTGAATATATAGAATAATGCAAATAAACAAACAGTCATGAGAAAGAAAGTATTGGGCTGAAATGAATCAATCATCAACTTTTTGGAAATGATAATATATTTTTGAATTAAAGATTACTTAAAATAGAAAGGAAAGCATTCAAGAAGTCCTGAAGCGAGTCTTAACTCAAACAAATAAGTCAGTTGCTCTAATTGCTATTAAACATACCCAGAAATGTTAAAATAGGTTTACATATATATTTCCCTCATATTCTTAGCACAGCCTACAGATCTCAATTTTGGAACTTCATGTTATAATGCAATTTGCACTTATCAAATATTAAATTTAGTTTCAGAGACAACTTAATATAATATCAGAGGAATTTGCTTTATATGTATGCCCAAACTTTTCTGATGATCTGATCCCCCTTTTCAATTTGTCTCTACATCTGAAGAAATAAAAAAGCAAAGATATGGTAGATTCAGAATAGTTGAAAAATTTCCTGACAACCCATCTTGCTTACCACAGTTCTTTTATATTAACCATCATACTAGATATGAATGTACAATGATTTATCCAGATTTATTAGAAGACCAAAAAGAACATAAGGGTCATGAGACAATCCACTTACTTGGGTTTCATCCAACAGAATTCAGTGGAAAAATACTAATTGGAATACAAATGAATTCAAGGAAAAAAAGGAAAAAGGAAAAAAGCCTATGCAAATTACGTCTGTTACAAGAACATTTTGTTTTAGCTGGAATAATTTCAGTGTTGTAAAATTAGTCCTTTTCTCTCTTGTTCTCTTTGGAGCTGAACATTGAAACCTGAAATGGATAAAGTATGCACGTGGCACTGTAGACGTAAGAGGAAGAAATGTTAAACTGTGAAGGCACAGGGGTGTTTCTCTGATTCTTGCCCCCTGTGAATGTAGGTGCCTGGCCTTTAGTTATGTCCCCATAAACATTTATGTGACTATGGGCAAATCAGCAGAGCTACCTGCTGCATTCCCCAGCCACTGGCTGTCTGTTCATCTGCTGATTCTCACCATTTCACTCTGCAGCTTTCCTTTCACCAAGCAATGGTAAGCCACAAAGAGCTGGCCAAGAATCATTATCTCTTCTAAGAGCATCAATGTTCTGATAATGTTGGTGATGAAATGAGGATTTTAATACTGCCTCTGCCCACCAGAAGTTAATAGTGCAAAAGTGTAATAATAAGTGTGAAAAGTTAAATACATCTTCTGGGCTAGGGCATTAATAGCAAAACCAATTCTGTTCATAGTCTCACTTGGTACTTATAGGATCCCACAAGATAAGCATAATTGCAACCCTAGTCAAGAAACTCCGTCTCTACAAAAAATACAAAATTAGCCAGGCTTGGTGGCATATGCCTGTAATCCCAGGCAGGAGAATCGTTTGAGCCTTGGAGGTGGAGGTTGCAGTGAGCCAAGATCACACCATTGCACTCCAGCCTGGGCAACAAAAGCAAAACTCCGTCTCAATGAAAAAAGAAAAAAAAAAAAAAGATAAAAAAGTTACATGGTCTTCAGAGTCTAGTATCATAAAGTTAACACAAACAACAAAGGTGAAAGAGAAATGAACAAATAGATGATAATGTTGAAATTTTATTTTGGGGAAGTTTTCCCTCAAGGGAAGTCTGAGAAGTGTCTATGGGTTCTGCTGAGGCATCTACCACAAGAGGTGGTGCAGTGCTTCTCAAACTAGCTAGAGTGAATGACCTTTCTGTTGTTACTTTTTAGTTCCAATACATTGTAGCTGATTATTTTTGCATGACACAATGACGATGAAAGTAAAAATGTTAAAGATATATAAAGTCTTATTTTTATTATTATAATCAACAGACATAAAATTACTTTATTCCACAAACACTGGTAAATGCTTTACTTGAGTTTCTTTCCTTCTCTAGTCACGGACTAGTAACAAAATTTCATAGATCTAAACTTATGTGCAGACTACATTGCGAAGAGTAACAATTTATTGGACAAGTTTCTTGACATGATTGCTAAAATTTATGTAATGAAGAGATTATGGAGCTATTTATTGTAATGTCCCTTAAGATAGGTTAAAAGAATAATGCCAAATAAAATTTCAATAGCATACAATCTATGAAGGACTAAATTATTGTTCAAATGAACCATTCTTTAATGTTGTAGATGTAACCTAAGGCTAAAATTTAGAATACATGAGAAAATATTTTACCATACATTATGTCAGAACATTGTCTACAAATATTATTTCTCTGAAATTATTATTAATAAAGATTAATAAGCAGATGGTTTAAGATTACATTTCCTCTAAAGAGCTACTTCAGATAGATTAACATGGATTGTCAACCAATCAACAATGGAAATTTCGAACATTCCTAAGAAAATTAAGATAAATAGACCCATTCTTAAATAGCCACTTTACCTCTACAAGGAATGAAACAAGGGCCTGTGAAAAGAAATATGATTTCATTTTAGATTGTCTTTAGCAATTCACAAATGATAATTGAAGAACTAAATTTTTGCATTATTGAATTTTTAATTTTACAGTTGGTGACTTCTGATTGAAATTACACATTACAGTCAAACCCACATACATGCAAACTGAATTAAGCCTATGGACAATGTTGCTAAGTAATTTCACTTCTTGGTGAACTACAAGATGAATTATTTGACACATTCACCTACATATAACTTATAGATTTTATATGTTTTATGCACTTGTTGGAAAAAAGCCAATTAAATATTGGCTGACATCTGCCAAAATAAGTATTACAATTTAAATATATTTGACACTGTGCCATTGTACCATTCTTTCTGCAATTAATGAGGTTGCAGAACTAATTGTCTGTTGAGTCCACTTACACAAGACAAAAATAAAACCTTTATACATAGTGCTGAAAGAAGCCATACAATTTTCCACCTAATAGCAAGAAGGACCATTTAAATTCATTCAAAACTGGGTGTAAGTCATTAAAGTAGACTTAGGCCATTAAAATATTATAAATACAACTAAAATTATAAAGTAGGGGAAAATGCATTATGTTAAAATATTAACTCAAGTATTTTGACTCATTTTGTTAAGACACAAGTCCTTTGTCTATATGAAGATAATTTAGGAGATCATATAGATTTACTACAGCTTCTCTCTTATTGATTTGTACAGACAGAATTAAAGTTTGAGTGATGAATGTCCATTTTGATCACACAGATTCTTCACAGAGTGATAGAATGTATAGCTATAAAGGAATAGTCATGCCAGATTTTCCTGGTCCATGTGGATAATTATGACGTCAGCACTCACATGGCAAATTTATCAAGAATGAAACTACTGTACATTTTAGTGTGAATAAAATAATCTGTGTTCAACTGGGAGAGAAGGCTGGCAGGTTTCTATTTTTTAAAAATCAGATGACCAGTTAAGAGTGCATTTCTCCTTGGCTTACTGAGGTCATATCTATAGAGAACTAAAGGCCTCTGTTTGGCAAAACAGACTTTCACATGGGAGAAAGTGTTTTATGAAGACTAGTTGAGATGAGGTGACTTTCATTTCTTCTCACTCATTATGCATGTGTGTGTTTTTTTGTTTGTTTGTTTGTTTCAGTGAAATGATGAGTTACATAAAACAAATAAGAGAATTGAAGGCACTTGAATTTTTCTTAAATTTTAAAGCTGAGGAAATGATGCATCTCATGCCTTAATCAGCATCTGGCTTTGGTATTTTTACATGGTAACTTCACTTTGGTTTAAGTTCAGAAATTTGGCCTTAGGAAGGAATAGTTAGACACTAGAACCCAAGGACAGTTACTTCTATTTTTGCAAAGACATCACCTGGGGCTTCACTTAGCTTAGCCTAGCCTCCCAAGAAAGCATAGACTGATGCTAATATTGAGAACAATATACCCGAGGAACAGCAGAGAGAGACAGAGTGAAGCCAGAAAGGAGAGACAGCTGTCTTAGAATGTATCATCAAGCTGGCCAAAACTAAGTGCAACCGATTTTTGTTCTACAGAACATTTGCAGAGAAGCCTCATTACAGGCATCTTCAGATCTTGTATGAGGATGAAAAGAATGGGAGAAAAAAAATTATTCACCACCCCACCTCTCATTTTCCTCTTGCTCCAGTTACAATTGCATGGCAACCTAGCAGGGGGTTGCTAGCAGCAGCACCAAGAGCACTAGAGCAACACCTGGAAAAAGAGACGCGTACAGGGACGACACACTCAAGTGTGCATGAGAGGCAGTTTCTCCAATTGTACAGAAGCTGTCAAACGATAAACTAGCAGCAAAAGATAACATTAAAAACTGCTACAAGATTATTAGATTGTAAATATGTTTTGTTGTTTTAATTTTGCTAGAGATATTTGTGTGTATCGTCTCCTTATATTAGTGAATGACTTCTGATTACTATTTCAAAGAGGGGTAGAAGGTATACAATGCAAGACTTAAGTATGTATCTCTATTTGATTGGAAACATTTTGTTTAGGCTTGAAGTCAATACACAGATGAGGTTATGAAGTAGTATCAACAAGTGATGCACTAATATTCAATCAAATGAAGGTTGAATTTCTGCATGAAATCTGAAGATGATGAGTTGAGGCAAAAATATGTAGAAAATGGAAATATTTTTAAAAAGTAATACAGGGAATTGAATTTCGCTCTGACAGGAAATAGTGTAGAAGTCAGCACTCCTGTTTCTATAATAAGTAAATGCTGAACAGATGAGAATCAGCAGCTTTTCTTGGATCCATCGGACACCCGAGTTGGCAGAGCCAACAGTCACTCTAAACTCTGGAGAGGCAGGCAATTCCAAAGGGTGGCATCCTGAGCTGCTTTTGTGGCTTGTAAGAGATTGGGACCTTAGCAGGAGGAGGCACTCAAATGGGAATTTCCGCAAATTGCTGGAGGAGGCTGAGTATGGACTAACATAACAGAGAAAGGCTTCTGGGATTGTTGTCTTAAAAGGAGCATCACTTATTCATAGGTTTTATGTCCAAGACCCCAACATGTTCTCATGAAGAAGAGCTGAGAAAGTTATTCTTCTGGCTCAAGCAGGGGAAGAAAAGTGATGAAAATTTCATCATTGTGAAATTTGCTCAGAGCATTCTGCAATACAAAAGCCTCTTCCCGGAAAGATTCTTTGCCAGAGTCTTTCCTCATAAAGGAATTCTTTCATTTTTGCCTTCACATCTCAAGAAAGAGTGGTGTGTGTGCACATGCATGCATGTGTATGTGTGCATGTGTCTGTGTGTGGGTAAGTCTACATGTGTGTGGGCTATACCACTGGAAAAACTTTTATGAAGGCCACAGCACACAAACACAGGCCAACTAAAAGACTGAGGTTTATAATAATATTATAGAATGCTTCCCCTCCATCACACCTTACTATCACACCAGCAGGTCTTCAGTATAGTAATAGTAAATTAAAACTGAAAAAGCAGTGTAAGCAGTCTCTCTCTGGGAAGTACTTAGAGTAGCCCAAAGTCAAGAGGAAAAACAAGCAAATAAAACAGTAGTAAAACTTGATGCCTTAGGCACCTACAACAAGAGCAAAGAGTAAAGACCAATTCCTAGGAAGAATTACAGAAATCCAAACTCTAAAATCACTTTACCTCTCTTACCCTACATAAAGTGTCTAGCTGACAACAAAATCCTAAAAGGATATCCACTGGCAAGTGAAAACACAGTCTGAAGAGAGAAAACAAAAATCAAAAGCAGACATATGTATGACACCAACATTGTAAATATCAAAGAGGGAATTAATCTGTGATTAATATGTTAGCAGTGCTAATGGCATAAGCAGAAAATGTAAGCAAAGAGAGGATGTGTTTTTCAGCTTGGGCTGCTCTAAAAAAATGCCGTGCACTGGGTGCCTTGAACCACAGAAATTTATTTTTTTAAAGAGATATGGACACTGGGGAGTCCAAAACAAAGGGGATGGCCCATTTGGTTACTAGCAAAGGCTTTCTTCTGGCTTGCAAATGCAATTGTGGGAGAGCACACTCTGGCCTGTCTTCTCATTGGGTTATTAATCCCAGCATGAGCATCCCATCCTCATGAGCTCGTCTAACCCTATTTAGCTCCCAAAGACTCAATTTCCAAATATATCACACTGGGGGGTTAGGGCTTCAACTTATGAAATTTTGGGAGACACAAATTGTTAATCCCTAACATTCTGCCCCTGGCCACCCAAAATTCATGTCCTTTTTGCATACAAAATACGTATATTGCATCTCAACAGCCCCCAAATTCTTAACTCATTCCAATATCACCTTTAAAGTCTAAAGTCCAAATTCTCATTTAAATATCATCTAAATCGGATATGGGCGAGGCTCCTGGTAGAATTTATCCTGACATAAATTTTGTCTCCAGATGTGAACCAGTGAAACCAGATGAATTTTGTGCTTTCAAAATATAATGATGAGATATGCATTGGATAGACATTCTCATTTCAAAAGGGAGAAATAAGAAGGAAGGAAGGGTTGACAGGACTCAAGCAAGTCCAAAACCTAGCAAAGCAAATTACATTAGATCTTATATCATGAGAATAATTATTTTGGCTTGATGTTCTGTCCTGCAGTCCAGCTGAGAGGCGATGTCAACTTCTGTACCCAGTGGGACCATGTTCCTGCCTCCATGGCTTTGTTAAGCAGGGGTGAAAACCCCAAGGCTCTATGAAGTGAAGGCCTGGCCCCAGAATGCTGGGTGGCTCAGCTCCAAAACCCACGAAGGGTTGTCCCACAACCAAGCCTCCTGTTAAAAGCAAGGTAGTGGCCCTGGTAATCTCTGACTCACATTTGAGGTCATTTTTTTTTTTCTCTTGAAGAACAGTGCACAATTTGCAGCCAAATGGCTCTACCATCACATCCTGTAAAATCCAAGAAGTCCAACAGCCTTTATTTGTTTCATTCTGTCTCCATCCCCTTCAATTCAGACTGGCAGTGTTTCTGCTCGTATCATCTCATAAATTATTTATCAAGTAATAGTGCAGCCACTTCCTTTGGTGATCTTCAGGATAGGCTTTGTCTCTCTTTTTTTCTTTCTTTTTTTTTTTTTTGCTTATGATATTGATGGGCAGAGAATTTTTGAAATCTTCAAGGCCTGTTCTTTTTTTGCTTAGCAATTTTTTCTTCAATCCATCTTACTACCCTCACGCTTTATGATAACCATACAGGAGGAACCAAGCGACTCCTTCAACGTCTTACTTATAAATTTTCTTAGCTAAATATCTAATTTCATCACTTGCAAATTCTACCTTCCACAAAACATTAGAACCCAGTTCAGTCCATTTTTTTTTGCCACGTTATAACAAGGATCACCTTTCCTCAAGTTTCCAATAAGATTTTATTTATTTCCATCTGAGACCTCAGCAGAATCAACCTTAACATTCATATTTTCAGTATTCTTAGTACCTAAGAACTCTTTCAGCTTCCAGTCATTATGCATTCTCATAAACACTTGCACATTTTTAGGCATTTGTTATAACACATCAGCACTCGCTCCCAGTACCAAAACCTGTGTTAGTCTATTTGGGCTGCCATAATAAAATACCATAGACTGTGTGATTTACACAATAGAATTTAATTTCTTACACTTCCAGTGGCTTGGAAGTTTAAGATAAATGTGCAGCCGATTAAGTTGCTAGTGAGGGTTATTTGCATCTTGGAAATGTCCTCTGTGCTGTGTCATCATATGGTGGAGAGAGAGAGAGAGAACGAATAAGCTCTCTTGTGTCTCTTCTTACAAGGGTAATAATCCCTGCATAGGGACTCAACCTTATGAATTCATCCGACTCTGTATCTCCTACAAGCCCTGTTTCTGAATATTATCATATTAAGGGTTAGGGTTGTAAATTATGAATTTTGAAGGAACATACGCTTAGTCCGTAACAGAGGAAAGTTCTAAGAGCAGAAAGAAATGCTTTAATGGCTCATAAGTGGGCTAGACAGAGTTGAATAAAATAATAAGTGAGCTTGATAATAAGTCCACAGAATCTACCCCAATAGAAATGCAAAAGGAAAATAAAATTAAAATCAAACAAAAAGAAAAAAAAACTTCCAAGAACTGCAGGGCAGTTTCAGAAGATATAATTGTGGGATGTATTAAAAGCAGTGCTTAGAGGGAAACGTATAGCACCGAGCGCATATATTAGAAATGGCAAAGATATAAAATCTATATGCTAATTTTTCAATTGAGGATACTAGATAAAGAAGAGCAATTTAAACCTAAAGCAAGCAGAAGAAATCAAATAATATAAAGGAGAGCAGAAATCAATAAAATAGAAAACACATCAAGAAAGTCAATGAAACCAAAAGCTGCTTCTTTGAAAAGATTGATGAAATTAGTAATTGTGCCACGCTAACCAAGGAAGAAAAAGAGAGAAAGCACACATTACTGTTAATAATACCAGTAAGGAAAGAGGGTCATCATTACTGAGCCCGCTGGTATTAAGAATATAAGAAAAATATATATTGCGAACTCTGTGGAGACAAAAGTGACCCTGTCTTGGATGTTAATCTGCCATGTTGACCTCTACTTAATTCCATAAATGCCTCCTGATTCCTACATTATTTACTGTCCCTGGTGTAAGAACAAAGCAACCTTGATGTTATCACACAAATTACAGGCTATGAAGCTCATAACACTCTTGCCTGTTCTGGAGGGTCACCTTTAATTGTATCTCTAGAGCACATACTTTTTTCCTATGGTATATGAGTCTTTTCTGGGGAGTAACAGGGCAAAGATCTACCTACCAGATGGCTGCCCAAAACCATGCTTCTGTCTGTAAGTTCCCTTAATAAATCAACCAATACCAACAAACTGGATTTGCCTGCCTTCTTTTGTTTCTTGGCTCCTCTGGCATTTGGGGGTTGCTTTACGTTTATGGCCCTTCCACAGAACAAACTCTGGACCATTTCCTTGTAACACAAAACCTAGCAAAGTCCACACATGGAAAAATAGATTATTTGAATAGATATATGTCAACTAAATAAATGGCATATATAATTAATAACACTCCAAAACAGATAATACAAGGCCTGAATTGGTGAATTCTACAAAACATTTAAGAAATAAATTGTATCAATTCTGCACAATCTTTTCCAGAAATTATATCAGAAGAAACACTTCCAAATTTATTTTATGAAACTAGCATTTTTCTAAAAACAGAACATGATAAAGACATGACAGGAATGGAAATGTAGAGACAAATACTGATAAGCTAAATGAAATGGACGAATTCCCTGGACTGAAGATGAACAAAGATGCAAAAAATTTCAATAAATTTATTAATAAATTGGATGGAACTTGTTACTAAATTGCATCCAATGATGTCTAAAATAATTGTATACTAAACCCAAATGAGATGTAGTACTGGAATGCAAGGATCATTCAACCTTCAAAAATCAACCTATGCAATGGTATACCATATTAAGAGGCAAAAATTGTAAACTCATTACCACTGATGCATGAAAAATAGTATTTGACAATTCTAACATGCATTAATAATCAAGACAATGATCAAACTGGGAAAAGAGGGGAACTTCTTCAACTAGATAAAGAAAACTTATAAGTAATGGTGAGAAATCTGACAATTTTCCCCTAATATCTGAGAACATGGAAAGTGTGTTCTTTCCCTACTCCTATTCAAAATTATACTAAATATATCAGCTAGTATAATAAGACAAAATTAAAGGAAAGAAAACATAGAAACATTGCAAAAGAAGAGTTAAAACTGTCCTTTTCATGGATTACATAAATTTGTAAGTTAAAAAAATTACAAAAAAATATCCAAAATCTCCTAGAACTAAAAAACGAGCACAGCTTCATCAAACGATAAAGCATTACTATGCAAAAGTAAATTGGAAAATATAAAAAAACATATGTACGTCTAAAAATATGCATAGAATCTATATGTGAAAACTAAGAACTCTGATAAAAAAATCAAAAGTCTAAATAAGTAGGCAGATAGTATATGTTCACTGATTTTAAGACATAATATTGTTATCAATTATTTGACAAATTGATTCTAAATTTCCTGTGAAGAGAAAATAGCCAATACAATACTGAAGAAGAATAACAAAGTAGGATGATAGAATGATATAAATTACCTGATTTCAATATGTATGGTACGGCTATAGTAATCAAAATAGCATGGTATTGGTAAAATAACGGACATATAGGTTAGTAGAACAGATAGCGTAGAAATTGAGCCATACAAATAGAGTCAATTTATTTATTATTAAAGAATCAGTCCAGTGTAGAAAGCTTAGGTTTTTGTTTGTTTGTTTTTTGTTGTTGGTTTTTTTTTTTAACAAATGGTGCATATATTTGGAAGTCCATCTGCAAATAAACAAAAAGCAAACCCAGACATTTCATCTTTCACAAATAAGTTTTCTCTAAATGGATCATAATTTTAAATATGGAATCTAAATGCTTTACAATTCTAAAAGAAAAGACTTATGTGAATGTATGTTTGATAATGAATTTTTGGATGCAATACTAAGATCATGACCGATGAAAGAAAAAGCTGATAAATTAGACTATATTTACATTAAAAAATTGTGGTTGGTGGAGACACCATTAAGATAATTAAATTCAAGGCACAAACTGGGAGAATATATCTACAGAACATGATTCAGATAAAAGACTTGTTTCTTAGATACATGGAAAACTCATAACACTCAATAAGAAAACAATGCACCTAATAAAAACTGGACAAAAGATCACACCAAAAAAAATGCAAATAGATAATAAGCACACAAAAACATACTAACTTTTTAATTTTTTTTAACTTTAATTTTAGGTTCAGGGGTACATATGCAGGTTGGTTATATAGATAAATTGAATGTCATGGGGGTTTGGTGCACAAATTATTTTGTCACCCAGGTAATAAGCACAGTACCTGATAGGTAGTGTTTTGATCCTCACCCTCCTCCCAGCCTCCACACTCAAGGAGGCTCCAGTGTCTGTTTTTCTCCTCTTTGCGTACTCAACATCTAGCTCTAGCTCTCACTTATAAGTGAGAAAACACAGTATTTTGTTTCTATACCTGCATCAGTTTGCTTGGTATAAAGGCCTTCATCTCCATCCACGTTTCTGCAAAGAACATGAACTCATTCATTCTTATGGCTGCATACTATTCTATGATGTATGTGTACCCCATTTTCTTTATCCAGTCTACCACTGATGGGCATTTAGCTTGATTCCATGACCTGGTGGTTGTGAATAGTGCTGTAATGATGACACACATTCATTTGTCTTTATGACAGAACGATTTATATTCTTTTGGGTACATACCTAGTAATGTGATTGCTGGGTTGAATGTTAGTCCTGTTCTAAGTTCTCTGAGAGTTTGCCAAGCTGCTTTCCACAATGACTGAACAAATTTTCATTCCCACCAGCAGTGTGTAGGCATTCATTTTGCTCTGCAACATGACCTGCATCTGTTATTTTTTGACTTTTTAATAATAGCCATTCTGACTAGTGTGAGATGGCATCTCATTGTAGTTTTGATTGCCATTTCTCTGATGATTGGTGATATTGAGCATTTGTTCATATGCTTATAGGTCAATATATGTCTTCTTTCGCAAAGTATCTATGTTCTTTGCCAAATTTTTAATGGGGTTGTTTGATTTTGCTTGTTACTTTGTTTAAACTTCTTATAAATTGTAGATATTAGACTTGTGTCAGATGCATAGTTTGCGAATATTTTCTCCCATTCTGTAGGTTGTCTGCTTATTCTGTTGATACTTTATGCTTCTGCGCAGAAGTTCTTTAGTTGAATTAAGTCTCATTTGTAAATTTTTGCTTTTGCTGCAATTGCTTTTGGTATCTTCATCATAAAATCTTTGCAAGGGGCAATGTTCTAAATAGTATTGCCTAGGTTCTTGTCCACAGTATTTATAGTTTTAGGTCTTACAGATAAGTCTTTAGTCCATCTGGAGTTGATTTTTGTACATGGTGTAAGGAAGGGGTACAGCTTTAATCTTCTGCATATGGCTAGCAAATTATTTCAGCACAATTTACTGAATAGAAAGTCCTTTCCCCATTGCTTGTTTTTGTCAACTTTGTTGAAGATCAGATGGTTGTAGATGTGCAGCATGATTTCTAGGCTCTTTATTCTGTTCCATTGATTTATGTGTTTTTTTTTTTTTTTTTTTTTTTTTTTTTTGACCAGTACCATGTTGTTTTGGTTACTGTAGCCTTATAGTATAGTTTAAAACTGGGTAACGTGATGCCTCCAGCCTTATTCTTTTTTTTTTTTTTTTTTTTTTGCTTAGGATTGCCTTGACTATTTGTGTTCTTTTTTTGTTCCATACTAATTTTAAAATAGTTTTTTTTTTTTTTTTTTTTTGATTCTGTGAAGGTTAACATTGGTAGTTTGATAGGAATAGCATTGAATCTGTAAATTGCTTTGGGCAGTATGGTCACGTTAATGATATTGATTCTTCCTGTCCATGAGCATGAATGTTTTTCCATTTTTCTGTATTACCTATGATTTCTTTGAGTAGTGTTTTGTAATTCTCATTGTAGAGATCTTTCACATCCCTGCTTAGCTGTATCCCTGGTATTTTAGTATATTTTTGGCTGTTGTGAAAAGGTTTATGCTCTTCATTTAGCTCTCAGCTTGAAGATTGTGGATGTACAATAATGCTACAGATATTTCTACACTGATTTTTTATATTGAAACTTTGCTGATGTTGCTTATTAGATCTAGCAGCTTATGGCCAGAGAAAACTATGAGGTTTCCTGAAAACTGTGAAAACCCTAGAAAACTATGGGATTTTCTAGTTATAGAATCACCTTATATGCAAACAGAGAAAATAGTTTGACTCCCTTTCTTCCTACTTGGATGTCTTCTATTTCTTTCCCTTGCCTGATTGCCCTGGCTAAGACTTTCAATGCTATGATGAATAGAAGTGCTGAGAGTGGACATGTGTCTTGTTCTGGTTCTCAAGCAGAATGCTTCCAGCTTTTGCCCATTCAGTATGATGTTGGCTGTGGGTTCGTCACTGATGGCTTTTATTAATTTGAAATATCTTCCCCTCCATGCCTAGTGAGTTGACAGTCTTTAACATGAAAGGATGTTGAATTTTATAAAAAGCTTTTTCTATATTTATTGATGATATCATCATATAGTTTTGTTTTTAGTTATGTTTATGTGATGAATTAAATTTATTAATTTGTGTATGTTGAACTAACCTTGCCTCCAGGAATAAAGTCTACTTGATTGTGGCGAATTTGCATTTTAGTGTGATGCTAGACACAGTTTGCTATTATTTTGCTGAGGATTTTTGAATCTAGGTTTATCAGTTATTGGCCTGAAATTTTTTTTTCTTTTCTTTTTTGGTTGTGTCTCTGCCAGGTTTTAGTGTTAGAATGATGCTGTCCTCATAGAATGAATTAGGGAGGAGTCTCTCCTTCTCAATTTTTTTGGAATAGTTTCAGTAGAAATCACACCAGCTCTTCTTTATATATCTGGGAGAATTTGGCTGTAAATCTATCTGGTCATAGGCTTTTTCTGGTTAGTGGGCTTTTTGTTACTGATTCAATTTTAGGAATTATTATTGGTCTGTTTAGGGATTGTATTTCTTCCTAGACAGGATATATACTTACAGAAATTTATCCTTTAATTCTAGGTTTTCTGGTTTGTGTGCATAGAGATGCTCATGTTAGTCTCTGAGAGATTTTTGTATTTCTATTGGGTCAGTGGTAATGTCCCATTTTTCATTTCTGATTATGTTTATGTGGATCTCTCTTTTTTATTAGTCTAGCTAGTGTCTAGACTCATAAAATCTTATTTATTCTTTTAATCTTATTTATTCCTTCAAAGGACAAACTCCTGGATTCACCCATCTTTTGTATGGTTTTTTTCCCTCTCGACTTCGTTCAGTTCAGCTCTGATTTTGTTTATTTTTTGTTGTCTACCAGCTTTGGAATTGATTTGCTCGTTCTTATAGTCCTTTTAGGTGTGATATTAGGTTGTTAATTTTAGATTACTCTAACTTTTTGATGTGAGTGTTTAGTGCTATAAAATTCCCTCTTAACACTGCTTTAGCTATGTCTCAAAGATTCTGGCATGTTGTCACTTTGTTCTCATTAGTTTCAAAGAATTTCTTGATTTCTACCTTAATTTCGTTTCTTACCCAAAAGTCATTCAGAAACAGGATGTTTAATTTCCATGTAATTGTATGGTTTTTGAATGAGTTTATTATTACTTACTTTTATTTTTATTGTGCTGTGGTCCCAAAAGTGTGGTTGGTATGATTTCAGTTTTTTTCTTAATTGCTGAGGATTGCTTTATGGACAGTGTTGTGGTCAATTTTAGAGTATGTGCTATGTGCAAATGAGAAGAATACATATTCTGCTTTGGGGAGTAGGAAATTCTGTAGATGTCTGTTAGGTCCATTTGGTCAAGTGTTGAGTTCAGGTCCCAAATATTTTTGTTAGTTTTCTGCCTTGATAATCTTTCTGATACTGTGAGTGGGGTGTTGAAGTTTCCCGTTTAGGGTTATCTAAATCTCTTTTTTCTAAATCTCTAAGAACTGGCTTTATTAATATGAGTGTGCCTGTGGTGGGTGCGTATATATTTATGATCCTTAGGTCTTCTTGTTGTATTGATCCCTTTACCATTATATGATGCCCTTCTTTATCATTTGTTATCTTTGTTGGTTTAAAGTCCGTTTTTGTCTGAAAATTGGAATAGCTAACCCTGCTTTTATCTGTTTTTCAATTCCTTGGTAAATTTTTCTCCATCCTTCTACTTTTAGCCTATGCTATTGCATTTGCAAATGCAATTCTATTTGAGATGGGTTTCTGGACAGCATACAGTTGTGTCTTTCTTCTTTCTCCATCTTGCCACTCTGTATCTTTTAATTGGAGCTTTAGCCTCAATTAAAATGTTACATAAAAGGTTAATTTTACATAAAAGGTTGATATTTACATAAACAGCTAATATTTTCCATAAAAGATTAATATTAATAATACAGATTTGATCCAGTCATTGTGTTGTTAGCTGGTTATTTTGCAGATTTGTTTTTGTGGCTGCTTTATAATGTCAATGCTTGATGTAGTTAAGTGTGTTTTTGTGGTGGCTGGAATGGTCTTTCCTTTCCTTATTTTGCACACCCTTAAGAACTTCTTGCCGGTCAGGTCTGGTGGTAATGAATTCCCTTAGCATGTGCTTGTCTGAAAAGGATCTTATTTCACCTCTGCTTACTAACCTTAGTCTGGCTGGATATGAAATTTGTTGTTGGAATTTCTTTTATTTAAGAATGTTGAATATAGGCCCCCAATTTCTTTTGGCCTGTAAGGTTTCTGCTGAGAGTTATCTGCTAGCCTGATAAGGTCCCATTTGTAAGTGACCTGAGCTTTCTCTCTAGCTTCCTTCAGGATTTATCTTTTGTGGTGACTTGGGTGAATCTGATGACTATATGCATTGGGAATGGTCATCTTGTGTAGTATCTCACAGGACTTCTCTCTGTTTCTTGAATTCGTACGTCCTCCTCTCTAGCAAGACTGGAGAAATTTTCATGGACTATATCGTCAGATGTTTTCTGAATTGCTTACTTTCTCTCCTTCTCTTTCAGGAATGCCCATGGGTCACATATTTCATCTCTTTTGATAATCCCATATTTCCTGGAGGTTTTGCTCATTAAAAAAAAAATCCCTTTTTAAAATTTTTTTTATTTTTGTCTGATGGATTTGATTTGAAGAACTGGTCTTCAAACTCTTAGATTCTTTCTTTAGCTTGTTCTATTCTGCTGTTGATGTTTCCTATTAAATTGTGGAATTCTCGAAATAATTTCCTGATTTCCAGAAGTTCAGTTTGGTTTTCTCTTAAAATGGATATTTTGTCTTGCAGTTCCTGGATGATTATACTAGATTCCTTGGATCTCTTGGATTGGGTTTCAATTTTATTCTCAATCCTGATGAGCTTCCTTGCCATTGAGATCCTGAATTCTATGTCCATTATTTCAGTCGTCTCAATCTGGCTAAGAAGCATTTCTGGGAGACTGGTGTGCTCATTTGTAGGTAAGGGGGCATACTGGTTTTTTGAGTTGCCAAAGTTCTTGCATTCATTCTTTCTTATATGTGAAGACTGGTGTTCCTTTAACTGACATAAGTTGAATATAGTCAGTTGGCCTCATTTCTGAGTGTTTTTAGAGAGCCCGGACTCAGTACAGAATCTTGATTTGTGGCATGAGACTTTGCTTTTGTTTTCACATGCACTTTATACTGGCAAAATATTTCGGTGTTGTATTCTGGATTGTGATCCAGTAGGTAGTGCTTAACAGTGTTGGCCGGCAGATAGGCTCTTAGCCACAGACTGTTTTATGTTTTGGCACAGTTGGCAGTAGTGCTCTGTGGGTGGGGAAGAGAGAGACGACCCTCATGTTAAACTGCTCCTGAGCCTTAGATGTGTCTCCCCCAGTCATGAGCACCACACCCATGTTTTCTTTGTTAAATGTTCTGGTTCATGCAACTCCCGCAGGCAGAGTCCACAGTTGGTAGACCAGCCTATGCTTCCTGGGACAGCCCTGTAGAGGGAGGCACACTCTATTCCTCAACCAGTCTGCAAACCTGGGCATCTCATACCTCTCAGTGTTTCAAGAGTGAGGGCTACCCCCTGCTTAGGCAATGCCCAAACTTGCAAATCCAACTGGGCTAGCAGCAGTGGTGGTGGGTGGAGTCACCTGCTCTGTCATCTCAGTGCTACCCAGGGCAACATAAAGCTGCACCCTCCCACAGAGTTCAGGTAGAGGCGAGTCCACAGTGTTGGAATTCTCCACTGGTGTGTCTTGCTCACCTAGGAGGAGCATATGTGAGTGGGGTCACCCGATCCACTGTGCAGGTGTTTCCTGGGGGAATACAGAACTGCCCATACCCACAGAGTTCAGGCAGAAGTGTGACTGTTGTGCTGGATGTCTCCGCAGATGTGGTCCACATGGCTACAGTTTGCAGGGTGGGTGGAATCACTGGCTATGCTGTCTGGTTGTTTCCCGGGGGAACACAGGGCTCTGCCTGCCCACAGGCACAGTTGAGCCTTGTGTGGTGAAGGGAGTAGAAAAATTTACTGCTCCTGGGCCCTGTGCCTTTGTCCTTATTGTGTCTGTGAAAGTGGCGTCAGGCTGTTCTGAGGTCCAAGGCCTGTGGAGTTCCCCATAAATTTACATACTCTCTCTTCAAAAACTCTGGGCGCTCTCTGTATCAGTTTAGAAGCCCCGGGGAGTTCAGGACGTTCCTCCCGTTTACAGGCTTGCACAGGTCCTTGTGGGAAGCGTGAATCCCCTGAGGGCTGTTACTCACTCACTGTTTTCCTGTGTTGGGAGCTTCTCCTGGCTCTGCACTGATCCTAGATGGGCTGCTGCCCAGCTTTGCTCTTCTCTGTCCTCTGCCCCTTCCTGCCTTGATGGATCCTGCAGTGTTTCTTAGGTGATTGGCTCACAGTCATCACTCAGGGCCAGTGTTCACTATCCACCTCGCTTCCTAGTCCTGAGAGTGGCTCAAGAGCTGCTTCTAATCTGCTGCCTTGACTTGAATCTCATTTTATTTTGTTTTATTTATTGTTTGCTTTAAGCTATTTTCCTACTTTCTTGCTTTTCTTGAATATATTTAGGAATTATACTTTGTTTTCTTCCTTCTTCTCTTTCTGCTTCATTGTTTCTTTCCTACCCTTTATACTAATAGATGTTTTGCACCTTATTCCATTTTTACCTCCTACCAGCTTAGAATGCTATTTTAGTGGTTAATCTAAAATGTTAATTTCTCTATTAAAAGATTAAAATTAGCATAGTGTTATATAAGGTATACATTACAGTTTAGTATCTCATTGCTCTGTATTTTATCTTTATCCTAATTTCTAGATTTAGGATTTAAATGTATTGTTCAATAAATGAATATTTATTTTTATTTTCTTTTTAATTGTTTATTTATTTTTTTAATTAGAGATTTTTTTTACTGTCACCCAGGCTGCAGAGCAGGGGCTTAATCATAGCTCACTGCAGCCTGGAAAGTCTGTGACCAAACAGTCTTCTTGCCTTAGGCTCCCAAGTAGCCAAAACTACAGGCACACTCTACTTCACATGAATAAGTTTTAATTTGATTTTATTTCAGTTTTGTAGAGATGAGGTCTCGCTTTGTTTCAGTGGATAGTCTCAAAGACCTGGTTTCAAACAATCCTCCCTCCTTGGCCTAGCAAATTGCTGGGATTGCAAGCATGAGCAAGCTCACTTGGCCCAATAATTCTTTATCTTGGCCACATGTTTATTATTTTATTTTTCATTTCTTCCTCCATTTCACACTTTTGTCTGGAATTTTGTTACTTCTTAAAATATTTTTTGAAGTTCTTTAGTGAGATTATTTTGAAAGTAAATATTTTCAGTTAAATTTTTAATTGAATCATCTTTATCCTGTCATTATTTTTAAAACACTTTGGTACATATTTCTTAATTGAAAGTTATTTTCCATTAACATACAATTAAGATATTTTCTTACTGTCTTCTTTCTAACTTTTAATGATTACACTCTCACATACTTATTTTTTGCAATTTTTCTCTCTACCTTAAAAATAGTCTCTCTCACTCTTTCTCACTTCATTTCACTGTTTCTTAGTTTCACACAAATATTTCATTTATTCTAATGGCATATGTTGTGTTCCCTGTATCTACAAGGCCAGTCTATCATACATTCTAGAATTTTCTTAGCCATTATATATTGAAACGCTTACTCTCATAACTTTCTTTCTTCCTTCTTTCTGTAGATCTGTGTAGATGTTTACTGGACTTTATTTCTCTAATTCATCATCTCCTTACACCTCTATGTGCATTCTGGGTAATTTCTTTTGATCTGTACTCCAGCCCAACAAATCTCTTTGGGCTGAAAGGTCTGCCCTTTGTTCGATGGGGTTTGCTTCGTAGGTAAATTGTCCCTTCTCTCTAGCTACCTTTCACATGTCTTTCTTTCGTTTTGACCTTGGAGAATCTAGTACCCATCTCAAATCAAAATTAATGATATTGAGAAACTTAATATAATGGTTTGTCATTTTTATATCTTCTTTGAAAAAAAAACGCTTATTTGTACCTTGAAGACATCTTGTGAGCATCTCACAGGGCTTCTTTGTATTTCCTAAATTTTAATGTTGTCTTCTCTAGTAAGGTAGGAGAAATTTTCATAGATGATATTCTCAAATACGTTTTCCAAATTGCTTGCTTTTCCTTCCTCTCTTTCAGGGATGACAATGAACCAGGTTTGGTCTCTTTACGTCATCCCTTATTTCTTAGAGGCTTCATTCATTCTTCTTTATTTGTTTTTAATTATTTTTGTCTGGCCGCAATGTTTCAAAGTACTGGTCTTTGCAATCTGAGATTCTTTCCTCAGCTTGGTCAATTCTGCTGTTAACACTTGTGATTGTATTCTGAAATTCTTGAAGTGAGTTTTTCAGCTCTATCAGGCCAGTTTGGGTGTCTGTTAAAATGGCCATTTTGTCTTTCATCTCCTTTAACTTTTCATTGTATTTCTTAGATTCCTTGGATTGGGTTTTGACTTCTTCCTAAAACTTGATCATCTTTCCTGCTATCTCTACGCTGAATTCTATTTTTTGTATTCTGAATCTATTCTGAATCACTGCCTGGGAACTTGTGTGGTGAGAAGGTACTCGAGCTCTTGGAGTTGCCAGAGTTCTTGCATTGGTTCTTTCTTATCTGAGAAGGCTGATGTTCCTTTAATCTTCGAAGTTGCTATACTTTGGGTAGATTTCTTTTTTTTTTTTTTTTTTTTTTTTGCTTTTAGCTTCTTTGATGCCCTTGGGTTTTTGATTGTGGTATAAGGGGGTTTCAGTCAACTGGCTGTCTTTCTGGAGTATTTTGTGGGGCCAAGGCTGAGCTCAGCGTTACTGGGCTGCATGCTTTACCTCTAGGGGATTGGTACCAGTCCTTACCTTTTTTCTCTGGCTCCTTGAGGTTAGGAACCTGCTGAATTGGAGCTGCCAAGGTGTTCCTAGTCCACTGGCCACAATACTCTGATGGATGGGGCCAGCCAAAGCATTTTGTTAGAGAAGTCACAATGAGGACCACGCTTACTCATGCATGCCAGTAGCCATGGGAGTGCGGTGGGGAGCACACATGTCAGCTGGAGTGGGGCACTGGCTGGAGGAGGGCTGTGGCATTCCTCTGTTGTGATGTGGCAGGGCTGGTGTGCTGATGGGGATGGGAATACTAGGCTCCATGCTTGTGTTTGTGACAGTGGCTGCAGCATCAGTAGGTGCAGAGCTGCCAGCATCCATGCATGTGTTTGCAGTGTTAGCAGTGGTGGCATGGAGATGAAGTGGGGCTGCTAGCATTTAAATTTTGGATAATCGCTATTTTAACAGGTGCAAGCTGGTATCTCATAGTGGCTTTTATTTGCATTTTTCTAAAAATTAATGATACTGAGTAACTTCATATAATGGTTTGTCATTTTTATATCTTCTTTGAAAAAAATGTTTAGTTGGGTCCTTTGCTGATTTTTATTCAGGTTATTTGTTTTTCTAATATTAAGTTGAATGAGTTCTTTATATCTGATACATGGTTTGTAAATATTATTTTTCCAGTCTTTAAGCTGCTGTTTCATTTTGTTGATTGTTTCCTTTGCTGGCCAGAAGCATTTTTAGTTCAAGCTAATCTCACCTTTTCATTTCTGTTTCTGTAGCCTGTGCTTTTGGTATGACATACAAAAATTCATTGTCATCGCCATGTCCAGGAGATTTGCTTCTATGTTCACTTCTATGAGTTTTATAGTTTCGGTGCTTACATATATGTCTTTTATTCATTTTAAGTTGTTTTTTGTTTATGGTGTAAGATAAGGGTCTAATTTAATTCTTTTCCTTGTGAAAATCCAGTTTTGCCTGGATAGTTTATAATATTATTTCATTTCCAGACCTCCACAATAAAGTGAATGTTGGAATAAAGTGAGTCCCATAAAGTTTTTGGTTTGTCATTGCATATAAAAGTCATGTTTGCCCTACACTGTAAGCGGACAATAGCATTATGTCTAATGAAAACCAATATACATACCTTAATTTAAAATATTGTATTGTTAACATATGCTAATAATTTTTGGGCATTCAATGAGTTATAATATTTTTGCTAGTAGAGAGTCTTGCCTCCATATAGATGGCTGCTGACTGATCCAGGTGGTGGTTGATGAAGGTTGGAGATGACTGTGGCAATTTCTTAAAATAAGGTAAAAATGAGTGGGCCACAACCATTAACTCTTCTTTCTATACACACATCTACAGCCATCTGATCTTTGACAAACCTGAGAGAAACAAGAAATGGGGAAAGGATTCCCTATTTAATAAATGGTGCTGGGAAAATTGGCTAGCCATAAGTAGAAAGCTGAAACTGGATCCTTTCCTTACTCCTTATACAAAAATTAATTCAAGATGGATTAGAGACTTAAATGTTAGACCTAATACCATAAAAACCCTAGAGGAAAACCTAGGTAGTACCATTCAGGACATAGGCATGGGCAAAGACTTCATGTCTAAAACACCAAAAGCAACGGCAGCAAAAGCCAAAATTGACAAATGGGATCTCATTAAACTAAAGAGCTTCTGCACAGCAAAAGAAACTACCATCAGAGTGAACAGGCAACCTACAGAATGGGAGAAAATTTTTGCAATCTACTCATCTGACAAAGGGCTAATATCCATAACCTACAAAGAACTCAAACAAATTTACAAGAAAAAAACAAACAACCCCATCAAAAAGTGGGCAAAGGATATGAACAGACATTTCTCAAAAGAAGACATTCATACAGCCAACAGACACATGAAAAAATGCTCATCATCACTGGCCATCAGAGAAATGCAAATCAAAACCACAATGAGATACCATCTCACACCAGTTAGAATGGCGATCATTAAAAAGTCAGGAAACAACAGGTGCTGGAGACGATGTGGAGAAATAGGAACACTTTTACACTGTTGGTGGGATTGTAAACTAGTTCAACCATTATGGAAAACAGTATGGCGATTCCTCAAGGATCTAGAACTAGATGTACCATATGACCCAGCCATCCCATTACTGGGTATATACCCAAAGGATTATAAATCATGCTGCTATAAAGACACATGCACACCGTATGTTTATTGCAGCACTATTCACAATAGCAAAGACTTGGAATCAACCCAAATGTCCATCAGTGACAGACTGGATTAAGAAAATGTGGCACATATACACCATGGAATACTATGCAGCCATCAAAAAGGATGAGTTTGTGTCCTTTGTAGGGACATGGATGCAGCTGGAAACCATCATTCTTAGCAAACTATCACAAGAACAGAAAACCAAACACCGCATGTTCTCACTCATAGGTGGGAACTGAACAATGAGATCACCTGGACTTGGGAAGGGGAACATCACACACCGGGGCCTATCATGGGGAGGGGGGAGGGGGGAGGGATTGCACTGGGAGTTATACGTGATGTAAATGACGAGTTGATGGGTGCTGACGAGTTGATGGGTGCAGCACAGCAACATGGCACAAGTATACATATGTAACAAACCTGCACGTTATGCACATGTACCCTAGAACTTAAAGTATAATAATAATAAAAAATAAATTAAAAAAAAATTCCTCATAGCATGAAATAGTGTTTGACAGCATTTTTCCTACAGTACAACATTTTTGGTTTTTTTCAAAATTGAAGTAAATCCTCTCAAACCCTGCCACACTACTTTACCAACCAAGTTTATGTAATTTTTTCAACCCTTTGTTTTCATCTCAAGAGTGTTTATAGCATCTTCACCAGAAGTAGTTTTCACCTAAGGAAACCACTTTCTTTGCTCATCCGTAAGAAACAACTTCTCATCAACTCCAATTATATTATGAGATTGTGGCAATCTAGCCACATCTTAAGGCTCCTCTTCTAATTCTAGTTCTATTGGTATTTTCACATCTGCAGTGTCTTCCCCCACTGAAGTCTTGAGCAACACAAAAGTCATCCATGAGCGTTGGGATCACCTTTTCCAAACTCCTGTTAATATTGATATTTTGACATTCTTTCATGAATCACTAATGTTCTTAGTGGCAGCTAGAATGGTGTATTATTTCTGAAGGACTTTTAATTTACTTTGCTCAGATTCAGCAGAGGAATCACTATCTATGACAGCTATAGCCTTGTAAATGGTATTTCTTAAATCGTAAGACTTGAAAGTCAAACTTACTTTTTAATCCATGGGCTACAGAATACACAGTATGTTAGCAGTTGTGAAAACAACATTAATCATCTCCCTGTACATCTCAATCAGCACTCTTGGGTTACCAGGTGCATTATCGATAAGCAGTAATATTGTGAAATAAATTTTTTTTTCCTGAATGGTAGGTCTCAACAGAGGGCTTAAAATATTCAGCAAACCATGTTATAAACAGATGTGCGTCATCAAGGCTGTGTTGTTCCATTGATAGAGCACTGATCCAGTAGATTTAGCATTAGAGCCCTAGCTTTTATGGGCCCCTTAAGGGCCCTAGCTTTTTTGAATTAGTAAATGAGCATTGGCTTCAACTGAAACTTGCCAACTACATTAGCCTCTAACAAGACAATCAGCCTGTCCTTTGATGCTTTGAAGCCAGGAATTGACTTCTCCTCTGAAAGTCCTATGAAAGCCCTAGATGGCATCTTCTTTCAATAGAAAACTCTATTACCTACATTTAAAAATCTCATTTCGTGTAGCCACCTTCATCAGTGATCTTAGCTAGATGTCCTGGAAAACTTGCTGCAGCTTCTACGCCAGCACTTGCTGTTTCACCTTTCACTTTCGTGTTATAGAGATAGTTTCTCTCCTTAAACCTCATGAACCAACCTCTGCTGGTTTCAAACTTTTCTTCTGCAACTTCCTTACTTCTCTCAGCCTTCATAGAATTGAAGAAAGTTGGAACCTTGCTCTGGATTAGATGCTGACTTGAGGAAATGTAGCTGATTTGATCTTCTATCCAGACCACTAAATCAGGCTGTTTCACTTCTTATTATTTCTATGTCCACTGGAGTAACACTTGATTTTTTAAAAAAACTTTTCTTTTGCATTCACAACTTAACTGTTTTGTGCAAGAAGACTAGCTTTCAGCCTATCTTGCCTACTAAGCTTACTCATGTCTAGCTTTGATTTAAAATGAGCGGCATGTGACTATTTCTACCCCTCAAACACTTAGAGGCCATTGTTGGGTTATGAATTGGCCTGATTTCAATATTATTGTGTCTCAGGGAAGATGGAGGAACAAGGATATGGAGAGAAAAGTTGAAATGGCTGATTGGTAGAGCAGTCAGAACACACACACACATTTACCAATTTAGTCCACTATCTTATATGAGCACAGTTTGTGTCACCCCAAAACAATTACAATAGTAATATCAAAGATAACAAATCACAGATCACCATAAAAGTTAAAGTAACAATTAAAAAGTTGGAAATATTGTGAGAATTGCCAAAATGTGGCACAGACACATAAAGTGAGCACATGCTCTTGGAAAGATGTCATTGATAGAATTACCTGATGCAAGGTTGCCCAAAATTTCATTTAAAAAATGCAATATATATGAAGTAAAATAAAGCAAAGCACCATAAAACCAAGGTATGTCTGTTTCTCTTCCCTGCTGTGTCCTCTTGGTGACCTTTTCGAAAATTAGTTGATTGCATATGTTTGGTTTTATTTCTGGGCTCCCTATTCTGTTCCAGTGGTCTATGCATCTGATTTTGTGCCAGTACCATACTCTTTTGATTACTAAGGCTTTGTAATATAATTCTGATGAGGCAGTGTGCTGCCTTCAACTTTGTTTTTCTTTCTCAGAATTGTTTTGGCTATTTAGGTCTTTCGTGGTTCCATATAAATTTTAGGATTGCTATTTCTATTATGTGAAGAATGTCATTGGGATTTTGATATAGATTACATTGAGTCTGTATATTGCTTTTGGTTATGTACAACTTTTAACATTAATCTAGTCTTAAATCAGTGAAATGTGGTGTTTAAAAGTTTCAATGTAAAATACATAGAATACGGTTAAATATAAATTATCATATAGAAATAATACAGTATGTACACTTTTTTGGAGACATTGCTGCATAGTATGCTAATGCCTTGTGGGTTTTGAATGTATTCTTCAATTATAGCTTCAATTCCCGATTGTTCCCCTCATGTTCAAGAGAGACATATTTTGCTTTAAAATTGACATACTTTTCTGTATTTTGGTAACACATTATTCCTAATATAAACTGATAACTTCAAAAATCAACCCTGCTGATATCCTGAAACATAAACATTGGTGCACTTTTAAGCATCTCTCAGATGTACTGCCTTATTAATAAGATCGATAACCATTTATGCAGAATTTCTTCAGCAGATAATAATCTATGTGGTATATTAAGAATTTGAAATTGCTTTTGGTTTGTTTGTTTTTAGACAGACTTTTACCTAGGAGTAGTTTAGGCAGACATTTGCAAAGATAGTACAGGAAATTTCACATACCCAGCACTGTATGTCCTCTGTTGTTAATATATCATATTATGGTGGTATCTTTGACACAACAAGTGAATTAATATTGGCACACTATTAAGCAAAGCGTGTACATTGTTAATATTTACTTGGCTTTTATTTAGTGTCCTTTTGATGTTCCAATATCCTATCCAGGATACTATATTTTATTTAATCATTATGTCTCCTTAGCCATCTCTTGGATTTGACAATTTCTCATATTTTCATTTGTTTTTGATGACATTAAGCATTTTGGGAAATATTGTCAGTTTTAGTAAAATGGTCCTCAATTAAGATTTGTCTGGGGTTTTCTCATAAATAGCCTGGAGTTATGATTTATTAGAAGAATGACTACATTGTATCAAGAGTATGTGCTATGATCCTGACTTATCAGTTATATTGCCATCTTTGGTCATATGTCTTAGGTAACGTTGGTCTGGCTACTACACTATAAATTTAATCTCCATTACCCTTTCTGTATGGTACTCTTTAGAAGAATGTCAATATGTGTAGCCTACTCCTAAGTGGTGGGGAGATATATCACCTCTTGAGTGGGGAATGTCTATGTAAACTGTTTGAAGTTTTACCACATGGGAGATTTGTCTATCATTTCTTATTTATTTATTTGTTCAAGTGCTTTTTTTTTTTTTTTTTTTTTTTTTTTTTGAGCTAGAACTCTGTCACACAGGTTGGAGTGTAATGGCATGCTCTCAGCTCACTGCAACCTCTGCCTCCTGGGTTCAAGCGATTCTCCTGCCTCAGCCTTCCAAGTAGCTGGGACTACAGGCATGTGCCACTATGTCCAGCTAACTTTTGTATTTTTAGTAGAGACAGGGTTTCACTATGTTGGCCAGGCTGATCTCAAACGCCTGACCTCATGATCCACCCACCTCGGCCTCCCAAAGTGCTGGGCTTATAGGCATGACAAATATTTTCTTATATCTGCATATACTCAAGGATATTTACCTTTGACTTGTACTCTAATACTATGTTTTTTGTTTTGTTGCTCAAATTATTCAAGTTTTGACAATTGAAGTTCATTCTGTTGGCTCCTCTGCGTTTTTGATATATGCCATCATTATTTTTGTTTGAACACTCCTTTAGTTATTGGCACTACACGATAATCCAGGTTCAAATTTGGCAGTTTCTACCCCAACTCTACAATATAGCAATAGATAAACCATGGAAAAAAAGACCCCTGTTGCTTTTCATTGGAGGATCCTGTTAGAAAACAAGATCTGTGGGTAGGATGTACTTCTTGCTGTCAAATATCATTGCTTCTAGGCTTTCTTGGCTGAAAAAGCAGGAAAATATACACGTATATATTAATCAGTGTATATAGACACTTCTATAAACATGTTTATTATATTCATCTATATATTAAGCTAAGTATGCATCCATGCTAATGTCTCCAACTCTAATGAAGTGTAATGAAGTATGACATACATTATTCTAGCCATACCCCTTCCTTGTCTGTAACCTTCCACCAAACCTGGCTCATACCATCTGCCAGCAAGTCACTTAATTTTTCAATCTCAGATGCATATTTAGTGGTTGTGGAATTGTTCACCCGTAACCCCATAGGGAGCAACTTTGTCAATAGAGTACAATATGTATATGCAGATTTTGTTGCTTCTAGTCTTACAGACTCAATTCATTTCTCAAGTTATTTACGTAAACATCACTTTCACTTAACCCTCAGAAATCTTATTTCTGAGACCAGCCTGGGCAATATAGCAAGACCCTGCTTGTACAAAAAATATTACAAAAATTAGCTGGGCATGGTGACACATGCCTGTGGTCCCAGCTATTCAGGAGATAGAGGTGAAGGATTGCTGGAGCCTAGGAGGCTGAGGCTACAATGAGTCATGATTGCACTGTTGCACTCCAGCCTGGGTGACAGAGTGAGAACCTGTTTCAAAATAAATAAATTTGGAAGACAAATACCACTTGATTTCAATATTAATTATTAAATTACTGTAATCCAGTCCATTCAATTTTAGTGTAAATATATGCAAATAAATCAGTAGAACAGCATATAGAATCCAGAAATAGGTCCCTGTACATCTGGAAATTTTTGACATATGTGCTAAGGCAATTCAGTAAAGAGAAGATGATTTCTTCAATAAATAGTGCTGAAACGATTGGATAACTATGTGCAAGCAATCAAACAAAAACTTAAACAGAAAAATAAACAAAACTCCAATCCATTGAATAACTCAAAGTTGTTCTGAGACCCAAATATAAAACCTAAAAGAATTAAACTTCTAGAAAAATTTACAGGAGAAAAAAAATGTGACCATCATTAGGTTAAAGAAAGAATTTTTAGATACACCATAAACATTTTTTTAAGAAAAGGAGGATAACCTGTGCCTCATCAAATTAAGAAGCCTGCTATTCAAATAACACCATTAACAATCAAGAAAAATCACATATGAAACAAAAACATTTGCCAATTACATACCTGAAGAAAGACTTGTATCCAGAATATATAAGAACTCTCAAAAAAATCATAATCATAAAAATCAATACTCTTAAAATAGAAAAGATACATTGAACAATTTATATAGAAAATATATGGATGGTAAATAAGCATATATACAAATACTCAACATATTAATCAGTACGGAAATGCCATTTAAAACCAGAATGAGGTATGACTTACATACCCGCTAAAGAAGCTAAAATTAAAAAGACTGACAATACCACGTGTTTATAAGACTATGAAGGAACTAAAGTTCTTCTATACTGATAATGTAAATGAGAAGAGGTGAGACAATATAGGCAAGTTTGGTGGTGTATTTAAATATTACACATAAACCTACCACATAGTTAAGCAAGTCTCATCCTAGATATTTACCCCAGAGAAGAAGAAAAAAGCTTATTTCTATAAAAAATTTTGTGCAGTGATATTAACAGCAACTTTATTTGTAACAGCCAAAAAATTGGAAACAATCCAAATATCACTAACATGTGGATAGAGAGACTGTCATGGATTCGTGCAATGGAATACCGCAAAACAATAAAAAGAAATGGACTACTGATGTGCAGGATATGGATAAACCTCAAAATCATTGTGTTGTATTTAAAAGGTGAAAAATCATACTTTTTAGAATTCTAATTCCAGAAAATTCTAGAAAATGCAAACTAATCTACAGTGACAAAATAGATCAATAGGTAATTTTGAATGGCATTTGGTGGGAAAGAGGACATCAATGATAAGATTAGGAGGAGACAGGAGGAACCTCGAGG